>NC_064570.1:19486250-20751666 GCF_937001465.1 Orcinus orca | reverse complement strand
TTTATTTATAGTTTCCTTTGCTTTGCAAAAGCTTTTAAGTTTCATTAGGTCCCATTTGTTTATTTTTGTTTTTATTTCCATAATTCTAAGAGGTGGGTAAAAAAGATCTTTCTGTGATTTATGTCAAAGAGTGTTCTTCCTATGTTTTCCTCTAGGAGTTTTATAGTGTCTGGTCTTACATTTAGGTCTTTAATTCATTTTGAGTTTATTTTTGTGTATGGTGTTAGGGAGTGTTCTAATTTCATTCTTTTACATGTAGCTGTCCAGTTTTCCCAGCACCACTTATTGAAAAGACTGTCTTTTCTCCATTTTATATCCTGGCCTCCTTTGTCATAGATTAGTTGACCATAGGTGCATGGGTTTATCTCCGGGCTTTCTATCCTGTTCCATTGATCTATATTTCTGTTTTTGTGCCAGTACCATATTGTCTTGATTACTGTAGCTTTGTCATGTAGTCTGAAGTCAGGGAGTCTGATTCCTCCAGCTCCATTTTATTCCCTCAAGGTTGCTTTGGGGGCTCCCCTGGTGGCACAGTGGTTAAGAATCCACCTGCCAATGCAGGGAATACGGGTTCGGTCCCTTCTCTGGGAAGATCCCACATGCCATGGAGCAACTAAGCCTGTGAGCCACAACAATTGAGCCGGCACTCTAGAGCCCACGAGCCACAACTACTGATCCCGCATGCCAGAACTACTGAAGCCTGTGCACCTAGAGCCCATGCTTCACAACAAGAGAAGCCCCCACAGTGAGAAGCCCACATACTGCAACAAAGAGTAGCCCCCGCTCGCCGCAACTAGAGAAAGCCCACAGGCAGCAATGAAAACCCAACCCAGCCAAAAAAAAAAAAAAAACCCCACAAAAACAGATTGCTTTGGTATTCGGGGTCTTTTGTGTCTCCATACAAATTTTAAGATTTTTTGTTCTAGTTCTGTATAAAAATGCCATTGGTAATTTGATAGGGATTGCACTGAATCTGTAGGTTGCTTTGGGTAGTATAGTCATTTTCACAATATTGATTCTTCCAATTCAAGAACATGGCATATCTCTCCATCTGTTTGTGTCATCTTTGATTTCTTAAATCAGTGTCTTATAGTTTTCTGAGTACAGGTCTTTTATCTCCTTAAGTAGGTTTATTCCTCGGTATTTTATTCTTTTTGTTGCAGTGGTGAATGGGATTTTTTCCTTAATTTCTCTTTCTGATCTTTCGTTGTTAGTGTGTAGGAATGCAAGAGGTTTCTGTGCATTACTTTTGTATCCTGCAACTTTACCAAATGCATTGATTAGCTCTAGTAGTTTTCTGGTGGCATCTTTAGGATTATCTATATATAGTATTATGTCATCAGCAAACAGTAACAGTTTTACTTCTTTTCCGATTTGGATTCCTTTTATTTCTTTTTCTTCTCTGATTGCTGTGGCTAGGAGTTCCAAAACTATGTTAAATAATAGTGGCGAGAGTGGACATCCTTGTCTTGTTCCTGATCTTAGAGGAAAGGCTTTCAGTGTTTCACAACTGAGTATGATGTTTGCTGTGGGTTTATCAATATGGCCTTTATTATGTTGAGGTAGGTTCTCTCTGTGCCCATTTTCTGTAGAATTTTTATCATAAATGGGTTTGAATTTTGTCAAATGCTTTTTCTGCATCTATTGAGATGATCATATGGTTTTTATTCCTTAATTTGTTGATGTGGTGTATCACATTGATTGATTTGCATCTACTGAAGAATCCTTGCATCCCTGGGATAAATCCCACTTGATCATGGTATATGATCCTTTTTAATGTGTTGTTGGATTCTGTTTGCTAGTATTTTGTTCAGGATCTTTGCATCTATGTTCATCAGTAATATTGGCCTATAATTTTCTTTTTTTGTGATACCTTGTTCTGGTTTTGGTATCAGGGTGACGGTGGTTTCGTAAAATGAATTTGGGAGTGTTTCCCCCTCTAAAGTTTTTTGGAAGAGTTTGAGAAGGTTGGGTGTTAGCTCTTCTCTAAATGTTTGCTAGAATTCACCTGTGAAGCCATCTGGTCCTGGACTTGTGTTTGTTGGAAGTTTTTTTTTGTTTTTGTTTTTGTTTTTTTTTTGCGGTACACAGGCCTCTCACTGTTGTGGCCTCTCCCGTTGCGGAGCACAGGCTCCGGACGTGCAGGCTTAGTGGCCATGGCTCACGGGCTACCTGCTCCGCGGCATGTGTGATCTTCCCGGACCGGGGCACGAACCCGTGTCCCCTGCATCGGCAGGCGGACTCTCAACCACTGGGCCACCAGGGAAGCCCTGTTGGAAGATTTTTAATTACGGTTTCAATTTCATTACTTGTGATAGGTCTGTTTATATTTTCTAATTCTTCCTGGTTCAGTCTTGGAAAATTGTACCTTTCCAAGAATTTGTCCATTTCTTTGTGGTTGTCCATTTTATTGGCCTGTAGTTGTTTGTAGTAGTCTCTTAAAATCCTGTGTGTTTCTGCGGTGTCAGTTGTGATTTCTCCTTTTTCATTTCTAATTTTATTGATTTGCCTCCTCTCCCTTTTTTTCCTGGTGAATCTGACCAAGGGTTTATCAATTTTGTTTATCTTCTCAAAGAACCAGCTTTTAGTTTTATTGATCTTTGCTATTGTTTTCTTGGTTTCTATTTCATTTGTTTCTGCTCTGATATGTATGATATCTTTCCTTCTACTGACTTTGGGTTTTCTTTGTTCTTCTTTTTCTAGTTGTTTTAAGTGTAGGGTTAGATTGTTTATTTGAGATTTTTCTTGTTTCTTGAGGTGAGATTGAATTGCTATATACTTCCCTCTTTGAACTGCTTTTCCTGAGTCCCATAGGTTTTGGATCATCGTCTTTTCGTTGTCATTTATTTTCTATGTATTTTTTAATTTCTTGTTTGATTTCTTCAGTGATCTCTTGGTTATTTGGTTGCACACTGTTTAGCCTCCATGTTTTTGTGGGTTTTTTTTGTTGTTGTTGTTTTTGCAGTACGCGGGCCTCTCACTGTTGTGGCCTCTCCCATTGCGGAGCACAGGCTCCGGACCCGCAGGCTCAGCGGCCATGGCTCACGGGCCCAGCCACTCCGTGGCATGTGGGATCTTCCCAGACCAGGGCACGAGCCCGTGTCTCCTGCATCGACAGGCAGACTCAACCACTGGGCCACCAGGGAAGCCCTGTTTTTGTGTTTTTTACAGTGTTTTTCCTGTAATTGATCTCCAATCTCATAGCATTGTGGTCAGAAAAGATGCTTGGTACGATTTCAATTTTCTTAAATTATCTGAGGCTTGATTTGTGACCCAAGATGTGATCTATCCTGGAGAATGTTCTGTGTGCCCTTGAGAAGAAAGTGTATTCTGCCACTTTTGGGTGGAATGTTCTATAAGTATAAATCTATCTGGTCTGTTGTGTCATTTAAAGCATGTGTTTCCTTATTTATTTTCTGTTTGGATGATCTGTCCACTGGTGTAAATGGCGTGTTAAAGTCCCCTACTATTACTGTGTTGCTGTCGATTTCCTCTTTTATAGCTGTTAGCAGTTGCCTTAGGTATTGAGGTGCTCCTATGTTGGGTGCATAAATATTTACAATTGTTATATCTTCTTCTTGGATTGATCCCTTGATCATTATGTAGTGTCCCTCCTTATCTCTCATAACAGTCTTTATTTTAAAGTCTATTTCATCTGACATGAGTGTTGCTACTCCAGCTTTCTTATGATTTCCATTTGCATGGAATATCTTTTTCCATCCCTTCACTTTCAGTCTGTATGTGTCCCTAGGTCTGAAGTGGGTCTCTTGTAGACAGCATATATATGGGTCTTGTTTTTGTATCCATTCAGCCAGTCTGTGTCTTTTGGTTGGGGCATTTAATCCATTTACATTCAAGGTTATTATCTACATATATGTTCCTATTACTGTTTTCTTAATTGTTTTGGGTTTGTTTTTGTGGATCTTTTTCTTCTCTTGTGTTTCCCACCTAGAGAAGTTTCTTTAGCAGTTGTTGTAAAGCTGGTTTGGTGGTGCTGAATTCTCTTAGCTTTTGATTGTCTGAAAAGCTTTTGACTTCTCCATCAAATCTGAATGAGATCCTTGCTGGGTAGAGTAATCTTGGTTGTAGGTTTTTTCTTTCATCACTTTAAGTATATCCTGCCACTCCCTTCTGGCCTGCAGGGTTTCTGCTGAAAAATCAGCTGATAACCTTATGGGAATTCCTTTGTATGTTATATTTTGTTTTTTTCCTTGCTGCTTTAATATTTTCCTTTGAATTTAATTTTTGTTAGTTTGATTAATATGGGTCGTGGTGTGTTTTTCCTGGGATTTATCCTGTATTGGACTCTCTGTGCTTCCTGGACTTGGGTGACTATTTCCTTTCCCATGTTAGGGAAGTTTTCGACTATAATCTCTTCAAATATTTTCCCAGACCCTTTCTTTTTCTCTTCTTCTTCTGGGACCCCTATAATTCGAATGTTCGTGCGTTTAGTGTTGCCCCAGAGGTCTCTGAGATTGTCTTGAATTCTTTTCATTCCTTCTTCTTTATTCTGCTCCTTGGCAGTTATTTCCACCATTTTGTCTTCCAGCTCACTTATTCGTTCTTCTGCCTCATTTATTCTGTTAGTGATTCCTTCTAGTGTATTTTTCATTTCAGTTATTGTATTGTTCATCTCTGTTCTTTAGTTCTTCTGGATCTTTGTTAAACATTTCTTGTATTTTCTCAGACTGTGCCTCCATTCTATTTCCAAGATTCTGGATCATCTTTACTATCATTCCTCTGAATTCTTTTTCAGGTAGATTGCCTATTTCCTCTTCATTTATTTGGTCTTGTAGGTTTTTACCTTGCTCCTTCATCTGTGACATATTTTTTTGCCATCAGATTTTGTTTGTTTGTTTTTTATGAGTGTGATTGTCTTCCTGTCTTACTGGTTGTTTGTCCTGAGGCTTCCAACACTGGAGTTTGTAGGCTGTTGGGTAGAGCTGGGTCTTGGTGCTGAGATGAAGACCTCCATGAGACCTCACTCTGATAAATATTCCCTGGGGTCTGAGGTTCTCTGTTAGTCCAGTGGTTCAGACTCAGAGATCCCACCGTAGGAGCTTTGGCCTGACCCCTGGCTCATGAACCAAGATCCCGCAAGCCATGTGGGGTGGCAAAAAAAAAAAAAATTTCTTGTTTCTTGAGGTAGGATTGTACTGCTATAAACTTCCCTCTTAGAAATGCTTCTGCTGCATCCCACAGGTTTTGGATCGTCGTGTTTCGTTGTCATTTGTGTCTAGGTATATTTTGATTTCCTCTTTGATTTTTTCAGTGATCTTTTGGTTATTTAGTAACTTATTGTTTAGCCTCCATGGGGAGCACAGAGTCTTAACCACTGGACCACTGGGGAAGTCCTGGTTGCTAATCTTGATATCTGTTGTTGGCACCATGGCTCTGAAAAAAATCGTAATTTTTCTCTACAATTCTGCTAAAAGAGGAGCAGCAATCCAGGAAAGGGATTTAACTCTGTAATACTAATGTTTCATTATGGCTTCCTTTCTTAAATTCAAATCTAAGAGCCAGCTTCTGACAGGTGATCAGAAAGCTAGCTTCATGGAGTCCAAGTTTAGAATACCTCATATGTTGATGTTTTTTGGTGGATCCAAGTTTCAGGTTCTACAAAGAACGCCTTTATAAGTTGAAACAATGCGTTATTGCCTCAGTGTTCAGACAGTCCTTAACTTACATGTTAATGGTGTCCCCATACCGCTTGGTTAGATTACAAGGAATGACGAGTAAATTCCCATGTTAATTTACAAAATTCAGTTTAATCCATGATACACCTGAAGCCTGGTACTGTTAAGACTCATTCCTCCCAATACAGCCAAACACTGTTTATTGTTACTGTGGCAAAACACCTTCTGAGTTTTCAGTTGAAATTGAGAATTTCAGGGTTGCAAAGGACCTAACCAATCATCTAGGTCTGTCTGCAGGGCAGGAATACCTTTTGTCTCCAGCAAGCCTGATAAGATACAGTCATTCAGCTTCTTCCTGAGCTCCTAATTCCTAGCTCTCATTATTGAGGAAGTTTTCTTTTATATTGACCTGAAACAAATTCTCTCCAGGTTTTCTAACTATCCCCTGGTACTAATCTATCTATCTACCTGTCTGTCTATCTATCTACCTACCTATGTATCTACCTCCTAATCGCATTGGTACATGATGGTCCTCCCATCTTGTTTTAAAGTTCTTTCATCCCCTTGATCTATTTTCAGTTTAGAGTTTCTCACCATACTAAATTGTCTAGATTATTCAGTTAGTTTTTATTGAGTACAAGACCTAATGCAGCAGGTGCTGGGGTCACAGTGAGGAACAAGCCTAACACGGTAGGTGCCTGCCTTTCATAGAGCCCACAAGGTAGCTTGTGAGTCTGGCCATACTTCTCAGTCTTGGCTATTTTCATGCCAAGATAACATAGTGACTTTCCCCCAAATTCTTATTATTGCACTTTACCAATCACATTTTTAATATTTAGAATCAATGTCCAGAATAAGAATTCATCTTGTTATCAAAATGGTAAGAATTTTTCAGTAGGAATTAAGTGTCTTATAAATGTCTAGGGAATTGAAAATCCCCCATTAATAGTCCATATTACATTTCTGCTCATTTAATGTTCTGTATATAGAAAAACATCACCCAGATCCTGGGTGATCTGTTTCAACCCCGTATAACAATAGGATAGTGTCTGGCGAGGTATGCTCCCTCCT
The DNA here is from genome assembly GCF_937001465.1 of Orcinus orca. Classification (NCBI taxonomy): domain Eukaryota; kingdom Metazoa; phylum Chordata; class Mammalia; order Artiodactyla; family Delphinidae; genus Orcinus; species Orcinus orca. The sequence goes on along the minus strand of NC_064570.1, from coordinate 20,744,959 downwards.
GATGTTAGACCTCCCTTTTGTATCCGATCTGTCTCCTTTGAGTCATCCAGAATCCTGTCCCACTATGTCTCAAAAGTTACTTTCTTGTGCTGACACCTCACGTGCCTTTTTTTATTACTCCTCTTCTGTTTCTGCACCCATTCATATTGTGCCCACACTTCTTGGATTCTATTTGCTCTGAAAGCACTGGAATTCTTCACTGCTGTTTTTTCTGTCTTCTCTGCTATCCTCCATGATACCTGATTTTATGCTATTATCTGGATTTTTTTCCTTCCTCCCTCATTCAACTTCAGTAGGCCAATTCAGTCAGTCTTCGCCCAGCATATCACTTCCATAGTCCTGCCAGGCCTGGCATTATTGTATGGATGTTATGGTCCAGAAAAATCAGCCTTTGTCTCTGACACCATCAACTCAAATGACTGTTCGCAGTCTTTGTCCAGTCTTTGCATATCATATCTTCAGCCAGAAGAGAAGAAAAACACACCCAGCCTTCCACACCTTCCTGTTTCTTCCTCAGAACTTCTGACTGGATGGGGCTTCTGATTGCTTCTAGGGAAGACAATTATTCCTGTTTTTAAAAAATCAATAGAGGAGGGTTTGTGACATCTTGGCATGCCCTTCTTCATGTCCTAAAAAACACATTTGTTTAAAGCAATCCTTTTTAAAAAAATTTTTTCTTTATTTATTTAGCTGCATCAGGTCTTAGTTGCGGCAGGCGGGATCCTCGTTGCTGTGTGTGGGATCTTTAGTTGTGGCATGTGAACTCTTAGTTGCAGCATGTGGGATCTTGTTCCCCGACCAGGGATTAAACAAGGGGGCCCCTGCATTGGGAGTGTGGAATCTTAGCCACTGGTACTCCAGGGAAGTCCCTAAAAAACATTACAAAAAGCCAGCCTTCCTTCTGGTGGGCCAGGCGGGCCATGCGTATCAGTGTGAGCTCCTCAGTGATTACTGTTGGACTCTTCCTACCAGCTCTCATCAGTCTTCCTTCTTGTTCATTTGTACAGCAAATAGTCGCTGATCTCCTACTGTGAGCTCAGATCTGTTCTATGCACTGGGAGTCCAAGAGCTGACAAAAAGGGAAAATTCCCAGGCTCATGAACTTTGTCCTTGGCTCTTTGCTTTGGTGTGTCTGGTCCCACTGTTCTCCTCTGTCTCTCTGACCTGCTGTCCAGCTCCAGATCCACACAGCTCATCAGCTTTTCCCCTCTCCTTTGTGTTAACGTTTTCTTCCTCTCAACCTCTCAACTGCTGTTTTGATTCCTGTTTTCTTCCTCAAAACATTTCTCTTTGTATCTTCCTTAACTGTATTATTTTTCCTTTCCTTCTAGATGGCGTTCACCTTTTCCAAAGCAAGGGGAGATGTTCCCCAAGTCCTTTACTTTCCCTTATGTGAAAATTGCTTGTATTTATAGCTCACCCATTGATGGCTCCTCTCCAAGGAAGAAAAGCAAAGGTCACAGCCAAGAGATCACTGGAATGGTTTCTGCAGTCCAGACCCCTGGGTCTTGAGGTTACCTGTAGTCAGTTTTTTGGCAGCTCCTCTTGGAAACATTTCCTGTAAACTTTCCCCAGCAAACCGGGCCCCTAGGAATGAAGCTTTTCACTGAGCAGTGGTCTGGGCTTGCGATGTCAAACCATAGCCCTTTCAGAAAACACAAATAGGATTTTGATTTTTCCAAAACTTCTCCCTGCCTTGCCTCCCTTTTGGACTGTGGTCTTGGGTCAATAAGCCTATAGTCAGCAGGAAGATATTCTTATTCTTCCTGACAACTCTGCTGGTGGACTCCCGAGATTTTCTTAGAAGTGGCTGTGGTTGGCTTATGTGAGAGGCAGACATACAAAGGAACCACCAGCGAGTTCATACTCTGTCACTGCGTTTGTGATCAGGACTTTATCAAAAGAGGTCATTTTCATGGTCATTCACCACTCTTGTGTTTTTTCTGTTTGTTTATTGTATGTGCGTGTGTGTATATGTATGTATGTGTGTACAGTTCTATGAATTTTAATACATGTATAGTTTTGAGTAACTGCCGCCATAATCAGCATATATCACAGTTCCATCACTCCCAAAATCTCGCTTGGGCTGTCCTTTTATGGTCCTGCCCTACCTCCTCTCCACCCAGCCCCTGAACCCCTAACCTCTGGCAGCACCTGCTCTGTTTTTCTTCACCATCATTTTGTTGTTTCAAGTATGTCATTAAACTTGCAATCATTCAGCATGAAATCTTTTGAGACTGGCTCCTTTCACTTAGCTTAGCACCTCTGAGGTTCATCCGGGTTGTTGCATATATCAGTTATTCCTTGTGATTGTTAGGTAGTATTCTTTGGTATGACTGTACCATAGTTTATTTATTTGTCCACCTGTTGAAGGACATCTGGATTTTTTCCAGTTTGAGGTAATTATGAGTAGAGCTGCTGTTGACATTCATGTAAAGGTTTTCGTGTGAACAAAAGTTTTCATTTCTCTAGGGAAAATATGTAGGAGTAGATTTTTGGGTCATATGTTAAATGCATTTTTAACGTTATAAGCAATTACCAAACTATTTTCCAGAGTTGTGCATTCCTACCAGCAGTGTCAGAAAGTTCCAGTTGTTCCACATCCTTGTCAGCACTTAGTATTATCATTATCAATTTTTTATTGTGATGAAAACATATCATAAATTTTACAATCTTAACCATTATTTATTTATTTATTTTTTTTGCGGTACGCGGGCCTCTCACTGTTGTGACCTCTCCCGTTGCGGAGCACAGGCTCAGCGGCCATGGCTCACGGGCCCAGCTGCTCTGCGGCATGTGGGATCTTCCCAGACCGGGGCACGAACCCATGTCCCCTGCATCGGCAGGTGGACTCTCAACCACTGTGCCACCAGGGAAGCCCAACCTTAACCATTTTTTAGAATGTGTATCGTTCAGTAGTAAAATATATTTACATTGTTATAAAACAAATCTCCAGAACTTTTTCATTTTATAGGACTGTAATTCTATACCTATTAAACAATTCCCCTTTACCCCCTCTCCCCAGTGCCTGGTGATCACCATTCTACTTTCTGTATCTATGAATTTGACTACATTAGATACTTCATACAAGTGGAACCATACGGAAGTTGTCTTTTTATGACTTTTATTTCATTTAGCATAATATCCTCAAAGTTTATTCATGCTAAAGCATGTGACAGCATTTCCCTCTTTTTTAAGACTGCGTCGTATTTCATTGCATACATACCACATTTTGTTTATCCATTCATCAGTCAGTGGACACTTGGGTTGCTTCCACCTCTTGGCTCTTGTGAGTGGTGCTACTGTGAACATGGATGTGCTGTCATTATTTTTTATTTTAGCCATTCTAGAAGATATGTAGTAGAATTTTGTCATGGTTTTAATTTGTATTTCCCTAATGGCTAATTATGATCAATTTCTTTTCATGTGCTTATCTGCTGTCCATATATCCTCTTTGGTAAAGTTTCTGTTTAAATATTTTGCCTGTTTTGTAATCGGGTTGTTTGTTTTCTTATTGTTGCATTTTGAGGGTTCTTTATATATTCTGGATACAAGTTCTTTGTCAGATACGTGATTTGAAATATTTTCTCCCCGTCTGTAGGTGGTGTCTTTGCCTAACCCCAGGCCACAAAAATTTTCTCCTATAATTTCTTCTAAAAGTTTTATAGTTTAGTGTGTTACATTTAGATCTATGATTAGTTTTCTGGGCTTTTTTTTGGCCCTGCCACGTGGCTTGTGGGATCTTAATTCCCCCACCAGAGATTGAACCCAGGTCCTCAGCCGTGAAAGCAGGGAGTCCTACCCACTGGACAGCTAGGGAATTCCCCTGATCAGTTTTATGTTATTTTTTATGTAAGGTATAAGGTTTAGGTCAAAGTTCATTTCTTGCATATAAGTATCCAGTTTTTTCAATACCATTTTTTGAAAAGACCATCCTTTCTCCATTAAATTGGCTTTTCATCATTAAAAAGCAATAAGCATATTTTCTTCCCTATACTCTTCTTTGGTAAGGGTGTGTTCAAGTCTTCTGGACAATTTTTATTGAGTTGTTTCCTTAATGTTGAGTTTTGAGAGTACTTTATATGGTCCAGATATGTATGATGCCTCTGTTAGATATGTTATTAAAGATATTTTCTGCCAGACTGTAGCTTGCCTTTCCATTCCGTAACAGTGTCATTTATAGAGCAAAAGTCATCCTGTTGATGAGGTACAGTTTATCACTTCTTTCTTTTAGGATCATGCTTTTGGTATCATGTATAAGAACTTTTATTACAAATAAAGCTGCTGTGAACATTCATGTGCAGGAAAAAACAAAAACTTTCAAGAGCATTTGTTGAAAAAGCTATTCTTTCTCCATTGAACTGCCTTTACAGCTTTGTCAAAAATTAATTGGCCCCATAGTCTTTATCAAAAATTAAGACCTACATTTGTGTGGGTCTATTTCTGGACTACTTGTGCTCTTAATCTATGTATCTGTTCCTTCACCAACATCATGCTGTCTTGATGACTGTAGCTTTATAGGCCTGAAAGTTAGGTACTGTGATTTCTCCAACTTTATTCTTCATTTTCAAAATTGTTTTAACTAATCTAGTTTCTTTGCTTTTTCAGATAAATTTCACAATCAGCTTGTTTATATTCTCAAAATTTCCTACTGAAATTTTTATTGGAATTACATTAAATCTATATTGCAGTTTAGGTAGAACTGATATCTTTACTATGTTGAATCTTCTAATCTATGAACTGATATGTCTCTCCATTTAGTTAGCTCATCTGTTTCTTTCAGTTGTGCTTAGAAGTTTTTAGAAAACAGTATTAAGTTTATTCCTAAGTATTTCTTTCCTGTTCTTTCTTTTTTTGAAAAAACTACTGTAAATGACATATATTAAAAAAATTTTTTTCCAATTGTTCATTGCTAGTTTATAGAAATACAATTGTATCATGCTACCTTGTTAAACTTACTTATTGATTCTAGTAAAATTCCTTATGATTTTTTAATGTAGATAATTATATCATCTGGGGATGGTTTCATTTTTCCTTTCCAATATCTCTGCCTTTCATTTCATTTCTCGCCCTTTTGCACTAGCTAAGGCTTCCAGTATGGTAGTAAATAGGAGTGGTGAACGGGGAGATGCTTGCCTTGTTCCCATTCTTACAGGGAAGCATTCATTAAGTATGATGTTAGCTGAAGGTTTTTTGTAGATGTACTTTATCAGGATGAAGTTCCCTTTAATGCTTAATTTTCTAAGATATTATGATATTATGAAAAGATGTTGAGGGACTTCCCTGGTGGTCCAGTGGTAAAGAATCCGCCTTCCAATGCAGGGGACGCAGGTTTGATCCCTGGTTGGGGAACTAAGATCCTTCATGGCGCGGGGCAACTAAGCCCACCTGCGACAACTATTGAGCTCGTGCTCCTCAACCAGAGAGCCCACAAGCCGCAAACTACAGAGCCCACGCGCCACAACTAGAGAGAGAAAACCCGCACGCTACAACTAGAGAGAAGCCTGTGTGCCGCAACTAGAGAGAAACCCAAGCAGACCGCTCGCCTTATCGAAAAGATCCCGCATGCCTCAACAAAGATCCTGTGGGCCGCCAACTAAGACCCGACCCAGGCAAAAATAAATAAATAAATAAGGGAAAAGATGTTGAATTTCTCAGATTTTTGCTCTGTATCGATTCATATGATCATGTAGTTTTTGTTCTTTAGACTATTATTATGCTTGATTACATTGATAGATTTTTAAAATATTAAACTAATTATGCATTCCTGGGATAAACTCCCCTGAGTTGTGGTATATTATTCATTTTATATGTTGCTGGATTTTATTTAATAATATTTTGTTAAAACTTCATGATATTGGTCTGTAGGTTTCTTTTCTTGTACTGTCTTTGCCTTGCTTTGGTATCGGGGTGATGCTGACCCCATAGAATGAGCTGGGAACTCTCTCCTCCTCTTCTATTCCTGGAAAAGATTATGCAGAATTGGTGTTATTTCTTCCTTAAATATTTGATAGAATTCACCACTGAAGCGATCTGGGCTTGAAGATTTCTTTTTAAAAAAGATTTTAGGGCTTCCCTGGTGGCGCAGTGGTTGAGAGTCCGCCTGCCGATGCAGGGGACGCGGGTTCGTGCCCCGGTCCGGGAGGATCTCACATGCCGCGGAGCGGCTGGGCCCGTGAGCCATGGCCGCTGAGCCTGCGCGTCCGGAGCCTGTGCTCGGAAACGGGAGAGGCCGCAACAGTGAGAGGCCCGCGTACCGAAAAAAAAAAAGATTTTAAACTGCAAATTTATTTCTTTAACAGCTATGGGACTATTCAGGTTGCCTCTTTTATCTTGGGTGAGTTTTGATAGGACCTCTGGTGCTTTGAAATGGAAAACAAAGTGAGGCTCTTCCTCCAAATTTCTTTATGGTTAACCAACTACCTCATCTCCTTTATTGAAATCCATGTTCACATTCTAACTTCTCAATGAGATCCACCTTGATCTTCCTATATTGAATCTTTCTATCCCCCAGCACTCTTTTTTTAACAGCTTTGTTAAGATACAACTCATACACCATGCAATTCACCCATTTAATGCAGTGGTTTTAAGTAATAAAGGTTATCCCTTAAGTAATAGTCACAGCTATGCAACCATCACCACAATCAACTTTAAACACTGTCATCATCCTAAAAAGAAACCCCATTCCATTAGGAGTCACTCCGCATTTTCCTCCCAAACCCCCAGCTCTATTTTCTGTCTCTATAGGTTTGCCTATTCCTGATGTTCATGAAAATGGAATCATGTAATAAATACGTGGTCTTTGTGACTGGCTCCTTTCACTTAGCATAATGTTTTCAAGGTTCGTCCATGTTGTGACATGTATCAAGACTTAATTTCTTTTTATTATCAAATAGTATTCCATTGTATGAATAAACCACACTTTAGCCGTCCACCAGCTGATGAACATTTGAGTTGTTTCTATTATTGGCTATTATGAATAATGCTGCTGTGAACGTTTGTGTTTAAGTTTTTAAGTGGATGCATGTTTTCACGTCTCTTGGTTATATAACTAGACATGGAATTGCTGAGTCGTATGATAATTCAATGTTTAACATTTTGAGGAACTGCCAAGACTGTTTTCCCAAGCAACTGCATCATTTTACATTCCCACCAGCAGTGTATGAGGGTTCCAATTTCTCCATACTCTGGGCAGTATTTGCTATTATCTATCTGTCTTATTGCCATCCTGGTGGGTGTAAAATAGGTCCCCTGGCACTCTTGGCACTCTTCTGCCGTACTCTTTTTGTTTTCCATAGCACATTTTATCTTCTAACATTTATTATTTCTATTGTTTATTATCTGGCCCCACTTTCCACTAGATTATAAATTCCATGAAGATAGGGATTTTTGTCTTCTTTGCTGGTAAAATCCCAAGCAACTAGAATAGTGTCTGGCTTATGCTAAGCATTCAGTAAGTGTTTGTTGAATGAATTAATTAATGAAAAGCTCTTTCATTAATTAATAAGATAGACCTTATCCTATCCCAGTATGAGACATTTGGAAAGTAGATGTTTGTGATTTGGAAAATGCTAGAATTTTGGAGGGAAAAGGCTATAGCTGTTTTCAGTTCTGACTTCATGTTCATATCATTGAGAACTTAAGAGCCTTACGGAGTCTTGAAAAGCCAAAATAGACAAAATAAATATTTCACCAAATTTAATGGACACGTTGAGGGTCCATTCACTTACGTAACTGTAGCTGTGTGCTCTGTATGGTACGAGCCTTTTAAAGGTCAATGTGCGGGCATCACGGACACAAAATGGAGGTGGGGCAGGTGTTGTGTTTTAGCTCAACCACTTATGTACTTACGTATTTTATAACTGAAGCTAATCAGACCAAATGAGTGTTAGAAATTCTGTGAATAAGAGATAATATATAGTAATCTTACCGTAATACTTTCTTGAAATCCTTTTATTCTGTTTTCCTAAAGATATATGATGGTATTAAAATAAATTTCCTCTATGCATTAAATGTGAAGGAAACTAAGTGTTCCTCTTCATTTTTTTTCTCCCAGTAGAATGGATCTTTTCTTAGTTCAGTCTTTTTACTCATAGGTGGATTGGAAGAATCATTATGGCCCCACCTTTTAACTTATGGAGCATTTATTATTCATTATAGGTCTGTTTTAGAGGTAAAACCCATTTATGGGAAAGAGCAATATACTGTGAGTGCTAACTTTTTGTATGTTTTTGGTAATTAAAATTAGTGGTTTCATAAATATGAAAACCTTCCATGATGGGTTTAAAATAGCCAGCTGCACAATGAAGGACCAAACCATCTTGACCCACCTTCTATAGGTAAATGCAAACCATAAAATCTTACTTCTAAATGGAGTTGAGGAGACTCCCTTGTTTCCTGTACATTCTAGAAAATGTGATAGTGTTTGCTGAATCCAAGCTGAGCTCTAGGTTTAAATTTGCTGAGCCACAGAGCTGACTAGGATCTGAGGCCTCTAGCCTTTCCCAGGGGGAATTTAGGTTTTTATAGGACAAGTGAGCTCAGATAAGCAAGGCATTTTCACTGAGCATTCTATGAAAACATTCTCAAACGTGTCATGGATGCCGTCCATGATACCTAATAATCAGATTTTGCTGATTTCCGATTATAAATGACATTTTAAAAAGAATCAAACCCACTAGAATGAAATGTAGAATTGTTAACTTACGTTTCTTTTTTTCTTTGCCACATTTACTTCCTAAGGGAAATGTGGAGGAAAGGAGCAATGATTCCATCGATTTTTTAATAAAAAAGGCTTCCATTGGGATGAGACATAGTAACTTTGTATTGTTTTAAAAGAGGATCTGATTGCTTATATGCCTTACTTGGGTGGATAAGTTCCTAATTTCATTTTCCTTGGGAGTGGTGCCACTTTTAAACACTTTTAAAGGTACCACAGAACTTCTGGCCTGGGTCAGAGAACTCATGTCAGGGAAGTCCATCATTTTATTTCCTTTTCATATTATTTCCCTTTGTGGTTTTGTTTTGTTTTTTTTCATCTTGTGATATGAATCCGGTCTTTATCACTAAGGGCTAAGTCCTGGAAAATGACTGTTTTTTGGCATATATATTTTCCTGATTCGTTTCCCACTTGGAATATAAATTATAGGTTAATTCGTATTTCTTTTGTTAAGTGAAAGGAGTTTGCTCATCTAGGCTTATAACATTTTTTTGTCCTGAGTTTTCTTCAGCTGCTTTCCCAAATCCAGACTCTTTCGGTTTTGAAATGGATACTCTTAAATTTCTCTTTATTTGAAAGTATAAGTGTTTACTTAGTACCTATTATAAGATACGGCATGAGAGACTATGTGAGAAATACAAGAGAATAAAAAGCATGGGTGGAGAGAAGATTGGATACTGGAAAGCAGTTAGTGAACACATAATACATCAATGTAGTTAAAATTCTTTGAAAATTCCTTCTGATCTGTTCTTCATCTTAGACATATGGCTGTCAGCCTTAATGTAGTCCAAAAGTATCTTACAATTTAATTTATTTTTAAAATTGTGGTAGAAAACACATAACATAAAATTTACCACCTTAACCATTTTTAAGTGTACAGTTCAGTAGTGTCAAGTATATTTACATTGTTGTGCAACAGATCTCCAGAACTTTTCATCTTGCAAAAATTAAACTCTACCCATTAAACAATAATTCCCCATTTCCTCTCCTCCTCAACCCCTATAATTTGTCTTTTAAAAAGACCTTAAGTGAATCATGTACAAAACATTAGCGACATGAACTAAAAATCTTCTATTGAAATCTGATGTTAACATGTTGCTGGCATTATGTAGTCCTTGCTTGTTGTTTCTCAGTTCAGTGCTAAAGAGTTAAATTTAGTTACTACCCCATGAGGTATGAAAAATGTTCCCTTAGGAAATTCCCTGGCGGTCAAGTGGTTAGGTCTGTGCTTTCATTGCTGAGGACACGGGTTCAATCCTTGGTCAGGCAACTAAGATCCCTCAAGTTGCATAGCGCGGCCAAAAACAACAAAAAAAAGTTCCCTTTGAATAATTTGTATAATTTGCTACATGTGCAGCATATGAAAAGCATTTTTTTAAACAAAAGTAAATTAATTTTTATTTGTTTCTCATTTGAAGTTTTTTTTTTGTGATTAAACTTAAAATAGGAGCAAGGTATATAGATATTAATAATAATGATAACTAACTCTTGTTGAGTTTTTACTGGGTGCCAGATGCTATATTAAATGTTTGAAGTCTTCCCAGTTACTCTATGGGTAGGTTGCTATTATAATCCCCGTTTCACTAATGGATAAATTAAGGCACAGAAAAGTTAAAAAACTTGCCCTAGGCTCCAGGGCTTGTGAGTAGCATAGCCTGTATTTGAACCTCAGAAGCCTGGCTTGAGTCTTCATTCTTAACCCCTGTACTGTGCTGCCTTCTAGATCAATAAGCATATCAGGTAAAAATCTCAGTAGGATATTGTCAAAGGGATATAGATATGTATAAGGAGAAATGGAAAGTAGGGGAGAAAAATACCTAATATTGATGGGGTGCCTACTTTGTGTCGAACACTTTACAAGACGTTTTAATCGTTCTAATGTCCATCCAGGTCATGTTTTGCTACCTCTGTTTTCATATGCAGAAACTAAGGCATGAAGTTGAGGAGCTTGCCTGTGATCACCTGCAAGTTGCGAGCTCTGGATTTGAACTCAAGATGTATTTTTTAAAGGGCTAGAATATATACTTCTATTTTCTAGCTTTTTCCATCTTTAAGAAGAATTGAAATCACCTGATATCACCGTCATAATCAGAAATTTAGAAACAGAATGGAAAGGGAAAGTACTGAAGGGGAGCGTTATATCAAAGTGTAAAGTTAGCACTGCTATCAAACTTTGAACATTATAGTTGCAGTTACAATGAAAAGGAACTTCTTCCCAAACACCAAACATTTTTTGGTATTTTGCCTTGGAAAATAAAAGTTTTAGTGAAGTTACTCTTGGTCCTCTCACTGCAGGCTCAGGCAGGAAGCTAGGTTTAGTCTAGGCATGGACAAGTGTTGCCGGAGAAATAATGTTCGTTATAAATACTGTACATTCTGTTGTGTAGGCAAGATGGTAGGTAGAAGAGGGGAACGTTTAAAATGCTCAAGAGCACAAACTATTTAATCATCTGGAGAAACCTGGTGTGATTAGATACGTATATGAAAGTAGTGAACATGGACTTGGGGGGATGCCTACTGGGTCTTCTTACTTAGACTGGTGACTCACACCTATCAGTTTGAGTTGGTAATATTTTAATATGTATTGTTCATAGGCTAACTAAATAAAATAGGTGCTAAACACCTGAAATTAATATAATGTTGTGCATCAATTACACTTTAATTTAAAAAGAAAGCAGGCTGTTAAAGATTATAGTAACCCCCTTTAAAAAATTGACCTAAATTTCACATGCCTGTAATCCTGGACAATAGAATTTAATATTTAAATGAAGGGGAATATCTTAATTTCAGATAGTTTAGTATTACTAAGGTCTCTTTCATATCCACTCTTGGCTTGTCAGCTGGCTGCCTGATGAGTGTTAAGACGAGATATTATCCCATTTCAATCAACATGGCTGAGTCCCTGAAATGGATAAGATTGTCCTAGAGTAGATGGGGAAGGGTATCAAAGAAGTTCAGGCTCTCTAGAAGCCTTTCTCTAATGGGTATTGTTTGTGATCTTCTAGCTTAAAAAAAAACCTCTTTACCATTCAGAGCTGAGATTCACTTCTCTTGCCTATCAGTGGGAAGTTAGACGCTAATTTCTCAAAGGATGATTATCATTGTCTTTATTTCAAACATCTGTGCCTTTTGTGGTCTTCACCCTGTTTGGGGTTTACTGTCTTTGAATGTGAAGAGACAAGCAATGGAAGCACACAGACTTTCCATCAAACAGGATGAACCCCCAGGGCACCTGTCTAGTGCCTTTGTGCCTCTCATGAGCTTACGAGAGTCAGCCTGGAAGGAGGAAGGACAAGCGGTGTTTCACGTAGCTCACAATTCCTGGCCTCTAATTACTCTCCTGAGATCACTTGTACTTCCTGGCCCATCTGGGATCGGGGACTTCATTGTTCTAATCCTGAACCTTTATCCCTTGGCAATAAAACCCACAAGTCCCTTTGGATGGATTTGCCATGACTGTTCCCAGCTTGTCCTCTCTGGGAACAGAAGTGACTTCAGCTGCTGCTCTGCTGTTTGCACAAGGCAAAGGCGATCACCTCTTCTCTCCTCCCATCTCAACTTTTTCTGTCATCTGAAATTTTAGAAGTATTACATACACTGTTCAATGAAAAAGTATGATGCTGAACAGTTTTTTTTAATCGATTTCTTTTTGTTTTTAATAAATTTATTTATTTTTGGCTGCATTGGGTCTTCGTTGCAGCACACAGGTTTCTCTATTTGCGAGGACCCGGGACTGCTCTTCGTTGCGGTGCACGGGCTTCTCATTGCGGTGGCTTCTCTTGTTGCGGAGCACGGGCTCTAGGCACGTGGGCTTCAGTAGTTATGGCACTCAGGCTCAGTAGTTGTGGTTTGTGGGCTCTGGAGCACAGGCTCAGTAGTTGTGGCACACGGGCTTAGTTGCTCCGTGGCATGAAGGATCTTCCCAGACCGGGGCTCGAACCCGTGTCCCCTGAAGTGGCAGGTGGATTTTTTTTTTTTTTTTTTTTTTTTTTTTTTGCGGTACGCGGGCCTCTCCCTGTTGTGGCCTCTCCCGTTGAGGAGCACAGGCGCCGGACGCGCAGGCTAAGCGGCCATGGCTCACGTGCCCAGCCGCTCCGCGGCATGTGGTGGCATCTTCCCGGACCAGGGCACGAACCCGTAACCCCTGCATCGGCAGGCGTACTCTCAACCACTGCGCCACCAGGGTAGCCCGGCAGGTGGATTCTTAACCACTGTACCACCAGGGAAGCCCCTGAACAGTTTTAAAACATCCTACCTTTTATGTAAAAAAGGGAAAAATTAAAATGAGCATTTGAATATGCCTAAGGAAGTCTGGGAGGATACACAAGGCACTAATAAAAATGGTTATTTGCTTGTGGAGTAAGGGTGAGTTTCAATTTGAATAGGTGGGGTACAGGGTAAGAGCCAGTGGGGGACAGAGAGAAAGTAAGATTTTCTACTGTATTCTTTTATAATTTGAACTATGAGAATGTACTACCATCTAAAAATTGCCCAACAAAAATTAACTTTAAAAAGGTTTTCTGGGCTTCCCTGGTGGCGCAGTGGTTGAGAGTCCGCCTGCCGATGCAGGGGACACGGGTTTGTGCCCCAGTCCGGGAAGATCCCACATGCCGCGGAGTGGCTGGGCCCATGAGCCATGGCCGCTGAGCCTGTGCGTCCGGAGCCTGTGCTCCGCAACGGGAGAGGCCACAAAAGTGAGAGGCCTGCGTACTGCAAAAAAAAAAAAAAAAAAAAAAAAGCTATCTAAGCACCAGATAAACAGATGATTACTGTCAGGTTTTTGGAGGAAGTTGTGTCACTGATTTCCCAAGAGGAGGAAGGGATTGTAGACATCTTCCTCTTTTTTAAGGCTATGAGGGGTAAAAAGAGGGTCTGTGTAGTTCTTCTTTCATATTTCTGCCTTGAAAACCTAGAGACTCTTTGGGCTCTGCTGGAAGAAAATTTAGTGTTAAAAAGCATCTACTTAACACCTTTTTTGATGAGTCAGAGCTTTTCACTGCTGATGAATAGCAACAGGGAATTTATTGGTTCACATAACTGAGAAGCCCAGGGGCACACAACCTTCAGGCATGGTTTGATCCAGGTCCTTAGAAGCTAAGATTAGAAATCTGCCTCCTTTTTGAGTCTGCATTCCTCTGTACTGGCTTTTTTGTTTTTTAATTTAGGCTCTCCTTTTAAGGAGGCAAAGTGACTGATTACTAGCCGCCCTAGGCTCCTCTTCAGCTAGTTTTACAGATCCAGAAGAAAGAAAACGCCTTCTTTTCCTGCTGTTACCAAAATTCTTGGGCCTGGGTCTCATTGGTACAACTCAGACACAGCCCCTCTCCGATCCAGTCACCAAGGCCAGGAAGGTACTGGGCTTTGACTGGATAAGCCTGGGAGCCCTGGAGCCCAGGGTTGGGGTTAGCCTCACACAGGTAACATGGACTCAGAGAGGCGGAAGATGGTTCCTCAAAGGCTAAATATCATGAGAGCTGTTTCTAAGATAAATAGAAAAGGTAGAAAAGGGTACTAGACATGCCTCCCCTACCTCCCTGCAAAAACGAAACAAAACTGAAGTGCACAGTATCTACTCTGCAATGTATCATTTGTAGCATCATGGAGATGAAATGATACACAAGACATACCTCATAGAGCTTAGACTAGAGTCATGTAAATGTGCAACTATGTACACATGTAGCAATAAAAAAATAGTAAGTGCTATAACAGCAATAATAGTAATAGCTAACATTTATTCAGTGCTTTCTAGATTCTAGGCTAGTCTAACATTTATTTGTTTTAACTCATTTAATCTCCAGAAGAACCAGAAAGTAGCAGCTCTTATTTCATTTTGTAAATGAGAAAGTAGAGGCACAGAGAGGTTATTTAAAAGTGCTCTAGGGTCTTCCCTGGTGGCGCAGTGGTTAGGAATGTGCCTGCCAATGCAGGGGACACGGGTTCAAGCCCTGGTCCAGGAAGATCCCACATGGCGTGGAGCAACTAAGCCCATGCGCCACAACTACTGAGCCTGTGCTCTAGAGCCTGTGAGCCACAACTACTGAGCCTGTGTGCCACAAATACTGAAGCCCATGCACCTAGAGCCCATGCTTTGCAACAAGAGAAACCACCACAATGAGAAGACTGTGCACCGCAACAGAGAGTAGCCCCCGCTCGCAGCAACCAGAGAAAGCCCGCGCATAGCAGTGAAAACCCAATGCAGCCAAAAATAAATAAATTATTTTCAAAAAAGTGCTCTAGGGACTTCCCTGGTGGTCCAGTGGCTAAGACTCTGCACTCCCAATGCAGGGGGCCCAGGTTCAATCCCTGATCAGGGAGCTAGATCCCACATGCCGCAACTAAGAGTTCACGTGCTGCAACTGAATGATCCCACATGCTGCAACTAAAGATCCCACACACCACAATGAAGATCCTGTGTGCCACAACAAACATCCAGCGCAGCCAAATAAACAAACAAATAAAATTTAAAAATAAAAGTGCTCTAGTTAGAAAATAAACATGGTTACCATAGGGGAAGGGGGGGGGACAAATTAGGAGATTAACAGATGTACACTACTATATGTAAAATAGATAAACAACAAGACTTACTGTATAGCACAGGGAACAGTATTCAATATTTTGTAATAACCTATAATGGAAAAGAATCTGGAAAAGAATATATACATCTGAATCACTTTGCTGTATACCCAAAACTAACACAACATTGTAAATCAACTATACTTCAGTTAAAAAAAAAAAAAAAGAAAAAGTGCTTTAGGAGCATAGTTATTATGGATTCTACCAGCCTGAATAGTGAGATCGCCATGCAGGGGGCGCTGTTTGAAGAGGACTTAAAATTCTAGCAGGATTTCACTGTAGAGGGAGAGGGAAACAGCTTGATTCTAGCAGCAAGAAACAAAGGAATGTAGCAGAGGAAGTGCAGGAAGTGTTTAGGAAATGGCAAGAAGTAAAGGTTGACTTTAACATTGGGCTTTTGCAAAAGTGAGGTGAAAAAAGAAGTGAGGGGAAGAATGGTTCTTTGGGACCAGTTGTAAAGGTTGGCTGCTGCTGTGAGGAGTTGGACTTGTTCAGGAGCCTGTAGGATTTGTGAGTAGGGGGAGTGGTGTGGATAAACAAGAAAACGGCCAGACCCCTGAGTGTTTTGAGATGGAGATGTTGGCTTTATTTCTCTGCCTTACATTCTTGAGATGTTTTGGAAGGTTTTTGCAAATGTCCTGTTGGGTGGCATTTTGGTGATTGTAGTTCTTTAAATGATTTAGCTAAGCCCTAGTGAAGGGTCTTTTAAAAAGGAGACCATTTCTTGACATTCTGTTTTCTGTAATGACTGCTGAGGGAGAGGTAAAGCAAAGCCAGGCTCTTATAGAACACTTTCCACGCAAGACAAGCAGGTCTCTGTTTCTGTCTCTGTTTCACAGTAAGGCCATTCAGGACTCAGAACCAAGAAGATAACATGGTCCGCTTATTTAATGGTCTCCTATTTGCTCTTCTATTTTGTTCCGACATTAAACGGTGTTAGAATTGAGAATTAGGACTCTCTTTCCCTGCCAAAAGAAAACACAAGTGGCTTGTGGACTGCAAGATTTACTCTCACAGATACTTCCAGAGTAATATAAAATCTTGGCCATGCATCCACAGAAAGGAGCTGGCGGCACATGCCCCAGCCTCCTCTCCTGAATGCAGGCTCCGTGCCCAGAAGGACATCATAAATCACTTATAATTTATGATGAGTCCAATCGTGTGCTACACCCTGCTAGTTGGCTGGTGTCTGTCCTCTACACACTGTGACCTCCCTTCTTCAGAGCATACAGGGACTTTTTCAGATGAGCCATAGGACAGGGCTGGTCCAGCCAAGCAGTCAAGTTGGGAGAAGACTGAAGACTCTTGTTCTTACAGTTTTGCCACAGGTCTCGCTTGCTCTCTCCTACCCTGGAGGTGGGGAAGGGGCAGAAAATAAGACCATGGTTAGCCTATTTTCTTTTGTTTAGCCTATTTCTTTTAATCCATTGTTTTCAACAAATACACTTTTTTTTTTCCTGAGTGCCAACAACCTGCAAAGAAAGCACTGTTGGGGATACAGCAGTCAATGAAACAGAGTTTTGGTTCTCATGGAGACTACACTTACACAAAGTTAGTAGGTCCCATGTCGGAGGTCAGGACACAGTTTGCAGGTTAAGAAGGATAAAGATCGGAAAAGGAGCAAGCTATTCTCCATCAGGTATACAGGGAAGGGACTTCTAATAAGGTGACCTTTGAGCAAAGACTTGAAGGAAGTGAGGGAATGAGCAGGAAGCGATGGAATGAGCCATGTGGGGGTCTGAAAAATCGCATCCCAGTAAGGCCAGAGGCCACCAGGCAGGAGTTTGCCTCAGGTGAGAAGCAGCAGGGGCTGGAGGGGCTGGAGCAGAGAGAGCCAGGAGGGAGTGGTTAGGAGCCGATCAGGTTGGGAGAGGGCCATCCTGGAGTAGGGGGTGGGGCATCTTAGGGACCATGCCAAGGAGTTGAGATGTTATTCAGTGTGAGATGGACAGCCATTGGATGTTTTTGGAAGAGTGGTCCTTTTCAAATACTTGAAAAACCAGAGTATAGGTATGAAGTCGGGAAAATGGGACACAGTGCTTCCTTCACTTGGAGAGAACATGAACTGTTGTAATCAGGATTGAACTGTCAGAACTTTAATTCACCCAAAGTGGGGAGTAAAACAGAAATCATGGTTCTGCACAAAGAAATACTGGCAAGGATGTAGAGAAAAGGGAACCCTCTTCCACTCTTGGTGGGAATGTAAATTGGTGCAGCCACTGTGAAAAAGAGTAGGGAGATTCCTCAAAAAACTAAAAATAGAACTACCGTATAATCAGCAATTCCACTCCTGGGAATATATCCAAAGAAAACAAAAACACTAATTCGAAAAGATACATGCACCCCAATGTTCATAGTAGCATTACTTACAATAGCTAAGATATGGAAGCAACCGAAGTGTCCATCAGCAGATGAATGGATAAAGAAGATGTGGTATATATTTACAGTGGAATATTCCTCAGCCGTAAAAAGAAGGAAACACTGCCATTTGCAGCAATGTCGATGGACCTAGAGGTTATTATACTTAGTGAAATAAGTCAGACAGAGAAAGACAAGTACTGTATGTTATCACTTATATGTGGGATCTAAAAAAAAACGAATGAACATAACAACACAGAAACAGATCACAGAAATAGAGAACAAACTAGTGGTTACCGGTGGGGAGAGGGAAGGGAGGAGGGGCAAGATAGGAGTAGAGGATTGAGATAGAAACTACTACACATAAAAGAAATAAGCAATAAGAATATATTGTACAGCACAGGGAAATAGAGCCGGTTTTGTAATAGCTTTAAATGGAGTATAATCCATAAAAATATTGAATCACTATGTTGTACACTTGAAACTAATACAATAATGTAAATCAACTCTATAAAAAAAAAGAAATCATGGTTTTGCTTGGCCTTGCGGTAAAAATCACACATGCTTTTTCAATTAGGATAAAACTGAGTAACCATGAGGCATTTACTCAACTGGCAACAATACTTTTCATGGAGAAGCCCAACTATTACATTCAGTGATCTGTGTCCTGCTAAGTCTCTTCCCCAGCAAGATTCTGGGTACGCTACAGCTGTGAGTGAGAACCGCGCCCCCCCCCCCCCCCCCAGCATTACTGCTGTTGTTGAGCAGATGAGTGTGAGCTTCAGAGTCGAAGAGCAGCTGGTGGATACTTGGGATCAGATTCTAGGAGGCTTCCATGACCCACTTTGCTCTCAGTGGACCCAGAGTCACTCTTGCTGTTTTCCACTCACAGACGACTGGCTCAAGTCTAGAGCTGTGGGGAGCGTGGGCTTGATGAATGGGCCGAAGTTACAGGGAGGGAGTGCGATTTTGGCTCCTGATGAGGTATGCCTTCCTAAAAGTGAGGGCAATGGAGAACTGGAGGGGGGCTGTGCCACAAAGGGACCCTCCTGCCTCCGAATGTCTTCAGGCAGGTGAGCACATCTTAGGAATGTTCCTGAAAGGGCTCCTGCTTTGTGTGGTATGTTGGACTAGAATGACCTCGCGGATTCATTCCAATGCAAGACACTTCTGAGCCCATGAAAAAGTGTCCAGTGAATGTGTTCTGCAAACACACAGACACTCTGTAAACATGAGGCACATATTTTAAAAGATGAAGAGTGAGATACTTGTTCTGGGAGTACGGTGGTTGGAACTTGGTGCCTTGACAAAATACCTTCCGTGCTTAGTTGCCTGTAGTTTGTTCTCCTTGGCCCAGGACACAGATATCTGCATTATGTGTTAAAAATGCCCTCAGCCAAAGACCAAACAAATAGCCAAAGGCATTTTCCTATCAGGGCCCCTTTATAGGAGGTAGAGCAAAAGAACAAAGCAGTGGAGTTTGATTCTTGGCAGGAAGCCAAGCTGCCGAGGTCTAGCTCCAGTATTTACATGGAAGAAAGAGGAGGGATTTTTAGCTGAGATTAAGTTAGAATTAAAGCAACAGAAAACTTAACACTAAACTAAAGCATCCTCTGGGATCCATAACGGAAAGGAAGAAACAAGGGGATATTTTCGGGCTCTCTGATGGTTTTTTTTTTTTTTAAGTTCAAATATGAAAGCTTTTAAAAGGTGCCCAAAGCAGAGATTACAGAATGGCCTTGATTAGTGATCCAGGATCACCCACTATTTGAGCTGGACCACCCGTCCTTTAGCGGCCATTGAATCTCATCCCTCGATTTACAGATAATGGGTCAGGGGCCTTGGAACTTGAAGAGTTCCCAACATCACACAACTGGCCGTGGAAGCTCTGGAGCTAGCATCCAAGACTTCTGACAACTATTTTGTGTTTTGGGCCACTTTACCGGAGGAGCAAACAATTAGAAGCTCTGTTTCCTAAGAGCCAGGGGCAGACGGCCACAATGACTGTGTTCTGAATAGGCAGTGCCTTCCGTTTTCCCAGGATGTGGGCTCGTCCTGTGCCCAGGGGTGCCTGCAGCCTCAAGCCTAGTGCAGCACAGCTGGGGGTCTCTGGGCCCAGCCCCAGGAGTAGGGGCTGAGATCCCGCTGTGAGAGGTCTCAGAGGCCTGCTCCCGCCGGAGGCCCAGTCAGGTGTGAATGGGTCCTACTGAACCCCTCACACAATCTCCGCAGTGCCCCAGTGGCATTGTGGGTGCTCTTGTTTGGCTTCCTGTGCTGACCGAGGTTCTCTCCTCTTTGACAAAACCTGAACACGTTGGAGCTGCCTTTAAGCAACGGTACTCTTTTTACATAAAAGAGCTCCCATAAAAGAACAGCTCCTGCTGGCCCCCCATACCCAGGTAACTCTGTCTGTTGAAATCGCCAACATTTCAGTGAGCTGTTGTCACTTGCCTTCTGCAAGGGGTGGTGGAGAGTGGGGCTGGGTGAGTGACCTAAAGGGGCGTGGGGTTTCTGTGTGTGTCTCCAAGTGAACCAATGAGATGTTCAGTATCATTCTTTTGACCTTTCATTCACTTACTCATTTATTCATTTTCTTGTTTGTTTACATTCTGAGTCGAACCCAAAAAAAAAAAAGTTGGACAAAACTTAGAACAAAGAGTACACATATGCTATACATAAAATATAAATGAAGTCAGGTCACTTGCTAAGAAGGAGGAAACAGATCTCATCCATGAATTATATGAAATCTATGGTAAATATCAAGCTTTTCTCTGACTTTTCTGGCAACCAAGATACATAATTCCTAGTTATCGGAAAGGGGAAAAAATCCAATTTCTTTAAGAGACTAAGTGTTGCTATTCTGGGGCTCATGTCATCGCTTAATACACAGCTGCTGGTCTAAGGCACGTCCCTCCCTCCCCCACCCAGTGTCCTAGCATCGGGCCACCTGGAGCACCCCCCCAAAAAACATGTTCTCAGTATGTGTGAGGGTGTGGCTTGGGGCAATGGGGTTTCATTTAGGTCTTGAAATTATGTTGTCCAGGGTGACTTTAGGATTTGCAAATTATGAAGCCAAGGGTAGGAATTTCAGTGGGGGGGGGGGTGGTCAGAATCTAGTCCCACTGTGCATACCCACTCTCCACCAATGTACCTTTCCTTTTCCCCAAAGAGCCCTAGGTAGATCTCTTCTCTGGCCTGTTTTAGGTGTCAAGGTGCTTTCTTGAACAGGACATCCAGAGGGAATAGAGATTGGCAAACGCACTTTGAGGAATGTTGGCTCAAAGGATTAGAAGATGGTATGACCCTTGAAAGGGGGGAATGGAACTAGTGGTCATATAGACATGTAGGGTTTAGGAACTAATATTATAGACATATAAGGTGAATACTACTGAAGTCCCACCCTGAGCTCCTAAACTCCTAAACTCTGAAGTTGTACCAGGAATTTAATTTCTTCCAGAAGAAGAGTCAGTGTTGAGATTCCCGTTCCTTTACATACTATGAAAACATGAATTAACTCCATCCTCCCAAGACTTGGGATTTGTCAGGGGATACACCAGAACACTCTAGAACTTGTGAGTATGGCAGGGAAGAGAATTACAGAAATGTTGGACTTTTGTAATAGATGATGTGAGAAAGAAAACACTAGAAAAGTAGTCCCTTCTGTCTGGGGTTCAGATGAGTTACCTGAGTGTCTACTGAAAGTTTATTTTCCATATAAGCGCATTCATACATTGCACATTCATCATTCACAGATGCCTGTGTTTTAGAATGCATCATTACTAAAGAAAGGGGTATTTCCGAGTGAGAAGTAGCCTTGGTGCTCCATAGTTGATATGAGATAATGTGTCTGGATTCGTGGCCACATTCTGTTATTTGGGAGACGAGGCTCAGTGGCTGAGCTTCAGGTCTTGGGCTAGGGTTATTTGCCCTGTCCTAATTATGTTGATTCCAATCACGTGGTTTGCTAGGCAACCAGAAAAACTGGGGTTTGAGCCTCAAGTCAACAGAATGAATATGCTCAATTCTACTTGAAATGTTTTTCATAATTATTTTAAGCAATGACTTGATTCTTACTTGTGCTTATTCTTTTTAAAAGTATTAGAAAGGAAGATTTCTACAAGACAAAGTAGAGAGGAGCTGATAAGAAGGGGAGTTCTTAAGGAATTGCCTGATCAAGGTGAGGAAATTAATCATACATTTAAAATAATTTGATCCTTCCTTCTTTGGTCTTTCTTTCATTTTCTTTTGAAATTTAAGATGATCATGGTCTTTGGGAAATAAAGTACCACACTCTGAGAATCTTGCTTTAATTCAGAATGCCTATGTGGGCTGCAGAGAATCTAAGGTTTTCTAGAGAAGAAATTCAATGACCTTTTTGGTGAGTCCTTCACCATATGTCACCCTAAACCTAAAGCTTTACAAAGCTACTCTGTGGCAGGAGATACAGATAAGATACAAATGCTTACATGATTCATTCTCTATTCTTGAGCTTCAATCTGTCTATACAAGTAAACTCAATTGTTTAAGTAAATGCAAAGTTTTAGCTTGGCTCATGCCTTTTGGTTTCTTAAGTCTACCAGGAAAAGAGAAGAGAGAGAAAAGAGATGGTAAACAGACCTCTCGTCCTTTATACTCTGTAATACACTCAAATGTACGGTCAATAAGGATTAATGGGCAAATTAAATTAATCTGCTTTATGTGTTCTCTCAAGTAATTTTCCCAGCATTTTTCTCTTTTCATTTCTTTGAATCTAGCTCTGTCTGACCATATCACTAACAATTATTATTTCCAAGTGTTTTTTCCCCTACCTCTAATCTTCTTCCCTTTTTTCCTCTATCCTCCCAAGGGGGAATCTTTCTCAAAAAGACAAGGATTAGATGGAAACTAAGATAGACCCTCAAAAGAAATACCAAGATGGTTATTTCTCCAAATAAATAGTACTGAATGATTTTCATTGCTCCCACTACTATAAAACTAAAGGAAATTTTTGCTGCAACATTGCTGGCTTACCTCATGCCTTTCCTCACGCCACCCCTCTAAACATTTACTGGCGTAAAATATTATTATTGTGCTTTCATAGGCACAAATAAAATGCTGTTGATTTGGAATTGAAATAATAGTTCTTCTCATTTCCTGATATATATTCCTTGCAAAGAGCTTAACCTCTTTAGGCATTCACTATTTGTAAGTCCAAATGCCACGCTTTTCCCAGCATCTGAATATTCTAGAAGGAGCTAGGAGATGCTTTACTATTTTACTCCTGCAGGGAAAGTAGGGACGTCTGGAGCGAATACTGCCATTTTTCTTGAGCCCTCAAAATTTTAGGTATTTTATGTATTGTACTTTTCTCACTCCATTTTATGAAGGAACTTAAAGTAGTCCCTAGTTTTCTATTACCTTGAAGCTAGTCGTTTCCTTCCTGGGACTTTTAGAAATAAAAAATGTACATCCTTAACATTTTTTGTACTTGAAGGTGGGCTTGCTAGTGGTATCAAAGTTTGCTTCCTCCCTAATCTCCCTGGAGACGGCAGAGAAATTACATGTCCACTGAAAGCTCAGTGCTGGGCCATCACCTTTATAGCGTGGGCCAGTGCACTGTTTTGGTGTCCTTTATTTGGAAACCTTTTCAAAGAAAGGAAAAATTTCTGATCGAAACTGTTAATGAGTATTAAAGTTAGAGACTAAAGGCCTCTTTTTTTACCCAATTAAAAATTATAGCTAGAAAAGCGTTTACTTTTTCTAAAGACAAGTGGCAGTGGTCAGCTGAAAGAAATGCTTAATATTGCTTGGTTTTATTTTGGCTAATCTGTTAAACTATTTGCAAGATGGATTACAATTTCATATACTTACTTTCCAGAAATCTGACTCTATTGGATTATTTTATTTAATGTTTGCAGACCGAACGTGAAAAGTTTTAAAACATAAAATAACAAAACAGTCTTTAACATAAACATAGCGTAGTAGGTTTAATGTTTGGGAAGTCATCAATTACCGAACCCTACTTTCTACTTTTTGCATGGTCCCTATATAGAACTACAGAAATTACCAAATACTTAGAAGTTCCCAGTGAGGCTTATTGTAAATAGAGCCCTTCCCCACTTTCAGCCAAGGGCTGGGGAAAATAGTTTTCTGTCATTTTTCCAAAAACAATTATCTTGAGAATTTCGGTCTGTTTTCAGCTCTAGCCAGAGACTGGAAGCTGCTGTGCTTGGTGAAAACCTCGTCTCTTCTGCCAGTGAAGGTTCATTCTTTGCCTTCATGTTCTTGACCTTGTCGTAGCTCTTGACAGTGCTTGTCAATCATGCCCTTTATTCAGTGAGCCAAATAGACTTTTAAAATCCTGCCAGCTACCCTGGATTCGACCTCATCCCATTCCACCCCATACCTTCACTCCCAGCTATTATTATTCCTTTTAGATGACCTTTTTTATGCCAAGATCTAACTTCAATCTAAAAATTCAGTGATTGGCCTTCTCTCCTGAGAAGTCCATGGTCTGGTCCAGGTTTAGTCACATCTTCTGGTTCTTACCTTCCGTCTTTTCCCTAGCTTTACCATGAAGGCATGTAGATGCTTTTGCCTGCATAACAGCCTCCTTTCTTTTTCTCCCATGGTGTCCTCTTTAACCTTCTAATGAGTCACCCAACTTCTGTTCTTACATGATTTTCTTCTTGTCTCTGTTCCTCTGTTAACCGTATCCCCAATGTACCAGTTTACCAGAAAGAGGGAAATCCCTCAAATACTCTCATGCTTCTTATTTAACCACTTATTTCTGTGTGCTTTATCTCTTGGTTTACTTTAAGCTGACGACTCTTGTCTGAGTTTTCTCCTTCCTTTGCACACAAATGCTCCTGTAAGACTTGGAGTGGGCACATCTTACTGTAACCTGCAGCCTGGCTCAGCACCTTGTCTTGCCTTCCTTTGCTGAGCTTGTATTTTACTTACATACATAAACTATATCAAGGACTTGGCTTATTTTAATTCTATTGATAAAATAATATACAAAACTAGAAAACCTTTTCAATACACACACCAATTAATTAATAATAACTTCAGTTCTCCTCTGTTTTATTCTTGAATTCCATATTTATTACAAACATGACTCCTTTTTCTATTATTTCCTATACTTTGGCTTTATATCTCAGAGTAAGTATCTTTCTACATTGTTGATTATTTCTTTCTATCTTGTGATAATCCAATTTCTTCTTGTGCTCACAATTATTTAATTTTCTCTCTAGGTTTTTTGTTCTGAATTTTAAAAATTAGTTATTTAGTCTACTAAAGAAATTTTAATGTAATAATGGTTAAAACAATTACATTGTCATTAACATGATTTCAACATGTTTTCATTACCAACTAAAGTCATAGAAAACAAAGGTAAATTTATATTTGGGTTACCTAAAAATTGAGGATTTTTATATAAAGAAGTGGTTTTCTATTTTGTCTGGAATTTTCTGTTCTTATATTATTTTTTGTTTCTCTGAATCCAGTACCTGGATATTATATTGTGTCTCCCCTCCCTCTTTTTTTTACTAGCAAATTTCTTGGAATCCAGTAATAAGAGCTAAGAATCTTTTGTTTTCTTGTTGGTTTGTTGTATAGTCTTTTAAAAATCATTACCTTAATTTTATTGAAATAGTTGAGATCTACTTGCAATGGCATTGCCTTCAATTATTGTCTATTTTAGTTTTATACAGGAATCGGATTATAGGAAGTTACGTGACTAAGGAACAGTTGTTCATTTTAAGTATGACATAATTCTGTGACATGTATTTTACTTATTAAAATGCCATGCTTGTTTTTGTCAGTAAGGCCAATGGATTTTATTGTCAAGCCAAAGCAATTCAATCATATTTAATGAAAACTTGGGAGATGGTCTCTGTTTTAGAATGATTGCCAAAATAAGATTAATCAAAAATTGCGTAAAATCAGCTCTAATCATGCATTTCTTCAAGCTTGCTAAGTAAAAACGTCCAATCCTTTATTTCACTTTTACAGTGGCAGCACAGCTTGTTAAAATCTTCCTGATATGAACTACGGTTAAATTTTCAAGCATCACTGAATTAAGAGTTTTGGCAAAATCTCCCTCACTTTAGAAACTCTTAGGAATTTATAAACATTCAGGGGTGTTAAAATTAGTTATTTGTGATTTAGATAACATAAATTTTAATTTCAGTTGCGATTTTTTAAAATTCCCCTGTAATTGCTTTATTTACATTTCTTTCCTAATGTTTTCAAATTATTATTAGCCCAGCTTAAAGACTTCCTGGTCAGCTATATATGACAATTCCCTGAGTACATTTTAATATTTCCATAAATAGGAAAATGAAAATACAGTTAGCCTTACTGCCATCTTTCCCTGAATAGAGTAGCAGTTATATTACTGTGTAAAGTTACCATGTCATGGATGTAATATTCTGGAGACAGTGGTGCTTGGAGATGTTCATATTCTCCCACTAATCGTTTGTATGTGTAGTTGCATTTCATGTTATTTGTGTATTTGCATTCACCTTGTGTTTTTGGTGCTTGTTAAAAATGTTTATTCCATTTTTCAGATTCCTTTTTTCACAGGTCAGTTTCTGAATGACAGAGAGACTCCTAAGTATTGACTTCAGCCAAAACTAAGCCCAAGAAGAGAGGGACTCTCCTGCCTAGGGCTGTTTTATAATTAGGTTAATCGTTCCTAACTGTCTTGAGATGGCTCCTGGATACTCCCTCCATAGCTTCTTTCCTCCAAGACTAAGAATTTTCTAGCTCTTTCATTTGAATGAATTATTCAGTAAAACATGGTGAAAATAGTCCAGGATGTATTTGGTTCCCAGGTCTGAAACATAAACCTGAACCCTACAGTCCTAGTAACTGGAAAATTTGGTTTTAAGAAAGCCATCACGTTAGACATCTAGGTGTTTCTCTCCCCATTTTTAGATGGAGATGTAACAGTTAACTTTGAAAATTCAAACGGGCACATGATACCCATCGGAGAGGAATCTACCCGAGAGGAAAATGTAGTAAAATCTGAAGAAGGTAATGGCTCTGTAGCTGAAAAAGCACCACCTCTGGAGGAAAAGGCAGAAGATAAGAAAGGTAAAATCAAGAGAAACCCCACATTCTTTTACAGCTCAAAGTTGAGAAGCAGGTCTTAGGCTTCAAATAGTGACCCTAAGACCAGTAGAGAGGAGTTCTGCAAATACAAAGAGGAGAGAAACGATAGCAAAGAGAAATTGGATGGTTTCCTCAGGTAGCTACATCCATTTTATAAACGCATCATTTAATGTTTTATTAAAGGGGGCTAATTAATAGTAAGAATCGGAAGGGGTGGCCTCTTCTATCATTGGAGATGTCTGGGAATGTTATCCTTTTCTCAGGAGCTTTCTCTCAGTATCTTTTTTTTTTTAAATTTATTTATTTAATTTATTTATTTTTGGCTGCATTGGGTCTTTGTTGCTGCACGCGGGCTTTCTCTAGTTGCGGTGAGCGGGGGCTACTCTTGGTGGTGGCACGTGGACTTCTCACTGCAGTGGCTTCTCTTGTTGCGGAGCTTGGGCTCTAGGCGCGCGGGCTTCAGTAGTTATGGCACACGGGCTCAGTAGTTGTGGCTCGCGGGCTCTAGAGCGCAGGCTCAGTAGTTGTGGCACACGGGCTTAGTTGCTCTGTGGCATGTGGGATCTTCCTGGACCAGGGCTCGAACCCATGTCCCCTGCATTGGCAGGTGGATTCTTAACCACTGCGCCACCAGGGAAGCCCCTCAGTATCTTTAAAAAAAAAAAAAAAAAGCCAGCAGTCTGAACATCTTTCTCTGCTGGTTACTTTCAAATTATAGCAGCTCAGCTTGGAGGAATAGCATAACAAGATGGCTCACTCAGCCCAGCATTATCTGTTTAGAAGTGGGAGCTTGGCTGGTGGCATCTGCACACCCAACATTGTAAGTTCTGGTCCAGGTTCAGGCATTTCTGGGAGACCCAGGAATAGTTCCCAGTAATGCCGGGGATTCTGGTTGCTGGATTGGCCATAACCTCTGCTCCATGATTTGTCTGTGCAATTGGAAATTTCAAAATAGGCCAGAGGCAATTATGCCATTCCCTGAAGGCTTCTTTAGAGACTTTGGTTTCCAAAGTGAAATACTATGGTAGATTGCAGAACTGCAAAATACTTGTCTATCAAGGACCCCCAGAACATTCACAAGTTCCTGGTCACTGATTGACTACATCTCCATACCATTCCTATCACGGTTGCAGGAACCCCCAAGCCTCTTACTTATGCAAACCTGAACTGAAACCCCCGTAAGGTAATGCTTTGTTGGGAGATTCCAGATGATTTCCTGCTGCATAGAAATGAATCCTCAGAAAACATCTATTTTTCCATAATGCCTGCCTCTGAGCTGGATGGCATAAATTTGTCAAACCTAGTTTGGGCTCTCTAGGCATTTTGAGAACTCTTAGAAACTGCTGGAAGGAAACTTCTCTTCCTCTGTTCTTGACCCAAATCCTCCAAAGGCAAAGGGAACGAAAGAACATTTGACAGACACAACTTAAAATCATCTTCTCAGGAAGTCCATAACCTCTTATTATTTGAATATAAATTAGCCTTTAAAAATTTTAGAAGCCTCTATTAATAATCTGTTGGAAATTTATTATTTTGCTTTATTCCATAGTAAGTATGGGACTCATGGGGCTTTACTTAGTGTTTCCATTGAGGGCTCTGGTTATGCTTAAGATCATATGTTAGTTGATTTCTCATAACTGATTATGAGAAATTAACTAAAATTTTTAATGATAATATTCCTGGAACATAAGAGAAAACAGACCTGAATAGAGTTTAAGAGTTTTCAGTTGAAATGCAGTGATTTCTTTTTTTACTTTTTTATTTTTTAGTCCAACTGTCCTGTCTCACCACGTTGTTAAATTTCAAATCCATCTGTGCTTTGTCCCTGCTACAGCCTTTTCACATTCAAAATCACATCCTTCATTATGTAACAGTGCCATCTCTAGTGCTTGCCTGGTCCGTGTGGAATGTCAGTCAGTGGACTGGACAGACTTCAAAGGCCGTATTTCCCTTATCAGCCTAATAAAAAGTTGCTGACAGTTTTATGTTAATTAAACCAGCAGGCCTGATGTTCCAAAAAGATGGCAGGCTTCATAGGTTCATGGATATTTGAGAGATGTTTTTGTTTTCTTATTTTTTACTTTGGATTAGTACATTCAGTTCTTTTTGGTCAAATAAGGTCCAAGATAACATCTTGCTTGGCTGGTCTGTACATAAGGAGATGGAAAGGCTGGACATGGTGCCCCAGCACCAGTAAGACAGAGGAGCCTCCCTCTCGCTGTGTAGACAGTGGCCCCGCAGGAGCCACACTGAGTGAGGGGAAGCATTTGGTATGGAAACCACTTCCTGACAGTAAAAAGAATGTCACTCCTGACCAACATCATGGAGTATCATGTTAAATAGAAAATATCTTATAAACAAACCATTCATTGCTCTGGAAAGACAGCATTTAATACTGAAAAAACAGCTTAAGATTTACTCTTACCTCTGCTCCTCTTTTGATCTCACTTCTTATTTGAACTTACTACCATGCAAATCTACTCTCCCATGTTCTCAGTTTACCCTTTATTTTGGGGTGCAGTGTGCCCCTTCCTTTTGCATTAAGTCAACTTACCCAAGAACTTCATTTCATATATTAACTAGTTATATTTGCAAAGCCATATCACATACCATCCTAGATGCTTGTATCTCTTTTTGAGACAGCACGTTAGTGCTTTAATATTGAAACATCAGCGTCAAAGAAAACAAAACGAATGTCAAGTGGCCTCCCACTACTCTGGGGGCAGGTTCTACCTAGGACACGTGGTGTTCCTGGGGCTCCTGAGGGCACCTGATTCTGAGTTAGGCCGGTGGTCTTGGGCCTCTTCTGCCTAACACTGGAAACATTTTCCTGAAGGCCTTCGGGCCTCTTAGTCTCCCATTATTCCTTATCAATAAATCTATATAGAAGCAGAAAAACTGATCTGCAATCTGTTAAATATAGCTTGGTATTAAATATGAGAAATCCAGGGCTTCCCTGGTGGCGCAGTGGTTGGGGGTCCGCCTGCCGATGCAGAGGACACGGGTTCGTGCCCCGGTCAGGGAAGATCCCACATGCCGCGGAGCGGCTGCGCCCGTGAGCCATGGCCGCTGAGCCTGCGCGTCCGGAGCCTGTGCTCCACAACGGGAGAGGCCACAACAGTGAGAGGCCCACGTACCGCCAAAAAAAAAAAAAAAAAAAAATATGAGAAATCTGCAAAGTATCTGATATTATTTCTGTTGAGTCATTGTAGAGGGCTTTCCATGAAGTAACAAGTATCTTACCTGCATTTGTTCCCCACGTGAGCATGAAGGGCAGCCATGGGGGCCAGGGAAAGAGCACACTGTGCATAAGAAACGGCCTTTGCCTTCAAGCAGATCGTGACCTATGTGGAGACCAGCACGTACACAGGCAATTGTAATACAAGATGCAAAGTGCTCTGGGAGGCCCGAGGACAGCAAACCAGGGAGCTTGCAAGTGGGACCAAAATTGGGTCTTAAGAGGAAGATATTTCTAAACTGAGACCTGGAGGAGATAAGAAGGATGCAGTCAGACAAAGGAGAGGAATGGGGGCAAGTGCATTCTAGGCAAAGTGAAGGCTGCCTGCAGTTCTCAGATTTGCCCTAAGTGTTGTTGGACTCGACTCTCCATGTGGTGGAAGGAGGCAAATTTGGAAGTGTAGTCAATAGCTCACCTCCAGACCATTGTTAAGAGGTGTAGTATCCTCACCAAGCCAGAGTGCATAGGCAGCCCTTTCTTAACCTCCTCTTGAAAAGGTAATACTCCTCTACACCATCAGTTTATGTCTTTTCTTCAGATCATATGCTAATAGTAAAAAATACCTCTTGACGTTATTCATTATCTCCCAGATACAAGAGTTCACTTCCCACGGATGTGTGTGTGTGTGTGTGTGTGTGTGTGTGTGTGTTAGTAACTGTCAGCTGATCAGTCACATTCACTGAATAGACATAATGTCTAGAGCATCTTGCCTGATGGAATATAAAATTTCAGACAAAAGCAGTTTATAATTTAGTCAGAAAAGTATACTGTTTGCATGCGTGTGCTCACGCACACATACACACGCACATATACCCGTTAGGAATCACTGCAGAGTAAACATAAACATTGGCCATATGACAAACACACACAGATAATTTGATAGAATTTACAGAGGAGGGAGGAGTGGACCACGCTTCTCCAGGAGTAGCCGGAAGTTTGCGTGTAGTATGTACATTCTCAACCCAGTAGGAATTGAAATTACCAGCTGTCATAGGGTGAACCATCTCCCTCCCAGACTCAGAAGCTGGATTCTTTGGGATATAACTTTAGAATTTAAAAACCTTAGGCAGACAGAAAAAAGATCCCTCAGTAATATGCCATGAAGGCAGAGGATAAGAGATGTGAGGCTTTGTAGCAGGAGAGAGAATTAGGATCCCAAGTGGTGCAGATCGCTGTGACGGGCTTTCACCATGGATGGTGTTATTGGTGGATCTCCATTATGCCAGGGGCTAAAGGTACAAAGATGGACTTACAGAACAGGCCTCTAACCTAAGTCAAAAGACTAGCAAATCAACGTACATTTGTATGTTTTACATTACAATAAAATGTTTTCAGTGACTGTCAACTTGTGTTGTTCTCAACTCTGACTCTTGCCATGCAGTGGCCTTGTGGTTCAGGCCTGGTGGGTTAGGAGCGCCACTGCTGCGTTATGGGTGCTACGCAGCTTAGTTGAAGAGACAAGATATATAAACAGAAAGGCAGACATACAAAGTAGCCTCTGATAAATGGTGACTAAGTACCTCAGATAACGAGCACAGTTAAGTGCAGGAGTCCGTCTGGGCTGCAGTGACGGGTGGGTTGCATGACTGAGGGAAGGTAAAAGAAAAGTTTTATTCATTACATACTGAAATTTCAATCATTTTTATGATAGTTATACATGTAGAATGATGGAGATGTAAAAAAAAGGGGAGGAGTCCTAGCTGCACACTCACTGGGATGAGAAATGAAACAAAAGAAATAATAAAATGTGATGCATTCCAATATTAAAATCCTTTCTTGGTCATTTGATAATAGAAGAACATATACAGTAAAGGCTCAGTCTTGTCTTAACGCTTGTCTTACACTTTTCGTTGTGCTCCATTTTGAAATGCTGCTTAGCTCTTTGGACCCAAAGTGTATTTTTTTTTTTTTTTTTTTTTTTGCGGTACGCAGGCCTCTCGCTGTTGTGGCCTCTCCCGTTGCGGAGCACAGGCTCCGGACGCGCAGGCTCAGCGGCCATGGCTCACGGGCCCAGCCGCTCCGCGGCATGTGGGATCTTCGCAGACCGGGGCATGAACCCGCGTCCCCTGCATCGGCAGGCAGACTCTCAACCACTGCCACCAGGGAAGCCCCCCCCAAAGTGTATTTTCATTTTAACTAGTCACAATTAGAAAAGATAAGGATGTGAATATGTGGATGAACGTTCAGCATCCCCACTTTTTAAAATGAGAAACTAATACTACTCTAGTTATGCAAAATCTTGTGTGAGGCTTCTTTTCTTAGGTATGATTTTTTAAATGAATTTTAACGTTTATCTTTTTAATAAACTCATTACTTGTGTTTACACTACAAAACAAATTTGATATTTCTTTTGGTTTCTGCACCCTCCAGTACCTACAGTTGTGACACGGTTTGAAAAGGTCAGAGGAAGTTATTGTAAAACAGGAAGCTGCCCTAGTGCACTGGGAGAACTTGAGAAAATTTTAATAATAGAAAATAGTTTATTCAGTGCATTGTGCTTCCTGTACCAGATTCTAGAGAGTCTCCCTTAGCTTAGAAAATAATTGATTTTTGACCACAATGAGACAGAGACAGAGCACAGATCCCTTTCAGGTTGATGGGGCTTGAGTTCTCCTGAGAAAGTCCCTCA
Organism: Orcinus orca; assembly: GCF_937001465.1. Lineage (NCBI taxonomy): Eukaryota > Metazoa > Chordata > Mammalia > Artiodactyla > Delphinidae > Orcinus > Orcinus orca. The sequence continues at coordinate 20,712,343 of NC_064570.1, read as the reverse complement.
GTGGAGGGTAACTGTGAGTCCAACCATTGCTGTGCCGTCAGCTTCACCCTGTGGCCGTGTGTGTAATGCGCTGATCTGCCACTCTTGGAGTTCTTCAGTTTGGTTAGAAACTTAGCACTCATGCCCACATCATCGTCCAGCAACCACTGATTCGAGGTTGGTGTCAGCCCCTGGTGGTGGACATTTACGCTCACCCTGAACTTAACTTCATCACAGTCACTCGTGCAGTCTTATTTTATCACAGGAGTGATTTTTGGACCTGGAGAGCACACCCTAGTTTGGCTTTTAGCCTTTGATCTTCTTTACCCCAACCTTCACTCTCTCTGGTGCAGAAGCCCACTGTTCCCAGGGGCCAAGCAGCTGCATGTTTGTCTCACTGTTGCCCTGTGTCTCGTTCCTTCTATTTGCATGGTGTGTATGGCGTGTGTCTGTATCAGTCTGCTTCTGTTCACTTTCTCATTTGTAGAGAACCCTGAAAACCACTCTGAAACACCGGCAGCTCCTGCTCTACCTCTTCCAGCTCTTCCTAAACCTACACCCAAACCTAAGCCCAAAAAAACACCTGTGCCTCCAAAAGGGGCCGCTGCTGGGGCCGGCCCCAAGGGTGACGAAGTACCTCCTATTAAAACAATTACCAAGGCTCCTGGTAAGCAGGCCCCCGTCCCTCCACCCAAGCCAGCAAGCCGAAATGCAACCCGAGAGGCTGGTGAGTATGCCCGCTGTGGGGTTGAGTCTAGGGTGCTTGGCGCTGGGGTGGGGCTCATTTCTTCTTCTAGGAATGATGGCCTTTTTGGTGTCTGCTCTCTTAGGATGTAACACCAGTGGACTCAGCTTTGACACAGAGAATGCCCGGGAGATTCCTTTGTTGCTGTCTCTACCAAAGAAAAGTCAACCACTTGATCCATTCACCTCATTAGGTTTAGGGTGAATAGACGTCTTTCATCCTGAGTATCCACTGTCTGCACAAAACCCAGTAGAAGGAAACAGGGAGGAGTCTGCCTGGTGAATAGTGATGATGTGATCTGACGTTATTTAGACACCAACTGGCCTGCCTATTTGAGTTTATGGGTGGCTCTTTGGCTTGGGTTTTCTTTCAAAATATCTTAAGTTTGCACATGAAAACATGATGCTTACCTCTTTGACATATTTGCTGGATCTTAATGTCTTAAACCTTATAGGCATCTCTCTACTGACAGATGACAAAGGGTTCATATCACTCAGTGCTTCACGCCACCACTCTCTGCTGGAGTCACAGCTGCGCAGCAGAGTTGGAAGTTACATGCTCAGTGCCCCCTTCCCAACCTCATAGACTTCAGTGTGTTACAAGGGAAAGCATCTAGTGGAGCGATTACAAGCTGTGACTGCAAATCACCGGGGGATGTTTGGGTGATTACATCACTTCATGTCATGTGTGTCCAGCTTTCCTTTCACATCAGATATGCTTCATGCAGAGCGGAGCCCCCATTCTAGTGAAGTGGAATAAAGAAGCCTCTCCTGCCGTCCAGCCTTTGAAAGGATATATTCCAAACACACATGCTGAGCATCTTGGTCCCATTAACACACGCATAAAAATTCTCCTGTGTTACAGCAGACCTTACTTTCCTTAAAATCAGCAGCAGCTTCCTCAAAACCAGCTACCAGGATATGCCTTGGTATTAATCTTTCCCCCTTGTAATTTAAACCCATAATGCTCAGATTCAGAGAGTGGCTTAGGTGACAGTATGACAGAACTCAGAATGCAGATAGACATCTGTGTCCTGGTGTTCCTGTCTACCACCTTTGACCTTGTGTGTCTGGGTCTCATTTTCTAATAAGCTCTAAAATGAAAATCTCAGAATGCTTTGCCAACAGTGCCTACAGGCCATTTTCTCAGGGACCAGCTTCCATCACACATCAGTGTCTGTTCTCGTTGGTGTCTGTGTGTGTTTCCCAGACTTCCTAGCACACCTCAGGAGCAGTGCTTGAAGTGAGGCAGGTGCTGACTTACTTCCTGAAGTAAAGCCCCAAACTCTCACCCTGTCCTTGGGAGTTAGGACCCACTTCCCCACGCCCCACGTGGCAGCAGCTCACGGCTGACTCGGCTTGCCCTCTCTCTTACTTCTCTCGGAAGAAGGCTGGCGATTAACACCAGGGCAGGTGACAGCTTTCATGAGAGATTTGCAGTTATTTCCAGATATTTTACTTGAAGATTTTTTATAGACTTATGATGTTCCTAAGAGGAAAGTACAGTCATGTTATCCATTGTATTAAAAGAGGCCTAACTGGCGCTCAGTGTGAAAAAGGTTGCTCTTCTCAGGTTATCACAGAGAAACAGGAGTTGCCTTGAAGTCTACCAACAAGCCCAGTGTGCAAGGATCTTTTTTTTTTTATCAACTATTGATAATACTCCTTCAGAATCCTCCTCACATTCCATCTGTAACCATTTAGAACCTTCTACATGGTAACTTTGTTTTATTTGAATAAAGTTGACCTTCTGGAAAAGATACTTCAAATGTCACTCCTGATTTTCAGTCAGACATTTAATCTCTTAAAAAAATTTATTGGTTCAGATTCTTCCTCTGTTACTAAGTTAGTGTAGACCTCCAGATCACCAGATACCAGGTTGGCACATTTGCTGGTGAAGTAACATCTCGTATTTTTTTTCTTTCTCGTTACACCCTGTGTTAACAACACAAGTATTTAACTGAGGAGAGGTGGCATTTCTTTTTTAGTCATGGCTATAATTCAAGGTAACTTAAGCAACATTTCAGCAAAATCCTCCTTTTAGACGACACTTAAAAGAGAAATATAGTAACATGGCTTGAATTTGCACTCTAGGTATAAAAAATTTTTTCCTTAAGCAAGGCTGAAGTTAACTTTGCTGTTAGAAAAACAAAAAGACTTTTCTACAAGAAAAAATTATTAGAATTGATGTGTGGAAACGATTCTGTTCAATTTCCCCAAGAAATAACTGAACATGTTTAGACAGCAAGTCCCTAGCATCTTGGTTGTGAAAGGTACATTTGGAATGGACTTAGATTGTAGGAGTACGCTTAATACGTTTGTCCTATAAGCAAATGAGGATTGTTTATTTCAAAGAGACATTGACAGGCCTTGAAATGGGGGAGGGGAATTCTCATAATTACGGATATCTAAAATAATAAAGCCCCCAGGCCATGGAGACTTGTTTTAAGCCTGCATCTGTGTCACAAAGTGAGACTGCCTTTTTCCAGTAGATCAGAGCTAGTGAAGTCATACACCTCATGGTCTATTCCTTTATCTGTTCTTCCTCTCCTGACCCTCCCAACTGACTTCAATAAAGTTATAACCAGAGGTAAGTTACAATAAATAACATCTGTATGCAGTGTGGATTGGCTCCACAATACTAACAAGATTTTTCTAGTTCTTCTGTGGAAGATAGTTTGACCCCTCAGGAAAAAGAGGGACTATACAACATTGTAACAGAAAAAGCAATTAGGAGCAATGTATCGATCCTAAAGGTCATAGGAGTTTAAGTGTATTTCCTGTGATGATAAAAAGAAAAGGAGAGTTAACTTTTCTGTTTTGCCATAGCCATGGCCATCCTCTGATGAAGGCCCTCTAGGAGCATAAGCAGTCTTAGAAGCTCTGAAAATGATACTCTTTCCCTTCAGATTATTCAGACACTACCCATTTACACATTTTTTGTAAAAAAAAAAAAATAAGACATTTTTCTGCCTCTTGATGTTTTGAAGGAGACTTGTCCTTCATATGTGGCCATGGGTTTTCCCTCTGCCCCGTTATCGCTGCCGTTGGGGAGATGGGGCAGGGTGGTAAGCCTCTGTACAGCCATTGGGGAGACCTGGTTTGGAGTTTGCTCTTTTAGCAGTTAAGATGAGTAAATTTGCTTTTGGCCAGACAGGAGCTGGTGGTATATACTCCAGGATCTTCTGAATGTGGGCCACTCCATTCCCAGAAAGGCATCATAGAACATGTACAGTTTGTGATGAGAGTAACCTTGTACTATACCCAGACAGCTGCTGTTGTGTGCCCTCTACATGCTATAATGTCCCTTCTTTGGAGCATACAGGGACTTTTTCAGGTGACCCATAGGGCAAGAAGGTGAGGATTTCCCTTTGGCTGGGCTCAGCTAAAGACTGGAGGAGGGAGTAGACAGAGGACTCTTGTCCCTCAGGGTTTGGCCTCAAGCATCACTTGCTCCTCCGTTGGAGGCAAGGAGGGGCAGAAAACAAGACCATTATTATCATTAGCCTATTTCCCTTTATGCATTTATTCAGACAGATTTGTAAACTTTAAAGGGAACATGGTCATTGACGATTGCAACTCGGTTAGTTTATTTAAAAAGTGTTCTCTTCTTTGACTCTTAATGCAAAATCTCTCTACTTTAGCTGGTTCCTCTCATTCAAGAAAAACAACTGGCTCCAAAGCAACAGCTTCACCGTCTACTTCCTCCACCTCATCTCGTCCTAAAGCTTCAAAGGAGACAGTTTCTAGCAAAACAGGGATGGTAGGAATCACAAAGGGCAAGAAAAAAACTGGCAAGCAGCCAACGTCTCAACCGTCCTCAGATGCAACCACTTCTGGCATATCTGACCTTAAAGGAGAGCCTTCGGAGACCAGCGTGGCGAGTCTCAAACCCGAGCAGACTGCCCCCGGCACCGAGGAGCAGACCACAGGCAGACCCAAGTCCGCAGTCCCTCTGCCCGCTGTGGCTCCAGCACCTCTTCCCCCCACCCCTTCTCCCCCTCTGGAGGAGCAGAGCGTTGCTGCCTCAGACACTCCTGTCGTCCTGGTCAGCAACGGAGCCGACCTGCCCGTCCCTGCCTTAGACCCAAGTCAGCTTCTCTGGACCGAAGAGGCGACAAACAGCACCACTGTCCACTCAGGCACTGGCTTAAGTGTTAGCAGAGAAAATGCAAAATGGTGAGTCGGCACAAAAACCCCATATTCTATCTGTATTCCTATGAAGCTGGGTACTAAAGATCACTAAATCACTCTGCTGGCAATGAAGGAGCCTACTTTGGTTTCTTCTATAATGTAATCTAGTTAGGTAAGCACACCTGGTAGGTAATGTTAGGTAAGCACACCTGTAATCCAACCGTTGATTTGGTTTTTTTTAATTGAAGTATAGTTGATTTCTAATGTTGCGTTAGTTTCAGGTGTACAGTGAAGTGATTCATGTATATGTGTGTGTGTATACATATTCTTTTTCAGATTCATTTCCATTATAAGTTATTACGAGATACTGAATATAGTTCCCTGTGCTATATAGTAGGTCTTTGTTGTTTATTTTATATATGGTAGTGTGTATCTTTTAATCCCAAACTCCTAATTTATTCCTCCCTCCCCCCTCTTTCTCCTTTGGTAACCGTAAGTTTGTTTTCTATGTCTGTGAGTCAATTTCTGTTTTGTAAATAAGTTCATTTGTATCATTTTTTTAGACTTCACATATAAATGATATCATATGATATTTGTCTTTCTCTGACTTACTTCACTTAGTATGATAGTCTCTAGATCCATCCATGTTGCTGCAAATAGCATTATTTCATGCTTCTTTATGGCTGAGTAATATTCCATTGTATATATGTACCACATCTTCTTTATCCTTTCATCTGTCAATGGACATTTAGGCTAATTCCATGCCTTGGCTATTGTAAATAGTGCTGCAATGAACACTGGGGTGCGTGTCTTGAGTTTTCATAGCCCTGCCCCAGGAATGCCACGGGCTGCTGGAGACGATTACGTTGGCCTTACTGACTGATACACTTCAGATCTGTACTTTCAAGGACATTTAGAGTCTGCCCCATCACTGCTTAGCAGTCCTTTTTCTTTTTCCTAGACAGTTTCCTCCTCTTCCCTTATAGTGGTTACTTACATCTTTACCACTTATGTCCAGATTGCTCACCCATTCCTGCCCACCTCCATTTCAACAAGTTATTTAGCCTCCTCTGAAAATAAAGAGCATCAGGAGAGAACTCTTTTCCAACTCCTTTTCCTCCAACCTTAGAGCAGCTACCTTTCTTACTTCCTCAATTCCCTACCCAGCTCAAGTGTTACCTCCTCTGTGAAGCCTTTCAATATTCATCCAGACAGAATTGGTTATTGCATGTACTCTAACAGCACTTTTTTCCTACCTATGGGACAGAACTAACCACCATGTCTTACTTACCTCTGTATCCCCACCAACCAGTACAGAATCTGGTATGCTATAGGCATGCCATCATCCAGTTGCCCAAGCCAGAAACCTGGAATTCATCCTCATTCTCCCTTGTCCTCCAGATCTAATCACTCACAAAGTCCTATAAATTTTCTACTTAAAGATAAATAAGACATGTTAGCTCTGCTGTCCCATAGGTGTAAGAAAGAGGACTGTCAGAGTGTAGTAGACGTCACTACCAATTCTGTCTAGGGAAGGCTTGGAGCTCTTAAATCCAGCCTCTTCTGTTTCTAAGAATAAAACCCAAATTTGCTCTTTACAATATTTAATTTAATATTTCCTCTTTCAAAGAAATCCTTGTCCTGTTATACTTTAAAAAATTAGTACATTAATTAAATTGATTTGGATCAAGAGACTGAAATATCACTTTTAATTATTCAATTGCTAGTGATATTAACCTCCATTTATTAAATACTTATTTAATGTCAGGAAGTGTCAGTTATTTAATTCACATAAGTCTCCCCTGAAATATCTCTGTTGAATAGATGAGAAAACTGATGCTGAGAGAGATAACATAGTTTGCCCAAGATCACCCAGGTAGTAAGTGGCAGAGTCAGGATGCAAGCCCAGAGCTGCACATCACACTCAGCGCTCTAAGGAATTTCATAAGTTTCCAAAGCACCTGCTTCTACTTCTTTTGCAATTCCTTTTGTGTTTGTTTCTCTCATTTTGAGTACCGTCATTCAAAGGAAAGCCAAGGAAAGGTAAATAAATGTTAAAGTACAAATTATTTTATTTGACATTTTAATAAATGATTGGGGAAAAGAAGGTATTGAAATGAATGCTTATGGTGTCCTGAATACTTCCCGCACAGAGCAGGTGTCTTCACTTCATTATGAGTGTTTGCCAGCATGGACATCAATTCCAGCCTTTAGAACTGAACAGTCACTCAGCATTCCACCATGTATTTTTTGCTTACCTTCTATGTGCCAGGCGGCGTACTAAGCACCAAAGATACAAAAGTGGACAAAACATTACAGTTCAGGTTGCTTTTTACCAAAATAATGTCTAACATGCCCAGGAAGTATACATGTTTAAGATGAAGTCCGAATTTAGGGAAGGAGATCAAGTATATGGATTCACTCTTCAATATACTAAAGAACAAGATGTAACATATAAAATAATTCCTCAGATGGTCTTAAGCACTGAGAAAGCCCATTTCCAAAGGTGACCTGATTCTGTCCAACCCACTTGCACAACCATTTTAGGAGGGCACTCTATTGTGCTAAACTCCACGCTGCATGCTGGGGGCTTGTTATCTGTCTTCAGCCCAAGTACTTGCAGGATTGTCAGACGAGAGAGGTGAGCATCTGTTCTCCACTTCCACTGGGGCAGTGATCACAGGGAACGAGCTGAGGACATCATTGGACACCGAGGTATTTATAATAGATTTTCCTGTCAGTCAGGGTAACTATAATGCTTTCCTAGAAGAGGGCATAGAGATTTTCTTCTCTGTACATTCTTCAGAATTAAAAATTTAAATTACAGTTCATCTCACAGGGGCGGTTTGTGTTTGCTCTTGAGTTAAGGAGCTTGGAATAAGTAGTCTCTCAAATTTCCTTCCAAATACTTTCTTCCCTTTTTAAGTGGATATGTGAGTTAGAATTTCTGGCCCTTAGTCGCTTGCTTTACTTAGAACTTTCCCTCAGTTATGTTTAGTCAACGAATGTGTGAAAATCCTGTCATTTTATGAAGAGGCTTCTGTTTGGAATACAAATGTGAAAACTTTAAAGAAGACAAGTGGCCATGTGTAAAAATACCTGCTTCTATTCACATAGTGCAGGGTAGTTACTATTTGGTAGATTTCTATTTGTTGGTAGCATCAGTAATATATAATTCTGATATAATTTTAGGCAGAAACTAATAACCCCATCTGGAGCCCATATCCAAATGGGACTTGACTCTTCTAGTTCATTTCCACAAACATTAATAGAGTTCATTGTATTGTTCTATGTGCCAAGAAACGTAGGGGGAAAATGAGAGCCGAGTCTTGAGTTGGTTGATAAAAATTTGGAGTAAAATATTTAATATTCAGTTAAATATAATCTATAATATCAGTATAACATAATATTAAGTATAAAACTAAAATATAACATCGCATTTGATAGACTGAGGGTTTTAAGTCTGGGTTGTAGACTGGCCTTGCTACCTCGTTGGGGCAACTCACTCATGGCCTTCTTGGGTTCCATGAACTATAAATTACCTGCCCTCCTTATACTATAGAACAATTGTTAAGTTATAAATATATGCAGAAGTCTTTGAAAACTGCAAAACATTATAAAACGCAAATGATGAGATTACATTAATAATTGGTATCATGATAAATTAATGAACAGTGATACAAATACTAGGACTCAACCCTGAAGTATCTTTGTTCCGCTCTTCAGAATGTGTTATTAATTGGCGTATCTTGTAAACGTGCTTCAGTCACCCACAGTGGCCTCCAGTGGCAGTATGCTAGAAATCCAGACTGTGAAAAAAAGAAATCTTATTTAAAATGAGGTTTCATACTTTGGAAGCAATATGGTGGTTCCTCAAAAAATTAAACATAAAATTACCGTATGATCCAGCAATTCTACTTCTGTGTATATAGCCCAAAAAAATGAAAGCAGGTACTCAAACAGATATTTTTACACCAGTGTCCGTAGCTGCAGTATTCACAACAACCAAAAGGTAGAAACAACCCAAACATCCATGGAATGATGCATTAATAAACAAAATGTGACCTCTACATACAATGGAATACTATTCAGCCTTAAAAAGGAAGGAGATTCTGACACATGCTACAACATGGATGAACCTTGAAGACATCCAAAGTGTAGTAAGTCAGACACAAAAGGACAAATGTAAAATTTCACTTATATGAAGCACATAAAATCGTGAAATTCGTAGAGACAGAAGGTAAACTGGTGGTTGCCAGGGGATGAAAGAAGAGGAATGGGGACTTACTGTTGAATGGATACCGAGTTTCAGTTTGGAAAGACGAAAACTTCTGCAGATGGATGGTGGTGATGGTCACACAACAATGTGAATGTGATTAATGCCACTGAACTGCACACTTAAAAAGTGTCAAAATGGTCAATTTTAGGCTTTATGTATTTCACACAATTAAGACAGAAATTTCGTATTTCCTTCTTTGAAAACAAGAATGTTTGGCTGTTGGATTTTTCTAATAAGTGAAAAATAGAGAATTTTGAGAACGCTTAGGCTTATCAGCCACAAAGTTGAATGTCAGTACCTCCGATTCTGACAAAGTTTACCTGTTTTTGTCATTCAGAGAACTGTTTTTTGATTTTTTTCAGTGAGAACAGCAAGCACATGTTTTGCACTGAACGGTCTTTCAGAAGTGTGACGTCCAAATTTGGATTCTTCTATTTATATCAGAAAGCAATGTGGGGAACTTCTGTATCTTAAAATGAAGATTACATTGTTTTTGATATGATATGTTTTTGATGTAAAGTATTTTTTTAAATTCTGGTCTGTGAAAATTGGCAAGCTTTGTATATTTATAGTAACTTTAAGTCAGAGACTCTTACCAAGCTAAATAATAGAAACTCATTGCATCCTGACATATCACCTTTCTTCTAAAGAGTCCACTTAGCTTTCACATTTTCCATCTCATGTTATTAGTATAATCTTATGACAGGCAGTTTGACAAATGGAGAAGATATATAATTTTTTACTGTTAATACACTGACTATGATGAAAGTAGGATTAATTCCTATACCAATTAAAGAAGATAAACTTTTCTGTGTCAGTACCGTTCTAGGTACTGGGCTGGGCTACGACATGATATGAGTTCTGCTTGTCAAGGAACTTTGGCGGGCTGGGGAGGCAGACTGAGATGCAGTGTACTAAGTGCTCCAGTGTGGTGGGCACCGTGGGAGCAGGGAGAGAGGCCAAGGAACTAGTCTGATGGCCAATGAGAGAGTCCTCAGGGAGCTGAGGCTTTAAGCTAGACATGAAAGATAAGTGGGAGTTACAGGTCCAAGAAAAAGTGGAGGCAAAATCAAATATCTAAGAACCGCTAGCCCATTGTTCTTTCCACGGAACCTCCTATTGCTAGGGAAAAATAAATGTTCAAAACATAGTTGTACAATATTCTTGTACTAAATATGTCAGTCACCACCTGGTCAGTCCTTTTCATTTTACAGATGAAGACTCTAAAGCCTTGGGAATTAAGGAGTGCGGTATTGTTGCCCCATTTCAGTGACGTTAGCTGGCTTGTGTCTGCTTTCTCCTCTCACCAGCCTGAAGGATGTTTATGAAACTAGAGTTCTGTCTCATGTGCCGGCATCATCCCCGAGGGTTGCTCTGAGCTTCACACCAGCCCCATGTTTCTGTGCCTTTCACAGTGTCACAACCAAAGACGAGCTGGGGAAGGCAGCGCCTCAGCTCCTGACTCCTGGGCTGATGGGAGAATCTTCAGAATCCTTCAGTGCCTCAGAGGACGAAGGCCAAAGGGAATACCAGGCCAATGACTCTGACTCTGATGGGCCTGTCTTGTATACCGATGACGATGACGATGAAGAGGATGAAGACGAGGACGGCAGTGGAGAAAGTAAGGCTCTTTTCAAGAGGTAGGGAGGGAAGTCTGTGGTGGGCAGAAGCAGCTGCAGCCTGTAAAGGGCAAAAGCCTCATCAGGAGCCCGACACCTGATGTTTTCTTTCCCCTCATGTGCCTTTCTCAGATTAGAAATGTATATCTTCTGAGGTCTAGCTTTAGATGAGAGTCCTTTCTGGAAGATGATTCCACAGGGCAGGGCGGTGGGGGAGTCAGTCTATGAGGCCAGTATGCATATTTGAATTTGTCCAGAAAGTCAAACAACAGAGGCCTTTCTCTGATCAAAGATGGCGCTTCCACACCGGGACCTTTGTTGAATAAAGAGCATCAGTGCGGGATTTGCTGGATTACTCATGGGGGATGTTTGAGAATTTCACTCCTTTTTTTTTTTTTGCGGTACGCGGACCTCTCACTGTTGTGGCCTCTCCCGTTGCGGAGCACAGGCTCCGGACGCGCAGGCACAGCGGCCATGGCTCACGGGCCCAGCTGCTCTGCGGCATGTGGAATCTTCCTGGACCAGGGCACGAACCCGTGTCCCCTGCATCGGCAGGCGGACTCTCAACCACTGTGCCACCAGGGAAGCCCAAGAATTTCACTCACTTTTATACTGTGGTTTAAAAGGAGGAATGAGTCAAGAATGACTAATACCTTTTAAGAATTAAAAACAGTCACTCATCCATGATAAGAAAGGTGGTATGCCTTCTAAGAAGGAATGATAGTAAAGTGGATAAAGCCAACCATTTATATATAACTTAGGGAACTGGAAAAATGCTATTTTTTTTAAATAATCTTCTGAGAAAGATGACTTGGGAGCGATTCAGTATGGAATTGAATTTACAGATTATAAAAAGTTATTAATATATTCATGATTAAACAGCATTGTCAAATTCCTTCTAGTTTGTACTGAATAATGAAAAAATCATCAACAATCAAATCAAAAATAACAAAAATCATTATCATTCATTGGTATTTACTATCCTCTGTGAGATATCAGGGATTGCTGGGTAATTTAGGATTAAAACATAGGTATCACAGGTAGACTTTTGTCAGTGGTTTTCTGAGTGGGGGGAGGAAAAGGGAAGACGAGGATTTACTCTACAGAATAAGCAAAGGGGCTAAGTGTTTAAGACTCGAAAAAGAAAAGGCGTTATGCAATCAGTAGTTTCCGTGGTATGCTGTCTCAGCAGAATAAACTTCAAATGTCACTGTCCAAAAGATGAGGTGATACTTGCTGGTTTTTTCAGGGTTTCCCAACATTTTTCGGAATATTTTAAAAAACAGTTCTTCACACCATTGTAAAGCAATTATACTCCAATAAAGGTGTTAAAAAAACCAAACCAAAACAAAAAAACAGTTCTTCAGTTTTTCAAAACGAACTACATCCAACTTGAAAGTCTTTTTTCTTCAGGTTAATTAAAATTCTACCGTTGCATGTGAATAAAGAGTTTGGTCTGGACTCTATTTAAAGTCCCTGCGCACGTGTAACCTGAGTGCCACTGGCTAAAATCCTTGCTCTGCATTTCTGCCTTTTCTAATCCTCAGGTGCTTTGGCCAGTAAAATACGACGAAGGGATACTCTTGCTATCAAACTTGGCAACAGACCGTCTAAGAAGGAATTAGAGGACAAAAACATCTTGCAGCGTACCTCTGAAGAAGAGAGGCAGGAAATCCGACAGCAAATTGGAACTGAGCTTGTCAGGTAATTGCTGAAATCTGGGGACAGCACTGACTAATTCTTACTTTTCTCCTTCCTACAGTTCCCTCCCTAACTGAGATCACTGTGACTCCCTCATGGAAGGGCACGCCTGGCCTATCTGGTCTTCTAAAGTTGGTCTTGGATGGTGAATCGCTCAAAGAAGCGCCTTTTTGGTCCAGCTAGCCAGTAGCTTTGAGGTCGCCAAAGCCCCATCCAAGTGGGGGCAAACTTTTTCTATAAAGGACCAGTTAGTAAATCTCTTAGGCTTTGTTGGCCAGACAGTCCCTATTGCAGCTACTTGACTGTGCTATTGTAGCATGAAAGCAGCCATAAACAATACATAAACAGATAAGCACGGTTACATTCCAAGAAAACATTCTTCACTAAAACAGGCAGCAGGCCAGAGTTGGCCTGCGGGCCATAGTTTGCCCAACTCCTGGTTTGATTCATGGGCTCCCTATAGCATTCCTATGACTGCCATCCACTTCTGCCCTGGGGGCTGCGAGACTACAGAAATATTAAATAGCTTCAAGGGCCAGTTCCATCCTAGTCAGGTAGCCATAGCCCCCATATCGAAACTTCCCCCTTTTCACTTGAAATAAATGGTCATCTGACTGCACTTCCTGCCTCCGCCATTGTAGGATTTCTACTTTTGCCACTCGTGGCATTGGAAGTCCATGGAACTGGCAGTTTTAATAGAAGCAAGTGCTGAAACTCTCCTTTTTATGATCAGTTTAAGCATATTTAAGTATTAGTTGTTTTGCTAACTTCCCTCACTCTGCATAAAAAGTAGGTTGCATTAATTGGGAGAAGGGAACAGCCTGGAACACCAGAACAAGATTTGGAGGTGGGAGAAAAGTCCTCCCCTTGCTTGGAAGTGGAAGATTTCTGTGACTGTGGTGTATCTGCAGGGTAGGCATGTGAGGGGTTCAGAAACCACTGTCTGTTTTGTAGATGGGGCCAAGCCGGGGCTTGTGCAGATTAAATGAGATGGTACGCTGAAGGTATGTTAGTGCCTAGATCCTAGCGAGCACTTAAGAACATTAAATATTTTTTATTAAAGTATTACCTCTTAAATTAGCAAAACACTTTTATAAATTAAACCCAATGTCGGCAACTTTATGAGAAAATAGGACACATATACTTGGCCCTTGTTCAATATTTCTGAAGAACAACTTAATAATACAAGAAAAGAATTCTAAAACAGTATTTTTTTACATGGTAATTCCGTTTGGGAGGTTATACAAGAAGGAAATAATCTAAAAGGGAAAAAAACCTGTGTTTTCCAAAGATGTTTATTTGAAGGGTATTTAGAGCAGTGAGAAATTAAAGCAAACCCGAAACACTCAAAAACAGGGGACTGATGAAGAACATTGTGAGAAGTTGACACCATGAAATAACTGTAGAGTGGTGGTTTTCTAACTCTGCATTAGGATTTCTTGGAGAGGATACTCAGGCTTCCTGGGGAGAGCTAGGGAAGCGGGTGTGTTTTTGGGCTGAGGCGGGAGAGGACTCCTTCATTGTAGGTCTAAGTAGCCAACCAGAGCAGCACTTCTGTTTTTGTAAAATTCCACTCCAACCCCCAAAAGTTTGAGAGCCTCTAGAAACACACATGTAGTCCATATCTATAAAAATCTGATCAGGGTAGGGTTTTTAGTTTTATAAGTATATAAATTTTATAGAATTGTTTTTCTACAAACCCAACACACCTAGTCCCTGTCATTCAAAGATAAACCACTTACAGTTCCTGCCTTAGAGGACTCCATGTCTAGTGAAAGAGGCAAAATTTATACTGAGTGATGGGGATCATGTAAAAAGCACAAACATCTAGGTCAAGAGAACCACGTAGGAGTCCTGGCTCTGTCGTTCAGTAGTGTTTTCTGGAAGGCAAGGGAATTAATCTCTCGTTTTCTTATCTGTAAAATGGGAACTGGCTGCCACCTTGCTGAATTGTTTCAAGGATTCAAGATAATGTAAGCTAAGCACCCAGCACAGTGACTGGGACTTAAAAGGATGAACTAATGAGAGCTGTGATTATCTTTATAATAATAAGTGCTTTAATCGATGTATAATTTATGTAGAACTGCTGTAGAGGGACAAAGAACCAGGAGCCTTTAATAACTTAAAAGATTTCAGAGCTTCCCTGGTGGCACAGTGGTTGAGAGTCTGTCTGCCTGCCGATGCAGGGGACACGCGTTCGTGCCCCGGTCCGGGAAGATCCCACATGCCGCGGAGTGGCTGGGCCCGTGAGCCATGGCCGCTGAGCCTGCGCATCCGGAGCCTGTGCTCTACAACGGGAGAGGCCACAACAGTGAGAGGCCCGCGTACCGCAAAAAAAAAAAAAGATTTCAGTAGGTGAAGAAGGAGAGGAGGGCATTCCAGAGAAAGGAAACTCCATAAACAAAAGAAGGATGATGTCTTTGGGGGATGATATCGTACAGATATATAGTATAGGATATATGAATGGCACAAAATCTGGCTGGCATAGATGTTCACTGGCTTTTTTCGTGGGCTCACTTATTAAGTGAATTTCAAGGTAGCGCTGATGAAGATTAAATGTTAAACTTTTTAATGAGCTATTCAAAATATCATTGATTTTAATTCTTCATACCATTTCTGTCACAGCCATAAACATTTAGAATTGATAGTATCTTGCATTAAGATTGCCTTTCATGTATATTAGTTTAATTTGCACAAATTCAATCTATCAATACATCCAGAGGAAGTCTTTGTCTGTGATTAACAACAAATTAATAATGTAAACAAAACCAAGAACAAAATTATAATGGGTTAATAAGACATTGAGCCCTTGTGTACAAATGATCAGGTACTAATCCCAAATGAGCCTGGCTTTTCTTGAAGGTTGATGGAAATGGCCTGTATACCTCAAGATAACTTTATATACATTGTAAATTTATTTGAGATCCCGAAAGTAATATTTTCCTGAAAGCACTGTGCAGTATAAATTGATCATCTCATGAATTGGTATGAACCCTTGAGCCTTTTTTTAGATTCTAATTATCTGTATGTTAATTAGGGTACAGGCTAAGCTGCTCTAACAGAGACCAAAAAGTGCAGTGGTCCAAACAAGCCACTTCCACGTGTTTGCTTCTTTTTCACATCGCAGTGCAGGGGTAGGTGGGCTGTCCAGCATGGGTGGGGAGCACAGCTCCAGGCAGTCAGATAGGCGCCCAGGTTCCTTCCATCTTGTTGCTCTTCCATCTCCGTGGATATCCTCATCTGCATGATCTGAGCTGGCTCACATGACCATGTTTAAGTTCTACCCTGTGGAAGAAGGAAAGAGAGAAGGGAATACACACCCAGTCACTTTAAGTGTAAAAAGCAGACATTACAAACACCGCTTCTGCTCACATCCCATTGCAAGAACTCAGTCACACGGCTGCACCTTGCCTGTAGGGAGGCAGAAATCTATAGCTGGGTGTTCAGCTAAAACTCTGGGGGTTCTGTTTCTAAAAGGAAGAGGGGAGTATGGGTGGGGGGGTAGTTAGCAGTCTCAGCCACAATCTCTAGTCTCCAAACTAATGGAAAGGAGGCTTAAAAATGGATTTTTGTTTCTCAAAACACAAAAAAATACAGCTTTGCTTGTTGTTTTATTTTGCGTCTCCCATTAAGGCGGCCTTGTTTGTAACCGGCAGCATATCTGTTTTGTCATCACAGGAGACTTAGCCAGAGGCCCACAACTGAAGAATTAGAGCAAAGAAATATCCTGAAGCGTGAGTATCCTGTACTACACAGCGAATTCCTCGTGTAACCATGAACAAGCTCCCTCTAGAGAAAATCCATTTGTCAGCAGGGAACCTTAATATATTTATTCACGAATGACTGAAATGGCCCATTTAGATCACATTTTTATATAATTATTTATATCATTTTTAAAATAATTTCTTGACGTTTGTGTTTCATTTTATGGCTTTAAACCTGAGATACCCCAGAGCAGTGTCGTGGTTGTGACAGTTGTTTTTAAGAAAGATGAAATTTATTCCATGTATTCTTTCACCCAAATATTAAATAGAAGAAAATGCTCTAGTCTGCTTGCAACTAAATGTCAAAGAAAAGACCAAAAAATCCACAAGGAAATAAATCAAACATTCCTATATTATTATTAATAATAGTGTGTTGCCAGGTTTAACAAATGACTCCATTTAAAACAGAATTATGGGAAAAGGAATTTTTCAATCCATTTCATTTTCCTTTGTTATGATAACTCTGTTTCCCTCTTGAGTTATTTATAATTTTTCAGCACTTAAGGAGTTCTCCATTCATTTTCCTACTTCATTTTCCCATTCTCTTTCCCCCTCTATCTTCTTGGACTTTACATTTTACTCATTGGTCCGGTCGTATTTACGTTATTGGAGTTCATATGTTGAAGCTATAAAATGAATAGAAGTGGTTTGTTGTGCTGTAGTGGATCGATGTGGTTACTAACCACAGTGAGTTAAATAATGGATATTTTTAAATTGAGCCTAGCTGTAGTTTTCTATATTATTAACCCAGTTTCAAAAGAGCTTTTTATTGTATGAAATATCAAACAGCAGGGATGGGCAAAACTCCAGAGAGTACTATAATAGTACGTGCGGGAAATCTTTTTCAACCAGGCTTTTAGAGTCAAGTTGGCCTGTCTGGGTGATTCCCATTCTCCAGATGAGTTGTTTTCTTTCCTGAAGGAAAGAAAGATTTTAACAGCATATTTATACTACAGTTGCTATTACTGAGACAACCGGACAGTGAAGACTGAACAGTGGGATGAACTGCCAGTCTATGGGGTTCTTTCCTTGCAAGGTTTTTTTCTGGCCTTTTTTGAGCATAACTGGCATGGAACCCAAAGAAGAAGGACTTAAGTGACCATCAGTGTGTGGAAGAGCCTGTTTGGAGATGGAAAAAGTCATGGCTAGATAAGAAAAATAAACAAAAACTGTGTTTAGCTTTCTGAGGAAGAATGAAAGCAACATCTCATTTTGACAACAAAACCAAACCAAAAAGGCTCATGGTTTTTAATAATAGGTTCCTGGAAAATATTTATGAATTAAATTGTAGATAAGCTCAAATGCAGTCCATAAGCTCCGAAAACACAGAGAGTGTATCTTATTGGCTGCCTGATGCAATACCTAGAAATAAAAGAAAGAGCGAATTCTGGGTAATTCTTTCCTGCTCCTGGGAGACACACAGAGCCAAACCACATTGCTGTTTGGTTATTTGAGGAACTGTTTCATAGATTAGAAATGTATCGCACATTGATCTTAAGTGCTGTGTTGGCTTTATATACTCCATTTTCCTGGAGGTTGGGGAAAGGGTGAAACGCCAAAGTCAACTTCAGATTTGACTCCAGCCTTTTTTTGCTTCCTTCTTAGTTTGTCTAAATGTGCTTATGCTGGAAACAAAAGACACGTTTCCAGTCTGGAGAAGCTGATAACTGGCTTGTGATCTCCTGACATAATGTATGGCCAAGGGAAGCAGAAAAGAGAACTGGTGGAGGACACCCAAAACATTCTGCTGAGCAGCCCCAGGGAACTGGATGGCCAGAGCTGACAACACTTTATTCAGTTCCTCTTGTTTCTGTGTTCTTCCACATAGCTTACTCTTGTTTGTTTTGTGTCCATCTTTTGTTCAAAAGCAATATGATTGTCTATTTGAAGAAAAGTCTGTGTGTGATGTGGTGTGATTTTTAAGGACACTTATTTAACGAGGTCATCTTTTCTTGACAGATTAGGAAACTAATTCACAGCATAAAACATTCAGCAGTGCTCAAATCCAAGCCTGTCACTAGTTTAATAAACATAAATCAAATGGCAGTCAACGCTGATAGCAGTAATTGGAGACCACAGGACAAATTTCGTTTCTTAGTATCTTTCCCAGTACCACACCTAATTTGATCTCTTTCCTATTTTAGTGCATCTAGGGTTTTTAAAAAAACATATATATTAAGTTAGATTTTGGAACTAGTTTCTTAATATTGTTAAAATAGAAAGCAAGTTTTGGTGTTTGCAGGATCAACTTTTGCATATCAGGAAAAGAGATGTTCGTGGAACATCTTCTACAAGGTAGGGATAAAATATTCAGGTCCTCTAATACTGTTTAGCTAGGGCCATAATTCCAGCTAAATCGTCATAGAGAAAACATGTATTAAGCCATTGAGTTCTGCATGTATTTTTCCCCAGTGTTTTGTTATGTAATTTTTAAAGCATACAGAAAAGCTGAAATAATTTTACAGTAATACCCATATATCTACTATCTTTATTCTACCATTAACATCTTACTTTATCACATATCTGTCCATCCATGGAGACATCTTATTTTTTGGATGTATTTCAAAGTAGGTTTATAAATATATTTTCATTTCTTACCAACACCCATGTGGAAACATGTAAAACAGCAAAAAGTGAAATAATCCCACAAAAAAATGTTTGGCTATTTTTAATCCATCTTATCTGAGTTGGTGACTGAAGAATATCTTACTCCAGTTGTTGGTACTTTGGTGCTTTTCTTTCTTCTCCTTTTCGCATCATCCATGAAAGGCTCTGGGCAGCACTTGGCAGGCAGGTTTCTTGTAGCACCCACTGCTGTTAAACTACATGTATCGTTTGTATGCTTATGGCAAACGCTTTCCGTGGCTGTTCTGATACCCGCCCCTCTCTGCTCTGATGAGTTACTGAGGGCGAGATTTGTCAGTGAGCCAGTCACTTCCTTCATGAGTATCCCTCCAGTCTGTTTAAAGTGACCAGACGTGCTTTCATCCTACTTTACAATTAGCCCTCTAATAATTTTTTTTTTAAGTTCCAAAAACTCGGTGAATTTTTGTTTTGTTTTGTTTTGTTCGTACTGCACGGCTTGTGGGATCTTAGTTCCCCAACCAGGAATCAAACCCAGGCCCTCAGCAGTGAAAGCACGGAGTCCTAACCACTGGACCACCAGGGAATTCCCTTGGTGAATTTTTTAAAACCAAGTTTAAGGTTTAACCTTGACTCTTAGTAGAAGATTTAACAATGACTATTTAGTAAGATTCCTAGGAACAGTCACGTTGGCCTTCCTCCACCTCTCACCCTCTTCCTGTAACTTCTTTAGAGGCATAATTTCAAATATGGGAAATCTAAGGAAGTCAGTTCCTGATGTTAGAGAAGAATTCCCAATTGGTAAAATCCTGTTTATTTACAGTTGGCTCTTCTTTTTTTAAATATCACTGGCTGACACCTAGATGTGCAGTATGCTTCATAAAGCAAAATTATCTAATATTCTCTTCCAGGAAATTACGTTTTGTGTATTTCTTGAAAATTGGAGCATTTGTTAGCTTTGAGTCATACTAGATATCCAGGATTTTGTCTTTGGAAAGTACCTTTGAAAATGTAGCATAATCATTATATAGAAAGAATAACTGAAATGTTGTAACAATTATATTTTTCTTTTTATTAATATCATCAAAGGCCTGACCCTGTAAAGCCCTAGTTTGAATCACATGAACCACAAGCTCGGTATTTGTCTATTATATATAATTTACAATCCACATGCCTTATCCAACTCATATAAAGTAATTATTTGGGACTTCCCTGGTGGCGCAGTGGTTAAGCATCTGCCTGCCAATGAAGGGGACACGGGTTCAAGCCCTGGTCCGGGAAGATTCCGCATGCCTTGGAGCAGCTAAGCCTGTTCACCACAACTACTGAGCCTGCGCTCTAGAGCCTGCGAGCCACAACTACTGAGCCCGCGAGCCACAACTACTGAGCCTGCGTGCCACAACTACTGAAGCCCACATGCCTAGAGCCCATGCTCTGCAACAAGAGAAGCCACCGCAATGAGAAGCCTGCACATTGCAACCAAGAGTAGCCCCCGCTCACCGCAACTAGAGAAAGCCTGCACACAGCAACGAAGACCCAGTGCAGCCAAATAAATTAAATTAATTAATTAATTAATTTTTTAAAAAAAGAGAGAGCAGCAGATGTCTGCCTGCATTCTGAGTCTCCCCACTTCCTTTAAAAAATAATAATAGTAAAGTAATGATTTGACCCTAAGGATGTGTTTTAAGGATATCAAAGGATATATTGCAATATATTTTGTGAAGCAATTAGAAGAACCTACAGTATTTTCATAGGAAGAAATCTGAATTATAATCAGATTTTGTTTGACACTCACAGGCGCTTAATGAAAGCATACTATCTAGTTGTTTCTTGTCTTGCAGGGTAATTTCAGTTTATGTTCATTCGTTGTCTAAATAACCAGACTGATCATCCTCTTTCTTATAAACTAAAATTAGTATTTCAGAAGAACGTCAAGACTTTTCCCTGTCCAGATAAGGAAAATTAATAGAGAATTTAGCATGTTCAGCTAGCAAATACAGATGTTGCAAATATTGAATACTGATACTGTATTCACAGTAAAACAATGTTAGTGCTAAGAAGTCTGTTTGAATTTTGAAAGTAAATCTGTCTGTTACAGAGGAGACTTTTCTTTTTCAGCCTTTTGGTTGAGGCTTTATACCGTGTGATTTTCCTTCAGTAGAATTCATAACAGCACTTTCTAAAAGACATTCTTTCGTAAGCATTGGTATCCAAGAATCTATGCTCACTTATCAAACAAAGTATGAGCTACAGGAACCAACAGAGAGAAGTTCATCAAATAGCAACCATTAAAATCCTGAGCAGTGTTTATTTCTTTTAAAATTCTGGACAATTTTTTCTTAATTCCATCTGTTGGACAGCGTTCATTTGAGTTGGCCTTTAAATTGTACTACTTGGTGAAGCACTAGAGAAAGAGAAGACTTTGGAAAGTTAGCATCACAAGAAAATAAATCATCTCCATCAACCGTACACCATAACCCCATTCAGAACATTCTGGTTTGAAAGCAAAGTCCAAAGAAATGATTACATTCTGCTTCTATGGAAACCAAAGCAGACAAATGTATTTTGCTTGGATTTGAATGGAAATCAGCAACTCAGACATGCATCAGGTGGTTCTAATTTGTTTTTTTGATGTGATTCAGATTTTCACACAAAGGTCAGATCCAGTAGTAAGTTTTTATCTGAATTCTGATAAATCGTGCTTATAAAAGCCTATGAGATGATCAGCAGTGAGAGGCTTTCACTGGAGTATGGGCACTCTTGTGGTTTTTTCAGAATAGAACAAGCAGTCAGGAAGCAAAAAGTTTTACAATTAGTAAATAAACCAATCCTATAAGGAAAACAATAATATTATCTGTAAATTAATGATTGATCCTTCTGCAGAATCTTTCGATAACTTTTTAAAGATGTTGGTGGAGTGTTTGATCAATATCCGGGAAGTCAAATAACTGTGGCCTGAGCTACTTTTCTGATTGTATAATCTTTTATAGTAACTAAGTCTTCATGCCTTTCCTCCCCTTCCCCCCCCCAATTAATAAACAGAAAAGAATGAAGAAGAAGAGCAAGAAGCAAAAATGGAACTGAAACGCAGACTCAGCAGAAAGGTGATGAAACTGTGATGGTTAACGATCGTGTGTATTTTGAGTATACTTCATTTTTAAAATGCAAGTCAGTGCTTTACATGTAAATCTGATATTTAGGAATAATTATTCCTATTAGTCTACTGACTAATCACAGACATTAAAATCAATGTAATGTTTGCAATATGAATTATGTTTATATTAATGCATAATATGCTAATTTTGAAAAGTCGACAGTCAAAAGTTTTAAATTACATTTGCCAATTATGAAAATAACATATAATCTGTGTGAAATTTTTTCAAATGCCAAAAGGAACAAAAAAGACTAGAAAATCATGCAGACGTCTCCCATTCAGAGATAACCATTATTAACATTTCAATGTGTAGTTTGTAAAAATGCTCACTGTTTCCATGCAGTTTGGGAAACACTGAATAAATACTTTGTTATTACTAAAGATTCTGAGCTGGGTGAGTAATTTATTAAGTGAACTTGATCATCCAGCTTGCCTGCTGCAGTGCTACCCAAATTGACAAATGGCTTACCTCCAAAACTCAGACCATTGTTTCTACCCATTTATGAAAATATAAATCTGATACCAGGGCCCTCGCTTTTTTCAGTAAGTGTTAAAATAATAATAATCTTTGGAAAAATTAAGCACTATCAGAGTTTATATTTCATTATAAACACCTTGCTCAGTAATTCTTCAGATATACTTTCACAGCTGGATAAGGCAGGATGAGTAAAATATGACATCTGCAGCAAAGTGTGTGACCTGACCCACATTTATTTGGGCTGGCTGGGGAGTTCACAGCCAAAACATTCCAAGGCAGAAAGAAGAAGCACTCTATTCCCATGGAAAAGTTGGAGACTGTATTTTGAGAGGTTTTGGTTTTGATTTTTAGGGAAAAATAGCCTTAATTCATCTCTTCTTTTCCTCAGAGATCCCAAACATCAAACAATAATCAAGTTAAGAAAGACACTATAAACTGAATTTCTTGAGATGGCTCTTCTAGCAATTCAATGGCCATTAAGTTACCAGCTAGAGATAAGCGGTAACCCCTCCTCCTTGCTCCAGCTCACCTCTGTCATACATATAGTCTTTTCTTAATCCAGTTGGGTCCTTCTGGAAGACAACAGAGCTACCCTACCCCCACTAGCCTGTACCACACAGAGCTCCCTGCCATAGGTGCAAAATATTCCATAGCACTAATAGCTACCCCGTAACTGGCACAGCCCTGAAGGGCAAGACTAGATGGAGAACTTCTGACCTCTGTGACCATTGGTCACTTGCATTGTGGGAAGTCCCCAGAAGCAAGGGTTTCTCTGCCTTCTTAATCCTACCTGCCCTAGAGTGGCAGTAAGGAGCTAGCAGTATAGATAGCACAGTAACTGAGAGTATAACAGAACCACTTAGATTTTTCCTCCCTTTGTCCATCACCCACCAGGGCTTTATGAAGATAGAAGGAGCCGCCGTTGCCTTATCCCAGGTCAAGTAGGCTCAGGATGTAGACCCAGACCTAAGAATCCTTGAATGCCTTGAGTTTTAGAGCATTGACAGTTCAGCCTCTGGTTTTACTCAAGAGGAAACCAAGGAAAGGGGAGCGTTTTGACCACAAAAAACATCAGTTTTTGTTTGTTTGTTTTGTGGGAGTGCTTAATTTTTCCAAAAATTGAACCCATGCAAATAAGGAATGCCTCCAAAGAGGACCACTTAAACCATGGATAGTCTGGCTGTATATAGAGTGTATGTATGGAGAGAAAAATACTGAAAATGGACCCGATGGGTAAAACATAGGCCTGGCTCTACGTGTCTGACAATACTGTGACACCTCCCAACTGAGAAAGGCCACAAAAGCATGAAACTTAATAGCGGACAGTAGATGATGCCTGTTCAACCAGGGGCCAAGTTTCTTTAGTCTCTCAGGACGATCTCTGTCTGTTCTTGGGCTTGAGAAAGGACCATGAGAGGAAAACAAATACACACAGGGCAGGGTAGATTAAATATAACCATAAATTTGAATTTGACAAAAACCACAGGGGGACTCGGAGTTATTAGAAGTGTCTTAAGGTTGCAGCTGGGTTTAAGCAGTTCTGGCCTCACTGAAGTGCAGTTTTCCAGTGCGTCCCCCCTCCTCATTGCTGCATATCGGCTTTTCTGGCCAAGGGTAAATGTCAGATCTGGACCTGTGTCCTTAGTCTCTCCTGGAAAACTGCCATAGGCACACCCTTCACTGGATCATTCCTTTGTTGTAACTTTGTGCATTTCCGAATATGCAGGTTTAATATAGTAGGAACAGAGATTTTTATTCTCATTTCTACAAGTTGTAGGGCTTTTGTCTTGATAATTCAATCTTCAAACCAGCCATACTATATCTGGATTACTATTGTGTCTGTCCCCCGTGTCAGAGATGACAGGCACCTTTATCACAATGCCAGGCAAGGTGGGGGAAATAGCATAATGCAGATGGTTGCTAAAGACTGTGACCTATCTAACAATGGTGATTTTTATAGTTGCAAAATTAGGGCACACTGCTTTCTAGTTCTCATTAGAAACTCCCAAGATGCTGCTGCCTTTTTTTTTTTTTTTTTTTTGATATCTGAAAGTGACCTTATGTAACCATAACTTTGAAGTACTCTGTAGAAAACGTGCCACCATGAGGCTGTAAATGGTTTACTGAACTCATCCCTATCCTCCTGCAGCTCAGCCTGAGACCCACAGTGGCAGAGCTGCAAGCTCGAAGGATCCTGCGGTTTAATGAGTATGTGGAAGTCACCGATTCACCTGACTATGATCGCCGGGCAGACAAGCCCTGGGCCAGGTTAACACCTGCAGACAAGGCAAGACCTCAGTGGCTTGAGCCCTGATTTTATTTATGTATGATTTTATTGTTTTTCTAAAAGCTCCGATACCTACTTACTGCTTACTTAGTCATCTTAGGAGACTGGGTATTACCAAATACCCCAATAATTTTCTGCCTTTGATTATTCAAGACACTTAGGTGATACATTTAATAATATCAACATATTTCTTTCAATTAAGTCTCAGAAAAAACTTGTTCTTTGTTACCATATAACCTGCCTGCATTCAAACCTGGATTGGGGTGGGGCATGTTTCCCACAGCCATGATTTATCCTTACTCGTAGAAAATATAACTTGTACAAGTGACTCTTTTAAAGGGATGCGTTAACAGTGGAAAAGGTATAGATCTCGAATCAAGGCTGGCACACTTTTTCTATAAATGGCCAGAAAGTAAATATTTTAGGCTTTGTGGGCCGTCCAGTCTTTGTTGCAGTGGCTCAGCTTTGCCTTTGTAGCATGAAAGCAGCCATAGACAATGTGTAAGTGAATGGATGTATATGTGGTCCAATAAAACTATATTTATAAAAACAGTTGGGGGGGGGTGGTGGGATGAATTGGGAGATTGGGATTGACAGTATATATACTAATATGTATCAAATAGATAACTAATGAGAACCTGCTGTATAGCACAGGGAACTCTACTTCACAGTAGAAACTAACACAACATTGTAAAACAACTATACCCCAATGAAAATAAATAAATTAATTAAATAAATAAAATAAACCAGATGATGGGCCACATTTGGCCTATGGGTCATGGTTTACCAATACTTAATCTGTATCATGGCTCGCAGTTCAGGATAACTGAAATATACAGAGGGTTCCATCATGAGGAAAGACTAATTATTTTATGAGTACCATGGTTACATAAAGAATTTTGCCAACCATTTGTTTGTTTTTAAATTCTTCACTTTACAATTTTCCTGATCTCCCAAATAGTGGTTTCTCATTTTTGTCTCTAAGCAAAATTCCATATTGAGTAGTCTCATGCCACACCCAGTCTTAAAGCTAGAACTAGGTATTTAGGTACACTCTGTGCTGATGCCCTCTAATAGGAGATTTCATTCTGTAAAGCACCTACTATGTGTCAAGCTCATATTGGAGATACAGAATCAGTATTAGCTCATAAGAAGAAATGAAAACTAGAAAGGAGTAAGATTACAAAGGAAGAATGTGCAGAATGAAAACAGAAGGGAAGGAGGCTGGGAAAAGAGCCCGAGAAACCCAACACGAAGAGACATTGGAAAAATACTGAAAAGAAATGTCTGTGAGGTGGGGAAAGAGAAGCTGTAGCCCGGCAGCCTAGAAAGGGGAGTGTCAGCTCACAAGTGGTTAGTAACATAGTGAAAGGAGGCATTTTAGCTGACTGACTGTGGTGGGGACCATGAGAATAAAACACAACCTCAAGAGTCTCCCTGTGAAGAAGAGGTATGATAAGGTAGACACCTGAGGGAAAATGATTGTGGGGGCTGAAAGCTTGAGTGAGTAGAATTGGAAAATAAGAATATGAAGGGAGTGATTTTTTAATTTATGGGAAATACCTGAGCAATCTTTTATGCCATGAGGAAGGAGCCAAAAGAAAGGGAAGAAAGGGAAAGTTTGCCTATATAGGAGAAAAAGTCAGTAAGTGCTAGAGTAGGGCATAATCAGTGGCGCAGCAGGTCAAGAAAAGGCAAGGAGGAAACCCTTGAGGTTGGGATGGAGAACACAGGCTGAGGAATGTGCCCTAAAAAAGGAGGCTTCCCCCAGGCAGGTGAAGTCCCTCAGATCGAGGGCAGCCATGAGGGCATGAAGAAGGCTGTGATACTCAGGTCGTGGGGCAAGCTTACCATCAGTCAATACCAGGTTTCCTGTAGGAAATAGCAAGTTTATGTGTTACCAGTAATTGCCTGTTAACTACTTGATGTGATTTCTTGCCCTTAGGCAGGAGTGACTCAGGTCACTCAGCGTTATTCAGCTGACAAATGGGCTGCTCCGGAGGGTCTGAGGCGGCTTGTTTACGTATCTGGCGTCTTGGTGAGGGTGGCTCAGAGGCTGGGCTTATTAGCAGCTGGGCTCAGCCAGGGCCGTCCACCAAAGCACAGACATATGGCCTCTTCAGCATGGTGGCCTCAGAGTTGTCAGGCTTCTTACGTGGCGGCTGGCTTGTCCCAGAGCACGTGCCCCGAGAGAACCAGGTGAAAGTTGCATGGCCTTATCTGACTCAGCTTTAGAAGGCACCCAGCCTCGCTTCCACCACATTCTGTTAGTTCCCGGCAAGTCATAAGGTCAGCTCAGATTCAAGGGAAGGGGAATTAGCTCTGCCTTTCAGTGGGGGAGTGGTGGCAAGGTCATATTGCAGAAGAAGTGTGAGCTGGAGTTATTATTGCTGCCATCTTTGGAAAATGCAGTCTGCCGTATCCACCATTCCCAGTTATCACGTTACTCAAATGTTGAATTTCAGAAAGGCAGGTAGGGCGTGGCCAAGTAAATGATTAAAATTAGAGCAAGTGCAAAGTATACAAGCAGTGAGAGTCTAAATGATTAACCACCCTCATATGGAAGCTACATTTTCCATACTCTAGAAATAGTCCTTCCTAACTCTTGTCTGTTGGTGGAAGGTAAAGTTTGTCCACCTCTAGCTATAACAGAGAGGATTTTTCTTTTTAATTTTGTGTTGAAACAAAAATAGATTTTTGTGCTGGACTTCTAGGCTGCAGGGGAGATGTACTTGGTTGAGTTTTCTTCTACAGGATTAATGTCTCTTCACGAGTAATTTGAAGGCACATGACTTTCACATCTCCCCTGGAGATGGAACCCTGAGCCCCAGAGCACAGCCAGAGGCCCTCCCTACTCACATCTGAGTCTCATTTTCTCCCTTTGGCATTGTCTCTTCCATTAACCCTGAGACCTTTGAAGGTCTAAAGGACTGCATTTTTAGAACTGGATTTGTATTGTAGGTTTTTTCTCCTTGAAGAAAACTAAGAATAATTTCTTTTAGAAAGAAAAAAATGTTGTATACTTTTAAAAGATAGAAAAGAGAAAAAAGGCAGCAATGTAAAATGCTTTTAACGTATAGTACTTCGTATATACACAAGTGACTTGTGTTTATTGGCAAAAATCAGAATATTCAAAAATACAAGAAGAGGAAATAATAATTACAGTGCACATCAATGCATGGTATTTTTATTTTTTTTGCGGTACGCGGGCCTCTCACTGTTGTGGCCTCTCCCGTTGCGGAGCACAGGGTCCGGACGCGCAGGCTCAGTGGCCATGGCTCACGGGCCCAGCCGCTCTGTGGCATGTGGGATCTTCCCGGACTGGGGCACGAACCCGTGTCCCCTGCATCGGCAGGCGGACTCTCAACCACTGCGCCACCAGGGAAGCCCAATGCGTGGTATTTTTAAGAATTTCTAAAAATACTGTTTTCAACCTAACACTGAAAAAAATAATGTGTTTTCTCTAGATGTTAAAAGATTTGTATAATGTAATGTTATTGCCCAGAGATACTAAAACTATCAATGGTCTTAGTATATATTTTATTTTAGAATGAAAACCCATGCTAATCATTATTATCATAACAAGCATTTCTGGATTTCTGTTGTTTTTTACTTTAAAATATTCATAATATATGACGATAAGATTTATAATGATATATTTTTTCAGTAAGTTAATCAATATAAAAGCCTATAATTTACCTTTATATTAAAAAAGAATTTTACTTTTTAACTTTTGAACTATATATCCCATTTAAAGAAAAAAAAACTATTGAAAGTAAATATTTCTACCTCTGCTCTCAAAATAAACACTGAACTTCCTGCCAGCCTAAAGGAGCCATCCTTCTCTCTCTTTTCTTAGTACTATTTTCTTAGCCCCACTAAGATACCACTTTGCATTTAAAAATTTTTTTGAACTTCAAATATAAAGTAAAGGGGTCAGTAGCCAATTAGTCAATAACCAATTAATGCCCATTCTATGAAAACACTGTGCTGGGTATTCTGGGGAATCTCATAGACCTGGTAGTCTTGTTAAACTGCCCAAAATGGGAAAGAGAAGTAGTGGGGAAAATGCATTATTAATTGTGAACTTGACTGAGCTTAAATTACCTTTAACATAAAATTTTTAATTTTAGAATATCTGTGCTTGGGTAGAACACTAGAAACAGATACACATATAGTAAGATATCTGTGGCCTCTATAAATATATATGGCCTATATAGATATCTGTGCTGGAGTAGATGAGCCCTAAGGTGACAAGTAGAGCCAGAGAAGGCCATCAACTTGGCTTGAAGACCAAAGCGCCCACAGCAGTTGCCATCTCCCTGGGGTAAACCATGGAAGCTCCATGTAGAGAGGAGAGGGCAGGCTATGGAGCAGGGCGCTTCTGGGTTTGATTCCTAATTGGCCACTTGGTAGATGTTTGACCTTGACCAAGTCATTTAACTAGTGGGTTTCCTCACTAGTAAAATAGAGCTAATTATATCTATCCTGAGAATTTAGTAGATTATCTATAGAGTTCCAGCTCATCAATAAATGATAGCTCTTACCAGTATTACTTTCATGGTCAGGCTTGATAATCTAAGCTTTGTTCCCCACTGGTGACATTTTCATTACTCATTGAAGCCTCAGTTTACAGTCTAGTCTAAATTTATCCAATGAAAGAGAATCCGGAATTTTTCAGATGATACATGGGTTTGTCCAAGTTACTCAGTAGTCATTTATTAAAACCCTTTTAATATATTAAATATTGTCTTAGATACTGGGGACATAAAGATGAATAGAACGTACCACCCTCCCAGGAATGCACTGTCTAAATAGGTCCTAGGGAAGACTGAGATTTTAATTCCATACAGAGATGTTCTTTGGCTTATTCATGGTTGCCCAGGCAGCAGAGAGTACACTTACCTAACCATGGCGTTGAGCTTGATGAGTAGTCAAGAAATTCCCTCCATGTTAAACATCAGATTTTTATCAAAGAAATAAGCAAAGACATCGAAACGATGGGAGTTCAAGTTAATCCTCATAGCTCAGGTTATTTGCGAAGGCAGCAAGTCCATATATTCAACAAATCACCTCTTGCTTCTGGCCAGGCTGACCCCTGAGCTGACTGGGAGTGATAAGCAGACCTTCCATCACCAGTCATCACGAGTCAATCTTAAACTTAGTTCCAGTCATTTTTGTTTCCATTTTCCTTTCTATAATTCTCATGCTACCAAACAACACTACATATTTGGTGCCAGTACTGTCTCTTGTGGACTTGTTTTGTTTCAGTCTCAGAAATACCTAGTCTTGGCCGAATGACTCCCCACTGTTGACCAACTCAGCACCATTCAGATTTCAATCCCACTACATCAGCCTACCTCTTTCTATCCCATTATCTTTCAAAAAAATATCAGTCCCATTTACACTTATGTGAAGAGTTATTAGACTTAAACTCTGGTCTCGTTTGTATAGAAGAGAGTTAAGATTATTGTACATGTATTTCCCTAACATAAGGGTATTTAATTACTTTTTTCCTCTCCAAACTCTCTCAGGAAACCTCTTTAAATAGTAAGAAGGGGACTTCCCTGGCGGTCCAGTGGTTAAGACTCCACACTTCCAACTGCAGGGGGCGCAGGTTCGATGCCTGGTCAGGGAACTAAGTTCCCTCATGCTGCACGGTGCGGCCAAATAAATAAATATAGAAATAAATAAATAGTAAGAGGAAATAACTCTTGGAATAAAACTGTGGTCTTCAGTGAATTTTTAAAATGAGTATTGCATTTCTTTAGCTGCCTATAGTCACATCTTCCTGATATATATATTCAAACAACCAGCCCCTGTAATTTCACATCACATTCATTGCCTATAACTGACTCATCATTTCTAATTACAAGCTAGCACACACAACATGGAGATCTGAGACAATTATCTGGATGACGTAGGCCCTGAAGCTCATTTTATTGGAAAGAGCGTGGGACTTGAAGTAAGAAGGCCTGTCTAGCACCATACGAAGTCACTACAGTATTACTGACTGTATCCCCTGTGCTATACATTACATTCTATGACTTATTTATTTTGTAACTAGAAGTTTATACCTCTTAATCTCTCTCACCTATTTTACTCATCCCTCTGCTACACCCCTCCCACCCCGGCGACCACCAGTTTGTTCTCTGTATCTGTAAGTCTGTTTCTGTTTTGTTACGTTTGTTCATTTGTTTTGTTTTTTAGATTCCACATATAAATGAAATCATATGGTATTTGTCTTTCTCTGTCTGACTTAGTTTATTTAACATAATACCCTCTAGGTCCATCCATGTTGTTGCAAATGGCAAGATTTCATTCTTTTTCATGGCTGGGTAATATTCCATTGTATATATGCACCACATCTTCTTTATCCATTCATCTGTCAGTGGACACTTGGGTTGATTAAGGAAGACTTTTTGATAGATATTAATTGGTGATGAATATAGAGAGTTTTTGCTATTTTAGCTGGGTATCAGCCAGATACTGGTTCTGGGTATCAGTTTTTACAGTGAGTGAAACAAAGTATCCTCACTGTTGATCTCACTTGTGAAACAAGATATATTGTCTTATCACAGGGAACTTGTGGGCCCAGAAATATTTCTCTACTTGATTCATCCTCTTCCAAAAAACCATTAGCAGGAACCACTGCCACAGTCCCCAGCCTCAGGTTCCTCATAGAAACTACAGGGGCTGAGGAATATATTTGGAGAGACAAACAATCTACGACTATAGGATTTAAACATAACATTGAAAGCAGCATTGGGGAAAAGCTTGTATATTGCAGAGTGATAGCTAGTGATGGGAGAAAGCCAGAGAGAGGCCTCAAGGCTTTCTTCTATCTTTTCCCTTTTCTAAAATACATCATTTTCCAACCACAAAGTAGATTTTCTTATCTCTCTGTAAAGCCATTCTCTGTGGTTTGTAATGTCATTCTGTTTCAGCTGAAGAGTCCATTTCTCAGAGGTTATGGGGATGCTTTTATTAGTATTTTTTCATTTACATGAGGAAAAACTTCTTCCTAGAAAAATTAGGAAATAAAGATAAGCACATAGTTGAAACCGAAAAACCATCCATGATCCAGCCAGTATTGTTAATACATAACTAATGTTAACATTTTGATGAGTATCTCAGCTTTTCAACCTGAAAGGACATAGCATCTCTTCCAACCCCATCATGTACATGACATGGATTATGTGTTCAGTAAATAGTAATAGTAATAGGATTCTACTTGATATTTTCTTTGAGTGGCTTGAAGTGTTGTGCTGAAATTTTTAATTCTAATTGTCTAAACTTTCAATATAAAAGAATAAACAGCAGTTGCCTTCTCTGTAGCTCTGTGGTAGCTCGTCAAAGCCATGTTGCTGTGGGTGGTGTGACATGCAGAACTTTCATCGGAAAATGATATTGTTTCTCAAAAAATCTCATGACCTGTGCTATCCTTGTGGTCATCGAGGATGGGGCATGTGGGTGACTCATAGATCAGGCCCCAGGGTGAGTTTGGCAAAGGCCTCCTTCATCTCTGCCTTGCCAATGTCACCTGAAGGAAATCTGTCCTGGTTTTTGTTTGGCTGTAGTATTGACATTTCATTTGTCATACCTTTACCTAGTAGAAATTAGAAATGCCTTTCTCCAAGACATTTCATCAACGAATGTCTGCTTCATTGATGCTATGTATACTGAGGAAATATGTGATCTAAATAACAATTCAGTTTATGTATTTTTCCTATTTAGGCGGCAATAAGGAAAGAACTAAATGAATTTAAAAGTACAGAAATGGAAGTTCATGAAGAGAGTCGACAGTTTACCAGGTAGGTAAACAAAATGCAGTTGAGCAAATTAAAAATGAGTAAGATGGTAAACTTATGTTACATGTATTTCATCACAATTAAAAATTTTTTAAAAATATAGTTTAACACAACACCCACTATCTAGTGAACATTTCTAAAATTAGGTCTTTTTTTTTCTTTCAAAGAAGTCTGAATCATTCCAAAGGGCTATGTTTTCATTTCTTTCTTAGTTTTATTTTCTGGCCCCGAAAACAAGCATCAGCGTCATTTATTCTGCTCTTGAAGAGACTCAGTTGAAGTTTTATACCCAGAACAGATGCTGGTGAGAGCCAGTTTGGGCACATATGTGTCTGCTTTGAACGCACGTAACTTAGAGAGGGTAGAAACTCAATTTTTAGAAGACGTAGCTTAGAAAGGAATTCGATGTTTACTGCTGCCACAGAAGATCACTATACTCCTACTATTTTTCCTCCCAACACACTTCAGTTTCACAAGCTGCTAAAACCAGAAGGGACCCGAATGATCATGTAGTCTGATCCCCCTACTTCACAGGTGTTCTGTTTATTTGTCTCGTGGGTTTACGTGCTTTGCTACATGTAACAGGTATTATATAAGATTTTTCAAAGAATTTGCATGCGAATCAAATCTTTGAAACTTGAATTGCTAAAAAACATACGAGGACAGATGATTACGTGAAGAATACCATGGTAGGTCTTTCTGGAAAGCAGATACTGATCCCAAGACTAGAAACAGCCTCTGTAGGGCAGCCATACATCGTGGTATGACAGCATCTGCAGTGGTTCCTGTTGGTGGTGGTGTTCCCTGCTGGGGAGCGTGTCCCATGATAAGGGCAGCAGTGATGTATCTTCATAATTAAATAGTAAATCCCTTCCCTGAGGCTTATGGGGGCCTGCTTGCTCCATAGCTATTGGTCCTATAATAATGTCTGGCATGTAGAAGAAATTCCCCTTTCTCCTAGGGATAGTTCTTCCTTATTTGTTTTGTTTTCTCCTGTATCATATTTATTTGTAAATGCATGTAGGGCTTTTAGATGTCCTGAATATATAGACTTTTTCTCTATTTGAGTGCTTTATCCTATGATAATCTACTCTTGGACCCATCACCTTCCCATATCAAGCAGACCTATTTGTCCTCTCCTTTTCTCCCTTCCACTTCTGGGGTCAGGAAGAGTTCATGCTAATATCTGACACTGTGGTCACACTTCTCCAGTTAAGTTGATCATCATAAGGCAGCTGGATATTTATGGTGACATTGAGCTGGGTGGGACCTCCAGGAAACTGGGGAGATGCCATGTGTTTGTGTCGCTGAGTCCTCACCCTGAGAGTCCTGAGATGTAGTGACTGCACGCAACCCAGTTTTTGACATTTAGGATAGTTTTACATCTGTATAGTTTTCCTAGGAATTGTAGTAACTGATTAACTCATTTTCATTTGATAGCATTGTATGAAGAATAAATTACCATAGAAATAATCAAAATTTTTAAATGCACTTATACGAAAGTTCTCATTTTATGAAGATTAAACATTTGTACTCACATAGGTCCTTCTTCTTCTGTTGTACACTGTGACCAAGTAAAAACAGTAGGATGTAGGGAGAAATGAAGTTCATTTCTTTTTTATCTATATATTCTTATGTACACAAATAATATATTCTAATTAAGCATTCAAACATCACAAAAATCTATCAAGGAAAAATGAAACCTTCCTTCACTCCTTCCCCAAATTCATCCCCATTCTCACAGGAACCACTGGTAAAAGTTTGGTGTAGATCTTTGTAGAGAGTTTTCTGTACATTCACAAACATGTATATATATGTGATATATGTGTACGTACTTATATGCATTTCTGTACCCCTCTCAGTTATACACAAAGACAGCATCTAGAAAATCTGTCCATGTTAGCATATATTTCATTCATTTGAATGACTCTATGGCATTTCATAGATTATACAGTATGCTGTAAGTTGTTGAACAGTTATTCTATTGATGGATGTTTATGAAAATTGCATTTTTCCATTATTTAAACAATGCTACCTTGACTTTCTTTGTAAATACACTCTTTTGCATACATGCCAATATTTCTGTAGTATACGAGTATTTGCTATATCCACTAAATACATATTTTTTAACATTTTGAGAGATTACTATTCTCTTGTCTTTCCAAAGGACACAGTTTTCATTGTGACCTCCAGTTTACGAACATGACTGGTCTACTCTCCTTCATCAGTATTTTGGGGTGGTGGGGGTTCTAAAGAATGAACAATAATATCCTAGTTCACTGATTTCTGTAAGGTTATGCATTTTTACATATTTTTATTGATTTTTTTCTAATTTGATGTGCTTTGACCAGTTCTCTTTGGAGTTGTTTGTATTTTTCATATGGATTAGTACAACTTCCTTAAATATTGTGGCTATCAGCCCTTTGTTACATGTGTCACAATACTTTCCCCCAATCTGTAGTTAATGTTTTAACTCTTTTTATGGTCTTTTGTTTAAATTTTTGCATATTCAAATTTGTGTATATTGTTATGTTTTAGTTCATTATTTTGTGTCTTATGGAGGATGGCCAAGATTATAAAACTCATCTTTGATTTTTATATGTGCTTTTTTTTAATACTTAAATCTTTCATTCATCGGGCATTTATTTGTATGTATGATTCAAAGGAGTAAACTAACTTTACTGTGTTCTATTTTTGTTG
Source organism: Orcinus orca (assembly GCF_937001465.1). Lineage (NCBI taxonomy): Eukaryota > Metazoa > Chordata > Mammalia > Artiodactyla > Delphinidae > Orcinus > Orcinus orca. The sequence continues at coordinate 20,677,110 of NC_064570.1, read as the reverse complement.
TTGTTGTTGACTTTCTTTGTTCTAAATCAATAATCAATTGTCCCTATGCCATTTGTTTCCCCCTTTATGTGAAATTCTTCTTTATTAAAAGAAGACCATTAAGGATCAATTTCCAGATTCTGTATTGGGTTCTAATGAGCTGTTGTCTGTCCTGGCACTGTGTCACACAGTTTAATTAGAATAGATTTGTAGTATATTTTTAAATCTGATGGAGTCTTTTTCACCTTTAAAATTCTATTGGCTGTTTTTCTGTATTTATTCATCTATAGAAATTTGGAGTGTTTGTGTGTGCCGTAAAACAGTCAATTGTTATCTTCATTGTTTAAGCAAATATTAATAGATGCAAACAGGGATGACTGCATTTCAAGAGAAAATCATAGGTTTGTTTTTTTTTTTTAACAGCTGATACAAAGGTAAGCTTTAAAAGTTTGCCCAAAAATGTATTGGCTAACACTCTTAAAAATGTCTTTTAAAGACACTGGTGGAGGAAGGGGTGAATTAGGTGAAGGGGATTAAGAGGTACAAACTTCCAGTTATAAAATAAATAAGCCATGAGAGTGTAATATACAGCATGGGGAATATAGTCAGTAATATTGTAATAACTTTGTATGGTGACAGATGGTAACAGACATCACTTCATAATGTATAAAAATACTGAATCACTATGTTGTATTTCTGAAACAAATATAATATTATAAGTCAATTATAGTTCAATTTTTTAGAAAATTAAATTTCTGGATAAGGAAAAATTAAATATTCATATCACTAAGACAAATATTCCTTGCTTAAGTATTCTTTAAAACTTGGCAGTAAAGCAAATGTCTCCTGTGATTTTTCCATCAATGTATATTACATCATTAGAATTGTATTCCAGTAGAGAAATATTTAGGCTCTGAGACATAAAAATAATACTTATGATTTTTTAAGTTGTTTTCAGTATTTCTTTTAAAAGGTGAAAGGTTTGGTAAATACTGCTTAGTCTTATCAAAATAATACAAACATATGATAATGTTTTACATTTAGAAAATTGCTCATGTAGGAGATGGTGGTGCCTTTAGTCTCAGCCACCCTTGGAAGGAATAAACATGCCATGGATCATGACCTGGCCATTTAAATGCAACCCAGATAGAGAGCAGCTCACTTATTAGCCTTTCTCATTAGTGCCAGATGTTATCTCCTTATATCAAGTAAGCCTTCCCTTCAAAATCAAAACCTATTGACTGCCTGTGATTTAGAGTGGTTCATAAAAGGGTTGAGACAGCCCTGCTTCTTCTGCCCAGGCACCTCTTCATCCAGTGATGATCTCCCACACAGTGATGTATCAGTCAACACTGCGAGGATGCATTCCTATACACAGCTTCCTTTGCTTCTGTATCTCTGTAGAGAGTCACAAAAAGCTGGTAACATTGGTTGCCTCTGGGAGGGAAATCAGATGACTGGGGCAGGCATGGTGAGGGAGACTTCACTATTCACCCTTACGAACCTTTTGAATTTTTGAAACATAAGAATTTATTACCTAGTCAAGAAAAAAATATTTAAGAGAAAAAAATGAAGGATCTATTTCCGAAGTCCTCTTTCTGTAAATGAGGGGTCCATCATGGTGGCTTTTCATGAAGTGTGCTGGCAGTAATACTGTGGTATTACTGCTGTTCCTGTACCGAGAAGACACCTCTGAAAACTCCATCCTGGAGTACGTTCTCTGCATGTTTGACCTGAAGAGGGATTGTAGCGATCCACTCTTTCATCTAATTCCCCCAGTTTCTCCAGATGGCTCTTGGAATTGGAATGCATTCCAGGGTCATGTGAGAAACATGAGGATAAGTGGTCCCCATAAGAATTCATCCTTTGGCCTGCAAGGTACCAGGATTTAACCTCTGTTTTTTAGAACACTTGCTGCCTGTCCAGACACATACTGCTTTTTTCTCCCCCTCAGCAGCTGCCCACCCAGCCTACTGTTCAAAACCCAGAAGACCGTTTGAAGGGCACTGTACTATTAAATGGGGCCATTGCATTCTGGAAACAGATCACCATGGCAAAGAAAACCCACTTCCCTTTTCATAGTAAATGGGATTTCTACAATTTAAAATAATTCTCTAAATTATAAAGACATGTAAATTGTTTGAAAAAAATTTACGTAAAAACTAAACTTTAAAATGGTTACAGCTGAATGGTAGGATCTATGGTTAGTTATAACCTTTGGATATTTTCTGATTTCCAAATTTTTTTAAATGTCAACATGTATCAGATTTATAATCAAGAGAGAATATTGCTTTTAAAAACAGACTTTGAATTTTGTAAATAAGAACATTTTTAGAGTATGCAAAGTAGCATTTTCATATATATAATTTTATTAGCTTTTAAATTGTTTGCTTATTATATTAAGCAAAGGATCATTAAATTGACAACTCTTAGAGTCAGAACGGACCTCAAGAGATTATTGGCATAATGTTAAGTGGAAAAATCCAGATACTGACTAAAGGTGTGTGTGTGTGTGTGTGTGTGTGTGTGTGTGTGTGTATATGTATATGTATATATATGGCAGTGGTTTGTTTTATTTTAAAATTCAGATGCATAGAAGAAAAATAAGAAACAACGTTAAAACACTCAGGCTTAAAAAAGAATGAAATATTGCCACTTGTAGCAACATGGATGGACCTACAGAATATCATACTAAGCAAAGTAAATCAGAGAAAGACACATATTATACGATATCACCTAGGTATGGAATCTAAAAAATAATACACCTGAATCTATATACAAAACAGAAACAGACTCACAGACATAGGAAATAAACTTATGGTTACCAAAGGGAAAACGGAGGGTGGGAGGGATAAATTAGGAGTATGGGATTAACAGATACAAACTACTATACATAAAATACATAAGCAACAAGGATTTACTGTATAACATACAGAACTATATTCAATATCTTGTAATAACCTGTAATGGCAAATAATCTGAAAATATATATATATATAACTGAATCACTTTGCTATATACCTGAAACTCCAACAATATTATAAATCAACGGTACTTCAGTGTAAATAAAGAAATAAATAAATGCAAATAATGCCAAACCTTATAAAAAAAACTCTTAATGATTTGTTATAGAGAGAGCCTATAGGTGTTTTCTTTCCTTTTCTCTACCTTTCAAATTTCCTAATGTAGCTATGTTGAGGGGTGTGTGTGTGTGTGTGTGTGTGTGTGTGTGTGTGTGTGTGTGTGTGTGTGTGTGTGTGTGTATTTAAAGAAATTTTCTCATTCTGTGCCACCTTAAGTTATTACTATCCAATGTGGATTTACAGATAAATTAAACCACTCTTTGAGCTTCTAGATAGGTTTATCAAAATGTGACATGGCAAGAACTACACCTGTGACCTCAATAAACATTAATTCAGGGCCCCTCTACAGAGAAATGAGAAGGCTGCTTCTGCATACTCATTTCTCTCTTGGGTGCTCCATTTATTTAATACCTGGACAGAAACTAAAAAGAATTGCAAAATGCTGCTTCGACCACCAGAGTTGCAAGCATGGTTGCCTATTCAGACTAACAAAATCCCATCCAGCATGTCATCTGACTCCGGTTGAAGAAGGAACAGTGGTTTAGGAGAGTCTCCTCATTTGTTTAACATAAGTGTATGTGCCGTGACCATTAAACCCTTTTAAATAAAGGGAAAATGAATTATTCAGGATTTCTGTATATATCAATTAGGAAATTATAGGAAAGTAATATTTTACACTTTGAGTAATTTTATATTTTATATTATCTGAATGAATTTACAGGAAGGTGAGGACATTTTTATATATTAATTTGTAGAGGAACTGTTATGGAAAATAACTATCTTTACCTGAATTCCATGACTTAAAATTAGCTTTTTCCTCCTATTCACTCCCTCTCAACAGTATGAAAATAAGAAAGATTTATTGCAGTTTTAACAAGAAGAAGAAAATATAGATAACTTCAAATTTGAGTTGCAGGAAAGTTCTGAAGAAAGGGTGGACGAAAAGCTTAAGTATCCTGAGAGCACAGTAAACCTATTTATTGCTTCATCAACTTGAAGCCTAAAGCCAAAACTGTCATTCTGTTAGATAGGCAAACTTCCCCCGAGGTAAAGCTGAACTTCATGTACCTTAAAATGAACGCAAACCACTGAGTAGTACCAAACTTAAGAATAATTTGCATTTTTAGGACCTCTAACCATAAAATTTAAGAGTTGATTTTGAAGATAAGATGCCTAATTTAAATAGGATATAAATGTCCTTTTCTGATTGGATAGTGCAAGAAAATATACGGGTTTTTTGACCAGATCTGGGCAGTGCATATGAAGAGAGGTTACATTTATTTATTTATTTTAATTTTGGCTGCACTGTCTTAGTTGCGGCACACGGGATCTTCACTGCGGCATGTGGGATCATTTAGTTACAGCGTGCCAACTTCTTAGTTGCGGCATGCGGGCTTCTCAGTTGCGGCAAGCAGGATCTACTTCCCTGACCAGGGATCGAACCTGGGCCTCCTGCATTGGGAGCGCAGTCTTACCCACTGGACCACCAGGGAAGTCCTGAGGTAGCACTTCTGACCCCCTGCAGCTTTGTCAGCATATTATTGCAGTCACAGTATTGGTTAGTCATCTTCTTTTCTTCACCAACGTAGAAGCTGTGCTGATGATGGCCTGACCTTCCAACAAAATCCAGTCTGTGAACTCTTTCTCTAATGGATCCATGGGCAAATAGTAGCAAATTGTAGTGTCCTGCTAATTTTTGGAAATTAAAAGCAGGACACTTTCCAGGAAAATGCTTCGCTTTAAAAGGTTCTAAATCTCTCCTGGTCCATTGGCTACTTTGTTGCCCAATCTGATTTTTTTTTTTTTTTGCAGTAGGCGGGCCTCTCACTGTTGTGGCCTCTCCCGTTGTGGAGCACAGGCTCCGGACACGCAGGCTCAGTGGCCATGGCTCACGGGCCCAGCCGCTCCGCGGCATGTGGGATCTTCCCGGACTGGGGCACGAACCCACGTCCCCTGCATCGGCAGGTGGACTCTCAACCACCGCGCCACCAGGGAAGCCCCAGCAGCATCTTTTGTAGAGGGGCTGTCTCTGCTTTCCCACGTGACGTTTATAATGGTATTCTGTTCTGACAGTAACTTAGAACAGTAATTCAGTTGGGGATGCTAGAGCTGCCTTTGATCATAAGCATTGCTGTAACTTATTCATTTCACTGAATGCAGAGTTGTGTTTCTCTACTGTCTCACAGAGTTTCTGTTTCATATTTCAGGTTTCATCGTCCATAATAAAGTGCGGGACTCTTTGGAAACAGACTGATCATCTTTGGGGGAATCCTCGCTTCCTGAAAACCTGATATTGCACTGGGATTTGAATGTGTGTGTTTCCGTTTAACTTGTGGTGAAGGAAGCGTGTGGAACGTGCTCCCCACCTATACAGCCCGGATAGGCCAACAAGCAAAGGGAAGGGTGCAGCGACTCTGCTGTCCAGCATGTGGATTGATGGTAAGGGGATACCATGGTTACACCACTTATTCTTCATCAGGAGTTTTAATCAAAGAAGATGAGCAGAAGACAATCGCTGGTTCCCTGTTGCCAGAAAGCCACATTTAAGAGTGCAAGTTAAAGAAGAATGGGGAATGGAATTTCTGAGCACTGGAGAGGGGTGGGGGGTTGAAAATCAGAAAGCAAGAGAAGTACTTCATTATGTTAATGAAAAGAAGAAATGGAAGCATAAAGGTATTTTCAAAGTAGGCTTTTGGTAGTTGAGAACTTATTAAGGGATTTGGGAGTTTAATCACCCAAGGTGGATTTCCTAAAGACCTGACCCTAGAAGAATATTCTTGTTTCATCATTATATTGGTACAGTGTCGTACCATTATTTTTTTGTTGTGCCAGTGAATTCAGTTGCCAGAAATAAGTCTGAGTGTTTTCATGTACCTTTTTCTTAAATGCGAGAGAGGCTTTTACTGACTCTTAATAAGCATGCTTACCCAAATTTTGTTGCATGCTTTAAGTAGCATAGCTAGACATACTTTACATTTTTTTTTTTAATACTCCTTACCTAATGTACCAACCTTCCACGAGGATTATAGGACTGGGAATAAAGTCAGACGCAATTATTCGACCCTATAAATCTGTAGCAGGCTTTAGAAATAAATCTTTTGGTCTTTCCCTAGCTTGATTATCTCCAATGTTGAAACCATCGTACTTGATCTGAAGAAGATAATATCGACAATCATGGCGCCTTTTTAAAAAGTCTGAATCCAAAGTTAAAACTTAAGCGAAATGCAAGTTTTCTGCCAGCAGTTAGCTCTGAATAGGAATGAAAAGAACTACTTATTTTCCATGCTGCATTAAGTTGGATTGCTGCTATTAAAAAAATAAAGCACATGGATTAAAAAAATACTCACCCAAAGACTTAAAAGAACAGAAAATTTCTGCTAAGTTGTAAGTGAGGAGAACCTCATTTGATATTTTAAGAGTCTGCAGATTGCATCCATAAATATAGCATTGACTTTCAGTGCAAAATAATCAGTGAGATTAAAGTTATGGAAGATTTCCCTATGAGCCTACAGTCAATATCGTTTACATTAAGAAGTCCTCTATTGTCATCTTACTGTTTTCCATGGAGTCACAGGCATAGTATGGCTTCTGCTCCCAAGTACATATGACCATATGTAAATACCACCTTGCATTTCATTGTTTTTTCGTGATTGTTTTGTGCCCCTTTTATTAAAAACACATGAGATGTATAACAACAAGACAAGACCTAAATAGACTTTATTTTATTCTCAGAGTTTGGACTAGGATTTTCTGAAATGATTCTGGTGCATTATATGGAAAACTCTAATTTTCTATTTCAACCAAAAGGCAAACATTTAATCTGGTGGACAAATTTGGATCCTGCCATTCATTTACATTTTAAAGAACCACTTAAAATTGGATGATTTTGCTTCAAAAATAAAAAAAAATTTAGTCCCACTTAGACTATTACAAAAAGCCAGGACCGTTTTATAACTAAGAAAAGTAGCCAGCGTTGCTGACACCTCTTGCTGTACTCAGCTCTATGCGTTAATAAAATAAACCTAGAATTCTACACTATTGTCATGTCCTTGATAGAGTAAGACGTATTTTTGTTTTGAAAAACTTTTTCTGCATGCCCAAGTGTCTTTCTCTGGCTGAAGTTTTATCCATTTCATAGTGTTTAAATCCAGCCATAGATATTAACTAGGTTCCAGTTTTTTGCTGAAGCCATGTTTTTCCTTATGATATTGTTTTATTGTCATTTTAGTGTCGGGAAAAATACCAAGGAATGTAGTGTTATTTTAATTTTCTATACTTATAATCTTAGAACATCATTTTAATTTCTAATCACAAGGCCCCTATAAAAATGGTAAATATAAGACATTTATCACTGTTTTATCACTCAAGATACATATCATAGAAAGTCTCTATTTGGTTGATAAAAGGAACCATTTTTTTCCCACTAGCAGTACATGTGATACAGTTTTTTTATTCCCTACACTGAGATGCACTCGGTACAAAAATGAAGCTCTGGTCCCTCAATATATTGTTTTCCTTGTATGATATGTCAGATTTATGAACTACCCATACTTTTTCTTCTAATGATTGACATGTTTAGGGAAAAGTTTAAAAGTCAAAAAAATTAACCAATACTAGTTTAATTTTTAAGAATTGTAACCACAAATTATTTCATTAGAATGACCCTTTAAATAAAAAGCTATGGAAAGAATGGAAGGATTATGAGCTAAGCTATATTTTGCAGAATGAAGCTCTATTTTAATAGATAATTTTACTTTTTTTTAATGTCTTTCTTGAACTATAATTGCTTTACCATGTTGTGTTAGTTTCTGCCGTATAACAAAAATGAATCAGCTATACGTATCCATACATCCCCATATCCCCAGTAGCTAATTTTAAAAGGCAGAAACACTGCATATCCATCTCAGCAGCCCATCTTGCCTGGCAGCCCTAAAAGGATACAAAGATGTGGACCACCCTCCATAGAATTATGTATCCGCCTAATGCCAGCATTTCTGCAATCCAACCGATAAGCTACGGTTCTATAAAAATACATGTTTATGTGAATTGGGTTGTTGTAATACAACACCAGGGTTTTTCCTATTTAAAGTGCAACATTAGGCTGACGTAGAAGAAGTGAGTGGTTTTCCTGGGTCCCTAAGATGTGATTAAGGAAGAGAACAAATCCATCTCCAGAAAGGTCACAGGCAGGAAAAAACTAGACAGACTGTAAAAACCGAAGTGACCATTTCCATCTTTTTTAAAATGGAGAAAAAGAACAGTAACAGTAAGGTAGTAAGAAGATGCCATTAGCTTTATCAGCATCTTCATGGTCATTACCAATTAGGCTGACAAAACTAGTTCTCCAGTGATTAGTGTTAATTTTTGGCAGCCCTGCCTGATAATTTCCTATGGTGTGAAATGTCTAGCATTTTCTTTTTGTTCAATATAGTTTACCTTTATGATAATTCCTAAAATTATTTAGATGAAATCTATAATATTCAGAGAACTAGTTTGGGTATTTGAACAGCTGTTTTAAATGGAGAAAAAAGCACACTCGTCTATCTGATTTACCCAGAAAAAACGACTTTCTGGTTTCATTTTCATATCCTTTATTAGCATAATGATTGTAATCACTTATCTTTCTCTTATGTTAGTAAATATATTGTTTGTAGAAAGTTCTAAAATGTCAGTGAAAATCTTTTTAAGTAAGTAGAGGAATTGAATACACCCTTGAATAATCATTGAATATTGAAAATGAGAGATAAGTCCTTAAAACCCATAACTCAGGTTTTACAACCTGCAGTTAATTCAGTGCTGCATTGGCACTTAAAAAAAATACAGTAACTTACACTTAAAAGAGAGAAAAATCTGCATTAACATTGCATATCCTAATGTGTACCACATTTTAACACAAAAACAGGCATTGTATTTATACTTAATAGAGTCAGACACAACTTTCACAAATTATACTGTATTCACAATAGAAAAAAGCAACCTTGTCTATCACATAGTAGTATCTCCACATTTAAACAGTGAAAGCTCTTCAAAAATGTCATATTATTTCTTTAATTCGTCCCAGCAGCACATTTCACACAGAGTGAGAAATCGTTCTCAGAATAGGTGAGATGGAATCAAGCTAGTACAAGATACATCAATTTATGTCATTTCATCGGTATGGTAGCTTAAACATTCCTAGATCCAATCATATTATTAAGCCTAATCTTACTAGTGAAAGTATATACTTTGAGACAATAATTTCTTCACATTGTTAGAGAATGTTATGAGCACTAAGGAACCACTAAGATGCAATTTATTTACAAAGTTTTCCCTTGGCCACTTGAACTGGCTGATCTTCCACTATTGGGCATTTGAGTATATGTCACATTGTTTTACTTGCCAAAGCAGAATGAAATTTTGGAGCTGAAATACGTCCTAGACGGGAATGCAACAGCAAAAGTAATCATCAAATTAATAGGACCATCTTTCTGAGAGAAAGCACATCTCCAAATAGTTGACACGCAAGTTTCAAAGAGCAGCATGAGGCGTTGTTATAATTTGGCAGTGATCAAAGTGTGGTAGGACAAGGGTAGAATACTCCCAACCCATTCTCATTTTCACTTTCCACTTACTTTTTGTAATCATTAAGCTTAAGCTCTTTATGGAAATGCAAACCACCATTAACATTTCTAGAAAAGAACTGAAAAAATAGCCCACTTACGCTTTTTCAAAGACAGGTTTATCCCAAATTAAGAAATCCTATTGTACACGCTGTAAGATTTCTGGCAAAAAGAGAGAATCCTATAGCAGCTATTCCCACCAAAAGCCAACCCTATAGGCAAGGGTCATTTTTAGCTAGGCTAGGATTTACTGCACAGAAAAATGTCATTTAGCTTTTCACATTGCTAGCACAGCTGCGCATATGAGCAAAGCACTCCATCAGTGTTTCTCAGTGGGGTACTGTTGGCATTTGGAGCTGGGCAATTCTTTTTGTACAGAAATGTCCCACACATTGCAAGATGTTTACTCTCCCAGGCCCCTGCTGCCTAAATGCCAGTTGTATGCCCAGCCATTGTAAATACGAAAAGTAAAAAGCGCTCCCCCATGTTCAGATGCCCTCCTGGGAGGGCAGTACCTCCTCCCTTAAATGCCACTGTCTACTGCAATTTGAGGACACAGGAAAACGTGTCTATCTCAAAACATCATCTTGACTCCCTTGCATTTCTTTGGGCCCTGAGTAGTTTCCTCCCCCATCATCTTTCTAGCCTTTTGTTTCTAGCCTTCTGATGCAGCTTTAGTTTACCAGTTCTTCAGGGAGGAGGTTATTGAGTAGCCTAGGCAGTTCCGACAGGCATAGTCGCTTGATTAGTCCCTGTATGTACTTAAAGGGGAGATTTCACATGAAGTACACTTTTTTTGTTTTTGTTTTTTGCCTCACAATTTTACCTCAGAACTACACTGTTGGTCATAATCCTTGTCAGTGTCATGAGGATCACTGCATGGCTTAACCACAAACACGACAGCTAACAGTCCACATAAACAAAACTCTTGGTCTATGAAAATCACCATTAGATTTCACCTGGTAAGCTGCATCCCATGAGTTCCCAAACAATTGCCTCTTTATCCTATTAAAGAAGCATTTAATCCACATGCACATGCTTGAATTCCCCCCTGCATAAATATAGCCATGCAGTTCAACTTTTCTTAGATTTGTGAATACTAAATTAGGAAGGAAACATGGGTGAGCTGTGGATTGCTTGCATATCGTTCATAGTTCGACGATGATCAGACACAAAATGAGTTTTACCTAGGTGAAACATTATACTATACTAACAGTACATAAACATACTTATTCCTTTCGTAACTTTTTATCTCCAAAACTGAATGGTAAATATGTCTCGAAATTATTTGGATGTATTGTGGCTAACAGATCGAATGAAGTTAGCCACTATAATTGTTTTCAATACTAAAATTTCTAAATATCTTTTCTGAAGCAGAGCGACTCAGTCAATAAAGGTGATTATATTGTGAATTTTTAGATGGTGCTTAAGAATTCTTGTGAAATACTTTTTTTTTTTTTTTTAAGAATAAATTGAAGGGAGTAAATGAGGCAGAATGCCACTCCACCCTCAGGTCAATTTTGTGGTATGTTAAAATGCCAATGATATTTGTGCCACTTGCCAATTTATGGGGCTTTTCCCTTACTGGATGTTTTGTTATAGTTTGACTATGTATACATTGCTTAGAGAACTTCCACAAGAAATCGCCATGGCAATGCTAACTCGCATTCAGAAACAACCTGAATGAATCTAGGGTCAAACCACTTTCATCACTAAAAATATAGGCACTAATTTTTATTTTTATTTTTTAAAATATTTCTTCTGTGGCTTAGAAATGTGCCAATGTGTTCAAAACATTCTGCACCAATTTCACCAGATTTAGTACCTACTAAAAACTCAAACTAGTCATCTTTTTTCTGTGTAACAGTGATTTTTATATAAAGAACTATATGCATTCTTTCGTTATTTCAAGCTTTGGTGGAAGTGATAAGATTGGTAAGCTGTGATCGTTATCAGACTGAATGATTTCTAATTTCCAGTGAGTGATCTAACCCTACATATTACACAGGTATAGTATCTGTGACTATAAATAACTGGAACTGTGTGCTGATTACATGACAGTTTCTCTTTTTTGTTGTTGTTCTTAAACCTGTACTGTATTATAGTATGTGGGTATAAATATCTACAAGTATACACACATATGTATATGTAATTCCACTATTGTAACCTGAAAGACTATGTATTATCTTTTTTATTCCGTATTGGTGTTTGTGTTATTTAAAAAGCAAAATTATGCTCTATGTAGTTGTATAATATTGTAGGATACTTTGCTGTGCACAATTCCAAGTGCCTTAGAACATTGTTTAGCTTTCTTAAGTATATATAAATGCATATATGTATAAAATTGGGAAAAGTTACCTCAATAAAATCATTGGGAAGTTCCCAGCTTCAGTTTGTTCCAATTTCTATTGTATTCAGACAGTGCTCGGTATTTTTAAATTAACAGCTCACAGAGTCCTCACCTGTAAAGCAAGAATAAGACAGCTTTTCTAATTGCCTGTAATTTCAACTCTTCCTGACTTAAAATTTTTTGTATTTAAGTCCTCGTGGTTTGTACTTTTTTTTTTTTTTTTTTGCGGTACGCGGGCCTCTCACTGTTGTGGCCACTCCCGTTGAGGAGCACAGGCTCCGGACACGCAGGCTCAGCAGCCATGGCTCACAGGCCCAGCTGCTCGGCAGCTTGTGGGATCTTCCCGGACCGGGGCACGAACCCGCGTCACCTTCATCGGCAGGCGGACTCTCAACCACTGTGCCACCAGGGAAGCCCGGTTTGTACTTTTAATTTAAAATATCCGTCTAAAGAATTACTGCTTTAAACAGCAATTTACAGTTTATTTTAAAAACTTCCTGTCTTTTTATATCTGAGGAGATTTGCTATTGCTGTTTTCATTCACATTATAATGTGTGAAAATAAGATAGTCCCTTTAGAGTTTCTAATATAGAAAATAAACAGACTTCCTCATTATGCCTACTATTTAATGTATTACAAACAAGGAGAGAGCTTGGGAACATATTTTGACCAGAAAAGGAATTGCAATATACTTTTCATGTTTTTCAGCAGTGGTTACAAATTGTACATGAGCCTCCCTCAACTCCAGGACAAGGGCAAAAGTATGAGTGGAAAGTTGAAAAGCAATTTTGTGTACCTTTATCCTGGAGGGAAGACCTGTAAGAGAGAAGATTGGGACCAAAAAGTAGAATAGGCTTGAAAATTGGCCCCAAGTTTGCCCTTAAAAATCAGCAGTACATCTCCAAGGTAGGTGTAGTAGTTCAACAACTACTTTCCACTTTTTCTCACATTCAACCAGGTTCTACATGGAAACATTACTTTCTAAAACCTAATGGAGGTAAGTAATGGACAATTTTTTCATTTTCTACAGTGCTTTGATAGCATCGGATTTATTAAACTTTATTAAATTTGACAAAACTCTTTGTGGGACCTCAACTCAGACATGGCGTGGAGTTGCTGCCACCAGCACTGCTGTCCAGACAACCCAAGTCCTTGTTCGGTTTGTGAGTTTTGAACTCTGTCCTGTAAAAAGTGGACACTAATAGTAGAACACATAAAGCTCTAGAGAAAGGTTAAGAATGTAACATTTGTGTAAAGGTTTTCTTGCTCTTTTGCTAAAAGTGGTACCATTTCTAGGTACCAAATTACATCATTCCCTCTGGTTGGAGGGAATGATGTAAACAAAGTTGTAATGTTGGAAGAGTATATACTGTATTTGGGGAAAAATTGGTTTCACTCAATTTGAGGAATAAAAGGAAAGTAGGGGCTTCACTGGTGGTGCAGTGGTTGAGAGTCTGCCTGCCAATGCAGGGGACACGGGTTCGTGCCCTGGTCTGAGAAGATCCCACATGCCGCGGAGCGGCTGAGCCCGTGAGCCAGGGCCGCTGAGCCTGCGCGTCCGGAGCCTGTGCTCCACAATGGGAGAGGCCACAACGGTGAGAGGCCCGTGTACCGCAAAAAAAAAAAAAGGAAAGTAATGTGGAACTGTGGTCTGTGGTGAAACTACAGAAGATATCGAGGGCTATATTAAAGCACCTGGGAGGTATTGAGTAGGCAGTGGGAACTCATTGGAAAATTCTGAATAGGAATAATATGAGAGTTGTCTTTTAGGAAGAATAATGTGGTAGCAAGATTAAGAAAGAGATTAAAATTAAGAAAGGTTGGCGAAGACTCAGGAATCAGGGACTGAGCTAAAGAGGTAACAAACTTCAACTGACTGTGGGAAAAGATTTATAGCTTAAATTTGAACTGCTGAGTATACCTGCAAGAACAATTAAGGGCAAATTCTTTCCTATGTTGAGTACTCCCTACTCCAGATTGTCTGACTTGGGCCAGCCAAGGTTAAAAGTTCATCCAGGAACACATCCTTAGGTCAACAAGTACTGAAAATGCCAGGTCTCTCCTCCCTACGGTATTTATCTAATTATGAAAAGTTAGCAACTACAGCTATATGCGGATAGACATACAGTTGGGTGTATGACCTGAAAGTCAGGAAAAAGGTCTGGGCTATAGAGAGGAAGTTAAGAATCCTCAACACATATAACAGAATCTGTGGAAAAGGATAAAAATACCCCATAGACAATGTAAATTAAGACTATGAAGAAATTACTACAATGAAATTTTAATAAACTATTTCATCACCTGACTATCTCCAAGATTGTAAAATCATTTCATTTACACATCATCTGAGTGCTTTGAACACAACCGAAACATACCAAAGAATACTCAAAATTCATTTTATAATTAGAAAGCACAGTAAGGAAAATTAATTGGGATCAATATTTCCAAAGTGTATTCACCAATGAAGTGTATGTACTTGTGACTCTTAAGAACAGCAGAAAGCCAAGCAATATCAAGAGGATGTGCAGTTAAAAAGAATTTTAAAGAACATAAAATTGCTAGGGACTAGAAGCAAGTAAAAGAGTCTATGTATGTAATATAAGTGACCCAAAAGGTACCAGAAATTAAGGGAAATCAAAAGGATTAGGATTCCAGGAAGCTGACAGGTTGGGTCAAGATGCAAGCTAACAGAGAGCCATGATGTGAACGTGATGTGAGGCCAAAGCACGTGTTTGCTGACAGATCCCAGATGGTGAAGGCCCTAGTTTCAGGAGCTGGCCATTCTAAGGCAACAATGACATTAAGTGAGTAACTACACTAAGCTGGAAAGAGAACGATTGCTCACCTTCATTGAATGCTGATCACAAGCCAGGCACAGGTCCAAGCATTTCACGTGTAGGTTCTCATTTAAACCGACAACAATACTATGAGGTAAATGTTAATATTATCATTCCTGTTTTACATTCAGGTCAGAAAACTGAAGCTCACTTGCCCCAGGTTACACAGTAAGAGTGAAACAAAGGCCAGAAACCAATTTCAGCTAGTATACCTAGCATACTACTGTTATCATTCAATATTGTAGGGGGAAATTCGTGCTTCAATGGAAAATGATGCATTTTTTTAGACAAGCAAACCCATCCAATTCTGACCTTTCTTATGCCTCAGTTTTAGTGTCAGGAAAACCTGAGATAATTCAGGTAAAGTGCCAGAATGTTACTTCATTTAAACAAATATTTATTGAGTATACATGCCAGGCACTATTCTAGGTCCTGAAAACAGTAGTAAATAAAACAGATCAAAACAAAACAAAACCTGCACTCATGAAGCTTAATTATAATGAATGTGTAGCACATAGGAGTGTTATGTATCAATATTATCCCTGTTGCAAAGCATTATCCCAACACAAGCTCTGTGGTCCTAAATTGTTTCTATAAGTTTTACTGTAATAAAACTATAAATATTCTATAGATTTTATAGTAATAATAGGTAGGACATAAATACACAATTCAAGATAACATTGGAAAGACACCAGAAATTGGGAAGGGGAAATAGAAATTTGAGGAAAGGTCTGCTGATAGAACTTTGAATGCATTACTATCCTCTTTTGCCCAAGAAAAGACATGAAAGCGCGCCAGCACCTACCTGAAATCTTAAGCAGGTGTGCTTATAGCTTATTTGTTTAAACTACTTTCAAACGTTTGAGGAATGGCTTGAGAAAGAATAAGCATTAGTTTCCACCTTCCAAGATAAGGTATGCAAACACCAAAGAGATTCTGAATATATTTTATTAGTCCAAATTCCTCTACTGTCAACAGAGTCTAGGGGGGTTTTGTTAACTGGATGTTTGAACGCAGTTCGTTAAAAATAAAATAAAGACCTGATTAAGCCTGGTGCAGCCTAAAATAGCAAGGCCCTAGGATCTTCCGTTGCTAAGGCAACCAGCTCCGCGCCGGCCCAAAGGAGAGGGAACCTGAAACCTCAGTGACCCGGGAGGGTGCCCACCTTCCTTCTGTGTACACAGTTTACTTGTGTGTTGGTTTTTTTGTTTACGGCTGGGAATAGGCAGGGAATACAACTGTCGATGGGGATGCTAGATTCGTGGCTTCTGTTCTCGGTAGAGGGCGCTATATATAAAAGCAGTTCGCCCACAAACACCAACACCCCGTTTCTCGCCTCGTCGCAGCACAAACGCCCGCAACTCTCTTCCGCAGCTGATTTAATTTTGGCCAGAAAAGCCCCGCCCCCCCGGGGATGAGAACAGCCCCACCTGCCAATAGCTTCTCGCGATCCTTGAGACGGCGTGAGCTTTGCGTAACTTCCGGTCGTGACCCTTCAGCCTTTCGGCGATTGGTCCGTATCCACGGCCTGCTGCGTGACTTCCCGGCCGGTTCCTGGGGCGGCACGTGTGGAGCGGCGTGAAGACGCGGCTACGAGCTGGTCCTCAGTGGCGTTCGGGAGCTACCGTGTCACCTTCCGTCCGACTACGAGAGAGCCGTCGCCCCTCTTTGGGGTGAGCGCCGCGCGGCTACAAGCATGGTGAGCAAGCCTCGCTTTCTCGGGGGTGGGGCGCTCTGGTTTGGCAGAGACCGGGTTCCTCTGGCGCCAGTGGCTACTGCGGCCTGGAACTGGGAGGGCTGGTCCGAAGGTGAAGACAGGCGGCTTGTGGCCCAGTGCCCCGGTTTGGGTTACCCTCACTACCGCGGGCATAGTTTGCAGTTTAGAGTGGGTCTCCCGCGGCCAAGCCTTCCTGGGGAGTAGAGAGAAGAGAATGGCCTACTCTTTACCATCCCACCATCCCGAGAGGCCTAAAAACCTGTGACATGGGAAACAGATGCGCCACCCAGTGCTTCATGGGGTCGAGCAGAGAGGGAGTTGCTAGTCTCTCCAGACATTGGAATGGCAGGTGTCTGCCCCATCTGTTTGCTCTGGGGTGAAGGAGGGTCTAAGGTTGGGCCCGAAGCAAGGCGGCTTACTCAACTGGAATGATGCTTTCTCAGTTCAGAAAATTAAGGTTGTGTAGTAAAATAAAAACGCAGAAGGATGATGAGTCTTATTAAACTTAAGCGGTTGTGTCATGGTTTTAATAGTTGATACAGGAACTGTCTTCCTCAGATTTTCCTGTGGCAGGCTCCTGTCATTCTGGTTCAGACTGTCAGGGATCTTCTCTGAGCACTCATTCTAAAGTAACTCTTGAGTTATTTGCACATCGCTGTGTTTTGTTTTTATTGTCTTTACCTGAAATCATGTTTTTGATGATTTGCTTGCGGAGAACAGGAACTTTGACTTACCTATTGCTGTATTCCAGTGCCTACAACAAAGTCTGGCACATAGTAGGTGCCAACAAACGTTTGTTGAAGGAAGGTAGTATACATTGTATTGAACATAGTTGATGTTTCTTGCCTTGGAAGTGCAGGTTTTAAAAATTTGTTGATCATAACATAACTTATTGAAGATGCCTATGTGGACTATGATATTATTCACTGTTTCGTTGTTGTTGTTCTGATTTACTTTATTATTCTGATTCTGTTTCTTTGAAGCCTCACAGGAAGAAAAAGCCCTTTATAGAGAAGAAGAAAGCTGTGTCTTTTCATCTGGTCCACCGGAGCCAACGAGATCCTTTAGCAGCAGATGAGACTGCACCCCAGAGGGTTCTGTTGCCTACACAGAAAGTGGGTCCTGTTCTATAGCTAATAAGTTTGTAGGTAGATTGTTGATAGTTTTTAATAAATTATGTGAGCCAACTGCTATTTTCAGATAACTGTGATCTTCTGGAAAACAAAATCTCTGATTTAATTTTCAGTAAATAATATTCTTTTTTTTTTTGGCTACGTTGGGTCTTCATTGATGCACGCAGGCTTTCTCTAGTTGCGGCCAGTGGGGGCTACTCCTCGTTGGGCTTCTCATTGTGGTGGCCTCTTTTGTTGCAGAGCACGGGCTCTAGGCACGCGGGCCTCAGTAGTTATGGCGCACGGGCTTAGTTGCTCCACAGCATGTGGGATCTTCCCTGGACCAGGGCTCGAAGCCGTGTCCCCTGCGTTGGCAGGTGGATTCCCAACCACCGCGCCACCAGAGAAACCCAATATGTTCATTTTTATATTGTGCCTCTTTATTTTGTTGGATAATTTATCTTTATTGGAGATGTTTAAATGAGCAGTCTTGTAGAGTAGTGGAAAATATTTACTAAACCATCAGCAACAAGGCTGCATGGTGTTATTTAGGGCACAACAGTATGCTTAGTCTCTGCTTTCCATAAGATCTTGGCGTTTCGTAACCACAGACTGCCTTTTGCCTCCTGGTCATCTCATGAAATATAAAACTCATGAATTAGCTTTAGAAAATACCAGGGAGCCTTTAAGAAGTTGATTTGGTAATTATCAGTCAGAGTATACTTGTTAAGTGTGGGTAATGTGAAAGGAAGTGTTGGGGAACACTGGCATATGTAGCTTTTTAGTAAAGCCAGTGGGTATTGTGCATTGAGAAGTTTCTTTGCATATAAATACAAGAAATTGTAGTTACCTTTCAGTGCCCCCTAGTCTTCTAATTCTCCACATACATGATAAAACAAAGTGTGTGTGTGTGTGTGTGTGTGTGTGTGTGTGTGTGTGTGTGTGTGTGTGTGTGTTTCTTGGCTTAAATTGTTGCCCAGAAATGTCTAGTGGAAGGAGGAATTTTTTTATTCCATTTTAATTTTATGTGGCATTTTGTGTTTCCCGAGTTTGTCAAGAATTCTTTGTCTCATTCCTATCAGCCAAAATGTTCATGGGCCATTTGTCCCCTGTTCTGAAAGCTGTGCTCATTGGAAGGTTCCTGAGCCTTATCCTTGGAACAGGTACTAATTCCGTTTTGTTTATTATCGTAGATAAAAGATGAAGAAAGGCGAGCAGAACAGAGGAAGTATGGAGTGTTCTTTGATGATGATTATGACTACCTGCAGCACCTGAAGGAACCATCTGGGCCCTCAGAGCTCATTCCCACAAATACCTTTGGTGTACCTTACAGGGAAGATGAGAAAGAAGAACCTTTAGCAACTTCAGTAAGACTTTTTAGCAATTCAAATGTGAGAGAGAGTGTGTGAGGAGCCATGAGTGAAGAACCACCATTTTTTAAATCACGATAACTGTTTGGGGCAAGAAACGGTGTCAGTCTGAAGAGCACAAAGATAAGCCATGCCTTCGCTTAAAATTGTATATGTGTATGCACATACATACCATCAGGAGGGAGCAGGTCCCCTGTTCTCGGGTTGTTGAAAGTAACGGTTTTTGACAAGGTTGGAACTTTTGATTAATGATTATGGTCATGCTAGGTAGCACTTTTCAGTAGAAGAAAAAGCTGCTGATGTTCTGTATGTTAACAGCTTAACTGTTTCAGCATCGTAAACTGCTCTAAGATAGACTTAACTTTTGTGGAACTTTTGCAGAATGTTCAGATCTTTAACGCTTGTAGAAGCTGCAGGCTAACCGTAAGAGAATGGAGGCAATAGATTGTAACGAAGTTTCTGTTGCTCTTCTCAACAAAAATGCAGTCAACTTTAATACTTTATCTTTTAAGTACATATGAGAGAACATGTTTATATGAAATTAGTGCTCCTAATTTAAGTTCTGTTTTCTTCTCCCTGCTTATGTTAAGGATGCCCATGTTGCATGCCTTTGTTATCTCATTTTTAATTTAGTATTAGTATAGAGTAAATTTCCCTGTGAAACTTTTATATCACTTGGCACTTAAAAAAAAAGAAGATACTAATGTACTGTGTTTATTGACAAAAAGAAGAGATACAGAGGGCACCAGTTTCCCCTGCTTCTCATTCTCCAGTCCTATCATGGTCTAGACATTCTTTTCCTTGGGGAAGATGTGATCATAACCCCTCCAGTCCATACTTGTTGCTTAAAGAGAGTCAGAAGGGTTAGGTTTCAGGGTATCATACCAAAAAAGAGGTAATAACTGCACCTGTTCATTCACTCACTAGGTCATAGCTCTCTTGTGAGGCCTCACACCCCACTGCCACATCTTTAACAGAAGCTACTTCTCTATACCTTCTTCCCCAAGGCTGTTGTATCAGTAATAGGATATATATCTTATTGACTCATTTCCTTCTACCACCAACTGAGGGAGGGGAGGTGGTCCAGTAGTGACTTAACATCTTTATCTTATGTAGTAAGAAAAGTTTTAATAAAGTCCTAACATTCTTCTGGCTGAATTGTGTTGGCCAGTAAAAGATTAGTTTTTAATTCTTAATTCATTTTGGGTAAAAGTAACCACTATCGAATTGGCTTTTCTAACAGAGTAAGACTCTTTCTTTTTCTTTTTGCCATGCCGCGTGCAGCATGGCATATGGGATCTTAGTTCCCCGACCAGGGATCGAACCCATGCCCCCTGCAGTGGAAGTGCAGAGTCCTAACCATTGGATCACCAGGGAATTCCCCAGAATAAGACTCTTTACTGGACACATCAGTGATGTTTATAAGGACGAGTGAATTATGTTTGAAAACAAGTGCCATTGGTTTTCTGTAGCATGATGCAAAAATATGGGTAAGTCCCATGTGTTTCTTCAACTTTAAAGTAATTTGTAAGAAACCACCAAAATTGAGTAAACCAGCAATATTGAATATGCCCTAAAAACAAAAGCAGTGCAGAAAGACAGTGGAGAAATTAGTAATGCTTGATTAGCCCCTAATTTTCACTTGAAGGAAAGCAGGTGCTGCCACAGTGGAAGGCAGTTGGGCCAACCTCCTGTAGTTCGGAACCACTGCAATCACTAAAACAAATTACAGTTCCCTTTTTTAAAAAATGTAATCACTATCTACACTTTAATTATGTATATGATTCTTTGACTGTTTTTCATGATTTGAAAAATATTTCCAAAGGTAATTCATTAAGCGCAAGCTGATCCTCCCTTTTTTTTTAAACCCTGGTTTCCAAGGATAGATAATCACAAAGAGCATCTTAAATATATTTTACCACAATTTTAAAAAAATTAATATGCACCAAAAATCATTAAATTATGCACTTTAAGTGGCTGGATTGTGTAGTATGTGAACTATATCTCAGTAAAGCTTTTTTTAAATAGGATTCTACAGCAGAAAGCCAGATCTTTCTTTGTCCATGTTTATGCCACCGAAAAACTCTGGAAGCCATAACAGCTTACTAGGTACACACTGATGCTCCTCAGAGGCTTCCATTTCAGCAGGCTCTGTCTGTGAGCCAGTGAGAATGTGTGCCTCAGCTTCCTGCCTGCTGCTAGACTGAGGACGGTATGGTGGGCAGGTCCACAGACAGAGAACACCTGGTGGTGACGCTCACATTATTAACTAAGTGGTTGTAGGGATGAAACGAAAGCATAAGGACCGGTCAGAAAGTATGTGCCAGTACATGTTGAAGTAGATTGGATGGTTTGCAGAATGAGGGGAGTTCACATGAAGGAAGGTTCCAGAACAGTAATCAAGAAGGGCTTCATGGTGAAGGAGGGAACTGAGCTGGTCCCTAAAAGGGTGGCTTTGGGAATTCCCTGGCGGTCCAGTGGTTAAGACTAGGGCTTTCACTGCCATGGACCCAAGTTTGATCCCGGGTGGGGGAACTAAGATCCCACAAGCTGTTTGGTGCAGCCAAAAGAAAAAAAGAAAAAAAATGGGTGGGTTCTAAAGAGAGAAGAAGGACCGTTCCAGTCAGAAAGAAGGGACATGAGGTAGTATTGTGGGCCATCATGTCCAGCACATGTGTGCTCCGTAAGTTACTTTGAATTATTCCATGATGTGAGGAACTAGACTTGATTTACATGGAGGTTGCATTATTGAGTAACAGGATACATAGAGTAGACCTTGAGTTTATAGTGCCTTGAAAATCAGGAGTGAAAAAACCTGTTAGAAGTTCGGGACGGTCATATTATAAAATTTTAAGGAGTCTTAACCTGGCAGTAATATGAAGATTGGACTAGATGTAGACTAAGCAGCAGCTGTGGTCATCTGTGTCCTGGTTAACCATGAGTAAGATGGTGCCCAGAAGACAGGTGTGAAGTAACTGTATACAAGAGAGTTCAAAGGGATGAGTGGTTAGAAATGATTTACGACCGCCCTAGGATTTAAGCAGCCAGTTTGGAGAAAAGCTGTGCCAGTACTAGAGATTAGGACGTTATCTCTGGTTTAAACAGGAAAAGATTAATTTTGTTTTGAAATTTGAGGAGAGTGGAGTTACGAGACCTGGATTTGAATCTCAAAACCCCACTTAACTAGTCTCAGGCAGGCATGCCACTTAACCTTTCTTAGCTTGTGTTTCACTGAAGCATGCTGATAATTCACGGGGTTGTAAGGATTAAGCGGGATAAAATACTGGAGAAAGCTTTGTGAAGTATGGCAGGGAGGTTGCTTTTGAGATAATGATGGAATATACATGTTTAAAATATGTAACTGGAGCACAAGTGAGAGACAATGCAGAATGTAGTTGTATTAGTAGTATTGCTGTAACAAATTACCACAAATTACCACTGGGTGGCTTAAAACAACAGAAATTTATTCTGTCACAGTTCTGGAGGCCGGAAGTCTGAAAGTAAGCTTTCAACAGGGTTATTTCTTCTCGGGGCCTCACAGGCAGAATCTGTTCATGCCTGTCTCCTAGCTTCTGGTGGTTACCAGCAGTCCTTAGTTTTCCGTGGCTTGTAGGTGCAGCGCTCTAGTCTGCCTCCATGCGTTCACATGCGTTCTCCCTGTGTGTCTTCACATGCGTTCTCCCCGTGTGTCTTGTCTTCACATGGCTTCGTTATGAGGACACACCGGTCAGTGGATTAGGCCCCCCCATCGCCCAGTGTACCTCATCTTAACTGGTTACATCTGTAAGGAATCTGTTTCCAAATGACGTCATGTTCTGAACTGGGTGGACATGAATTTTGGGGGGCATTTCAACTCTTCGTAGTTCAAAAGTATTTCTAAATAAACCTAACCATTGTGTAACTTCTTTTTCAAGACCACTGGAATTAAATTGCCTTCCTCAGTGTTTGCATCAGAGTTTGAAGAAGATGTTGGATTGTTAAATAAAGCAGCTCCTGTTTCAGGTGTGTATAATTTCTTTAACTTTTCAAGTGGATAGAGCTGTGTTTTACAAAAAGAAACGTATAGTAATGATATAGGGTTTTTCTGTCCCTGGTAAAGAGCTTAAAGAATTGAGATGTGTTTGAATTCAGATTAGAGATCAGTAAATTAGGAAGGGATGACTGTGATCTTCATCCTTTTCTTTTATTGCCATCAAATTCTTAGTCTTTAAAGTTCCTATTTGGAGAGGAAAGTGGGAAAATTATTTTAGGTGATTTAGTAGGGGAATTTTAGCCTAGCCTAACCTCTTACAAAGGAAACAATGATATTCAATAAGCCTTACATTCATATAGTGCAATCTTGAAAATACTTAATCTGTTAGCTTTCAGAGTTTCTCCCAAGTGTGTATTTTATAGAAGTCCATTTTACTGTCTGTTCCAGATACACCAAAAATTATAATGTTTGTTTTTTTGCAGTACCAATACTGTATTTTAGAACAAACACGGAAGTTCACAGAAGTGGTGTTTGATATTTCCTGCTAAATTACCTTAGTTATTGACTAACATTTGCCATGTGGCATTCATTCCTTAATTCATTCTACAGATTTCTGAATTGCCACTATGACCATGTTTGGGTTAAATCAGAATAAAAGCATAATCCCTGACCTCAAGGAATTTACCATCAGTTGGGAAAGATAGACAGTAAATGGGAAATTACGATTATAGTGCAAATGAATAAATAGTGGTGAGGCACCAAACCCAGCCTGGGGAAGTTGGGCATGGTGTACTAGAGGACATGAGGCAAGGTTGATTTCTCAGGTAGGACTTAGGCGGGTGAATGAAGGAGAGTGGGGTGGGGAGGAGAGGATATTCCAGACAGAGGAAACTATGTGCAAAAACAAGAGAACACAGATACAGGAACCTGCACACCTTTTAGCATGCCTGGAATGAAGGGTAAAGATTAATATGAAATGAGGCTGTAGAGTCAGACAGTGGCCATTTTGTGAAGGGTGTTGGAAGCCATGTCAGTTTACAGGTTTGAACTTGAAAGTTTTTCTAGGACTCTGTAGTATTTTTATTAATACATATAGAAGCAAACAGCTGAAGAAACAGGTTGGGATTTTTAAAAATCTCATAGTCTGAAAAGACAAAGTTTCACAGGCTACAAATACTAAATTTATTTCTTCTAACAGGTGAATTTAAAGCCCAGTTTTCCTGTGGGTAAAAGCTTTGGATTTTGCTAAATAGACACAGCTTAACGTTGTAGATCTATAATGAAAGTTTTTACTAGTGGGTATTGAAACCAGAGGGATTTTTTTCTTTTTTAAATTTTCTTGGAGTTCTCTATCTCTGTGTCTATTCCTGAACTGAACTTTTTAAAGTTTTTAATCATTGTTTTATCCTCAATACATAGGCAGAATCTGGCATGTAATAGCCACTCAGATTATGTTAAGTGAAGGAATCATGCTTTCTTGGAAATTATTGCTCAATTTTTGTTTTCCTTCTAGGACCTCGGCTGGATTTTGATCCTGACATTGTCGCGGCTCTTGATGATGATTTTGATTTTGATAATCCGGATAATCTACTTGAAGATGATTTTATTCTTCGGGCCAATAAGCCAACAGAAAAGGAAGAGGGAATGGAGATACAGTATGTGTGGTTTGTTTTGAAGCAGGAATGACCTGACTGTTGCTTCTTCTGTAGGATAGTAACCATTAGGTGTTATAGCTGGAAGAGGCCTTTGAGGGCATTTAATCTGAGACTTCTGATTTTAGAGCAGAAAATGTGAGACTTGAGGTCTTTACAAACCATCGATAGATGGGCCTAAGTCCAAGTTGCTTGATTGCTAGTTCATTACTTTTCCAGCCAAACCAGACGGGTCAAGCAGCACAGCTGTTCCTGCCTAAACAAGAATCCTGCCTCTGAAATACCCTCAAATTTTACTTGTGCAAAGTCATTTGGTTCTGTTGTTTTTCAAGTTGTTTTGACATTTAATTTATGGCTCTGACTTTAGGAAATCTGAGGCTGAAGATGACAGTGAGTGGGAAGATGTGGATGATGAGAAGGAAGGAGGTAGTGATGATGATAAATATGACCCTGCAGGCTCATCAGATGAGGATATGTCTTACCCTGGAAAACCTCTTGGGGCTGTAGAAAATAACTTGTTCTGGGAAGAAGAAACGAAAAGTCGCTTTACTGAGTATTCTTTGACGTCTTCGGTCATGAGGAGAAATGAACAGCTGACCCTACATGATGAGAGATTTGAGAAGGTAAACTCTCCAAATAAGGGGCCTTTTAATACTAGTTCCTAGTACATTTTATGACATTGGAACCCAAAGCTAGAACTTTCAGCGTTAGAAACAGACTATGTCTTTTATTAAAAGAGTGCATAAAACCACCCCAGTTTTAATTCCGGAAAGAATGTGTATAAGTCAAAAGGTGACTGATCAAACCTCCTGACTTCCTCTTAGAATCTGATACTTCGATTCTGAACCTCTCTGATCCCAATCCCTAAGATTATGCTGTCTTCCTCAAGCATTGGCCTGAGCATAAACAAAATTCCATTGCTTTCCTTTTTTTTTTTTTTTTTTTTTGAGTGATTTTCTTACTGTTAATATCCCAGGGCCTAAAGTGGTATCTGGCATATGGCAGGGATTCAGACTGTTAAGTAAATGATGAGTAAATTCCTTCAAGGTGAATCTAAGGTAAAGGCTCTGACTTTGCTGCCTTTTCTCTAAGTACTCATTTCCCTCTTCTCTCCAAGCAACAGGCAAACTATTAGTAATAACCTCACTCTTCAGGAGTTGTATCACCCCCTGCTTATTCTTTTACAAAGCCCAGCGGAGTTAACAGCATTGGAATAATGCAGTAAGCATCATCTGAACCAGAATGAGATTCGTATGTAAACAGGAGGCTCTTTAGTTGCATGGTCTTTTAGCTTGCATAATCAGTGAATTTGAAAACATCTGTGAAATACTACGAGGTAAAGATTTCTGCCTAGCATTTTGTTCACCAAGCTGAACAGAATAACTGCCTTTCATTTTCATTTTTAAAATTGAAGTATAGTTGATGTACAATATTATGTAAGTCAGAGGTGTACAATATAGGGATTCACAATTTTTGAAGGTTATATTCCATTTATAGTTATTATAAACTATTGGCTATATTCCCTGTGCTTGCACAATATATCCTTATTTTATACCTAATAGTTTGTACCTCTTAATCCCCTGCCCCTATATTGCCCCTCCTCCCTTCCCTCTCCACTGGTAACCACTAGTTCGTTCTCTATATCTTTGAGTCTGTTTCTTTTTATTTACGTTCGCTAGTTATATTTTCTAGATTCCACCTATAAGTGATATCATACTGTATCTGTCTTTCCCTGTCTAACTTATTTCACTTAGTATAATACCCTCCCAAGTCCATCCATGTTTTTGTAAATGGCAAAATTCCATTCTTTTTTATGGCTGAGTAGTATTCCATTGTGTGTGTGTGTGTGTGTGTGTGTGTGTGTGTACAGACACACACACCACATCTTTATCCATTCATCTGTTGATGGATACTTCATATCTCGGCAATCATAAGTAATGCGTCTATGAACACTGGGGTGCACATATCTTTTCAAGTTCGTGTTTTTGTTTCAGATATATACTCTGGTGTGGAATTGCTGGGTCATATGGTAGTTCTATTTTTAGTTTTTTGAGGAGCTTCCGTACTGTTTTCCACAGTGGCTGCACCAATTTACATTCCTACCAGCAATGTACAAGGTTCCCTTTTCTCCACATCCTCACCAACATTTGTTATTTGAATTCTTTTTGGTGATAGCCATTCTGTCAGGTGTGAGGTGATATCTCATTGTTTTGGTTTGGGTTACCCTGATGATTAGCGATGTTGAACATCTTATGCGCCTGTTGGCCATTTGCTTTTCCACTTTGGAAAAATGTCTCTTCAGGTTTTCTACCCATTTTTTAATTAGGTTGCTTGGTTTTTGTGTTTCTGATGTTGAGTTACATGAGCTGTTTATATATGTTGGATATTAATCCCTTGCTGGTCACATCATTTGCAAAAGTTTTCTCCCATTCTGTAGGTTGTCTTTTTGATTTGTCAGTGGTCATTTTCATATTAAATGGCAGCCTATATTCAGACTAGATGTCAGTCTTAGAGGGCTGAGTAGAATGTCTTCCATACCGTACTGTTATGGTGCTAAATCCCTGCTAACACTTAAATGGTAGTTGTGATCCTCCTAGGGCTTAAATATTGTACGGGAGTAAAAGTAATGTAAAAATACCATTTAAATGCTATAGTCTTAAAGAATACATTCATTTTTCATCTTATCCTTTTTCTTTATATTCAAGTTTTATGAGCAGTATGATGATGATGAAATTGGAGCTCTGGATAATGCTGAATTGGAAGGTTCCATTCAAGTAGACAGCAATCGCTTAGAGGATGTTTTGAATGACTACTATAAAGAGAAGGCGGAGAAGTACGGTGACTTTTCCTTGATTACTTCCTTTTTTTCGTTTCAAATAAAGTCTGTAATCGCACAGCTGAATCTAGAACATCACCCAGTCAAGATCCATGTTTAGAAAATTATGTTTTCCTTAACCTTTGGCTCCCATTTTGCTATTAAGAGTTCTGAAGCTGAATATAACAGTGGGTGGAAACATACTGAGAACCACTTTCTCTATAGCTTTGACCTGAGAGTCATGATGGAGTAGCTGAGGGTTAGAGTACAAGGTCATGTTCCACCTGGAGAAGGAGATGGTGCTTCTAGCCTCTTTGGCTGAAGAATTATTCTGACTTCTAAGTATATACACTCTTCATCTTCCTGAAAAAGGTGTTCTGAGAAGTAGATCAGTTTGTCTCTGCAGCCTGATTAGCATAACTTCCTATCCAAATATTTGGTAAATCATCATCCACATCAAGGTGATTTCTCTGAGAGAAACTAATGAAGTGTTTACATCTGCTAGAAAGGTCTGATGTTCCCTGATCACTATCATATGTACATCCCAGAGCAGGACAAGGGCTATATTCTTTGAGTTATTTGAATACTTTGAAGAGGCAGATGGGCTGATGCTTTTCAAGGCTTTAAAAAAGATCATGTTATATAGGAAAGATGCCATCTTGTTTAATGTGTTAAAACCTTGCAAAGACACAGATAGAATTTTCCTTCCTATCAGCAGAATGTATGTCCAAAACCTGCTGTAGAGGAGAAGCAAGCCTGAGTAGAGCCGATTTTGACAGGAAGTGACAGATGGGGCAAATGAGTTTGTGGATTTTAAAAAATGTTGTAGTTCCCTAAGCTCTTTAAGTGCAGTTTCAGTAACGTAACAGTGTAATAATGGGTGGTATTTTTTTCCCCTCCTCTATCTTCATTTTTGAAAACTCAACCAAAAGTTGTGTAAAACTGAATACTCTTGAACCCTTCGAGGATCAGGACCTGCCAGTGAATGAGCTCAGTGGGTCTGAGGAGGAAGAGATTGTTACTGTAGTTCTTGAAGAAGCCAAAGAGAAGTGGGATTGTGAATCTATTTGTAGTAAGTATCTTAGTGTCCATTTTACTGCTAGAAGTATCATAGTAATTTTAAAGTATTGGGTACATCAACTTCTTTGGAAAAGTACATATTTGTGAAAATGATTTTGAAAAATAATATTTCAGTAATTGAGTTGTAATTGAAACATTTAAAAACATAAGAGAGACTCCATTGTTATTTTGAACTATGAAAACACTAAAGTCAGGAATATAGGAGGAACTCAGTAATGTTTGGCTGAACTGAAAGTGTACTTATTGATACATGATTTTTGTGTGTGTGTGTTTTTTTAAGGTACATACTCAAATTTATATAACCATCCACAACTTATCAAGTATCAACCAAAGGTAAGTAAGTCCTAGTGTCCTGAGCTATTCGAAATATGCAGTGCAGGAAATGGAGTGTACAAATTATTTTCTCACAGTAGCCCCTTTGTGGCTTGCAACACCATTATAAAAAGCAACAAAAATGTGCCATTAGTGAGCTGTTTTTTAATAGGAGTGGAAAAAAAACACAATGCCATTTGATCTTTCTTCCAGCCCAAAGAAATCCGACTATCTTCTAAAACAGGAATACCTCTCAATGTCTTACCTAAGAAAGGACTCACAGCAAAGCAAGTTGAACAAATGCAGATGATTAATGACAGTGATCTGCCTAAGGTGTCAACCCAACCACGTTCTAAAAATGAAAGCAAAGAAGATAAAAGAGCAAGAAAGCAAGCTATAAAAGAAGAGCGCAAGGTAAAGTATTTTTTCAGATGTGAGATTTAGAAAGCTGGGGTGGGGGTGGTCACGGGAATTTTCTTCTGTAAAGTCAGTCTGCATCAGTGTGAAGATCTGAATAACAGCATATTCTTGCACAGGAACGGAGAGTGGAGAAGAAAGCTAACAAATTAGCCTTCAAACTGGAGAAAAGAAGGCAGGAAAGAGAGCTGCTGAACTTGAAGAAGAATGTTGAAGGTCTAAAACTATGACAGTGGAACATTTCAGATAAGGTGCATTCCCCATTACGGGCTCTTTGTTATGTACAATAATGAACGAGGATCGTCAAAGAGATAAAACTGTTTGCTCTGCAATTTTTACTGGCAGGTATTCAGAAGAAAACAGTACAATATTTGTGTTTATACCAGTAAGTTTTCTCTGCCAGCTGTCTTGTAAATATTGTAATATTTTTAAATTTAATATTATAGGCTTAAATTTGCTTAAATAAATGACTTCATGAACATGAAATGTTTGGATAAATTAAAGGAAAATGTCTTCATAACTTAAATGGAATTGATTTGTTCTTCATTTGTTTGTGTGGTTGTTCCAGTTGCCTTTTGCAGATGTTCTCAAATATTTCTTTGAAATCTCTCCACTCCTTTTCAGTACTTAAGTGGTTTGATTTCCTGTATGTAGAAAAGTAACCCAGTTAAGAACTCATTTGAAATGGAGTGGCAAGAAGAGCTTCCCTGAGAAGGTTCCACTGGTAGGAATCTAAGTTTCCCCTTGCTGTATGCAAAGGGTTATTTCAAAAGGATGGTAAAACAATATTGAGGTTATTGGGACTCAGTTACTGGCTGACTTGTTTTTGGAATTTAGGAAGAGTGAAGACAGGAAACAGAATAGAAGAAACAATCAAGAAAACTTCCTTGGCTTCAGTGAGTACCTGGCTCAACATCAGAAATATTGACTTCAGTTTAAACTAGAAAGCTTGTCTTTTCAACGTTATTTAATGCTTGGAACCATTCATACTTGATTAAAATACATAGTTGAAAACTTTCCCTGTTTTTTGATGAGATTTTTTAACTTCTCAACTTTTTCAAGGTTCGAGCAATGACACATCACAATTGTTAATTATTTGGTAAACTGTGACTTTCTTGGAACAGACAAGTTGTTAGTGACCCATGTTCATGTGTCCATGGCTAATATGTTGTTATCTGGACTGTTCTGAAAAAAAATCTGTGGACACTGTTGGTCTGAGTTGGGTACAGAATGGCTGAGGCAGAACCATTCTTAGCAGGTGAGCTGCATTTGATATCTAAGTTATTAGAAAGTGTCTTTGTCTATAATTTGATTATGGCTTTTCCTCAGCTGGGAGGTGTTATCTTGTTCTATACGTTATCAGTTCTAAATCTAATCACTGTAGAATTTTTAAAAGAGTTGTGAAAAACAATAGCATTAGGTACTCTACCAACACTGATAGAAAAAACTTGGCTGAAGAGCTTGTCATTACAGAAGTAGAATACTGGAGAGTGTGTATTTAAATGCCAACCTGCAGAAGCAAAGGGCCAGTTGATGGTTTATGTTAGTATCAGGAATGTACTAAATCCTAAAGAGATTGACCATTTATTTTGGTAGCCATCTCATTTGAAGGTTCTTAAAACTAGCAAGACTCTAGAATGTTACTTTGACTTGGTGCTCTTCAGATTCCATCTTCGGAGCTTTTAATTTCACCACACCTGACCCAAATGGTTTAAATTAACACATTGTATGTTTTGCAATTAAGAGAATGTGCCTATAAGCCACTAGTCTTGGTGAAGCATATTGTGATTTAGACTGATTATCCTCCAAATTTAAAGATCTTGATTTTATTCTGGAAAAAAGTTCTTACATGATATTTTGTATTATTTCATAACATTTTGGAATATTTACGATGTCAGTTTATAAACAGTGGTTGGGAACTTAACATAAGCTCCATGTTAAATGTTAGGTGACCAAAGCAATAAGGGGGTTTTGCCTTCAAGGACTGCATTGTCTGAGGAGGCAGGGTGTGTGCAGCAAAATATAACTCATGCCAAGTCACTGTGATAAGTACCACTTGAAATGAGGATCTTGGTACTTGCTGTTCCCCCTGAAGTGCTCTGGCTGTAAATAAATCATCCTTAAGGATGGTGCTCAATTGTCACCTCCCCTATAAACTTTTCCCTGACCGTGTATTTAAAAATAGCACAAACATCCCTCCTCTGCATTCCTTATGCTCCTTGCCTGCTTTATATTCTCCTTAACATCTACTGGCATCTGATTTTATCTTCTTTTTCAGTCTCATCTCACTAGAACAAACTGAGGGCAGGGTATTTTTGTTTACTACTTTATCCTCAGGGTCTAGAACAGAGCTTGGCATTTGGTAAATGGTCACTAAGAAATATAAAAATGAATGGATAGTTGGGATAGACAATTCAGAAAAGAATTGCTTAAGCTAGAGGAGAAAAGAATTGCTTAAACTTGGAACAAAAAGACGTAGCCTCAGTGTTAGCCAGAAGGAAGACCTCAGGCATCCCAGACAGTTGGCAAAATCGTGAAGAATTTGCCTGCTGTATCTTAAGGACCTATTTTGTTTAAGCACTGTCTGTGATTGGTATAAAGTCACTTTTTCAGATACTTTGGAACTTATTTTACAAGTCAAACTAAGTATCAAAAGTTCTTACTATTTGTGATTATTACCAGTGATGTATCCACATCTCCGTTGTGATGTCATCAAATCACCTCAGGTGAAGGACAGAACTTTAGCTATCTTGTAACTTTACTGTTAGATTATCAGTACTTTTATGTTGCTTCTGTGTGCTGACATTAGTATGTTTTATCCAGCTTGTTTGTTCCAGTTAAAGGTCAGAAGAAGGTAAAACTTCTAATGGCCTTATGGAGAATGTATAATAAAACAAACATACCCGCTATTCAAGTTAAGAAGTAGAACAAGTTATTCAAGTTAAGAAATAGAACACAGAAGCCACCTATAGGTGGCTTGAATAAATCCTCAATTTATTCAGTTTTTTCTTTCCTTGGGTAACTTTTATGAATTATCTGGACTTTTATATTAATCATCACCTGCATGGCATCCCTATAAACACAGTATCTTGTTTTGAGCAACTGAGAAGCACAAATCTAACTCAATGAGGGAAGTAATTGCTACTGTTTGATCAAGGCATCCTTGAGAAGATGAGCTGAATAGTTTCTGAGTCTGACTTCAGCTCTTAGAGTTTACAAGAGCCCCATGTGTGGTGATGTCAGTGAGCCAGGTGATGAGTGAGTCCTGGGAACACAAGTGACCATAGTTGAAGCATCCTGAATCTCCTGCCAAACTAGGCTTAGCAATTGTATGCTCATTTTATATTTTATGCTTCCATACTTATGACCTCTCTCTGTCTCTGAAGAGATGAGTGCAGAACTTTCCTGTGGAGTGAAATGAGTATCCTCAGCTTATCTAGACATGTGAGTATGAAGGGTGAGAAGGCACTTCGCTGGGATTTCGTCAAGCAAGCCAAGTATAGAACAGAATGAGAGCCAGATATATATAGGACATGCTATCCTCAGATTACAAAGGCAGTGAATATCTAGGTTATGACAGCCTTCAGCATGTCTGTGTCTTTAGTCCCACTCCTCCAGTCTGAACTGGTTGCTTCTCTAGTTCTGGTGCCCAGCTGTTATCCTGGGAATCCCCTTCTCTCCCTCCTCTACTGAATGGCTATTTGCTGTATCTTTTACTCACCTTGTTGTGGAGTATATCCTCCAGTAATTCTTGAGACAGAGTACATGGGATGTAAACTTTTTGAAAGCTTGCACGTCTGGAAATGTGTTCTACCCCCATATTTGATTGATAGCTTGGCTGGGTATAAAACTGTGGGTTGTAAATAATTTTCCCTCAGAAGTTTAGAGAATTTTTCCCCATTTATTTCCATTTTTACTATTTGTAAATCTGAAGCCATTCTCACTCCTTACACTTTGTATGTTACTTTTTTTTCCTCTAAGTAGGATCTCTGTCTTCAGTGTTCTGAAATTTTACAATGATATTTATTGTTCTAGACATATTTTCATTTGTGTGGGTGTCCTCTCAAATAGGAGGCTCATGTCCTTTCACTTCTGGAAATAGTTTAAAATTATTTTTATTTTCTTCCTTGCATTTTCACCTTTTGTCTTCTGAACTCCTATTTGGAGTAGGATCTCCTGGACCTCCTAATTTGCTTATGTTTCTCTCCATTTCTATGCCATTTCACTCTACTTTCTGGGAGATTTCCCTAATTCTATCTGTTGAGTTTTTAATTTCTAAGAGCTTTAATTTTCCTTTAAATTTCTCTTTTGTTTACTTTGGGCTTACATGCTAGAGATTTTCCTCAGATCTTTGGAAATTCCTGTCTGTTTGTTCATGATTAAGATTGGAGGACGAGAACACTAGGAACTCTGGATGGGTAACATTGGTTGATTTTGAGCTTTTTTTTTGTAGGGTGGTCTGGGTGAGCTGTTTGGGAATCTTCCCAATGTCGGTATCTTTAGCTCTTTCTCCATGGAATGATTATATTCCCAGGGAAGCTTCCATTCTGCCTTGAGAGTAAGGGTCTGGCAGGCAGAATTCTGTGAGCCAAGTAGAGGAAGGTGGGTGTGGGATATTCTCTGCTTCCAGCATCACTGATCATGAGATTAATCACTAGATTATATACATATACACACACTTTTGTGTGTGTGTATGTATATATGTGTATACATATACAGTTAATCCTCATTAATCATGGAATCTCTATTTGCAAATTCACCTCCTCACTAAAATTTGTAACCCTAAATCAATATTCATGGTGCTTTCATGGCCATTCACAGATATGACACATACCCGTTAAAAAGTTGAGTCAACCAACACACATGTTCCCAGCTAAGGTAGAGCAAGGTGATGCTCTGCCTTCTTGTTTCAGCTGTCCTACTATAAACAAGTGTCCTTTTTATGGTCTGCTTCGTGCCATGCTTTTCATAATTTTGCACTTTTTCTTGGTGATTTCACTGTTTAAAAGGCTCCCAAGCATAGTGTTGAAGGGCTATCTAATGCTTCTAAGTGCAGGAAGGCTGTGATATGCCTTATGGAGAAAATATGTCTATTAGATAATCTTCATGCAAGCATGCATTATAGTGTGGTTGGCCGTGAATTCAATATTACTGAATCAACAATGTATATATTTAAATAAGGTATCTTTAAACAAATTCATAAAACAAGATTGTGTGTTGATATACAAATCCATTTGTATAGTGCATTATTTGAGAGTAATGAATGAGTCAGTATTTGTTCATTTAGTGCTTGCAGGGATTTATGGAATGTAACTAGCACAAATAATGAGACTCAACCATGTATACGTGTATATACATCTGTATCTGCCTACCCATGCCTTCAGCTGTGCCTCATGTTGACTCATGCACAGACCTCCTCTCATCCTTTCTGGAGAGTAGACTTCTGCTAGAATTGGAGAAAGACAATCACCCAGGGGCTGTGGGATGAAGGGGGGCGTTCTAGGAATCTTCACTTCTTTTTAGAAAACTTTCTCCCTGATATTTTAGCAATCTCTTCTTCCTCCTCTTCACGTATCCTGTCCCTGTGTCAGAGGTATGTGCTGCTCCAGGGGTTTCTGTGAATTTGAAGGACTCTGCAGTGTAAATCTGGAAGGTTCTCAGTTTTTTCTACCATCAGCCTGGGAAGTGGATTTTGATGTAGTTTTATGTCCTCCAGGTTGGCTACCATGGTCCATCAGCTTTCCAGATTCCAGTTTTTTTATTCTTGTCCTCTTTCCTCCCTGTCCTGGTCCTCCATGTTTCTACATCCCTTTACTGTAGTGTTTTGGGGGAAAGCAAAAATAAGATGGAATGTTCTCTTTGCCATCCTAACTCATTAGTCTCAGTTCCTTTTTTTATAAGTCATGTTCCTGAGATAATAAGTTTCAGCTAGTATGCCACCCCCTTTGCCATAAGGCCCTGGAAGATGTCAATATTGCTAATATTTGCATGTCCTGGACTGCAAAGGACTTAAAAAGAGTTTCTTGACTCACTGACAGCTAAATGAGAAAATGTCTTCCTTTTTCGTTCTCTGTAATGCCTTTATAAGGAAATATGGATTGGTAGGTATCTCTACAAAGCATTCTTAACTTCCAGCTCAGAAAGAGAATGTCTAGTCTCAAGTAGAATTTCTTCCAATTTCATTACAGCCGTAATCCTCTCCAGGTTTCTTATAAAATTTTTGAACTGAGATCTTTGTAATGCTTATTTTTTCATTGTTAACATACTAAACAAAACTGTTGATCACTTCCAGATCACTTTCCTCATTTTAAAAATTGTCTTAAGATTATGAACCAATGTATAAAAACAATAGCCACTTTAATAGTCTACTGAGACTCCAATTAGAGAGAGTAAAGTTAGAAATAGCTAAGTTAATACACATTGTTTTAGAATCTTTTCTATCAAAAGGGTTTTTTTAATGTCATTCTTTTATTTTTTAACAGCAATGCATAATCTTTATAGAAAAATGGAAAATTTAGGAAACTAAAGAAATAGTCACCTTTTTTCTTACCACTCAGAGGTAATTACTATATATTAAATGTGTAGTGTGTGTGTACCATATATATGTATATATATCCTTCCAGTCTTTATTTGTAAATAAAATTTCCATGTTATTCTCCCACAAATCATTTTTAATTACTACATTCTCATTCACTCATTGGCAACCTACTTCGTAAAGGCCAGAAAGTATAATTTTTGGCTTTGCAGGTCATAAGGTCTCTGTTAAAACTACTCAACTCTGCTGTTGTAGCACGAAAACGACAGTAGATATTTTATAAACAAACAAATGGGCCTGGCAGTGTACCATTACAACTTTATTTACAAGATCATGCAGCCTCTGATTGGGCCCACTGGCCACAATTTGCCAACCCCTAGATATGTAAACTTTTAATTTTGACATAATTCATGAAAAGTTGCAAAATATTACAGAGAGATTCCTGCACTCTTTATCCAGTTTCCCCCAAGTTACATCTTCACTACAGTACAGTGTAAATACCAGAAAGTTTGCATTGGTATAAGGAGTGTTTATAGTTCCATACCATGTTATTACAGGCATAACCACCACCGCAGTAAAGATACAGAACTGTCCCGTCACCCAGAGGTCTTCCTCATTCCACCTCTGTATAGTCACAGCCACCTCCCTCCCTGACCATCCCTACCTCTTAGCAGTCACTAATCTCTTTTCCCCCTCAAACTTGTCATTTTGAGAATATTTTACAAATGGAATCATACACTATGTGACTTTTTGAGATTAACTTTTTTCACTCAGCTATGAGATTGAGTCAGTTTGTGGCATGTATTGGTAGTGTTCCTTTCTATTGCTGAGCTGTGTTCCAGGGTATGGATATAGCACAGCTTGTTTAACCATTCACCTATTGAAGGGCATCTTGGTTGTTTCAAAAGATTCTTTTAAGGTTCTGTTGATCTCTGTGTTTGGTTCTCCATGTTCCCTTTCTTCCTCACTGTCAAGCTTCCAAGTTGAATGTGGTTCAGAATGTGGTGGTCCATCTATCTCAGGTGTTCAATTGAGTCTTATTGTATCTGTCATTATTTCAAACGCATTGAGTTAAAAACTCACTGATTTAAACCAAAGGTCATTGATCCTCCAGGGGCTTCCATTTGCTTTGCAGGTTAGTAGTGATACAGTGTCTTTCTATTTATGGTGATCATTGAGTAAATAGTCTTAATACTTGTAGAGACAGAGACTCAAGTTTGAGTCTCATTGTTACTACTTACTACCTGTTGTCCTCAAGAAGTCACCTAACCTTGAACCTTCATTTTCTTATCTGTTAAAAAAAAAAGTATCAACCCTATTTCATAGGATTGCTGTGAGGAGTTAAATGAGATTACATAGGAAAAGTGTTTGGGGAACAGGAAATCACCCTACAAATGTTACAGTAATAGTCATAAAAGTAAATCATCCTTCATTAGTATTTTAGAAAAAAGTAGCAGTTTTGTAATTAGGATGAGTAGCTTTTATTAATGAGTAAGTATGTGGAGAGGTGGGATATCCTTGCTGGAAAAAAAAAAAAAGAAAATTAAGACCCAGTTCTTATAAAGTTAGAAGGCCAGAAGAACAGAGAGGAAGAGTGGTATTTCTGTGTGCTGTAATGGATGACCTGTGCTGCAAATATAATACCATCTGGCAGATGTGAGAAGAAATCATTTAAATCAACAGTGTCTGTAATGAGCTACCATCTGATTCCTGTTAATCAGGCCTTCCTTTTTCAAACCGTCTTCCCATGGTTTCCATGACCCTGTTCTCTCCTGCTTCTCCTTCTGGCTTATCATCATCATCATCATCTTGGCCCTTAAATATGGAGTTCCCTGGGGATCATCCCTGTACTTCTCTTTCCATGACCTCTTCCCTGGCAATATCATGCCTTTACATCACTCTCCAAACAAAGCCTACATCTGTGTCTCTAGCCCTGACCTCCCTCATTTCCATCCTGCTGGCTGGATGACTCTATCTCAAACTCAGTATTTCCAAAGCTGAGGTCATTTTTCTTACAAGATGGCCCTTCTTTTCGAATTCTTT
This sequence comes from Orcinus orca, assembly GCF_937001465.1. Classification (NCBI taxonomy): domain Eukaryota; kingdom Metazoa; phylum Chordata; class Mammalia; order Artiodactyla; family Delphinidae; genus Orcinus; species Orcinus orca. The sequence goes on along the minus strand of NC_064570.1, from coordinate 20,639,236 downwards.
ATTTCTATCCGTAGTTCTACCGTCTTCTCAGTCCCTCAGCATTCTTCTCTCTGTCACCTCCCAACTCCCCCCACATCTAGTCATCTTATTGATTCTTTGACCACAGTTTCTCCCATTTCCTCTTTCCTTTCCATTTCAGGCCTACATCTTCTGCCTTTTAACTAATATCCCACTTTCCATCCTCACCACCATCCATTCATCCCTCCTCAGCTTTGTCACATAAATCTTCCACAGCTCTGTTCAGGTTCTTCCTACTCAGTGTCCTTGATTGCTCGCCTTGTTTGTAGAATAGAGCCCAAATGGTTAGTCTAATACAAAATCTTCTGCATGATCAAACTGCTTTTTTAATCTTATATACTCAACTCCAGATGGACTGAAAGGCAGTAATATGAAACAAAACTTTTATTTTTCAGAATTCCACAATGATTTGCTTTTCTAACTTCATTTAAAGTAATTTATGGACATACTTGCCTTTTCTATGCTGGACCCATGTATGGTTTCTCTCAGTATTCCCACAGAGTTACATATGGCAGGCGTTTAATTATTTATTGAATGATTGGTCCTATGGTAGAAACTCAATTCTTGTTTGACCCATACATGTAACAAGTAATTATTGAGAACCTTACTGTGGGTCAGGTACTTTGAGGCATTGGGATATAGTGGGCACAGTCAGTCAGTTTTTTTTTTTTAATTTGAGTTTATTCTTCATTTAACTTGGAAAACACTACAATAATTGAATATTTTACAAAAGGCAATAGCAAGTAGTGAGCATATTATGATTGTAGGCCTTCACTCATTCTCTACTGCATATAAAACATCAGCAGTGAATGTTCTTCACAGGCCCCATAAAGAGATCCTGCACTAAGCACCACCCTTGGGATGGTGTTCATCATCCTCATGTGCTTCTCCATTGTATTGGCTCTGTCTTTCCTGATTTGGAGCAAAGCCCACCAATTCTACTTGGTCCCTTTCATCCTCTTCTACTTCCTTCCTCTCAGGTAGGAGTTTTTCCGGCAAAGAGATTTATCAAGAGAGAGAAGGCCATTCTCAGGAAAGTTTACCGTAAATTCAATGACTAGGCAACCCTTTTCATACTGTCCATGATAAAATGGCATGCCTTCATTTAGCACATACATGGCCTTACATTCTAGTAGCAGTCTTAAAAGATGTTACCATTGGATTATTTATGACTTCATACTAGGGTATCAACTTTGTACTTATGTCTAAAGCTAAGCTATCAGGCAGTTAGTTTAAGAATATATTAAATATTAAATAATTATACTCTAGTTGCCTGAAGCATATGGACTTTATCTGTTCAGTGAAGTGAGAAGTCTAGGTTAGGAGAGGAAAACGGGTGAGTTTTACAAAGGATCTTCCTAATAGAAGGAAGTAGTTGGAGAGGGGAAAAGAGAGTGAGGATATCAAGCTATTGAGGTCTCCTCCAGTTAATCATTTCTTCTCGGGCAGGCAATTCTGTGAAATTAACATAATGTGCTCTTGGATCCTATACAGATGGCAATCAGGAATTATTTCCCTGTGAAGTCTGTGGAAGACGCTTTGCAGCAGATGTTCTGGTAAACATAAAGACATTTTGTAGATGTGTTTCATTGGAGTTAAATGAACTGTCAAGTCAGTGAGGAGGCCACAGTGGCAAAGATTAAAGACAGATGTGGAGGGAAAGCAAGGGGAGAAAAGTACATAACCTATGGCTGGCAGGCCCAGAGGACACTTAAGCAGATCAGTGCTGCCCCATTCAAAAGGGAACATATTAAACATGGTCCTCTTACTAAAAGGAAGCCAGATGAAAGTATCTTGGCACAGCTGATTGTCTCTTGAGAGGTTTTGGCTCTTTCGCCTTTTCTATAAGCATCAAAAATTCAAATTTTAAGGCCAAAGCACCAGGGAAATTAGCTAGTCAAGAGGAATGAACATTGAATTTGGAGCATCTGGAAACTTGGCTTTTAGCCTCAAATTTGTCACTAATTCTGACAAGTCCTTTAACCTCCCTCTGTTTCCTGCTTTGCCACGTATAAAGACAGAACTCTCTAGTTTCAGGGGTTTTATGTAATTTGAACAAAATGGATGTAAGGCTTGTTCCAAGACCTAATTGTTAATTAGATTCAAGCTAACTGCATGTCAGGTCCCCGGATTGATGCCTATAAAGTTGAATAAAAGCTTGATTTCTTTCAAAATTAGGGAAACAGACAGGTAGTAGGCCCCCCATATTATGAAGGAGTTCCCAAGAAAAACGATTTAACACAAAAATCTAAGATGATAATGAACTGTTGGGACATTTAGGTCAAAGAGACTTGTTTTGAACTTAAAGAATTTGGACTATAAACCTGACTGCATTTGGGGCAAAAGACTACCAAATGAGGTTGTAGGTTTTATTTCTGTGGGGAATTTAAAAGTGAAATATCTGTTCTAGTTAACCGCAGCTAGAGTTTGCTGGATCTAGAAGGGGAACTCACAGGGCCTGTTGTATCCCAACAATCCACTAGGGAGCTGCCTTTGCTAACCCAGGACTGCACCCCATGAGAATGGATTTGAGACCTAGAAGGTACCGTTTGAAGAGGGATCACTAAATGCCAAGTATTCTTGGGTCCTCTTGAGTTTTACTTCATTGACCCATTTCTAGGCTACAAAGAGCATTTGATCAAGTGGTCTGCTCTCTCTCTCTCTCCTTCAGTTTAAAGTGGTATGGCTTGTTCGTAGCCAGGTGCAGTGATTTTTCATGGAGCCTGTATTTTTTGGGTCTGGACAAAGCAACTGTCTAAGTGATAGCTGTTGTGAGCTACATGACCACCAAGGAAGAGGACTTAAGAGTGGAAGGCAAAGATCCTGGCATAATCCCATAGTGGTGCAGTGCAGACTTTATAAAAATGGTACACAGGCAAAGCTCTGCATGCTGGCTCCCTGGTTTTTTTTTTTACCAGAAATGCTGAGTACTTACAGGTCTACTGCCTGGAGTAGTTTTCTCTGCCGATTGTCTTATAAGTATTGTAATATTTTAAAATTTAATATTATAAGCTTAGATTTGCTCTAAAATAAATGACTTCATGAATGTGAAATGTTTGGACACACTAAGGGAAAATGTCTTCATAACTTAAATGGAATTGGTGTATTTTTCATTCGTGGTATGGTTGTCCCAGTTGTTTCTTGCAGATGTTCTCAAATATTTCTTTGAAACCTCTCCACTCCTTTTCAGGAGTTAAGTGGTTTGATTTGCTGTGTGTAGAAAAGTAACCCAGTTAAACTCAATTTTGAAATGTTGAGTGGTAAGAAGAGCTTTTCTGAGAAGGTTCCACTGGTAAGAAGCTAAGTTTCCCCTTGCTGTATGCAAAGAGTTCCTTCAAAATGATGGGAAAACAATGTTAAGGTTATTGGGACTCAATTCCTGGATGACGTGCTTTTGGAATTTAAGAGCAGTGAAGGCAGGAAACAGAATAGAAGAAATAAGAAAAGTTCCTTGGCTTCAGTGAGTACCTAGCCGAATATCAGAAATAATTTATTTCAACTTAAACTAGAAAGTTTGCCTTTTCAACATTATTTAATGCTTGGAACTATTCATTGAGCCCAAGTGATAGAGTTAAATATGTAAGACCAAATTTTAAGTAAGTTTCTTTAGCTGAAGAGGCCTTTTATTGACCTTGCCCAAACACAATATCTCGTTATGTGTAACATGGGTGAAGAGAGCCAGATGGATTTGCTCTGCTGTGATTTGAGAGTTAGAGAATGAACTTGGCTCTGAAGGTGCAACCCAGTCACTGCAGCAGGGGCTGCTTGAGTACACTGAGGCATTACGAACTTTGTGATTGTACGTGTTAAAAATTTTAATCCCCACTCCTTCTTTTCTAGGAAAGGCATGGACCAATACGTAGAAAACTGTTCAACAAAAAGCGTAAACCTTTCAATTCCTTAAAACAAAGATTACAGGGCACTGACATTCCCACTGTGTGGAAGGCTCCTCAATCCAAGGTACTATCGATATCTTCCTTGCTGTTCTTGATTATCTCCTTCAGTACATTAAAGCCTTTTTCTGGCTCTCTGGTTTCATTTTTGCTTGATAATGCAGTGTAATGTCATGTAAGTATAATCCACCTTTACTGTTTTCTTTTTAATCATGCTCACTTAGATTTCCAAATGTATTTCAGATACTTTCCAGATGTGGCAAAAAAATCTCGTTTATATTTTCATTAGAGTAGCATTAAATCCAGCAATTAACTTGGAAGACAGTCATTTTTAATCTTACATTTAAGTCTTCCTTTAAAGTTTTGTAATTTCTTTGTTTTCCTGATTGTTATTTTGTGTTTTCCCTCACTATTGTGACTTGCAAATTTTATTACTGTATTTTCCAAACCTCTTTTGGTACCTTTGGAAAACAAATTCTCTTTTTTCTCCAAATTTCACAGTTCTGTTTCTTGTAAGTTCAAATCCTAGCTTTAAAAAAAATTATAATGGTGAGATACATAGTCTAGGTTAGTATACGTTTTATTTTTTTATAGCCTCAATCCATGAGAAAATCTTAACTGGAGACAACAACATGAAGACTTCATTACTGCGATTCGATCAGCAAAGCAGTGTACACTAGCCATTAAAGAAGGCCAGCCTCTCCCACCTCCACCCCCTCCGTCCATCAACCTAGGTGTGTGTCCAGTTTGGTTTGCTTTTGACATTTTACTCTTAACCAATTGAGGCTATGCTTGATTTTTGGCCTAGTCATTATGCCTTCCTCCTGTAAACTCTAAAATTAACAATAGTAATTAAATTATATAAAAGTAAATTTATCATAAAATTTATATTATCCTATTTTTTTCAATTCTGTGTAAAGATTCTGTGTTTCCTTCTAACTCTACCTCAACATGAGTGCACCACTGTACCCAGTGTCATGGCATTACAGAACTCCAGGGGATGCCCCTCACATCCTGGTTTATGAGAACGGAGCTGGGCAGAGCAGTTTAAGCAGTTCTGTAATAGCTCCATAGCATCAAATACCCACAGCTGTTTTAATTTTTTGAGATAAAAATATAAAATCACCATTTTAACCATTTCAAGTTGTACAGTTAGTGGCCCACAGCTTTTTTACCCTCAGCTTTTTATTTTGAACATTTTCAAATACACAGAAAAGAGGAAGGAATAGTACAATGATCACTCATATACCTTCCACTTAAACTTGACAATTTGGACATTATTGTCATATTTTTTATCTCTTTCTCTTTTTTTTGTGAGGGGGCATAAATATTTAAAAGTAAGTTTTAAACATCATCACACTTTACCCATAACTATTTCACCATGCATTTCTTAAGTACATTTTTCTGCATAACCACAATACTATTATCACACTAAATATATGAAGTCATATTTTCCCAGTTATCTTAAGAATGTCTTTTGAAGCTCTCTCCTCACCACTCAGCCACAATCCAGGATTCAGTCAGGGTTCATGCATTGTCTTTTGTTGTCTCTTTAGTCCCTTTTAATCCTGCACAATACCCCTGCCAGGCCACTTATCTTTTAGAATGTCTCATGTTCTGGATTTGTCTGCTTTTTAAGTCATATTAATTAACATTTAACTTGTTTCTCCATCCCCTGTTTTTTTGTAAATTAGAAATTAGGTCCAGAGGCATGATTAGATTAATGTTAACACGAATCCCTTATCAGGTATAGGATTTTCAGATATTTTCTCTCATTCTGTGGACTGTCTTTTCACTCTCTTGATGGTACCTTTGATGCCCAAAAGTAATTTGATGAAGTCCAATTTACCTATTTTTTTGTTTGTTGCCTAGCTTTTGATGTCAAATACTCCAGTATCTTGAAGTCTCTCCCCTGTGTTTTTTATTCTAACAGTTTTTATAGTTTTAGCTCTTATATTTAGATCTTTGATCCAAGTAATTTTTGAATGTGGTATAAAGTAAGATCATTGGAAGTTGGATATCTAGTTTTACATGTGGTACCTTTCTCAGCACTATTTGTTGAGAAGACTGTACCTTCCCCATTGAAAGGTCTTGGCACACTTATCAAAAGTCAATTGACTATATATATGAAGGCTTATTTCTAGGCTCTTTATTCTATTCCATTTTTCTATATATCTATCTTTATACCAGTACCACACTGTTTTGATTACTATAGCTTTGTAGTATGTTTTGAAATCAGGAAGTGGAGAGTATTTTAAGATTATTTTGGCTATTTAGAAACTTTGAGATTCCATATGAATTTTTAGGATGGGTTTATTTTTCTATTTCTGAAAATGCCATTGAGTTTTGATAGGGATTGCATTAAATCTGTACATCACTTTGGGCGTAGTTGTCATCTTAACAATATTGTCTTCTAGTCCGTGAACATGGAATGTCTTTCCATTCATTTACGTCCTCTTTAATTTCTTTCAGCAGTGCTTTGTAGTTTTCAGTGTATGAGTCTTTTGCCTCTTTGGTTAAATTTATTTCTAAGTACTTTATTCTTTTGATGTTATTGTAAATGGAATTGTTGACTTTCTTTTCAGATTGTTAGTGTATAGACGTACAGGCAATTTTTGTGAGTTGATTTTGTCCTGCAATTTTGCTGAATTTTGCTTATTAGCTCTAACAGTTGGTTTCTGGTGTGGAATCTTTAGGGTTTTCTACATATTTGATTATGTCATTTGTGAACAGAGATAATTTTACCTATTCCTCTCCTATTTGTATGCCTTTTATTTCTTTTTTGTGTCTAAACCTTCTGGCTAGAACTTCCAATATCATGTTAAATAGCACTGGTGAAAGCAGACATCCTTGTCTTGCTTTCCATTGAGTATAATGTTAGCTGAGGGTTATAAATGACTTTTTAAAGTGTAAGTAATAACATGGGTATTATAACATTTGGAAGTGATATGTATGAAAATAATAGGATAAGGTTGAGTGAGGAAAATGAATGTATATTGTTGAAAGGTTCTTATGGTATACATGAATAGGTATAGCATTGTTTGAAGATAGAGTATTATATCATAAAGATCCCTATTAATAAGCCCTAGAGTAAACATTCAAAAATATTGATGTATAGCTAATAAGACAATACATAGACTGGAGATAAAATGGAAAAAAATTCAATCTAAAAAAAGACAGGAAAAGAGGAAAAAAGGAACAAAGACCTGGTAGGATAAAAACAAATAGCAAGATGATAGATTTAAACCTAACCATATGGACAATTGCATATAAATGACCTAAACACTTAGGATAAAGTGCAGAGATTGTCACACTGAATAATAAAGCAAGGTCCAATTATATGCTTTCCACAGAAACACACCTTAAATATAAAGACACAAATAAGCAAGCCAGGCAGGTGACAAAATGAGGTGAGCCAGGTGGGCCTAGAGAGGCTACACCCTCCCTAAGGGACAGCTGCTCCTGCCTCAGCACACAGCTGCCTCAAAGGAACGCACACCCAAGGTTGCTGGGTCTGATTTCTCAAAGGATGGCAGGAATGCAGACTTCCTTATTTATAAATATCAGAAACTCAATTTTTTAGAAGCTTCAGGTTTCAGTCTCTGAGATTAGAAGTCAGGAGGTCATTTTACTTGGAGGGGTGGGGACAACTAGGAGGCAACTCAAGGGGGATTGGTGGGAACTCTCTGTGTCTTGATCTGGGCTGGTTTCACGGGTGTGCACAGTTTGTGAGCATTTCATGGAGCCGTACACTTATGATTTGTGCTTTTCCTCTGGATAAAAAGAGAAATACCAGCAGTGTCTGAACAATTGTAGATTGACATGTTAAGCACAGGAAAAGATAGATATGCATTCAAATAATAATCATAAAACTGGAGTAGCTAATACTAATATCAGGAAAAGTAAACTTCAGGGCAAGTATTATTAACAGAGATAATAATTAAAAAGATATATTCATCAAGAAGACCTATCAGTCTGAAATGCTTGTAACATTTTGACCCAATTAACATCTATAGCTATAGTGTGATACACAGCAACAGCAGAGTATAATTGTTATCAAGTACACATGTAACGTTCAATCAAGATAGGCCACGTGCAGGACCACAAAGTGGGTCTTAATAAATCTAAAAGGACTGAAATCATACAGACTATGTTATTTGACCACAACAGAATTAAATTAGAAATTAATGATGAAAATATATCTAGAAAACTCCTGAATATTTGGAAATAAATCATTTCTAAATACCCCATGGATCTAAGAAGAAAGAACAAGAAAAATTAGAAAATATTTTGAACTGAATGGTAATGAAAACATACCAAAATTTGTGGGATTCAGCTAAAGCAGTGCTTAGAGGGAAGTTTATAGCTTTAAATGCTTATATTAGAAAAGAAAAAAGGTTTAAATCAATTGCCTTAAACTTCCTCTTTAAAAAGTTAGAAAAAGGGCTTCCCTGGTGGTGCAGTGGTTAAGAATCTGCCTGCCAGTGCAGGGGACACGGGTTCAAGCCCTGGTCCGGGAAGATCCCACATGCAGTGGAGCAACTGGGCCTGTGTGCCACGGCTACTGAGCCTGTGCTCTAGAGCCCGTGTGCTACAACTACTGAAGAGCCCATGCTCCACAACAAGAGAAGCCACCGCAACGAGAAGCCCGCGCACCACGACACAGAGTAGCCCCCACTCACGACAACTAGAGAAAGCCCGCGCGCAGCAACGAAGACCCAATACAGCCAAAAATAAATAAATAAATTTATTTTTTAAAAAAAGTTAAAAAAAAGAACAAATTACACCTAAATTAAGTAGAAGGAAGAAAATAGTAAATGTAATTCATCATATTAACAAAATATTTTTTAAAGCATGTGATCATCTCAGTAGCTACAGGAAAAAAGCCTGTGAGAAAATGTAATACCCATACATGTTTAAAAAAGAAAACTCTTAGAAAGGTAGAAATAGAAGGGAACTTCCTTTTAATAAAGGACATCTCTGAAAAATCTACAGCTAATATCACACTTAACGGTGAAAAGCTGAACAGTTTCCCACTGAATTTAAGAAAAAAGCAAGGATGTCCTTTCTGACCACTTCTGGTTAACACTATACTGGACATAGTACCCAGTGTAATAAGAAAAAATTATATATTTTATACACACATACATACATACACATAAATTTAAAGATTGGAGAGGAGGAAGTAAAACTATCCTTATTCACAGACAACATGATCATGAATGAGTAAATGTAGAAAATCTTATGAAACTACAAAAAAAGCTACTGAAATTAAAAGTTCCTTTAACAAGCTTTCAGGTTATAAGGTCAATATACACAAGTGAATTGTATTTCTATACACTAGGCATAAACAACTGAAAAAATGAAATGAAAAATGCCATTACAATCATGTAAAAAACATGAAATACTTAGGCATATATTTAACAAAATATGTGTAAGACTTCTAAAATGAAAACCACAACACATTGCTTAGAGGAATTAAAGAGGACTAAAATAGATGGAGAGATTTACCATTTTCATGGTTTGGAAGACTCATGCATTGTGTTATGATGTCAGTTCTCCCCAGATTGATCTATGGACTCAATGTAGTTCCAGTGAAGATCCCTGCAAGTTTTCTTTGCCAAGTAGGAATTGACCAGCTGATTCTAAAATTACACAGAAATTCAAAGGATCTTGAATAGCCAGGATAGTTTTGAAAAAAGAATAAAATTGGAGGACTTACACTACCTGATGTCAAGACTTACTATAATGTTACAGTAATCATGGAAATTTGGTATTAATATATCAATTGAACAGAAAAGAGAATCTAAATATAGATCTCCCCCCAATCTATGGGCAGTTGATTTTTAACAAAAGTAATTCAACATGGGAAGGGATAGTCTTATACTATACACAAAAATTAATTCAAAATGAATCATTGACCTATAAAGTGCAACAACTATAAGATTTCTAGAAAAACCAAACATCTTTTATCTAAGAGTCAACAAAGATTTTTTAAGCAGGACACAAAATGCAGCAACAGGTTTTTAAAAAGGAAGTTGATAAATTGGGCTTCACCAAAATTAAAAACATTAGTTTTGAGAGACACCATTAGGAAAATGCAAAGGCAAGGTACAGGATAAGAAAATATTTATAATACATGTATCTGATGAAAGTCAAATATCAAGAATATATAAAGAAGTCTTATAACTCAATAGTAAGTCAACCCAATAAGGAAAAGGCAAGAGATGTATTTGAACAGAACATCACAAAATAATGGTCATTAAGCATGTGAAAAGATACTCAGCATCATTTTCATCAGGGAAATGTAAATTAAAACCACAGTGAGAGGACTTCCCTGGTGGCACAGTGGTTGAGAGTCCGCCTGCCGATGCAGGGGACACGGGTTCATGCCCCGGTCCGGGAAGATCCCACATGCCGCGGAGCGGCTGGGCCCGTGAGCCATGGCCGCTGAGCCTGCGCGTCCAGGGCCTGTGCTCCGCAACGGGAGAGGCCACAACAGCGAGAGGCCCGCGTACCGCAAAAAAAAAAAAAACCACAGTGAGATACCACTACACACCCACTTGAATGGCTAAAATAAAAAACTGACAATACAAGTGATGGTTAAGATATGGAACAACTGGAACGCTCATACGCTGCTGCTGCTGCTGCTGCTGCTGCTGGGAGTCTAAAATAGTACAGCCACTTTGGTATTTTCTTAAGTTAAACATACACTTACCTATACAGTGATTCCACTCCTAGCTGTTTGTGCAAAAAATGGAAAACATGTCCTTAAAAAAGACTTACATATTAATGTTTATAGCAGCTCCATTTAAGTAGCATAAACTGAACATGACCATCAACAAGTGGATGGATAAACTGTGGAATATTTACAAAATGGAATACAACTGAACAGTAAGAAGAAAGTGCAACTATACATGTAGCACACCATGGATGCTGTCTTGTAGTAAGATATAGAAGAGGTAAAACTTATCTTTAGTGACAGGAAGATAGATCTTTGGTTGCTTGAGTCTGGGTTTGGGGGAATTATTGACTGAAAAGGGGCATGAAGGAACTTTTGGAGGTAATAGACTTGTTTCATATTTTAATTGGGGTGGTTACACAAATGTATGTATTTGTCAAAACTTTTCAAACTGTACACTTAAAATAGGTGCATTTTAATGCACATAACTTATTCCTCAAAGTTCATTCTAAAAAGTATAAAAAGGGAATTCTCTGGTGTTCCAGTGGTTAGGACTCCACACTTAAACTGTCGGGGGCGCGGGTTTGATCCCTAGTTGGGGAACTAAGATCTGAGATCCCGCAAGCCAAGTGTTACAGCCAAAAAATAAATAAATAAAATAAAAAGTAAAACAAAACCAAAGTGTAATACTATAAAAATCATCCGTAAAATAAATCATCTGAACTTCAGTACCAGAAAATACTCTTAATAATTGCTTCATTTTTGCTAGGTGCTTATGAAAATTAACTTGAAATCATGTGTTGTCTTAAGATGTTCCATAGAAAGATCTATGGCTGTGATTTTGGTAATACTTTAGCAAGAAGCTTTGTATAATAAAAGCATCTTTTATGAGAACTACTTCATTTTAATAGCAGAAGCTGCAGGGTTGATGGCTACCTTCTAGTTCTTTAGTTGAATAGTGAAACCATGTCAGATGGTCTGCTGTGTGAATTTCTCTAATTTCCACATTGGATTTAAAATGTGGGGATTATTGTTTCTTTAAAATAAATAATTCCCTTTGTGTACAGGCCTCATCAAGTGTACAGTTTATTTTTCTGCCCTTTACATTTTTATGCTAAAATACAGTTTTATAATTAAATTCTTCCCTATGCCCTTATTATAATTTTATGCACCAAGCAAAATGATTACCTCCAATAGCACATTTTCATTACTATTCAATTATTTTGATTGTGCAGGGATTTTATATTAGCCCATATATTCTCCAGCTTAAATACTTAGAAAATTTATACAGATATTACTAGTATTATTAATCATATGGCCTAGTAGGTATGAGTTCGCAAGTAATTTCCATTTTTTTTCCAGCATGATTCCTTATTTCATGGCTCAGTTTTTGTGACGTGCATGTATTTATTCTAATTCTTACTGACTTAAGTAAGTTTGCCAATCATTCAACTTTCCAGGTTTGTGTGACAGTTTATGAGGGCAGTGATATAGAATATTTACAATTGGGATTTTCAGTGGTCCTGGGACATTTGGTCCACGTTTCACAGGGCTATGTAGACATGGGTACTCAACAAAGTGCTTGCATTTTTAAATGATGCTTGTTTTTCTACTTTAATCTTTTATGAGATACGGAATAAGACATTAAAAATCATTATCAGGAATCCCCTGGTGGTCCAGTGGTTAAGACTCCAAGCTTCCACTGCAGGGGGCACGGGTTCTATCCCTGGTCAGGGAACTAGGATCCTGCATGCTGCACGGTGTGGCAAAAAATAAATAAATTAATAAATTAATTAGTTATAAATCATTATCTATTGAAATAGATAGCACATAGTGATTTTTATGACATCATTATTGATAGAGGAAGAGGTGACTCAGGTTGAGACGAGGGTCGAACGTGTAGCTCAGCCATGCTGTGTTCAAATTATTGTTGCAAGAAAAGAGTTTTTGCATTCTCAGTATATTTGATGTTCTCTTCCTCTGCCCCTAAAGTCTGGGCTTCGTGTTCCTCCTGTGGACTCCTGGAGGACCTAGTGCTTCCTCCTTTCAAAGCTTATTCCCCGGAGTGGTAATTGTCTGCTTCTTTACCTAGGCCTCTAGTCGTCTCTAAGATCTTTGTCAGCAGGGAAATACTACGCTTCAGCTTGGTTTCCTCCACAGTGCATATAGTGCCAAACACACAGAAGGGCACAATGAATGAATGAACAAGTGGGATTAAGGAAGCAACACAGTCACTGCCATAATCACTGTCTTTGCCCAAACTGAGTCTGGTTTATGGTAGCAGCATTTCTGATATAAACCTTGACTTTTCAGCCGGTAAAACTAAAGAAATAACCCCTGAACCACGAACCCCGTTCTAGATGTTTTTCTGCACCATCGTAAATGAGTCCTGCATGATAATGGCACTTCCTATTTTAGTTTTCATAAGCAGTTTCTTTCCTGTTTGATAGTTGGAACACAACCTGGCTGGGCCTGTTTCCTTATAGTTACAGCATGTTCTCCCCACCCACTGTACCAGGCCCTACTGTGGATTATCATAGTTAACTTTCATAACAACTCAATGATACAGGTGATATGTAGGTACTGGGGAAATTGAAGCTTAAGGAGGTTCAGAAACATGCCCAAGTTCACACACATAGGTGAAGAGCTCAGGCTCAGAACCAGTCAGGCAGGCTGCATAGCCTTCACCATTTCTATTTTATTTTATTTTGTTCTGTTTTACTTTGTCCTGTTCTATTTTGTTCAAGGAATTTGTCACTATGGGAAAATTTTGTTTCTGTATTAGAATGCTTAGTCCTTGATTACAGAGACATTGTATCCCCAAGTTGCTTGGAGCATAATAGGTGTTCAGTAAGTATGGAATTAATGATGAAGTAATGCCTTCCAGAGTGTGCAATAAACTGTTAGGTTAAGTGCTAACCGTTTCTTTCATTCCAATTCCTTACATATTCCAATTCTTTCATTTTATGAGTATTCATTTTAGGAAATGATTTGTTCAAGTAGAAAACTCCCCAAACTGCTTTAAAAGATGTCTTCAAAAAACTCTTAACTTTGAAGACCTCACTGCCTTAAATACCCATTCACACGTGTAGGAATTTTGACTCTGTGCTAAACCAAACTTCCACACAGAGTTTAAGGTGGTGCTATCTCAGGCCCTTCCTGGGGAAAGAGGTAGTTATTCTCTTACGTTGCACATGTCCACTTTGTCATCCTTCCAGGCGCCTAAAGCAAAACAAAACAACATGACACGACCCCCATGGTCCCCCTTGCTTTGGAGGAGGAGGCTCCAACCTGGTTTTGGAACATGTGAGCATCTCCACGTTCTGAGAAGACCTTAGATCTTTCTCACTTCTCCTTTTTCCCACTGTCTAGTAATTGCAAATGAGACAAATTGAGACCAATGGGTATTCCCCAGAACCTCAGAGGACCCCGTGCCCTCAGGGCTGCCAGAGAGGTTCTAACACAGGAAGCTCTTCCCTTTTCTGTTTTTGAACCCTCACCTGCTCCCTTTTCCTAACCCCCTTTCTGAACATATCAATTGCCTCCTCACTTAGGAGTTCAGTGGGAAAATCTGGCCACTGCAGAAGGACTGTAACATTGGTTTCAAATGCCATCCCCCAAACCCACATTTTGAAACATCTTACTCCCTCTGTAGCTCCATAACTTTTGTATAAACTTCTGTCCCACTCAGTACCACAGCTGGGGCTTTTGAATCTTCTGTGCCCTTCAGTCATCAATATCAATATTCTGTGATTCTAGGACTCCTTTCTTTACATAATCGTTCACTAAATAATTCATTTAATTGGGAAGTTCCGAAGTATATATAATTAATCTATTTTCTAAGAAAGCAACATAGCATGTAAACATTTTAAGGGAACACTTTTAACTGAAATAAGTGCATAGGTAGAAAAAATTTACCAAACCTTGTCCTTTATTTGAGCCCTTGCATGTCTCCCCCTCTGGAATAGCCTGTCTCAAACCAGAGTTTGGTACCTCTCTTTCATGTTGGAGCAGAGTTCATATTCTATTTACTTCATTTCATATAGTCCCTTCCAGAGTTGTTTTTGAAATGTTAATTGCTTTTTCATTGTTATCTTTACATTCAGATTATATTCGGTGTCCATATTGTATGAGGAGATTTAATGAAACCGCAGCCACTCAACACATTAATTTCTGCAAGGATCAGTCTTCTCGCCGAGTCTTTTATCCAGCCCAGACAGCAGCCAAATTGGCAACCAGGTCACAGGTGAATATCTCTCCCCAAGTGCTGGCTCTTGTGCCCTTACATGCCTAGGGAAAGCAGGTAGAATTTGCTAGGGAACCTAAATTACCCATCCTGAGAAGTGTGAGGATCGAGATAGCCAATTACTGTCACTCATCTTCATGGGACTTGGCTTCTTTTTGAGGGGTGCTTCCCAGCTAACAGCACCTTTGGGTGTTGTAGAAAAAAATTTTCTACAGTGTTTGAAGCTTCTTAGGTTGAAGCCTTAGATGTATAAGTAGTGCTTCTATAGTATTACGGTAAAATTCTAACCAATGGTGGTTATCAGCCTTAACCACCTCAGAAAGACTCTTGAACCTGAGGTGAAACTGGCCTAAGTGGGGGAAGCCGTCACAAGGGAGGCCTTGTTCTACAGGTCATGTGTTTGCTCTGTGGAGAGGGGTCTTCACCCTATTCAAAGACAGAGTCAGCAATTGAAGGTAAATGGATAAAACAGCTGTTATAAATAGGTACAAATAAGTAAAATAACACTGGACCAGGAAGACAATAGATTTATAAAGACAACACTGGGGAGAGCAGACAGCTCCATACACATCAAAGGTGCCGGGGACATAGCTTACAGCATACCATGAGAACCATTAGTTTCATAAACATGGCTTAGATACCAAGAAAAGATTAAATTGTTCTCAATACTTAACAGTATGAAGCATGTTTAGAAAGATTTCCATGATATCCAATATGTAATAGGGATGGGACCCTCTCTAACGATAGCACACCCCACGGACTATGGACCTGAGCTCTAGCTCAGCATATACTAGACAGTTACTGAATATCTGTGCTGAAGCAGCCACTGTGCCAAGTGCTGGTTGACCAAGGATTTGTGATTCGGAGGAGGAGGTGGCCTTGGAAACAGTGCAGTAGGAAGGTGTAGTGGTTGGCATATACAGGAGCGAGATGGAGGCAGAGGCCACTTGTGATTCAGCAGAGGCTTCAAAGAGAAGCAGATACTTTCTGCAAAATACAGATGGGTTTACCAGTCTAGATTTGAAGTTGGGAAGGACACTGTGCACAAAGTGTCCAGCTCATGGCCTGAGGAGCCCGCCACGTGGAGCAAAGCCTAGAGTGCCTGTGGCTGAGTGACGGGATGGGACAGTCCAGGTGAGCGTCAGAGCCACAAGGGCTTTAAGCCAGGCTGGCTCAGAGAGGAGGAAAAAAGGGATTAAGTGAATAGGTGCCCTAAATCTGAGGCCAACCAGCCTGAGGGCCTGGAAGCAGGAATTGAAAGTTCCCTGGAACCCAGCAAGTCCTCCTGTCCATCTTTCCATCTTGTCTCTTCTTCCTGCTCTGCTGCTGCTTTCTCTTCTCCCTGCAGACTGACCACCTCAGCTTTTCTGTCCAACCATCCATCACTGGCCTCATGTGTCATTCTATATGCAGTGTAAACTGGTCACATAGTGCAGATTGGAGTGACATGGAATTGCTTTTTTAGAAAGATCACCCTTGCAGTTAGTGTTCAAGATGGTTTGGCGAGAGACCAGTTAGAAGCCACAGCAACAGGAAAAGAAAATGAGGGCTCAGAGTAAGAAGACTAATGGGGTGTGTGTGTGTGTGAGTGTGGAGGAGCGGGTAGATTTAAGAAATAATTGTTGGGACGGAGAAGCTGATCGAGTATAAGGTAAAAGAGGATCAGTGTTGGCAGAAAGGTTTTTAGCTCCAGAGCCTGGCAGATAATACGACACATCTAGATAAAGGAACACAGGAGGCAGGAGATAGGTGTGTTGGTGGGGCAGGCAAGGTGGTTATGATAAATATAGTTGTAGAGATTCAATCTTTACACCTGAAATATCATGGGAAGCAGTGCAATGTAGAAAGAGCCCAGATTTTTCAGTCAGTAGTCAGGGTTTGACTTTCAGTTTTATATTATCTACAGGTAAACTTGGAAAAGTTACTTCAATTCTTTGAGGCTCACTTTAACGTGTGTCTTGCCGAGCTGTTGGGAGGATTATAGGTAATACCAGTACAGTGCCTTGCACACAGGGTGCCCTGGCCTTTTCCTCTTTCCACATTGCCCCGCCCTCCTTCCCCTCTCATGGTCTTTTCCTATAGTGGGATAGGCCCCACAATTTGGTGGGGAATATGACTGCTTTGGGCTTGACTTCAACTTAGTTTTGGAAAAAGGACAACTCCATACTTCCTAAAGCAGTAAAGGGTGCATTATATTTCTTCGAACGATTCTTCTAACCAGTCCACAAAGTTAGTGGGCGTCAGTGGGCCCAAGGGGAGCAGAGGGAAGCAGCGGACGGAAGTGCTTTTTATTCCTGAAGAAGGCCAGCTGGCTGTCCTGAGTGCAGCCAGTGACTTGGCCCTGTTCCTCTCCTTGTTTTCCAGAGCTAAGTGGTGATTGGGAACACAGAAGAAAAATTGCTTGCTTTCTGAATTGCTTACTTTCTGAGTAAACTCGCTGTAGAGTGTATTTGAACAGCAGCGCTGTTTCCCTTATGCCAGCTTCACCACTCTGGGGCCCTGCCTAATAGTGGAGCTTATTGAGAAGGAGAACAAAAAGGGAGGTGTTGTTTCAGTTTTGAAGGGCTGTTAACAGCACAGCTGAAATGTGTTTCTATTTTAAACATAATCAAGTATAAAAATGTGTTATACCCTTAACCAAAAGAGACCAGTGTGGGCCTCTGAAAATAGCTTTCTTTGTTTGGCTGGGGATGAGCTGCCTGCTCTAGCCTCCTAGCTCTCCTTGCCCAAGTGAGGATTCTCACTTGGAGGAACAGGTTATCTTTATACTGGAGTTGCCATGGAGATGTTGAGGGATCAGTAGCGAGGTAAAAAGGAGTATACAAAGGAGCTCCCAAGGAACCCTTTGGTCCTTCTTCTGTATTACTGTGACTGTTCTGCTACTGCTGCTCAGCAGGGAGGGGAGTGGCATGGAGATGTTGGAATTCCATGTTTAAAACACTTGCTGCCTGCCAGTGTCTGTTTTTCTTCTCTGTTCATGTATTTAAAAACAAAATCATCTTCAAGTGTAATGAAAAACTAAAATGTTCCATAACTATCCTTATTGACATTAAGTGATTTCTTATGTCTCCATACAACTAATTTTACAGGATTAACATATCACCACTCCACCAAGGGCTTGATTATGGAATGAAAGCTCTAAAACCCGAGACATGGTTTTGAGCCCCAGCAGGGAGGACAGGAATGAGGCTACTAAGGTACAGGGTGTGCGTGTCCCCCTCCCCTGGGTGTCGCAGGTCCCAGACATGACTCCATCCTGCTGCTGGTGAAGGGGAGACAGCTTTACATCCTGTGTGCTACCTGAGGTTACAGAACTCTTCCCCTCTGCCCCCTCTCTCTCTGTCTTTGTCTCTATCTGTCTCTCTCTCTCTGTCTCTATGTTTTTCTGTCTCTTTCTCTGTCTCTCTTTCTGTCTCTCTCTCTCTCTCTCTCTCTGTAGGGTAGGGTTCAGATGAGTCCAAAAGGAGGAACGACTGTAACCAGTGCTGTGGGAGCTCTGCTGCAGTACAGGGCCCTGGAGGCCAGTGTGGTCCCAACCAGGCCAGGTGAGTTGGAGTGAGCATCTCAACTATCGAATGACAGAGTCAGAGGGGGCCACTGTTGGCTTTGGGATTTGCTGGCAGTCAGCAAAAGCTATGACATCTGAAGTTGCTTTGGGATATAAAGATATGTGGGTTTGTTTGAGGTTAAAACTTATTTGCCAAGAAAGGATATTTCCTAATTTACCAGGATTAGACAACTCTGAAAATGTACAAAGTTAGATCTGATTACAACAGCGGGGTCTAGAACCAATGTTCTCTGGTTTGGTAAAATTAAAAAGAGATTAAAGTTAGGAGATGGCAGTGTGCCAGGTTTTGTGTTGAAAATAAGGGAAGAAAATGAAATCACTGTCTCAGAGAGATATCCATACTCCCATGTTCATTACAGCATTTTTCAAATAGCCAAGATATAGAAACAACTGACGTGTCCGTTGATGGATGAATGGATAAAGATGGGGTATATATTATTCAGCAATAAAAAGAAAAGGAAGGGCTTCCCTGGTGGCGCAGTGGTTGGGGGTCCGCCTGCCGATGCAGGGGACGCGGGTTCGTGCCCCGGTCCAGGAGGATCCCACATACCGCGGAGCGGCTGGGCCCGTGGGCCATGGGCGCTGGGCCTGCGCGTCTGGAGCCTGTGCTCCGTGATGGGAGAGGCCGCAGTGGTGGGAGGCCTGCGTACCACAAAAAAAAAAAAAAAGAAAGAAAAGGAAATCCTTCCATTTTCGACAACATGGATAAACCTGGAGGGCATTATGCTAAGTGAAATAAGTCAGAGAGAAGGAGGACAAATACTGTGACATCACTTATGTGTGGAACCTTAAAAAGTTAAACTCGTAAAAACAGAGAATAGAATGGTGGTTGCCATGGGTGGAGTGTAGGGTGGGAGAAATGGGGAGATGTTGGTCAAAGGGTACAAACTTCCAGTAATAAGATGAGTAAGTTCTGAGGATCTAAAGTACAGCATGGTGACTCTAGTTAACAGTACTGTATTATATACTTAAAAACTGCTAAGAGAGTAGATCTTAAATGTTCTCACCACATACACACAAAAGCAACTATGTGAGGTGATGGGTGTGTTAACTAATCTTATTGTGGTAATCATTTTGCAATATATACGTGTATCAATCATCATATTGTACACCTTAAACTTATACATTATATTCAATTAGATCTCAGTAAGGCTGGAAAAAAAGAAAAAAGGGAAGAATTTCCTTCCTAGAATGAAATAATTTCTTCAAATAACTGAAAAGGTATGACCACCATTATAGTACTTACTATATGCTTGACCCATTTCATTTAATCTTCGCAATAATCCTCCAAATGTTTTAATCTATGGAAAGGGAAACTGAGGCACACAACTGGTAAACAGCAGAGCTGGATTAGATATCTACTGTGCTTTCTCTCTTCATTGAGCTGCATTAGTAATAATGTGCATTCTTCTTTATGATCAGCATGTACTATGAAGGCAATATGAATTAATTCATGATCATATTGGCCCATCTGGTCACAAGTCTTATTTTGAAGGTATTATCAGAACCAGAATAAGAAGTGCCAATTTCACAGTCAAAGTAATAATAGCACTAGAAATTTTTATCATTAGTTTTTAAATTCCTCATGAGTTGCTTATCATGGGCTTAAAAATTGAATTGATATTTTAAAAATTTCCCCACAGCCATCTAAACTCAAATCATTCGTTTTTTCCTGATCTGCAGAAACTTAACAATGGGGTAGGTTTTAGTTTTCACTTAGAAAAAAAAGAATTCAAATTATATGTGTGTTCTTTTGGTAAAACTTCCACTAACAAGCTTTTTTCTAAAGTGTAACAATTAGTGTCCTTCAGAAAAGACAATTTCTTTCTACTATAGCTTCTTTTCTTATTTTTTCAACGAATATATTATAATGCTTCCCTTCCAGTGAAAAACATCCTTTTGATTTTGAGGTTGAAGCTTATTTGCCAAGAGGGAATATTTCTTAATTCATCGGGATTAGACAACTCTGACGGTGTGCCAAGTCAAATCTGAGTACAGCCTCGGAGTCCAGGACTTTCATTCCCCACTCTAGTAAACCTGGAAAGAGACTGGGAATCGGGGGAGGCAGGCGTAGTGTTGAAAATAGGGGAAGAGTTTCCTTCTGTGAACTAAATAATTTCGTTAAAGCAGCAGCAAGGCATCAGTGGAACGGTCCTGAATTAGGGCTTAGCAATCCCGTGTCCCAGTATGTGGCATTAAGCAGGACGCTACAAAGACACCAATTTGATACACTAGGAAACAGAGGAGTAGGCCAGCAGATCTAAGCAAAACGGTATTACATTTGTTCTTGACTAGTTAGCCGTGGTTATAACTACTGTGATGTTGCCAAGTAAAAGGCAGAGTCCAGCAGGGCCCTCACTAGGTTCTGTACCACCACCTGACCTCGCCGTCTACTGTCTCTCAGTCCAGCTGCAGCGGCCTGTGTTGCTCCTGCTCACTTCCGGCTCAGGGCCTTTGCACTGGCTGCCCTCTCTGCTGAAAGCCAAAGCCCTCCCTCACTGATCTGCACTGCTGTCTCTCTCCCTCCCTCCCTCCCTCCCTCCCTCCCTCCCTCCAGTTCTCTGCTGAGTGTCCTCTTCCCCTTGTACCTCACCCCCAGCCTCTGTATTTAGAAGTGATCGAGGCCTCCATAATTCTCTTTGTAGTTTTTCAAAATGGCATTTATCATCATCTGATTTCATTACAGGTTTGTTTATCTCCTTCTTGTCCCCCCACCCCCAGATAAAGGGATGTAAGTTTCAAGAAGGCAGGGATCTGTCTGGTCTATTTTGTATTGTGCTGCTGTATCCCTAGCTGTTAGAATTGTTCACGGCAGTTATGAAGTGCTCAGTAAATACTTTTTGAATGAAATATGTTGGAGAAAAGTGGGTATCTTGAGTCCATAATTTCTCACTTAGATTACTGGCATATGATAGAATTGTCCTGTTAATTAGCTTTAAGAGGTAGCTTTTTGTTTTATTTCAGGCTTAAGATGCTTTTTCAATTTAATTTCTATTCTTTCCTGTGGCCTCACCTGTTTACATTTAAAATTAAAATTGTCAGCGTTAGTGTGCCTTTAAATTAGGCACATTTCATTCGGAGCCATTCTGGGGAGGAAGCAGAAGTGTACTGAGGGGAGGTTAATTTTCAAAACTCTTCAAGGCTTGGAGAAAAGCACTGAGTCCCTTTCGGTGATGTAAACAGGCCCTTGTGTGAATCAGATTCACATCTGCTGGCCATTGTTTTTGTTCTGGTCAGTATTAATCTATTTGTAATATGAGGGCCTTTTAAAAATTGTTGTTGGTCTTGCTATTTCTACATTGACAGTCGATAGTAAGGCTACTTGGTGTCCGTCGCCTTCCACATAAATTCTTTACTGTCTTCATCTAGCTGGTAGTTAGCCCTCTAAAACTCTGGCTATCATTCTTCAACTCTCTTGAGTAAAATAAGCATTTAGAATCTCTCATTTAATAACATTTTGTTCTGAATTCACAGTCAGGGGAAATGTGTGTCAGGCACAATCCTTATCCATCCCAGAGTCTTCTAAGAAGTTTTGTATGTACAGGAAAATCTCTGCCCAAGAGAACATGTGACGTTACATGAAGTTGATACACAGCTGACATGGATGTTTAAAAGGATTCATTCACTCAGCACCTAGTTATTGTGTATGGTTGTTTCTTACACCCATGGATTCTTTAAAAAGTCTAGGGGGAGAGGCAGTCAGTAATTATTAATATCTAATATTTAACAGTGGGATATAAAAGTCCTAAGGGAATCAAGAGATCAACTTTGCTGAGGAGGCTTTATGGAGGAGGTGACAGTCAGAGAGAGGAAGCTTCATAGAGGTAGAGGCATTTGGGATGAGCTTTCAGGATGAGCTACATTTTTTTTTTTTTTAACTCAGCCTCAGTTTCTTTGTTTTGTTTTTTTTTTAATTTATTTAGTTGTGCTGGGTCTTAGTTGCGGCAGGCGGGCTCCTTAGTTGTGGCTTGCCAGCTCCTTAGTTGCAGCAGGCAGGCTCCTTAGTTGCGGCTCGCCGGCTCCTTAGGTGAGGCACGTGGGCTCCTCAGTGTGGCATGCATGTGGGATCTAGTTCCCTGACCAGGGATTGAACCCAGGCCCCCTGCATTGGGAGCACGGAGTCTTTTTTTTTTCTTACTATTTTTTTTAACATCTTTATTGGAGTATAATTGCTTTACAATGGTGTGTTAGTTTCTGCTGTATAACAAAGTGAATCAGCTATAGATATACATATATCCCCATATCGCCTCCCTCTTGCGTCTCCCTCCCACCCTCCCTATCCCACCCCTCTAGGTGGTCACAAAGCACTGAACTGATCTCCCTGTGCTATGCGGCTGCTTCCCACTAGCTGTCTGTTTTACATTTGGTAGTATATATAAGTCCTTGCCACTCTCTGACTTCGTCCCGGCTTACCCTTCCCCCTCCCCGTGTCCTCAAGTCCATTCTCTACATCTGCATCTTTATTCCTGTCCTGCCCCTAGGTTCTTCAGAACCATTTTTTTTCTTTAGATTCCATATATATGTGTTAGCATACAGTATTTATTTTTCTCTTTCTGACTTACTTCACTCTGTATGACAGACTCTAGGTCCATCCACCTCACTACAAATAACAATTTCGTTTCTTTTTATGGCTGAGTAATATTCCATTGTATATATGTGCCACATCTTCTTTATCCGTTTATGGGAGCATGGAGTCTTATCCATTTCACCACCAGGGAAGTCCCAGGATGAGCTAGATTTTGACCAATGGAGAAAAGTTGCAGAAGCAATTAACAAAGATATGGAAATAAGAATGCAGAGGACATACTCTGGAAACAAATGGCCCATTTGGCCAAAGCACGGAGAAGAACTGGGGTTAAAGTTAGAATGGAAGGCTGACACTAGAGCAAGGAGGGTCATAAATGCTTGGCGAGACGTCCAGACTATATATGTGATTAACACCAATGCTGGTGTCACATCCCCAGGCACGCGCATTTATGTAAGTTAGACTATTATGATGACTTAGAAACTTCTTGGTCCTAGACACTTTAAGTTAGTCTGCAAAAATGTCTCTTGAGAAAGAGCATTTTTTTTCATTGCCATGTAAGAAATTAATGCTTACTGTAGAAGATATTGGAAAATGGTATAAAGAAATGGTATAAATGGTGTAAAGAAAATAAAAGATGTCCATAATTCCACACCCTGTTAACATTGATATCTCTTTTCATTTTTTCTCTTTATACTCCTTTTTTGTTTTCCTTTTATCAAAGCTAGGATCATAGTTGGTGTACACTTCCTGACTTTTTTTCACTAACAAACTTTGAACATTTTCCTATGGCAAAGAGTTTCTTTAAAAACATGGTATCATATCACAGAAATACAATGTAACTTGTTTATCTGTTTTCCTGACTTGAATAGGTAGGTTGTTTCTACTTTTTTGCTGTACTGAATATCCCTTCTTCATGGACAGTAGCCCGTGCTTAATTGTACACTCTTCTAAGCTCTTCATATATTAATCTTCATTAATCCTCATTTAATCCTCAAAGTAACACAGGGGAGTAGACATATTATTCATATCCCTAGTTTACAGGTGAGGAAAAGCAACTTACACAAGTAATTTTTAATAGGAAATGGTAGAGCCAAGCAAATCTTTATCTACTTTGGGAAAACTGGGTCAAAAAATATAAAGATTAAGGAGATAATTATATAAACATATTTATATATTATTATATATTACATTATTTAGTACATATTATATACTATTATATATTACTTAGTAGGTATATATTATTTAGTAGATATATGTTAGGAAATTGTTTTAGAAAAATGGTGTGGCTCTTCCTTCATTCTCACGAAGATTCTGATGTTCAGATGGGAACTGAGTTTATAGCCTAGTCAGCAAGTATCTACATGGCTATTTTCTGAAGGGTTTTGATATAAGAGTGACAGATTTACAGGGAAGGTACCTCTGGGCAGCAGCTTCTCCAGCACCTTTATACAGAGAGACTAAGATCACTGTGAAAATGTAGTTCTGGGTTCTAGAGCTGCATTGCTTCATATATTTAGTGAATTGCCTATAAAGTTTTGTTGGTGTAGGTTCTGCTTTGGTTTCTGGAGCCAGTGGATTTGATCAGGTTAAGCATCTTCCCTGCACTAGCCTCCCCTCCTTACCTAACCTAATTGCACAGCAAATGTAATGAGTTTTGAAGGGTCAGTTGCTGATTCCTTGGAAAAAATAAGACTTGGAGATCTTTGGGTAATACGAACACTGAGTTCTTTCTATCCTATGTTCTTTGATATTGATTCACAATTTCCTTGGGTTGTTTGGTTATTCCCCCTTTGTAAAACACTGATTAGATAGAAAGGAGGCCTCTAGGACAGAGAGCACTAATTCTTTTTTTTTTTTTTTAAATGATTTCCTTGAGAATCCCGTCCCATACCATGTGGTCCTTTAAAACAGACTATGGTATGGTATGCCTATATCCATAAACTCCTACATCTCCATACGTAGCAGTGCTGCTGGACACGAAGGAAAAGAGTCCTGTTTGGGGATTGAGTCCATCACTGTGTAAATAACGCCTGGGAGGGAAGGCATCTCATGCTTCCATAAGGCTTATCAAACCCTTTCTAGCATGAAAGCAGGCAAAGGATTGTGAAGACATGAAATACTCAGGATATATTTTGAAAGCCAGGGCAGTAGTGGGGAGAGGTGTTGAGGGTCAGCTTGTAGAATTTATTTATTTTTGCTGTGTTGGGTCTGAGTTTCTGTGCGAGGGCTTTCTCTAGTTGTGGCAAGCGGGGGCCACTCTTCATCGCGGTGCGCGAGCCTCACTATCGCGGCCTCTCTTGTTGCGGAGCACAGGCTCCAGACGCGCAGGCTCAATAGTTGTGGCTCACGGGCCCAGCTGCTCCGCCGCATGGGGGATCCTCCCAGACCAGGGCTCGAACCCGTGTCCCCTGCATTAGCAGGCAGATTCTCAACCACTGCGCCACCAGGGAAGCCCAAGGGTCAGCTTGTATAAATGGTGGCCCACTGAGGTGGTGGTCCAGAGGGCCCATCCATAGGCAAGTGAAGGCCTAGGGGTGGAGGAGAGAGGGCTCCTGAGACAGTTTCTGTTTTCCTTATTATTTGGCCCAGGATGGGGACTGAGAACTTGTCTATAGCTACAAAACTAAACAAAACAAAAGAAGAATAGAGATTTTTGAATCCAGTGTGAGGATTTCGTAATCATTCCTTTTTTTCTGTTGTTGCTAATGTTTGCTTTTACATAATAACAAATCTGTTTATGTCTGCAAAGGATTAGCAGTGGACCCTGCTTCTGGAGCAAAACTCAGACAAGGATTTACTAAACCTAAAAAAAGATTAACTCCTAGAGGCCAGGTAAGAAAAAAAAAAAATTAACCTCTAATCCAGGTGTTGCCGATCATCCAATGGGCAAGACAGTTACTGAGCCTTTAAGAGAATGAATCCATAGCAGGCCAGTCAGAGAGGAATTTGGGCAGATCCTGATTTGTGTTACTAAAATGTATGTTCTTGAAATTTACTCTTTTGTTAAACATATAGTTTGAAATGACGTTCAGTTTTTGCTTCTTGGATTTAACAGGAAAGGGGAATGATTTTTCATTTTGACCTGGAAGGTTACTGCCCTATCCCTTTTTCCAAACAAGGACAGTTCCCTGAGATTGACACTGAATAGGACTGCTATGAAGTTGGAGACTTTTTGATATGTGAATTGTTAAAACAATTAAAATTTTAAGAGGCGTATATTACTTAACATTCTCAATGTGGAAACAACGAAGTTCTAAAGTAAATGCCTTTTCTTTCTGCTTTCAGACTGGCTCCCTAAAAGTCCTCAGCCTGGATGGCTGTGTACCCAGGAAAGCCACCTAAGGGGAAGGATGGGGAGGCATCTGTTTACATGCCCATGATTTCTCTTGAGACATCATGTAGAACAAGTAAAAACTAGCTTCAAATTTTCTTATCTACTCCCTTCAAAATTTTCCCCCCAAATCGTTAAACAACACATCAACCTGTATGATAATGCTTGATTTAAAGATTCATTTGAAGCTTTTTTTTTTAAGTGGACATTTAATAAGCTTTTAAAGAAAATGTTGCTTTGATATTAGAAACTTTTGGTGAAACAGTCTTCGGTGTACTAACACTATTGCTTTCTAGGAAAATCATTTTTTACCTAACTTTATTCTGTATAATAGCTGTGAAATGTCAGCTTTGTTATTTGCTTCTAATGAACATTAAACTATAATTAGTAACCATTCCTATTTTGAATGTCCATCTGTATACCATGTATAATTGTCTCACACCAGTGTACACAGTTGATTTTGGGGGAACACTACAGTGGAAGGAACAGGTTACAGTAACCTTCCCACCCTGTGGAGAGGATGCTCTAGGTGGCCTCAGGCCATTTATTTATCATGGCCAACTTGGAAGTCAACTGTTCATTTCACCATTGGTTTATGTAGCTCTGTTGGGAGGTGGTGTCCCAACTCTTTTTTTCCCTTGGTCATCCTAAGGGTTAGTAAACTCTTTTTGTAGAGTCATTTATACTTAACTCTTGCTTTTTAATCTAAGAATTTTTTATCTTTTATTAAACTCAGGGAATTTTATTTAGGAGTAAGCCATCTTTTTCTAATTAGGAGAATACCGACCTACTCCCACCTGTGGTACAGCAAACATGACATCTGAAAGTCTTACAATCTGTATTTTGGGAACTAAATGCTATGTTTTATGCTCAGGTAAATCAGGTATGTGTTCTGGAATTGACTGAAGACTCGTAAGCCACATAAAAGTATTTATGGAACCTTCTGTAAATGGAATTTGGGAAGCTTGAGCTGAGGGGAGCTGCCACTCTACCACTCTCCGCTTGCTCTGAGAGACTGCCTTCCCTTGGAGAGGTAAGTGGATTTGTGAACTGAGACATCCCAGAGCAGTAGATTCCTACTGACGAGGTAACCTGTGTCCCTCTGTCTCATTTTCTTCCCCGCAAGTGAAACCGTAGTTTAAGGACCCACCATGTCAGTTCCACACATGCAACAGCCCGGCCCCAGGTAGCTTATCTACAATGCGTCCCACCCTTTATGGTCATCAGTATCACCTTTAAGGACTGTGAACCAGTTTCTCACATTTGGCTAATATGCTGCTTTAATGGGCGAACGAACTCAAGGTTTCCCTTTCTCTACCCACCCCCACCCTATTTCGAGGTAAAACAAGCAAAAATAAACAGTATTATGGGGGAATACTTTCTGAAGAAATCCCAATATGAAATAATTTCTAATTTGTACTAGAAATTAATAGTAAACACGATTGTAAAACGGGATCATGGTAGCCTAGCCTAGACAAAACTTTAGTAGCTAGTATTCTGACCTTATATATCAGAAATAAATTACATAGCATTCTGGAAGGATTCAGAATGTTATACAGTAATTTTTAGAAATAAGTTCTTAGCACTGTGAATTTAATGAAGCATATAAGCTCGTACCTTAAATCATAATTATTTTACTCAAAAAAAAAAGGGGGGGGGGTTAGTTTCTAATAGATGCTGACTAGAGGTCAGAATAGTAGTTTCTGTAGGGGATGTAATGGCCAGGAGGGGGCATGAGGGAGCCGGCCAAGGAACTGGAACTGTTTTCTATCTCAGTGTGGATAGTTCCGCGGTGTGGTTGTATATAAAAATTAATCGAGCCACGTGCAGAATTTGTAGAGTTTATTATACGTAAGATATATCTTCATATAGAAAGCCTCTAAACACAAAAGACAAAGGAGCTTTAAAAAAAGGTTAGGTTTTATATTTTAAAAACTCATTAGATACCAAATTCAAGAGATAGATTATAGTTACATTGTAAAACGTTATCTTTTTTGAATAAAACTAATATTGACTTAAATGATGAATTTTAAAATGCATTTACTTATTGGTGATTAAAAATACTTAAGCAGAATAGTATTTTTTAAGCCAGACAGAGCAAAGGAAATTCTTGTTTAATATATATATATATATATTTTTTTTAATTCCAGTAATATTCTTAAATTCCTGTTAAAAATATAATCAATATTAAAGTCAGTAAAATGCCTTTCTTGACTGACGCCTGGATTATTTTACCGCTTAACCTGGTTACACAGTGATTTTTTTTTTTTTCTGTCAGATGTAACTGACAATCAGTTTAGTCTTTAAGATAAATGAAGTGATAACTCACATTGTAGCATCCTGTGGAAAATATTCAAACTACATTTAAAATGCTTTTTTAAAATGGAGACATCTGTTATTCCACAAGAAATTGTTTCTGTAAAACTATAGGTTGGCTATGGCAATAGTAACTAAACTACATCCAACCCTGAAGGTAGAAAAATCCCTGAAAAGAAATACACAGCCTAGTCATAATATGCAATATAAAGGTTATTTTCTTATTTTAAAAACTCTCCCATTTTGGAGAAATCCAAACCTTTCCATAGTTCCCTTACTAGGCAGTGCCACATAAAGTTATTTAGTTAACATTATTATGATCATGGCTTACGATTAAGTTCAATTTGACAAACACCTATATATAGCAGCCCTCGTATGGATGTCGGTTATGACAATGGTTGCAGTTCCATTAAAGAATACTTGCTTATTAAATTTGGTACAAAGCATGAATACTCAGGACAGATTGGCACAATACATGCAGTTCGAGAACTCTCTTCTCTCAAGCCAGTCATCACTGAATAAGCCATATTCCAGTCCTGCTTTCTAACTCTTTCCTTGTATCATAACTGATGTTTAAAATGCTTCTTAAAACATCTTCCAGGATAAGAACGGTACGCTTTAAAAACCAGTCATCTGAATGCATGGTGGAAATGAGGCAGGATAGCTGAACCAGTGCCAGCTGGGAAAACATGGGGGATGGGGGGCAGGGGGAGCTGGCCCAGGCTCATAGTGCTCATGGCGAGTGAGGGGTCTTGTTGCTGCTGCCCCAGACAGCTTAACCTGTGGGGCAGAGATTCCCCAGGCCCCAGGGTGAGACTGCTATTCCCAAAGGCATTTTGGGTAGCAGGAGGGGGCAGCTGCCAGAAGCCCAACAGAGGGGAAAGGTCCAAAGAGGCAGGTATTGTTAGGTTCACAGCGTCTGCAGGTAGCTCCTTGGGCAGGTTTACTTTACCAGCACCTCCCTTGGCCAGATCAAAACCTGGGTTGAGCTTGTGAGGTGACTGAGGCTCTTGCAGAGGCAAGTCCTCAAGCAAATTGGTATTGCAAAATCCTTTAGTATCCGCTTTGAGGGGCAGGCTTGCAAGTGGGGAGTATGAGGTAGAACTGGTGTTGTACTTGTGATTCTGGAGGGGTGGGGGAGGAGAGCTGGGGGATGCTACGGGGTGGAGCGGGGCCAGGAGCTCTGGCAGCGCTGGCACAGGCTGGGAGGTTTGCTCCGAGGGGCCGTGGGTGTGGCTGTGTACCTCAGCTGGCAGGCCGCTTGCAAGCCCGTTCTGTGCAGGAGCCCCTAAAGGGAAAGGAGGCAGTGGGGCGGCCTTCAGCTGGAACTGCGGAGAGAGGGAGTGGAAGGTGTTCAGAAGGTCTCCGGACTGCAGACTCTCTTTCATCAGCTCTTGTGAGTGTGTCTTCTTGGTGTGTCGCGTGAGGTGGTCTTTGCGCCCAAACCTCTGGGCACAGAACTGACACAGGAAGTCCTTGCAGCCTGTGTGGACCACCAGGTGGCGCCGCACGTCTTTCCGGGTGTAGAAGCATCTTTCGCAGTGGTCGCACTGGTGCTTCTTCTCCTTGGCTCCACTCGGGGGCTTCTCTTCCGCGTGGGCCTTGAGGTGGTCCAGCAGCACCTCCGTGCTCCCTAGCTCCAGGGCACAGACCCCGCAGGTGAGGTCGCCACTGCTGGCCGCGTGCAGGGCCAGGTGCCTCTTGTAGCCCAGCATGGTGTTGTACTTCTTCCCGCACTCCTCGCACCCAAAGGCCATTTTGTTGGGGTCGTGCGTCTGGAGGTGGTTTTTCAGGTGGTCTTTGCGGTTGAAAGTCTTCTCACAATGAGCGCACTGGTGGGATTTCTGGGGCGAGTGGGTAGCCATGTGCCTAGGAGCAGAAGGAAGAAGTTCACAATAGACCCAGTGGTTTAAGAGCTGGAGAAACGTAGAGAAACAAACAGTATTAAAATGTTGATTGTAGTTTTCTCTAGGTGGTGGCATATGTGTTTTAGTTTTAAAATACTTTTCTGTATTTTCCAGATTCTACACATAAACGTTATAATAAAAAAACAGGTACTACGTGATGCCGTTTTCACACGTGTAAAGAATATGCTTTGAGAACACATTTTCCTAATGTACACAAAGAGATTTCTAAACAAATACAAGTATACAAGCATTTTAAGATATATGATCATGAAGAAATATTTTTCAGGAAGGGGTTTAAATGACTATTCTATACTCTTAAAATTTCTGAATTTCCAGAAGTGATCCAATTTGCCTTCTACACATAACCCCATACCCCTGCCCCCCAGTGTTGTTATTTTTATGGTTTCCAATACAATTTCTGCTTGGTCTTTATTGAGACAAAAAGTTCAGGCCTTAGACATAAAACTAAAAAGTCTATCATCTTTAACCTCAGAGAAAGTGTCTAACTGGACCCAGAATGCCACCCCCACCACCTGTTCTCGGAGCGTCCGCCTCCTGCCTCCCATGAGACCTTTACGCTGAAGTCTTAGTTTCTGCCGTTTAATACTTTCCTATTGGCTATCATGTCACATGCGTGCAGCCCGTCTCCATTTCTTCAGGATCCCTCTTAGACACCTTCAGCTCACTTCCTAAAGGTCACTGGTAATTCCTTCGGCAAAGTTCAAAAGGACTTTTTCTAGAAGGACTAAGACAGTAGAGGGAAACATACACTGACTGCGGCAGGTTCTGTGAGACAGGCACAAACAGTGTTGAGGAACGGGGACAATGCAACAGGTATTTGGGGGATCTGAAGTGATGCTGGTCTCTCCAAGTTTCACATGCATATTTAAATACATTCCTAGGTTGTCGAAAGGATTTTTCGAGGTTGCTGGAGGGCAAATAACAAACTTGATATTTAAACAGTTTTCTTTCTATTTGGTCCAGCACTAATGTTTAGGAACCCTAAAGCTCTGTTCTGGATCGTGTCCCTCTCCCCTTTTTCCTTTGTGAAGGATTTTTATCTGATTAAATTTCATTTATCACCCCTGTGTTAGATCAGTACCCAGTTAACAACTCTGGACCTGGTATTTCCTACCCACACTTTGCTGTCCTACTGCTGTCCTACCTATGAGAAAGGCTCGGGGGGACACAACTCTTACCTGAGCAATGACACTTTTCACATTCTACCAGCTACCACCCCTCTTTTTTGACTCTTTCCTCTGCCTGGCATCCAATTCTTCCTTTAATTTCCCCCTTCACCTGCTCATGCAACAGTTCCAATCTAGAACATGATCATCTTATGGCTGAAATTACTTCCACATTTTGTTTCCCTCCCTAACTTCTCCTCTTACCTCACAACCCAAGAAACCACCAGTTTCAGTCTGTCCTACAGTCACCAAGTACCACCGTCTTTGGGCGTCACCTGGACCACATCGATGATCTTAGAATTCCTCCGGGGTTAACTGCTTACACTGGGACTTCGTCTGCCTTGCCAAATCACCGTTCCTGCCCTTTGCTATCTCCATCTAACTGCTTTCATCCTTCGCTGTATTAAGTAAGTCCCATGTTCTCTTTTCTAGTTAAGCAAGTCAGTTAGTTTCTTCTTCAACCTCTGCTTATAAAATGGATCTTATGTTACAACTGAGGGACACAGGAAGGAATGCTGCCCTTTTTTTTAAAAAAAAAAGCAAAACCTAAAGCATCCTGCCCTCTCGCCACTCTTCTGTCCCTTTATTGGATCGCTGCTTCAGGCCAGAGAGGCAAGAAATGTCGGGGACTGCGGCAGGGAAGGCCGTCCTTGCATGAAGTACACTGCTTCCCTTTTCTGCTTCTCTTCACACCCTTAGCTGAACAAGTCGTTTCCCTTCCTCAGCACCACCACCACCTACCTCCTAAATATTGCTTAAGACATCTTCTTCAGTGCGGTTTACCACAGTAATCCCACCTAATTCCTGTCATTCCAGTAATCTGTTAGCGCCACTGTCTTTTCCAAATATTTATCTCCTATATGTGTTTTGGTCTTTATCCATGGTTATAATATCCTCACTGTGGCTTAACTGCAGCTAACACTGCTTTTGGTGTTCGGGTAAGGATAATTACTGTGTACACATAAGAAGCGGGTTGCAAAACAGGAAGCCTTTGCAACAAAATTGGTGCATACAGTAGGCACTCAACACACTTATGGCAACTAGAGATCAGCCGACGTATAGAACACATTTGAATTTTAGGCGTGTATAGGCTTATTTTAACAAATCAGCTTCTTATATTACATCATCTGTAACAGTGTTATTCTTAAGAGCCATAATTTATATCTCTCTTAATTCTTTCAAGTGCCTTCCTCCAGGGGCATTCCCAGATCTAATTATAATGTGGTTCGTGTTCATACCACTCAGATGGAAACTCTCTCCTGCTAAATTCTGACTCTTACCTATGCATTTATATGTTAGTCTGAAAGTGAAAGTTCATTTCATGAAAATTAGAGGCAAACGATGCATTTCCCTTAACCAGGTATCAAGAGGCACAGATTAGTGGCAGTTCTGTGTGTATAGCTCTGAAGGTACCATATATTCAATACATAACACACACAGCATTTATTGTCAATCAGCCTACTGTGTGACTTACTGATTTTGAGTATATATTATACGCAAATATAATATAAAAATCCTTTACAGGCAGAAAACTACATCTCATATTCATTTCCCTCAGGGAAGTGAGTACCTAATAGGCACTCAAGAAATACTGATAATTCAGACTAAATGTACTATATCTAAAAAAGGACCTATCTCCTAAAAGAGTAGTTTTTACCCTCTGTCATATCATGGATACCTTTGAAAATCTGATTAAATGCACATACTTAACATCTGTATACCCAACAGAATTCCACTTGTTAGGGTGGCTTTTAGAGCCAAGTTGAGAATCTGCTCCAAAAGCCAACGCTCGGAGAGGAACCCGCCCCCCTCCATGCTTACTCTCAGAACCTAGACAAGCTCTCCGTATTTCATACCTGGACTGTTAACAACAGATTGCAAATCAGTCTACAGGCCTCTTCCCTCTTCTCCAGATTACTACCAGAGCCATCTTTCTAACACCCTGACCAAATCATGTTTTTCAGTTCTTAGACTTACCAGAAGAAAACAAACCCTTTAGGACAGCAGACAAGGCCTGTTTTGAGCTGCTTCCTTCTCCCCTACACTTTGGGCCTCACCTCCATTCTCATCCGCCGCTACCCTCTGTGCACGTGTGCTTCAAGGACAAGGCTTAGGGCTTTCCCAGAACCTCCTTCCTCACTGTCTGCCTCCCATTCATTCTTTAGATCACAGCTAAAGACTGTACCTTTCTGAGGAGCCTCCCCAGGTCTCATCAAGCAGTGGAGAACAACTTCCGCCACCTGCATAGCTCTGTCAAAGCCCTTAGATTACATTTTAATGGTGTTTGCATGACTATCTCCCCAGCCATGTGTCTTCTCATCTTTCTGTCCTTAGGCCTGGCTTATTGCAGGAACACAAGAAATATTTGTTGAAAAAGTGAACTGGACACTGCAAAGCACAACTGTCATACAAAAACTATAGTAATCACTGGAGGTACAGCCATAAAGGCTAAAATGCATCCACATTCTGCATCCCTTTTCCCCTGCAGTGTTTGGTCTGAGGGCTAGCAAAGCCTTTTAAAGGTATGTGTAAAAGTACATACCTTTTCTAAAGCCTCTCACCTCATTAATTTATATCTGGAAATGAAGGCTTTGCCACAGTCTGGCTGCAAGCACTTGTAAGGTCGCTCCCTGGAGTGGGAATAATTGTGGATAGTGAACTTCTCCAGGGTGAGGAACGTCTTGCCACATAATTGGCAGGGGTAGGTGGCCATGGGCTTTGTCTCTCACACCTTCCTTTTCAGATGCGCTGACCAAATGCTGTGCCATTTAAGTACAAATAGAAGGACGGTGCTGAGCACATCAGCAGAGCCACAGCAGCTGACCGCCAGGCCAGGGGGGAGGCAGCGTTGTGGTCCCGGACCTGGTTCTACCCAGACATGGGCCTCTCAGTTACCACTATCTCTGCTTCCTGCTTCCCACATCCCAGTTTCCACGCAGTCTCAGGTTGAGAGGAGCAAGTCTGAGGCATGGATGAGGTTCCAGAGCGGAAAGGCAATCGGCATCACTAGAGCTGGGGCACGTCCTGGACCACCAAACTGTCTGTGGAGAGAAGGGGAACAGTTTCCTTGCATTTCATCTGAAAACAATGCTGCTCCTCCCCCACCAGTTCAGCATCAACTCCCCAGAATCAACGTGTTCCTTTAAATGGCTTGAACGCAGCACAACTCTGCATCCTCCTGTGTGCTTTAAGAGGTCCTTCTGCATATAAGTCCACCTGTCTGTGCTTCTCCTGGGCGGCAGGAGTCAAGCGCACAGTGTTTTGACGGTAGATGAAGCGCACTTTCCCTTGTGATAGAGACGGCTATTTCCATAGAGTCGGTATTATCGACTTCAAACCATGATTTCGGGTCATTGCGAAGTTCAGTCTGCCAATTCAAAGAAAAAACAAAAAAACCTCCCCAGTGTGTTCAAGTGTTTTACTGGTACAGAAAAAAAAAAAAATCATCCCTGCTTATTCAAACCATGGGCCAGTCCTCTTCACTCACTGTTGGCAGAACATAAGTTGTTTATCACACCTGTTTAAACCTCCAGGGGATGAGCCGAAATAATCTGTATACATATAAGTTAATTTGTTTGTGAGGTTACCGTGCAGGACTCAAGTCTACGATGTAAACAAAGTGGGAATAAAGCTAGTTTAGTTCACTGATGTGGTACCTTCAGAGGGGAGACGAGAGATTCCCACAGAGACAAAGGGACAGCTCGGGCAGAGCTCAGAGCACATTTAGATGTGCAGGCACCATCCTCCAGGAAACTGTTCTACTCTTCTTTTCCCCTTTCGTTTATGGGGACATTTCCTCATTCCCCAGCCCCAGCCTGGGGGACCAGCTACCTGTTGGAAGGCCACTCCTAGGAGGTGGGCTTGCCGCCTCAACCTGCCTCAAATCCCAGTTATTAGCACCCTTCCAACCCAGGCAGATCACCCAAATCCAGGCTCTTCTTCTACCAACAGACCATCATTTGGAAGCCTTAAGAGTCCAAAGCAGCATCATGAACAACACAGTAAAGGCCTGGCTACCTAGAATCCTGTGCTATTCTAGACAGAGTTAATCCTCAGGCAATGGACATTAACCTTTCAAGTGCCAATATTTAAAAAAAAAAAAAAAAAAAAAGATAGCATACTGTATGCTTACATTAAACACACTGGAGTAGCTTTTGTACCCAGGCCAGCTTTTTCTGAACTTTGTCAAGTGAGCAGGGCACTCATGGCAACCTGACCAATCCCAGCAGGTCTTCAAGGCGTCTATTCCCTGCAGTCATTCATTTATTGCCAACTCCTTTAGAGCTGCTCTTTACTGTTAAAAGTTAATTTTTACTTACCTTTGTAGTTACTTTCAGATCAGAAAGTTGGAGTCTAGCTAGATGGAATTTTACTATTATAATAGTTCAAGCATCTTTAAACATATCAGCACCTAGCACATGCAACATAGACAAACACATTCCTTTTTTAAGAGGCAAAAAGTGCAGGAAACTTCTTGTGTTCCTCATCAGCTAGCTCGGGTGTTTTTAGTGTCTGGTCAGAGTTCACAAGGAGCCAGCACCAGGCAGACACCCCTCACCATCCTGCCCCACCTGCTTGGAACCTTCAGAGCTGACGTGTGCACTTTGACCTGAAGCTTCAAGCACTGATCCAAAGCCGGGGACACCGGCGTTCTCAGCTAGCATCTTGGCACCAAACCTCCCTTCTGATGGCGACACACACAAATGTGTGTGTTATTCCTCTGTGACCAAATGTGACTTGAACTGAGCCCCTGTCCCAGCTCTGTCCAAACCCCTCTCCCCCAGCTCCTTGCTCCTGCAGCGTCTGCCAGCTCACCTCGCTGCCCGGCCTCGAGGCATCTCTACCACCCTGGCCACAAAGTAATTCCTTCCAGGAATTCTACCCTGTGTGGCCGAGTTTTTGCTGCCAGGACTCGTGGTGTGTCCTACTTCTCATCCAGCCTAAGTCTGGCTATAATACTGGCCCAGCTATAAAGGCATAGAATTTATCATCATCATTAAATATACTCATTCACTGGAAATTGCTGTGTTTTTTCCAGGTCTATTTTAAGAGATTAAAATGTACACACAATATGAAGTTTGAAATTCATTTTTTTCTTGTTCTCTTTATAGCTGAACTCAGAATAGCGCTAGTCACTCAGGAGGAGCTGGTCTGGCTTCTCACCTACACCGATCCCCTGCATGTATGCTTTAAACGCATTCTCCCCAGCTGCTGCTTTATGAGAGATGACCAGTGTCCAACAGAACTTTCTCTGACGGAAATGGATGGCTATCAAAATGTGATACCGAGAAACAAAATTTTCTTATTTAAGTAGCCACAGGAGGCTAGTGGCTGCTGTACTGGAAGACACAGGCACTCTCAGTTTCACTGTCAAAAGAGACGCAAGGCAAGGCTACCCTTTCCTTCAGGCAC
Source organism: Orcinus orca (assembly GCF_937001465.1). Classification (NCBI taxonomy): domain Eukaryota; kingdom Metazoa; phylum Chordata; class Mammalia; order Artiodactyla; family Delphinidae; genus Orcinus; species Orcinus orca. Next base: position 20,602,148 of record NC_064570.1, on the reverse strand, counting down.
AGCTATGCCGCTCATTTGCCCTCAGGCGTTTCCCTGAAGCACAAAAGGTATTTATGTAGATCCAGTCATTTGTTTTATGAATACAGTAGAAAGATTCCCTGCTTCAAATTCCAGCTCACCCCTTTGTTAGCTGTCCTGAGTTTCAGTTTGTGTTATCCATCTGATGCATGTAAATGAGCTGGTAGGGACAACCAACTGAAACAAGATGGATCTGAAAGTACCCTGTAATCTAAAAACACCACACAAATACACGGTAGCATTTATAAACACTGGGATTAAAAGCAGAAACCATCAGCTGCAAACTGGCACATGGTTCTAACCACTGAGCTATGGATATAACAGAAAAGAGACACACGTTCTCTCCTATGTATGCTTCATAGTGGGAGGACCCAGTAGCCTGGATAATACACATGCTCAACACACACAGGACATACGAGGTTGCAAGTAAAAACTGGCCCGAGCTCATTGTTTCTCAACAGATACCAACTTTGATTGCTCACCAACGCACCAAGCATACAAAGGAAAAATAAGATTTATTCAAGAAAAAAGTACCTGCCTTTAGCACTGAATGAAGTTTTCCCAGATGCACTTTCCAGCCACTTCCCTAGATTGAGAAGTCCAACAAGCTGTAGACCTCATTACCTTTCCCTCTCGGGCCTTCAAAGACGGTGGGTATATAATCAAGGCGTTTTAGACATGGCCATACTGTATTTAAATGTGAGACATTTCCTCCAACTCTTTCCCCATTAAACTTGCAAAGAACAACAACAAAACATTAAGTCACTTAAGCATTTTTGTACTTATTAAACTTATTGCATTAATGCCTTTGCCAAGACTGTTATCTTTCTGAGTTTTGGTCTCTGTGTTAAATACACCTAGTCCAACCCTAAGTGCAAAATTGGTCCTCAGATGTTGAACTGAATGAATTTATAATAGTAAACATTCCTCAGTTTCTTCAGGAAGGCTTTCTTTAATGATGAACTCAAATTCACAACTAGTTATAACATTTCATTCACCATAACTCTGTATTTCATTAATATGGATCTTCAAATATAAATATTTGCACTGTTTTCATGATACAATCACAAACTATTATAAACACAGTCTTCCCAACAGATTATAAATTCATCGTGGCTGAGGATCAAAGCCCAGCTATTTTTAAAAAATAAACTGTGTGGATACTACAGCATCTCCCATCACCATGTACTTGACCAGTACTGGCTGGCTGCTGCTGATTCCAATCTTTGGTTGAAACCTGATGAGCTCTCTGGCCACCACGCCCTTCAAACAGACTTGTGATTAACTTTCTATTATTTGGCAAACCTCCAACAGTCCTAACGGAGAACTAACAAAAGGGATGGTCCTGATGATAGTCCGCTCTGTAACTTGACATGCAGATTGCATTTGAGTCTTAAATACGGTAATAGTTCAACACCTGTCACCCTGGAAAGATAGTAAGTCTTCCCCCAAAACATCTCAGGACATAATTTTCAATCCCCTTGATTCTAAAAATACTGAGTGAGTGATACAGATCTGCCAGTATGCCAAAGAAGGCTTGTGCCATCTGCTTCATTCTGTTCATGCTGATTATTTTGGGGATGAGAGAGCATCAGATTGGAATAAGAACATATATATATGGCAACAGCCAGGAAGGACTGTGTTCCCTGAGGGCTGATGGTATATGACGGCGGAGGGAGAGGTCAGGGCACAAGTGTAGTTCCAGGACGTCCCCAGTGCTGCGTAACACAATCAGCTAATGGGAGACAAATGTTTTACAACATTCTCAAAATAAACTATGACTTCTGGCTTCTATTTCCATTGTCCCCAGTGACACGATGCAAGGCCCATTTCTGAGAGGAAACTGAATTTCCATTTTTAGTCTCGCAACATGGGAACTCTTAAGTTCTTTTCTTGACTCCATTCATCACTCCTTGTGGACAAGAAGGTTCTACTCCGGACTTTTCTCTCTCCTAGTCCTGAAATCTGGGATTGCTTTCATAGATATGTATTAAGGCCAGTTTTAAAAGGGCTCTAATACGCTGTTTCTTCTTACACTCACAAAATATGAAAGAGCCAATCATGGAGCAGGGCAGGTGGAAATGCATTGTTTATTTGGCTCCAGGAGGCTCCTAGAGAGGGCGCTCCCCTCAATATTTGAAGGACTCTGATAGCAAGTCTCTATCATCTATGAAAAAACCATCCAGAAACATCAGCTGGAGGAAGAAGCTACTCAGAACCTCCAGGTGGTTGCTACTTCTTGTTTTTCATTATGCGCATGCATTGTAAAACTTGTTAGGTGTTGTATCTGAGCAAGCATGGTGTTAGAAGAGTTGGGGCTCATTATATGTCTCATCAGCGAAAGAGGAGCTCTTGGGGCTGGATTAGTAACCTGGTTGAGGATTACAGATGTGAAGCTTGACGAGTACCCTACCAGATGGCTGTGGCTGGGTTTTCAACCTTAACTGAGAACAGGGGTTCGTAAGTGGGGCCCATGGCAGAGGTTCCAGGGCCCATGGCTGAGAATTCTCAAAAATTAGGAGGCATGTGTATTAGAGTTCTTAAGAGGAGAGGGACCATAGCTTTCTTCAGATTTTCTAAGGAGCTCTAGATTTAAACAGGTTAAAGGACACTGACTTAGATGAAAAAAGGGAAAATCCCTCTTGGTGCTATCAATTCAGTTTCACTTTTCACAAAGTCACTGATATTTCCTAAGCGATGGACCATATATTTGGTGCCTCAGTCACTGCATTTTATCAGGTTAAAGTAAAAAAAAAGGGGGGGGGGGAGCGGGGGTCTATAATAATTTTCTTTGGAAATTCAAGCAATAAACAACTTCTACAAATTTCGTTTCAAACGTGGGTAATGATGATAATTAATAGATTCTATCATCTAAAACAGGGCTACCTTTTGACTAGAGGGAAGGTTGCCCTCAAAATCATAGGGATTCATTTGTCAGCATCTTTAAAAATCTTTTATTAAAGTGTGTGTGTGTGTGTGTGTGTGTGTGTGTGTGTGTGTGTGTGTGTGTGTGTGTGTGTGTGTGTGTGTGTGTGTGTGTGTGTGTGTGTGTGTGTGTGTCCGTCCTGAATAAAGCACTAAGATACTATCATTAAAATCCGTAACACCTGAGCTGACATACCACTTGGAAGAAGGCTCTTGCCTAGGATGAACTCTCAGGCTGGATCCCCAAAGCCTGTCACCCCACTCTGTCTGCAGACCTCTCTCCCACAGTGGCCCAAAGGCAACCACAGCTGCAGATCCATCTACTTGGTACTTCCTTAACGTGCCACCTTCTCTCACGCTTCTGTGTTTTCCACACTATGCTATGCTCCTTCCTGGACTATCTCGCCACCCCTTGTCTACCTGGCCAACTCCTACTTTCCTTGTCACTCCCAGGCAGAGGAATGAGCTCCTTTTCCACCTGGTGAGATGGTGAAACGGGGAGCCCACCAAGAAAGCGACTGGAACGGTCCAGGTGAGCCTGCAGGGGCTTGGGCTAAGGTGGTCGTGGTGGAGATAAAACAGAGCACTGAAAACCACAGCTCAGTTAGCAAGGGAAGATTGGTTTGGTGAGAAACTGCTTCCACAAAGGGTTCTTCTGTGTGCCCTCCAAAACTATTTATTCAACACCGGGTAGACATCTCCACTTTAATATGTTTGAAACAATTTGCTTTCAGTGGTGGGAAGCATCGGCTGCCCGCCCCCGGTTCTGCTCTGGGGGGCGCCATGCACAGCAAGCCCCTGCCTCCCCAGCCTGCCAAGCAGTCAGGTTTGCAGCCTACTGACTCTTTTAAACTGTCACCTTGAGAGGTTTTATTGTGTTAACCCAGTGACTAAGCTCTTACTTTCTTAGAAACAAGGCTGAAGATAAGAAAGCTGAAGTGAACTGTTTACCTAATACCTAGAGAGAAAATTACACCACAGCTTTAGAACATCAAATCTATGCATTAGACTTAGAAAAAACGAAAAAGGACGGGGTGCTAACCTTCTCTTCACAAACAGTATGAGTTATATCTAGTTAAAGATGGTACACTGAATAAAAGTATGTAGCCCCAGTCTCTCCTGAAACTCTACTAAAACAATATTAATGAGATTTTTTCAAAAACACAACCTAAGATAACAGGAGAGGAGAAAACTGCAACAAACTTTTGGAAGCTGGAAAGCAGGTAAACAAGCAGTAACTGACTTAGCCGTCCTAAGAAAGCGGTATTCTAAGCCAGTAATGAAAAGCTATGAAGCAACCTGATTCACCCCGCAGAACCCATCAAGTCTCAAAGTTGGGCACTAGGTACTTCTGGAAGTGGGGATAAGAGTGGGTATAGAAACAGAGAGAGTGGTTGAAAGTCTGTCAGTGCGTTCAGCCCTCTGACCCCCTCCCGAAAGAGGGTATGAGAAGGGGGGTCCTATGCTGAAACAGGGTGAATTAAGTAGAAGTTTGCATACTTCCCCTATTCGCCTATCAGAACAAAGGCGACCAGGCCTATTATACTCTCCAGGACAGGAGACTGAAAGAGTCTTCTCTGGGAAAGCTGACTAGCCCAAGAGAAAAGAGCTAACGACAAGGACAAATGGCAGTCCTGAAGGGTTTACCCATATTCCCCTACAACAAAGCCCTTGTTGACAAGCCCTATCTAAGTACACAAAGCTTCCATCAGCTTTTCTATGGCTCCACTCACGAGTCAGCAGGCCTCCAAGGATCACGAGAAATCAGAAGCAAGCATCTATTAGGAAAAACCGACACAGAACAAACAGAAAAAGGCAGCTAGGCTAATGAAGAAGAAAAAAGACTATGGAGAAAACTTCAGAAACAACTGTCATTAATATCCTAGAGAGAACAGAGATATCCCCAAAGGAACCGGAGTTTTAAAAAAGAAAACAACAAACTACAACAAGGACAGTGACAAGTGCAAGACCCCAGGCGCAGGCATTTGAGTCAAACTTGCTGGGGGAGCATCTGAGAATCTGCAATTTTAATAAACTCCCCTGATGACTCTTAGGCACCTTTATGTTTGCCAATGTGGCTTCTTTTGAGGGTACTGCTATTTTTACATCTTTGTTAGTCCTAATGCTCACTAGTGATTAGCACCATGAAGCAACCTTTTATGACCCAGAGACTAATTAACAGTAGACCATCCATAGGTTAAATTGTTAAAATGTGCATCATTAGACTAAGAAACAGGAATTTAATTTTTTTAATTAAATTTTTAATTTAAATTTTTTTAATTTAATTTAATTTTTAAGTTAATAAGACAGTTTACTATCTTTGTCATATGAAAAAGGTGCCTATTATCACTTTCTTATTAAACATTTGTACTAGAAGTTGTGGTCGAAACAATAAAGCAATAAAAAGACTTAAAATTGGAATGGAATAAATCTTTTGCCATTCACAGATGACTATATAGAAAACTCCAAAGAATCCACACATAGAATATGAGAATTAGAAAGTCTGACAAGGTATTTGGTTACAAAAATCAAAATACAAAATCGACTGCATTTTTAAATGCCAGCAAACAGAAATATAATTTAAAATTAATTAGCCACAAAGCAAAGATAGCTAGGAATAAATCTAACCAAAGACAAACAAGATATTTATGGAGAAACTATAAAACTATACTGAAAGACAAAAGAAAACCTAAATAAATGGAGAAATATACCATGTTCATGAATAGGGAAATACAGATCGAATTACTGTAATATTGGCAGTTCTCTTCATATTGATATACTGATTCACTGAAGTTCTAATAAAAATTCAACAAGGTTCTTTGTTGGAACTTGACAAGATCATTCTAAAATTTTATATGGAAGAGGAAAAGTCAAGAATAGCCAAGACTTTCTCCACTCAGCTGGCTCATTCTCATCATCATACAAACAGACCAAAGAAGAAAAGGCAAAAGATAACAGATAAAAACTTTTATAAAAAAAAGGTACAGGGCTTCCCTGGTGGCGCAGTGGTTGAGAGTCCGCCTGCCGATGCAGGGGACACGGGTTCATGCCCCGGTCCGGGAAGATCCCACATGCCCCGGAGCGGCTGGGCCCGTGAGCCATGGCCACTGAGCCTGCGCGTCCGGAGCCTGTGCTCCGCAACGGGAGAGGCCACAACAGTGAGAGGCCCGCGTACCGCAAAAAAAAAAAAAAAAAAAAAAAAATACAGTAATTACGGCAGTATGATATAGGCACAGGATTAGACTAGTGGACCAATGGAGTAGAATGAATAGCCGAGAAACAGACCCACTTTTGTATGGAAACTTAATATACGACAGGGCTGGCACTGCAATCATTGGGGAAAGAATGGACTACTTAATAATTGGCTATCCATATGGAAAATAAGGAAACTGGATTCCTACCATACATCATATAGGAAATTAATTCCAGACAGATTACAGGCTTAATGTTTAAAACAAAACTTTACACCTTTAAAACCTTTAAACCTTTAGGCAAGAACGAAAAACTTAAAAAGTATTTCACAGAAGGGGAAACCCATGTAGCCAATAAACAAATGAAAATATGTACAGTTTTATCCAGGTTAGATCTCTTGGTCCACCATTAAAATCACTTCCCATGTACATTTTACTCTGTGGGCCTTCCCCCTTCTTGACTGGCAAAACTTCAATCCTGGTTAATTTATTTAATCCCCACCCCTATTCCCTGGCACTCCTTATGCCTCCATTCCCTGCCTCTTTTTTTTTTTTTCCTTGTGTCATGCATTTACATCTGACACTTTTTTTTTTATTTCTTAACACCCCCCTCCCCAACTAGATTGGCAAAAATTAGAAAGTCAGGCAAAACCAAGTAATGCCCAGTGGAAGGGAAAGAGGTAGTATACAAGCCTGGAGTCAGGACGTGTACATTCTAAGATGCTCCTCCTTAAGAACTAAGATATGATGCAATTAAATTGCTCTATAAAGACTTATGCATGAAAAAAAGTGAAAACAATCATTGAAACTCAAGATGGATAAGATATATGGTTGTCAAAGGAATAACTATCTCTTGCTTGGGAGATCAGGAGAAGTTTCACGGAGAAGCCAAAGTTTAAGCTGAGCCAGCAAGTTTACCTGGTGTTCGAGGGGGAGGTGGTCTACTGCAGGCCAAGGGAATGAATCAACACAGGGTACTAGAAAATAAGTACTTCAGTATGACTGGATATGGATGTAAACATGGGGGTACCATGGACAAACAGGCTGGAGAGAGACAGACCAAATCGTAAAGCGCCAGTGATGTACTGCTCTACTGCACTAGGAGAAGGTGGCCTTTTTGTTGTAATATTTTAGCAGGCTGACTAACATATTTAGTCAAGGGTAGCCACTAACTCTGGGTTTATGTGGAGGTAGAGTGAGGTGGGGAGAGAAGTAGAAACAGGTAGAAAGATGCCAACAAAACACTGTCTCAACAGGAGTAGGAGGCATTCCTGCTGAGTGATGGAAAAGGCATAACAAGCACAGGAATCTTAAGCCTCAAAGAGCCACAGAAGACCAAGAGGAGGCAAAGTACAAGGGGCAGGGATCCCAGGACCAGTGACCAGGGGAGCCAGGCAACAGGAACCCACTACAGTAGGCGCCCCTTATCCACAGCGAATATGTTCCAAGACCCCCAGTGGATGCCTGAAACCACAGATATGACCAAACTGTACATATGCTATGTCTTTTCTTATACATGCGTACTTAGGATAAAGTTTAATTTAGAAATTAGATTAATTAGATTAACAACAAGAACAAAATAGAACAATTATTACAAACACTGTAACAAAAGTTACATGAATGTGGTTTCTCTCTCAAAATATCTTTTTTTTCCAAAATATCTTATTGTACAAATTTAATGCCTTTTCCGCGCCTCAACTAAGCGCTTATCGCGAACCGTGGCCGTAACATTTGCGGTTTGAGGTGAGACAGCAAAACTAGCACAAATTTCTCTTTCCTTCTGCCCAATTTCACAGATAGAAGATTCCTTCTTACTGTAGATCTTAGCAACCTCGACATATGATTTTTCTCTTTATTAAGTTGATAAGTTTCATCTTTTCACTTAAAGGAAGCACTTTACGGCTGCTCTTTGGCTCATCCAAATTGACGGCATCACCACTCTTGTGCTTATTAAGTAAAATAAGGGTTATTTGAACACATGCACTGTGATACCGACAGTGGGTCTGATAACTGAGCCAGCAGGCAGGATATGCTGGATGAAGGGATGACTCACGTCCCGAGTGGGATGGCACAGGCCGGCATGAGATTTCATCGTGCCACTCAGAATGGTGCACAATTTAAAATTTATGAATTATTTCTGGAATTTTCCATTTAATATTTTTGCACCGAGGTTGACCGTGGGTAACTGAAACCATGGAAAGTGAAATCTCAGATAAGGAGGGACTACTGTAGTTAAATTAGGACTTAGAAAATGGTAGAGGAAACGGGGGACAGTGATGGTGGAGAGGGAAAGAAATGTCAAGCCCCAGAAGAAAAACCGAGCAAAACACAGGAGTTCGGAGTTCAGTTTTAGAGGTATTGAATTTAATGGTGCCTAACGGGCATTCAGGCCAGCCAGGAGACTTCCACATGGAGGAGGCCCTGAGGTCGTCTCCCAGACTAAATAATAGCAAATAATACCCTTGCCTGCAGGAAAGTGGATACCATTCTGAATCTGACTTCTGTAAGTGACTTTATAAATTACTCTGGGCTCTGTGTATGTGGGTGGCTTCAGATCACCAGTAAGGGCGCATGATCAACCTTGATCACCAGTGTCTGCGCTCCCCAAGTGGGCTGGTACAGTGGGGTGGCCTGGGCTGGGCAGGGATTTGTTTTCTTTACAGCAGGCCGCAGCTAGACTGGTCCTCCCTTAGGGAACCTACTCTGCCCTGTGGAGCCAGATGGAAGTGGGCGTGTGGTGGCATGTCCCTCTTGGAGGCTCCAAGGACAGAAGAAGCCTTCTGCCTCAATTCCCTCAGTTCCTCTTAGGTAAGGTAGTGTAGTGACAAGTCTGTGGTGATAAAAATAAGCAAAATGAGAATTAAGTTTGCATTTTAAAAAAACTTGATAAGATGTTCCAAATAATTTCTAGACGGTGAAAATACAAAACGAGACCCTAATAGCTCAAAAATCCTGGTTGGTTGCCCACTCTACGAGAAGGGGTGGGCTTTTTTTTTTTTTTTTTTTTTAACAGATGGGAGCCTTTTATTATTATACTGTGTTTAGCACATCAAAGATAACATGTAACTGATTTTGTCGAGACTGGCCACTCCAGGCCTACATGGAGGTGGGGAGAGAAGAAAGAGGTAGAAGCAGATAGAGATGCCCATAGAACTCTGTCTTGCCTGGGATGGGAGGAAGCACTGGAACAGGCAGAAGCCCAGGAATATGAGCCTTGATGAGCCAAAGAAGACTGAGAGAAACCAAACTGCCGAGGGTAAAAGAGGACCGCCGACCGGGAGCCAGCCTCCATCACCACGGAGGCGTCATCTGAAACCATCCTGTTATGACGCCACTCCCTCCCGCACCCACACGGAGTGGAAGCAGGGACCTTACACAGCTCGGGACTCCCCAGACAGGGCCAAAGCACCTCTACGGGACCGGCCGCTCAGCATAACATCCATCAGGCAGAGAGGAGGGAAGGAAACATCTCTACAGGTTCTTAAATGCTCCCCACTCCTCCTCGCCCCACCTCATACACGGTGCTCTTAAATATTAACATTTAGGAAGAAACAGACAAAGGTCTACAAGCAAGCAAAATAGGTAAGTGCATCCAGAGAGGCAAGTGTGAGGCCCGGGACTGGTTCTCAAGCTGAGATGGGACGGAATGTGTCAGGGAGACTGTTAATGAACGCTAGGTAGCATGGCAGGGGGTGGGGTGGAGCACGGACCCGAAATCCAGACAAGAGCCTTTGGTGTGAGGAGAAGATTTCCTAGTCATTAAAGTCAGCGGCAGGGACTACTCCTTTGTGACAGCTGGAAATATATCCCCCTCCCCCCTCCCAACAAATCGTCGGCTACTCGCCTTTATGCCCTTTACGATGTGTTTCTGTAGCTGACAGCGGTGATCTCTTTTCCTGGAACTTTAAGAGCAGGGCGCAGAGGAACCAAAACTTACCTAATTATCGGCAGGGCCTATTGTCCTAATACGGTTACCATTCTAGGGAAAAGAAAAGCCTGATTCCTTCCCAGGAAGTGTGTGAGGGCAAAGGCTCACACTGAGAAAAGAAATAAGAAAAGCTCACTAGTCACATGGATGACGGGAAGCCAGACGCCCGAGTTAAAATCTCTTGATGGAACCTTAAAAGCTACATGAGATCGGGAAAGGATGCTCAAGACTTGGGAGGACCGTTTCATCCTAAAAAAGCCAGCTCTCTAAATAAATAGAAAAAGGGCTGGAAGTGCAGATAACAGTATGTCAGCAGAGGGTCGCCAGGGGGCTGAATTAGAGATGACTTTCTTTGTTTTTCCTCTTTGAGTATCCGTACTGTCTAAATTTTTATAATGACTACTTGGGCTGAGTTGAGGAGCCAACCAGGTGGACGAAAGGGAGTAGGTCCATCTCAGGCAGAGGGGAGACGGTGTAAAAGCACAGAGGCATGAAGCCACACGGGGCAGCACGGATCATGTGCTCTAGTTTGGCTGGAAGGCAGGTGTGAGCAGAGGCGGGGGAGCAGGCGATGGGCCTGCAAAGAAGGCAGTGCCCTGAACACAAGGGCTCCAACGCGCCAGGCGGGGGGATCTGGGAGCCAGGGAAAGTGAGGGCGCTGTATCAACAGACTGCCGCCCACAAGAAAAAAGTTACACGTAATCACTAATCCCTCCCCCGTGAATAACTTCATTACCCTGCGGGGACAGCAGATTTAAAAGTACTGTTCTGAAACCTCTAAATGGTTCCTTTTTTTCCCACAAGGAGGGCCTGAGACCTAATCTGATTAACTGAATGGACACAGATGTAATTGGCAGTTTCAAAAAACAATTTACACTTTTTTTTTTTTCCAAGCTTTTTCAATGGATGAACATCCGGAACTCACTTGACTATAAACTGTGTACACAGTTCAGAGAGAAAAGTGAAATTGCTGTGCCCACTCCAAAGCTCACACCCCTTCCTCCAGAAGCAGAGGTCTGCCCACCTCTGCGGCCACATGTGTTATTTACGGGACAAAGCTACTATCCAGCGCTTGACTTGAGAATCTTCTCTTGGCCTTTCCACGGCACATCCAATAAATTCAAAGGATGCCAAGCAAACTGTTCACCCAGACATACTTGGTTAGAAATATAAAAATATTTATCACTAGTCCTTTAAGAGGACCCCAGTTTTTCATTTTTGGCTTGGTAAGGTGACATTTTATTTCATCCTGTTTCCAGTTTAAAAGGAAATGGCACTGGAGAGACAAGGCAACTTTTCCAAGTTACTGCACTGTCTTCTCTGAAAGGGAGAAAGGAATGTCAAGGAAGGGGGCGGGGAGCTTAAAAAGAGTGGAACACCAGCAAGCAGGGCCTCCTCTCCTTTTCACCTTAAGTCTTTTCTCTCCCTCATTCACAGCTTTAGGTTCTTTGTTTGTTTAACAAACCATTACAATCATACCCAGTTCAATGGGGAGGAATGTGAACCTCTCTAAGTAGCTGTCCTCGCAATCCACATGTGTGGTCCATCCGCAGCCCATCCGCAGGGGCTTCAATGTGCCGTCCTGTGCTCCTGTCGCCCTGGAGGCTAGGCACCTTGCTTACAATAAGCCCCAATTTCCCGCTGCCGCATGCTTCCTGCTCCTTCCCAGTAGCCTATAGCGATGCCTCACGTTGTTCTTCCTTCCCAGCTTGGCTGGCGACTGCCCTGTCCATTTTGCCTGAGCTTGTCCCGCTAAGCTCCAGAGACACACAGGGCCTGGGGTGTTCGCCACCCCCTACCTGTCTTCAGCCCACAGACTCACCGCTCAATACTTGGCAGTCACATTCCAGGATCTTACTGGTTGTCACGCACCGTCTTCCAGTGTCAATCATACAGTGACCGGAAGATACAAGGGCAAGACACTCCCACCCCCCCACACACACCCCTAATGAGAACTGCCAGTGCCTTTCTCAGTTCCTAGTAGACATGCTGGCCACGCTGGGATGAATTTCAATTTCTGGCCAAGAAATCATGATATTATTTAGTAAGAATATTCTATTTCAAATGGAGCCAAAAGAACCTTCAGTAAAACAATATTACATTTCAGTTGAACTCATAAAGTCCTCTCATGCTACTTTGTCTACTAATGCCCATCTGACAGCCCTGTGAGATGGGCTAGAAAGGCATCTTTAACCCCATCTAACAGATGAGGAAACTGAGGCCCAGACACCTCAGTCCTTTGCCCACAGGCACTCACTAATACAAAGATACTGCAGGCAATACACTGTACTACGCAAAGCCTAATGCACAGCGTTAACTTCTAAGAGTGTTAACTCCCATTAATGTCATGACTGATGACGACGATGGTGACCAGAGGCCAAACCCGGATGTTCTGAGCTAAACCAAGCACTCTCCACTCCCACCTTGCCATCCTCCCCGGCTAAGCTGTCTACACAGCAGCGGACTTCAGCAGTAGCTTTTACCGCAGTATTTTCAAAGCCTTGGAAGCTGTAGCTGGACTCCCTAGTGCAACTGGTACGTGACCAGCATCTTCCTTAGGCTTATCAGTCAACATCTTCCACAAATGGGAGGCAACCTTTACACATCTTCTTATGTACACAAGTGAGGAGTGAAGATAGGGCAGCTTTAAAGCTTTTGAACTGATGGCGTTGTCAGCAGAAAATTCCAGAGATCTGCAGATATTACGGGGGCTGTGTGTGGGGAAGGCAGAGGATATGAGAAGTTGTTAACTGCAGGATCTGATTCCCCGAAACACAGAGGATACTAATTTGCTTTTTAAAAAGAGAAGGTCAAAAGAATTCTGTTCTAAGGTATTTCACAGTTTGAGGGGGAAATGTAGCTCTTCTCTACCAGAGGCTTTTTGAAGTGCCTTGAACCTCCTGCATGTCCTTGACCTCTTTTACTATGTGTTTACAAGCAATTACTAATAAACATGCTCAGATAGAAGTAATTTTTAAAAGCGATCATTGCTTGCGTACCTACTCGGCGACAGGAAACATCAGCTCGAAGGCAGTCAGGGAGACCTCTCAGAAGTTTGAGGCTTCAAACCTGTAAGAAGAGATCTTGCACACCTTAAGTGAACGAAGCTAGAAAAACACTCCCCCTGCCCCCCACCCCCGCTTACGTGGCAACTTGAGCTTGCTTACTTCAAGAGCACAAACACATACACAACTGCTAATGTGTGGAGGAGATTTTCTCCTGCTTTTTAGGCATTTTAATAGACGATAGATCAAGTTCAGATGTTAAAATCCCACAGTATAATACGTCAGTAGACCCACCACCCTTAATTTTTAAACGTCTCAGATACACCATATGGCAAAAGTCTGTAACATTTAGATCATCTGATATATTTAAAAGGTGTGCTGAAGTTCATAATGTTGTAACTTAAAAGGTTTTCAACGTCTCATGTAATCTTGCCCAGGAAGATCTTTAAGTATTTATATTATATCCTTTGTCCTACTTGCAACTGGATTAGAAAAACCCTGATGTTTTCCCCTGCTTTCTGCAAGTAGAAAAAAAAACAACAACCATGAAATTGCTTACATAAAATATTCAAAATAGAACTCAGAGGAAATGGCATTTTTAAAAAATCAACAGTATTAGAATACCATAAAACGGGTATGCAAGTCTATGTAATAACAGAACCTAAAACAAATTATGAATTGAAAAAAATCAGCAATAAACAGTAGACATTCATTTTCAACAAAAGCCTCACATAAAAAGCTTCATATCTTCATATAGATTTATCAACCGTGCAGGGTGAAAAGGCTGAAGTCTCCAATTTGCATATACAATTCCACGGTTACCAAACCTGGCCATACGTTAGAATTACCAGGGCAATCTTTTAAAAATACAGATTCCTAGGCCGCAGTACAAACTAACACTGACTGACAGCGTCGCTGGGGCCCTGGGAACTTATGTTTTCACCAAGTCTCCAGACAGGTCTACAGCCAGCTTCGCACCACTGATCCCTGGTGAGCATTTGGAAACGGGTATCTCTGTTCACCAATCAATTATAAAAGTCGGCTTCTTCCAACTAAGACTATTCTAACCAGTCGATCCTCTTAGGGAGGAAGCTTTTCGGGATTCTCTTTACTGGTACAAAGGTAAATCTATTATGTAACAGCCAATTATATCTCACCTAAGCGATTTATTCACTTGGTCGCCTGTTTTCTTCTCTTAATTTGCTCAAAAAGGCTATGTCCATTTATTTTGAATAATATAAGTTATTAAACAGGAAAATTAAGTTAAAAACAGGAAAATTAAGGCCATTTTCAGACAACTAAAGTTTTAAAATAATCCACCACAATTTAGGGGAAATACTGGAGGTGAGTAGGTTCTCTGAATCACCCAGAGTATTTGTTTTAAACGTACTCCTTGCTTTGCAGATGCATAAACACTTCACAAATTATCCTCATGGTCAAGCTCTCTTCTCAAAATACTCAACCTTTATCGTGGTGGTTTAATTGGGTGGTCTCCAAAGGCCTATATTAATTTTTTTTAAGAGCTGTAAAAAACATTAAAGCAAGAGAGTACAATTCTTCTGGATGATTCCTCCTTTGCTCCTACCCATCTCATCAATGGACAATACCAATTTATGAATTTATGAAGAGAGGCAGAGGCTCTCTTCTGCTTCACTAGAAAGGGCGCACATGACATGAAGTACGCAAACCAGGCAGTGGAGTAGCTTAGCTTCATTGTCAAAATATTCAAATTATCACTAAAAGAAAGAGATTCCTTTCTGAATTCAACAATACTCCTTGGCCTCCGAGGGCTCACACAGGAGCTTATTCTTAAGCCGTTCAATGTAAGCAGCACTAGTGAAAGCGGAGAACTCTGGCAGGGAGGAGATCAAGTCCCTCGGCCTTTCCCACCTGCCATCTCAGCCCCAGTTTAATGCTTAAATAGTTAACAATGCAACAGAGAACCTGAAAGCATGCGTGGCCCCAGGGGAAAAATCATGCGCAGTCTACAACAGTTTAATAAAGCAGCGCAGAGGCAGTTAGGAAGAATAACACGTCTGCATTTGACGGGATGCTACTTGCAGACAATGGTTTTTCAGGTCAGAATTTGGATTTCAGAAATCACAGAGAAAAGGTTTCAATATGTCAATTCTATTATTTTTTTTGTAAAGAATACGTTTTTTTTTTAAATGACCCAATAACATTAAACATTTCTAGATATACTTGTTTCTGAGCTTCAGAGTAGGAAGAAAAATCACATTTTTCTAGGAACGAGGATTGGTGCACGGTAAACAGATCAGTTAGAGGGAATTGTCTTAAATAAAGGGGAGATATTTAGGGGGAAATGATTTGTTTATTCAGTGATGACAAAAACTAAAGTTTCCTGAATCTAGAGCGTTACGATTTCTAGAACGCATTTCTGCTGTCACAATCTGTTTTTCTAAGCATTAGCTTCTGAGCCGCTTTGAGAAACGCGTCTTTTTCTCTGTTAATGAACTGGTTTAGCTGCCTGCTGAGCGCTCACTGAAACCCGAATTGAACAAAGGGATTTCCCTCCAGTTTCAGCTCATTCACTTGGAGTTACTCCTGATTTTGCTTAAGTAAATTCTTCAAACTGACTTTTTTATTTCAAATGATTTGAGTGGGAAAGAACTGGGCGAGCCTGGACACAGGGAGGCCTGCCTCGGCTTCCAGCGAAAGACTCCTCTGGGTTGAGGATGTGCAGGGCCTGTTTTCGAAAAGCCTCCCAGATAAGTTTTTTATTTTCTAAGGACTGTAATTCCAGACGGAAAGGAGCCCACCCGATTTGGCAGATCACAGGCAGCTAAGTCTTACTTCGGGGAGCTGGATCACCGCGACTGAGATTATACCTCTGAAGTGGAGACCGTAAACAGGACATTCATTATTCATTTCACAGCAATGGAGTCGTTTTGAAGACGACAGGAGCATGTTGTGAAAGGGTCGCTCAGAGTTTGAACAGATCTGTGAGCCTGGCACCTGGCCCTCTACCTTCTCTCACACAATCCCTGGGGGACTTCAGTCACCACCCAGGGTTTCAACTACTCCTTAGGGTCACAGACCTCCCAAATCTCTATCTTCAATCCTGAACTTCTTTCATATTTCAGGCGAATCCATCTACCTTCCTCCTGCACCTCTCAGCTTAGATATCGTCAGTGCCCCTGAAGGTCACCTACCCTAGAGCAGGGGCTCCGCACGGCTAACCCGCCAGGCCTGCTCCTCCGCCACCAGCGATTTTAGCCACTGGCACCACTATGGGATAAGAGTTAACGTCTGTTGGATGCTCACCAGGTCATGGCCGTTGTTTTAATCACTTTACTGAATGCTCCAAACAACCAACCGTATGCGGAGGAAGCATTAACCTCATCTTACTTATGGGGAAACTGAGGCTTAGGAGTGACGCCAGTTTGCCCACGGTCACACAGTCAGCAAGCAGCTGGGCCGGGCTCTGCATCCAGAGTGTGGGATTTGAGAGTCCACATTATTAATAGTCAGTCTCTTCACCGTGTTGCTTCCCAGCTGCTCCAAAGTTAGAAACTCTGGAGGCATACGAGATTTTACTCACTGACTAAGCTATACAGATTCTTCGAGCTTATTGTCTCTCAAATCTGTTTCCTTCTCTTCATTTCCATAGTTACCAGTGTTTGGGTGATGTTTTGCCTTCATTACAGCCTCCAAATCAGTGCAGCAGGACAACTCTGGAATGTTACTTCGTTTGTCCTCCCAACATCCTTTCTAGCTCATTTAAAACAGGTGCAGCTTTGTAATTCCTTGTATTTTAGCCCAGATGACGGCAGAAGCAGTCTGTCTTTCTTAACATCTAAACCCAGTGAGGAGACTCTGCCCAATTTCAGGGTCGAGAGAAGGAGAGAGCGGTAAGAGGGAGAGAAAAAGACACTGTCCCCTCCACCCCCAGCTCCCGGGGCTGGAAAGGAAAAGGGGCCCTGGCACAGCTCTGTCCCCAACGCAGGGCAGAACCCTCTAGAGGACAGCTGTGGGTGTGCTCAGGGAGGCCAGGCCTGGGGCAAGAGTGGCAGGGCTTCAAGAGACCACTACCCCACTGTCATATACCAAAGACCAGCCCTCACCTACCGGGTGCCAGGGAAGTCTCCAGATTCTAGGACACACACTCCACGGGGGAAAGGGAGACACCTAAAAATGACTGCAATGAAATTTCTCTCTAGGTTGACGGCATGGGGAATATAAAAGTGAGTACTTCCTGCATACTTGACACCGTGGAATGAGATTCAGACCTGTGAGGGGCGCCTGAGTAAGGTGCAAAGAATCACAGACTTGTGTGCATCTGTGCTATAGACTAGCTTCAACTGCCACAATGGGAGCCAGATTATTTTTCAAAAAATGCCACCACCCCTCCTCTTGTAGAGAGGAGTGTGGACTCTGCAAAGGTGCTGGGGACCTGGCAGCTGTCCTGTGCTTTAGTCCCGGGGGCAGGTAGAGAAGGAAGGAAGGAAGGAAACAAGTACAGATGTCGAGAGTTTACTCACAAGATTAACGCCTCTGATTCCTATGCAAATACCTAGAAAGGGAGAGACAGAGAAAGTTTAAGGCCTTTATCTTAAACTCTGAATTGCTTAAAAACCAAAGGAAAAAACAGAAGTCTACTAGGAAGAGAAAAGAGAGGCCAGTGCTGCTAGAATCTTGAGGCCCAGGACACCGCCGCTTCTGAGCCTGGACGTGCCTCCCAGACCAGCTGCCCGGACAGAGTTTCCATCAGTTTGGAAACCAACTGTTTCCAACAGTTCTGGAAACTGTTGGTTTCCAGAAGATGGAAATAAGAGTGTGCTGGAAACTGGGGTGGTGTCAGGGAGGAGAAACGATATAAATGTGACAAATTTGTTGATTCAGAGATGTTGCAGTAACGGTAGGTCCTTGTGACACCAAATGTCTACAGGGATTTGGACTCTGGGGTCAGTCATGTCCTCAAAACAAATTCCATTTAAATTCTGTGGCTGAATATCTGAGACTTCGGATGAGGCTTATGAAGGCCCTGATGAAAACCAGAGAGGATTCTAGATAAGCCAAGATGTATCAGCCAGTATGCCGAGATTAGAACTTTTGGAACAGGGAGTTCTGGTTGGAAGCATTTCAGACATACAAGAATCAGCAAATAGGGGACCCCATTTTCCTGCTGCACTAGCACCCACTAAGTCTGCCCGGCATGTGGGGCGCATCCACAGGGAAGACAGACCCGGGAGAGGAGGAGATATCTGGGGAGCAAGTGCCCCATCACAGAGGCAGGGCGGGCCAAGACAGTGCCCCCCTCTCTGCTTCGGTTATTAGGAAAATGAGCATTTGGTATTAAACGGTGCCCAAGAAGAAAACCCCCAGACAGGGAACTTGGAAGTTAGGGTGCGTTGAGCAAGCAGACAGAGGCTCGGAAAACCAGAGTGCAGGGCCGCTCTCCTCTCCTAAGGGTCTGGCCTCTGCTGACACTTGCTTCCCTTCTCACACCAGATGGGGGAGCCCAGATGGAAGAGAGGAGGGGGCAGTCAATGAGCACTCACAGGGCTCAGCCCCAACCCTCACCATCCGACAGGGGCAACCACGTGCGGGAGGCTACCTTCCGACCTGTGGTGCCCCAAAACTTAGTGGCGGTGGAGGGTGTGCTGGACGATGGGGACCGGCCCACCCTACTGGCCAAGAACTCAATTTTCACGTGGCTTCCTTCAAACTACTACTAGCCTGGCAAGTAAAGAGCTTATCAGTAAAGGGACATTTCTACGCACTGGACACCGAGATCCCTACTGGTTCCTCAGCCTCTCTGTTCTCAGACTGGCTCCCCTTCATCCCTTCATTCTAACAATGCCGCTGTCAGAGTGATTCTTCTAACATGCAAATACGCTCCCGTCACTTGGCTGTTTGGAATTCTTCAATGGTCCCATTAATTTCCGTCAGTTGCAACCAAGAGTCCTGACTGATCCACTGCAAGTTTTTAATCAGAAGAGCGATATGCTAAGGGCTCGCGTTATAGAAAGAGACCTCAGACAGCAGGCAGACAGATAATGCTCCTGCGTTTATCCATTCTATACATTAAAATCAGTAATTCCATAGGAAAAAACACAGAAATCAATTTTTTAAAGCTGTGCACAAAAAAGACTAACAGCAATAACTGAACACTGAAGTTTCTCTGTAAAGCTGAGTGTTGACAGGGAGCTCTAAATCTCCCCTGAATCGGAACTAGCAAACGGGAACCATTTTAGGGAAACAACAAAAAATGATGATCACCCTACTGTGGTTCTAATTTGCACGTTGACTGTGTGTGTGTGCGCGTCTGTTTTATGAATCACTTTTAATTCCTGTGCTCAAACAAAAAGGGAAGAATTACCTTGGTAAATGCCACATAATGGCTCAATTAAGTTACTCCCCAAATAAAGTACACTTTGTCATAGTATAAACACGCATAACTCCTAACACTATTTTAAACACATTGATAGAGATATGTGCTTTATTTATTAATTGTACCCACAATAGTTAACACCCTCCTATATGATGACCCCCCAATGCCCTTCATCCCCAACGGCCTTCACTTTAACTTTTTGTTTGTTCAGGGAGTCAAGGAAGTAAAAAAAAAAAAAAAAAAAAAAAAAAATTAATGCTATTTCTTGGATAGTAACTTTCCTTACCTCAAAGTGGTATGATAATGTGTTTTACTCTCCCTTATTCTTTTACTAGAAGCATACTCTACTTAATACTAGGTTGTGTTCCTACCGTTAGTTAAAAAACGTTAACCAAATGATACTATTCTGCTGGAGGAAGTCCAAGAAAGATGGGCTGGTGGAGTGCAAAGAGCAGCGGCTTTGGAGTCACATGGCTCTAGGTCGGAACACTGCTCTGCTACTTGCCAGGTAGGTAACCTTAAGCAAGTTCCCTAACTTCTCTTCATGCTTACATCTCTCTACCTGGCAGAGCTGTTGTAAGATTATGCATTACGTATGTCCATACGGGGGCACAATGACTGGGGCAGAGTCTGAAGTTTATGTACAAAGTAGATGTGGCCTGTTTAGTAAGTATCAAGAATGATTTTATACACTGGGTAAGTTCACAACTAGGAAATATTCATAACCTGTTTCAGAATACAATACATGTAACAGAAAGTATGAATTATTGGTTCACTTCAATAATCTTTCTTTAATTTGGATCATGACACAATTCCATTCTCTAACACATACTTGTAAAAGAAGTTTCTAATTATTTCCTGCCTGCTTCAAAACTTTGTATGTCATGTATTTGAAAGATTTTTAAATTCTTAAGCAGTATAATATTATTAGCTGTGCTT
Source organism: Orcinus orca (assembly GCF_937001465.1). Lineage (NCBI taxonomy): Eukaryota > Metazoa > Chordata > Mammalia > Artiodactyla > Delphinidae > Orcinus > Orcinus orca. Next base: position 20,581,787 of record NC_064570.1, on the reverse strand, counting down.
TTAATGGCAATGTCACATTTAACTAGAGGAAACAATTACAAATAGGCCTGGCATGAATTGGTCTTACAGGTATCATGAAGTCACCCAAATGATATACAGAAGTGATTCTGGCACATTTGGATGTTGCTAGAATCTTTCTTTTGAATGTATGAGTGGGGAAGTGGATTAATTTCAATTAGAACCATTTGGAGAACAGGAATTTAAACACACACATCTAATATTTCACTTTGGCCCTTCACCTGGAGCAGCTGTGGACAGCCTTTCTAGAAGTCAGTCCAAGAGCAAAATAAATTTGGAAGTGGTTCATCTAGTTTAGGAGAAAAAAAAAAAACCAAAAAAACTCAAGTGTACAATGGGATATAAGAAAACTTACAAAGAAGACTGGAATAAAAAAATACGGCATATTGCAGTCAAGGACATTTTGCAAAAAACTATGTGGAGAGAGGCCAAAAGTTATGGTTAAGCAACACTGTTAGCACTAAAGCTGCAAAGTAGGGGGAGGGTTCCTTTGGGGTGAAGAAGGCAATGGGCTTAAACAGAGAACGAATACACGTCACAGGAGAAAAACAACCCAAATGCTGGATATGAAATTTAATGACTAGGTGTCACTATTTTGAAACAGGCGTTTAAAACAAATCATCATCTCTAAATGTATGATGGAGAAAAATAAAAACCAAAACTTCTGATAAATATTGGGGATACTGTCGACCACGAGTTCCCTCAAATTTAGGGGCAAATTTGGGTTACCTCCACTGGATTTAGTGGCATACTTATTTCATAATTTTAGGAAATTTGGACAGAATATACGCAAATTGAGAATCACCTCACATTATGACTTTAGGAGCATGATTTAGAGACTGAATTGTCATGGATGCAACGTACTAAATACGATTCTAAATGGAGTCTAATACCCCCAATTTTCCCCTAGCATTAATTTGTTTTTCTTTGAAAACGTCTTTTTAAGTGTCAGGGAGGGAGATCACAAGTTTCTAGGAAACAAGTCATGATAAATAAAAGGCATCTGTAGAGTGCCCCTTATTTCTAAGGTTATATGAGTATCAATGACAGTTCTTGGCATGTCCTCTTGATTTTTCTAAAGAGGAAAAAATAGGCTTCGTATTCCCCAGCCGTAATTTTTCCCTCAAGGTCTGCAGTTCCTCAAATGAAAATTCTCGGAGAGCAAGTGTTTTCTGGAACATAACCCCCTCTACCGTGGAGAGCGGGAAGCTTTGGCGTGTGCTCTAACGTAGGAGAATGAGAACACAGACTCACAGCTGGCCACAGAGAGCAGCCTGGGCAGAAGTCAGAGGGTGTAGCGGAGACACACTTACCTTTCTAAGTTTGAGGTACAGAGGAGTTTCAGATGTGACATGAAACATCAGATGTGAGAGCAATCCTAGAAGAGGAAAAAAATGTCAAAAGGTTAAAGAAAAAAAAAAAAGGCATTGAGAAAAACCACACCGATACTGCGTTAGGAGACATTTATATACAGAATGTGAGTTCAGGAATGCCAGCATCAAAAACTTCTTTCCGTCAATATGCCATCGTGTTATATTCCAACCTTCCAGAGACACACCTCTAAGTTCTTACAGGATTTTTAGTTTGAGAGAGACAATGTGGTGACGTGGTGACGAGCTGGGGCCATGGTGCCAGAATGCCTACATTCAGATCCAGGTGTCACCTGGAGCCACTCAGAAACCTTACACCACTTGCTGAACAGCTCTCTGCCTCAGCTTCTCGCCTGTAAAATGGAGATGATAACCATACCTATAGCCTAAAAGCCTTTTGAGGATTAAATGAGTTAACGTGAGTGAAGTGCTGAACACGGCACCTGGGAAGCAAGGTGTACTCCTGTATTTGCAATTCTTTTCCAGAGACCCCAATTCACGTGAAAATTTCTCAGAGCCTCAGGAAGAAATCAGATGATAATCAGAACCTTTTGTAAAAGGGTCAACTAAGAACGTTATCCTTTAGGAAAAGGAAGCAGGTACCCAAGCAGGGCTGAGGGTGCACTGGGGAAGAGAGGGAAAAAGATGACAAAGAGCAAGGAAAGACCATTAAAAGGCCCAAACCAAACAAACAGGCAAACAAAAACCAAACCAAACAAACAAACCAACCCAAAACCAAAAGGAACCTTTGCTTAACTGCAATTTTTTTTTTCAAAGACAAGCTTATTACTCAGAGGAGAGGCCTGAAGGGCAGAACTTGTTGACAGTAAGCATACCCGTCTTTCTTGTAATTCAACCTAACCCGTAAGGAGGATGTTTCCCTTTCAATGACTAGATCAGCCTGTATTAGGCCCGCTTTATTTGGATGGATGGGAAGCTGTCTAAGAGGGAAGTATCTTTCTGCTAGGAAGTTTGTCTATGGAGATAAACACACACATAAATACAAAGATCTAATATATGTTGATCCCCAAACGTATTTTGAGGGTCTGACTCTTAAATTACTTGAAATTCTTCTTGTATACGACAACAGTCTTCAGGCCCGAGAAAAGGACTCTTTTATGGAGGATCATGTAGTTGACGTTATCTGGTTCTATAAACACAGCAAGAACACAACTTTTAACTACAGTCACTCCCTGGGGCCTGTATGTAGTTCTATCAATGTAGACAAGATATGCCTCACCGCTTTTAAGCTGAAACATCAAACGGAAAAGTGTCGTTTGATTTCCTACTTCTCCTTCCACCCTCTACCCCTCCCGACTTTGGTATGATGTCACACGAAATTACTTCCAGAAACTGGGAGGATTGAGCAGCCGAGTTATAAAACCTAAGTAAGAGGCTTACAGCTTTCTTATCTACAAGTTAATACTTACAGGGGCGAGAGTCTATCAATGATCAAGGCCGTGGTAATTTTCCTGTTTTGTAAGAAATCTAAAATCTCAGCAGAGTCACAACCTGCCGAATTGACCCCATTTGTACGACCCATACACGCACCTATCCCTCTACAAGACTGGCTACCACGACTCGTAAATTTGGAAACCTGTATTTTAAACTTCATCCCTACTTTTAATCAAGACAGAAAACCAAACAGATTGCTTTTAACGTAATCTTTGTGGTAAAAACAAAAATAACATGGAGAATAAAATATTAGCCAGTTTCTGTACCTGGGTGCTTACTTACCTCTCCCCTGCCCTCACCTTTTCTAAAGTTTTCCATTGTGATTTTAAGATGTTATTTTTCCCAAAGAATGTTGACAACTATTTCCCACTTAAAGCTCTGGTTTAAAAAGAAATCGGGTTTAACGTGAGAATAACTCAGGAACTGGGCTTGTCCTAGGGTCCTGTGAAATCACAGGAGTTAGTACTCTAGAATCAACATTTCCCCTACACACTTTTCACTTAGAAGTAAAGGTGCTTGCTCCCTTTGACAAGAGGTTCATAACATACAGTGGTGGTGAAGCTGGTTAAAGAAACTGTCAAAGGTTTTGTTTTGCATTATTTCACATTACATCATAGAATTAAAACCTGAAAATGGAAGTCTATCCATCTCAATCACTAAAGCTGGTCAGGTGAAAGTCTACAAAACTCTAAATTAAAAGTTTTTTCATCTTCTTACTGAAAATACCTAAACACTGTGCTGAGACTTATTTTTTAAAAAGAATATTAAAGAAGAGAGCTTGGATTTGAAAAGGACAATGCCATACACTTTCTATGCCTCCTGTTCAGAGGCTGACGGACTGCCCATTGCCACACTGAAAAACTGTTTAATAATCCTCCATAAAGGAAAGATTTTAAAAAGCTATGGCACCAATCAGGTAACAATAGATCAATCAGGTTTCCCTAAATGTAGTATTTGCAGTTGAAGCCTGGATAAGTAATTACATTCAAAGTAATGTACAGGGAGCTATCAATCCCCATTCATTCAGCACACATTCACTGAGCCAAGAGCTTTGCTGGGTTTGGAGATATAAAAATGAATACGACACAGCTGCTTTACTTCCAGCTAAAAGAATATACCTAAACAAAGAGCTACAGGGCAATGTGTTAAGTGTTATAATAGAGGTGTGCACAATGGGCTGAGGGCCAAAGGAAAAAGCAATAAATTCTTTCTGGGAAATCAAGCAAGTGAGGGGAGAGATAAAAGAAGGTATGGTGATGTTTCCTTGTGATAAACTCGACTTTTACTGTGTTGTCAAACGTAAGACAGTAATTTTAGGATTTGTGAACCGTTCTCATCGCAAGTGCTAAATTGGTCTACAAGCCAGTTTCATTTATGTTTGACACAGACTTCCAGTTATAATATCCCAAGAATAAACATTTCAAAACTAAACGTGATTTGTAGTATTTCCACCCAACACACAATCCAGAACAGCACAAACACCTACGTGAATGAAACAGATACAAAGTTCAGAGATGTTTTGAAACATAAATGAATGAAAGACACATTCTAGAGACGTAGTGATATCATATTAACAATGCCTAAAATAAGTATCAATTTTTTTCTCTTCTTCTTAAAGCAAAAATAAAAGAATCACCTGATTATATCACGGTTAATATTTGTCTTTCTCTACTTCTGTGTTTAAAAAAAATAAGGAGGGTATTGAATCAACTTCTACTTAACATTATTTATTATGCATATCATATTCCTACTTATAACACAGTTGTGACAGAACCTCCATTGTCCATTACACACTAGCCCCAAACTTGAGTAATTCTAATGTAAGCATGAGAAACCACGTCTCCTTTGGGGTGAATTTCCAAATTCCTCTGTGTTAAACTGAGGTCTCATTTTCCCTGTGCCTGGTTTTCACAAGAAGGTCCATTCCACCCCATGTGCTCCTTTTCAGCTGTCAATAAACAGAGGCAGTGAATTCCCCCACAGCTTCACAAAGCTAGTTAGGCAGAGCCATTCATTCCTTCAGGAAAACAGGGCATTGATTTCAGTGAGTTCCCAGGGAGCAGCTGCAACAAAGAGATCAAAGGCCCACCTCTCTTTCCCTCCACTGCTTTCATTAGGCCAGGCCCAGACAAACAGCGACAGGTTTCCTCGAGACAAGGAGAGGGCCGGCAGACCACCTCATGGTTCAATTCAAATTCATCCGTTTCCTACATTCCAGTGACAGTCCAGAATGCTAACCATGACAGACCAGCACAATCACCCGGCATAATATACTGCTCGCTAGTTCATCCAAGGTCAGAGGGAGAAAACAAGCGCTGAGGGAAGTCCTCCACTTCTAGGGCCCGCTGAGCCACGACGGCCCCCCGACATTCCATAAATAAACTAGGCCCGCTCACTCTCCCTTTCTTTCTCCACCCTGCAATCCCACAAGCGATGGTCTCACTTAATCTGCAATTTCTTTCGTGTCACCATACCTACACCACTGGGACACTCTATTCTCAACCTAATGGTTCTGCTGATGATAGGAGGTCTGCTACACGCACTGCCCTTCTTGGTTCACACCCAGTAAACTACTACCGTAGGATGAACTGAGAGCTGTAACTCCTGGGGCTTCCCTCAGGCCTCATCTCCAGAGAAGGCCACGCGACCTAAAGAGAGACTCCATTTGCATAAATTCTGTTTGCAAAACACAAACACAACAGAGATAGAACAGTTAGCTTTTTGATGTGAGCTAGGTAATCACCGAAACTGGTAATCCAAGCTCTTAAATGACAGTCTGTGGGTGAATGAGGGTGTGTGTGTGTGTGTGTGTGTGTGTGTGTGTGTGTGTGTGTGTGTGCGCGCGCGCGTGCGTGCGTGTGTGTGTGTGTGTGTGTGTGTGTCAGAAGAGGGTTAGCGAGGGGGGAGGGGAGAACCAGAGGGACTAGGGAAGAAAGTGGATTATCCTGATTCGTTACCTACACTGAACACACAGAATTTAAAGATTTCCAAAGTCTCCACTGAATTCCGAACTGCTACTTTGACACCACGCTCACGAGAGCCCGTAACAAAATGCGTTCATTTTATTGTGCTCCACTCCATTTCTGCTGCTAATCCTGAGTAAACATGGGAATAGATGGGTTAAGTTTCAAAATTCCTAAACCAAAAAGAAAATAAACAATACTGGAATGAAAGGTATGGAGAACTCACTCCATGACACAGAACACGGCCTTCCCACGTGCCCATCTTAGGAGCTTCGGGACTGACCTGGGGGGTCCATTCATTGATTATTCATTTGACTGCCAAAGATGCCATTTTGTATAGGGTACTGAACAGTCCTCAAGGTAAAGACTTTCACTTTTCTCAAACTGGGACAGAAATAAACTTAGAAAATACAGAACTCCCAACTGCACAGGAAAGGTAGTGGAATTCTTGGTAGGCTCAGTGTGACAGTTATATTAGGAACCTCAAAGCTGACTCTGGCACTGATTCACTTTGGCCTCTGTGTCTCCCTACTCTTCCAAAATGGAGACAGAAACATCCGTGAAGAATTCCTTTACGAAGGATTGTGAAATAATCGTTCCTCAAAAACGATGTACTTCATCGAAGAAAGCTGGTCTTAGGAGTATAACCTCCTTCTATAATAGATCACTCTAATTCAATAGAGCTGCTTTGGAAACTCGCTACGTTTCTATGAATCAAATCATTTTTTAAAAGCAGTCAGAAAATTTACTACTCGAAGAAAGGCTATGGCAAATGACGACATATACTCATCAATTCACTTATATACTTTTCAAAAGCATTTACAAAGCACTTAGAAACATCAATTTGATCTTCACCATAACCATCTGAGATAGGTGGTTTTATGAATTTCTATTTTTGAATGAGGAAAAAAGCCTCAAGAGAGGTAATCAATTGATTTGCCAAAGTCACAGAACAAATAAGTATATGAGTCACAACTTTCAATATTGTTTCTAAATCCCATGCTGTTTCCTTTGCCCCTAGCTACCACCTCTGCGTGTAATTATTCACTGACGTTCTCCGTAACTGTATTAAATAAGTAATAAGAATCTATTTCTAATGCATTGTACCGCTCATTCAAGGAGGCAGTGTTTAAGAGTATGGACTCTGGTGTCAGGTTCACATTCAAATTTTAGTGTCACCTTTTAGTAGTTTTGTAAATTAAGCAATTTAACAGTATTTCCAGAACCTCGGTTTCCTCATCTGTAAAAGAGGAATAATACCTTCTTTCATAGGGCTTGCAAAGGATAGAATCAGATAACCTGTGTAAAGCACCTAGAGCAGTGTTAGCATATAAGAGATGCTCAATAATGGTAGCTATTATCATTGATGTTGAAAATCAAACCAATATAAAACTTGTTAAAAGGGGGAAAATGCTTCCTTTTCAATAAAAAGACACAAAATTTAACTTTCAGCCTCTAGATTACATGGTTCCCTCTAGCACTAAAAATTTAGCACTCAAGTCTAGGATTTTATGGGGTCAAGTAATAAACCAAGATCAAACTGTCATAAAAGATAAGCTACTATACAAAATAGAAACACTAATTGGTCTTAAAAAAAAAAACTGAGGCAAGTTCATGGTTGCTATAAAGCAGCAATGTTGTTTTTCTGTACAATCAGTTCTACTTCTTGCCGTTTAACCATTTTAAGTAGAAATGTACTGGTGTTAGGCAGAAATTCACAGACTATTGCCACATGAAGAGAAAAATACCTAATAGGAATACTTGTTTTATGTAGCTAGTGCGTTAAAGTTTTCAAAGAATACATGTCTTACTTCATTTGACCCTCATGCTACTCACTAGGAGAACATGGATTAACTTTCTAGCACAAGAAAAGACTGCCAGTGATAAAAGGCAAACCTTACTTTTTAACTCCTTGTCTCATTTTTCATGACCCCTGATTGATAGATGATGGTATGCAGATGCTACAGTGCAGAGTGTACAAAATACTATGGGAAGACAGAGACAGGCCAGTAAGTCTCGGAGAGCCAGAAAAGGCTTTGGAAAGTAGATGGCATTTATCCAACTTTTACCTAGTACACAAGCACGTCTAGAATATTCTTGGTTGTTCTTGAGCTTCATGGGATTTTCTCTGAATTCTGAATATGTCATTCAGTGATTTAGTTGTCCTTCACTGCTTTTGCTGATCTGCAAACATCAATGGTTCCCCCTTTAAAAATTTTTTTTATCCAGTGCTTTGATATTTAAAAAGGCAGGGAATTGAGGCCACTGTTGTTTGACTCAACACCACTTAAGGCTCCTTCTAATTCTGTATTTCTGTGATTTTTAAAAATTACTGCTCATTCTTACATTGCATTACCTACTATATAACACATCAGTTTAAATGTGCTTGTTTATCTATAGCCTATTAACACTGAGAATTTTTTTTTTCCTTCACTACCATTTATCTCAGAAATTAATAGTTGGGAAGAACCCTTAAGAATGTCTAAGGAAGCATGTCTCACTAAAGAAACTCAGTCCATAGCTGTGGAAGTTTGATGGTTATTTCTTTCTCATGAAGGGCTAAGAATTGCCTTTTTATAACCACCTCTAATTGTCTTCTCCAACAATATGAAACAAACATATTTTTTAACAAAAGACATTAGATATTTGAAGGCAATTTTAACAATCCCTTACCTTGAGCCATTAATTTGAGACTGTTCTTTCCTAATATAGATTATTAGTGCTATAAGTTTCCCTCTAAGTACCGCTATAGTTGCATCCTAATTATTTGGAAATATGTTTCATTTCCATTCAGTTGAAAATACTTCCCAATTACCCTTTTCATTTATGTCACATGGGTTATTTGGTAAAATTCACCAGTGTGACCATTTGGGCCTGGGTTTCTTTTTTGGAAGGTTTTTGGTGGTGGTGGTGGTGGTGGTATTGTTTGTTTGTTTTTAATATATACTATTAATTTGATGTCTTTAATAGATATAGAGCTGTTCAGGTAATCTATTTCTCCCTGAGGGAGTTTTGGTAGTTTGTATCTTTCTAGGATTTGGTCCATTTCATCTAAGTTCTCAAATTTGTGGGCAGAGATTGTAGTATTCTCTCATTAGCCCTGTAAAATCCATGAGGTCAGTAGTCGTGGCTCCTCTTTCCTTCCTGATACTGGTAATTTATGTCTTCTCTCTTTTATCCTTGGTTAGCCTCGCTATATGTTTATCATTTTATTAATCTTGTTCAAAGAAACCAGCTTTCCGTTTTGTTGGTTTTTCTTTATCATTTTCCTATTTTCAATTTTGTTGACTTCTCTAATTTTTATTATTTACTTTCTTCTGCTTGCTTTAAGTTTAATTTGCTCTTTTCTAGTTTCATAAGGTGGAAACTTCAGTTATTGATTTTAGGTTTTTTTCTAATATAAACATTTAATGCTATAAATTTCCTTCCAAGCACTATTTTAGCTGCATCCCACACATTTTTATAGACTATATTTTCACTTTATTTTAAAGTATTTTTAAATATTTCGTGAGACTTCTTTGATGCAGCAGGCATTATTTAGAACTGTGTTAATTTCCAAATATTTGAGAATTTTTACACTAACTTTTTGTTATTAACTTCATTTCCACTGTTGTCTGAGAATGTATTTCGTATGACTGGCATTCTTTGAAATGTAACATATTCTGTATGGCCTAGAATGTGCCCCTGGGTTATTTAGAAGTGTGTTGTTCGGTTATAAGATACTTTTCCAGATACCTTTCTGTTCTGATTTAATCTTTGTATGATTTAAACCCTTTTAAATTAATTGTCTTGTTTTTTTTACCCAGAATATGATCTATCTTGATAAAGTTCTAGGCATGCTTGAAAAGAATGTGTATTCTGCTTTTGTTGGGTAGAGTGTTCTATAACTGTCAATTAGGTCAAGCTGGTTGATAGTGGTGTTTTAGCCTTCTATATCTTTATTGGTTTGTTATCTACTTGATGTATCTGTTCAGAGAGGGTACTGAAATCTGACTACATTTGTGGATGTGTCTATTTCTCCTTGTATATACTGAAACCCTGCTATTAGGTGCATAAACATTTAAGAGGATTTTTTTTGATGAATTTACCACTTTATCATTATGAAAGAACCCTCTTTCTCCCTGGCAATATTCTTTGCTCTAATTTCTACTTTGTCTGATATTAATATAGCCACTCCAGGCTTTTTTTAAAAAAACTTATTTATTTTCTTCTATTTTTTTTTGGCTGCATCGGGTCTTAGTTGTGGCATGCAGGATCTTTGTTGAGGCATAAGGGATCTTTCGCTGTGGCACGCGGGCTTCCAGGGCACATGGGCTCTGTAGTTGTGACACGCAGGGTCCACAGCACATGGACTCTCTCATTGAGGCACGCGAGCTCAGTAGTTGTGGTGCATGGGCTTAGTTGCCCCTGGCATGTGGGATCTTAGTTCCCCGAACAGGGATTGAACCCACATCCCCTGCATTGCAGGTTCTTTACCACTGGACCACCAAGGAAGTCCCCACTCCAGGCTTTTTTTTTTTTTTTTGGCTGTGTTGGGTCTTCGTTGCTGTGCCCAGGCTTTCTCTAGTTGCAGCGAGTGGGAGCTACTCTTCATTGCAGTACACGGGCTTCTCTTTGCAGTGGCTTCTCTTGTTGTGGAGCACGAGCTCGAGGTGTGCAGGCTTCAGTAGTTGCAGCACACAGGCTCTAGAGCTCAGGCTCAGTAGTAGTGGCGCACGGGCTTAGTTGCTCCACGGCATGTGGGATTTTCCCAGACCAGGGATCGAACCTGTGTCCCCTGCACTGGCAGGTAGATTCTTAACCACTGAGTCACCATGGAAGTCCGCAGGCTTTTTAAAAAATTAGTGCTTAAGTGTATATTATTTTCCATCCTTTAGCTTGTAATCTTTTTATCTCTCTATATATGTTGTGCACTTTTTCTGCAGGCAGCATAGAGTTAATCCTTGTTTGTTTTTTTCTTTTTGAACCTAATTTGATATTCTTTGCCTTTTAATGAGAGTATTTAGACCATTTATACTTAATGTGTTATACTTATTGATATGGTTAGGTTGAAATGTAGCACCTTGCTTTTTTTTTTTGTATTTGTCCCATCTGTTCTCCATTCCCTTTTCCATTTTTCCCTGCCTTCTTTTGAACTATTTCTTTTTCTGATTTATCTCCTTTGTCTTATGACTACTTTTTATGCTTTAGTGTTGATTTAGGGTTTATGGCTATATCCTTAACTTATTACAATATCCCTTTAAGGGATATTGTACTTCACATATAGTAAAAAAAACTTTAATATTATATTTCATTTTTCCCCTCCTGATCTTTGTGCAATTATTGTCACACCTTTTATATGTTATAAACCCCAACTCCACTATTACTATTTTGTTTAAATGATTACCTTTTTAAAAAGCTTTAAATTTAAAAAAGCAAAACCTTATACATTTACCCAGGTGTTTACCATTTCTGGTGCTCTTTATTTCCACTTGGTATTATTTTCTTTCTTCCTGAGGACTTAGCATTTCTTGTAGTGTGGGTCTAACGGTGACTAACTCTTTAAGGTTTTGAATGTCTGAAAATGTCTTTATTTCACTACCTTTTTTGAAAAATATTTTCATTAGCTATAGATTTCTAGGTTAACAGTTTTTTCTTCCATTACTTTAAAGACATTGCTCCACTGTCTTCTGGCTTGCTTTGCTTTTGATGAAAAGTCTGCTGTCGTTCTTTGTTCCTCTAAATTTATAGTTTCTTCGTTCTCTACTTTAAAATCTTTCTCGTTATTACTGGTTTTAAATTATCTGATTAATGTTGTGCCTTGATGTAATTTTCTTCATTTTTTTCTCTTTTTTTTTTTTTTTTGGTAATTGCTAGCTTTTCATTGAGCTTCTGAGATTTGTGGGCTTATGGTTTTCATTAAATCTAGCAAATTTTCAGCCATTATTTAAAAAAATTTTTTTTCTGTTCCCTCCCTCCTTTGGAGACTCTAATTACACAATATTTTTGGCTGTTTAAAGTTATCCCACAGCTCACTGATGGGCTTTTTTTCCCAGGATTTTTGTGTGTGTGTTTTATTTTGTGTAATTTCTATTGCTGTGTCTTCAAGTTCATGCAATCTTTCTTTCTGCAGTGTCTAGTCCACTATTAATCCTATCCAGTGTATTTTTCATCTCAGATGTTTATGTTGTCTCTAGAAGATCAATTTGGGTCGTTTTATAGCTTTCATGTCTTTTCTTAACAAATTTATGCTTCCTCTATTGAACATACAAAACTTAGTTATACTAATGTTTTTAATATATTCATTTAGTGAATATGTTATTAAAATCTCATTAAATTACTCAAATAAAATGTTTATTAACTTTATTAATATCTTTGTTTATTAAATCTGTTTCATTTCTGAGTCTATTTTTATTGATTGAATTTTCTCTTACTACTGAATTTTCCTGTTTCTTTGCATATCTGGTAAATTTTGATTAAATGCTAGACACTGTGTACTTTACCTTGTTAGGTGCTGGATATTTTGTGTTTCTTTATATATTCTTGAGCTTTGTTCTGAGTTGGAGTTAAGTGACTAGAAACAATTTGACCCTTTTCTTTTCTATTTTAATTTTTTGTCCGCACCATGCGGCATGTGGGGTCTAACCTGTGCACCCTGCAATGGAACCGTGGAGTCTTAACCACTGGACGGCCAAGGAAGTCCCACAGTGCGACCCTGTAAACCAGAAGTCTGCAAATTATGGTGCACAAGCCAAATTTGGCCCAGAGTCTATTTATGTAAATAAAGTTTTATTAGAATACAGCCACCCCCATTCATTCACATATTGTCTATGACTGCTTTAACATTACAATGGCAGAGCTAAGTAGTTGCAGCAGAGGTCATATTGCCTGTAAAGCCTAAAGTATTTTCCATCTGGCCCTTTACTAAAAAAGTGTTGTGATTCCTCTTTAATGGCTTACTTTTAAGATTTTTTTTGTTTTGTTTTTTTTGGCCACACAGTGCAGCTTGTGGGATCTCAGTTCCCCAATCAGGGATCGAGCCCAGGTCCACAGCAATGAAAACCTGTGTCCTAGTCACTGGACCACAAGGGAATTCCCACTTTTAAGATTTTTTAGGTAGGATCAGGCCAGCCTTTAGTCTAGAGCTAATTTTGCCTCACCACTGAGGCAATACCCTTCTGAGCACTCCATCTAATGCCACTTGTATTACAAAGTTTTTCTACTCTGAATGGTGGGGATGCACACTTCCCAGCCCTACATGAGCTAACTTTCCCTTCCCAGTGGTTTTTCTCCAAGCCTTGGGTAGTTCTCTCGTAAGCACGCACTAATCAGCACTCAGCTGAAGACTCCAAGGGAACCCTCTGAAGATCTCCAGAGCTCTCTTCTCTCTGGTCCTCTGTCCTGCAAATTCTAGCTGCTTCAACCTCCCTGAATTGCCAGCTTAATCACCTCAATTCAGGGTGACTACTAAGCTGTGTCTGGGTTCCCCTCTTACACTGTGGCCTTGGGCACATCATTTGTTTCTTTTATCTCAAGGTTAACTGTCTTATGCCACTTGTCACCCAATGTTTGAAAACCTTTGTTTCATACATTTTATGGGGTTTTGTTTGTTTGTTTGTTTTGCTAAGGCAGGATAATAAATCCAGTTCCTGTTACTACATCATGACTGGAAGTCATGGTAGAAGTCCCCTCAGTATGATATTCCAATTCCTTACATTTGCATTAACGTTTTATATTTTAAAATAAGTACTGACAAATCTACACTATCTCATTTCATCCTCTCCACATTGCTAAAGTGTAGAGATCACAAAAAAATGCAAAAAATTTTCTGGGGTCACATTACAGAGCAGCTCATGTCTCCTAGTCATTTTCTCTTCCATAAAATATACATAATTTTTTCAAAATTTACTATATGTAATGACATAAATTATAAAAGACTGTCTTCTCTACAAAGTACACTGTAAAATAATTTATTACTAGTATCTCAAGCTTATAAAACTGAGCAATATCAGATTAAAGGATTAATAGTTACTGAATGTTGCTAATGGCCAAGTCTATCACCTCAATTAATCCTCATAAGCCTCACAACTATTATTATTTCAATTTTATAAAAGACAAACTGTGTCTAAGAAAGCCTCATTAACTTGCTTATAGTGTACTTATTGGAATCACAGCCAGAATTCAAGCCAGGCTACACTTGGTTCTAAAACTTGTGCTATCCACCATTCTGTCTGCTCTTAATTTATAGCTTTTAAAAAGCACACTTCTGGAACTCAATTCTGATAGAACACTCTAAATCTTCAGTAACAAAATGGCATTAGGAATCATTTACTAAAAATATCAGTATCTACTCATTTTTACCAAAGAACTTCTAATCAAACAAGCACTGAAAAGAAAATGAAGTATATTCTTAGAAGAAATTTCAAACCTAGTTTTTCTCCCAGTAATCCTAGAAATACATAGATGATTGAGATTTTAGTTGCTTTTTTCACTTACCTATCTCTGTGGTCACGAGGCAACAAGAGAAGGTTGTATTAGGCAAAGTCAGTAACCGCTATACAATCCATTTTCCCTATCCCACTTTCCCATCTTTGTAAACAAAACACACAAAAATTATTACTCTTGTAGAGTTCATCTTCAAGTGAAAGGGAGACAGATAAGTAAAATATATAACAGAAGGTGGTTAAAAAAATAAAATACTGGGACTTCCCTGGTGGTGCAGTGGTTAAGAATCCGCCTGCCAATGCAGGGGACACGGGTTCGAGTCCTGGTCCGAGAAGATCCCACATGCTGCGGAGCAACTAAGCCCGTGCGCCACAACTACTGACCCTGCGCTCTAGAGCCCGCGAGCCACAACTACTGAACCCACGTGCCACTATTGAAGCCTGCATGCCTAGAGCCTGTGCTCTGCAATGAGAAGCCACTGCAAGGAGAAGCCCGCGCACCACAACGAAGAGTAGCCCCTGCTCGCCGCAACTACAGAAAGCCCGCATGCAGCAACGAAGACCCAACGCAGCCAAAAAATAAATAAAAACAAATAAATTTATTTTAAAAATAATAATAAATAAATAAAGTACTGTAGTGATAGGAAGTGCTGGGAGTGTAAGGCAGGGAGAAACAGTGGTAATTTGAAATAAGGTAGTCAGGGAAGGCCTGGATACAGAGATGACAATTTTGCAAAGATTTAAAGGAGGTAAGGAAGTGAGTCATGTGGCTATTTGTGGGAACAGTAATTGCAAAACCCCAATGTAGGAACAAGAATATTGGTATGGCTAAAGCAGTGAGTGAGGGGGAGCAGTAAAAGGTTAGGTTAGATCAGAGGTAATGGGGGCCCATATCATGTAGAAGTTGATAAGCCTCTGTGAAGAGAGGCACCGGAGTCACTGGAGCAGAAAAGTAACATGATCAGACTTAAGAGTTTTAAATAATTTATCTGGCTGCCATTTGGAGAATGGGTTATAGTGGAGAAAGTGTAAAAGCAGGGAAACAAGTTAGGAGGCTATTTTAATAAAAAGATGAAGGCTTTGACCAGTATGGTAGTGGAATACATGGTGAAAAGCAGTCATCTCCTAGATATATTTAAGGCAGAGCTGACAGTATTTCCTGACAGCTGGGTGTATAGGGGATGACAGAAAGAAGAGAGGATGATGGTGCCACAGAGACTATCTGAGCAACTGGAGGAATGTAGTTGCCATTTACTGAGATGAGGAAGACTAAGGAAGAAGAAAGTTTGGTTGCAGTGGAGAGGATTAGCCATTTAATACTGTAAATGTTTTCAGTGAAAGAGGGGATAATTCATTTCCCAGGTTAAAAATGTTTGTTCAAATCTATTTCAAATGTTTAGATTTCACTGAATTAAAAAAAACTACCATGAAACAGGAGATCTAAATTTTTCTTCAATATGCTACAAGAAAAAGTTACTGAACAGACATATAGCTACTCCAAATGATAAAATGAGAATAAAGCTAAATTCTCCCAATCTGCAATTCTCCCTTCATTTCATCTCATTGCCAGATTTTCACAGATAAACGAAACAGAATTTGTTATACCTCATTAGGCAAACCATTCCCATTAGTGGCTTTCTCCCAGGATGTTGTGTCCCTCTTACCATCTGCCACAAGGATGTTCTAGGTGAAGAATGTGATGTCCAACGGGATGGATGGATGTGCCACCTCAGCTCCACAGATGGCACTTTGCTCCTGCTAATCATAACCCTGATGGGAAGTCACTCCAAAGAAACAGATGGCCCCAGCCCAAGATGTGTAATTCAAACCTTCTCAAAATAACTATCACCTAATGGTATGAGAAAAAGTGAGACTATCTTTAAAATAATATAAGAACCAAATAAAAAAAAAGGTTTTGCTCTAATTCTTGTTCAGATTCCCTAGAAAAATATTCTCATGTAATTAGAAAATATACAAGGTTGGAGGTGAAGGATAAAGAAATTAAAATATCAACTTACAAAAGCCAATGATGACTATGTTGTCAATCAGGCGGGAAAAACCTAAAAACAAAAATAAAAACTATATATTAGTTTTATATAGTAGTTGTGTGTGCATTTTTAATTGTAACTTCATTGAGATAATTGCAGATTCACATGAAGTTTTAAGAGAGATTCCTCATGTCATCCTTTCATAAGTACACCCACCTCCTTCCCCACAACCTCCTTCTGTCCCTAACCCCTTGTATATCTATTTTTAACACTAAAATAACATCCATTTGTGAACAATAAGTATCTTACTCACTGTGTATTAAGAGTCTACTGTGTAGTTGAATGTCAAATCATGAATAAGGAATTCTATTTTTCTGCATTAAAGAGTAAGTTTCAGTTTAAGGAACAAATTCTCTGAAAAGATGTTTGTTCCTCGTTACCTTAACATAGACTACTCACTTCAAAAATCAAAAGGTAAAAGGTAAGCTAAAGTAGTGACCGAACTCATAGATTTCATATTTTTAATATTTATTTTAAAATATTTTATTCTTTAGAGCAGTTTTAGGTTCACAGTAAAAATGATGGGAAGGTGGTTTTCTCGTTGCTGTTTTTTTTTAAATTTATTTTGGCTGCGCGGGGTCTTAGTTGCAGCATGCAGGATCTTTAGTTGCAGTACGTGGACTTCTTAGTTGCAGCATGCATGCAGGATCTAGTTCCCCGACCAGGGATCGAACCCAGGCCCCCTGCACTGAGAGACAAGAGTCTTATGCACTGGACCACCAGGGAAGTCCCAGGAAGGTGTTCTTAATTTCAAATTCCACTTGTTCATTGGAAACAAGGAAAGCATATATAGGAAAGCAACCGACTTTTGTATAATGAACTTGTATCCTACAATGCTGCTGTAATTGCTTATTGGTTTTGCTACTGAGGTAAGGCTAGCCTCATTGAATGAGTTAAAAAGTATTCCCTCTGCTTCTATCCTTTGAAAGTGATTATAGAGAACCGGCATAATTTCTTCCTTAAATGTTTGGCAGAATTCACCAGTAAAACCATCTGGGCCTGGTGCTATTTTGGAAGGTAATTATTTACCTGAATTCTTTAATTGAGAAATCCTCTTCAATTGTCTATTTCTTCTTCTGTGTTTTAGCAGATTGTCCTTTAAAGAGTTGATCCATTTCATCCAGGTTATCAAATTTGTGGGCACTTAGTTCATTGTATTCCTTTATTATCCTTTTAATGTCCAAGGGATCTGAAGTGATGTCGCTTCATTTCTGATATGAGTAATTTGTATCCTCCCTCTTCTCTTCTTAGTTAGCCTCATTAGAGGCTTATCAATTTTATTGATCTCTTCAATAAAACCAATTTTTGTGTCCTTGCTTTTCTCTATTGATTTCCTATTCTCAATTTCATTGATTTCTGGTCTAATTCTTATTACTTCTTTTCTTCTCCATACCTTAGATTTAGTTTGCTTTTCTTTATCTAATTTCCTAAGATGAAAACAGATTGATTCTTCCTTCCTAGCATATGCATTCAATGCTATACATTTCCTTCTAAGCACTGCTTTCTCTGCATCCAACATATTTTGATAAGTTGTGTTTTCATTTTTATTTAGTTCAAAATATTTTTAAATTTCCCGAGATTTTTTCTGACCTATGTATTATTTGTAAGTATGTTGTTTAATCTCCATGTATTTTGAGAATTTTCCAGTTGTCTTTCTATTATTGACTCTAATTCCATTGTGGTCTGAGAGCAGATATCATATGATTTCTACCCTTTTAACTTTGTTAAGATGTGTTTTATGTGGTCTACCTTGATGAATGTTCCAAGTGAGTTTGAGAAGAATGCCAGTATGCTTGGGTTCAGGTAAGAACCCTCTTCAACGTTGAAGACTGCTGACTTCTCATAGTACTCTCAAGTGTCAGGAAAAACAGCTGGCTAGTTCTCTGGCCTCTTCTCATAAGGGCACTAATCTCATTCATGAAGGCTCCACCCTCATGATCTAATTACCTCCTGAAGCCCCACCTTCAAATATCATCACATTTGGCATTAGTATTTCAACATGTAGATTTTGTGTGGACATAAACATTCAGTCCATTGTAATGACCTTATATAGAGATAAAGACAATTTATAGTCATTTCTGAACCACCTCACTCTCTACAAAATCTCACACCAATAATAGCACGAGCTGGGGGAAAAGCTGGGTAGACTACTCAAAACCTATACAATTTTGTAATCAGAGAGCTAACCAAATAATAACGGGTACCTTGACCTTAACTTGGACAGCCCCAGCAGGCAGCTCAGTGTAACTGAAGAGTGACTCAGGTAATATCAAAAATGCTCAAAAACAATAGAATGGAAAGGCTACTGCAGGAGAAATGACGACAAAGGGTTCAGAGATGGGGTCTCACAGCTGGGGAGAGTGACTTCACTCTAACCCTGTCAACTCAGACTCAGCTGGGTTCCAGAGCCTGCACAACTCCAGAATATTCCCTCACTCTTATTAATTTCCCACTTTCTCTACTATCTTCCAAATGACCTCCCACTCCCCACAGTTGTACATACATCTCTTTGCTAACATCCCTACTTCATGCTTCACTGAGAGAGAGAGAAAGGGGGGGGGAGAGAAGGGGGCCGAGAGAGAGAGAGAGAGAGAGAGAGAGAGAGAGAGAGAGAGAGAGAGAGAGAGAGAGAGAGAGAGCGCGCGAGAGAGAGAGCGCTACTGGGTGGAGCATCTCATCTTCCCAATGCTAAACCTACAAATTTCTCTTCCTAGCACCAAAGGTCAACCCCACCTCGCCATCCAAAGTTTTCTCTCCATTATCATCCTCTCCCTTTCTACTAGAGGTACTTCTCCCCAATACACAATCATGCTCTGGTACTTCCCAACCTTTAATAAACAAAACCTTCACTGACCTCGCATTGCCCTCCAGTTCCCACTATGTTTCACAGACTAACTTTCTCAGATTAACTTCACAGAAAAGAATTGAAAACAGATAATCCCCATTTCCTCACCTCCTATTCACTTTCCGACCCATTCCCTTGGCTCTTATCTCCACCACGCTATCAAAGGATCCTTATCAAGGTCATCAAAGCAATTCCTATTATCTTCATTTAACAAATAAGGACACTGAAGCTCAAGAGAAATTATTAGGTTGAGATAGTAAAGATACATACCTTCCCTGGGAGATAAGCAAGAGCCTAGGGCTGCCCCAAAGCACTCTTTTCAGGATATTAAACTAAGGACTTTATCTTCCACGGACCCCCACCTCTTTCCTTCCTTATGTCAACCTCCCTGTACTAAATCTCAGATTTACTTCTTAAAATACCTCATTACTTTTCATTATTTTAATTGAGAAAAAACCTTTGCTTGACCTATGAATATTTTCTGTGTAGGCCACTTGGTGTATATTATATTGATCACAACAACCTGAGAATAGGTGGGTTTATCCCCTTTATACAAATAAGAAAATTTTGGCTCAGAAAGAAAAAATACCTTCCTAATATTGGACAGTTATGAAGTAGTAGAGCTAACATTTGATCTGATCACCCAGATTCTGCTCCCCAGGCTGACTGCCTTTCATGATGGTTAGATCTCACAGTTTCTTAGTTGTTCCCATTACATGGTAACAGGGTAAGGGCATCACTAAGAGAGATATGACATAGTCCCAATACCTCCATAAGGTCAGAAAACCTAGGATTGATATAAATTTGCTACGAACAAAAACATAAGAAACTGATTTATATATTATAATGAGGACTTTATAATAAAAGTAATAATTGTCAAGACATTCAACTCAACTTTGGTGATCAGGGCATTTTCCCTTTCTAGCTCTATCTAGGAAGCTAAATTAGTAAGCACGAGAATGGTATAGATTTACGTGCTCATTCATATCTTACTCTCATTTTCTAGGCAACACAGATATTACACTTGCTCAGCACTGTCCTTAAACATGGGCAAGAGTGGTTCACAGCAAACCCTTCCCTCCACAGTGAAAAGTCCAAGTGTCTAAGAGGACATACCCACCCAGGCCCAGACTCCCCTCCTAGACTATGCTCCAGGATCCTGGAACCACGGAATTCTTGTTCAAAGAGCTTCAAGCCTGCCACCAGGGACTGCACAATCCTTTCACCTAAACCTGTTACTTTTTAGGACAGATCATGCCACTCTATGTGCCACACTAGGCTCAAGAGGTGGCCAAGGGGTGGCTGTTTGTAGGGGTGTGGACATAACCAAATGTGTGCCCTTCATAGTGCAGAATTGGGCCAAGAATGTGAAGAAAAGAGAAGATGGGCCAGCTCTCCCTACACTGCCATGTTCTAAAGGTGCAGAAACCTCAAGACTAAGAATTCCACATTCAAACCTGGTTTTCCAGGTCATTTGAGATCAATTTGTCAAGGAATGATAGAGTATATTTTTGTAGTTAGTTTACTGTCTTAAAACTTTTAACTGTTTTGAGTCACAGTACCAGTCCTTCTGTTTATATTCCTGCTTGGACTTCTCTACCTGCTTATAGTTAGGCAGGGCCATGTGACTAGCTCTGGGCTGCCAACAAACAGTTAATTACTGGCACAAGACCATTTAATATTATCTTTCCTTACCACGTAAATCGAGAAGACCAAGTATTTCAGAAAGCATACAGCTCAGGACGGTGATGCCTCACAGGCCTAAGTCTGACAGTGTGGATGGAGTAGAGCCTCCCACAAATCCACAATGGATGTTCAGTGTGAACAAGAAAATAAACTGTTCTTCTGTGAAGCCACTGAGGTTTGGGGATGGCTCATTAGCACAGATAACTTTAGCCCATCCTGACTATATAGAAATCGGTACCAGAAGTAGGATGCTTCTCTAGCAAAAACCTAAAACACATGACCATGGTTTTGTGGTCAGGAAGCAGTGAGAAAAATTATCTTAAGAGCTGGAAAGATAGTGGCGTATTTTATACAGTGGTGTATTTGGTAAAGCATTTGCTTCTGGTGCCTTGGGAGGCAGATCACCTACCTAATGAAACTGCAGCCCTAGAAGAGGTAACAAAACAAAACACTGGAAGGGTGCACTGGTTATTGGCTGCATTTGGCAAGGTATTCAAGAAAGAGATGAGCTCCAAAAAGGACTATCCAGTTTTCAAGAAGTGGAGGAATAGAGGATCAGACATTTCAGATTTGCAGTATTAAAAGAACTAACTAGGGCTTCCCTGGTGACACAGTGGTTGGGAGTCCACCTGCTTATGCTGAGGACACGGGTTCGTGCCCCGGTCCGGGAGGATCCCACATGCAGCAGAGCAGCTGGGCCCGTGAGCCATGGCCACTGAGTCTGTGCGTCTGGAGCCTGTGCTCCGCAACAGGAGAGGCCGCGGCGGTGAGAGGCCCACATATCGCAAACAAAAAAGAACTAAATACTTCTCAACTCCCATACTAACAGTTTAAAGACTTTGAAGGTCATAAGCCTAGGAAAATCTTTTTTTTTAATTAAATTGCCTCAGGGCAATGATAGATAATGTATCCACTAAGTCATTTATATGGATAAAAAGACTGAGGAAGAAGATGAGATTAAGGGTAAAGATTTCCAAAAGAAGCAAGCCAGTCCCAAAGTAACTTTCTTTGGGTCAAGAAAGAGAGCTACAGGAATGAGAAAGCAAATCAAGGCAGCAAATCTAAGAACCATATCTCAAAACAAAAGAAAAAACTAGGGATGTATTTACTAGCACATAGAAATCGTTGGAAACAGATAAGAAAAATTCTAGATTTTGGAGAGAATTATGCTGCCAAAGAACCAGCTTATCAATTGAAGTCTTAAAATGATACTTTGGTTCCCAACCTTCTATTTGGAGGAAGTGGGCAGAAAGAGTTGCTCAGTTCCCAAGTTCAGCAAATTCTTTACTCTCCACTTCATATGTGGCTAAGGGAGAGAAAAGAAAAGAAAGAACCCTCCAAAGGGAAGATCCAGGCCTCTTAAAACAATGAACGAGAAGGTAGAATCAGGCCCTAATTAAGAAATATTTGTCCCCCTACATGTCATGATACCTGTCATGAGGGATTTCAAAATTGCTATGGACCAGTGACTCCAGTGTGTCTTCCAGGTTTCCCTTTTCCAATCTACTTTGGATATGTGGCATAGGCAAACAATAAACTAATACTTTTCATTGTGTTAAACCATTGAGCTTTTGGAGTCATTTGTTCTATAGCATAACCTAGCCTCTCCTGAGTGATACACAAGGCTCCTTAGTGTAATCCAAACAAGGTAAGTTAGTTAAATGATTTTAATGGACAGTGGTATCAAATGCTGCCAATCAGAGGAACCAACTTTACCATACTCTACATCTCAATGTAGATGTTGGGGGACCCAACAGTCCTTTCTGTCATCAAATCTTTCTCACTTGGTCATGTTAAAAATGCCACCAAATCTCTTGTGGAAAAAAACATATCCAGTAGATACATTCTTTCTTTAATTATGTAAATAGCATTTATAAGCTATAGCTATCAAATCCTGTTCTTCCTTTCTGATCTAAAAAGAGATTGTGCTCTTGTGCTTTAGATTTCTGCTCATATCAAATTCCTTCTATTATGTTGATTTTCTACTAGTTCTAGGATGCCTCACTATTGCCACTATATACTGTCTGTGTTTTTACCACAGTCACCTGCTTTTAACAGATTTATGATCTCCTTTTCATTTGGAAAACTTTTCTATTTATTTCACTTCATTTCCTACTTAAAAACGGGGATCTGAAAGTGACAGTTCAGGAGGAACCATTATACATCTGTCCATGCGCCAAAAAGGGAGGTCAGATGCTGTCTTTACTAGAATTAGCTCTACATTAGCTGTTCCTAAATCTTCCACAAAGATTTTATGTAGTCTCGGGTCCTATTTGGCCAGTGAAGTCTGACGTTTCCAATTTAAAAACAACACATATGTAATTCAGGTAATTCCATATCTTCCCAGGCAAGATATGGAAAAGACTACATCACTTTCTCTACCTGTAAAAACAATTACAGGAATAGGGATACTGGCTTCTAAACAGCTGAGAGCTTCCAACATAAGATTCACGGAAAAAACATGGACTTCAACATATACAACCTTTGATCAATCTTCCTCTTCAAAATCTTGCAACCTCATGGACCAACAAGTTTCTTCTTCCTCTTTCTTATTTTAACTGAAGCAAGCATAAGAGGGGGCAAGGAATTTAGGTGATTATAAGATATTTTGAATTGCCAACCTAATAGAGGAAATCAAACGTTCCTTCTTTTACACACACACAAGATACCATCTACTCTAATTTTTAAAAATCTGAGTAACATGTTTACGCTTTAAAACTAGAATGCTTTCCATCATCTACTCCTTCGACAATGTGGGAAAAAAAAAAACTGGGATTAACTGAAACAGGTAAGTCACTACAAAACAAAACAAAACAAAAATTCCTAAAGTGTACTGGCAAAATTTATAATCTGCAACATCCAAAGACGGATCTGTATTATCTTAATAATCCCAGAAAGGTATCAGAAAAATCAACAATTTTCCTATATACTATAGATTTTTAAAATGTCACAGTGAATGATGCTCTACATCACATCCTCTGAGAATATGAACATCTTTCCCCAGATGTTTAAAAACAATTCTCTAGATTGCAGTTTTAAACATCTCTTTGATGTGACACGGTATTATCCCTAAAACATATGACACTGACTTCACGCTTCACAGAAGTACAGACAGATTTAACACAACAGCTCTACTTCACACAAGCTCTCAAAATCTCCAGCAGGAGCTAAACTAAACTAATTGCATTATGAAAACTCTGGTTATTCTTATGAAATATATGGCAGAGAGTGAAAGCAGCATGAACACTAAAGCAGCTTATATTCAGGCCCAATATTTTACTGCTGCATGCATTTCTAGAAAACCCATTGTTATGGACTGAATTGTGCCCCCCAATATTCCTATGTTGAAGCCCCCAATGTGACTGTATTTGAAGATAGAGCCTTTAGAAAGATAATTAAGGTTAAATGAGGTTGAGGATGAAGCCTTAATCCAATAGCACTGGTGACCTTAGTAGAAGACAAAGAGACACCAGAGACCACTCTCTCTCCATGCACACACTCAGTGCATAGAGGAAAGGCCATGCGAAGACACAGCAAGAAGGCAGCCACCTGCAAGTCAGGAAGAGAGCCTCATCAGAAACCAAATTTGCTAGCACCTTGATCTTGGACTTCCAGACTCCAGAACTGTGAGTACATTTATGTTGTTTAAGCCACCCAACCTGTAGTATTTTGTTATGGCAGCCCAAGCAAACTAATACATCTACCCTTCTAGGATATTTCAGAGTATTTTCCCCCAGGAATGAAAAAAGGAAGGACACTCAACACTGGGTGGGTCCAAGCCTTAATTATCAAACAGAGACCTTTTGTTTCAGGTCTAGCAATACTAAATACTTCCTATGAAATGAAAAATCTGCATCTACTAACTGCATTAGTGGTAACCAACAGTAAAATTACCTGGAATCTAGGGGGCTTCCCTGGTGGCACAGTGGTTGAGAGTCTGCCTGCCAATGCAGGGGATACGGGTTCGAGCCCTGGTCTGGGAAGATCCCACATGTCGCAGAGCAACTGGGCCCATGAGCCACAACTACTGAGCTGGCACGTCTGGAGCCTGTGCCCCGCAACAAGAGAGGCTGCGATAGTGAGAGGCCTGCGCACCACGATGAAGAGTGGCCCCCGCTCGCCGCAACTAGAGAAACGCACAGAAACGAAGACCCAACACAGCCAAAAATAAATAAATAAATAAATGTATTAAAAAAAAATTACCTGGAATCTAGACCTCCAGTCTCTTTTCCAAAATATAAAGGATGAGAGATGTTTAGGAGCTAACCAAGACGAAAAGATGTTTCATTTGGTCTCCCTCCCACCATAGTCCACTCTATTGTAAGACCTGGGGAGCCACGTCTTTCTTTAGATTTTCTTGATTTAGGATTTCATTACCTCCCAACTGCTATGATGGCAACAGTGCCATATAAAGAAGAAACACTGGTAATTTGAGAGGAATTTTAACTAAAGATTCGAACATTGGTCTCACTAAGAAGTAGCTAACCCCGTCACTACTTGGTACTCTTCCTGTTAAGTAGATCTGGGAAAGTCTTCTATCACAGGCCTATATGTCTGATTATGAGGCTGCCATTAGAGGTAGCTGAGAGTTAATCAAATATCAAGCACTTACAAAGTGCATACAAATAGAAGCTATGGCAATGACAGCCAATTCTCCCCGATATCCGTTCTTCCCTTATTCCTTTGTAATATAATCTCTGAATTTTAAAAGGGCAGCTTTACTGAAAAAAGTGAACCTTGACCCTTATCTCACACCAAAACAAAAATCTGAGATAGATCATAGAATGGATCACAGACCTAAATGTGAATGGAAAATGAATACCTTCATGACTGTGGAACAGACAAAGATTTCTAAAGCAGGATACAAAACACAGTAACTATTTAAAAAATTGATAAACTGGATTTGATTAAGAACCGTTCCTGAAAAAACATCACTAAAAGAGAAAACAGAAAAGTCAGACTGAGAAGCTATTTGCAATATACACATCCAACAAAGGACATTTTCCAGAATACAAAGAATTCCTACAAATCAATAAGATGACAAACAACCCAATAAAAATGTGTGAAAGACTTAAACAAGTACTGCTCCAAAAAATATATCTGTTTTTACCTTACCAAATTAGCCAAGATACACGTGAAAAGGTGCTCAACATTATTAATAATGAAGGAAATGCAAATGAAAACCATGAGACAGCATCTCACATCCACCAGAGGGCTTAATATGAAAAATAATAATATCAAGTGCTGGCGAAAGTGTGGAACTACAGTTGTAACTCTCACTGCTACCAGGAGTGTCCATTTATTCATTCACTGTTGGTAAACTGTTCGGCAGAATTCACTGAAACTAAATACACGGCTGTTTTGTGACTTAATTCTAGTCTTACATATGCTCCCAAGCGAAATACTACAAATGTCCACCAAAACATCTGTGTATGACTATTCATAGCAGCTTTATTTATAATAGCCAAAATCAGGACACACCCACACATCTATTAACAGAATGAATAAACAAATTGTGGTATATTGATAGAATGGAATGCTAATCAGAAAAAATATATATGAGAAAGAAAGAATAAACTATACATGCATCAGCATGGATAAGTTTCAAAACAACTATGCTGAATGAAAGAAGTCAGACACGAAGAAGTACATACTACTTGGTTACCCTTAAAGTTCAAGAAGAGACAAAACTAATCTAGAGTGATGGGAATCAAAAGGGTGTTACTTCTGGGGAGGTGCTGGCTAGGAGGTGCGTGAGAGAATTTGCTTTTTCTAGATGGATGTAATATTGTCTATCTTCATGCAGTAATTATACAGGTAGTATGTTTTTAGAAAAATCACCAAGCTGTTTATTTAAGATTGGCACACTTTATATGCTCGCCCCACACCCATGTATTTTACATCTCAATAGAAAAAGTACTTCGCAAAAGACAAGCAGACTATTTTTACCTAGTAAAAGTTATTAAGCAAATGCAAAATATTCTTCTTCAAAATAAAACAAATTGTGCTTAAGTTTCTATTTCACTTACCCCCAAAATAAGCTAAAATTAGATTATCAAACCTTATTCATTAGTATCAATGGAAACTTGGAAGGAAAATCCAAAGAAAATAGGAGTACATCGGTTAGTCCACAGCAACTAACTTAGTCACTGAAACGATGACTCCAAGTAGCATATTAGTAATGTAAGTGAAGCAATTTCAATGATGTGTTTCACCAAAAATACATCTGTTTAATAATTTTATTTAACTATTTATTTTTAGTACCAAGGTGGGATGACATACAAGAAATCGCAAGAGCTTTTGAATCAGACAGACCAGTTTTGCCACTTACTAACTATACTGGTGTTGGGCAAGTTTCTTAATCTCTTTGATACTGAGTTTCTTCACAACTTAAAAGAGAGACAATAACACTTTGCAAAATTGTAGCACGATTACAGCAGGTATTTAAGAGTGGTAGCTATTTAGCAATAGCTCTTTGTATGCAAAGTATCATGGCAAGTACTGGAACCCCATCTCTAAGAACCTGACCAACTGGAAGTGACATTTAGATATAAAGATTGGTGATGAAGGAAATATTTTAACAAGGGCTATAGATTACAAATTACAGGGTTCCTATCTAGCTAGTAGGACTGTGGAGTGAGTATTCTCTGAACAGAGCCTAGAAGATTTTTGGGACATTCACTTAAGACAGAGGAAATGGCATGAACAAGCATAGCCTGCCAAGAGCATTTCCTGGCAAGAAAAAGCATAGCCTCAAAAACAGTGCACTAACTTCAGGTTCTAATGAGTAGTTAAGACCACTTGTGCCGCTGGACTAATTCTGAGGAGTAAGACTATAAGGCTAGTAAAGCCACTTGGGACTAAATAGAAAAATGACCACTGTCAGGTTAAGAAGTCAAGGACCTGTTTTCTCAAATCCTGGGATGTCACTGAAGGATTCTTTCCAGTGGTCATTACACATGATAGGAAGGGAAGGAAAATCTCAATATGGGTGGAAATAGCATAGAATGATAAGGACCTAATCCAAGATGCTGAGAGGAGTGGAAAAAACAAAGATATTAGAATTCAATTTTATCAACTTCTTAAAAAGTAACAGAAATTGAGTTTCCCTGAATGATTCAAGTAGGCCTAACTTCAACTTTTAAAATGATCTTGACTGTCCCATAAGCTCCCCCAAGAGCAAAAACCATATCCCAAACTAGAAAAACACATTGCCTAGCACATTGAAAGTGCTCAATACATACTGTTGGCAAATGAATCCTTTTAAATATTCCAAACATTGAAACCTCTACGATAATACAATGTTCAAGGTAAAACATGTAGGAAAGTTAAAAATCATTTTTCCTTCCTGCTGAGTGGCCATTTTTCACAATATACGCCAAGTTTTGAATTTGCTCAATTTAATATTTTAAAAGATTCATTTGCAAAAGCTATCTCTATCTCTAGCTTTACCAAAAGAGTCAGATAGAAATTGCTCTAGAAAGTTAGGAATGTTGCCACCTCAGTTGCTAAGCCCTTGTGTAATTTATATATATATTTTTAGGAATCTATCATTCATTGTGTCCTTTGCTGTGGCAAAAGAACACCTGCTGTATGACTCATGAATATTACATGAAAAAAATTAAAGAGTAAATTAAATCCAGGTCATATATGTAAGTTTTATCCAAGAGTACAAGATGATTTCATAATAAGATAACTTGTACAATTGTTAAAATAATTAAAATAACTTACCACATTAAGAAATAAAGAGAACAATGAGTACTTCCTAGGCACTAAGCACAATTCTTAGCCCTTTCTACATATTAGTTCTTTTAATCCTCTCAGCAACCTTCTATGGTAGACACTTGTTATCTACATTTTATAGATGAGAAATTTGAAATATAGGGAAGTTAAGTAATTGTCCAATATTACACTGTAGCAAGGAAGGGGCAGAACTAGGAGCTGAACTCAGGCAGGCTGGTTCCCGAGTCAGAATTCCAGTTAATAAACATAGAAAGAATAAAAGAAATGGAAATCACCACTAGAATACCACAATAATAACTGCTACAGGCAAGGTCAGTTGAATGCTAAAATTAATGAGCAAAACTTTAAGGAGAAACAGGACATTTGCACAACCTCAAAATAAATCCCTCAGAATATTTATTAACTATTATGGTAGTTTTAATATATACTCACAAATCATTTGATATTTTTCCCTCTCCTTCCCTTGAATGTGAAAAAAGAAAAACAGAACTGTTACAATGGATAAGTCTGGCAGACACTACCTAAACTGTGTAATCAAGGTTAATGTGTTGATATGGATATCATGTGCCCCCAGATATGATGCAATGACACAACATCTCTGTGGTATTCTTCCTTCAAAGTCCATAACCTCAGTCTAATTGTGAGAAAACATCAGACAAACCCAAATTGAGGGACACTGTATAAAATACATGGCCATTACTCTTCAAAAGTGGCAAGGTATCGAAAAACAAGAAAAGACTTAAAAACTGTCACAGATTAGAGTAGATTACGTGACAAGGAAATGTAATGTGGTATATGGATTATGTCCTGGAACAGAAAAAGAACATTGGTGGGAAAACTGGGGAAATCTGAATAAAGTCTATAGTTAATAGTATTGTGCCAATGTTAATTTCTTAATTCTGACAAATGCATCATGGTTATGTAAAATGTTAACATTAGAGGAAGCTAGGTGAAGCATATATAGGAACACTCTATACTACCTTTGCAACTCTTTTGTAAATTTAAAATTATTTCATAATTAAAAGTTTTAAATTTTGGTACACACTTGTGAAAACAAATTTCAGTAAACCAGAAATAGAAAAATTTCTCAATCTGGTAAAGAGCATCTACAAAAAATGTACAGTAAACATCATCCTTAAAAGTGAAATATTCTCCCTTAAGATCAGGAAAAAGTAAGGATGTCCATTTTAACACTTCTGTTAAATACTGTTCCAGTGTTTCCAGCCAGTGCAATAAGGCAAGAAAAAAAATGAATAGAAATTAGAAAGACAAATTTTTTTTTTAACAGATGACATGATTGTAGCTTTAGAAAGATCTACAAACTACCAGAACTGAAAAGTGAATTTAGCACAGTCACTAAGTACAAGCTCAATATACAAAAATCAATTACATTTCTATACTAGCAAGATGGTTGGAAAATAAAATTGAAAAAAAGATACCATTTATAATAGTATCAAAAAACTCAAGTGGCTAGAAATAAATTTAATAGTGTGTAAGTCCTCCACAGTGAAAAACATAAAACAGTGCTAAGAATAACTGAAGAACTTATTCAATTAAGAGATTTACCATGTTCATAAATTGGAAGATTCTATTAAGATGTCCATTCTCCTAAAGTGGTTCTACAGAGTCAATGCAATCCCAATCAAAAGTCTGGTAGACTTTTTCTTTAAATAGATGTTGACAAGCTCATTCTAAAATGTGCATGGAAATGCACAGCACTTAAATAGCTAAAACAATCCTTAAGAAGACCAAAACTGGAGGGTTTACAGTACTATATGTCAAGACTTAGTATAAACTATGGTAATTAAGAAAGTGCAGTACTGATGAAAGAATTGATAAATAGTTTAAGTGGAACAGATTAGAGTACAGAACAGACCCAAATATGTGATCATCCATTTTTAACAAAGGTCCCACTGCAATTCAATGGAAAAAGTAAAATCTTTTCAATAAATGTGTAGAATAGCTAGATGACCACCTGGAAAATAAATACTGACCCCTGCCTCACAAAATCAACTGTAGATAAATCAAAGACCCAACTGTGAGGACTAAAACTATAAGGCTTCTGATGGAAAACAATAAGCAAATGTCTTCAGGACCTTGATGGAGGGCAACAACGAAGATGGAAGAGAATTCTGTGGGCAGGGTACAAAAAAGCACTAACCTTCCACCCTCCACCCACCCCCGCCCCCCCCAAAAAAAACACTGATAGACTGGACTTCATAAAAACAAATCTGTTCATCCAAAGGCATTATTAATAGACTAAGTAGGCAAATTCAGACAGGTAGAAAATACTTGCAAACATGTATCTGATAAAGGTTTCCTATTCAAAATACATAAGGAACTAAAAATCACTAACAAAAAGATAGCCTAATTTAAAAAAGTGGCCAAAAGATTTACACAGGCACTTCATAAGAGAAATCTGAATGGCCATAAAAGATATAAAAGGATGTTCAACATTATTAATATTCATGGAAATGCAATCAACTTACCCAAAGACCATCAATTCAGCTCCTTGGTATATATCCAAGAGATATGAGTATATACATTCACCAATGGCAGTTTCAAGAACATACATAGCAATTTTATTTATAATGGCCAAAACCTGAAAACAACTCCCATGCTTATCAACAAGAAAAAAGGATAAATTGTGGTATATCCTTATAATGCAATACTATAGAAGATACATCACTAAACTTTTTCTGTAAAGGGTCATATAATATATAGCTCAGGCTTTATGGGCCATATGGTCTCTGTTGTAACTACCCAACTCTGCTGAATGGACATGGCTATATACAATAAAATTTCATATATGAAAATATGTTATGGGCTGGAATTGGCCCACAGTTTGTCATCCCTTGCAACTTATACATGCAATGTGCATGAACAAAAGAAAAGAAATATAGAAAGAATAAACTATATGATTCCATTTATATGAAGTTCAAGAACCCGTGAAAATAATCTATGGTGATAGAAGTGAGGAGAATAGTTGACTAGGGGAGAGGAATGGCTCTATGGATAGAGACAGGAGGGAACTTTTGCAGGGATGAAAATGTTCTGTTTCTTTATCTGGGTGGTGATCACACAGGCATATACATATGTAAATTTCATCAAGCCATACATTTTATTCTTATGTCTTCATTGTTTTTAAATTATAGTTCAATGTGAAGAAGAAAACAAAAATTAGACAAAGATCAGAATACAGATCTGAAGAAATTATCTACAATTCAACAAGGTCAAAAATATGTATAATATATAAAAGCGAGATTAAAAGACATGGACAACAGAATGACAAAGTCTAACAGAAGTCTAATCAGAGTTCTTAAAGGAAAGAATGGGAAAAATGGAGGACAAGCAACATTGAAAGACATAAAAGATAAAACTTTCGAGAACTGATGAAAAACAAACCTTAGAGACAGGAACACAATAAATCCAGGATAAATGAAATGTCCACATCTAGACACGCTCTGTCATAAAACTGTAGAAAACAAAAGAAAGAGAAAATCTTAAAATCAGGCCAAAAAAAAAAAAAAAAAAGACAAATTACCAACCAATAACAGTTATTTGAACTAATTCTAACATTGAAAGTAGAAGTCAATGGAATGTCACCTCCAAAGGGCTGAGAAAGATACTGCCAACCTGGAACTATATGTCTAACAAAATCATCATTCAAGAATGAATGCAAAATAAAGACATTTTCAGATAACATTTGCCATCAACAGTCCCTTAATAAACAAGCTTGTAAAATATATATTTGAGGAAGAAGAAAAGAAAGATCTGAGATGCAAGGAGGAATGACAAAGAATTCATGAAAAGAAAAAACAGTGATGTCAAATTTATAGGAAAAAAAAATCAAAATGGAACTAAACTCTGGAAGACAACAACATTTAAGCTGGGAGATTAACTGGTGTCAAGGCAACTCATGCTTCTTGAATTATTCAAAACAAGAATTTTAAAAAAAACAAGAATTAATAAACTTTATATTAAGTTAGTATATTAAAATTTTGAAAGAAACCACTAAAAGAAATAAATTTGTAACCTTCATACTAGTCAAGAGGAAGGAAAATGGAATAAGAAAAAAACCAAAAGGTGGCAAAGAAGAGGAAAAAACCAGTAAGACAGGATAAAAACAACCCTAAAAGGTAATGCTAACTTTCATCCTAAATATATCAGTAATTACACTAAACTTAATTGGACTGATAGACCCAGTTAAAGGACAAATTGTCAGAGTGGATTAGAAAAAACTATGAGGTTTTACCTATTTGAAAGAAATATTCTAAGCAAATGCTAACTAAGGGAAAGGTGTGACTAGGAGATTATAAAACAAAATGGATTTTAAGGTTAACAGGCATTTGGGTGAGGAGGCGTCACTATAGAATGACAAAAGGTCCAATGCACAGAGAAGAAAGAGCAATTCCAAACTTGTATGTACTTTCAACTTTTATAAAGCAAAGTTGACAGAACTATAAGAAGAAATTGAGAAAATTCATTATTTTACTGTGATATTTTTATTACACCAATCTCAGTAACTGACAGATCAAAGAAACCAAAAAATTGGTAAGGTTAAAAAAGATTTGAACCTCACAGTATTTATGCTTCATCTAAGACATATACCTACCTTGCCCCAAAAGTCTGTGAATATATATTCTTCTCAATCATTCAAGGAGCAGTTGAAAAGCTAAGCATGAGGCCGTAAAGCAATTCTTAAATTTCAAAGAATCGGTAGCATAGAACCCTCATTTGCTGACTACACTGCAAGTTAAAAAATCAATAACAAAAGGATAACTCATAAAACTTTCCACATTTGGAACTAGAAAATACTTCTAAAAATCTCAGAGGATAAGAAAAAAAATTATAATGAAAAAATTTTTTAACTCTTAGAACTGAAAAATATACTACATATAAAACAAAAGAAAATAAAAACTGGTAGTATTTGCAGAAAGAGACAAATCAATGACCAGAGTACAGAATCCAGAAATGAGCCCAAGCATTTCTGGGAATATGTATATGACAGAGGTGGCACTGCAAATCTCTGGTACTGGGACAATTACCACATGGGAAAAAGCAAACACATTAATCTTGATCTCATTGCATAAATAAAATATGTTCACCTATATATACATATACATGTCAGGCAAATTAAAGAACTAAATGTAAAAAATGCAAACTTTAAAACTTTTAGAAAACGTTTTCAAAATATATTTCCTTAATAATAAAGAACATCTTAAGACACAAAAGCACAAAGAAAATATTGTCTGCAGTTTATATAACCAACAAAGGGTTTGTATCTTGAACAATGTTTTCTGATAGAAATTTCTGCAATGATGCAAATATTGTTATATAATATAGCACAATATAAAATAATACAGCATAATAAAATATAAGAGCCACTAGTCACATGCAGCTACTGAGCACTTGAAATGTGGCCTAGAGTGACTGAGGAACTGAAATTGTTGAAGTAAATATAACAGCATGTTAGGTTAGCATTTTAAACTCCTTGATGAAGGTCAATGAAGGTCTGTTATGTTTTCATATACTTTTCAGTAATTAATTTTTTTTATAAAGAATTTGATTTTAGCTTATATTCTATATGAAACAATTTCAATTTTGTAAAAAATATGTAAAAGTCGCTTTTCAGAAAGCAAGCACAGTAAAATGTTCACAGTATTATCTGTGAGTGATTTTTATTTTCTTCTAAATATTAAAAAAATTATTAAAGATTTAAAAAAAAATTTAATGAACACTGATGCATCCACAACAGAGTTTTGATATTATTTAAATTCCCTAGGTACCTCTTCCTGATCACCACTTTTCTTTTTTTTAAAGAAAAGCTGGACAGCTTCAGGTTTCTTCATTTTGTGACACCCATATTTTAATATACTTTGGGGGAAATTTAATATACAGACATTATATGTAGCATTTAACAGACAGTTATAAAGCAAACACCCATGTCACCACTGCCCAGGTCAGGAGATAAAGGCATTTTCAGCATCCCAGAACCTTGCAGTGTGTCCCTTCACATTCATATTCCCCCTCTTCATCCCCAGGAGGTGACCACTAACTTGATTTTTATGGTATTAATTTCTTTACAATTTTTCTTTACTATTTTTAATGCCTACACATGCACCCCTAACAACAGCTTTATTTCACCAGGTTCTGAATTTCACATAGATGGTAGTCTTCAGCAACTTGTTTTTTTTTTTTTTTTTTGGCTCAACATTATTGAGACGCATTTGTGTTAAGACACAAAACTACTTCATTCACCACTAAACTGGGTGGGTTCCATTTTATGACTGCAGTATAATTTATCTTCCTCCTTCAGATGGACATGAAGGTCGCTTCCAGCTTTGGGGTTTTACAAATAACACTATAGTAAACCCTCTTGTACACGTCTGCTTTTGTATATGTATGAAAATTTATCTAGGGCAGTGGCTTTCAAACTTTTTTGACCATGACTCATACTGAGGAATGACGTTTTACATCATGACACACATCTGTGTGTGTATAAAACTGAGGGAAAAAAAGAAAAAAGAAAAGTTTCATGAAGCAAATACCCTATGACCTGAGACACATTCTGATATTTTCTATTCTGTTAGTTCGTGTTTTACAAATTCTGATCCTTATCCACTTAACTGATTTCACGACCCACTAAATGGGCTTCAAGCTTTGAAAAACATCATGCTACAGGATAAATACCCAGGAGTGGAACTGCTAGGACGTGCAGCACGGACGTCGGATGTTGTCAACTTTTCTAGATCCTTAACTTTAAGTAAATGTTCTTATCTAATTTACCACTCTATAACTTCAGAGCTAAAAACTGTGAAACATCAGCTCGTTTTATCTTTTCCTTTGGTCGTTAAATAGTATTAATCACTTACCATGTGCTAAGTATCCACTGGGCTCCGAGCGAGACTGATGGGTTAATACACAGTGTGGGGGGGGCGGGGGGGGGAGGACATAAGGGACCAGGACCTCAGTGAGGCCCCAGAAAGCTCACAGGAGGGGCCTCCGATCCTGCCTGGGGAGGGAGGGGTTAGAGAAGGATTCCTGGAAGAAGGAGGACCTAAGCTGAGTGTTTCTATTTTTAATTTTTATTGGTTTCCTAAAACATAAAAGTAACACATTTGTTGGGGGAAAAAAAAGTCCAAATTACAGGAGTATGTTTATTAAGAAGTAAAAAAAACCCCAGCACTGCCCCTAAAGTTTGATGCTGAGACTAAATAACCAAAGTTGCATTATCAGTTATCCTAGGAAAATTTTAAGAGCCCACAATTTAAAACAGTCTTAAGAGCATACCTGATAGAGTCCCTAATACTAAAGCATAAAGCGAGTCACATTTTCCATAATGAATGTAAACGCAAACATTTCATGTTTAGTCACATTATTACTTTTCACAGACTTTTTTCCTGGCCTTTTAGCAAGGTTAGATTGCCAGGTTTCAAAAACCGAGGTCTATTTACCGCATACCAACTATACGCGAGCGCTTCAAAAAGTGGCATTAAAAACGACCAGGCGAAAGAATTTGTTGTTCGAGCCGACTTGGCTTGCCCGGTGACAATTCGTCAGAGTTTCACACTTCGTCCCGAGGAGCCCCGGACCCCGTCACGTACACGGCGCGTCGGCACCGGCACACCCTCCCGAGCGCGGCACGGAGCCCAGCGCGGTCCTCGCTCCGCGGCAACGCCGCCACCCCCGCCGTCCCCAGGCCGGCCGCGGCCCCACGGCCCCCGAGCGCAGCCGCGAGCCCCCTACACCTACCCTGCGGGGTCCGGAGCCCCCCGGAACTCAGGCGCGGCAGCTCGGGCGCGCCGCCTCCGCGGCCATGGCGGCGACCCGGGGAAGCGCCCCGCGCGCCAAGGCCCGCGGTCCGCCGGGCTGGGAGGAGAGCCGCCCCGTCCGTCCGTCCGTCTGTCCGCCAGGAGAGTGAGGCCAGAATCCGCCCCAGACGTGTCTAAATCAAGGCTCGGGGCGGTACCGACGGGCTGAATGACAAATGGCAGATGCCGTGGGCTTTGCCGCCCTCGGCAGCCGCGAGGATGGCTGCGCCGAGGAGGCCGCGCACAGGCGGAGCCCGGGAGCCGGAACGGCGCGTCCGCGAGGAGGGCGCTGGGGCCCCTGGCGGGGGCGTCACGTGGCAGGAGGAGGCCCCGCTGGGGAGCCAGGGGGTCGGCGGCCTGGGCGGAGGAAGAGGACAGGCGCCCAGACGCCTGGCCGATTGAGTCATCCGTGTGGGCTAAGCCAAGGTCGCCCAGGTGCAGAGCTGGCGCAGGTAGACCCGAACCAGCCCGAAGCCCCGTACCGTATCGGGGGCTGTTCACTTAAGTCACCACCAGGATGAACCGCCCAGAGCCAAATCATAAATGAGAAACACGACAGATGCTAGGAGAACACTGCAATAGGCCAAACTTACCTCCTATTCTCCTATCCGTGCCGCGTGGAAATCATGGCAGCCTAAATGTGCCCACTGAATGTGAGCCAGGCACTGTGCTAAGCACTTCACAGGTAAATAAACGTAATCCTCACGACCACCTAGTGAGCAAAACTGCTCCTCCCGGTCTTATAGCTGCAGAGACTAAGGCGCAGAAAGATTAGACGGAAATTATTTTATAGCTGTGGAATCATTCTGCGTATGCTTTAAGTAATTTTAAAATGTCCTTTGGATTTAAGAAAAAGAAACAAGCAAATCTCCAGCGGTTGCTTTCTTCCCTACAAGATACACGTCCCTAAAAGAGGCCTGTAAACACTAAGTAAAAAGACTTAAATGTTTCTAGGCCTTAATGTAATATGGAGTTCACTACAGGTTCCAGACAGTCCCATAGCTCCGAAATATGATGTAAGAACATCTCACACTTCTATCAATCTTCACCGCTATCTCCGGATTTCCATCGCTTGTATTACTTCTGGCTTACCAGCGCTTAGTACATTTACAACTGCTCCACCACCTTATTCTCCCAGATGGTCAGTCTTAATTCTATACTTAAATGAATTCAGTGTTCATCATAACATATCCGTTCCTGAATTATTTTTATTCATTGCTCGATGGACTGCTCTTTTGCAAGTTGTTTTCTTAAGGAGCGCTTATAATGTTTTATCTGCTTTTTATCTCTACACATTAAAAAAACAACAACCAAAAAAACGGAGCAAGGCAAATATTTTGGATTCACACCTTCCTTCAACACCTAACAGAAAAAGAAGGTAGCTGCTTCACTGATTTTTGACATCATAGATTTCTGTGGAGAGAACTGAATCCTATGTGATTTTCCCTGGGAGGTGATTTGATTTTTCTGCTTGGATGCCTGAAGAATTCTTTATCATTAAAGTACCCTGTATATCCTTAACTGGGCTATGTCTCAGTGTCAATTATTCTGTATCAGTTTTTTTCCCCCGAGTATACAGTATGATATTTTAACTTACAGATTCCATTCTTCTTAGTATAGTATCCCATTCATATTATATATCTGAATAAATTTATCTTTCATTGGTTGGCTTTTCTACTTCACAGTCACCAGTTGTTCTTATACTTGATCTTTATTTTCCATATCCGTCTTCTTTTGATTTGCATTCACTGTGATTCTCTAAAAAATTCTGTTCATTGGTTTTTCTAGCTTATTGGATTAAAATTATGTTCTTTTGAAAATCGATTTTCTCAGCTATGCAATTTCCTTTTTCATCACATTCTCATATTGTCCTTGAACTACTTTGTGAAATCATACTATTTTTTCTGTTGAGTCAAACACATAAAAGGAATATAAATTTCTGTTCCTCTGTTGTGTTTTCTTCCAGACTTGGTTCTTCATCTGTCTTCTGCATGCTATTTTCCTTGCTTCTCACCCCCATCTCCCATGTTATAACATGTTTATACAACAGCTGTGACATATCTTTTATCTTGCTTATCCTTAAACGTTAACAACAGACCTTGTTTTTGCACTAACATACTGAGAGTGAATTCCCGGTGCACTTTCCTCTTCACCTGAGATGTGTTTGTCTTCCCTATCCAGAGCTTCAGTTTTAGGGCTGAGTGTTGTTTCCATCTACCTTTTCTGTGACCTGAGGGTTTTAGGTAGATGGGGGATTGCAGAACTCTGATTGAAGCTGAATACAGAGCTTGCTGGGGAAAATCAGCCATCACTTCTGAGGTTCCTTTAAGTCCTCACCAGTCCACCTTCAAGCCAGCCAAGGGAATATTCCATGCCTATAAGCGTCAGTTCATTTGCCCAGTTCAGCACAGTACCCCAGAAGGTGGCAAACTGTCCTGCTTTGGTCAAGATCCAACAGTGGTATGTAAAGGTTCCCTGATGTTTCACAAGGATGTCACTGACTTCTTTCCCAGTTGGAGGACATCTGTGAAAATTCTCAGGATTTGGTCTGATCATCTTTTTCCTCAGTATGTCTTGCAGCGGGGTGGAGGAATATAGACACCACACACCTGCAGACTCTTTGGCACCTTTGCTTTGCCATCACTTCTCACATTTTACATCATAAGGTTGTACTTCTTTGGTTGCGGTAGGTGAGGATTTTGTTTGTTAGTTTTTTGCTGTTTTCTCTGTGTGGTTTAGGGTTTTGATTTTGATTTTTTTTTTTTTTAGTGCTTCTTTGTCCCATCTTTATCCACAAGTCATCAGTCAGACTGTCTCTCCTGTTGGTAATGAATTATATGAAAATCCTTTTTTTACCTTTAGGTTATTTCCACAAAGTTCTCTTGGAACATGAATATTTTGACCTGGCAACTGTGACACCCTCCTTTTCTCCAGGCCTTCCCTCAGTGACACATGCCTTGGCATTACAATGTGCCCCAACAAAGGTTCTAGAGCAAAGGTTGTAAACTCAAAGCTCTATGGAGTTTAAAACAAAAAAGAGCAGGATTATAGTAAAGTGAAAAGATCATTCTTTGTGTAAGGGGCAGATTCTATACAGCTCAGGCCAGCATTGCCAAGTGTATATAATTTTCAGGAAAAGCATGGTATATATAGTGTTTCAATATAAAATTCCTTAATTTTGGAAGCACTATGGAAGCCAACTGAAGTATCTCTCGGCCAAATTGGACCAGTGAGTTACCAGCGTGGTCCCTGTTATAGAGAACCATTCAGGATAAATTTTACGATCATGGTTTTTCTCTTCCAAGTATTCTGAGATACAGTTTTGTTCTCCCGACTCTTCAATGACTTCCTAAAATGTCTTTAGCAAATATAAAGCAAGAAGATCCATGCTGACATATTTACCATTTGAAACAATGTGTTAGGACCCAACACTTTCACAAATAGGTGTCACTGGAGTAACAGCTATGATTATACTAAAATTAATACAATGAAAGCAGAGAGTCTATATAGATTATGACCATGTTAACAAAATAGCAGGAAAAAGATTTTTCAGTTGATGCAGAAAAGGCATTTGACAAAATCCAACACCCATTCTTGGAGAAAAAAAAAAAAACCCTAGGAAAAGAATGGAACTTCCTCAACCTGATACTGGATGTATTTGTTTCCTATGGTTGCTACAATAAACTACCATAAATTTGTGGCTAAAACGAGAAATGTATTCTCTCACAGTCCTGGAGGCCAGAAGTCCGAAATCAAGGTGTCAGCGAGGCTTCACTCCCTCTAGTGGCTCTAGAGGTGAATCCTTCCTCGCCTCTTCCAGCTTTCGGTGGCTGTTGGCATTCTTTGGCTTCCTTGGCTTCCTTGGCTTCTGGCCACATCACTCCAATCTCTGCCTCTATTTTCACACTGCCGCCTTCTATTTTCACATCGCCTTCTCCTCTATGAGTGTCGTGTGTTTTCTCCCATGTGCGTCTGTCTTATAAGGATACTTGTCATTGGATTTAGGATGCACCTGAATAACTCAGGATGATCTCTCTTCATCTCAAGATCTTTAACTTAATTACATATGCAAAGACCCCTTTTTTCCAAATAAGGTAACATTCACAGTTTCAGGGATTAGTATTTGGATGTATCTCTTGGGGATCCATCTTTCAACCCTCTTATAATAGGCAAATTCACAGTCAGCTTTGTTGTGGAAATTGACAAGCTGACTTTAAACTTTACATGGAGATGAAAAGAACGTAGAAGAGTAAAAATGAAAAAGAGAAACAAAGTTGGAAGACTTACACTAACTGATTTTAAGGCCTACTACAAAGCTACAATAATCAAGTCTGGATCATACTGGCTTAAGGATAAATGGAAACATATATTAAGTCCAGAAATAGACCCACAAATATGATCTATTGATTTTGGGCAAAGAAACAACATAATTCCATGGGAAAAAGATAAATCATATGGGAACTGGTTATCTGTATGGAGAAAAAAAGAAACTTACACTTAACATCATACACAAAAATTAGATCACAGACCTAAAAAAAATAAGCAGGAGCTTCTGTTACTGCCCTGT
Organism: Orcinus orca; assembly: GCF_937001465.1. NCBI lineage: Eukaryota > Metazoa > Chordata > Mammalia > Artiodactyla > Delphinidae > Orcinus > Orcinus orca. Next base: position 20,540,855 of record NC_064570.1, on the reverse strand, counting down.
CCAATATGGTAGCCACTAGCCATATTATTGAGCACTTGAAATGTGGCTGGTCCAAACTGAAATGTGCTGTAAGGATAAACTATACTCCAGCTTTCAAAGACTTAGGATAAAAAAGAATGTAAAATATTTCATTAATAATTTTTATACTGATTACATGTTGAAATGAAAGTATTTTGGACGTACTGGTTTCAATAGAATATATGATTTAAATTAACTCCAATTGTTTTTTAGTTTTCTAATGTGGCTACTAGAAAAAGTTACATGTGTGGCTCACATAATTTCTGTTTGACAGCACCATTCCAGAAGAAAACATAGGAACAGGCAAAGATTGTTTGGTTAGGATGCAAAAAGCAATGACCACAAAAGAATAAATTGGTAATTGGATTTTACCAAAAATAAAACCTTCTGTTCTTCAAAAGAAAGCATTAAGGAATTGAAAAGTCAAGCCACATACTGGGAGAAAAATATTCACAATGGATATCTCTAACATAGAACTTGTGGGACTTCCCTGGCGGTCCAGTGGTTGAGACTTCACTTTCCAATGCAGGGGGTGTGGGTTTGATCCCTGGTCGGGGAGCTAAGACCCCACATGCCTCATGGCCAAAAAACCAAATCATAAAACAGAAGCATACTGTAACAAATTCAATAAAGACTTTAAAAATGGTCCACATAAAAAAAAAAATCTTTTAAAAAAAGTATTAACATAGAACTTGTTAGAGTATTTGAAGAACTCATACAACTCAATGATAAACAACGCAATGAAAATGTATAAAGACTGGAAAAGACACTTCACCAAAGAAGACATATCTACGGCCGATAAGCACATAAATGACTCTCAACATCATTTCCTCAATGACTAACAGAAATTAAAATTATAGTGAAATACCATCCATACCAACTGGAATGACTAAAGCTTAAAAGACTGACAATTCCAAGTGTTGCCAACAAGGGAGAAAACGAGAACCCTCAGACACTGTTGGTGGGAACATAACACAGTACAACCACTCCGGAAGACTGATTGAAAGCTTCATATAACGTTAAACATACACTTACTGCATGACCCTGCAATTCTACTCCTAGGTATTCATCCAAGAGAATAACACGTCTACACAAAGACTTATACATGGACTCCTCTGGAGGGGCAGTGGTTGAGAACCCACCTGCCAATGCAGAGGACACGGGTTCGAGCCCTGGTCCGGGAAGATCCCACATGCCGCAGAGCAACGAAGCCCTTGCGCCACAACTACGGAGCCCACGCTCTAGAGACTGCGAGCCACAACTACTGAGCCCATGTGCCACAACTACTGAAACCCGCACGCCTAGAGCCCGTGCTCCACACCAAGAGAAGCCACCGCAATGAGAAGCCCGTGCAACTGCAATGAAGAGAAGCCCCCAGCTCGCGGCAACCAGAGAAAGCCCACGCGCAGCAACAAAGACCCAACACAGCCAAAAATAAATAAATAAAATAAATGTATGGAAAAAAAAGACTTATACACAAATATTCCTATTAGCCCCAAACTGAAAACAACCCCAAGGGCAGTGATGAAATGAGCAAACTGATGATCATCTCATAGATAAATCTAACAAACACGCTGAGTAAAAAAAGCTACACATAAAAGAAGACATATGTACTATGTGATTCCATATATGAAATTTGGGGGGGGGAATCTAATCTACAGAGTGACAAAAAGCAGATCAATGGTTTCCCAGGGTGGGTGGAGGGGAGCATGAGGGAACCTTGCAGGGTAACAGAAATGTTCTATATCTTGATCAGTGAGATGATTACATGGAGATACACATATATATATATGTCATACCTCCCTGAATGATACACTTAAAATAGGTGCCTCTTGTTATTTATGGACATTAAACGTCAATGAAGTTTATTAAAAATTTTCTATTCTTCCTTGCATGGAATGGGGAGAAAGAAATTACGGGAGACTGTTTTTCTCTTCATCCACAGCAGTTTGAATTAGAAACACCTTCTGCTTTTGTTGACTTTTTCATTAGTACTGCCTTGTACTTTATCAATTCATTTTCTCACCTGGAGGATTTAGGCGGCAGAGATGAAACACAAATCCTCTGACTCCTAATCCAGTGTTCTTTCATTACACAGTGTGCATTATGTTTAACAGATTTAAACCATAACAACTTTATCTTCTAGTAAACTCAGCTCAATAAATATTCAATAGGTGCCTCTAGATTTAATTTTCTCCAACCGAAACATAACACTTTCAAATACGTATAAACGTACAGTTCTTCTAAGGCCCGTGGCTTCTGGCCAAACTACCTCTCACTGGCCATAGGCTAGCCTCTCAACCTTCAAGTCACTTCTCCTTTTTGAGAGACTGTAACTCTCGGCTCACGGGATTTCTTCCCCATTCCCTGCTCTTGTCGCTGTTTGCAGTGACTTCTTCGGCCAGGCATCACTTCCTCAAACAGCCCTCCATGAGAACATCTTTTTATATTTCCCAAAGCAACACTGACTAACGTCCATTTCTTTCTTCAACCGACTGATATTTGGTGAACGCAGTAAGCTCACCAGGTGACGTTTGATATATGTCAACATTTTTTACACTATGTGGCAAAGATTTTCTGTTACATGCATGTTGGAAAGTGCAACAAAATAATCATGTTGCTTAGCCATATATCAAAGACCGGGATGGTACATGAGATGGAAGAACACAGCCACTTGTGGCTCTCAAAGAAGTTAGTAAGGCTGGCCCACTGATTTAAGCAGCTATGTGTTTTCTGTTTCTATAGTAAAATGTACTGATGTGATTCAAATTATACAAAGTGTGGATATGAATTTTCAAGTTTTAAGTAGGAAAATTCAGTGTCTAGCTTGAAATGAAAATACCACATTAAAAGTGAAAAAAACAACCCCAAACTTTCACCTTTTATTAATAAGCAACCAGGACCAGTCAGAAGTGATTTAAAATAGAATCAATGGCATCAATTTTCATTCCTGTTTCATGTGGCATGAAAAAAACTAAGCTGACAATGATTGACCAAAGCCTGGCCTTTGGAGCAAAGAAATAAAAGCAGTACACAAATGCCAAATATTGATAGTTATTCTAGTTTTCTCTCTACTATAATTAAAATTTCATCATAAAATTCAACTGCAATAAGCAAGATGATACAAGAAATAGGGAAGGTGGTAGAGGCTGTTCATAACTTAGGAGTACTAGCCACTCATTTTAAAGTAAAAGGATATGGGAGGCTGACTGTATCTATTTATCTTATCTCTCTTCCAGACCTCCGCCAAAACAAGGACATCAGAGGAGAGACATGAGCTGTCTTGGAGAGAGTTCAATGAATTTTGAAAGACGAAAAGCAAATGCAAGAGCAGTAACTGACTTAGGAATGGAGAAGAGGCCTCCCCCACCCTCGCCAGGGGCTGGACACTCAGCAGTGCCAGAGAGAAAGAAGTCGAGGTATGAGGCTGTCAGAAAAGCATTGGTTGCAAGTTTTTACTTTGCATACAGAACAACTGGGTGACCGGGTCCCTCCTGTAGTCAGGTAAACATGCCACCCCGACCCCCAGAGGAAACCAGAGAGTTCTTATCTGGATAAACTGAACTGAGAAAGATGCCGACTCCGAGAGCCATAAAGGAAGAGGATTAAAAGAGGAGAATTACTGAACATCTAAAGACTGAACGGGGGCACCATATATTATTTTGCTTTCAATCTATCATATACTTTTCATTAAAATTTTTAAAAAAAACAGTTAAAAATTAAAACAACAATGAACTGCCTTGCACTAATTACATAACTGCTTCATCCTATTCTTTACTGTTCATCTTATTTAAAATTTTCCTTTCCTTTTCGGAGTTAGCAGGCTGATAGCTTGAACTCTTAGTCCATGAACTTCACCAATAATTACACGTGATTATCAGAAGATATATTTTCCTCCTCCTCCCAAAATGTCCCCAGTGACTCTTAAGCTTTTGCTTTAACACATAAACTCCTACACCTTTACCGTAGAGGGTAAAAATGGAAGAATAGGATATTTACACAGTCTACATAGTTCCCAAGCATCTATCTCCCCACAAATTACTTCTTAATTTCAAGGGTGAAAACAGTAACTTTACAGTAAAGAAACCTACCAGATACCACCTCAGCCAAGTTATCAAATCTAGTATCGCCAATGATGGAACAAATTGAGTGCGCCTCGATGCAATACACTGATAAGAATACGACATAACGTCTGTAGTAGTCCTGCTAAAAACCCAAAATCCAAGTTTTACAATGAGGAAACAGACAAACCGAAATTGATGGATCGTCACAAAAAATGACTAGACTGTATGCTTCAAAAACATCAGTGTTATGAAAGACAAAGTAAGGCTTAAAAACTCTTCTAGATTAAATGAGACGAAAAACACTACACTGAAATGCAATGCTTGATTCTAAACATCATGGATTTTTTTTCAAGCTATAAAGGCATTTGGAGAAAATTGAATATGGACTCTCCACTTAATAATTGTATCGTGACCATGTTAAATTTCTTGAGTATTATCATTGTGATGTGGTTATGAAGAATGTCATTGTTCCTAGGAGATAAATGCTGGGGTATTGAAGATTAAACAATCATAAAGTCTGACTTACTCTCAAACAGTTCAACAACATAATTATTATATATGAAAGTGTTATAAGGCAAACGTGGCAAAATGTTAACAATTGGTGAATCCATGCCAAGGGTACAGGGGAGCTCATTCTTTCCATTTTTTTAATCTTGAAAAGCTTCAAAACCACAAAAAATTATTAAAAACACAAGGTCAGATTTAACCATCTGATTATGATGCTCCCATATTCTGTTGAGAAACACTGGGAAAACTCCCACAAATGAAGACATTCATGAAGACGGATATTGCCTGATATCGCCAGGTCAGCTCAATCCCATTTGATGGGTAGCTTTTCTAAACTTTCATCCCTCTCTTCAAACTATCTCCAACACCCTCACCACCTTCCTACTTCCTGGAAAGCTGAGATTATTGAGAACAAACTCTCACCACCTTCCTACTACCTATGAGCTTGTCTATATCACCCATCCTGCCCCTTCTTTTGTCCAGAGCTCCTTCCTCCGTGTGTCCTGTAAATTCTCATGCCCTCCCAACTCTTCAAAAGCCTTATTCCAACAGTCAGCACCCCTGTATCTCCTCAAACTCCCATCTTTAACTCTCCATTGGCTCTTCCTCCTCTATAAACAAACATATTAAAGTTTCTCCCAAATTAAAAAAAAAAAAATTAAAACCCAAATCCCAGATCACCTCCAGCTACACTTTATAATCCTGCTTCCCCTCCAAGCTTCTTGAGAGTAACCTCCACTTGGGCTTTCTACTTTTTCAGCATCCTTCATGCCTCAGTCTTGAACCCCCAGCTGTCAGCTATCCTGTCTCCATCACTACTCCATGGATGCCCTTCTGTACTCGGTAAGCCAATGGAAAGTCTTTTGTCTGGGGTCTCTCTGCAGCCTCTGGTGCTATTCCCCACTCCTTCCTGCTTGGAATAACCCTCTCTCAGTGTCAATGGTACCCTTCTCTCTGGGTTTTTCTCTTACTTCTCTGACCATTATTTCTGAGCCTCTTGGGAAGGGTAAGAGTTTCTACAAGGACGATTTTGCCAGGGAATTTCAACAATAGTCTCTTTCATAGGCTCCTGAAATGTCTTTGGTCCTCTGACATTCTCACTCAAAATACAACACCTAGGTGACCTCATCTAAACCAGTAGTAGTAGCAGCAGCAGCAACAAATTTATGCCAGGCACTGCACCAAGCACCCTTTAAGTTATATTAGTTTCTTTGACACAGCAATCCAAGTAGGTACTATTATTATCTACATGGTACACATGAGGAAACAAAGTTTAGGGAGGTTAAGGAACTTGCCAAAAATCTCTCAGCTAATAAGTAATGAAGTTCTAAACTCTCTCTTTCTGATTCCAGAATCTGTGCTATGCTACTCCCACAAAATCATTAAGATAAGACAACATGGGCATAATGGCAGAAGCCAGAAACAGAAACTAAATGGGTAATAGGACTTTCTGACTATGAGGTTTGAGTTTATAATGCATTGCACTAAAATTGAAGTTGAAAAGGGTCTCCACGTCCCGCATTTATTTGATAACACCACGGGATGGTGTAAGAGCCTCCACAAGTTCAATTTTGTCAGGAAATTTTAGCAATTATTTTTGTACTTTTTGTGTTACTGTTCTAAGGTTTAATTAATATCTAAAATTATTCCATCTGTAGATAACCTTCAAGGTACTCTACCCTTACTCTTTGTGAGTCTAATAACTTGTAGTTTTCCTGTTCTGCCCTTCAGGGGACATTTTTGCAGGGAAAAAAACCCCGAGTTTTACAGAAATGGAATCTGCTTTTTAATGATGGAGTAACTACATAGAGGAAGGATAGAGAGAAATTCCAAACTGCCAAATTGTTTTCTCACCTACCTATAAGGGTACAAAGTTTATAATACATGGTAAACATGGAGTTCATTTCTATGAGCAGTACCTCTGAGACATGATCCAGTAGATTTCTGTCCTACTGTCATTTTAAAGATACTGACAGATTTATTTCACTCTGGCATGCCATCGTAACAGTTGAGTTTTAGGCAGTGGGAGTAATAAAATTCCACAAAGAAATAAAAGGCTCTCGATGTCGGGATCATGCAGTTCTTTTCCTTTGTGAAAGCAATTAGAAAGGTAAGGAGATTTAACTGTATACTGGTAGCGTTCCAGGAGGGTTTCAAAAGGTCAAGTGGTCACGGAATCATAGAACTGAAAATTGAAAGATACCCGCTCTCCGGAAGGTAAATTAATATTCCTCATTTTACAGATGAGGCCATCAAGACCCAGAGAGGCTAACTAGTAAGAAATGGGAAAGGGAGTGGAGAAGGTAGCTGAAGAGGTGATCCAAGTCTCCTATTTCAATCAGGTCAGGGACTTTGAACTAGAAGTTCAGAATCACCCAAAAAACTTTTTTAAAACCCACATGCCCACGACCAGACACAGACTGGGAGAAAATATTTGCAAATCACGTATCTGATAAAGGACTTATAAGCACATATACAAAGGGTACTTAAAACTAAACAATAAGAGCACGAGTCAATTAAAAAGATGGGCAAAAGATCTGAATAGACCCTTCACTGAAGGAGATATACAGATGACCTAAAAGCATATGAAAAGATGCTCAACATCATTTGTCATTAGGGAAATGCAAATTAAGACAAGATACAACTACACATTTATTAGAACAGCTAAAATCAAAAAATCTGACAATACCAAATTCTGCCAAGTATGCAGAGCAACAATCCACCATGCTGGTGAGAATGCAAGATGGTAGAGCCACTCTGGAAGACAGTTTGACAGTTTATTACAAAGCTAAACGTAAACATACCACACCATCCAGCCACCACCCTCCTTGGTATTTACTCAACTGATTGGAAAACTTATATCTGCCCAAAAAACATGTACATGAAAGTTTACAGCAACTTCATTCATAATCACCAAAAACTGGTAGCAAGCAAGATATCCTTCCTTCAGCAGATGAATGGATCAACAAACTATGACACATCCATACTACAGAATATTATTCAGCAATCAAAAGGAATGAGCTACTAATTCATGCAATGACATGGAAGAATCTTAAATCGTATTGCTAAGTAAAAGGATCCAGTTTCAAAAGACTACGTACTGTACGTTTCCATTCATATAACATTTTAGAAAAGGGAACACTGTAAAGATGAAAACCAGATTGAACTCACCAGGAGGTTGGGTAGGGAAGAGTACTGACTAGCTGAAGCACAGGAGATGTTTTAGGACAGTGAAGCTATTCTGTATGGTAATGTAGTAATGGACACATAACACCATGCATTTGACAAAACCCACAGAATTATACAGCATAAAAAGTAAACCTTAATGTATGCAAACTTAAGAAAAATCAACCAGGAGGTCAAGGGATCCCAGAATGAAATGCAGATTGTGATCAAAGAATCCACTGCTAATGTATGGCATAAATTCACTGAAGTGGGTTGAAGAAAAAGGGTGACGACCTACGTAACTTTGGAAAGGACTAAAGACAAGAGGAACTGTACATAAGGGCTGCACTCTAGCTGGTAAAGTTGTTTCCCATGGGGGTACAAATTAACAGTTCTGAAACCACATAATGGAATGAAAAATTAGTAAATAGATGGCGGATGCTGAGAGCCAAGTTTCTCTCACTGTTGGAGAGGAAGGTTACAGATGATAAAGAGCGGAAGGCTAGAATAAGCCATGTCATACTGGATTAGGGTCAGAGATATCATTATGAGCTCATGTTTAGCTAACGAAGATACAGATGGATATAGAAATAGTTAGAGATATGTGTAATACACAGGTTCATATTTCCTATCTCTATCTGAGAAGACCCAGATGCAATGACATACCATAGCAAAGAGCACACCCAGTGCTCAGATCTTTCTTTCTAATAACATCCTCCGATAAAAGAAATTGGCCCCCTTGGAGAAACTGCTGATTCTACGGCTGGGACACAGAGTACACAAGATAAACCTAGAGCATCTTGTAAAGCCAGTAAGCAGGGAAGTGCTCAAAAACAAAATGATGATGGCAGTATCTCAAAGGGACACAGGAACCAACCTGAAAGAGTTCCCAATGACCAAAACTGGAACTATCTGAGCAACAAAATAATTCATGCAGAGTTGAATTACAAGCCAAAGTATAAAATAAAACATCCATTTATATCAGTATGAGCCCACACTGATATAAATAAATAAATAAATAAATAAATAAGGGAGGGAGAATAGACAAATCCTGTGTAGGAGAATTCCTAATAATTTGTGTAGCCATTCTGCCCTCGAGGAGGAGTGTAACCCCCACTGCCTGGGTGAGCTGCACACAGTGACTCCCTTCCAAAACATACAGTATGGAAAGGGGAAGAAGGGAACACTGCAGTGGAGAAACCTGACAAAAACACCATCCCAGCCAGGTGATCAAGGTCAACATTGACAGTAGTAAGTCATATTCACAGCACGTATCCTCTTCCTTTACCTTTATGGTGTCCTTCCCCAAAACCCCAGTTAACTGTGAAGAAAACAAACCCAGGCAAACCCAAATTGAGGGACTTTGCACAAAATTCCTGACCAGTACTTCTGAAAAGTCATCAAAAGAGGAAAATGTGAGGTATTGTCCCCACCAAGAGGTCCCTAGGGAGATAAGAGGACTGAATGTATGTGCTATCCTGGATGCGATCCTGGGACAGAAACAGGACATTAGGGAAAAACTAATGAAATCTGAATAAAGTATGGAGTTTAGTTAATAATAACATCTCATTATTGGCTCACTTCACAAATCATGACAAATATACCATAGAAATGAAAGACGTTAATAATGGGGAAAACTGGGTGCTGGGTATCTGGGAGCTCTCTTGACTACATTTGCAACTTTTTTTGTAAATCTAAAACTACTCTAAAATAAAAAGTATTAAAAAAAGAAAACACCACTTGCCACCTAAAGAGATTTGAATTCAGTCAGTCTGGGAACACTGCCACAAATAGAAGCCAACAGGAATACTAAGTAATAAAGGACAACAAGTAATGGACAAAATCTGCCTCTAAAGAATTTCTCTAGTTTACTCTAGCTCCTTATTACTCATTCAACTCAATCATTCATATACTGATAAACATTTACAGAAGGCCTACTATGTGCCAGGAGCTCTGTAAAGTATTATCAACCAAAACCTAATAAGCCACCGTTTTCGAAACAGTGGGTCACAAATTAATAGTGGGTCATGAAATCAATCTAGTGGGTCACAACCAGCATTTTTTCCCTATTGAAATGAAAAGATAAAAAAAAAAAATCACAATTTCCATAATAAGGTTTTGCTTTGAGAAATTATTTTGAGTATGTGTGTGTTTGTCCTGTATTATGATGTAAAATGCATTTAATTTAGATTAAAGGCAAAAGAACTTGAAAGCTACTGCAATAAGGTATGTCCCTGGCCTCAAGGAGCTTAAGTTTAGCAGGAGAAGAGAACCAAGTAAATCTTGAAGGAAAAAAAAAATTTAATTATAACATAATGAACTATTTTCTATGATTCATACAAAAAAAAATGGTACAATGCTAACTAGTTCACATAATCTTAGCCCACGTAGTATCACTGCATACTTATAATTATTTACTTATAATTTATTCTACCTGTTAAAGACTGAATTATGCCCCCCATCCAAATTCATATGTTGAAGCCTTAACCCTAAATATGACTATATTTGGAAATAGGGCCTTTAGAGAGGTAATTATGGTTAAATGAGGTCCTATGGTGGGACTCAAATCTGATAGATCTGGTATCCTTATAGGAAGAAGAAGAGATGCTGGAGATCTCTCTCTCCACACCCACAGAGAAGAGGCCATGTGAAGACAGAGAAGTCAACCGTCTATGAACCAAGAAAAGGGGTCTCACCAGACATTAACCCTGATGGCACCTTGATCTTGGACGTCTAGCCTCGAGAATTATGAGAAAATAAACCTCTGTTGCTTAAGCCAGTCTGCGGTATTTTCTTAGGGCAGCCCTAGCAGACAAATACACTACTATACCCCCAAAGGAACTTAAGGCAGCTAACCAGCTAAGATAGTCAGCCAGGCTATGAAACTTAGAGACCTGGCACTCATTTGCTGTACAAATTTTCTCGATAAATGGCCCAACAAATTTCTGATAGTATATTTTTATAGAAATCCTTATAGCCATGATTTTCCAATAACATTATCCAAGCCTCTGAATTGTTTACTAAATCTATTTAGCTGTTATTTTGAGTTGGGATACACATTCATTTCTAATCTCTAGATCAATTCCATAAGCACACAACGATGCTTAAGATAAATTAGTATTTAATCCTTTGGATGCCCTGCAAACCATTGTAACTACTGGTAAACAGATGGAAAGAAAGTATCTAAAGACTGAAAAAGTAACTTTCAATTTAGATTTCCAGGTTGGATCAATTCACCTGAGGGTTCTTAAATGCAGAGCATATTAATAAAACTTAGTATTTACATTGTTTTATCTGAAGTACACAGTTTTTAAGAAGTTAAATCTGTAGTAGTCAGAATAAAAAGTGAAATTGCAAGTGAGAGCCTTATTTTTGTTTCTTTTACAATTCCAAGAAAAGAGGCTAAGGAGGAAGAGAAAACAGGACAAAAGAAGAGTAGGGGAGAAGTAGCTGATGGGCAGAATGAACAGGAGGGTGCCCAAGCCCTCAAATGTGAGGGAATAAAACCAAAACAGCCAAAATAACAGCACTGATCCCCACTCCCACCCACCTCCAGCATTAACTGTACCACACTGAAAAGAATCTATGAAATTTCCACATTCAGATTCTGAGATTGTGCAATGGTTTGATTTACACAAACACGGGCTCTTGCTCCAACAGATGAAAGCTTCTTTAAGTGTTTCTCTTTTGAAATGAGGTTTGATATTTAAAATAATCTCTTTACCGGGAAACACTCTGCTCTGTGGGGAAATCTTAATCATGTTTGCCAAACTTGCTATTATATATCTATCCTAATTATCTCAATTTCTCCAGTCTTGCTAATATGTTTACAGACTCACATATAAGATCCTAAAGAAGGGATTTTGCTAATGCTCCCCAGTTGCCTCAGAGTATCATTCATTTTGATATGAGCATAAACAAATGCCTTGCAGGATTAAGAAAAAAAGATGACTAGGAAATGTAAAGAAATCAAAACACCCAAAATGCATGACTGTCCCTTTGAAGTCTCAGCACCTCAAAGAATTCAACTAATGGCTCATATGGCTCTTTATCGTGTTTACTTATTACAATTTTATGCTATAACCAAAGCAGAGTTCCTTTGTGAAGTTAATTATTTAACTATATACAGTTACTGTATAAGCCATTAACTTTTCAAACATTTATACCTCTTTTGAAAACTCTACCTAAAACTAACTGTCACCCTTGTAGGTGTTCCAGAGTATATTAGTATAAAATAATTATATCTTTTAAATTATATATATTTTAAAGTCAGGCCTCTGTAGTCTCCTGATGCAAATGTTCTATCTTAATTGTGGTGGCAGCTCTAAGGATAAACACATTTGTCAAAATTCAAGCATTGAGATTGGCTGCATTTCATTGTTTGGAAATTATAACTCAACAGAGCCCAGAAGAAACACTCTACCAAGTATTATGAGGGTGTAGAGAGCAAAAAAGGGGAAAAAAGGCTTAATTTTAAAAGACAGACTACTATTAAGAATTTCAAAGAGAATTTTTTTAAAAAATCACTATTACACACTGACTTTAGGGTACCATTGTAATTTGAGCTGCACTTATTCTACAGTGAAATACATAAAGGAGAATGTTCCCTGAGATCCTGATATCTGACAATAGAGAAAGAAAAGAAGAAAATCTGGATAAACTAGCTCTATTCTGGACAAACAATTATCGGTTTTCTTTGTCCCATTGCTGGGCTGCTGAGGGTGTGGAGAATGTCAAGTAGCTGAAGCAAGTGGATCCTACAAAGCACACAGTATACGATGCACACAGAACTGCAGGGCCATCCATGTGGTATTTTTCCTCACTATAAAAAGACACGCTCTTTGAGAAGCTGACAAAGAACCAGAAGACATTTTAAATAATAATAATAAAATAATCTCACCACCCAATTACAATTATTAATGTGCCTTCCACTTATTCCTTCCCATTTTTTTTATGTCATGGAGATGATCTGGAATAGAAACGGTCTTGATTCTGGTCTCAACCTGAACACAAACGTCCTCCCATGACATTCATTTGTAAACATGTGAGCAACTTCCTCTAAACCTTATTTATACAGGTTGCATAATAATCCATTATATAGCGATATCACAATTAAAGCAATCATTCTCCAGTTATTGAACTTCTATATTGTTATCAACTTTTTAAATTACAAAGAATGCAATAAATGTAAGCTTTCAACATACTTGAAATTACTTCCTGTGGTAAGGAAAGCCTTCCTAAGTGTGACACAAACTCCTAAAGCCATGAAAAAGAAATTGATAAATTCAACCATGTAACAAAATCAAATTTTCTGCATGACAAAACACACTATAAGCAGAGTTAAAAGACAACAAGCTGGTGCGGGGTGTGGGGGGAGGGAGGGTTCTGTGACTCATGACAAAGGGCTGATTTCCTTAATATAGAGAGAGTTTCTACAGATCAGTAAGGAAAAGACCAACAACTCAATAGAAAAATGAGCAAAACATATGAACAGACACAGTTCATTTAGCGAAGAATACAGAGTAGCTCTTAAATCTATTAAAAGATGCTCATCACAAGAGAAATGTAAATTAAAACTATGCTGAGATTTTTCACTTATCAGATTGGTAAAGATTCCAAGATTTTTAACACATACGGTGTTGTCAAGGGTTTGGAGAAAGGCACTGTCATTCCTCGTGTATTGCTGGTGAGAGTATAAATTGGTATATCCCAGCAACTGGACAATATCTATCAAAAGTATAAATGTGTGTACCCTTTGATCTCACAATTCCAGTTTTAAGAATATATCCTGCAGCTGGACTAATGTGCTATATGACATACAAACAAGGTTAGGCAATAAAGCAATGTTTACAATAGCAAAAGTCCGATAATACAAGATATAAATTCCCACACATCCATGAATGACCAACATGTGAAAGACAATTCTGATACAACATAGTAAGTGAAGCTGAAGAACCTCATGCTATTACGGGAACACAGGGTTGAGCCACTTAGCTCCATTCAGCAGCAGAACCCAATTTTCTAGAAGAGATTACTCTATAGATTAACGTAGAAAATAAAGACATCAGCTAATACAGTGGGATGAGCATGATAGGTGCTATGGACTGAATGTTTGTGCCCCCACCCCAAATTCACACGTTGAAGTCCTAACCCCCAATATGATGGTATTTGGAGGTGGGGCTTTGGGGACAGAATTAGGTTTAGATGAGGTCATGAAGGTAGACCTCCCAGTGATGGGCTCTTATAAGAGGATGGTGAGACCAGAGCTCGCTCTCTCTGCATGCACACACTAAGGAAAGGCTATGTGAGGATAAAACCAGGAAGAGGGCCCTCACCAATAAGCCAACCATTCTGGCACCCTGATCTTAGACTTCCAGTCTCCAGAACTGTGAGAAACAACTGTTTGTTGTTTAGGCCACCCAGTCTATAGTAATCTGTAAAAGCAGCCCAAACCAGCTAAGATGGAAACTGGTACCGAGAAGTGGGGTGCTGTTATAACAAATACCTAAAAATATGGAAGGGGCTTTGGAACTGGGTAATGGACAGAGGCTGGAAAAGTTCTGAGGTGCATGCTAGAAAAAGCCAACATTGCTTGCTGTGAAGAGACTTTTAAAGAAGATTCTGGTGAGAACTCAGAAAGCAAAGAGAAGAGCTGTAGAGAAAGCATCTAGCTTCTTAGAAAACACATAAGTAATCATGTACGGATGCTGGTAGAAATATAGATGGTAAAAGCCTTTCTGATGAGATCTCAGATGCAGATGAAGAACTCACTATTGGGCCATGGAAAAAGGCAATCCTTGTTATAAAGTGACAAAGAACTTGGCTGAATTGTGTTCATGTTTCTGTGTTTTGCAGAAGGTAGAATTTGCAAGTGATGAAACTGGATATTTAGCTGAAAAGATTTCTAAGCAAAGTTCTGAAGGAGCTGATTCGTTACTCCTGATGGCTTATAGTAAAACGTGAAAAGAGAAAAAGGAATTGAAGAAAAAATTGTTAAGCAAAAAGGAACCAAGAACTTAAAGATTGGGAAGAGTCTCAGCTTATCCATATTGCAAAAAAATGAGAAATATGTTTAGAGAGAACACTGTGGCTGACTGACTGTTTGATAAGGAGATTAGTATGGGTGTGAACCATGGACCTGACCTAATCAGCCACCCCAGCAGGAACACTGCCAGTTTGAACTGAAGGGGGAAGAGATGGGACAAGATGAAGGCAGGCTGTCAGACTTCTCAGATCCTACGGGACCTGACCATAGAGTTATTCGGTTGTGATCATACACTATTCTTCAAGACAAGAGAAAGAACGACACTTCAAGAAGATTCAGGGATTATCAGGCTGCCACTCCCACCACAGACCCAGAGTACATGGGCCCAGAGAGGGCAAGGCTGCCCCAACCTAGGGTTCAAAGGGTGGGACCACTGCCTAAGAGAGCTGTGTGGGTGAGGCCCACCCAGAGTGGTAGGGACACGACCCCAGCCTGGCACAGCTGCAGAGTCAGGACTATTGCCCCCGTAGGTCCAGAAGATAACAAGATCCAGCCAAAGAAGATTATTCTCAAACCTTAAGGTCTAATGGTGTATGCTTCGCTAGGTTATGGACTTACTTGAGACCCACCATTCCTTCCTTCTTTCTTACTTCTCCCTTTTGGGATAGGAAAGTATATCTTATATCTGTCCCACCATGGTAGTTTGGGGGCACATAACTAGTTGGTTTCATCGGCTCATAGCTGGAAAAGAATTTTGCCTCAGGCTGAATCATACTTCAGGTCTCACCCATAGCTGATCTAGGTGATATTTAGATGAGATTCTGGACTTTAGAGTTGATGCTAAAATAGGTTAAGACTTTTGAAGCTGTTGGGATTGAATAAATGTATTTTGCATGTGAGAAGGATACGAATTTGAGGTGGGTAGGGACAGAATGCTATGGACTGAATGTCTGTGTCTTCCCAAAATTCGTATGTTGAAGGCCTAACCCCCAAATGTGATATTTGGAGGTGGGGTTTTGGGGAGATAATTAGGTTTCAATGGGGTCATGAGGGTAGAGTACTTATGATGGGATTATCAAAAAATTATAAGGGGATAATGAGACCACAACTCACACTCTGGGTACAAATACTAAGGAGAGGCTATGTGAGGACATAACCAACAAAAGTGTCCTCATCAAAAACACAACCATGCTGGCACTTTGACCTTGGACCTCCAGCCTCCAGAACTGTGAAAAATAACTGTTTACTGTTTAAGCCACCCAGTCTATGGTAATCTGTTACAACAGCCCACACTAATACATTAGGTAAAGGGAACACCATAAGAAGTGCAGAGATATGTAAATGACATGATATCTACAGGGAACTACCAGCAGCTTGTTATCACTAAAGCCTAAAATACACAAAGACTGGTGAGAGATAATGCTAAAGAGCTATTGAAGGGTCAGCCCAGACTTGTGACCTATAGAACTGTGAGGTAATAAATGTTTTAAGCCACTAGGTTTATGTGAATTTGTTATGGCAGCAATAGAAAACTAATATAGACTTTTGTGCCTGGACGTGGTACGCTGTTACATCAAATACCTAGAAATATGGAATAGCCCTGGAATCGGGCAGTGGGTGGAAGCTGGAAGAATTTGGAGAAACATGATAGAAAAAGCCTAGACAGCCTTAGACTGTTAGTAAGAACATGGGCATTAATGGTGCTACCAGTGAGGACTCGGAAGGAAATGAGGAACACGTTACTAGAAATAAAGAAAGCAACACCTGAAATTGATCTATAAGTACAACACAATCTATCAAAATCCCAGCTAACTTCTATGTAGAAACTGAGCAGTTCCTAAAATTCATATGGAAATTCCAGGGAACCAGAATTATCAAAACAATCTTGCAAAACAAGATCAAAGTTGGAGGGCTCACCCTTCCCAATTTCAAAACTTACTATAAAGCTACAGTAATCAAGAAAATGTGGTACTTGCAGAAGACTAGATACAGATCAACGGAACAGAACTGAAGGTCCAAAAATAAACCCATATGTCTATGGCCAGTTGATTTGTTACAAGAGTGCCAAGTCAATTCAATGGGGAAAAAATGAGTCTTTTCAACAAATGGATAAATAAAATATAATATACCCATACAAAGAAATTTTATTTGGCAATAAAAAAAATGAAGTACTGATACATGCTACAGCATGGATGACCTTTGAAAACATTATGCTGTGTGAAAAAAAATCAGTCACAAAACCTACATCTTGGATGGCTCCATTTATATGAAATTCCTAGAATAGGCAAGTATAGAGAGACAGAAAGCAGATTAGTAATTGCCTAGGGCCGGGGGATGGAAGGGTTGAAGGTGATGACTAAGGGGTATGAGGTTTCTTTTTTAGGTACTGAAATGTTTTAGAATTGATTATGGTGATAGATGTACAACCCTATGAAAATACTGAAAGTCGAAAAATGTACACCTTAAATGAGTGAATTGTACGGCATATAAATTATATCTAAGTTGTTTTTTTAAAAAAAAGAGAAAAAGAAAACCACATTAAGACATATCATAATCAAATTGCTGGAAATCAGTGACAAAAATTTTTCAAAAGCAGCTAGAGGAGGAGGAAAGGACATAAAGATAGTGAAAAGACAAACCACAAATTTGGAGATAGGCTTATTATCTCAGAATTATAAAGGACTACTATAAATAAATGAGATAAACAATCCAAAAGAAAACTGGGCAAAACATTAAATGGGCATTTCACTGAGAAATAAACCAGAATGGTCAAGAAACAAATGAAAAGATGGTTGACTTCATCAGTAATCTGATAACGTAACTTAAAATATCAGATGCTGGGAATTCCCCAGTGGTCCAGTGATTAAGACTCAGTGCTTTCACTGTGGTGGCCCAGGTTCAATTCCTGGTCAGGGAATTAAGGTCCCACAAGCTGTGCAGCACCAATAAATAAACAGAAATCAAATCAAATCAAATGTCAGATACCATTTCACATCCCCAAATTTAAA
Source organism: Orcinus orca (assembly GCF_937001465.1). NCBI lineage: Eukaryota > Metazoa > Chordata > Mammalia > Artiodactyla > Delphinidae > Orcinus > Orcinus orca. Next base: position 20,523,108 of record NC_064570.1, on the reverse strand, counting down.
AGTCTAACAAGAATGTTTACACTTGTGATGGGTTTATCAAATAGCATAACCACTTTACCAACAATTTGTAATATTCAATGATACAAAGAGGTATATACTAAATGTCCCAGAAATTCCATTCCTAGGTATGAATCCTAGAAAAACTTGTGTATATGTACGCCAGGATACACATACAAGAATGTTCATAGCAAACCCATTTAGAAGAGCAAAAGGTCCAAATGTCCATCAACAGGAAAATGAATAAATTTTGGCATATGACATTCTTTATGCCAATAAAAATAGATGAAATTATAGTTTTGTTAAAAATAAAAGCCTCAGGATAATTTATATTGTATAACGCCACTTATAAAGTTCAACAATATACAAAAGTATTCATAAATATGCACAAATATTAAGTAAATCTATGAAGAAAGTAAAACACTCAGAAATGGGGAAGGAAGGATTTAGGGAGGGACCCAGGGAACTCAAGTTAAAAGTACTAAATACATAGGGTTTCAGAGTAGTCAAAACAGAAAATAGTTTATAATGTTTGTATTTAGTCAATATCCCATTTTAAAAAACAATCTCTACAAAGAAAATAAAATCTAATAAAAGAGATAGAAGTAGAGACAGCTAACCTTGAATAGTCTGTAAAACGCTTGGGAAGGAAGAGGAAAGAGAATATAGTAGTTAAAAAGGGACCGGGGTCAAGAGAATGTTTGGCCTTATTCTTTTCCAGAATAGGAAATGGTTCAGCAAACATGGGCTAAGGGGTGAAAACCATAGAGATTTAGAGATTACCACCGTTTTTATATAACGGTGGTAGGAGGGAGAGGAATGGTGGAAACAATTCACTGAGAGCTTGTGCTAGAGACTGTTCCAAGCCCCTTAGCCTGCCTTAGCTCATGGTGTGCTCACAGCACTATAAGGTAAGCACTATTTCTAGTCCCATTTTTCAAATGGAAAAATTGACGCGCAAAGAGGTTAAGCAATATGCCCATGGTCACACATTTAGAAAGTACAAAACCGTATTCCAACCTGGCATACTTTGGCTCCAGAGCCAGGATTTTTAACCTCTGTATGTTCAGCCTTTGATTATGAAGGAGAGGGTATAACTGAGGGAGCAAGTCCCGGAGGAGAGAAGACGGGTCTTAACTAAGAGAGATACATCTGAGGCTGGAGAAGAGAACAATAAACAGCAGGGGTGGGGAAGGATGAATGGGAAGGAAGCAGTTCACAATTTATAGCCTCTTTTTTTTTTTAAATGAGGTAGGATGTCAGGTTGTTTGCTGAGAGTAACTGGGGTACAGTTGTGCTGAACTAAAAATATTTATGTATCTGGTAAGAGCTGAACAGAATTAAGACCATCTAAAGGATGAAGAGATTCACATCCCCATGATATACTATTCCAGAATATAAACCCATTGTGTGAAATGCTAGGTACAACCTCCTGCACTAATTATTAGTTAGTTCTTCTCTTTCTTTCTCTTGACCTTGACTAGTTGAACTCAAGTACAGTAAACGTGCCCATAATGCAATCCCACTGGAAGGTATTTGATACCAGCAACCAGAGCTCAGTCAGCTTTCCTGCCCAGACCCTTCTCAAGGAAATTTTCTTTTGTATGTTGTTCTCCTGTCCTCTGCCTGAGGAGAGAAAAACATCTCTACACCCTTTTAAGGTTAGCATTTCTTCTATGTTTCTGTCTCCATAATTAGATTATAGGCTAACTCTAGGGAATAAGCTCATGCCTTACAAAGCATAAGCACATAATATTTAAATACATCTCTGTCCTGGTCATCTCAATAATTGACACTCTACACATATCTCTGAAATAAATTACAACATAGAAAAGTAGATTTTTTTCCTTATGTGCTTCCAAAGATGTATTTAGGCACATATTTAAAACTCTAAAAATCTATTTACACAGTTTTTTTAAGCATCAAGCTCTTATCTTTCTGAAGTATCAGTCAGTCCAATCCCTGCCCAAATTATCACAAATTCCAAATTAGTGATTTTTCCTATAATTTATGAAAAACCCCAATTTAGGGAACTGTATCTGTTACTCTTTTCAATATAAATATCTTCAGGCAAAATCCACTAACATTTAGAAATTGGGAAAAATATTTTAAAATAAGTTTTAAAATAAGTTAGTATGTAATATTTAACAACTCTATTATAATCAGCTATAGACTTTATCATAATCAGATAATGTATAGGACATTGCCTCAATTAGTTACTTTATTTCCCCAAGTTTCTCTATATGCCATGCAATTAAATTACAAAATAAATATGTTTCAAAAAATAACGAAACCACTCAATACAGGAAACCGCAATAAAAGTATAGGACACAGGGAAACCAGTAACTGCAACGTGTGTGTTTAAAGAAAAAAAAATCTGTTCAGGCGTATATTCAGACGCCAGATAACTTCTACCAGTATTCATTACACAAATTCTACTTTATTGCTACGAATGCTTTAGGTAAACAACACACACACTCAAATGATAGCTAAGGATAATCATACACCTCTATTTTTGTCACAAACACTATCTTACCTGATGCCCTTTAAACCAATGTGTTTCAAATGTTTTTGACCACGACCAATAGTAAAGAAAAAATTTCATGTTGCAACCTAATATAAACATATAATCATGGAATAAAAGTGTTACATAATATTTACCTTACTAGCTTTGATGCACTCTAAGACTTTTTAAATTCTTTTTTTTTTTTTAAATGCTGGTTCCTTTCTACCAAATTAAAACTCAAGATTTTGGAAAAATACTGTTCCAATTTCTTTATTTTACTCACATATCATTTTTAATAGCATGATCTTAGGTTACTATTCAGAAACTGAATATGATTTGCCCTAGGACACTCTCACAGACAGCGTATCTCTCTGCAACCATACAATTCTGCATAGGATGGAAAAGAGTGGACCACAAACAAGGGGAGAGTAAAGAAAAGGCAGAACCGTCCTGCTGATCAACCAGCGTCCTCCAAAATTACGTGAGATGGTGTGGTGTAGAGGTTAGAACACTGAACTGAGGATCGAGTCCCAATTCTACCACGTTGGGCCAGACACTTTGGAGAGCTTCAATTTTCTCATCTGTAATGAATAACATGGAGCAGGGATGCAGTCTTGTGCCCACGACTCTATTCCCAGAGTCTAGAACAGTGCTTGGCCAGGTAGTAGGTGCTCAATAGATATTGTTAAATGAATGGATGGATGAGTAAGTATCTTGTTCATATGGCTGTAAGCAGGATGTCATCCAAATATGGGATTTTGTTTCTAAAATTCAGTCTGAAATAACTGGAGAAACAGTATGCTGGCAGCTTCACATTACTCTGTGATTGATTAAGTGCTTTCTTCTTTTTTTCCCAAGAAAAAAAGGTGGGGGTGGGTTGGGGGGGACAGGACTTTCTTTCTGTATTTTTCCTTCTCCACCAGCTACTCCTTATGAATGTAAACAGTATGAGTAACCCTCTCTCTACATCCAGTATATGTGTAACATTGGTGCCCTTTTAAACCACAAATGTAAAAATTGAGCTACCCACCTTCATGCATGTAAGCCATTTAACTCTCTCTTGGTGTCAAAAATTGAGATGATTGAGGAGGGTCACAGAAAGAAATTGTAAGGCACAGTACTCACTTTTTCAACTTAACATCAATCTGGTAAATATTTCTATAAAGGAGGATGAAATTATTTATTTTAATTGATGCTCAATCAGATTGGATTATCCTTATTATCGATAACCTCACATTGCCCAAACAAATCAGTCATTTATTTCATTAGTCATTAATTCTTGAGTTCTTTTAAGTACAGTATCATGCCAGCTTCTATGAGGAATACAAAAGATGCCAGTCCTTGCAGTCTTAACATGATTTATCATGAAACTGTCCACTAACTACATAAAATATTATCTGATTAAGTATAATGTATATACTAGAGTCCTTAAGAGATTTGGACAGAAAGAAATGTTTACCCTCGTAAAGAAACTTATCACCTAAAAGTCCTGACTTCAGGGACGGCCAAAAATGGCAAATGATTAGCCATTTTCTTCATCCTCTACTATCCATGTCAGGCCAGTTATTGGAACTTAGATATGATCTCAGAATCTTTCTCAACACATCACTCTAGCCACAATCAAGTACGATGAAATTTATTTTTCATCTCTGGGCTCAAGCCTTGTAAGGGTTGGAGAAAAGTCTTCGCTTACATTATCTAACACATGAACCCTGTCCAAGTACACACGCAAAAGAACACCATCAACTCCTAAATCCATCAAAGAAGAGGTATTCATTTCTCTACACGGTCTAACAAAATGATACTAGTTTACTTTAGGTCTTAAATTACTTATGTCAAATGGTGACTGTATCTATAAATCCAATAAAATACTTTATCATAAAAGCTCATTCCATAACAAATCACATGAATGAAATTATAAAAACTAATGTGTTCACTGTAACAAACAATACAAAAGCACGTAAAATAGAAAATTCCAAGTTTACTGGCCCTTCTAATAGTCCATTCCCCAGAGGTGGCCACAGTTAAGTTTGGTATATATCCTTCAAACGTCTTTTATATTTACAAAAGGAAAAATAAAATGTGTGTGTGTGTATTCATGTGTGAGCTATACTAGTTTACCAAAATATTTCTGGCAAATTTAAAATTTGTAAATGAAATACAGTATTTAAATAATAGATGACTGATAATGCAAATTTTAAAGCCATTTAATTTTATTGTAATGCCATTTTATTTTATATCTAACACAGCTTAGTGTCGAAATGAAACACGGGAAAAATGCATTAACCCGGTGCTTTTTCAACATGAAAGATGTTCCAAATACATGTTTCATATTTCATAATGAAAGATTCCACCCAAATCTTGTTAAAGCTCAAAAAAATGGAACTTTCAATTGAAAAACATCCTGAACAGATGGTGGTACCACATAGATTGAAAAAGAAATATCTAATTTGTGTTTATATGAGAAATGTGAAACATGAGAAATGTGCACGGAGAGGCACATCCATAGATATTCATGAAAACACTTGCCCTAAAGCACAGGTTGTTCAGCAGAGAAGGAAGCTTGCTGAGCGCTTACTTTAACACTTTCATTTTATATATAAGGAAGCAGACTCAAAGGTCACAAAGCCAAGAACAGAGGCAGCACCAGAACCGCAACCCACGGTCTCTTGCTGTGCTTGCTGTACAAAACCGTGCTGCCTCGGCATTCTTTAACGTGAGGAATTGTATTATATAGATGAGGCTTTTCTTAAAATATATGTATGGTTGAAACACAATTGCCTTTGTTTCCAAATCTCACTTCTTAGCATCCTGGATGCCTCTATCTCAGGACCCCTAGCCACCCCCAAGCCTGCAATTCTTTCTCCTCTGCTCCAAGCTGGATTCTCCACTCTCTCCCATTAGCAACCCTCCTGTCGGTTCATCTCCCCTCTGCCCAGAACCCTGCCCTACATTCATCCTTAGCAAAGTCTGGAGGCTCAAAAATGGGAAATGTGGATGTGCTCATCTCCAGATTGGGAGCCACAACTGTCAGAGAGATAAATCGTAAGTCAAGGTGGCTTTAGGAAAGCCAAAGGTACATTTCTATTATTAATGATAACCAGGCCTGGGAGAGAGAATCTGATCCCCACAAACAATTACACAGCCAATGTCCTGACGCGAGTATGATATTCACAGGGAGATTTACTTTCCAAATACAGGGCAGCCCTATAATTCGGGATAAAATTTAACCTTTGAAAGCTCACATAATAGTGGCGCTCTTACTTTTGAAAACAGATACACCCTTTTTCATAACGATATCACATCAGAAGCTCAACATAGAAAACAGACAAAAATTCAACAGATGAGTTGAAAGAGCAACAAGGTGAAAGACGATTTGCTTTACTTTTCCCTCGTCTCTTCTCCCAATCCACGCCCACCTTTGAGCACTCCTGAGGAACCTACAGTTCCAGAGAACAAGTTTGAGAACCACTACTTTATATATTTTGACATATTCACCTTTATTAAGCAATGTCAACACCTATATAAGACAGGGTAAATGACGTGTGTGAAACACTGTAAACTGACAATAATGGAAAGTGTTCTATTTATCTGGTGGCTAAAAACTTCATGCTCTTATTTTCCCCACACATTAATGAACTATTTATAAATACCTTCTTCTGTATTGGATAATATGTATATTAAAAGCCATTTTTTTCTGATCACAAATGCACCCCACATGTACCCCTGGCCAAGGACTATTTCATCCATGGCAGGAAGAGGGCATGCCCCAGCACCAGCTGCTCAGGCATGCTGCTCAGAGAACCGTACCCTTCCGTGCCTCAGGTGCCATCTCCCACACACCCCCAAAATTCCAAACCTTCAAACTGCTAAAGACACTATATTCCCTTTGATCCTCCTCCAAAAAAACCCCACAAAAAATTAGCCTTATCAGCTCATGCTTGTAGCCCCTCTCCCCAAAATCCCAGGCTAGGTAATTGTGCTCCTGGGGTAAGGGGTTGTTAGGGCTGCACAGTTACCAAATACCATCCTATCCCATCCCCCCCCACACACCACTCCCCTCCATCTCTCTTACCTCTAGATGCTTCTTCTCTCTTCCTCAGCTCAAAGTCCTCAGGTTCGTGGACTCACACAAATTGATGCTTGAGGAACCTATTATTATTGCAGTTGGACCTTCAGCCAGATGTGGATCCAAGTTGAGGCCGAGCCAATATTTGATTATCTCTGATAAGAGTGACTCCAAGTTCACACACCTCTACTGAAGCTAAAAGTGGTGTAGTTGCCAAAATAGTACTCAAAAGTACTAGACTTTCTCCAAAGAGAAATGACCTCCAATTTGGGCGAGATGATCATAACTAAATAAATCAAAATCATAAACATCTGACATGTGGCTGACAAATATAAGTAAAGGCTGGTGGTGAAAGGAAAGGAGACTTGAAGAAGAGCGTTTCATCCGGCGAGGCGTCTCTACCATGTGCAATCATGTGCAAGGGGGAGGCTGGCCGGCCAGCCCGCCAGCAAAGAAGTCCTTGTTCATGAACAGGTGAAGGGCATATCATAGGCATCCATGGCTTTGCGACACTGGCACTGAATCAGTCAACACTTTTGTTCTCTCTTCTCAGCAAGTAGCCCTCCAGCCTTTAACTGGTTACCCCTGCCGTGAGGAAAATGCCTAAACCTGGCTGAGAAAAAGTAAATGGGTCTGCTAGGCACTTTCATCTTTCAGATATAACTTAATATGAAAATGGGATGCGTTAGATTCTTATGAGTTAACTTAGTGCGACCCAAACCCACAGGTCCTGCTAAGGTGCATCCAACATCTGGGCGAGACTCAAGAGCCTTTGTGTCTAATAATGAAGGTCCCAATCGAAGTCCTCTCCCGATACCTCCCCTCCAGTTCCCTTTCCCAGAGATCCTGTGATTTCCTCATCTCTAACCCCTGTTCCCAATAATAAAGAAGAATCACTTACACTTTGATAAAACTATTCACACATCTAGCCCTAATTCTAACCCTAAGTTTCCCAGATATTTTTAATATATTTAGCAAATGTATTCAACAAATAGATTCTGCCTATCATAGTCACTCAAGAAATCTTCTCTCATGTCTTGTGAATTTCCGGGAGCCCGTCAGAGGAAGCTTTGTCTTGCCACTAATATTCTTCCATCCTGAAGGCTTCCCAGCAAGTAAACATGCTTTAGCCTTTGGGGATACCTGGGGTGGTTCTGGGGCATCAGCCTGGAGGCCTCAGTTATTTGTACCTTTACTCTTTCATCTCTCTATCACTAATGCCACCCACTGTTCCTGCATCCCCAGGTGATGGGGATTTGAAAGGCCATTCTCACCCTGCAGCAAGGACACATCCCTTCTCCTCCTCCAGGAAGCTTTCTCAAACTCCTTGAGAGCCCTCTGATCTCTTCTTTTCAGGAGACCGTGCCACACCTATTTAGCATTTACATTAATTGCACCCTAGGCTAAATGCTGACTTTCTACCTTCCAGTATCACCTATAGCATCCAACACTATCCTGGGCACATACATTTTTAATTGCTTGATTGAGAAGGTCAAAAATGATGAATTGAAAGATATGAAATTGGGGGCCATCTGCACCTGAAAGTAGAAAGGTCATCTATGAAGATTAAGTATACTTCTTCATGAGAAAAAATGAACCAACGATGAGGGGCTACTCAAAAACATTCTTCCTTTATACATTTCTGTATCTTGTACAATAAAGAGATTCTTGGTCATACTTTTCCACTGCAAATTACCAATTAACATCCTAATTAAAATCTGACCGACATCTAGGAGCTCTCTGTACGGAGCCATGATCCCTTCGCCCCCCACCTCTTCAGGGACCAGACACATGTATGTGAAAGGGGATATGCTAGGAAATATTATTTCTGCACCAGAACCACCAGCTGCAGATGAAAGCAGTTAAGTCGCTGAGCAATAAAGCTGACGATTTTTTCTAGTAATATTACAACACATTACTGGAAGTTGGAGAGAGGGGTTCCCCCTTTGAAAGCTCTTCCATGTGTGACTTCCTTATGGCTTCCCCAGTCTTCCCCTACCCCCTGTAGGAACTGACTCCCACCTAATAAACCTCAAAGAAAAATGTAATTTATGTAGAAATCAACAATAAGTGGAAAGTCACTGGGTGACAGTGTGTGTAGACAGTTGTAACAGATGCCCATGATTACAGACTCTGCGCCTTTAAGCTCCAGGGAAAGTCAACCTCAGCCATGGTCGAATCAGCAACAGCAGGAAGCAGGAGAAAGGCACAGGGCTAAATTACAGAAGACAAAGCTTCTCACTTCAGTTCATCTACCCATTAGCTTATATGACTTTAGCTGCTAAAGTTTAGCAAGTCAGCCTCTCCCAATTCCAGTTTCTTCAGCTGGAAAGAAGAACAATGCTATCTGCCCAGTTTACCAGTGCTTCCACTGGGATCCAGTTAGGTTAGAGAAGAAAAACAAGAGCAGAGCCCACTCCTGATTGAGGCTTTATCACAGCCAGGTGTCCAGAATTACAGCATCATAGCTGTTAATCCTCACAAGCCTCCTGTAGCTCACATTAACATCTTCATTTTACAAATGAGCAGACACAGCTAGTTAAGGCCCTTGCCCAAGGTCACTAGCTAGTAAATTATTCAAACTCGGGGCTCTTTAGCCTATGCTTTAAGTACCACATTATACTGCCTCTCTCTGTTTTTGAAATAACATTGAAAACTAAGAGTCTATAAACATGTTCAATCAAAATGTAAGACAACAGATCCCCAAAGAAGCTGGCAGCCATATTTGATTCACCCATTTCTTTTTGACTCTTTTCCCAGTAAGTGCTTACTTCTGCCCCTTTCTTCCACCAATTTTTTTTTTCTTCCACCAATTTTGTCAAACTCCTTTCTCCTCCTGAACTCTTTCTTCTAGTTATTCCCTTTGTATTCCTCTTACAGTTTTCCTTTTATGTCCCTCTCCTCTATTAAATCATTTTAAGCTTTCCTAATTAACACTATGAGAACCACCCCAAAAAAGTATAACCTTTAAAAGTGCATGTAATTAAAAGAATTTACCTAAATATTAAGTGGAACTAAATATTTAGGAAGAATGTAGGAAAAAAAAGAATGTAGGACACATTTACATTTTTTCTTTCTGTTTGCTTAACAACCTTTCTTGGATTAACTTTAGACAGAGCTGAGACTTTTACAAAGGTAAAATGACAGAAAGCCTAGTAAATTTTTAAAAGAGTCATCATGAAACCAAAGTCATTTCTACTTTAGACTGTCAGCATATAAGTACACGAGAATGTCATCAGATTGAAAAATAAGAACACAGATTTGACTACACACAGAATCCTAAATTCTCAGAGCTTTTGCAGAAGGGCGTTATTTTCCCATTCCAGTGCTGCCTCTGATTGATGCCCTTCCCCCAAAGCTGATGGAGCTTCTCTTTCCTCTGGGCCACACGGCACTTTGTTCATCCTCTACCTGTATTATCATCATAACCGGGTTCTGACTGGCATCTTCACATCAGTCGCCTCCACTAGACAGACATGGCTAGGGCAAAACCCAGCATTTTCCTTATCTTTGTATTTTGAGCATGCTTACAATCAAGGTCCTCGGCACAAATTTGTTGAATAAATGGAACAAAACCTCACATGCAGTAGAAAAACATGCAACCTCAGACAGACTGGGGTTATCACAAGGCAGGACACATTGGTGATTACTGGCTCTTGATGTGCCTAAATGAAAATAATATAAAGCCTTTGGTTTTGGGGAAGAGGAAATATACACGGTGCATTTTTTGAACCGCCATCCGCAGATGGGGCAGGCTGGAGCTTGCCCGCTTTTCATCTGGACGAGACTGATTTTCTGAGTTACAGTTTACACCAACACTGTTACAGATCTGATCACCTGAAAACAACCCCCCTGCTTTCCTTTCCAGGCATGGTGATTCTTCCTCTCCCCTCCCCTTAGTCTACACATCACTTGCAGAACAAATGCATGCGTCCTTTGTTGCCACTGCACCAGAATTTTGTATTATCATTCCGATTTCTCCCTTTTCAGCACACTATCACACATCCCATACTATATTATCTTGAGAACAAATTCTTAGGGGCCACTTTACAGATGAGGAAACACTGTGCTTAAAATTTGCTCAATGCCACGCAGTAGAATCCAAGTTCTCCTACCTCCTGCTTCCTAACCAGGCAACCCCCAGCAAAATCCCCAGGGAAACTTTTACAAAAATGCCCATGTCAGGGTTTCAGCCCCACCACCTGTGATTCAGGACCTTTGGGGTGGCCCCAATAGGGCTAATTTGAAAAACTCTCCAGGTGCTTACGAGAGGTGCCTCAGGTTAGGCAGCCCCGCACCAGACAACATAAATCTTGTGTGTCATTATGTACTCCATGAACACTTCGGAGTCATTTCTTCTTTCTTTCAAAGATGCTCAAGACTACGATATTGAGGTAGCTGCAATAGTTGTCACTTGACTCATTTTTCTCAACAGAACAAGGGGCTCCTGTGGACCTCCTCACACTTGGTAAATGAAACTAGTACCGGGGGTCGTTTTCCCTCGGCAACCCTCCCCCACCAACACACACACACACACACACACACACACACACACGCACACACGCACGGGCGCCTTCACTGATACCAAAACAACACAGCTGCGCACCTGCAAACGCTACCCCGACTACCTTAACCCAACAAGGACACCCTGCCCCCGTCATTCTGCTGTGCGTCGCCTAGGGTGCCCGGGGTGCCACGGCCCCCGGTCCCTTTTCTCCTTAAGTCTATGGGGACTTCCCTCGCCTCCACTCTGTCATTTTCTTCCCATCAACTCAGTCTCTCTGGGGACGAGCTACGCTTGAACTTGAGATTCTCACGTTTGGGGTGGTTCAGAAATGATTACCCTTTGGTAACGCAGACCTCCAGCCCCCTCCGCCCCCTCAGTCTCTGTGCGCCCTGAACTTGGATCAGGCAAAACACGCCCCCCGCGGGAGACGGCGGGGCGAGCGGGAGGTGGCAGCGCCTCCGCTCCCTCGTCACCGTCACCCGCCCCGCCCCGCGCAGGAGCGAGCAGCCGCGGGCTGGAGAGAAAGGGGAAGCACGCCCCGAGCCGCACAAAGGCGGCCGCCCGCGGCCCGGACGCCCCGCAGCACGCCCGAGCGGCCTCGCCGGGCGGCCTGCACCCTGCGGCCGCCGCGCACGGGGCACCTGCCGCCCCGCGGCCGCCTGCGCGCCCACCCGGCCCCTCGCGCCCACCTGAGCGCCGCGCCCCCCGCGCCCGGCTCCGGCGGCCGCCCCGCCCCGCCGCGCGCCTCACTTTCTCGTCCTTCCGACTCGCCGCCGAGTTTCTCTTCCCTGCAAAGTTCCAGAGCCGGACCCCGCGGCCTGGCGCCGGCAGTCGGAGGGAAGCGGGCCGGGCCGGGCGGCCGCGGGGCGAGCGGCGCGGCTCCGGCTCGGCGGCGCGGAAAAGGAGAAGGGGAAGGGGAGGAAGGGGCGGGGAGCCTCGGCGGGGTGATCCCCTCCGACCCCAGCCTGCCCGCCGTAGCTGCTCCGGGGGACTCGTGCGCTGGTTTTCCGCCCCGGCGTTGGCCGCTCTGCCTCTCTCTCCCAGCGACACCGTTGGCATCACCTCCAGCTGCCAAGAGTTCGGGCTCTGGGGTCAGGCTGCTTCGGTTCAAATCTTGCTCCACTGCTTAACAAGTGTGTTATATTACGCAATTTACTTCACCCGTCTTTGCAAAATTAGGAAAAGAATAGTACCCATCCGGGACGAATTGAGATTTTGTGGGGCCTGAAACGTAAACAATGGGGGGAGGGGTGTTCTTCAAGGGAAGATAGGAAATTAGATGCAGGACTTCGGGGGGGACTCGTGTAAGTAAGGGGGCCTGCTGCTGAAGCCTCATTAGCTTTATGTGTCAAATGCTCTCCGTCAGGTTGTTGCGAGAATTAAATGAGGCGAACGGCGAGAAACGTCTGGAATGGGGCCTGGCACACTCAACAGGTGTTGTTTATCGGGATGATTTCCCTGTAACCGGTCAGGTGGACCTGAGAGGGGAGGAAATGACACTGATTGTCAATTATGTGACAGATGTTTTAAGTACACATAATTCATGCACAAACGTTACGCCAATTTTACAGCTCAAAAATCTCAGGCGTAGAGAAGCCATGTAACTTGCTCGTGGCCCATGGTCACACACAACCCAATTCTGTCACATTGCAACTACCCGGTTTTTCCACAGTTCCACCTCACAAATGTTGATGTGTAAATATATCACTATAACTTTATTGTTTGAGCAAGAAAAGAAGAAATTCCCCCCATGAGGGAACGAAGTGCCTCAGAAATACCTGTATTTCTGAATTTTCACTGCAGAATTTCCCCAGCTAAGTACAGCAGCAAATGGATTGCCCTTGAAACTACACGGCCTGCATGTGAAGTACCCTGCTGCAAAATCAATAAATGGCTTTACTTAAATGTGTTCAGGTTACACATTTGCTTGCTCGGCTAGCATTATGTGTTTACTTTTTCTATCGATTATTAATACTACTGCAATTCAGATTAATGGGTTTATAAACTATCCCCAAAGGGCTTATAAACTAAGACAAACAATAGCATAATGAAAGGAAGTCTCCTTGTATAAGGCACTTAGAGTATAAAAAATTACATACTTTTGAATCTCTCTGAATCTCTACATCTCTTTGTTTCTAGTTGTAGTTACCCTCCATTAACAGCTGAAATCTCAAAACTGTGTAAATGTCTCTTTTCACACAGATAGCTGGGATTTGAACCCAGTTTTGCTTGAATTCTAAACCTTGGCTCTTTTTCCTACACTTCAGTGAGAAGAGAAGAAACTAACAAAAATACACAAAGTCACATGTCTTGCAAAGTGGGAGAAAAGAAGATATCAATTCTAGTAGTTATTTTCTTAAGTTTCTATAGCAGAAGAACAAAACGTAAAGCTTAGACCCACAACTTGCTTTTGTAGAACGAGAAAAAGTGCCTAGTGTAGTGCCAGGCACATAACAGTATATTTGTTGAATGAATGAATTCATAAAAGAATTAATGAAGTGGTACTTGGTGGTGGTTTTTTTTTTTTTTTGCGGTATGCGGGCTTCTCACTGTTGTGGCCTCTCCAGTTGCGGAGCACAGGCTCCGGACGCGCAGGCTCAGTGGCCAGGGCTCACGGGCCCAGCCGCTCCGCGGCACGTGGGATCTTCCCGGACCGGGGCACAAACCCGTGTCCCCTGCACCGTCAGGCGGACTCTCAACTACTGCGCCACCAGGGAAGCCCAGTGGTGCTTATTAAGTCAATGGGTGTTGATTCTTGTAAAATGACACCATAGCAAAGAGCTTTTTCTTTCCCCTCTATTTTTTCTCGCTGTCTCCACTCTTGAGTCACTATTGGCCAATAAAATGTGCAAATCAAATTAAGAGGGAGCAAAAGGAAAAAGGAGAGAACAAAGAATAAAAGGACCATAAGCAAGAGTGGGGGAAGAATGAGGAGGGACATCCTTTTTCTTGCCTGTTTCTCAGAGGGAAAAGATTTTATATCTAAGAAATATGGGGAAAAAATTCAAAAGGACGTCAAATCCTGTAAATTGTGAGGTCGAAGCCATAGTTTTGTTTTTATTGTATTTGTGCAAAAAAACCCACAATATTTTGTTAAGACAGAAAATAAAATACCTGCCTCTAAGCAATCCGTTGGTGCCTCCCCCCCCCCAACTAGTCAGTCACCTTGTGGCTTTGGATGGGCTGGGGGATGGGAGGTACAGGTTTAGATAAAAAAGGCAAGTTCACTACCTCTCCCTCAGGCAGGGAAGCATTCATGCAGGAAGTGAACTTTCAAAGACTTTCAAAAACAAATTCAATAAAGGAAGTGAGAGAGGGGGCATACATGCAACTTTCAAGGAATAGGTGATTTTTCAGAAATTCTGAGGAGGGGATGAAATGGTGGCTCTAATGAAGGGAATCACAGTTAACATTTTAATGTTTACCCAGGCAAGCTGACTCAGAGTCCGTGCTCTTTAGCCCATGCAGTTAAGCACTTCCAAGTAGAGCACGTTAGACCATCTGATGTAGATACAGCAGGCTGGAGAGTAGAAAAGGAGGGGGAAAGGAACTCTAGGTGCTTTCTTAAATGACCTGCAGAAGATGTGAGGTTCTTGAGCCTAAATTTAAAGCAAAGTTTAAAGAAATGGGTGAAGGGGATCAAAAGGTCAAAAACAAAAACACATGTGTTAAGTGAATGAATATGTTGGCCAAACTGCAATCTGAGTCACCTCTTATAAAAAACAAGAACACAGAATTGACTTTACTCATTCAACTTTCATTCAATAAATATTTAGTATTTTTAGCCTTGTATTTTTTTATCACAATGTATACATATAGCTCATGAACGAATAAACATAAAGTTAAGCATATTGAGACAAAATAACTTCCACTCTGCATTTTTTCATTGCGCACAAGGTCAGCTTTGATGCTCAGCAATTGAAATATAATTTTTTTTTTTTTTTTTTTTTTTGCAGTACGCGGGCCTCTCACTGTTATGGCCTCTCCCGTTGCGGAGCACAGGCTCCGGATGCGCAGGCTCAGCGGCCATGGCTCACGGGCCCAGCCGCTCCGCGGCACGTGGGATCTTCCCGGACCGAGGCACGAACCCGCGTCCCCTGCATCGGCAGGCGGACTCTGAACCAGTGCGCCACCAGGGAAGCCCCCCTTCTGTATTTTTAATAGATGAATAGCAAATCACTTATGGTATAATTCTCTAACAAGACCAAACAATAAATGTATTACCAATAAAAAAATATACAATGATTAAAACGGATACTTGTCTCTACTCACAGATTTCAAGAGTAAGGTTATAAGACAGTATATCCTGAAGTATTATAACTGTTTTGTTGCAGCAAAGCTATGGAACAACTCTATTAAAATTACATCAAAATATAAAATGCAAAAAATGGTGGAAATGCAAGGAAACGTTGACAAATCCACTACTTGTTGGAGGAGGTCATCGAGAGGACGTGACCACTGGTAGACTTGAGAGCTGGACCTGGGCAATCAGAGGTCCTTAACCCCCCACCACACCCCCGTCCTTGGAATATTTGCTCTACCCACCCTTCCCACAGTGCAAGCCATGTTCAAGGACATAGCCTTGAGAGAGAAAGGTGTTGCTGAGACCATCTGGACTGTGTACGTGACTGAACCCAGTTAAGGCCTCTATATAAACTTTTAAGATTGGTAGGTGCAGAGTTCTACTCACCTTTTAGCCGCCCCAGACAAGCCTCATGTGTAAGTTCCCTTGCTTATTAAACCTGCCACCTAGCAATCTGGAGTGGTCTACCTCTTAAGTCTGTCCTTGCCCTCTGTGTACAGGGGCCAGTTTAAGAACCAAAACTACTATAGCAGGAGATTTCAACAGAATCTCTCTACATTACTGTTGGGTTCAGCAGACAAAAATAGTAAGGATATAGGAAGTTTGAAAAACATAAATAACAAGCTTGATCTACCAGACATATATAAAAATAAAATAAAGCAAATTCATCCCCCAATCCCAGATTGAGAATACAGTTCTCCTTAGTTACATATCTAGTTAGGACAACCCTCATATACAAATTTCACTGGCAAATCCAGCGGACCTCAACTTGCAAATGCAGTATCTTAGTTGTGAACAGACTGTATAGTTGTACACTCTACATTAATACCCACCCCCATAGCCCAGCTACCTTTCATACACCAAATTCCACCTGGGTCATCATCTGCTGAGAGATGACACAAGCTGCTGAGTAATGAGTGCTGCTATCAGCTGCTCACCAACAGGTCAGGCTCCTAGGGGAGCCTGAGTAGTGCTGGTGGCTTATGGCCCCAATACCCAGTGCTCCAGACCGAATGACAGTGTTCTTCAACCTCTGCTGCCCCACAGATGGCATCTGGAAGGAGGCTGGGGGGGTCACGTCCCAGAGTCTAGACCGTGCTCCACCCAGTGGGTGGTGGGGTAGTTCATGATGGTTCTGGCAGACAGCCTCTACCCCTTAATGACAGCTTCAATCCCTGTCCCCTCCCCTGTTCCAACTAGACAGCCTGGCCTGACCCTGGAAGCCAGGTTTAATCTCTCTAAGTGCCTGGGTCAGGGGTGGCTTGATGCCAGCCACTGTCTATCTTCCTGCTTGGGGTTCAAGGGTGGGGGCAGGGAGGCTATAACTCTTACTTGCTCCCCAGTTGGCTCAAGCCTGAAGGAGCCAGAGCTGGCAGAAACCATAATGAGGAATTTTGTAATCATTTCTTTGTTGTAGTAATGAGAACCATTTATAACATTTATGGGTTTTCTTTCCTTATACATTTGCCTTTTGAACACATTTCCAGGAACTCATTAGTTACCCATGTAAGGGACTGACTTAGTGAATATATTACTCCAAGATTATAGAATTCTCATCTCACACGGCAGCCTCTCGTTCTGCCCTGGTTTGTCTTGCTTCCTATTCTAAAAAAAATGTCTCTATGACCTTTAATCCCTAGAACTCCTTCCTATTTTCTCAGTCCATTACCTCCATTCTGACTTCCCTTATCTCCCTACCCAGTATAGGTTTTTTTTTTTTTTTTTTCTAATGCACGTATTTCCTTACCACCATGAAACTCTTCATTCCCTAGACCTCCCTCCAGTCGGGGTCAGGAATCTCCCCCCAACCACTTTTACTGTTACTTTCCCAAATTGTTTCGTGTTGCTGGAACACCAGAGGAATATGTTAATTGGATCCACTGTGAATTCATATAATCTCAGAAGAGCATTTACCACTTTTTAGTATCCTTTTCATCCTCTCTCCATTGCATGTTCTATCTCCACAGTTCTAAACCTTTTCCATCCAAGACCTCCACTGATGCCCCTCCTCACTCTCAATGGATGGAGGTGCCTTCTACTTCCAGTAGAAGTACTTCCTTCCCCCTGGAGTTTCCACAAATATCTTTTCATCTTCCCATTATCTATCTTTCTTCCTTCTTCTCTCTGAGAAACTGCTCCTCCCAGCAAAAGCTAATCCTTGTGCCTTAAACCTCAAACCTCCAACTGCTCCAGGATTAGACTCTATCAATTGTCACCTCTTATTTGTGTTTTCAAAGTCCTCCCCTTTGTTGGCTCTTGGGTTTCTACCTTCAAGCTAAGGCCTCTATTATTCTTTAAATAAAAAATTATTAATATTAATACAAAATTGTCTAACAGCTCTGCCATTCCCTCCAACTATTTACCTATAGCTAATGTTCCTTTACCATCAAACTTTGTCAGTATCTATCGCCATTGCCTCAAATTCTGGCCCTTACTCTCTGCAGAGCATCTTAGAATCCACCCCTTTGGAATCTGGGCTTCCCCACCATTCTAGTTTACCTCCTTCCTTCGCAATCAATACTCATGTCCTAATTGCTGATACACTGGGCTCAGTCTTCAGCATCGTTGACTTCTCTGAACCATTTACCAGGTTGACCTGCCCCTCCTTCGCACTCTCCTCCCAGGGCTTTTTCTTTTTTTAAAGGAAAATTAATGGATTTTTAAAAATTGGCTACATGACATCTACCTGATAGTACCCTAATTAGAAGTTCCTTTGGTAATCCATCAGGTTGAACACTTCAAAACAAGCCAGATTCCCGGGCATCCCATGTCATACATCAATAATCCAAAATTATGTAGATTTCACATACCTACATTTTATATAGTCTTTCAATATTTTCTACCTGTACACTTGCTGGGGAGAGGGAGAAAGGATTGGAAAGAGCCTCAAGGAAATATCTAACATCTCTAAGCAGAGGCAAAGCAATTATCAAGAAGCTAAAGGAAATCCTACATGAAATTATCTGTCCATTCAAAGCTATTATCTCTGAATTGAGGAAATAATGTCAGCTCTGGCAGCAAACAATTCCTCACTTAGCTTCTGTGACTCTGTATCTCCTGGTTCTTACAACACTCAAGCGCTTTCTATCTCCATACTTTCCTCTTCCCCTTTCCTAAATGTGGGTGGTTCTTCAGTGTTCCAGCTTCAAACCTTCTCCCTCTTCTGTCTTCTCTCATTCTCCTCTCTACTCATGTCCTTAATAAGCTTATTCTGAATCACTTGCAGGCACACAACTTGTGAATCTCTAGCCCTGAGAGATTGTGAGTCATTTTCCCCTGGGCTTCCTACCTGACCTATTAACTCAATATTCCAGCCTGAACTCAGTATCTTGTCACTATAACTAGCTTCGTATTTCAGTTTACATAATTCCACCAGCTCCGCCATTCTCCTAGACACACAACTTGAAAACTTAGTGCCTTTTTGGGTTTTTTTTTCTGTCCCTTTTCTCCCATATACTACTTCCCAAATTTTATCACAAGTGTGCTGGGAATATGTTTGGCATGTATATTCTTATGATACCTGTCTTACCTTGTCTTGAATTACAATATGTGACAATGTTAAGAGAAAAAAATCTGTAAAGGAAATTTAAATAGTTCTATTTAGATACTTAATATTATTATTCACTCTGTAAAAATGTTATTTATGGCAAGGATGAGATGTAAAACTCAACCTCTACCTTTAAATTTTAATAGGCTAAAATTACATGCAGTGATATTTTTACCTATTAGAAAAAACTAGTAATATTTTAAAACTATACATTTTGCAAAAGTAATTTAATTTTATTATGTGTTATGGATGGAATTACGTTCCCCCCACATTCACATGCTGAGGCCTTAACCCTCAAAATGACTGTATTTGGAGACAGGGCCTTTAAAAAAGTAAGTAAAGTAAAATGAAGTAATAAGGATGGGGCCCTAACCCAATATGGCTGGTGTCCTTATAAGAAGAGGAAGAGATACCAGAGATGCACATGCACAGAGAAAAGGCCATGTGATGACACAGGGAAGGGAAGAAGCAACCATCTGCAAGCCAGGAAGAGATCCTCACCAGAAAACCATCCTGTTGACACCTTGATCTTAGATTGCCAGCCTCCAGAACAGTGAGAAAATAAATTTCTGTTGTTTAAGCGACCCTGTCTGTGATTTTTTTGTTATGGCAGCACTAGCAGACTGATACATTATGAAAAATCTAAATATACAAAGAAGAAAAAATAGTAAAATGAGCCCCTATATAACCACTGCTCAAATTTAATAATTACAATCGACCCTCCATATCTGCAGGTTCTGTATCCTTGGTTTGAAAAAATATACATTTTTTAAATTCCAGAAAGTTCCAAAAAGCAAAACTTGAAATTTGCCAAGTGTGGACAGCTATTTACATACCATTTACATTGTACTCACAACTATTTACATACCATTTACATTGTATTAGGTATTATAAGTAACTTAGAGATGATTTAAAGGATATGGGAGGATATACGTAGGTTATATGCAAATATTATGCCATTTCATATAAGGTTTTTGAGCATCCACGGATTTTGGTATCTGAGGGGTCCTAGAACAAACCCCCTATGGATACTGAGGGACAACTATACCAAGATTTTGCCACATGTATATATATTTTTTCTTCCTTTGCTGAAGTATTTAAAGCAAACCCCAGACATCAGCTTATTTCACCCCTCCTTCACGCTGTACCTCTTATACAACATCAAAGCCATTATCACACTAACAAAATTAACAATAACTTGGAATTGTATAAAACCTAGTCCATATTCAAACTCTCAATTGTCTAAAAATGTGTTTGTACAACTGTTTTTTGTATTGTTTTGTTTTGTTTCAATCAAGATCCACACTAGTTCCTCCCAGTGCATTTGATTGCTATGTCTCCTAAGTTCTTTTTAATGTTTTTTTATTTTCTATGCCATTGATTTATGAAAGAAACCAGGTCCATAATGTCTTAATGTCCCACATTCTGCATTTGTCTGTTTACTTCATTCCTGTGGTACTTGTTTCTCTAGCCCCATATTTCCTGTAAACTTATGCTACTTGTTTTTTTTTTTACATTTTTTTTTTTCCTCTACCTGATGGGTCACTCATAAAAACATGTCTTTCAGTGATGCCTTTTTTTTCCTGAATTCATCTCAGTTGGTTCTTAATCTTTTAATAGGTACCAATTGTAATGAATTAGTCATATTCTAATGGTTTCCCTAAGAGTAGAATGATGACATAGTGTAGGATCTGAAGACAAATAAACATGAGTCAAAATTATTCTAGAAGAAATTCAGGAAATGATTATCATTGTTTTATATGACTATGTTCTTTGGTTCAGTATGCTCTACTGTAAGAATATTCTCTCTTTAAAAATTTACCCATTTAAAAAGAAATAAAATACTCCCACACACCAATTACCTTTCTTGATTATGAGGGCTGGATTTTGAAGCTTTTAGATGTATAGAGGCAATTATTTTTAAATAACTAGAGGGATTTAGCTTATGTGTGTGCAGACACGCTATTCTTGGCAGTGTACGTGCAGAATCTTGTGTTTACAGGTTAAAAACTGGAACTTGATAAGATGAAGTGTCTTTCCCAAGTATATATAGATATTATAGTTATATATTTTATCATATATATATAAATTTCTCATAAGGATGTAGTTTCTAAATATTTTCTTTGGACTTGATAATTTCTCAATGTTATGGAAATTTCATAAAGGATATGGCACAATTATAATTACTTACATTTATTAGGTACCTACAATGTTGCAGGTATTAGTTTACACTCTTTATATGTAATAAAGAATTTAAACTTCGTAACATACCTAAAAATAGGTTCTAGAATTATTCCTATTTAATGGGTGAGGAATTAGAGTCACAAACCAATTAGGTTCCACGTTTTTTCTTACAGCCGGTAAGTAGCAGAGACAAGATTTGAATCTAGGCAGCTTAACCCCCTGATCCTTAGAGGCCTGATCCTGAGCCTTAGATCCTTAATTTCTATGCTATGCAAAGCCTGTATTAAAGTGGTCTAAGCAGGGAGGCAGGTGGAAGTCACTAATTAGTTCTCAGCCTGTGCAGGCCAGTACCCACTTCCCCCGTGGCTCCAGGGGACTTCTCCAGTTTCAAAGGGGATTCAGGGAATCCCCATCCAAATAAGGCAGTGTGGGATGGATCTGAGAATAGTGCTGAAGAGCAGTGGAAAGCCCCAGCCATTGAGAGACCTCTAAGAATCTAGCTATTTCCTTTCCTGTCTCTTCTGACAGAACTAGTCAAAGTTAGTTTATAGAGACTGCAGCAGGTCAGGAAAGAAGTGGATGTAAGTGCCTTTGGAGGAGTGTGGATCTAGTCTGTGTAAGGCCGCATTGCCTAGACCCACCATGCCTTCCAAGAACACTGAGGACAGACAGTGGAGTTTTCGTTTTGAAGGTTAGTTCTGAGGGAACTGACTTGGTGACAAGTTGCTTGTCACACATGCCTTTTTATCCTTCATGCTGAATACTTGACTTTAGATCTTCAAAGACTACTGCAAAGAAAGCCTGTCTACAATCAAAAGACATTGTGTTAAGGTTGCAATTGGTCTGGTTGGGCTTTGTTTTGTTTTATTGTAAAAACCCCTCTGTGTATCTGAAACTAATTGTATCACCTGGAAAATTGCTGTCAAAACTATATGTATTCGTTTCTTAGGGCTGGTGTAACAAAGTACCACAAACTGGGTAGCTTACACAACAAAAATTTTTCTATTCTTAATTTTTTGAAGAATTGCCATAATGTTTTCCATAGTGGCTGTACAAATTTACATTCCCACCAACAAGGCACAAGCGTTCTCTTTTCTCCACATCCTTACCAACACTTCTTATTTCTTGTCTTCTTGATAACAGCTGTTCTAACAGGTGTGAGGTATTTTATTGTGATTGTGATTTGCATTTCCCTGATGATTAATGATGTTGACCATTTTTTCATGTACCTGCTTGCTATCTGTATGTCTTTGGAGAAATGTCTATTTAGACCCTCTGCCCATGTTTAAAACAGATTGCTTGGTTTTTTGCTATTGAGTTTTATGAGTTCTTTATATATTTTGAATATTAATCCTGTATCATATATATGATTTGCAAATCTTTTCTCCCATTCTGCAGGTTGCCTTTTCATTTTGTCGATGGTTTACTTTGCTGTGCAGAAGCTTTTTATTTGATATAGTCTCACTAGTTTATTTTTGCTTTTGTTGCCTTTGCCTTGGTGTCAAATTGAAAAAGTCCTTGAAAAGACAAATGTCAAGGAGCTTACCACCTATGTTTTCTTCTAGGATTTTGAATTTTATGGTTTCAGGTCTTATGTTCAAGTCTTTAATCCATGTGTAAGGTATAAGATAGTGGTCCAGTTTTGTTCTTTTGCATGTGGCTGTTCAGTTTCCCCAACATCATTTTTTGAAGAGACTGTTCTTTTTCCATTGTATTTTTTTGGCTCCTTTATCATAAATTAGCTGACTATATCCATGTGGATTTATCCCTGGGCTCTCCATTCTGGTTTATTGACCTATGTGTCTGTTTTTATGTTAATACCATACTGTTTTGATTACTAAAGTTTTGTAGTGTGGTTGGAAATCAGGAATTGTGATAGCACCACCTTTCTTCTTTCTCAAGATTACTTTGGCTGTTTGGGGTTTATTGTGGTTCATAAAAATTTTAGAATTGTTTGTTCTATTTCTGTGAAAAATGCCATTGGGATTTTGATAGGGATTGCATTGAATCTGTAGATTGCTTTGGATAATATGGACATTTTAACAATATTAATTCTTCCAATCCATGAGCATGGAATAGCTTTCTATTTATTTGAGTCTTCAATTTCTCTCATCAATGTCGTACAGTTTTCAGTGTACAAGTCTTTCACTTCTTTGGTCAAATTTATTCCTAGGTATTTTATTCTTTTTGATGCAGTTGGAAATGGCATTATTTTCTTAATTTCTCATTCTGGTAGTTCGTTATTAGTGTATAAAAATGCAACAGATTTCTGTATATTGATTTTGTAACCAACAATTTACTGACTTCATATATTCTAACAGTTTCTGGTAGAGTCTTTAGGGTTTTCTAGATATAAAATATCATGTCATCTGCAAATAGTGACAGTTTTACTTCTTCCTTTTTAACTTGTACACATATTTTCTTTCTATTCCTTGCCTAATTGCTGTGGGTAGGACTTCCAATACTATGTTGATAAAAGTGGCGATCATTGTCTTGATTCTGATCTTAGAGGAAAAAACTTTCAGCTTTTTACTGTTGAGTGTGATGTTAGCTGTGGGATTGTCATATATGGCCTTTTTTTTTTTTTTTTTGGCAGTATGCGGGCCTCTCACTGTTGTAGCCTCTCCCGTTGTGGAGCACAGGCTCCGGACGCGCAGGCTCAGCGTCCATGGCTCACAGACCCAGCCGCTCCACAGCATGTGGGGTCTTCCCAGACCGGGGCGCGAACCTGTGTCCCCTGCATCGGCAGGCGGACTCTCAACCACTGCACCACCAGGGAAGCCTCATATATGGTCTTTATTATGTTGAGGCATGTTCTCTCTATACCCACTTTTTTGAGAGTGTTTATCAAAAACAAATATTGAATTTTGGCAAATGCTTTTTCCGCATCATTAAGTTCATCATATGACTTTTATCCTTCATTTTGTTGATGAATCACATTGACTAGCTTGCAGATGTTGAACCATCTTTGTATCCCTGGAATAAATCCCACTTGATCATGGTAAATGATCCTTCTAATTTATTTTTGAATTCCACCAGCTAATATTTCATTGAGGATATTGCCATCTATATTCATCAGATATATTGGTCTGAAATTTTCTTTTCTTGTCATGTCCTTGTCTGGATTTGGTATGAGGGCAATGCTGGCATCATAAAATGATTTTGGAAGTGTTCCCTCCTCTTCTATTTTTTGGAAGAATTTGAGAAGGATTGGTATTAATTCTTCTTTAAATGTTTGGTAGAATCCACCAGTGAAGCCATCTGGTCCTAGACTTTTTTGTTGTTTTTGGGAAGTTTTTAATTATGGATTCAATCTCCTTAGTAATAGTTGCTCTGTTCAGATTTTCTGTTTCTTCATGAGTCAGTCTTGGTAGGTTGTATGTTTCTAGGAATTTTCCATTTCTTCTAGGTTGTTCAACTTTTTTGGTGTTTAATTATTCATCGTAGTTTCTTATGCTCCTTTGCACTTCTGTGGTATCAGTTATAATGTCTCCTCTTTCACTTTTGATTTCATATGTTTGATTTCATATACTCTTTTTTCTTGGTAAGTATAGCTAAAGGTTTGTCAATTTTTGTTTATTTTTTCGAAAAAAAAAATCAGCTCCTGGGAATTCCCTGGTGGTTCAGTGGTTAGGAATCCATGCTTCCACTGCAGTGGGCATGGGTTCAATCCCTGGTCAGTGAACTAAGATCCCACATGCTGTGACACAGCCCCCACCCCCCAAAAAAAATCAGCTCTTAGTTTCACTTATCTTTTCTATTGTCTTTTTAGTCTCTATGACATTCATTTTCTCTCTGATTTTTGTTATTTCCTTCCTCTTACTAACTTTGCACTTCATTTGCTCTTTTTTTTTTTTTCTGGTTCTTTGAGGTGTAGAGTAATGTTGTGTTTTGAGTCTTTCTTTTTTCTTACTGTAGGCATTTATTGCTATGGAATTCCCTCTTAGAACTGCTTTTGCTGTACTACATACATTTGGGGATGTTGTGCTTCCATTTTCATTTATCTCAAGATATTTTTAAAAATCTCTCTTTTGATTTATTTTTTGACTCACTGATTGTTCAGTAGCATTGTTTAATCTCCACATATTTGTGAATTTAACAGTTTTCTTCTTGTAATTGATTTCTAGTGTCATACCATTGTGGTTAGAAAAGATGCTTGATATGATTCAATCTTCTTAAATTTATTATAACTTGTTTTGTAGCTTAACATATGACCTATCCTGGAGAATGTTCCTTACGCACTTGAGAAAAATGAGTATCCTGTTGCTTTTGGTTGGAATGTTCTGCATATGTCTCTTGAGTCTATCTTGTCTAATATTTCATTTAAGGCCAATGTTTCCTTATTATTTTTTCAATATTTCCTTACTGATTTTCTGTCTCAATGATCTGTCTGTTGATAGAACCTCTACCACTATTGTATTGCTTTCTATTTCTTTCTTTAGATCTGTCAATATTTGCTTTACATATTTAGGTGTTCCTATTCACATATATTATATACTCTTGTTGGATTGATGCTATTAGTATTATATAATGACCTTATTTGTCTCTTATTACAGTCTTTGTTTTAAAGTCTATTTTGTCTGATATAACTACCCCAACTTTGTTTTAGCTTCCATTTGCTTGGAATATCTTTTTCCATCCCTTCACTTTCGGTCTGTGTGTGTCCTTAAAGCTGAAGTGAGTCTCTTGTAGGCAGCAAATAGAGTGTCTTTTTATTTTTTTACCCATTCAGCCACTCTATGTCTTTTAATTGGAGAATTTAGTCAATTTCCATAAAGCTATTATTGACTGGTGTGTGCTTATTTCCAGCTTGTTAATTGTTTTCTGGCTGTTTGTAATTCCTTTGTTGATTTTTCTCTCTTGCTCTCTTCCTTTGTGATTTGATGATTTTCTGTAGTAGTCTGCTTAGATTCCTTTTGCATATCTACTACAGGCTTTTGCTTTGTGGTCACCATGAAGCTTACATAAAACAACTTATATTTATAACAGTTTTTAAAAAGTTGATAACAACTTAAGTTTGAATATGTTCTAAAGCTTATATTTTCATTCCCTCCCCCATGTTTTATGTTTCTGATGTCATGATTTATATATTTTTATCTTGTGTATCCCTTAACAAATTATTGCAGTTATAGGTTTTTTAAAAACAATTTTTGTCTTTTAACCTTCATACTAGCTTTATAAGTGATTAGCCCACCACCTTTACAAAATGAGATTATTCTGAATTTTACTGTATATTTACTTTTACCAGTGAGATTTATAATTCATCTTTTCCTCTTATTAATCACTGTCCTTTCATTTCAGCATATATAAGTCCCTTTAACATTTCTTGTGAGGCCAATCTAGTGGTGATGAACTCCTTTAGCTTTTACTTGTCTGGAAAACTCTCTATCTCTCCTTCAGTTTGAATGACAACTTTGCCAGATAGATTATTTTTGTTTGGCAGGGTTTTGTTTGTTTGTTTGTTTTTTGTTTTGTTTTTCTTATCAACACTTTGAATGCATCATGCCACTTCCTTCTGGCCAGCAACATTTGTGGTGAAGTCTGCTGTTGGTCTTATGAAGGTTCCCCTGTACAAAACAAGTTGTTTTTCTCTTGCTGCTTTTGAGATTCTCTCCTTGTCTTTAACTTTTGACACGTTAATTATAATGTGCCTTGGTGTGAGTCTCTTTGGGTTCATCTTATTTAGAACTCTCTGGATTTCCTAGATCTGGATGTCTGTTTCCTTCCCCAGGTTAGGGAAGTTCTCAGCCATTATTTCTTTAAATAAATTTTCGGCTTGCCCCCCTCTTTCTTCTCTTTCTGGCACCCCTATAATGAGAATGTTGGTCTGCTTGATGTTATCCCATAAGTTGCTTAAGCTATCTTCAATGTCTTTCATTCTTTTTTCATTTTGCTGCTCTGATTGGGTGAGTTCCACTATTCTATCTTTGAGTTTACTAATTGTTTCTTCCACTTGAAGAATGTTGATTCCCTCTATTGTATTTTTTCAGTTCAGTTATTATATTCTTCAAATCTGTGACTTCTATTTGGTACTTTCTTATATTTTCTATCTCTTTGTTGAAATTCTCACTTTGTTCATCCGCTCTTCTCCTTAGCTTGGTGAACGTGTTTATGACTGTTATTTGAACTATCAGGTTTTTTTCTGGAGTTTTATCTTGTTCTTTCATTTGGAACATGTTCCTCTGTTTCTTCATTTTCTTTGACTCTATTTCTTGGTTTCTATGCATTAGATAAAGCAGCCACCTTTCACAGTCTTGAAGGAATGGCCTCATGTAGGAGTTGAAACTTTTCATTTAACCCTGCCCTAGTTCTTGGTTGTCTTTCAAATCTTTGTGATTGTTGAAGCAGCCTACTTTATTTTTTAGTGGTTCCCAGTAGTTAAGGGCATGCCAAGAACTGTCAGTGTTTCAAAAGTGAGGATCTCACTCAGTACGTAGATTCAGGATGACTGGAATCCGGACCCTCAGCCAGCAGCTTTTAAAGTATGTGAATATTCATCTTTCAGGGGAAGACTGGGAGAATAGTGTTTCTGCCTGCTCCCTCTGCACTGAGCCCTGGGGTAACAGCCAGTTAAGAAGTGTTTCTTTCTTTGCTACTGATCACAAGTCCCACTTGCACCAGAGCCAGGATATCATGGGATGTGTCCTCTGGGTGGCAGACACAAAACTCAGGGTGCTGGATATGTACAAGCTCTTTCTTTGGGACAACAATGACCTGGAGCAGAAGACAGATAGCATGATGATGGCCCCCACCAGCCTCCCTGTTCTCTGGATTGGATTGTAATCAGTACTAGGTGTGGGCTGAATTAGAAGCCTGCCCTTCAGGCCACAGCTATGAAGATAAGTTAATGGGCTTCTTTCACAGAAAGACTGGGTACCTACGTCTGTTGCCTCTGCTGTGTCCTAGGGTTGGTAGCTAAGAACTCTTTCTCAGTTTTTTTTTACAGTCCTGGGGGATCTGTGAGCATAAACCCTGCCCGCCACTAGAGCCCAGCGAGCTAGAGGTATCTTCGGGGAGACAGCTGCAAAAATCAGGGTACCAGATGAGTACATAAGCTTGTTTTTAGTAGATACCAGTGAGTTGCAGTGAGGCAGAGAAAGATGGCACTCACTGGCCTCCATCTTTGAAGAGTATTTCAGTGGAACCCTAGATGTGTGTTCGATTAGATGCCTCCGTCTCAGGCGGGTGCTTTAAGATAAGCAAATAAGCCTCTCTCAGAGAAAGTCTGGCTGCTTTTCAGTCCGCTGCTTCTGTGCTGAGCCCCGGCCTGGGTGAGTCTGTGAGAGCCCTTCAAGAACTGTTTATCAGTTCACTATAGTCTTATGGATCTCACGAATGCAAGCCCCATTGGCTTTCAAAGCTAGATGTTTTGGGGGCTCACTCTCCGGGGCAGGCCTTAAAAGTCGGGGTACCAGATATGGGCCAAATCCTTCACTCTTCAAAGAGAAGCCATGGGGTCTGAGTTTCCTTCTTATTGTGGTTGGTGCATTGGGGTTGGGGTTAATGGTAAAATTGATTCTCAGCCTCTCCTACCTGCTTCAATGTGGCTTTTTTCTCATTCACCCAATCTGCAGGAGTTGCTCAGCTAGTTTCTGGGTTTTTTCCAGAGGAAACTGTTCCATATGTAGCTGTAGATTTGCTGTGTCTGTGGGAGGCCACGAGCTCGGAAACCTCCTGAATCGCATATTAGAATGGATCTGCTCGCCTTCTATTATTTTCATTTCTATTTCTTTCTCAGATTATTTGCTCTGCCTTCATTCTTCAGTGACAGATGACAGAACTTTCTTCTTCTCCATTCTGTACCCTGCCCCTTCTACCTCCTTCACTCTTCCGTCTCTAATACTTTCTTCATATTGATTCCAGGTTAATCTTCTAACAGCATAATTTTGAACAAGTAAATTTCTGCTTGGATATCCCCATTACCCCAAGACTCATAACATTGAGTCCAGACTCCTTCATTCTCCTTCATTGGGCATTTGGAGATCTTTCACAATCTGGCCTCCAACATAGATTTCCTTAAAAACCTTCCACTCCTGACTTTCCCTGAACCACTCATTCTGGCCAGGGGCATCTTTCTTCCCAAGGTACATATTTGTACCTCCACTTTTTTCTTACCATCTGTTCTATTCCTTCTAGAACACTTCTCTCATCTTCATTTTTGTTTATCTGAGTCACATGCCTACTATTGATAAAATGCCAAGTTCAATACCCACTTCTTTCAGAAGAGAGTCCCTGCTTACACGATGCAACCCAATTTCAGAGATATAAAAATGGGGGGGGGGAATATGCATTTTCAAATAAGTGAAATGAAATATGTAGCATGTAGCTGACTAAATATTTGACAAAGTGTAAGTATTTACAGAGGACAACTATAGTTTATTTTTTTCTAGTGTCCATTCAATCTTCTTCTGATAACTGTTGCCCTATTTCTCTCAATGGGTCTACACCCTTGCCTACTGTGGGGTCAGGCACCTCTGGAGGCATTGACTCCACTTGGAATCCAGGGGTGGAACACATGCCCAAGGCTAAATTAGTCAATATATTAATACCCCTGACCAAAATGATTGGTTCAGGAAAAGTCTGGGGCTTGAACCTGGAAGTATATAGTCCCTGGAGCTACTGGCAACTTTCAGGAAATGGAGGCAGCACTGAGGAATCAGAAATAAGAAATTAAGACAGAGAAAAACAAAGTTCTGACCATGTAATATGTTTGAATCCTGCATCATGATGCACCAGGACAGAAGCACTTGGACTGGTTAGTAACATGAGCCCCTAAGTTCCCTTTTTACTTCAGGCAGTGTGGCTCTCAATACTCTTTTTTGCAACTAAAATAATCCTGATTTAGAATAGAGAAGACAAATCCCTAGGCATAAAGACACATTCAACAAATATTTATTGTGTGCCTACTATATCCCAGCACTGTATATAGTTAATGAGTATATAAAAATGATTAAAATTGTCTCTCCATTCAAGTTCCTTTTAGGTAGAAAGGACAAATCCTTCACCAGATTTTCCCAGGTCAGTTTGGCATTCGACCTCAACTCCTCTGTACACCCTGAACGGGATAAATACAAACTTCATGTAAGTGGCTGCATTGGGAGGAATTTCTAGAAGTAGTACTATAACGGATACAGTTTGGACTTTTATTAACCACATATTTGTGGTAAACTCTATCCTTTTAGAAAACCATAATCTCTCATTACAAAAAATTAAGCCATGACACCAATTTAGAACGTAGATTTAACATTATCTCTTAAAAGCAGCAGTGCTCTTTCAAGGAAGCTGTTACTAAATACACCACATAGAAATTAGAGGGTCGCTTGAATTCAATCCTTTTTAGGTTTATGTGCTGTGCACTTCTGATATTTAAGGTTCAGTTACTTGGTGGAAATCTGGAACAGAAAATATTCGGCAGATTAGGCAGAAGAACAAAGAAAAGAGGTGCCATCCTGGGTACAGTACGTGGTGTACAAATCAATGCCGTCTTCACTTCAATGCTTAATATGACAGATAAGCCAACTGACGCTGACTATTAACATGCTGGGCATATAAAAGTGCACTTTAGCATTCCCACAAATAGTCTGACAATGAAAGATTTCAGCAAATTAGACCTAGTCATAAAGCTCATAAAAATCAGTTTTATTACATGCATACTCGAAAAAATGAGCCAGTTATTATTAATACTAATTGGAATTTTAAAAATCAAAGGCTAAGCGTAAACACAGGGTTTCAGTAGAAATCTGTACATGTATGACATTATTATCTAAAACTTAAAAAAAGGACATCACACACAGTGAGAGCCAAATTTTACCCTGTTAATTGCCCGGACCTTGTGTCAGAGGCAAAAGTGGGCTTTCATATGAATTAGTAATGATACATTAGAATGGATAGGGACCTTAATGATCTGTAAAATTACCTAGATGTAGGGCAAACTCCTCATTTATAGAGGAAGAGTCAATTGAATACATACAAATATGATTTTCATAAAGGCATGAGGCAGCCCTAATCTGACAAAGAACAAGTATGAGTAATTTTACAGGCTTTGAATATCAAAGAAATTTTCTGTATGGTGATATCTATTTCTATATATCTATATCTATTTCTTTCTATATATCTAGAAATATATATATTTTTTTTTTCTAAAAATTAAAATAATCCTTCCATGAATACATAATCAATAACCACTGTCCAAACTCTGACTCTTTAAAGAGCACTATTAGGAGGCAACCCTGGCCTTTTACAGCACACATGACGCTCTGGGCAAGACATGTCCTTTGGTTGGCTCTCAGGTAACAGCATCCAGGCAGCTTCCTCTATCTTCTCACTAGAAACATTTCCAAGAGTCCTGGCCTAGGTAGGGTTGTAGATTTTATCTCATCATAGAGTTTGTAGTGAGCAAAACTATTGGCTTAAATAGTGAATAAACCCACGTTTATGGTCTTATTCAAAAATACTTCTGTTAAATTCATCACCCTTAAATTTTTTAAAGAGGTTTGATACAGAAGCATGAACAACCAGCTCAAATATAATTAGTACATTAAGCATACTCAAGTGCTCCTAATACAAATGAATAACCCTGACAACTTCCTTCTACTGTACCCACTCTTAAAGATATATAAGTATTATTTAGCATTCAATCTCCCATTAACAATGCTCATTTATAAAAATAAATGTGTGCTAACAAACTATGGAATCTTTCACACAAATATGTCTTATTTGCTACCTTAGAATTTCATGTCTCTATGACATGAACTTCAGAGTATGTGAAATTAGTTAGCACTGCACGTCTTAATATATGAATCCTAAAGAAGTTTTAGGGCTGAGAGAAAAGGTTAAAGATGTATTGGTACCATTACTAATTATCTGTTAAGTTTCTTATGACAGAACAACGAGAATCAAGAGGAGATAAGTGAGGAGGGAGATAAAACAAAAACCAGAGGGAATACTAAAAGCAGAGAAAAAAATGAATGCCCAATCAGCTGACAACCTTACGAGT
The DNA here is from genome assembly GCF_937001465.1 of Orcinus orca. Lineage (NCBI taxonomy): Eukaryota > Metazoa > Chordata > Mammalia > Artiodactyla > Delphinidae > Orcinus > Orcinus orca. The sequence continues at coordinate 20,490,999 of NC_064570.1, read as the reverse complement.
ATAAATATATTTTCACAATTCAGACTCTAATAATTACAGGTCCATTTAAATTAACTGGAAAACAAGGTGCATATTTAGTCCTGTGCTGCCATATTATACTCATCATCCCCAAAGTGGGTCCTTACTGAGATGTATGTATCCTAGATTTTATTTTCCATAAATTGATAATTATTTTCTACCACCTATGGGAGATGTCTGTGTTCAGCAAAATATCCTTTCCCCAAGAAATTAAGAAAAAGAATTCTCATGTGATCCTATAAAAATGGATATTGTGAAATTGCTTATTAAATCAAAAATATATTTTGAGATTTAGTTAGCTTAAGGTTTTCATTTATGTGCAGTTGTCAAGTTGTTTGGGTATTTGATATTTTTCACATTGCTTATTCATATGCCAAGTGATAGGCAATCTATGTTCAGTATTTTCTTTTCTTTCTTTTTTTTAAAAATCTCATTTATTTTTTGGCTGCGTGGGTCTTAGTCACTGCATGCAGGCTTTCTCTAGTTGCAGTGAGCAGGGGCTACTCTTCATTGCAGTGTGCAGGCTTCTCATTGCAGTGGCTTCCCTTGTTGCGGAGCATGGGCTCTAGGTGCGCAGACTTCCGTAGTTGTGGCACGTGGGCTTCAGTAGTTGTGGCTCGCGGGCTCTACAGCGCAGGCTCAGTAGTTGTGGCGCACGGGCTTAGTTGCTCCGTGGCATGTGGGATCTTCCCGCATCAGGGCTTGAACCTGTGCCCCCTGCATTGGCAGGCAGATTCTTAACCACTGCGCCACCAGGGAAGCCCCTATGTTCAGCATTTTCAATACCCATCTCAACTTTACCCAATTCCCATTGCTTCTTATGTATTTGTTTATTCATTTGTTCATTCACTTATTCACAATTCAACAAATGAAGTTAATGAGTGTCCACTATTCTAGAATCAGGAGATGCATTTGTGTACTGTTTTCCCCATTAACTATTTCCTTATTTTTATCATCTTTGTATCTCTTCAGTGCCTAGGACTGTGCTTTACATGGTCTGATAACAGAATCTACTAGTGTTGTTGGTCAATAAATATTTTTAAAGCATCTGTGGTGTGTTGAATGCTAAGCTACATGATGAATAGTATCAGTTAAAATCATTGTCGTTGCTTAATAATTCTTTACCATCTAATGCTAGAGTTAACCTAGCAGAAAGACAAGATAAGAAATGTTTAAGCCCTAAATTTCATGGGAAAATGTCCATTGTGCCCTTTTAAACTCATTTTCTGAAAAATTTCTTCCAAGGCTTCTACTTGTTTTGCAAGTAAGTAAGGATAAAGGAAGGACTCTTGGAAAAGAGGTTGGGATGATTAAAATGCTGCCTAGGGGGTTAAATAACAAATGGAAACAGTGGGAGGGAAAGGGGGCAAGTGGAGGGAAGGAAGAGTGAGAAGCTGAGGTGGGTCCAGATGAAAACTACAGAGCAGAAGGAACTGCCTTGGAGAGACCGAAGTGTTCACGAGTTTGTCACCTCTGATTCTAATCAATTGATTACTCGTCTTCTTCCCCACAGACTGTAGATCCACAAAGCCCGTGACCCTGTTTGCCTTGGTGCAGGTTCAATAAACATTCATTAAATGAACGGCCAAGAGTAAAGGTTCTGAAAGTAAGAACCCTACATTTATACAATGCTTTACTCCTTTCAAAACACGATACGCATCTGTATCCTGATAGAACACCTTGCCCACACCTAAGGAGACATGTACGAGGCTGTTCAGTACATCGCTGTTTGAAACAGTGAAATGTTGGGAGCAATCTCTGTGCCCTTAATTAGGGAATGGATATATAAATTGTGGTATAGTCTCACGGTGTAGCATTAAAAGAAATAAACTACATGTCCATATCTCTCAAACAGGATAGATCTTAAAAATATAATGTGTGTGATCATTTCGTAATGTATAAAAATATGGAATCACTATGTTGAACACCTGAAATTAATATAATATTGTATGTCAATTATAATTCAATAATATATATAATATGTGAAAAAGCATAGAATTACATGTACAATATACTATATATAATATATATATAAACACAGCTTTATTGAGACAATTCACACACCATACAATTCATTTAAAGTATACTATTTAATGGTTTTGATATATTATCTTATTAATTTTAAAGAATTGTGGTAAAATACATGTAACATAAAATTTACCATTTTAATAATTTTTAAGTGTAAAATTCAATGGCATTAATTATTTTTAATTTAAATTATTATTTTATATTGGGGTATAGTTGATTTACAATGTTGTGTTAGTTTCAGGTGTAGGGCAAAGTGATTCAGTTAAACACATACATATATATATCCATTCCTTTTCAGATTCATTTCCCATATAGGTTATTACAAAATTCAATGCCATTAATTATTTTCAAAATGTGCACCCATCACCACTATCTTTTCCAAAACTTTTTTGCTCCCTAAACAAAAATTCTATAACTATTAAGTAATAATTACCCCTGTGCCTCCCCACAACCCCTAATAATCACTAAGCAACTTCCAGTCTCTGTGACTTTACCTATTCTATGTACCTCATATAAATAGAATCATACAATATCTGTCTTTTTGTGTCTTGCTTATTTCATGTAATATAATGTCTTCCAGATTCATCTATGAATCTTGTATCAGAACTTCAATACTTTTTATGGCTGAATGATATTCTATTATATGTATATACCATATTTTGTTTATTCATTCATCTGTTGATGGGCACTTGGCTTGTTTCCACTTTTGGCTATAATGCTGCACTGAACATTGGCATGCAAATAACTGTTCGAGTCCTTGCTTTCAATTTCTTTGGGTATGTATCTAGGAATGGAGTTGCTGAATTGTATGGTAATTATATGTTTAGCTTTTTTAAGGAACTGACAAATAGTTTCATTTGTGTATTTTTTAAAACACAAAATACTTCTATACCAGATAGATAGATACAGACATATGTTTGGTCTAATGGATATACTGAAAATATACTCATAGAGATCATTTTGGTGGTAGGGATTGATATGAGGAGAGAGAAAAAACTAGGCTAGGAGTGGTCAAAGAAAACATTAGTTTTATCTGTAGTGCTTCCTTTCATTTTTTAGAAGGGCCACATTTACATACATTATTTGCAAAATTATTTTAAAAATAGGAAAGAGAGAAGTAAATTTGACAGAACATCAACAGTTGTCAATTTGAGAAAGAAGGTATATCCATGTTATACTGTTCTTTATACCTTTCTTATTAATTAGAAAAAGACAAATTTTTCTAAAAAGTACAATATCACTGGATCCATATCAAAATTGGTGAAGGAGGTAGGACCATGATATTATCCTCATTATAAAGGGTAGAATTCTGAAATAGACAGTGGTAGACCAGAACCAGGACTAGTGCTCTGGTCTGCTTAGTAGAGGGCTTGGATTGGAAAGGGAGGCTGAGAAGGTGAACACACTTCAATGCTGTGTGCCACAGCCCCTAAAACTGCCTACTTCATTTGTTCCCCATTTTTAATGGTACGAAGATATTTCTGTTTTGAAGACTACTGCTTTCGTGAGGCAACATGGAGGAAGAAAGGATAAGGTTCACTAAAGCAGGAGGATAGAGTGATGAGAGGCAAGGCTGGGGGACAAGATAACAACTGAGAACAGTAGATAGGAAATGAGGGAAGTGGAGGAAAGGGAGGATCTGGAGGTAAATGGCCATTTGTAGCAGGCCATTTGCACCCAGTGAAAGATGAGATGGATTCTTCCATGTCTTGATTTCCTCCTAGCACCTCTTACCCCTTCCCACTATTAATCACTATTAATTAATCACTATTTCCGTGCTAAGTGATTGAGTGGGCAGGTATGTGTGATGTGTGTATTGCAGGTAAGGAAAATGAAGGACATGGGGAGCCTGGAAGGAATGTGGGATGTGAGATAAAAAGCCAGTTAAATTAAGAACAAATTGTCAGACTTCCCTGGTGGTGCAGTGATTAAGAATCTGCCTGCCAATGCAGGCGACATGGGTTCGAGTCCTGGTCCAGGAAGATCCCACATGCCACAGAGCAGCTAAGCCTGTGCGCCACAACTACTGAGCCTGCGCTCTAGAGCCCGCGAGCCACAACTACTGAGCCTGCGTGCCACAACTACTGAAGCCTGCGCACCTAGAGCCTGTGCTCCACAACAAGAGAAGCCACTGCAATAAGAAGCCCGCGCACACTGCAACAAAGAGTAGTCCCTGCTCGCCGCAACTAGACAAAGCCTATGCACAGCAAAGACCCAATGCAGCCAAAAATAAATTTAAAAAATAATAAAATAAATAAATTAAAAAAATAAGAACAAATTGTCATCACTCTGAAGTAGACCAACTGTTGGCTGTCAGATCATTCACTGCCGATGCTTTGTTCAGTATACATCTTCCAGACACTAATAAAATGAGTAAACAAAAATGTCCAAATTCCTCAATAACATTGCTTTTTTCACATCCTTGCCATGGAAAAGAATGGACCCTAGATAGCTTCATAACTAATTTGTGCAATATAATTAAGTCTTTTTTGTTTCTAATGTCTTTAAGTTACTAGTTTTGGAGACATGAAAAGCATCAGAGCTGAGAACAAAGAACTCTTCACTCACAAATGTACTTATTTTCAGCTGAAGGAATTAGAATAATCTAAGAAGGAAAGGAAAGTTATCTGTGGTTATGAGTTCCACCCACACACTGCCAGCAAATTCATTTTTCTCAAGCCCAGGGTTGAATACATCATTTCTCTATTCAAATTTCTTTCGTTGACAAAAGCAGTATCCCTCCCAAAAATTGCTCAAAATTATCTTGGTATTTCTTAAGAAAAGGAACTCCAAGTTCAAATTTTAGGAAATGATAAACAAAATTTCTAACTGCAGAACTTTAAAAAATTAATCTGAAGCATGAACCTCCATCGTGTGGAACAATTCTGAAACTTATTTAACCAAAATACTCCCTTCTCCTTATCCACCCGCCCTCCCCCAAGAAAAAAAAACCATCTATAACTTTTCATGCAATTAGAATTCTGTGAGACATAGTTTGAAAACCTTGACCTACCCTATGAAAATCAGACCTGGGTGTAAGTCCCTGATCAACTGCTTACTAACTGAGTGATATTATGCAAACAACTTAATTTTTCCTATTTTTGTTTGCTTATTGTAGAATGGGATAATAACCTTTCCAGCGTTGTTGTGAAGATTAATTGAGATAACATTGTTATCCTAGGATTTAGACCTTAACTTGCTTTTCCAGCCTTCTGAAGAGAGCGGGAACCAAAGAGTGAAGGGCCCTATAAGCCGTAAGTTATTGGAAGTAATGGAAGGGTTTTAAATAGGAATAAGCAGTTTGAATTCTCCTGGCCTTGCTAGGGCAGCTTGGTCATATCTCCAGAGGCTCCTCATGCCTTGCCCTTATTTTGGCAAATATAAATCCTACTTATCGGGACTTCCCTGGTGGTGCAGTTGTTGGGAGTCCACCTGCCAATGCAGGGGACATGAGTTCAAGCCCTGGTCCAGGAGGATCCCACATGCCACAGAGCAACTGAGCCCCGTGAGCCACAACTACTGAGCCCGTGTGCCCCAACTACTGAAGTCCGTGCTCCAAAACAGGAGAAGCCACTGCAATGAGAAGCCCGCACACTGCAACGAAGAGTAGCCCCCGCTCGCCACAACTAGAGAAAGCCTGCGTGCAGCAACAAAGACTGAAAGCAGCCAAAAATAAAATGAATAAATTTATAAAAAAATAAAAATAAAATAAATCTTACTTATCACTCAAGGTCCTGCTTAAAAGTTAAAAGCCTCTTTCTCAACAATGTCTTCATCCACTCACTCCCGCACAGGCAGTTCAAAAATTCTTCTTGTAAACTCTACCACCTTTTTTCTATATCTTTCTTTAGCACTCACCTCTTGCCATTACAGATCAGAGTTATTTATGTGGTGCTGTATTCATTTCCCTAACTAGTATCCTTTTAAGGGTAGGGTCCTTACCTTGTCCCATCCTTGTAAGTATAATACCGTGATCTGTAGTATTCACTACATATTTGTCAAAGATAAACATGTTTATCACTTTATAGTTCATAAAGTGGCTTTCTAATGACATCACTGAAAATAAATATAAAAAGAATTGATTTTCTCCCATTAGCAGAAATCTACAAGTTTAGAGCTCTTTCCAAAAGCAATTTCTACCAGAGTATCATCTGCTGCCCTCCTGTGTTTGATACAAATATTATTCCATACCAGTACAGAAAAAGAGTAACAGGTTCAAGTAAATTTATGAACTGCATTTTGTTTACTTTCAAATTTTCCAATGGAGTTTTTCCACATAAATTATTATACCCATTAAAATTATCTTTATGCAATATATTTCAAATTACATTTTTTTACTTAGAGTTATATAAGAACTTGCACACTGGTCTGATATTCCTTCATTAGAACCTACTAAACTTTTAATATTTCCATTTTTCATCTGAGACAGTAACTTATTTCAAATTATTCTAATATGATTTTCATATAGTAGACCTGCTTGGGCAACAGTATATTTAAGACTTTGTACTTTGCAACTAGAAAGACTTGGTTTAAATCGTGGCTTAGCCACATAGTAATTGTGTGACCTTGGGCAAATAGCTTTTCTGAAGCTGTTTCATCTGTAAAACAAAGATAATACCTCCCAGAGATCACATAAGATAGAACACTTAGTACACCATAAAAGCTATCAATATGTTAGCTATTATTACTATCTAAGAAGCATGTTTTCAAATATCTCTTTTCTTTGGTCTGACCTACTCTGGTGAACTTGAAGACTGCCTAAAACATAAATTAGAGTATTGTCTAGATTAAGCCCTATCTTTCCACATTCAACACTCAACATTTATTGAACACTTGTGATGTGCCGGCACAATTCTACACACTTGAGCTATATCAGGTAATAAAACAGACCAAAATCCTTGTCCCTATGAATCCTAACAATATAAACCAAGCCAGTTCATGGTGGTCTTTAGGTTACTAACTTTCTTCTAAATTCTTGCAGTTCTTTATTTTCCACATTACTCATTTGATTCTTATTTATTTTTGGCTGCATTGGGTCTTCGTTGCTGTGCACAGGCTCTCTCTAGTTGCAGCGAGCAGGGGCTACTCCTCGTGGTGCGCGGGCTTCTCGTTGCAGCGGCTTCTCTTGTTGCAGAGCGCGGGCTCTAGGCACGTAGGCTTCAGTAGTTGCAGCTCGTGGGTTCAGTAGTTGTGGCTCGTGGATTCTGGAATGCAGGCTCAGTAGTTGCGGCCCACGGGCTTAGCTGCTCCATGGCATGTGGGATCTTCCTGGACCAGGGATCGAACCCGTGTCCCCTGCATTGGCAGGCGGATTCTTAACCACTGTGCCACCAGGGAAGTCCTCATTTGATTCTTTATATAAGCTACCCCATACTAAATATCCAGTGCCTTCTTCTCTACTTCCAATTCAGGTTGTCATCTCTCTTGGTCTACTGCTACAGACTCCAATGAGGGACAAGGGCTCACTCTCATGCCAATTTTGTAAGGATGGGGATTTACAGTTTGACTCTCTCCTACTCTTTATGGGGGGAAAAGCATTTATACTGATACTTTTATTTAATTGCTGACAATTACAATCTGTTCTCTATTACATTACCTATATCTGTTCTCAACACAGCAGCCAGAAAGATCCTCTGAAACAGCAGTTCAGTTGTTTTCCTTGAAGTGATGGCCCATCTCATTCATTTATGGAGAAAATATCTGCTAAATACTCAAGTCTAAATAACTATAGTTTAATCTGTCAGTCTCTCAGTTTTATTTTCAAGTGAAAATGGTAGGAAAGGAACTTCAGAGATCTGTGAAGTCAACACTATTTTCTTAATAATACTAAGATTTTATTCGCCATTTTCACTGTGTTAATATTTGTACAGATGGTACAAAAGCAACAGTGAGTAAAACTACTAGCACTTAGCATCCATCAAGATAGTGGCACCGAACTACTGGAAGTCATTGTATTCTCCACTGCCATGTACTCTCAATAAAAACAAAATAAAAAAATCAACTCAGTTTCACTTCAGAATGTCCTTGATGAAGCAATAAAACGTACTGATTTTATGAACTCTTAGCCCATGAGGACACATCTTTTTAAATATTTCTCATGACAAAACTGGTAGTATGCATAAAGCATTTCTGCTGCCACCAAAGCACAACAGTTTTCTCAAGAAAAAGCACTTGCTATTGAGTTACAAACTCAACTGGCTTTTTTTCCTTTAGGAACATCAGTTTTACTTGAAAGATTGACGAACTGCAGTTACTCTGGGTATTTGACAGATATTTTCTTGAAAATGAACCAAATGGGCCTGTCACTTCAAGGAAAACAGCAGACAGTATTTGCTATCAGTGACCAAATTTAAGCTATCAAGCAAAAACTCCAAATTGTGGAAAACTTATACCACCGCTGTTAGTTTTTCAGCTTTCAAATACTATAAGACTTTCCTGATGAGATCAGTGGTGATACTAATAATATGTACGAAGTACATATTGTGATATGTTGACACAATGACATGTGTCAACACTTAGAGGGCCTGTGTAACTCAGTGAGCCAACACTTTCCAAATGAGCAATGCAAGATATTTCAAAATCACGTATGGGTAAAAGATCCACAAAGTTCAAGATAGATTAATGAATTTTAATGTAATAGAGAATGAAAAGTTGATTGACTGGACCCCATGTTGTAACTAATTTCTAAGAAATTACCACTTGTTGGGTTTTGCTAGAGTGTCAAAGAATATCCACAATTATTTGAAAAGGCTATTAAAATATTTCTCCCTGGGGCTTCCCTGGTGGCGCAGTGGTTAAGAATCCGCCTGCCAGTGTAGGGGATCCGGGCTTGAGCCCTGATCCGGGAAGATCCCACATCCCTCGAAGATATTACTGAGACTGCCACAACTACTGAGCCTGCATGCCACAACTACTGAAGCCCACACACCAGAGCCCATGCTCCACGACAAGAGAAGCCACTGCAATGAGAAGCCTGCACGCCACAATGAAGAGTAACCTCCGCTCTCTGCAACTAGAGAAAAGCCCACATGCAGCAACAAAGACCCAACGCAGCCAAAAATAAATAAATAAATTAAAAAAAGATTTCTCCCTTACTATATATTTACGTGAAGTGGCTTTTTTAAAATACTTCAACCAAAACTTCATATCCCAATAGTTTGAATGCAGAAGCAGATACAAGAATCCAGCTGTCTTATCCTAAGCCAGACATTGAAGACATCTGCAAAATTGTTTAAAAAAAAAAAAAGCACCATTTTTCTCACGAAATTATTTGTTTTGGAAAATAGTTATTTTTCATAAAAAATGTTTTTGTTAACATGTAATGGTTTTATTATTATTTAAAAATGAATTACAGGTATTTAAAATTTTTCTCAGTTTTGATTTCTAATTTGGTGACCAGCAACAGCTATAACCTTCTAAAACAAAAGCTCTGTGGGGTCTTCGAGAATTTTTAAGAATGTAATGGTGTTCCAAGGCCAAAATGTTTGAGACCCACTTATCTGAAATATGTCAGATCGTATCATTTAATAATCTTCCAATGGCTCCCGACCTTTTCAGGGTAAAAGCCACAAGTCTACACTGGACTACCGGGCTCTACTCTTATCTGTTTCCTCTCCATAATCTATCCCTGTACTCTTTCCCTTGCTCACTCCCTTCAGCCATACTTGTTTCTTTGCTGTTCCTCCAACAAGTCAGACACAATCCTGTGTTAGGAACGTTGCACTGAAGTTCCCTCTGCCTGGAAAGTAATATCCCTAGTTTTTGCATGGCTATTTCCCTCACTTCCTTAAAGTTTCTGCTCAAATGTCACCTTCTCAATAGTCTAACATGAGCGTCCTGTTTAAAACTGCAACCCTACTGCTACTCCCATTCTCCACAGCACCTTCTAACATTTGCTTACTTATGTCTACAGTTCGTGGGGCCTCCTGCTCCCCCAACTAGTGTAATACAAGCCCCTAAAGCTTGGGAAATGCCTGCCACATAGCGCTCAACAGATATTTGTTGAATGGTGAATTAATGAAAGAACTCGTTTTGACAGCTTGTCAATTCTCGAGACACGTCCACAAAGTCCCAAAAGAAAGAGAGGATGCAATTTACAGAGAGAGGGCAATGCCAGCAAAGATATTTTTGAATGAAAGAAAAAGAAGGGATACAATGATCACAAACCTCAATACTGAAAGCGTTATGGGCCTGAAAAAAGCTCTTGGGAAAAGTCGGGGTTGGGGAACATTCTAAAGGTTGTGCAGGACGCATTTAAGTGTCCGGCAATGAACGTTGGTCCTGCACTACCGCCCAACCCCTCCGTAACCCTCCCCTTATTTATCCCCCCACCATCCTCCCGCCTCCCCTGAAACCACAGTTCCAGAGCCGCCCCTGGACCCCTCCACCAAAACACAAGTAGTCCACACCAAGAGACTGAAACATTTCCAAACTTTATGGAAAAAACAACAACGACAATCAACTAGCCGAAAACAAGCCTCTAAATCCCGTCTCACTCCAGTGCCGTCTTCTCTAACGTTTGCTGGCTTTAGACTCTCTCCACCGTCCGGTAACAGTTTTCAGGGGTCCTGACGGTCTCCCAACGCTGTGTTCCACAAGAAAACAGGGTCCACAGGAAGGCAGGTCAGGCGGGACGCCCCCAGTAAGCACCTCTGCACAAGTAAAACACGAGAAGCAGAGGCATGGAAAATCAGTCCCCTTGGGGAAGGAACACGCGGGAACGACGGCAAACCGGCGGAACTCAGGGAGAGGTGCTCACGTACAGCGGTGACACGGCGGGGTCTCAGTTCTCCTCCGGCTTGTCGGCTGGCGGGCCGCAAGGCTGCAGCATCTTCTCCATCAAGTTGAAGCGGACTCGCGCTTTGCTCTCATTCTCGGCAATGGCGAAGTAGTTGAGAAGGTCGAAGTGGCCCATGTAGGAGCAGTAGGAGTCGCGGTGCTGGTTCACCAGCCACTCCCACTTGGTGGTGTCGGCGTGGCCGGTGCCGATGTACTTGGACTGCAGATGCTCTAGCTGGCTGTGGATGGTGTAGCGGTCCGTCATCTCGCCGCTCTTCCCTTTGCTCCCAGGTCAGAGGCCGCAGACGACAAGGAACTGCTCTGGGGCTTCAAACCGGAGAGGGGTCACCCGGCGTAACCTCCGGAGCCGCGCTGTCGCAGACGGATGGCGTCACATCTACGAAGTAGTGCAAACTCCCGGTCCCAGGGCTCAGAGGCGGAAGCGGAAGTGTATTCTGTCACCGAATTGGGGTTGCCCAGGCGACGCTACCACTGGGCCGCCCCTATAGAGAGCCCCGCCCCCTTCGCAGAGCGTTGCATCCTGGTCTAGTTAGTGGCCCTTTTCTAACAGGAGCTTTGCATGCTGGGACTTGTGGTCTCCGAGAGGTGGTGAGCGCAGGCTTCTTGGGACGCCTGAGGGACGTTTAAAAGACGGTGGGCGGCCTAAGGGAGCACGGTGTCTGGGAGGTGTGAAGCATCCTCCGGCGGTTTGGGGCTGAGTGGAAATGAGAAACTCTAATAGGACAGGGCTATAAGCACCTGGGCAAATGAACTCTTGCTGTAATTCCGCTTTCGAAGCTAACGAGGCACAGTAGCCCCTTCACAACCAGGGGTGGACCACGCTGAAGTCAGGAGACGCGAGTTCTGGTGCCAACCAAGTATCTTACAAGTTGTGTGGAAAGTTATTTCAACGCTTGCAGGGCCGCCGTTTCCTGCCTGGTGACAAAAGTACACCAGTTCCGACACGTTCCGGCGCCCACATCAAGCCCCTCCTTCCTCTTAAGCTTCTAATTTTGATATCCTCCCTCCAACTTCTCACCCCACCCTACACGCCCTCAGCCTATACTTCCTTCTCATCTTTCCGGGCGGCTTGCCTCTCCATTTCTCCGTAGGAACTGTTCCCACCGCTTGGAATGCTTTTGTTCCCCTGGCAAACATTTCTCCCTTTAAGTCAGCTCGAAAGTATCTCCTTGAAATTGCCTTTGGCTACTCCAGACAGATGTAAATTCTTCCTCTTTTTATCCTGTACGTCTCTTTGTTATTATCACTTTATAACCAATATTTGGTTTAAGAACTTCCTCACGCGAATACAAACTACTTGAAAAATTGTTTACTTTCTTCGATGATGTCTTGTATCATAAGCTTCTTTTATGATATCCTCATAGCCTGGCAGAGATTGTTTCTCAAAAAACGTTTGATGAATGGATAAACAACTGCATGACAGCCAAATAGAACTCTTTACTAGGTGAAAGATAACTTTAAAATATTTTTATTCTGGTACAAAGTTGCAGTTATGTTGGACCAGTAAGTCTAGAGATCTAATGTACAGCATGATGATTTAAATACATTCAACTTTATTTTTTTGTTTGCTTTTTGTTTTTGCGGTACACGGGCCTCTCACTGCTGTGGCCTCTCTTGTTGTGGAACACAGGCTCCCGACGCGCAGGCTCAGTGGCCATAGATCACGGGCCCAGACGCCCCGCGGCATGTGGGATCTTCCCAGATCGGGGCACGAACCCGTGTCCCCTGCATCGGCAGGCGGACCTTCAACCACTGCGCCACCAGGGAAGCCCTCAACTTTATTTTTTTTTAATTTTTTTAAATTACAAAAATATTCCTTATGGGATCAGATAAATACTAGTATCAAAAATGAAAAAAAAAAATTGCCCCTTCAGTTTAAACTCTGTTATAACAAATGTATCGTTCCTAAAACGTAGAGACTATTATAAGGCATGCCTGTGGATTTACCATCCAGATATACCAAACCTTGCCATTTTGCCATTTTTGTTCCCAACTTTGTTATTTTGTTTTGGTTTTGTTTTTTTTTTTTTTGGTTTTGTTTTTTAAAGAAATAAAACTGTACAAATGAACTTGAAAATTTCTTTGTATTCCCCTCCCTAATTTATTCACTTCAGGATCCTGTCTTGAATCTAGAATTAATTATCCTGATCCTGTGTTTTTGATTGTTGAAAGTTTGTATATCCATAAACAATAGATGTTTTTGTTATGCATGTTTAAAAGCATCATATAAACGACACTATGTATGTATTGTTATGAAAGTTGTTTTTTTCCTCGTCAGTATCCCTGTTGATATATGTAGCTTTAGCTATGTGTTTTATCTAGCTTTTTAAAAAATGTTTATTGGCCTGTTATATTCCTGCTTCTGTGAATTGCATATTCATATCCTTTGCTCATTTTCTTATTGGGATGTTTGTCTTACTAATTTTTAAGGAGATCTTTAAATAATCAGGATACTTTGCTTGCCAGTTATTTGCAATGAAAATATTTTTTTTCCAGTCTGGGGCTCATATTTACCCTTTCTTTATGGAAAGAGAGGGTATCTCTTGTTACACTGAAGTTAAGTTTAAAGTAATCAGATGTATCAGCCTTCCTTTATGGTTTGTGCTTTTTGCATTGGGTTTAAAAAAGTGAAAATAAACAAAACTCTCTTCTACTCTGGGACCATAAAAAATAGTTTCCTTCATTTTCTTTAAAAAGTTTTAGAATTTTGCTTTTTCATGTTTAGAAACTTAATCCACCTGGAAGTTTTTGTTTTGTTTTGCTTTACGGATCTATATATGGCTAACTAGTTCCCAGTGATAACCAATCACTCATTATACATTCTTTCCCTACTCATCTTTAATGCTTCTGTTGTACATGTGTAGGTCTGTTTCTGGGCATTTTATTCTATTAGGCTCTTTGTCTGTACCCATACCAGTAACACAAGATCTTAATTATTGTAGCCTTACAGTAAGTCTTGATATCTGACAGGGTAAAATCCTGTACCTTCTTTCATAAATGTCTTAACTATTCTTTGTTGTTGTTGTTTTTTTTTCCTTTTGCGGTACGCGGGCCTCTCACTGTTGTGGCCTCTCCCGCTGCGGAGCACAGGCTCCGGACGCACAGGCCCAGCGGCCATGGCTCACGGGGCGGCACGCGGGATCCTCCCGGACCGGGGCACGAACCCGTGTCCCCTGCATCGGCAGGCGGACTCTCAACCACTGCGCCACCAGGGAAGCCCTGTCTTAACTATTCTTGATCCTTTGCTCTTCCACATGAATTTAGAATTGTCAGTAAAATCCTCATGGAAATTGTGATTGAGTAATCAAATAAAGTCCTGAAAATTAATATTATTTCTATATCATTAAGAATGATTCTAAGGATATGAGAGGAAAAACCTCAAATTCAAAGACCTTTGGAGCTAGATGGGAAATGCATTTACATGTATTAATTAAGAGCCAAGGTATATTAGTTACCTAGGGCTGCCAAAACAAAGTACCAAGAACTGAGTGTCTTAAATAATAAAAAATTATTTCCTCACAGTTCTGGGGGCTAGAAGTCCAAGATCAAGGTGTTGGCAGGCTTGGTTTCATTCTGAGGACTGTCTCCTTGTCTTGCAGATGGCCATCTTCTCTTTGTGTCTTCACAGGGTTTTCCCTCTGTGTGTCTGTGTTCTAATCTCCTCTTCTTAGAAAGACACAAGTCATATTGGATTAGAGTCCACCCATATGACCTCATTTCACATTAAGGTCCTATCTCCAAATGCAGTCACATTCTGAGTTACTAGGGGTTAGCAGTTAAATGTTTGTTGGGGACTTTAACCCCACCATTTGGCGGGGCTGGGGCACAATTCATCACTGTTTTATACAGTGATGTGGAATATATGAGAACTTTAAAAAACATATTTGTAAATTTAATTAGATTTGTGAAAATAATTTAAGTACATGAGAAGGTTTGATTTGTTAGGTCAGACAATTGCAATACTTGAAAGGAAAATTGAAATATTACATTAAAAGGTATGGTATAAAATGTTTAAGAGTAAAAATTTGGAGTGAAACTAAATTTTATCCAAAAGCCTCTTAAAAGTGATTGTGAAAATTTACTAAGCTAATAAATAGTTTAGGATTTTTTGCTGAGCTTAAATGCTTAAGGAAAGAGGTTTTCAATTTATAACTTTAATAAATTGAACATTAACTTTTAAAATCTAAATAAATCTCTGAATAGTATTTTGTACTCTTAGTGCCCCAAATGACTCTCAAAGACATCAAAAAAAAACCTTCCATGTATCAAGATCAGCTTACAGATAACACAGAAACCCTGCTTCACATTTAATTGTAGTTACATTGAATTTATAGATTTATTTGGGGAGAATTGTCATCTTAACTATATTGAGTTTTCTCATCTATGCACATAGTAAATATTTCCATTTATGTAAGTCTACTTTTTTGACTTTAAATAAAGCTTATATAATTTTCTCCATATGGATCCTTCACATCGTCTATTAGATTTATTCCTGGGTATCTGCTATATATATTCAAAGATGTTCCTTATGAGTCTTAAATTGTCACCTAGTAAAGAATATCACATTTTCTTACACTTCTTGTAAATAAAGACTTTTGGTTTGGAACCAGTGGCCTTGTTGGCAAGACATGCCAGGAGAGCTGTTACTATTTCCAGTCCCAAGATACTACCTCAAGTGGATCCTGCCTGTTAGGTTGCTTCAATGTAACTATCAAACGCCATCGTACAATTTGGCATCTGAGTAAGGAAAATAAGCAAGACAAGATGCCAGTGGAAAGGATATAGAATAAAAGAATGTATAAGGAAAAGAAAAAATATATGTTTTTAGATAGAAAATTACATTTTGTCTAGTCTATTTTTTAAGTCTGCAAATGTGAGGTAACAGTCTTCTCTTTTCATCTTTTCTTGGTCTATCTTTAAAGCTGCGGGCTTTAAAATTTTTTTTAAGTCACTTAATATTTTGAATGGTCAAGGCATTGTTCAAAACCAAAAATATATACAAAGGAATGCAGTTCCCAACATGTGCTGACTTCCCATGCCCATCCTCAGTAAGTAACCATTGCCATGCATATCTTATTTATCCTTCCGGAGATTTTTAAAATGAAAACACAATTATATATGATATATTTATTTAAGTATATACAGATATATATGATATTGTACCCCTTTTAAAATTTAGATGGTAGCAAAATGCTCACCATAGTTCTCTACTTTGACTTTTTTGTTTGCTTTTTGTTTTATTTTCTTTGACATATCATGGTGATCATCTCATATGAGTACATAAAAATCTTCCTTATTCGTTTTGGTTTTTTTGTCTTGTTTGAAAGCTGCATACTATTCCACTGTATGGGTGTATTATACTCTAAATAACTACCCTCTTATTGATTGTCAAAGATCTTGTGTATCCAGAAATTATATTTAAATTTTATTACTATTGCAGAAGAATACAAAGTTCAAATTGAAATGAACAAAAATCACATCTCATTTGGTGAAAAATTATTTTAGATACCCTTTTTCTGTAAGCAAGTTTTAAAGTTATAAAAGGATTTTCTGTACGTACAGGTGTTGATATCATGTTTCACACTAGGGGTCGCCAAAACAGTATTTAAGGCCAACAAACAGACCAGTGACAGAGAACATTTTATAATTAGGAACCTTGAGCTTCTCAACCATGGTAAGCAGGAAAGTTACATTGTGACTGAAATGCTGAAGACAAAACTTTGGTTTGCTGTGTTTTCAAAGGCAACTATACTGATAATTTAGGAGAAAAGCAAGCAATCTTTCCCTTATCATCATACGTATTTTACTTTGGGGTTTTATGTTTAGCTGGATTAAGTGATGATGTGGAATTTAGGTGATATGGAATCTAGGGAATGTTTAAAAAGAAGTTTGCTGGACATGACCCTATTTTGCTGTGGTCAAAAATGTCTTTAGCTTCAGCTTTTCTTTTGCCAGCTACCATGGGTCTCATATATCTGAGCAGACCAAGAACCCTCAATTTTTGGAGGGTTTTATCTCTAATTGGGCATATACTTCAAAAGGATAAAGTGTTCTGTACTTTTAAAATTCTCCTAGAGCAGATATGATTGCCATGGGCATGTATTCAATAACTTTTCACTTGAGATTTTATAGGCTGGTCCTTCTCTGTTTAGTGATAACATTCAATCACAAGCTGGTGTAATTTCTGAACAAAAATTTCTCACAGGAGAAATTTCACAAAGGAATTTTGAAGTATTAGGTACATGTTCCATTTGTTGCAGTAAAATGAAATCTTGCAGCACTAAGATTAATGATTGACATAGGTACTGAATCAATATTCAGTGAAAAAATGAATGAATGATGAATGTTCACGATAGCATCTTAAATGACAACAAAAGATTGGAAACAATTTTGGTGACAACAGTAAAGGAATAATTACATAAATCATGCTGTAAACTGGCATATCTCATTTGAACATAAGTTCCTTTGAAATATGTAACTCTTTTCTCCATTATATTAGCATAGTGACTTACCCATTGTCGGCACTCAATAAATACTCATTGAATTCGATTAACACACTGGATTAAGCATGGATATGCCCCCAAATCTCAAAGCATTCCCCGGGAGTTGGGACTATCTACCTCAAAGTCATGACCATCCTTTACTTTAAGCCTAAAATATGTGGATTTGGGGGGAACAACTTTTTCTATGGAGTTAATGTCAATAAAAAAGACCCATGACAAGGCTTTACAAAATTATGAATATATTAAATTTTAACTGTTTTAGAGTTGCTTCAATCGGTTATCTATGTAGAGTGCAAGGAATAATTTTTCATAGCTGAGTCAGTTCAGCTGAGGTCCTTGAACATCAGTAATCAAAAATTAGCATACGGAATCTGAGAAGAAGAAGTGAAATGGATTGGGGAGGAGGGATAGATTGGGAATTGGGGATTGACCTGTATACACTGCTATATTAATATAGATAACCAACAAGGACCTACTGTTAAAAAAAAGTGAATTGGATAGGAATGACCTTCTATGCAACATTTCAGGTATCCAATTAAACATGTGATTCATTATGGTCTACATAGAGTAAAAGTCACAGGTTAACCTGGAGGATAGGAGCTGAGTTTATACCTTTCTTCTGATTTGAATTGAGAAAGTATAAGATTTGTCTAGTTCCTAGGGGAGGTTTAATGCCTGGTAGTTTTGATTCAACACAGGGAAGTTGTTTCATCTTGAATTTTTAGAACAAGTATGGGCATAGAAGAGAAGCCGTTGGGCTTATCAACGTATGGTTTATTTCACTTTTCACAAGTTCCACTTATTTTCATAAAACAGAAACATAGTTCAAAATCTGTATGTGTATTTTTGTGATTTTATTGATTTGTATTGTTTCTCCTTCATTTGTCACCTATGAGTGTTTAACTTAGCATTCCCCAAAGGATCTGTGTTAATATGCTGTGTACAGTGGCCCAAAAAGAAGATGACACAGAAGCAAGCCCAATACTTTTAATGCTGTTAATTTATTTATGGTAGCTTAAAGTCAAAAAGGAATTTGGGGGATGGAACAGACTGGCACACACGGTCATGGCAAAGTACCAATGGTGCCCTTTCCCCACCTGTTCCTTTCACATTTTCTTCAGCTTATGTAAACCACTCTGCAAATGCAGTTTCAAGTCTCCCCACTTCCAACTAGGTATCTGCCTCTAACCCTCTCTTATAAAGGAATTCTTCCATTACAGCTCCTGAGGACTGCTCTAATAATAAAGTTTTAGTGAGTTAACTGTTTCAGTTGTCTGAGGAACTGATTTGTTCTATAGAAATACAAAAATATGTCCAGTCACCATGTTATTCTATGGGGCCCTCGAGAGAGCAAAACGCTGTTGGTATAGGCTTTCATCTCTACTTTTGAGTCCCTTGATTTGTTAGGATAATCTTTATATTTGGCTTAATAGCTTTACTTTAAAAAGTCAGAAAAGCACCTGAAGTTTCGTCCTAGTTTAGGTGCAGTTCTGCCCCTAGATCAAGGCAAGAGTGGACCTGGTGTTGGGCCCCCATCACTTTCGAAGGTCCTGCTATGGCTCCCCTCTAGCTGCACCCTCCCATGAGCTGAAAAGTCCATGGGTCAAGGGGATGTACCCAATCCTTGCTGATACTCCCTTAACCCCTGGCTCAAACACACATAGACCAAGCTTCGAAACACAAATTCCAAGAATCACGGGGCTTGTGCAGTCTTCTTCCCTGGCCTGTCCTCCCAAAGGCTCACTTGCTGCTGGTGTGCACACCCCTCGGCCTGCAGAGGGCTCAAGGAATGGCTATCGGCTGGGTTATTTACTTTATGAACTCAAAGAGGCAGGTTGAGAAATTCCACTTAAGGGGTTTGGGCTTGGAAGCCACTCTTAGAGATGGTTTTTAGGACCCACGTGTCCACCTGTAGTTCAGAAAAGATTATCCTGTACCTAAATTTCCCCCAGGTCCTCTTCCCAGTCTCAAATTTCTTACTGGTAAGTAATCTTCTGGTTATAAATTGCATAATTAGTAACAATGACTTGCTCCAGGTGGTAACCTCAGTTCTCCTGAAACAGAACCTCTCTGATCATCTTCAATGTTAAAACTGCTGCTTCATTTAGTAGATGAATGAATTTTTAACCAGAGGAAGATTTATAATTAAATGCAAAGGTGATAAATTAAATCATACCATTAGTATTAATACTTTCATGTTAGGTTTAGGAATAATCTGTTTATGTATGTTATTTAAAGTATTTGTAGCTTTTCCTGTGGTAGCCGCCGGGTTGAGGGGAGCGTGGCCTTCTCCTCTCCTGCCATGGCGTGTGCTCGTCCACTGATATCAGTGTACTCTGAAAAGGGGGAGTCATCTGGCAAAAATGTCACTTTGCCTGCTGTGTTCAGGCCTCCCATTCGACCAGATATTGTGAACTTTGCGCACGCCAACTTGAGCAAAAACAACAGACAGCCCTATGCTGTCAGTGGATTAGCAGGTCATCAAACCAGTGCTGAGTCTTGGGGAACTGGCAGAGCTGTGGCTCGAATTCCCAGGGTTTGAGGTGGCGGCACTCACTGTTCTGGTCAGGATGCTTTTGGAATTATGTGTCATGGGGCCCTCATGTTTGCGCCAACCAAGACCTGGCGACGTTGGCACCGCAGAGTGAATACAACGCAGAAGCGATATGCCATCTGCTGTGCGTTGGCTGCCTCGGCTTTACCAGCGCCGGTCATGTCTAAAGGTCATCGTATAGAGGAAGTTCCTGAACTTCCTTTGGTGGTTGAAGATAAAGTTGAAGGCTACAAGAAGACCAAGGAGGCTATTTTGCTTTTGAAGAAACTTAAGGCCTGGAATGATATCAAAAAGGTCTACGCGTCGCAGTGAATGAGAGCTGGCAAAGGCAAAATGAGAAACTGTCACCGTATCCAGCGCAGGGGACCCTGCATCATCTGTAATGAGGACAACGGTATCATCAAGGCCTTCAGAAACATCCCTGGAATTACTCTGCTTAATGTAAGCAAACTGAACATTTTGAAACTGGCTCCTGGTGGGCATGTGGGGCGTTTCTGCATTTGGACTGAAAGTGCTTTTCCGCAAGTTAGAGGAGCTGCATGGCACTTGGCGTAAAGCTGCCTCCCTCAAGAGTAACTACAACCTCCCCACGCACAAGATGCTCAATACAGACCTTAGCAGAATCTTGAAAAGCCCAGAGATCCAAAGAGCCCTCCGAGCACCACGCAAGAAGATTCATCGCCGTCTTGAAGAAGAATCCAGTGAAAAACCTGAGAATCATGTCGAAGCTAAACCCATATGCAAAGACCATGCGCCAGAACACCATTCTTCGCCAGGCCAAGAACCACAAAATCCGGATGGATAGGGCAGCAGCAGCACTAGAAGCCAAATCAGATGAGAAGGGGATTCCAGGCAAGAAGCCTGTGCTGGGAAGGAAGGGAAAGGAGGCTGTCTGCGTTAAGAAGCTGAAGAAGCCAAAGAAGGCTTTGGTGGAAAAAAAGGCTGCAGTGACCAAGAAACCAGCAGCTGAAAAGAAGCCTGCTAAAAAAGAAGCCCACAGAAAAGAAACCCAGCACAGAGGAAAAGAAGGCTGCTGCATAAGCTTAAATTTGTTTATTCAGTAAAGGTCAAATCATTTTGGACAGCTAGTTTTGAATAAAGACCTGATCAAAGAGGCAGTGAGAAACATGAAAAAAAAAATAATAATAAAAAAAGTATTTGTGGGCTTCCCTGGTGGCGCAGTGGTTGGGAGTCCGCCTGCCGATGCAGGGGACGCGGGTTCGTGCCCCGGTCCAGGAGGATCCCACGTGCCGCGGAGCGACCGGGCCCGTGAGCCATGGCCGCTGAGCCTGCGCGTCCGGAGCCTGTGTTCCGCAACGGGAGAGACCACAACAGTGAGAGGCCCGCGTACCGCCAAAAAAACAAAACAAAACAAAACAAAGTATTTGTAATACTTAAGAGACTTTTGCCTTTTAGACTATATGATAGATAAATACGGTTCTATTTATTTAAAACATGTAATTGATTTATTTGTTTTGTTTTGTTTTTTTGTATTTTTGCGGTACGGGCCTCAACTCCTTCCATTAAGAGAAGCAACTTGCTTCCCCGTAGCCAAGCAAGAAACTCGAGGGATAGGCTGTCAAATATGAATGTGTCTCTTAGCCCAAAGGAGTGGGGTGGGAAGAGGGCTTGTGTATTTGAAGTCTCCTGAGAGCTGCACAGAGGGCTTTGCCTTCCAGACTGCCCAGCGTGACTCCCTAGCGATGCTCATTTGTAATTCCCTACGAGGGGAAGTGTAAGAAGGGCTGGGGAGGGGGGTGTAGGGTGCAAGGCCACAGTGAGGCTTGATGAAGTGGGACCTTCCGCATCCTTGTTGCACCAGCGATCTGTCAGCTAACTGGGTACCTAGAAATGACTAAAATAGTAGCAGAGTTTAAAGCCATTGAAAAAAAACAAAGAACAATCTGTCCATTGCTGTGGGATAGAGAAGGAAGGTATAAGCAGTAACACTAAAGGTTGTGAGGAGTCTCTGGATACTGCATTTAAGTCCAAATGCCATTCTGTCTCCACTCCTGAGACTGCCACTGCTAAACCCCAACGCATCCTTTCTATTTTATCCCCGCCTATTGTTCTGCGGTCTTTTCTTGGAACATCTTGATTGCTTTTCCTCGGTAGCTGTCAAGAAAAACCAAAAAGTTGCTCTTGGTCTTATGCATTATGGAAAGATTTTGTACCCTGATCTTCTGAGGTGCCCTATTTCTGCCATGGAAAACCTTCCCCAGGTCTTACATAGGAATGCCTGCCTTTCGTTCACAAGGGACTGATTTTGGTCTCTTTACAGGCAGTTTTGCTTGTGAATTGTTCCTTTGATTCTCTCACCAGCCTTAAGTCTTGGCCTTTATTCTTTCCCAATGACATGGACATTTCCCTTCCAAAGCTACCGTTCTTCCTCTCTCTGGGCCCACTGACTTCTGCAAGATTTTAAATCTATCCAGATATATTCAGGCAATGGGTTATTTAAAACCTTCATAGGTCTTTCTTCCTGTTAATGGTGGGAAGAAGATGCTCAAGAAACTTGGGCTCTGAGATTTGAATTCTTTAATAATATCTAAAAAGCAATTTATGCTTCACATAAATGACTACTGACTCTGGTCTGTTTCTGATACTTTTCCAGAAAAAAGTCAGCTCTTCAGGTACACCAAAGGGGAAGAAAATTTCGCTTAGACCACTTTATAAAGTTTTGCAGAACCTCTGGACCATATTTACAAACAATTTCCAGAAGAGACTTGGAGACCTTAGGCCAGAAAGTTAAGCAGTTTGGCAGCAAAGTTTCAGCCTGCCAAATCCATGATATTTGCCCAAAGGAAATGGCAAGAGTCATGTTGCTTTAATCTGTCAGGTGAAAAGTTTCTCCCAGTGAGTGCCTAAAGGGCTACAGTCTCAATTCCCACCCTTCACTCCTGTTGGACCAACTGTTAACAAAGGAGAGAGGGTGGTGGAGCTATTGGTATGAGTGCCTACAAAGCTGAGGCCAGGTGCTAGAAATACCTTCATCATTATAAAAATTTGGGAAAGCAGTAACTGTATTTAGTCATATTCCCATCAGTCTAGCTGCTTAAGTGCCTGCAAGAGCTACCTGCCAAACTCCACTTCTTACACTTGGCACGTTGCAGGGATTTGCACGCGGCTTTGTCAACCAGATAGTTTTCCCTCTTTCAATTGCCCCGCTGACTTTGGAGCCAAGAAACTCATTCCATGTGACTCTGTTGAGTACTTCCTGTCTCCATCCTTTAAGTGGCTTGTGGTTCGAAAGTCATTATAAGAAAGTTGTTTGGAATTCAGAGCATTTTTTCTCCCATTAAAAAAATGTCATAAATGGTGATTAGCTTTTTAAGCCCAAACATACTAACTTGTTTAACTTAGAGTGTAATGTTCTAGCTGTAGAAATGAGCTACCATTTATAACTGTGGTTTTGTTTTTGTTTTTAATACAGAAGAAAATTGTTTGTGAATTCCAAATTGGACTGTCAAGAAGAAACTGAAGTTGCAGCGCTGGCCCTTGTGGTCCACCCCTCTCAAGCCACTCACTGCTGTCGGCCAAATGATAGGAAAATCTCTTAGCTCTACCCAAAGGCAGGGATTTCTGGAGTGGAGATGGGGGAAACAGGAGGTGGGAATATAGGCCTGGGGGAAAGAGTAAAACGTGAACTATAGCAAAAGCCTCTTGGCGGCAGTGACAGAGCTCTCTGCCTTACTTTCTTCTCATCTTTCCCCCCTTCTTTTCCTCTGTGAGGCCGTCAGCATGGGTTTACAATGCCTGGGTAGTCTAGTCACTGGGAGAAGCAGAAGAGGCGTTTCTATACATGTGAGCCTGATGGGGGTGGTCATTTGTATTTAGAAGAAATTCTATGCATTGGGGACTGCCTGTATTTGGAAGATTCAAGAATTCTTAGTATTCTTTTCTCAACTTCTAGGCTGCATTGAGAAATTATTAGTCTCTATTAAGCCTTAAAACTTTCTAAAAGTGTATTTGGTGCCAAACTTTAGTAGAGTTGTATCAAAAACAAAACATCAAACCTGTACTAACATTGCAATGTAATTTTATTTATTTATTTTATTTATTTTTGGCTGTATTGGGTCTTCGTTGCTGTGCGTGGGCTTTCTCTAGTTGCGGCCAGCGGGGGCTACTCTTCGTTGCAGTGCGCGGGCTTCTCATTGCAGTGGCCTCTCTTGTTACAGAGCATGGGCTCTAGGCGCACGGGCTTCAGTAGTTGTGGCACACGGGCTTTGTTGCTCCGCGGGATGTGGGATCTTCCTGGACTAGGGCTCAAACCCATGTCCCCTGTATTGGCAGGTGGATTCTTAATCACTGTGCCACCAGGGAAGCCCACAATGTAATTCTGATAGGAACATTTTGTTATTTTCATAAGGCAGGATTGGGTAGAGCAGTTAAATTAAACTTAGCAATCATGTATTTTTTTTAAAGCAAAGATTAGTACATTAATTACATTAAAAGAAAGCACTTCTGCTTAACAAAATATACCATTAAAAAATAAAAATACAAGCCATAGACTGGGAGAAGATATTTGCAGCCTATGTAACCAATCAATAACAACAATAAAAAATTTGTTTCCAAATATATAAAGAACTTTTACAATTTAATTTTTTTTTTTTTTTTTTGGCAGTATGCGGGCCTCTCACTGTTGTGGCCTCTCCCGTTACGGAGCACAGGCTCCGGATGCGCAGGCTCAGCGGCCATGGCTCACGGGCCCAGCCGCTCCGTGGCATGTGGGATCTTCCCGGACCGGGGCATGAACCCGTGTCCCCTGCATCGGCAGGCGGACTCTCAACCACTGCGCCACCAGGGAAGCCCTACAATTTGGTTTTTTAAAAAGGTAGAAAATCCAATAGAAAAATAAATCATTTGATTATGCAATACACAATAGAGGAAATCCAAATGGATAATAAACATTAAAAAGTGTTTTTAACATAATTAGTAAACAGAGATATGTTAATCAGAACAATGAGATACCACTATATGCCCACCATTATTAGCAAACTATCAAAAGTTTTATAATACAACATATTGGTGAGGAATTCTAATTTTTGGTGGAAATGTACTGTAAATTGTACAGCCACTTTGGAAAACAGTTTGGTATTATCTAAATTGAGGCTATCCATACCCTATGTTCAAGCAGTTCCACTACTGGATGTATAGAAGTGGTTTTCAAAGTAGGGTCCCTGGATAAAGCAGCATCAGCAGCACCTGGGAACATGTTAGCAATGCAAATTCTTGGGCCCTAATCAGATCTACTGAATCAAAAACTTGGGAAATGGGGCCCAGAAATCTGCTTTAACATGTCCTCTAGATGATTCTGATGAAAACTAAATTTGAGAACCACTGACTTAGAGATTATTCTGTACATGTATACAGAACAACACATAAACGGAAAGTTCATAGCAGATTCCCAAATGGAAACAATCCAAATGTCCATTACTAGTAGAATGGTAAATTCATTTTTAACTTCGGACTAACTGAAGCATCTTTATATACTGAGGATTGAGAACAACTCAAGGGAAAAGATGAAGTTAAAAGAAAGGAGAATAATTTGATGGAATAAGTTGAAGGTCAGATAAAATCTAAATGGGAGGGTGTTATTTGAGGAGAAAAGAGGTGCTCCTTTGTTGAAGACTAGAGAAGGAATGCAGAAATGTCATTGAGGGGGTAAAGTAGGAGCATTTGAAGTTTATTCATACACGAGAGCCTTTATTTTATTATTAAAAATCAAGGTCATATGCAGAGAAAAAAGACAATTCACCTGGTTTAGTTCGGCCAGAATGATGAATTAAATGGAGGATATAATGAGACCCATCCCCCCTGCATCCTTTGAATTCTTGAGGGTGACACTAAACTCTGCCACTCCACTCCTGAGATGTAATATTGTTTTTGATTTACAGTCTTGGCTGAGAGGTGAGGGGGTGTAGTTTCAGGGACTTCTACTTGCCTTTCCTAGTACAATAACTCTTATTCTACAAGTCAAGGAACTAATATGAAGGTTCTGTAAAATCCTAATGTGTGTTCCAATTATACTTTCAAACACTGGGGAAATGATCTCTGTGTAGATCTGTGGATGAGTAGACATGTATGCCTGGCTAGGTCTCTATTAATACCTTGACCCTCACATACTCCTACTCTAACAAGGGTGTCAGAAGGTGCTTTGGGTCTCTGGATATTAACATCAACTCAGACTCTGTATCTAATAGTCCTTAAAAGAGCCATGTATTCCCCTGTCTCTAGTGCATGGCTACCCTAGTGCACAGCCATAAGACCCTTTGGGGAAGAACTGGGAGAATGAGTACTATATACACTTGCCACGGTGTTGCAGGGTCCTTCTTCATGTGGATCTAGCCTCTTTTTCAGACAATGGAGACGTTCTCTGGTGGGTTTGAAAATTGGCTCAGGCTTGAAAAATGGGCAAGGGATCATGACTTTCCATTGAGGCAGCTGATCATAGGCTTCTGCTCATCTATTCCTGGTCTCTTTTGATTATATATATTAAGCAATATCCTTGGTGGATGCACATCTATCTCACTCCTTAGAACACCTTCTTCTATTAAATATCTCCATAGATTCCTAGAGATCAGCCCCCTATCCACTCCATTCCAAACTTGCTGCCCATTAAGAACATTATACCCATGTTGATTTTGGTGGTAAAGGGCTACCATATGGCTTCTTCTCTTCTGGGAATCCTATCATCTCCATGGCTATTAGGGATCCTAGTTCTATAACAGAATCTTTCATCAATTCCAGCCTACAGAAGAGAGTCACCACTGAACTTCTTAATGACATCGATTCAGTGGGAACTCTGGAGCATTAATTGCACCTCAGAGTTGGTCCCTTCTTGAGACAGGGAGCTCAGTATTTAGTATCCCAGTGTTAGTCACTAGCTGTGGTCTGCACCAAGGGCAAGGCGGCTCCTATTCAATATGGGGCAATTCCCCGGAGAAGAAAGCACTTCTTCAAAAG
This sequence comes from Orcinus orca, assembly GCF_937001465.1. Taxonomy (NCBI): domain Eukaryota; kingdom Metazoa; phylum Chordata; class Mammalia; order Artiodactyla; family Delphinidae; genus Orcinus; species Orcinus orca. The sequence continues at coordinate 20,464,131 of NC_064570.1, read as the reverse complement.
TTGATAGCAGCCAATGCCTAGAGCAGCTGGGGGATGGATACAAGGATGTGATAAAAGTGATCTGGTGGGGGGGGGGGCAGATCCTGAAACTTCTGCACATTAGTTTCCTTTATAAAATAGGGATATCAATACTTAGTTCATGGATTTATTTGGGAAATAAAATGAAATTAAATGATAGGCAGCTTGAATCTAAGTGGAATTTGGACAAGCCAGGATGTCTGGGGAAAAGGGTTGACAAAGTCTGCCAGTAGCCTGTTTGCATGTAGATTAAAAAGCATTGTGGGAGAAGATTCAAATTGTGGTTGTTATTAAGATTCATTTGGTCATTTACTCCCTGACAAACATTTAGGGCTCTTCATTCACGTGTCAGCACTCTGCTAGGCTGTGGATGTTCTGACTGGTTTAAATGTGTGGAAGTTGGGGAGGTGACCTATCGGAAGTCCTTTCCTCTCTGTCTTGGAGCTGAGAAGCCCTGGGACATGAATCAGGCATGATGAGCCTGCCCAAGTCGGAGACCTGCAAAGACTGGGGGCAATAAGGAAAAACAAATGGGTATTTTACTAAAATCTCTAATATACTGGAAACAAGGAGCACAACTTAGGGACTCATCTAACAAAGTCTTGCATGTGAATGGGGGTGGGGATCAGGGCAGCTACTTCCCACTTCACAGCAGAAGATCAACAGCTTTGTCATCTTAAGGGCTTCACTGCCTCCAGTGTGATGGTAGACAACTGTGCTGGGAAGACTTGTCAATAGATAGCACTGTGACTCTGCAGGACTGTGGCAGCAGGTGACAGGTGTGGACATGCGTGAGTACATGTGTGAACCCTCTGGGAACTCTCAGAAATTCTCCAGGCCCCCTCCTCAGCTTCAGGTTGATGAAGCCTGGGGAAGCTTGGTTACAGCTCTAGCCTGTCGAGAACATTCAGCTGGGTGTGCAAAGCTTTACTCCCATTATTCCACCCATTATTCCATTCATCCTCCCCAATTCAGTGTCGTAAACTCGAGCCCCTATGTCACCAAGGAGGCACCCTAAATACACATTTTAATTACTGTCAGTTTAAGGAACACTCTAGCTCCCAGACACACCCTCCCAAATTCTTTCATTTAATGATAAACTCTCTGTCAAAATCTGTTTTTTTTTAATTAAATTCCAAAATGGCAACTATTTATTCAAAGTGAGTAGAGGAACCAAAAACCTAGAGTATCTAGTGTTCAAAACTAACCTTTGCGAAAAGATACTGGTTTGTTGTTTTTGTAATGCTTTGTTTTGTACCTAGATGATTCCATGAGTCACTGGCTGAATGATTTGTCTTTTCTTTTGTTTTCCCCTGCCCTAGAAAGATAACTGACTTTCCTTGTATCAAAAAATGACTCAACATTGGATAGAATTAGAGCTAAAAATATTAGCCTTATGGTTTATTTTCATTCCATCCATATACTTACCTAAGCCTTCTTTTCTAGCTTAGGATTCTGCTGGAGTGATGTGTAATCCTGAGCTCTGACGGGTGTCCCAGTCCTCCCTTAAAACCAAGGTAATACAAGTGCATGAAATAGTTTTAATCAGATCAGAAACAAGAACTATGGCCACAAAAAGAAGTCAGATGTGGGATAGACAGAGGGACAAATAACATAAAATTACAAAAGGGTTAATATGAAATCCCATTTCTTAGGAAGAGGTGTCCTTATAAAGCCAATGTGGGGTTTATTTTCAAATAATTTATTAATCTTAAATTTGGAGTTTGTTTATTTTAACAAATATAGCCATATTTTTCCTGTCTTAACCTATTAAAGAGCCAACATGGCCAACATGGACAAATGATTAATATGAAATAGAATTTGTAGTCCTATTTTAACATACAGACAATTCAACGTTGAAACTATTTTCATTTCAACTCTCTGTCACAAAAAAATTAGTAGCACTCAAAACTATAATTTTCTTTTCTTCCTATTTCTGAATAGGCCTGAGAGATTAAAATAGAAAGTTAAGTAACATAAGTGACCTACTAAATGACCTAGCAAGTGTTTGACTGAGATAAGTTATAACACTTATGCTAAAAATTGAAAAACTGTCACTTCCCTGTTAGAGCTGAAAATAGCTCTTACTAGTTGTTCTTCCCGATGCAAATCCATATTCAGCTTTGTATTATTAACACAAATCACTCAAAACAATTTCAAATGAGCACATATAGACTTAGACAGAATTAATACTGGATTGTTGATAAAGCCTTTAATCCAATTTGAATGAGTGCCTCATCCAAAGTGAGCTGCTTGAGGTTTTTCTCCTTCTTTCTGTAAATTTAGTGCTTATATACCAATCTCATTTAATGAATATGTATTATGCAGCTCTTAGGTAAAAATTCAGAGATTAGGTGTTCCCAGTACTACAAAGGTGAGGAACATGTAGTGGGTACTATGTAATTTACAATATAATTGTTGCTACGAATATGAACATTTTACAATTTATTATAAAGGAATGCAGCATAAAAACAGCAACTATTCAGAGAACTGGTAGGTTATTTTTAGTAGAAGTGGTGAAAAATGACTTTATAAAGAAATATAATTTGGAAGAGGTTTGGATGTCTGTGCAGCATTTCAAAAGTTGGTGCTGGGCTTTTAGGAGATCATTCTGGTGGAAGGTCTGTCATGGGAAAAACCATAGAGAATGGAAAGGTCATGGTATATTCAGAGAATGGCCAGTTGAAAGGGATAAAGTAGGGTAGGGAAGAAGAGGGAGAACAAGTTGAAATGGTATTATGAAGGATTTTAATACTGTGTTCAGTAAAAGCGTTTGGACCTAATATGTAAGTAATAGGGACCCATTGAAGATTATGGGACAAGATAATAATTTAATTAAATCTTTGTTTATTTTTTAATTTTTTCTTGCGGTACGCGGGCCTCTCACTTGCTGCAGCCTCTCCCGCCGCAGAGCACAGGCTCCGGACGCACAGGCTCAGCGGCCATGGCTCACGGGCCTCGCCGCTCCGCGGCATGTGGGATCTTCCCGGACCGGGGCACGAACCCGTGTCCCCTGCATCGGCAGGTGGACTCTCAACCACTGCACCACCAGGGAAGCCCACATGGTACTTTTGTTATAGCAGCCTGAACAGAATAAGACATAGGAACATAATGACTAGAACCGGAGCAGTCATGCTCTTGGGCCATGAGGTAAGCTCAAACATGGAAGCCAAGCATGGTAGAGCAACAAGATAGAAGGAACCCGAGTCCCTGACATCCTGGCTCTACATGTGAGAACTGGAATACTTATCTCTAGAACTTCATATGAGAGAAATAAACTTCTGTCTTGTTTTAGCCATCGTTATTGGGGCTTTCTGTCATTCATAGCTGGCCATAATCCTAAATACAGCACCCCATCCATGAGCTGTGAAGAGCCACAAAAAGTTTTAAGCAGAGGAATGAAATTATGAATATAATCTACTGTAGAAGGTTGCTCACCATATCTTGAAAGAACTGGAGAGATGAAAAACTCCGGGCAGAGACACACCTTGGAAGGCTACGTCAGCAAATCTGGTTTGAGATGGACCTGGACAGCAGTGGGTTAGCGGGAATGAAAGGCTAAATGTGATGTCATTCCCTGAATATACCCACAGCCCTCTCACAGCTCCCACATTTTTGCTCTTGCTATGCCTTCGGATTAGAAAGACTTTACCTTCAAGACCTAGTCCCATGACATTGTCTTCAACATTCTCAAGTAGAGTTTTGTTTTTCCATAAAAGTTTGCCTGCTTATTTATTTGTTCATGCTAATAGTGCTCTTTCAAACTCTTTCTTGTTGAAACTCCTTTGCCTTGCAGACAAGGCTCTCCAGGAGCTAGCAATCATGGAGTATTTACTATGTGCCAGGCAGTGTATTAAGCCCTTTATATGCATGATCTCAGTGAATCCTCAGTACATCTCTATGAGTAGAATAGCCTGTCTCTAAGAACACTCCAAGATTCCCCACAAAGCAACCTCTCTCTCCTGGTTATCCTACATACACAAGCGGATGTGTTGTTTCTGCCCTGGAGCTTTTCAGGAGGCCTCTGGGGAGATGGCTGTCCCTAGAGATGGAAGCTCCCAGAAAAGAGAATGTCAGAGTGGTCAACACCTATTGTCTTCTGCTTTCTGTACTAGCTACAATTCCTCAACAACAAATAAACTCTATGCCCGCTGATCCAGTGACTCAACATTTATTGAGTACCTACTTTGGAATTTATATTCTACAGTTTATTTTGGTGAAGGAAATAAAAAACAACACAGTTTAATTTCATATTATTTTACCATAGACTAGTCAGTTATTCTAATACCACTTGCTGAGGTATATATTTCCCTCTCTGATCTGAAATAGCACATTAAAAAAATTCCTCGTAAAAGAATTTCATATATGTGTGTGTTTATCTGGACTTTGCACACTCAAATTTAGTATTTATTCCTGGGGATGACCTTGTAATTGTGTTTTTCTTTTAGCTTTTTGTTTTGAAATAATTATAGACTCACAGGAAGTTGCACAGATAGCACAGAGTTCCATGTACCCTCCCCACTTTGGTGACATCTTACATAACTGCACAACATCAACACCAGGAAATTGATGTTGGTAACTTGCTGTTAACTATACTTATTTGATTTTTCACCATTTAAAAAAATTTCAGGCACTGTTGATATGTGTGTGTCTATAGTTCTATGCAATTTTATTTCATATACAGATTCATGCTACCACCACCACAATCAAGATACAGAGTGATTCCATGAACAAACTCTTGGTATTTGCACCCACCTCTCACCTTCCCCCAACCCACCATTCTCATCCCTGTCCCCTAGCAACCACTAATGTCTCCATCTCTATCATCTTATCGTTTTGAGAATGCCTTATAAATGGAATCACACCGTATGTAACTTTTTAGCAGTCCCATTTTCCACTGAGCATAATGCCCTTGAGGTCTATACAGGTGGCTGCCTGTATCAACAGTTCATTTCTTTTTATTACCAAGTAGTATTACATTGTATGGATGTAAGTTTGTTCAACCATTCATCCGTTGAAGAACAGTTGGGTGGTTTGTAGTATTTTGTTATATTATGAATAAAGGTGCTATGAACATCCACATATAGATTTCTGTATGACTATAAGTTTTCATTTCTCTGGGATAAAAGAGTGTGACTGCTCGATTATATGGTAAGTGCATATTTTCTTTTGTAAAACATTGCCAAATGCTTTTCCGGAGTACCTATACCATTTTACATTCCCACCAGCAATGTATGAGAAAGTCAGTTTCTCTGTATCCTTGCTAGCATTTAGCATTATCACTACTTTTTCCGTTTTTTGAAAAATTGTGATACAATTCACATACCATAAAAATCACCCTTTTAAAGCATACAATTCAGTGGGTTTTCACATATGCACCATCACCACTATCTAATGCCAGAACATTTTAATCATACCTGAAAGAACCCCTGTGCCCATTAGCAGTTATTACCCACTCCCCACCCCTCCCCCCAGCCCCTGGCAACCACCAGTCCACTTTGTGTCTCTATAGACTTGCCTATTCTAGACACTTCATATAAATGGAATCAATATGTGGTCTTTTGTGGTAACACTATTTTTAATTTTAGTAGTTCTAATAGGTGTGTAGTGTTATCTAATTGTAGTTTTAATTTGTATTTCCTTAATGGTTAATGATGTTGAACATCTTTTCACGTGCTTATCGGCATTCCTTATTTCTTTCTGGTGAAATATTTTTTTCATGCCTTTTGTTTGCTCTATAACTGGATTATTTACTATTGAGTTTTGAGAGTTTTTTAGATATTCTAGGTATCAGGCCTTTGTTAGATACTGTATATGGCTTGCAAATCCTCTCCAAGTTTGCAGTTTGTCTTTTCATCCTCTTTGCAAGGTCTTCCATAGCACAAAAGTTTTTCTTTTTTTTTAAAATTTATTTATTTTATTTTTGGCTGTGTTTGGTCTTCGTTGCTGCACACGGGCTTTCTCTAGCTGTGGCGAGCGGAGCTACTCTTCGTTGCGGTGTGCGGCTTCTTACTGTGGTGGCTTCTCTTGTCGCGAAGCACGGGCTCTAGGCGCACGGGCTTCAGTAGTCACAGCATGCAGGCTCAGTAGTTGTGGCTCGTAGGCTCTAAAGCACAGGCTCAGTAGTTGTGGCGCATGGGCTTAGTTGCTCCACGGCATGTGGGATCTTCCCGGACCAGGGATCGAACCCTTGTACCCTGCATTGGCAGGCAGATTCTCAACCACTGTGCCCAGGGAAGCCCCAAAAGTTTTAAATTCTGGAAATTTATTAATGTCTTCCTTAATGATCATACTTCTGGTGTTATGTCTAAGAACTTGCCTAGCTAGCCCTGCTCCAAAGAATACACAAAAACAAAAAGCACATAATAATCAACCTATTGAAAGTTAGTGATATAGAGGAAAACCTTAAAAGGAACTTAGAAAAAACGTACATTAAATATAGACTTTAAAGTGCTGAAAGAGAAGGTACAAAAGGAATTATTGATATTTTAATTTCATGAATATATATATGAATATGTGTGTATACATATACACACAGGGGGTCAACCTTACACAGTTGGATTGCTGGTTAAGCAGACTCTGCAAGGCTGATACTGCCTATCTGGATACTGAAGTCCAGATAGGCAGACAGGAAAGGAATATGGGCATAAAGTGAGGGAGAGTAAGAGCAAGTACCCCAGAAGGGTTTTAAACACTTTGTTTAATGGAGAATATATCCGGCTAGGCCCCAGCAGAAAACAATTTCCTTCCAGGCAGGATTTAGATGAGAATCTATTAAGTTTACATAAGTGAAGACAGGTGAAGAGAACCAGGAAGGAAACTTGAGGCATCCAGAACCGGCAGGAAGGCTTTCCTTCTCCGGAGCTGCAAGCAGGCCCCAGGCTCCACGGGAGCCACAGTGATCAGGGACACTGTTACTGCCAGAACCTCGGTGTCACCTGGAAGGGAGTGGAGAAGAAATATTCTGTCTGGTCTCATCCTGCCTTTGGAACTCCTGGGGAATCAAAGAAGCAGATAGAATGGCTGAAAATGAACCTGGGAGGACACACAGAGAATAGCTAGCACAGTGAACGATATCTAATTCAGCCAAACTTCCTAACATTTTACCAAAGAGCCTGAAATAGTTATAATGGTAAATATATAGTACAGAGTTTACATTTTCTGTGAAACTTGTTCTTTTCCACTGGTGTTGAAACATATTCATCATCATCTTGACAAATGCCATTAATTTTCATTTTCCCTCAAATGGAACATTGCCCTAAAAATAATTTTCATAGGAAAGACGGACTCAACTCTCAATAAAAGTGATTTATGGAAATCTGCCATGTTCTCACTCGGCTATTCAGATTTTCTCCATGCAGTCAACTTTCTTAAGTGTTCTGAGCCACAGTAACTCATGGTCAGGCATTGAAATGCAATTCAACTATTACAAAGATGAAAGTGTATGATGGGTTAATACATCATTCAAGTAATAACATAAGAAAGCAAGCAGCTCAATAAAGTCAAAGCACTCTATGCACTTAGTTTGAAAAGTGGTGGATTTAACTCATAAAGTCAATGCCGTAACAAAACACCTCTCAAGTACACTCTAACCTTGAGTATAAGTTTAAAAAGTCAAGCATTACTCTCTGGCTCTTTCTTTGGAATATAATTGGCACTCACCCTTTCTTCCTTCCTCCCTTCCTCCTTTCTTCCCTCCTTCCCTCTCTTCCCTTCTGTCTCTATTTTCAAGCACTTTTATGTACACTGTCTTATTTAATCCCGAATAGAGGTATTATCCCATAACGTAGATGATAAAACTGAAGCCCAGGAACTTTGAATAACTTGCCCACTGTATCTAGCTAGGGAAGGTACAACCCAAAATTGAAAGCAGATAATTTGCTTCCAAAATTCCCTACTTTAATTAAAATACTTTGTAATATTTTAAAACACCATTTACCTGCCTGCTGACTCTGTAACCTATACTTTCTGTGACCTGTCATCTTAAAAATCAGTCTTCTAGCTTCACTCTTATGATCGCCCTGCTTTGCTAGATGGCTGTGTTAATATGGCCTCACAGAAAAGCTTAAAAAAATTTTTTTAAACTTCTTTGTAAATTTATCAGTTCTACAGTGACTTTCTTAAAAAACTTCAAGCGTGAATAGTGACCTTTAAAAGCCACTCTAGGTCAAGAGATAATAACTTCGCTATAGGAACAGAAGTCATCAAATGCACCTGAAACGTACATAACCAGCTCCTAAATCAACCCGAAAGAGGTGTCTTGCCAAAAGTCTGTTTGTCTATTTAATCTTCAACAAGTAGTGGAGAATGCAGGGTAGAGGGTAGGGTTTCTCAGACACTTATTTTCAGGAAAATCTACTCTCATTCACCACTTTCTCTCCATTCACAATATAATACTAATAGTATTTATTGAGTACTTACTTCTTGCCAAGCATTCTTCTCAGATCTTTACATAGTAAACTCACTTAATCATCATATGGATCCTATGAGGTAGGTGCCCTTATAATCTTGATTTTACAAATAAAGAAGCAAGCAGAGGGATGTGAGTAACTTGGTCCAGCTAGTACTGGCAGAGCCCAGGTGGTCTGACTCTTATACTCTGCATCTTACTGCCCTCCAGCCCAGGCCTTCATCAGGTCCCACTTAGATGTACTCCCATCCACCTGTGACCGTCTTCCAGAACAGGAGCCATCTGTTCTAGTAGAGTGCTCAGTACTATAAACGCTCGGCAAAATTTATTGAGTGATTGATGAATGACAGGAAGGAAGGAAGGTAGGAAGGAAGGAAGGACAGAAGGAAGGAAGGAAAGAAGGGTGAAAGAATATACAAACAGGGGTTCAGAAAGGTCAGAAAAAGAAGGATTCTTTTAGAGTAGGTGGAGTAAGAAGAACAGGTTACATCAAGGAGTCTTGAATTTCAATAAGCAAAGATAAAGAAAAGGGAATTTAGGTGGACAGTTATATAAATAATTATATAAAGAAATTGGAAATTACATAAAGAACTTGGAAAGCCTGAAGATGCATTCAGAGAACAGCAAGTTGCATAAATTGGCAGCGACTTAGTCTTGGGCTGCACGAGGGGAATGCAGGGGGAGGTATGATCAGGTAAGTTGAGGCTAGTTTGTTGAATGTTTTAAATGGCAGGCTGGAGGGATTGCTGCATAAAGAATTGGAAGCCGCTGGAGGAGTCTGAAGGAAGAGGAGAGAGGATGACAGTCTCAAGACTGCACTAGGGAAGCTAAAATGGCATAAAATTTCAGAGAGGGTGTGACTTTGCTTCAGCCAGTCTGGTGGCATAACCAAACCAATTCCACCATAAATTAAACTGTCTCCTTGAGGCTCTTTGTCCCACACAGGTAATGTGAATTCCGACTTCAAATTTCTATGACTATCAACTTTATGCAAATTCTCAGGGTGATTTTTTTTCCTCCCCACATCTTGGGTCACATTTAGACAGAGGTAAGACCCAGATTGAGACAAGATGGCGGGCTTTCAATGAGGAGCTGTCAGGGGATGAAAATTGGTGTGACTAGAAGCAGATTGTAAAGGCAGTCTCTATCAACATTTTTTCCACTCCATCTGATAAGCATCTTGATTCTTTATGGCAGCAGCAGCAATAAAATAGGTAATATCAAACAGAACTATCTTGAAACATTTATTTCTAATCCAAAATGGAGCTTTATACAGTGTTTGTTATAAATCTACATATTCTTCTCTTCCAGATGACTATAAATGCAAAGCAGAGCTTCCTTTGACACTTTCAACAATGAATAGATTCACCCAGGCAGAAAATCAATAAGGAAAAATTGGAGTTAGTCTGCATGTTAGACCAGATGGGCTTAACAGATATTTATAGAACATTCCATTCAACAGCAGAATAAACCCTTTCTCCAGTACACATGGAAATTTCTCCAGGATAGATCATATATTAGGCCACAAAACACCCCTTAATAAATTTAAGAAGATTGAGATCATATCAAGCATATTTTTTTACTACAATGGTATGAAACTAGAAATTGACTACAAGAAGAAAACTGGAAAATCCACAAATATGTGGAGATTGAACAATGCCACTGAACAACTAATGGGTCAAAGAAGAAGTCAAAAGAGAAAATTTAAAATATCTTGAGATAAATGAAAATGGAAGCACAACATCCCCAAACATATATAATACAGCAAAGCAGTTCTAACAGGGAAGTCCACAGCAATAAATGACTATATTAAGAATAAATAAAGACTCAAATAAACAACCTTCCTCTACACATCAAGGAACTAGAAAAAGAAGAATAAAATAAGTCCAAAGTTACCAGAAGGAAATATGAAATATCAGAATGGAAATAAAAGAAATAGAGAATAATGACAGTAGAAAAAAATCAGTGAATCTAAGAGCTGTTTTTTTTTCTTTTTTAATAAAGAGAAACAAAACTGACAAACTTTTATCTAAACCCACCGAGAAAAAAAAAAAAGAGAGAGGACGCAAATAAATAAAATTAGAATTGAAAGAGGAGACATTACAACTGATACCATAGAAATACAAAAGGTTATAAGAGGTCACTAGGAACTATTATATATGAACAAATTGGACAACCTAGGAGAAATGGAAAATTCCTAGAAACATACAACTTACTAAGACTGAATCATGAAGAAATAGAAAATCTGAACTGTTCCATTACTAATAAGGAGATTGGATCAGTAATTTAAAAACCTCCCAACAAACAAAAGCCCAGGCCCAGATGGCTTCACCGGTGAGTTCTACCAAATATTTAAAGAAGAATTAATACCAATCCTCTCTAACTCTTCCAAAAACTAGAAGAGGAAGGAACACTTCCAAACTCACCTTACGAGGCCAGCATTACCCTAATACGAAATACAGGCAAGAGCACTACAAGAAAAGAAAATTACAGGCCAATATTCCTGATAAACATAGATGCAAAAATCCTCAACAAATATTAGCAAACCAAATTCACTAATACAGTAAAAGGATCGTACACAATCAAGTGGGATTTATTCCAGGGATGCAAGGATCGTTCAACATCTGTAAATCAATCAATGCGATACATCACAATAACAAAATGAAGGATAAAAATCATATAATCATTTCAGTAGATGCAGAAAAAGCATTTGACAAAATTCAACATCCATTCATGATAAAATCTCTCAACAAACTGGGTATAGAGGAAATGTACCTCAACATAATAAAAACCACATACAACAAGCCGGCAGCTGACATCATGCTCAATGGTGAAAAGCTGAAAGCTCTTCCTCTAAGATCAGGAACAGGACAAAGATGCCCACTCTTGTCACTTTTATTTGATATACTACTGGAAGCCCTAGCCAGAGAAACCGGGCAAGAAAAAGAAACAAAAGTCATCCAAATCAGAAAGGAAGAAGAAAAATTTTCTCTACTTGTGGATGATACGTTATAAATAGAAAACTATAAATACTCCATCAAAAAAAACTGTTAGAGCTAACAAATGAATTCAGTAAAGGTAGAGGATACAAAATTAATATACAAAAATCAGTTGTGTTCCTATACACTAGGAACAAACTATTAAAAAGAGAAATTAGGAAAATAATCCTATTTACAATTGCATCAAAAAGAATAATATACCTAGGAAAAAATTTAACCAAGGAGGTGAATATACTTGTCGGCCAATCCTAACACTTTTGCCCATTCTGACTGATTGATTTTCAATCAATTGAAAATTGAAAGAAATTGAAGAAGACATAAATAAATGAAAAGGTATTCTGTGCTCATGAACTAGAAGAATCAATGTTGTTAAAATATCCATACACCCAAAGCAGTTTGATAGGTATTCAATGCAATCTCTATCAAAATTCCAACGGCATTTTCACAGAAACAGTATGGTATTGGACATAAATACAGACACATAGATCAATGGAATAGAATAGAGAGCCCAGAAATAAACTCATGCATATATGGTCAATTAATTTTCCACAAAGGAGCCAAGAATATACAATGGGAAAAGGACAGTCTCCTTAATAAATGGTGTTAGGAAAACTGGACAGCCAAATGCAAAAGAATGAAACTAGACCTCTATCCTACACCATACACAAAAATCAACTCAAAATGGATTAAACACTTGATCATAAGACCTGAAACCATACGAGTCCTAGAAGAAAACATAGGGGTAAACTCCTTGACACTGGCAATGATTTTTTGGATTGGACACCAAAGCAAAGGCAACAAAGGCAGAAATAAACCAATGAGACTACATCAAATAAAAAGCTTCTGCACAGCAAAGGAACCCATCATCAAAATGAAAAGTTAATTTACCGAATGAGAGAATATATTTGCAAATCATATATCTTGATAAGGGGTTAATGTCCAAAATATGTAAAGGACTCATATAACTCAAAAGCAAAAAACCAATCAGATTTTTAAATGGGCAGAGGAACTGAATAGACATTTCTCCAAAGAAGACATACAAATGGTCAACAGTACATGAAAAAGTGCTCAACATCACTAATCATCAGGGAAATGCAAATCAAAAACAAAATGAGTTATCACCTCACCTGTTAGAAAGGCTATCATCAAAAAGACAAGAGATAAAAACTGTTGGTGAGAATGAGGAGAAAAGAGTACTTTTGTGCACTGTTGGTGGGAATGTAAATTGGTGCAGCCACTATGGAAGACAGTATGGAAGTTCCACCTCAAATTAAACAGAACTACTGTATGACCCAGCAATCCCAATTCTGGATATAAATCCAAAGGAAATGAAAACAAGATATCAAAGATATATCTTCACTCCCATGTTCACTGCAGTATTATTCACAATGATCAGGATATGGAAACAACCTAAGTGCCCATCAACAGATAAATGGGTAAGGAATATATGTTATACATAAACACCTATCTATCTACCTACCTATCTATATTTATATAATAAATATAAACAATACATAAAGTACATATGTAATATGATTTAGCCATGAGAAAGAAAGAAATCCTGCCATTTGCAACAACATGGATGGACCTTGAGGGCATTATGCTAAGTGAAGTAAGCCAGACACAGAAAGGCAATTACTTCATCATATCACTTATATGTGGAATCTTTAAAATAAATCAAACATATGGGACTTCCCTGGTGGCACAGTGGTTAAGAATCCACCTGCCAATGCAAGGGACACGGGTTCTATCCCTGGTCTGGGAAGATCCCACATGCTGCGGAGCAACTGAGCCTGTGTGCCACAACTACTGCAGCCTGCGTACCCTAGAGCCCGCGCCGCAACTACTGAGCCCGTGTGCTGCAACTACTGAAACCTGTACGCCTAGAGCCCGTGCTCCGCAACAGGAGAAGCCACCGCAATGAGAAGCCTGCGCACCTCAACGAAGAGTAGCCCCCACTCACTGCAACTAGAGAAAGCCCATGCACAGCAACTAAGATCCAGCACAGCCAAAATAAATTTTTTTTAATTTAAAAAAAGAAAAGTCGAACATAGAAACAGAGATTAGAAAAGTGGTTGTCAGAATCTGCAGGCTGGGGGAAATAAGGAAAGTTTGGTAAAAGGTTACAGACTTTCAGCTATGAGATGAATAAGGTCTGAGGATTTAATGTAAAACGTGGTGACCATAGCTGATAACACTGTACAGTTGACCCTTGTACAGCATGGGTTTGAACTGCATGGTTCCACTTACACACATATTGTTTTTTCAATTAAATGCATACTACACGGTCTGTGGTTTGTTGAATACTTGGATGTGAAACTGCGGTTACAGAAGCCTGACTATAAAGTTATACTCCGATTTTCTACTGTGTGGGAGGTTGACACCCCTAGCCACCATATTTTTCAAGGGTCAACTGCATTATATAATTGAAATTTGCTAAGAGAATAGAACTTAAATGTTCTCACCAAAAAAAAAAAGGATAAATATGTGAGGTGATGGATGTGTTAATTAACTAGATGGTGGGAATCCTTTCACAATGTATACATATATCAAATCACCACCATGTATACTTTAAATTGCTTACAATTTTATTTGTCAATTATACCTCAATAAAGCTGAAAAAAATCATCAAGCTGGCTTAATGATTCAAGATGAATGTATAGTTTAAAAGGAAAAATCAGGGACTTCCCTGGTGGTTCAGTGGTTAAGACTGCACTCCCAATGCAGGGGGCCTGGGTTCCATCCCTGGTCAGGAACTAGATCGCACATACCGCAACTAAAGGAGCCCACATGCTGCAAGACCCGAACGTGGCAACGAATATCCTGCGTGCTGCAACTAAGACCCAGCACAGCCAAATAAATAAATATTAAAAAAATGAAATAAAAGGAAAAATAATAGCCATGATAAGGAGGATCATTCAAATGAGCATTGTCTTCAAAATAAAGACAGCCATATAGATAAGTGAAATACAAAAAACCCCAATGCCCTTTTCTACTTTTGGAACAAACATTTGTGGTTTTGCTTCATCAAAAAAAAACATCAAGGGCTTCCCTGGTGGCACAGTGGTTAACAATCTGCCTGCCAATGCAGTGGACACAGGTTTGAGCCCTGGTCTGGGAAGATCCCTCAGGCCGCAGAGTGGCTGAGCCTGTACACCACAACAACTGAGCCTGCGCTCTAGAACCCGCGAGCCACAACTACTGAGCACACGTGCCACAACTACTGAAGCCCATGTGCCTAGAGCCCGTGCTCTGCAACAAGAGAAGCCACCGCAATGAGAAGCCCGTGCACCGCAATGAAGAGCAGCCCCCGCTTGCAGCAACTAGAGAAAGCCCATGCGCAGCAACGAAGACCCAACGCAGCCAAATATTTAAAAAAATACAAAAAAGTACATTAAATCAATGCTGTTTATTTTAATATTATTAACTTTATACTTGTAATGTGTGGGTTGGTTTGGGTTTTATAGTTTTTTTAAAGAGTCTGTAGTCATAAGGAATTTGTACCATGTTTATATGTTACCTTGCATTTATATTATGTTTGGGTAATTTGTCAACACTGGGTGCCATATATTCTTCCTTGAAGAGGAGTGTACTCATTACTTAGGCTGGAGAAATGATGTACTATGACCATGAAAGAAATAAGGCGTGAATAGATTATGTTCAGCACTCATATCTGCATTGTAATCAATTATGAATTTTGATTTGCACGGGGGCATGTGTTTTAAATGTTTCTTTGTGACTAGGGATGTTGAGTTGTGTCAAAAGTTCCTGTTTCATAATTGACCTTTGCCACCATCAACTTATAGAAAATAGGGTTTCAAGAAGTCAGATGGAGTGGCCTGCTTTCAACACCCAGAGCTAGTGATGCAGGACCAGGTCAGCTCCTACCAAGGATTCCTGCTCACACTGGGACACGTAAGTAAGGTAAGGAGCTGTGGACCTGAGGGGAACATCTGTCAGCTTCTCCAAAGTCTTCTCAACAAGATCATCATCCCAAGAGCAGGTATCCTCAAGGAAAGACTGTGCATTGAATCTATGAGTTCACTTCTCAGACTTCAAGCTATTTTCACTGTATCACTTTTTACTAAGTTCATCTTAAAAATACTCATCTTTTGAAACACTTTTTTTTTTTGTGGTACCAATATTGTATTTTTACATTTTCTTTAGGGTCATGAAAGAATGCTGGTTGTGGTCCATGAACTCACAGAAATTATAAACCATCTTTGAGGAAAGAATCAGTCCACCTGAAGAGTGTGTTAAAGGGAAAAATAAGACAAATAAAGACATGGAGCTGCAGCAAGGGGACAAAATGGATGAAGAGGACAAAGAGAAGAAAACCACATATTTTTGCTGTAGAAACATGTAGTTTCTAAATGGATAGCACAACTTAAGTAAGGCTTTTTGCTGTAGAAACATAGTTTCTAAATGGATAGCACAAATTCTTCTAAATGAACAAAATATGGATGTAAAAATACTTAGTCTGTGAAAACTACACTTTTGAGAACTAATTTAATTACTCAAATTCAAAACCAGTATTTAAAGGCTTATGACTAAATATTACCTTGTTTGTTACATTCTGGCTTGGCTTGTTTGTTACATTCTGCTTACGCTTTTTTTGTTTCACTTTTATCAGTTCTGCAGACAGGACTATGGTGCAAAAAAGGGTTTACCAGAAGTGAGTATTGAGCAACAGTCTCATCTTAAAATACTTTTGCAAGTTGTTATGCAAAATCAGTTGCAGAAAAATTATTGAGCTATTAAACAGATCAATTATGCTATCTGCAGTCGAGATTTGTTTAGCCCGTTCTCTTTCACAGAGAATGTTCTATTTGTATGCATAGAGTAGCCAATACATGCTAAATGTCAGGCCTCTTACAACAAGTATGCCAATATAGCAGAGGAAAGTTTTCATTTAATTTGCATTAAAATAGAAATACAATGGTGTCATTTCAGGAACTGTAAAATTTAACTAATACCAAAACAGTACAATTTCCACCCTCATTTTCTATCCCCTCTTGTGTACCATGCACAGAAAAACAAGCTTTACTAAACAAGAGATTTGCTTTTCTATGAGAGCTACCTGTTGCATTTTTTTCTTTTCTTTTCTTTTTTTTTTTTTTAGTAATTTTTCTAAGCTTACTTAGATTTTGACATTGCTCTTTGAATGCAGGAGACACGATGAAATAAATTATTTGCTTTGGAAAGTTCTTATTTTTTGTTTTTTCTGTGGTCTTTGAGTTGCTCTTGGATGCTTTACTGGTAGTTAAGAACATAGACTTGGGCTTCCCTGGTGGCGCAGTGGTTGAGAGTCCGCCTGCGGATGCAGGGGACACGGGTTCATGCCCCGGTCCGCGAGGGTCCCACATGCCGCGGAGCGGCTGCGCCCTTGAGCCATGGCCGCTGAGCCTGCGCGTCCGGAGCCTGTGCTCCGCAATGGGAGAGGCCGCGGCAGTAAACATAGACTTTTGTGTTGGACACTAGGATTTGAATCTAGGGTCCTTTGCTTGCTGGTGCTGCGACAGTGGACAGGAGAGTCCTTTTTTTTTATATATATATATATATATATACATACATATACATTTATTTACTTACTTTTGGCTGCGTTGGGTCTTCATTGCTGCGTGGGTTTTCTCTACTTGTGGCGAGCGGAGTCTACTCTTCGTTGTGGTGCACGGGCTTATCGCGGTGGCTCCTCTTGTTGCGGAGCACAGTCTCTAAGCACGTGGGCTTCAGTAGTTGTGGCTCGTGGGCTCTAGAGCGCAGGCTCAGTAGTTGTGGCGCACGGGCTTAGTTGCTTTGTGGCGTGTGGGATCTTCCCAGACCAGGGCGCGAACCCGTGTCCCCTGCATTGGCAGGCGAATTCTTAACTACTGTGCCACCAGCGAAGCCCTGGACAGCAGACTTGAAGGCTCATTTCCTCCCCTGTCAAATGGGGTTGAGTTGTGCGTACCTCATACATTTGTGATGCAGATGATAAGTGTTGGTTATCTTTGATATAGGTATTAGCATTATGGGGTTTATTATTTTTAATGATCTGTTATTTTCTAATAATTAATTGTACATTTAAATCTCGAGCTTCAAAGGTGTCAATCTAGGGGCTTCCCTGGTGGCTCAGTGGTTGAGACTCCGCCTGCCGATGCAGGGGACACGGGTTCGTGCCCTGGTCCGGGAAGATCCCACATGCCGTGGAGCGGCTGGGCCCGTGAGCCATGGCCACTGAGCCTGCGCTTCCGGAGCCTGTGCTCCGCAACGGGAGAGGCCACAACAGTGAGAAGCCCGCGTACTGAAAAAAAAAAAAAAGAAGGTGTCAATCTGTTCGGGCTACATGCTATACAAAAATAGACTAGGTGGCTTGAAAGCAACAGAAATTTATTTCTCACAGTTTTGGAGGCTGGGAAGTCTAAGATCACGGTACCGACAAATTTGGTATTTGGTGAGAGCCCACTTCCTGGTGCATAGACGGCTATCTTCTTTCTATGTCCTCACACAGCAGAAGGGGCGAGAGAGCTCTCTGGGGCCTCTTTTATGAGGGCACGAATCCCATTCTTGGGGGCTCCATCTTCATGACTGAATCACCTCCCAAGGCTCCACCTCCCAACACCATCACATTGGGATTAGGTTTTAACATATGAATTTCAGGGAAACATTCAGTGTATAGAAAGGGTTAGAAACTGTGTTCTCTGGTAAGCTGTGTATATTGAGTAATGATGGCTTGTTTGAAGTACTGAGGTACGATTTCCTCACATACCTTTAAAGAGCTTATTAGATATTGGGATATCTGAAATGTTAAAAATTTACCTATTTACTTTATAAAATCTTATTTCTATATTTTCATAAATTACATTTTATGTAGAGAAGCTATATGCAAAAAGATTTGTCTGTGAATCTGAGAATATTTTTCTAGTCTGAGTGTACTAGAGAAAAATTTATATCATATGACATACAACATTGTTTCTTCAAAAAGCTAACCAGTGGATTTAAATAAGAAGATGAAAATATCATCAGGGAACATTTTCGTAGACTGTAGGTATAAACATAACAAAGCACGGATTTGGACACTACGTTCTAGCTACCATTTAAGAATGCTGTATTGGGGCTTCCCTGGTGGCACAGAGGTTGAGAGTCCGCCTGCCGATGCAGGGGACATGGGTTCGTGCCCCGGTCCGGGAGGATCCCACATGCCGCAGAGCGGCTGGGCCCATGAGCCATGGCCGCTGAGCCTGTGCGTCCGGAGCCTGTGCTCCGCAACGAAAGAGGCCACAACAGTGAGAAGCCCGCAATTCAAGGAAGGTTTATAAATAAAGGTACTATTATAAAGGTGTAGGCACAGTGGGAACTGTAGGGACCTCTGGGCTGTCATAACACAGCCCTGAGAATCCTGGTAGAGAGTGGTATCTGGAACGAAGGGAGAGGGAATCACATAGAACAGATCACCTTAGAGGAACGGTGAGCTTATGCTGAGGGACACAGAGATCCCTTCTGTTTCGAATAAATTCCCTGACCTCATCCCCTGCTTCTGCTCTCCTGCAAGAGTTTCCTATTAGCCAAACCCAAGGGAAGCAAAGAGCGCAAGAGCCTGTTAGAATAATCCTTTCAGATCAACCTCCCAGGGTTGAGAGCAGGATAGAGGGTAGTAGAAAGTGGATCTGAAGGGGCAAACAGAAGATATCTGCACACATGCTGACATTATAAAATCTAGAATTCATTTTTTCTTGTTATATTAATTGGTGGCAAGTATTCATAAAATAGAGTTGAAGTTTTATAAACATGCAATAGACAAGAACCTTATAGGAATTTTAAAGCTACTTTTTCAACAGTGGGATTAAAGAACATAACTTAAATTCCATGTTCTGTTTAAAAAAAGAAAGTCTTTTTAAGCTATATCAATGCTAGAGACATATTCCTAAATTTTGTTATGCCTGCCTGCCACCCTCTAAAAATGCTCTCTCAGTACCCTGAGCTTCCCCAAGTTCTGCTCGGGGCTTACTTTGGTCATTCACTCACTCATCATCTAACAAATATTTATTGAGAGTCTCCAATGTCTGAGGTATTGTGCTAGGCTTTGAGTAAACAGTAGTAAGTAGAATAGACACAGCCTCCACTGTGATTCTGAGAATGTTTTTCAAAACTTATGGTTTAGTAGGTAAGTGTTTCAAAGGACGTAAAGAAAGATTTAAATAGTTTATAAGTCTGTGTTCATAAAGGTAATTATCAAGTGCAACAGAAACACATGATCACTAAAAGTCCAAGTTAATATTCAAACATAAAACTTTTGAGAATTCACAGAGCAGTCATTTATGTGCCAAAGAGCCACAGACATTTTAGGCAGCATATTTCCTCCCTTCTAAAAGAAGGATTTTTATCTTAAATTTTGCTGTCCAGTTCTGGAAAAGCTTATCCAAATATGATTTGTGAGACAAAGAAGTGGCTACCAGGATCTAGAAAGTGCTGTCCAAAAAGAAAAAAAAAAGGAAGTGTTGTCCAATATAGTAGCCAAAGAACTGTCTGCAATAATGGAAATGTTCTATTCTGCACTGTCCAATATATTGGATACTAATAAGCACTAGTTATTATGGTGAAATGTCACTAATGAGCTGATGAGCCGAATTTAAAAATGTGCTTAATTTTAATTAATTTAAATTTAATTAGCCACATGTGGGTACGGTAAGACAACAAGGTGTGTGAGGTGGGGCTTGCTGAGTACAAGTTGATTCGTTTAATCTCATTTCCTTTTTCTACAGGGTTAATAACAGTTCTTTATTTACTCATACAGCATCATGTGCCCAGCAGGGTATCAAACAGAGAGGGAATAAAAAAGAGCTTATATGAAAATAGCAAGTGTTAACAAAGAAGTGGAAAATTTGGAACCCCTGTGCATTGCTGTACGAATGTAAAGCAGCGCAGCTGCTGTGAAAAATAGTATAACGATCCCACAAAAAAAATAGAATTACCATACAATCCAGCAATTCCATTTCTGGGTATATACCCCAGGAAAAGGAGAGCAGACACTGAAATAGGACTATTATTTGGTCTTAAAAAGGAAGAAGATTCTGACACATGCTATAACATGAATAAACTTTGAAGCCATTACGCTGAGGGAAGTAAGCCAGTTATAAATGGACAAATATTGTATGATTCTACTTATTTGAGCTATCTAGAGTAGTCAAATTTACAGAGACAGAAAGTAGAATGGTGGTTGCCAGGGGCTGGGGAGAGAGAGAATGAGGAGTTAGTGTTTAATGGGTACAGAATTGTCAGTTGGGAAGATGAAATAGTTCTGGAAATGGTTGGTGACGGTTGCACAACGATGTGAATGTACTTAACGCAACTGAACTTCACATTTTAAATTGGCTACAATGGTAAATTTTATGTCGCATGTATTTTAATCACAATTTTTAAAAGATAGGTTAAACACAGATCCTCAAGTAATTTGAAAACTAGCACAGAAAAGAGAAATGGCAGTTGGTGATGAAAACATGGTGTAGGGATATAAAATGACTATTTATAGATGACCTTCCAACCCCAAGATTCAATGCGTTTATAAGCCCTTCAAATGAGGGATGGCAGTAGTACACAAGATGATGTCCACAGTATACAGGGGATGAGGCTTTATGTGGCAGCTATGTCCCTCTTCAAGCGCTGGCCCTGCTTTATCTGGGCTTTGCCCTAAAGTACTCACGACTCAAAAAATCTAGACTGGAGGTGAGAGCCAACATCTCCAGAAAAATATCTGAAACACAGAAGACCTAGCGGGGGGCCTGGTTGGGGTGGTCAGGTCAATTGCAGAGAACCCCTAGAATGCGCCATTATCCATATCTGCACCCCTGCGTAATCCACTGTCTCAAACCCAACTTGTATTTTTTCCAACTGAATCTCTCTAACCTGCTAACTGCCGCAATTTCTGGACACCCTGGAACTTCCAATCCATTAACCTAATATCTTTTTATTTGGCCTCATCACTATCATTCATGTCCTCTCTTCTCTCGTCCGTCGGTTTAGATGCCATGGTCCTTCATTATAATCATTCCCTTGCATAGACACTCAACACTCTTGTCCCTGTCTCCTCTATCATATTCACCTGGCAGCTCCAAACTCTGGTTATATCTGGTTATGTCTCTGTCTAGTTTTATGCGCCCAAGCAGGCAAATGAGGCTCGTGAAAACACACAACTATACCAACTGGCCTCCCTTTATATTCATGATCCCGGACTTCAAATGAACCCTTAGTACTATTCAACAATCTGACTACATTTTCAAAGTCCATTTACTCTCTCCCTGTCCCGAGATGCTACTTCCTACTTTCTCCTCTCTTCTCAAACTTCCTCTTGCTCTTCACTCTCAGCCGATGGTCTTGCTTCTTCATTGATGATATATATTCCTGTCTCCACATTTACCAGCTTCTGTGCCCATACATTCTGCCTCCCCCTCTGCCATCAGGGAAGAACCCTATCTTCCCCAATAAACCCCAGCTTTCCATCTGTGCACTGGATCCCATCTGCTCATCTACTCAAGAGCATTGCTCTGGCAATTATCTCTTTTCTCTTCTGCATTGTCACTTTTTCCTTCCCTTTTCTGGCTCACACCCATGAGCATACAAGTATGTATATCTTCTAATTAAAAAAAAAAATTCTCCCTTGACTGTACATTTCCTTCCAGCTACTGCCTCATTCCTCTGTCTCCACTTACTCTCCTTTTATTTTCTCTGGGCTCCAAGGAGTCTTTGGTCACCACACACCACCAAACCCTTCTCATCAAGTTCACCACTGACCTCCGTATTTAGTTTTTGATCCTAGTTTTACGCATTTTAGCACCATTTGATAGACTTGACCATTCTTGAAACATTTTTTCATTTGGCTTCGGAACATTCTTTGTCAGTTTACCTCTTATCTCACTGATTATACCTTCTCATTCTCCTTTCTTGTTCTTCATCTTCCTGGCCTCTGAACTTTGGAGTGCCCCAGGACTCAGACTTCAGACATCTAAATTCTGTCTGCACATCATGTTTGTGCTGAAGACTTCCAGATTGAACCCATCATCCCAAAATCACCGATCCAACTGCCTTCTTGACAGCTTAACAACTCCAAACTTCAAGTGTCCAAAATGGAACTCTTTTTTTTTTTTTTTTTTTTTTGCGGTACGCGGGCCTCTCACTGCTGTGGCCTCTCCGGTTGCGGAGCACAGGCTCCAGATGCACAGGTTCAGTGGCCATGGCTCACGGGCCCAGCCGCTCCGCGGCATGTGGGATCTTCCCGGACCGGGGCACGAACCCGTGTCCCCCGCATCGGCAGGCAGACTCTCAACCACTGCGCCACCAGGGAAGCCCCAAAATGGAACTCTTTAGTTTTTCACAAACCTCCCCTCCCCTCCCTCAACCTCCACAACTTACTTCCCAGGCAGTCTTCCCCACCTCTGCATAAAGAACCTCTTTTCTTCTCGTTGCTCCAGGGAAAAACCTGGACTCATCCTTGACTCCTCTCTCACCCCACCCAATTAGTCAGCCAGTCCTGTCAGCCCCTCCTTGGGAACAGATCCGGAGCCTGCCCATTCTCACCAGCTCCACTGCCATGGCATTGTGTCAGTCAGGGTTTCCCAGAGAAAGAGAACAAATAGGGGATATATCTATATCTATACTGAGAGATTGGACTGTATTATACGGAACTGGCTCATGTAATTATGGAGTCTGAGAAGTCCCAGGGTCTGCAGGTGGCAAGCTGGAGACCCAGAAAAGGTGGTGGTATAAGTCCAGCCTGAGTCTGAGGGCCTGAGAAGCAGGAGAGTGAATGGCCTGAGTTCCAGTTTGAGGTCAAGTCTGAAGTCAGGAGAAAACTGATGTCCTAGCTCGAAGACAGTCAGGCCTAGGGAGAACAAATTTCCCCTTATCCTGCCTTTTGTTCTATTCAGGCCTTCAACAGATGACATGAGGCCCACCCACACAGGGGAGGACAATCTGCTTTACTCAGTCTATGGATTCAAATGCTAATCTCATCTAGAAACACCCTCACAAACATACCCAGAATAATGTTTAACCAAATACCTGGGCAACCCAGGCCTAGTCAAGGTGACATGTAAAATTAACCATCACAGCTTCCTAACTGGCTGGCCTACTTCCATTCTTGTCCCTTAATCTATCCTCAACACAACAGTGGGTTGAAAAAAAAAAGCCACATCAGGTCATACCTCTGTTAAAATTTTTTCAATGTCTTCCCTTCTCAATAAAAGTAAAATTTAAAAACTATCATGACCACCAAGGCCTTACATGCTCTATTTCCCCACCCCAGTTCCACCACCTATCACTCTTCCCTCATTCATTCTGTTCCACCCACACTGATATTACTCCAAGAAGCCAAGCATGCTCCTGCCTCAAGGCCTTTACATCTGCAGATCCCTTGGCTTGAAATGGTCTTAACCCAAATATCCACACTGCTTCCCCGCTCAACGGTTTTATCTTAGAGGCCTTTGCAATAAACCTATTTTCTTCAGTTTATTATAGTACCCCTTCACCTCTTACTTTGCTTTACTTTGAAACTAAACCTTATTTTTTTAGAACGGTTTTAGATTTACAGAAAAATTACAAAGATAATATAGGGAGTTTCCATAACCCTCATTCCCATTTTTCCCTATTACCACCATTGTACAATTAGTATGGTACATCATCACAACTCATGAACCAGTCTTGATACTTAATTACGAACGAAAGCCCATACTTTATTGAGATTTCCTTAGTTTTTACTTAGAGGCCTGTTTCTGTCCCAGGATCCCATCCAGGACACCACATACATTTAGTTGTCAGGTTTCCTTAGGATCCTCTAGGCTGTGGCAGTTTTTCAGACCTTCCTTGTTTTGTTATGACATTCACAGCTTTGAGAAATATTGGTCAGGTATTTTGTAGGATGTCCCACTACTGGAATTTGCCTGTTTTTCTTATGACAAGACTGGGGTTATGGGTTTCTGGGAGGAAGATCACAGAGGTAAAGTGCCACTTTCATCACATCATATCAGGAGCACATACTATCAATATGATTTATGACTGTTAACGTCCCCCTTGATCACCTGGCTGAGGTAGTGTTTTTCAGATGTCCCCATTGTAAAGCTACTCTTTTCCCGCCTTTTCCATATTGTACTTCTGGGGAGAAAGTCACTATGAGCCCCTTGTACTTAAGGAGTGGGAAGTTAGGCTTCTACTCCTTTAGGGTGGAGTATCCACACAAGTTACTAGGAATTCTTCTGAAGGAGAGCCTATCTCTTCACCACTTCCCTATCCAACCATTTATTGCTATGGACTCATGGCGGGGGAGGTTGTTTTGGGGTTTTTTGTTTGTTCTTACTTCAGGTTGTAATCTAATACTACTTCATTTTGTTGTTTAAGCTGCTCCTCCTTTGGCTTTGGGAGCTCTTTCTGTTGGCTCCTGCATTTCTTTGACATTCCCCATCAATGTAGGTCTTTTTTTCACCCCCCTTTTCGAGCACTTTCTAACTTTTTAAGCCTCAGCCTTATTTTTCAAGATACCACTAACCTCACATGATAAACACTTTATCTGTTCATCTTTCCTCACTGGAATGCCGGGTCCTTGAGGGCAATGTCTTGGCGGTGCTTTTGGCCACGCAGTATCCTCAGCACTTGTGTGGACGCTAGGTTAGTATCAAACGAATGAATGAATGAACCGGGCTGGCGTTTAAAGCTCACTGGAAAGGGCTGAATCCGGGTGGGTTCTGGAAAGACGGTGCTCAGCCTCGGGGGGACCCGCCGACAGGGTCGCGCGGCAGGTGCAGAGCCGGCCGCAGCCCCTCTCAGTCACCCCAGCACTCACAACCGCGCGGGAAACGCACCGGCACGGCCAGCAAACGTCACCAGCGCAGGGGGATCCCGGCGGAAAGTCCCGCGCCTTTGGGCCACGCCCCCGGCGCTGGGGGGCGGCCAAGGAGGAGGTGGCTAGGAAAAGGGGTTACGTGCCTCGGGCGGCGCACTCCGCGGCTCTCAGCTCCTCCGCCCAGAGCATCCGGGGGCGCACAGGAGTGGGAGGAAGCGGAAGCGAGAGCGGGAGGGGTCCCACTGGTTCGGAGCACCCTGGCTGCTGGCGGGGCGGGGTAGGGCAGGGCGGGGCGGGGCGGGGCGCGCGGGAATCCGGCGCCGCCGTCCGGGGGCGGGGCCTGGTCCCGTACTGTGGGAACTTCCGACGCCCGGGGTGCCGGGCTGGCGCCCAGATGCGGCGGTGGCAGTGGCGCGGAGCTGGGGCGGTCGCAGTGGAGCTGCTGGAGGCGCCGGGAGCCCATCCGCCAGGAGTCGCGCCACGGATTTCCATCCCCGCCCGGCGCCCAGCGTGGCACGGGCGCCCACTGGAGAGGGCTTCTCGGTTCGCACGCGCGGTCCCGTTCCTGGTTTGTGTTTCTCCCCTTGGGTCTCTTTTTCTCTCGTTCACCGCCCCTAGGAGCGAGGACGCGCCCCGCTAGGCTGTGCGCTGAGAGCTGTGGGGCGACTCGCTTGGTCGGGGACACGAGGGATGCCTTTGGGGGGATGTCGGGTCTCTTGCCGCCTCTCGGCACGTCGGGGAACACGGCATTTGGGTTCCTAATACCGAGCGGAGTGATTGCTTTTTCTCCCAGTGGACAAGGGACTGCGCATTTAGGGCTTCATAGAAATGATTTCAGAGGTAACCTGTTGTAGGCTTCCCTTATACGGTATCCACCCAAGACTACTTTTGTTTTTGAGTCGAAAGGCTGATTTTTAAAAAAAAAAAAATTAGTTGAGGCATTACTTCGGTTTGATCATCTCTTCACTTCCTATTAGGTTGCACTTTCTCAAAAATACCAGAATGGGGACTTCTTGACTTGAACTTGGCAGTATGACTCAGGAGCCAAGAAATACGGAGAAGTTGATACTGCCTTGAAATAGTTCCTTCCAAGCCCACATAAGACTGTTTTCTTTTTAGAAGAATGGGGACAACAGGTAGTGGCAGCGCGTAGAAGCACCACACCGTCCCGAGAGGGAATTCTATCTAGACTCGGCTCATAGTAGCCAAGATCTGTATTACTTCCTGTGGTTCTCATGCACTTGTTTAAGCCGTTTCTCAGCAAAGGGAGGAGTTGTTATTTCCACACGGGTATCCAAAAATGAGTCATAGCGCTACTCTCTTAATTGTGAGACTTTGTTAATGAACTTTTGAAAAGTGAGGTTTGCTCTGGCTGTATTTAAAATAAAATTAAGATGTGAAATGCAGGCGCTGCTAAACTGGGGCTGGTGGTATAGGAAGTAACAGTTTAAAGTTTTGTTTCCAAGAGCACCTGATGGTACAGCATACCAGCTAGGGTCACTAGACTGATGTAAGATAACCATTAAAATCATGCGCTTTGCCACAGAGGCCCAAGAGAAAATTAATTTCACTCTTCAATAACTGGTTTGTTATTACTTTCATTGGGATGGTGTTGTAGAAGTATGTCACATTACCTGGTGATTGTATGTCACTCTGAATCAAGATATTTTGGACAGTTTGTCTTTAGTAAGTTAGTGCCACATGAAAAGTTGTGAAGATGGTGGATACCAATTGGAGCTAAGAAATTAAAATGTTGAAGCTGATAGGTCTGTTGCAGCAGGTTAGCAGCTCTTAGGAAGGGACACAATAGAGAAGTGGACAGCATCACTGTTGGAGCTGAGTTGAGCTGAATTCAGCCCAGCAGACAGTCATTGGGCACCTTCTCTGTGCCAGTCTCTTTACCGAGCTCTGGTTATACAGTTGAGAATAAGACAGGATCTTGCTGACAAGAGCCCTAAAGACTGGTGTAGAAGCCTGGCAAATCCACTGCAAAATCTAATAGAAGGAGGTGAGTGCAATGACAAATCTATGCCCACAGTAGAGCCTCTGTCCCAATATGACTGAAGTTCTTGCAGATCTGGGATTTTCAATGAAGTGCGTCATCATTTCTGGAAGAACGAGGAAGGTTTTGGGTTTAATCATCTACTTGTCTTTGTAGGCAGCCTGTTGAGCTTATTCGTCAGTGTTTCTTTCAATAAGTGATTTAAAAATATATTAATTAGAAAGGCATGATTTTTAAAGATTCTGAATTGACTATATTTCATGTTATCTAATAACCATGTAAAAATAAGTCTAGCCTGTTATTACCCCTAGACAGTCACAGGCATTTTTAAGTGACTGATTAATGGCATAAAAACGTTATAACTCTATATTGAAGCAACTTTCTGATCACTGTTTTTTATAGTTCAAATCAACCTTTTCTAACGCATTATAGCTGTATGACTCAAAATGAGTAAATCCACTGTTGGGACTGGAATCATGCTGAGGTGCTTTTGGACCTGATACCAGAATATATTCAGCTTCTCCAATTCCGTAAGATATCCAACTAGTGATGGAAACAGTGGTAAATTGGAGACAACTTTACCTTAATTTCCATACTTCATTTCTCTCTCAAGAGCGTCTAAATTACTTTTTCTATGAGAAGGGGTTGAGTGTGATCTTCATCATTGTACTCCCTGAACTTGGCACAGGCTTCAGTCATGATAAGTGTTAGGCAGTAAGTATTCATTAAATAATGAACCTTAATGTAAGAGGAGGAGTCATCAGCGGATGGAGGACTAGACCACCCAGCAGAAGGATCAGCCTGTTTGGGGGTGGACACCAGCTGGGGAGGGGCCTGGAGAGACAGGCTGGGCCAGGTCACGAAGGTCCGTGTGTCATGTAAGAGCTCAGAGTTTATCCTGTAAAGGACTTTAGTCAATCGAATGATATTGTCAGATACCTGTTTTAAAAAGACAACTTAGAATCAAGAGAGAGAATAGATTGGATGAGAGTGGCACTGGCCTTAGGGAGACACAGAGGAGATTGTTGTAATATTCAAGATGAGAAATTAAAGAAGGCTCGAGTCAAGTAGTGACAGTGAGGAATGGAAAAGAGGGAAGGAGCTGACAGATGTTCAGTAGGTGGAACCTGGCCACAGAACCCAGAAGTGGGCAATGAGGGAGAAGGAGGAGGTTAGGATGACTCCCGCGTTTCTAGTTAATGACTAAGGTAGGAACATAAATGGAAGAGTTGGTTTGGTTTCAAGGATGATGAGGATCTCACACAGCGTTTGGCATATAGTCAGTACTCGTGAAACATTTTTGAATGAATACTAACAATAGCTAAAGTTTATTGAGTGCGTATTATGTTCTAGGCACTATTCTAGGCTCATTACGTGAATCAAGTCTTTTACTCCTTATTGCAATTCTGTGAGGTAGGTACTATAGTTAACTACTTTTCACTGGTGAAGGAAGTGCAGTGTTAGTAATTGTCAGAGCCAGGAAATTGATCCCAAGCGTCAGGTTCCAGACCTTGCTTGCTTTTAAAAATTTTTTTTGATATGATTTTTATTTTATATTAGAGTTGATTTACAATTTTGTATTAGTTTCAGGTGTACAGCAGAGTGATTCAGTTATACATATACATATATCGATTCTTTTTCAGATTCTTTTCCCACATAGGTTATTACATAATATTGAGTAGAGTTCCCTGTACTATACAGTAGGTCCTTGTTGATTATCTATTTTATATATAGTAGTGTGTATATGTTAATCCCAAACTCCCAATTTATCCTTCCTCCTCACCTTTCCCCTTTGCAGATCTTGCATTCTTAACCACTCTGCTCTGATACGGTGTCTTTATGAATGAACGAGTGAATGAATGAATGAATGAATGATGTTTTAGACACTGTGGTGAACTCAAAGTAGAGTCACTCTCCTGATCCTGACAATTCTCCCTCAACCAGGAATAGCCCAACCAATACATGAGATGGGGCTCCCTCTGGTCCTGTTGTGCTGTGGCACCCCTCCCTCCCCCCCACCTTCACCCCAAGAAATACCTGGTTGGTCTAGGAATAAACCTAGAATAATCAGAACATTTCTCCTGGGAATTTAAAACATTTTAATGGAGTGACCGAAGGTTCCCACAGCTTCCACACAACTGTCCTCCCAGTGCCTCAGTTTAGCACCTCGTGTTTCTTAGATGCACTCAATATTTTGTTGCTAAGATCTGTAGTATCGCTCCCACGGGGAAGCAGAAAGGCTGGCCAGGGGGTATTAATCTACAGAGCAGAGTCTGGTGGTAGAAGATTTACTAACAGATGCAGGCAGGTCCATAACAGCTCCAGATCTTATACTCCTGGTTTAGAATCTGCCTTCTGGGACCATTTTGTTCTGGTTTCACCCCAAAGCAGGTACTTACCAGCCCCTCCTGCTTCTAACTTCCAGAATCTTGGTAAGTGAAGCTGGCCCTGCTGTGTCCCCTGTTTTCTTGATTTTTGCTGAGCAAAATGATTCAGGTTTCCTGGTTCGGGCCCTCATTTCTATTTTCAGGTCGATTCCTTTGGTCCCGACAAAGATATTTTTGACTAACAACCCCACCTCCCCCCGCCTAAAAAAAAAAATCTGACCCCAACTCTTCACTATTCTCATCATTTCATGATTCGGCCTACCTTGGCATTGAATAATTCTCTGAGTTTTCTTCAGCAAACACGGTCTAATTCTCTTTTTCCTCAGGGGCCTCTACTTTGGACCATGTAAGGATTATAGACGTTGAATTAATGTTGTACCTAAATGAATCAGCAAACTCACTGGAAGTTTGAAAATGTTCAAATATCTAAAACTAGAAGTTTTGAAATGTTTTCTCCACGTACAAACAAAATGTTTCATTCAGCATTTCTTTAGCTTTACCAGGAAATCTAGATATTTATAGTTTCTCATTATATGAGACTTGACATGAAGCCTTCCGGGGTGATCCAGCCCACATGTTTACCCCTTGGTCTAAATTCCTCTATGCCTGCCTGTAATTCATTCAGTGCTCAGAGAACAATACAGGGAAGGGTTTTGGTTAATATTTCATGTGGGTTTGTCTGGCCTCCTCATTTTGACTGTGGTTTCCCTGAGAGCGGAGCATTGCGAGAGTTAGGGGCTCTGGTAGGTCTCTAAGCCTCCGAGTGCTAACCATTCTGTGACTTTTGCTGATAATGAAACCGTCTGTCAGGGTAAGTCATTTGCTGGTCACTCCTTCTGAGTCTGTGGATACCAGACATTATCTGTGCATCTCATTCAAGTTCTTTGTGAGACTCAATAATTTGGTAATTTTTAGTAGGGAGACGTTTTAGGATTGGTAATTTCCAGTTATCTTTCTTGAGCTAATTAAATGTTTTCAGTTAATGTACTTTTTTTTTCTTTTTAGTGGATACGGTATCAAGGTAATCCAGAAATAACAAGTTGCTTAGAAAAGTGTTCCCCATTTTGTATACCCAGTTGTTTTACTTGTTTCTCTGTTCAGAGATATAAAATGACATTTCATTGCTCATTGCATAACCTTTTGGGTAATCATGTGAATTCTGACTTTTCAGAGTAGTGGAAATAACTCTCCTGCTATCTTCATATGGAAAAAGAGTGAACAAGGATTGTTGTCACTTCTGTTTCAGTTTCAGGGTTGCAGCAATGCATGTCTCACCTCCTGGGTTGTTTTTTTTTAAAATTTTCTATTATGTGCCTGGGTGTATTGACTAGTGACACAAATCTTTTAATTTCAGATAAAGTCAGGCACAGTGTGTAAGATGAATTGTATAATATTAGTAGATATCCCACTTCTTCCTCTCCTCTTTCCTGATTATCACATGGTAAACCAACATATAGTGATGTCAGCTGACAAGACTGTACAGTTCTTCATTACTTACGAAGTACTCTCATGGATATTTTCTCCTTTAATTCTCATAAAAGCCTGGCAAAACAGATATAATAAGTATTACTATTGTTGTCTGTATTCGAATTCTATAGATGAGGAAAGAGACCCTGGGAGAGATTAGGGGACCACCCAACGTTACCCAAGAAGTAAGGTGCAGAGGCCCAGTATGCTGTGCTCTCACTACTTGACTGGAAGAGGCAAGTCCAGTACCTTAGGTCAGGTTTCCTGGAAACAAACTCTGAGATTTGCACACAAGAAATTTATGAGGAGGTGCCCTGGGAATAACACTTGGCAGGGAGGGAGGGCAGCAGGATTACGCAGAGGGAAGAATTAACTGCAGCGCACGTACAATGGTGGTCTCAACAGTGGGGAGCTTTGGAGGTGGGATGGCCCTTCAGAATCGTTCTGCCACCATGAAGCAAGGGAGCTGGTCACTGTATCGCCAACATCACGTGGCCTGCATTCAGGCAGAAAGTGTAATCTTGGACAAAGCAACTCCCTTTAGTCAAGGGCAATTCCTGGAGCTGTGAACCTTCCGCAGCCAATGTTCCTGGCAGCCGGGGGAACAGGGGCCTTGGTCGTGAAGGGATCTGAGTATCACATCATCCACTACATTTCTCTGGAAGACAGCGTTCTCTGCGAGGGCCTTGCCGTTTCTTTCTAACCCAGATCATTGCCCTGATGAGTGAAGCCCAGAAAGCTGGCATTAAGGCCCTTAAGGATTTCAAATAGCCAACCAGAGAGCAAGAAGACAGTAGCCTTCATCCTGGGAAGATTAGTCGCAGAAGAGCCAGGTGAGGCTTGGCTAGGATGAGTGGAGTGGGGTGCACAGTAGAGAAAGCTAACCAAACACCCAGGCTGTCCAGACCACCGACAGAAGTGCTGGTCTTTGCTGCAATTCAAGGCTTTACCCTTGTTAAATGGTAAACAATTTTGTGATATTAAGCTACATTTTCTCTCTCTTCTCTCCATCCTCCCCTTTCCCTTTTTTATAAGCCTTTGACAGGCCCCAAACTGTTCCAGTGAATCTCAGTATGTAGCCTGTAGGTTATAAGATCAGAATTGCCTGAGATATTTTAAAACATCCTCTATGAACCAAGGAACAACAACAAAAAGAAAACAGAAAGGGAAGTCCAGGCCAACTTTCAAGATCTACTAGAACAGAATCTTTAAAAGTGGAGCCCATGAATCGACATTTTCAACACATTTTCCCCAGATGATTTTGATCCATGCTATGGTTTAAGACCCGTTGCCCTGAACCATTATGCCCTTGAGGGTGACCAAGCCTATTGGAATTTTTCAGATTAGCAAGAAGCCATGGGAACTGTGGAACAGAGGAGCACCTGAGCCTTAATCCCAGCAGGCTTGATATAGTGATATTCACCCCTTGTCTTTCATAGCATATTCCTGGTGTGGCCAATGGGGAACCTGGCCCAAATTCCTTGGCTGGCTTCTGACCAGGATTGCTGGAGAGAGGCAGATGTTTCTGGCTTGGCTTTTTACTATCTTGATAACTGGGGGAGAGATGCCAAATTCCTGGAATAGTTGTAGATAAAAGCCGGGGGGGGGGGAATCAGTGAATTTATAAGAATCAGTAAACTTCCTAGGAGAGTAAGATTGTCCAGAAAAATCTTATGCCAGATGAAACTTTGAGGTGCTGTCTTAAAGCTTTAAATGACTGTCTAATAGGATGAGACAGATTGTGTCTGTCTCATCCTATTAGAAAATCCTCAGGAAAATATATTATCTGATTCATTGAAATGGGGAATAATTATTTTTCTTCAAAAGGAAAAACACTGAATTTGAGTCAGGTCATTGTCGGAAATGTTAGTCACCTAAAGAATAATCTGGTAAAACTCCTAGCACATATTGATATGTTTGGTTCACTCCTGCAGTACCAAATTGCTCTAGTTCCTATACCTTCAATGCTTTATGCCTTTGCTCAGGTTGTCTCTGCCTGGTCCCTTCCCCTTCTCCTTGCCCGCTAACCCCTGTTAAACCGTTTAGAATCAGCTCAGACATCACCTTCTCTAGGAAGCCTTCCCTTCCCCTTATCCAGTTGAGTTCACCATTTTCTACTGAGCTCAGAAAGTAAACCCATATGTCCCCCTATTATTACATTTTTTAATCATTATCCTCCCTACCAGCCTGTGAGCACCTTGAGGGCAATGACTGTCTTCTTCATCTTGGTGTACAGGACACCTAGCCTCATCAAAAAGGATTGAAAGACATAATCAGTCTAGCAAGCATAGTTATTCAACAGATATTTATTGAGCCTCTTCTATTAGCTGGACATTTTGGGGTGCATGGCAAACACAGTAAGTACAGCCCTTGACCCCATGGAGCTTATTGGCAAGCAAAGAAGACAAGCAATGAAACAATTAACAATGGAATATGATGAATATTAGGAAAGAGGAGGTATAAGAAAGTGTGAGATCATGGAGTCAGGAACGCAGCTTAATCTAAGGTCAGAGAAAGTGTCCCACTCTTATGAAACACAATTTATATAAAAATAGAAGCTATGAGCCTGGCTTTGGTTATAAGACAAGGGACCTCTTTTTAAACAAAGGAAGATCTTTTGGTCTCTGTAGTTCAAAACTGACCCATCCTTCACATGCATGTGTGTGTGTGTGCGTGGTGTGTGTTTATAGTATGTGAGTGCACACACTGGCAAAGAGAGAACAAGAAAATGACTCCTTCATTTATTGAATAAAATAGATGCTGAGGAACAGGGAAGGAAGTTTCTGTGTGTCTCTTTCAATGTGCCATTGCTAGAAGCTAATTTGTTAATATTTTAATATGTAATATACAGTAAAATGATGTAAACTTAAAGCTCTGAAAATCATGAGATTATATTACAGCTTTTTAAGAGTTAATTTTAAGAATCTGATGATTATGGCCTAGGAGGGCGCTTGACAGATTTGCCTTTGGGTCTTATTATAGACCAAGGTTGCAGAACCTTTGCTTAGAGGTCAGTGTCTGCTCTGACTTCTCATCTTTCCACTTCACTTTCTCAGCTCTGCTGAGAGGGGATGCAGCACTTGTATTGCAGTTGGTAGCCTCTACCTGGTTTAGCAGCTCAACTCATGCTAATTCCCCAATGGATGCTAATACCATCCATTGGGGAA
This sequence comes from Orcinus orca, assembly GCF_937001465.1. Taxonomy (NCBI): domain Eukaryota; kingdom Metazoa; phylum Chordata; class Mammalia; order Artiodactyla; family Delphinidae; genus Orcinus; species Orcinus orca. The sequence continues at coordinate 20,429,874 of NC_064570.1, read as the reverse complement.
TTCCCTGGCAGTCCAGTGGTTAGGACTTGGCACGTTCACTGCCAAAGCCCAGGTTCAGTCCCTGGTTCAAAAAAAGAAAAAAAGGATACCATCCATTTGGCTGATCGCAGAGAAGGGAGGATTAAGTCATCATGGGGCAGCGTTTACTAGATGTAGATGGAGGTGTAGAATGCTCTGCTGTATCTCATTTAAGTCAACATAAACATATCTACACCATCCAGCATCTCAAAACAACGTTGATACTAAAAACTGGAATTAAAGACTATAGTGCAAGTGAAATATAACTCAGACTGGAAGTGTGATTTTTAAGTGAATGGACATGTGATGTCCTATGATGACCATCTGCAATGTTTTCTCACATCTTTACTTCCATGCTTTGGCATATTCCTTGGTATTGCAAGTAATACTCAATATATGTTCTAATTTTTTTCTTGCTTTTACTATAAATATTGTATATAGGGAGTATATGAATGGTGAGGAAATAATTCTAAACATTTGTTCTTACACTTTCTATTTTGCATAGTTCGAGCTTGGTTTATTGCTGCAGTGTAGGTGGGTGACGAGTTTAACCACTGTGAATCCAATTGAATACTTTTGTAAATTATGTCAACTTTTATGTTTTCATTGAGAATGAGAATTTTTTAATAAAAAGCTATGGTGGTGAACTGTAATATTTTTCTCCTTTTGGAAATGTAGAACTCTTTAGAGGATGAAGCTTATCCCTTAAAGAGTCAAAACTATAGTAGTGTCAACTCATCTGAAAAGCTTAACAGTTTGTAGAAGAAAATTCCATGTAGTCAGCATAATTTTGTTGTTGTTTAATTAGAAAACTTCTCAAGGTATTAATTGCCCTTTGCTGAAACTTAGAGTGCCACGAACATTTTCTCCTTTCTGTTGACATCTAGATACCTACACCTACCACTGACAGCAGCATAAATACACAATAGTATTTTCAATTTTATTCTTTCCATCTAGTAACTAAAGCATCGATAAACATTGTATTGTGATTTCCCCCCCTCATTTTTGTCTACGTTAATAAGTCTAAATTAGTATCTTATTTTTAATTTGTATTTATTTGCTAAAGAGCAGATACTATCATTTCATATTTTTATTGAGAATATTTTATCTCCTGTGATTGTCTTTCTGTATATCGTCTTATCAGTTGAGGTTGTCTATTCACATAATTTTGTGTACCTACCTAATGTCTATTATGTTTTGTGCAAATATTTTCTTCCAATCTCTTGCTTTAATTTTTAGTATTTATCATTCTTTCTTGTTGCATAGAGATTTCAAATTTTATATAATCAGATTTGGTTGTCTTTTTCTTTGAGAGTTCTTCCACAACCTCAAATCCCATAGAAAGTTATTATCCCAGAGTACTGATAAATATTCCACTTTATTTTCTAGTAATACTTCTGTTACTGATGTTTGCATTTTTAATTCTTTGATGTTCTTGAGGTATATTATGGGGTCTTTGGTAAGGATTAGAGAGAAATACATTCTTGCTAGTCAATTACATCATCTAGTTGCTTAAATTTTTTCCTCCCCTATTATTTTTTGATGGCTGCTTCTTCATAAACTAATATTTTATATATAATTGGTATATTTCTCCATGTTTTATTTGTGTCCATTTATCTAATTTTCAGGTTGGCAAAAGTATCACGCTTTTAATTATCGTCTTATAATAGGTGTTAATATCTGCTAGGGCTTCCCCCGCTTCACCAGTGCTGTGTTCTTTTCAGTTTCTAAAAAAATTAATTATTTATTATTTGAGCTTTATTTTAGGATCACTTTCTTTTTCAGATTTTTTTTTAACCCTGGCAGGAATTTTGGATTTAGTTCAGTCAAAATATTAACTTGAGGAGAGTTTCAGATTCCACTTATAAATGTGTATAAGTGTTCAGTCTAAAGCAGAACCTGTAAAGAGATGTTTACATGAGAAAGAGAGAGAGAAAGAAGTGAGCAGACAAGACGGAGGATTCCTAAAGAGTTCCTGCTTAGCGCCAAGCCAAACTCATAAATTCACACCATTGCCCTTTGGATTAGTGTTTTGGATATCTAGAAAGCCTTTTTTCTTCCTTCCTGCTTTCTTCCCTCCCACCCTTCTTTTCTGCGTCCCTTCCTGCCCTCCTTCTTTCCTCTTTCTCTCTCTAGTTTTTAGTTTCATCAAACTTACTCACACATAATTAGAGTCAACTAGTTCCATAAAACATTTAATGAAAAATAAAAGTCTAATGACAAAAAGTCTGTTTAATTTCCCCCTTCCGAAAGGCAACTACTTTCGACTATTTTTGCTGTTTCTTTTAGTATTTATATTCATGTCTCTAAATAACACTCTTCTGTTACTATTTCTTGATTGTTTTTTGTTTTGTTTTAGGCATGACCTATTGACTGCTCTGTATGGAAGATGGTGTTTTAGCTCATTTTCACACCTTTTCCCCAGACACGCACCCTTTCTGTCCCCTCCTCCCATCCTCCCAACACAATTCCATTCTAACTTGTTAGATCAGTATTCCATGATTTTATTTTTATGATTATGAAAATGCTAGTCACAGCTGAGCCATGTATTATATCATGATTACTTTCCTGCAACTACATAATGTTTTTTCTGGAAGTTAATTGGTTTTTATTGTTGTTGTTAGTTTCATTTACACTCACAACCTACTCAACCCCATATTGTCTAAATCTCTGCTCCAGCAATTTTGACCCATAAGGCATTCTATCAGTTTCATTTTTCTGAAGAAATCTCTCCTGCCGCCTACTCACCTAATCTAGACAGATATCTTTTCAGCCAGGTTCATAGTTATTATCTTAGAGTTTCCGTTTGCCATCATCCTGGAATGCCTTTGCCTCTTTCCTCTGTTAGAACTCACGTTAGGATTCTTTATTTTGTATATTTTCTGCTTCATTTCCTTATTTCCTGAGAAAGAGAACATAGGATATAAAAAATTTTGAGACTTTGTAAATCTGAGAATGTCTTTATTCTACTCTCACATTTGATTGATGGTTTGATTGAATTCTGGGTTGAAAATACATCTTCCTCAAAAGTTTAAAAGGCATTGTTCCATTAGCTTTTTTTAAAATAAATTTTTATTTATTTTTATTTTTGGCTGTGTTGGGTCTTCATTGCTGAGCGCGGGCTTTCTCTAGTTGCGGCAAGCGGGGGCTACTCTTCGTCATGGTGCATGGACTTATTGCAGTGGCTTCTCTTGTTGCGGAGCACGGGCTCTAGGCATGCAGGCTTCAGTAGTTGTGGCTCGCAGGCTCAGCAGCTGTGACTTGTGGGCTCTAGAGTGCAGGCTCAGTAGTTGTGGCACACGGGCCCAGCTGCTCCATGGCATGTGGGATCCTCCCGGACCGGGGCTCGAACCTGTGTGCCCTGAATTGGCAGGCGGATTCTTAACCACAGTGCAACCAGGGAAGTCCCATGTTCCATTAGTTTTAAGTGTTTTGACCTTTAATGTTTTGTAGGTGATCTGTTTCTCTCTCTCTCTTTCTCTCTCCTTGTATAATGTCCTCTCTCTGCAATTCCTATTATTTGGAATTTGAACTTAAAGGATTGGACCCCTAAATTCCTCATCTTTTCTGTTATTTTTTACTTCTTTTTCTTTCTTTCTACTTTATGGAAAATGGTCTTCCATTCTTCTGCCTATAGGACATAGGTCAGTGTGCTGGATGGTAGGTGAACAGAGGGCTTGGAGGTCCAACATTCCCTATAAAAACATTCACTTAATCCTCCTCTCTCCAGGTGGGTATCTCTAACCCAGTCTACATTCAGAGTCTAGCCTTGCTCCTCTCCTGCCAGGGTAGGACAGGGGATGGTGGATACACTCACTTGTTAAAAAGACTTCTAACCAAACATATTTGTTGTTACCCCGCCACCATCACCTCGTTTTCCGTAAGTACTCTGCCTTCAATTCTGGTTCCTGAACCTTTGAGTACTTATTTATGGTGTAATCATTTCTTGGCCTTCTCCACTCTTTGCTTAGGATTCAGCTTTCTTGTATCTGCTGGGCTAGTTGTCACTGCCCATTTGCTTTACGACTTCCAAAATTTTGTTGCTGCTCTCTTCTATCTTGTTTTTTACCTCATTGGTGTATGCCTTTTCAAAAGTTCCTTTAGTGGAATTTTGGAAGGGAACAAAAGTAATGTTTAATTTGCCATTTTACCCAGAATATAGGTCTTCTTTAAACATACAAGTGTGTTTTCTGGATTGAGTAGTATGTTAAGCTACTAGCACATAAGAACAGATACATTCATCAAAATAGCTATTTACTGCCTTAAAAAAGTAGAGGATGGAACATAGGATTGGGATGTTTAAGTGGGCAAGCTTTTTCTTTTTTTTTAATTAATTAATTTTTTGGCTGTGTTAGGTCTTCATTGCTGCGCACAGGCTTTCTCTAGTTGCATCGAGCAGGGGCTACTGTTCGTCGTGGTGTGTGGGCTTCTCATTACAGTGGCTTCTCTTGTTGCGGAGCGCCAGGCTCAGTAGTTGTGGCTCGTGGGCTTAGTTACTCTGCAGCATGTGAGATCTTCCCGGACCAGGGCTCGAGCCTTTGTCTCCTGCACTGGCAGGCGGATTCTTAACCACTGCGCCACCAGGGAAGTCCCAAGTTTTTTGTCTTTTTTTTTTTTTTAATATGTATTTATTTATTTGGCTGCGCTGGGTCTTAGTTGCAGCATGCGGAATCTTTTAGTTGCGGCATGCAGGATCTAGTTCCCTGACCAGGGATCGAACCCGGGTGCCCTGCATTGGGAGCTTGGATTCTGAGCCACTGGACCACCAGGGAAGTCCCTAAGTGGGCAAGTTTTGAATTTGGATAGGGATTGGGAGGGGTGAGATATCTCTGGTTGCAGGGCAGGATGACGTGGCCGTAGTGGAGTTTCTTTGGGCCAGGACAGACTAAGGGCAGTGAAGTTAAAAGTGAGTAGCTCTCATTTACAGATTTTCCTGTTGATAGTTACGGAGAGTGTGTATGTTTACCAACATGAGTAAAACCATAAGTATCATGTGAGAAAATACTTGCCTTTGTTGAGAACCCACTCACTGTGTCTCAGGCACCTTACTGAGCACCCCTGGAGATGGATAGTGTTTTTCCAATTTGCTGAGAGCTGGGAATCCACTGCAGGTTTATTCGACTTTGCAGCATGATTTAAATTCTAAGCTGTTATATCTTCAAGTCATAGATGACATCAGTTATTGAAATTAAGAAAAATTTTGTAATTACACAGACAACTGAAGATGTATTTCCTTCATTGTCTTCATAGTTATGTCTTTAAATTGTTGAGAATGAGCAAGTTGCATAAGTTTAGTTTCAGCTATACCTGTATTTTAAATATTTCAAAAGTCTTATTTCACATTTTTGAAATTTTCATTTATGTCTTTAAAAATGCTTTCTGGGCTTCCCTGGTGGCGCAGTGGTTGAGAATCTGCTTGCCAATGCAGGGGACACGGGTTCGAGCCCTGGTCTGGGAAGATCCCACATGCCGCGGAGCAACTAGGGCCGTGAGCCACAACTACTGAGCCTGCGCGTCTGGAGCCTGTGCTCCGCAACAAGAGAGGCCGCGATAGTGAGAGGCCCGTGCACCGCGATGAAGAGTGGCCCCCGCTTGCCACAACAGGAGAAAGCCCTCGCACAGAAACGAAGACCCAACACAGCCATTAATAAATAAATTAAAAAAAAAAAAAGCTTTCTATAAACATTTTTTGCTTATCTAAAATATATATATATATATATATATTTTTTTTTTTTTTTTTGCGGTACGCGGGCCTCTCACTGTTGTGGCCTCTCCCGTTGTGGAGCACAGGCTCTGGACGCGCAGGCTCAGCGGCCATGGCTCACGGGCCCAGCCGCTCCGCGGCATGTGGGATCTTCCCGGATCGGGGCACGAACCCGTGTCCCCTGCATCGGCAGGCGGATGCTCAACCACTGCGCCACCAGGGAAGCCCTAAAATATATATTTTTAAAGGACTGAGACCATGACTCTTTTGCCCACTGAGTTAAACTCATCCCCTCTTATTTCCTGGCACATAGTACAATAGATACTCACAAAATACCTGTTGAATAAACACATGAAAGTGTCTGTCCCAGTAGCTTGTGCAGGCATATGTGTCCTGAAGATGTGCACAAGAACATTAAATCACATAGTCTATTTCATGAATATTACTTAGAAGCTAGTTAACACAGTGCCCAACTTGGTTTATCTAACAAGAATCCATGATTTCTACACTCTTGAATATATTTTAGTTAATACAATTGAGATTTTAAAAAAATATAATGTTAAAATCTTATTACAGTATAATGAATGCTCAACAGAAAAGTGAAAGGTATGATATTTAAAATTGTATGTGTTGGGCTTCCCTGGTGGCGCAGTGGTTGGGAGTCCACCTGCCGATGCAGGGGACACGGCTTCGTGCCCCAGTCCGGGAGGATCCCACATGCCGGGGAGCGGCTGGGCCTGTGAGCCTTGGCTGCTGAGCCTGCGCGTCCGGAGCCTGTGCTCTGCAACGGGAGAGGCCACGACAGAGGCCCGCGTACCGCAAAAAAAAAAAAAAAAAAAAAAATTGTATGTGTTTCATGGTTGCTGGTAATTATTCTACATGGATATTGATAGTTTCTTCATGAGAGAACAAATAAAGTTATTCTTTAGCTATAGAATTTTCTGCAGTTTTGGTCGGATAGGAGGTTATCCCCTGATTCCAATTATGAAAGTTACCAATTACCACTGCAAAGATGCAGCATCTGTTTAATACAAAATAGAAGCTCAGATATAAGGGAAATTTAAAATTCTGTTAATATTAAAAAATCTGTAAGATTATATTTTTGGTGTTGATTCTATATTAGTAATAAGCAACACAACTGCTATGTGCAACAGTTTATATTGGGGTAAATGTATAAGAAATTTGGTCAGCTTCTGCTTTTTAGTTTGTCAGTTTTGTTTTCAAAAAGTTGTTATTTGTCTTCTTTGATAAGTGTAATGTGAGATATTCCCTTCAAATTTCATTATGATAAATGAGTTTGTTTCCTTGGACATCTTGTATACAGTAAATGCAAGGCATTTAACTCATACTTTGCTGAGGTTCTGAGTGAATATAGGGCATTAATATTCTGTCACTTGAGTTAGGAATAATATAGAAACTGATATTAGAATAGTTGTTGGGTTTTACAGTATCATTTAAAATCACTTGGTCTGCACATGTTTCTTAAGGAGTAGTACTTGTAGTATTTTAAATGAACTACCTGGTGAAATAAACTGATTATGAGTGGCAACTGTGCAAAATAATAACTCCTAACACCATGTTTGTAAACGACGTTTAAATTTACAGAGTGCTTTTATATACATTATCTACCTCATTTACTGATCAAAAAAGAAACCCTTATGAGATAGTGTCATTGCCAATTTACAGATGGAGAAACTGACACTCAGAGATATGAAATGTCTCGCTCTACTTTATACAGCTAGAGAAGGAAACGGGGAGCAGTCCTCTGACACCCAGGGGAGTGCTTTTTCTCGCACGCGCCACATTTGTTTTCAGGACTCAAGCCAGTTAGCTGATGAGCAAGACTTCTTCCCAGTATGTTCCTGGAAAGCAAAACAAACACCGCTCCCCCACGAGCAACAAAACCTCATGGGGTGGGGAATGGGGCTTACCTCTGTGAGACGTTTATGAGGGAGATGTTCGAAGGATGTTTACTGAATTAAAATTGTTCATCTGTTCCCACAAGAAAACCTAGCCACTGACTTTACAAACCCTGAGTCCTGAACATAGCAGTCCTCAGACTGGCTTAGGCACTTCAAGACTCAGTCTCCAAGTGTGTGGAATCGGAGTAACCGCTTTGGGATTCTTAAGTGTGAAAGTAAAACATGAGGATTCTCTCTCTTTTTTAAAGAATTTCCTTTCCCTTTCCAGGTTGCCCTCGGTGTTCCTTTTTACCTGATACCACCTGCACGAAAATGTCGGTGGTGGAAAGTATGGTGGTACCTGCGCTATAGCCCTGCATCCCTGAGGGGTCCCCTGGCAGGAGGAAACCCAGAGAATTCTTGCAGTTTACAAGGAAAATGTTCCATAGTTCACAGTATCAGGGTCAGTTCTTCTGGATGCTGTCTCTTAAGAATTCACAACTTTCTAGATTAGAAAAGAGTCTGGAAGAATATGTATTAGCCTTTTATCATTGGTTATTTTATAGTCATTATATATAGTGGTATTAAACGATGAGACATGTTTACTTTCCATGTAAAACAATTCTGTCATTGGATTATTTCTTCTTTTCCAAGAGCAAGGGTTGCATTCATACTCAGAAAAAAAGAAATTTTTACAAAAAAAGAGTTGGAAAAAAAAGTTATTGAAAACCTGAAACAATCTGGTGACCCACAGGTATTAGTGTTCACTTACGATTATGAGATGAGTAACAAACTGTTAGTAATAAACTGTTAGCAGTATATCAACAAATGCACTATTTATACTAATAGTTACTGAATCTGCATTCATTTTTTGAGTAAATTAAAATCACAGAATAGACGATAATCGGGCGCATATACAGAGTGCTTACTGTCTGCTGGGCACTCTTCTAAGAGCTTTACCTGGATTATCTCATTTAATTCTCTTCCTCATCTTACGCAGTTGGTATTTATACATGTGGAAGATAAGGCAGAGAGAAGGTGACTGCAAGGAAATGTGACATCAGCAGACATTTGAAAAGCACTTATCTGTTAGGAATCGCCCTCTCTTACTGCTGGGAACCCTGAAACCAGTGAGAGAGCCCAGGTTAGTCCCAGGGGTGGCAGAGTTTGTCTTCTCAGGCTGGACACTTAGCCACTCTCTTCCACTGCCCTGAGTGGACGTGGAATTCTAACCAGATTCTACAACTGAGAAGCAGTATCCTGATTACCTTAAACACTCTGAAAGACTAGTAGGGTCTTAATCCACTTCTAATGTTCCTTAGGAACCTGGTACACATTACACTAATTTTTATTCTTTTTCATTTGTTAGCAAGAATTGTCTCTGGTTCAGTCTTGGATGACAAAGGGAGGTTTGGAATATGGCAGGAGAGTCGTGTTTGGAAGTTGTATTTTGCCTAACTGGTGTTCTTTACTTTAGTGATCTGAACAATAGACTTGTGATACACTTAACTATCTACCTCCATTTCAAAACTGGCTTTTCAAGTTTTCAGAACCTCTTATCACACTGAAACTCAGCCAAGGTTAGAACTGCCTAGTATCTCTGTGCTGTCCTGCCCCCACTGCTCAAGAACCCCGATTTAGCATACTGCATTATCAAACAGCTTCTGCAGAATCTTGCTTGTGGAGGCTGCTTGTGTATGAGATAATCTTTTTTTAGCATCATTTTTTTTTTCTCCTCACCATGCTTATGACCATATTCCTCAAAAGGAAAGGAAGACTGTCAGACGTGTTAAGAAACACATGCTCCTTTTATGTGTATGCTTTACATTAACGTTTGTATACAATATGAATAGAAAATTGTAAATGTATACTGAATCCAAATCCAGGTGTGTACTTAGGCCATGATCATCAAGTAGGTGTCATATATCAACAGGACAATTATTCTGTTTGTGTTTTTTAATTGTAGCAGTGAACTCTGTTCATTGCAATGAATGCAACAGCATTTACTTTCCAAAAATTATGATTGATCCATGAGTCTCATCGTCCTCCTAGGTCCTGTTTAAGAAGAACACACATCTTGGGGTATAGAGAAACCTAAAGAGGGGTGTATCAGTTAGCTTTGTCAGGGTAACAAACCATCACCAAATCACGATTTGTTATCTCTTATGGTTATGAGGGTTAAATGAGATAATCTATGTAACACGTCTACAACAGTAGCTGGCAGAAAGTAAATACCGAGTGCTTCTTCCAATGGCCTCACTTGGGCTCAGTCATGCAGATGGAGCGGTGGGTCACCCAGGGGCTGGCCTCTCTTTCCATATGATCATCATCCTCCAGGAGGCTAGCCTGAGCTTCCACACATAGAGCTTTCAGTGCTCTTAGTAGTAAGAGGGGACAAGCCCCAATATGCTAGTGCTATTCAAGCCTCTGCTTGCAGCATGTTTTCTGTTGTCCTCTCAGTCAAAGAAAGTCTCACGGCCAAACCCAGATTGGAAGAGTAGAGAAATTGATGCTACTTTTTTTTTTTGAGAATTATACTTTTTGTTTTAATACAAATAATGTAAGTATGCATTCATATAAGTATATAGATTGACAGTTAGCTTTTCCCCCTCAACTAAAGAACTATTAAAAACACTTTGCCAGGGCTTCCCTGGTGGCACAGTGGTTGAGAGTCCGCCTGCCGATGCAGGGGACATGGGTTCGTGCCCCGGTCCGGGAGGATCCCACATGCCGCGGAGCCGCTGGGCCTATGAGCCATGGCCGCTGAGCCTGCGCGTCCGGAGTCTGTGCTCCGCAACGGGAGAGGCCACAACAGTGAGAGGCCCGTGTACCGAAAAAGAAAAACAACAACAAAAAACACTTTGCCAGACAGAACCAGTTAATATGTTGACCACTGCTCAACACAGGCTGGTCTCCTTTTCTTCCATGTGCTCCCCAGGTTCTGTTGCACCTTCTCTTCTAGGGGTACCCCACTTATTTCCAGGGCTCTGACTTTCCTAGCCCTTTGCCCTCCCTGTGAGTTGCCACACACTGACTGCTAAGAAGGCAGCAGATTACTGCCAATGAAGCTTCGCCTCACTCTCCCAAAATGCCCAAGGTTAAGAGCTTTTATTAACAGGGCATGTCTTTTCCATCAACACCACTTGTTGATCAGGGGTACTGCTAAGAATTTGTGGCTGGTTTGTTTTTTGGCAATCAAATATAGTCTGCCTTTGGTAAAAATGACTCACATTTCTCCTGCAAGAAAGAAACGCTCCCCCCATCGTAGGATTTTCAGAAGCCTCATCCCATTAAGGCAGCAGCCTCTAAGTCCAGAGGCTTATCCATCATCTGCATCACTTCTGCATACAGATGAGACCCCTCAGATACAGCCCTTCAGATGTGGATCCTCTTGATCCTGAGACAATGAACTCTTTAGTTATCTAGTTATCATAGATAACTATCATATATCTATATAGCATATAGATATATATACTCTATATATAACATAACTATCATATATTTTAGTTATCTAGTTATCATAGTTTTTAGTTATCATAAACAAGTTACTTCCCCATACACACCCAACGTATCATGGTGAAATAGGGAAAAGATAACCCCCCCAAACTACAGAAACAATATAAACAGCATCAGCACCCCACAGCAGCTCTATCCAGGTCTGTGCTGCTAGGTGTCCCCCCACTCCTGAGCAAGGGGAGGTCCCTTGATTAGGACCCAGTTCTCTTCCTCGGGAATGGGTCACTGGTGTCTATTTCTCTACTGCTCTTGGCTCTACCCTCTGAAACATTCTTCCTTTTCCATAAGAAATGGCTTATTTTTGCTTCTAAATAACTTCCTTAGCCTAGTTCTTACTGTAAAAACTCGAGCATCCAGAGGCCTCTTTTTCTTTGAATGGTCTCTGTCTCTTTTAGGTCATACTTCTGTGCTTGTCAGTAAAACTCTCTTAAAAACGTTGTGCATTTCCTAAGACTCCCGTAGGGTTCAGGCCCCTGAAACCCACAGCCAGAATTTTTTTTCTGGTCAGACATATCTGTCTCTCCTGTGGGTTGAGCGTCAAGCTGCTATGAGACAGTGCCTCAGGGAGTCTTAGAGGCCCTTTTGTCCAGCTGAGAAGCGCTAGGAGGCACCACGTTAAATTTTACAAAGGTCTTCACTCTGAGGCCATTTCTTGCTCTAAAATTCTTGTCCTCTAGCTGAAGAGACTGGAGAGAGAAAAGATTTTCTTTTCCAGTCACGTGAGTTCTGGTTCTTCTCTATTTTCTCTAAATAATGCTTATTAACCAGATAATTCATTTTTCAGCTCATCCCTCTTTTGCAGAACCTTATATGCGGCTAGAAACACTCAGTGAACTCTTGCAACATTCTTCCTGGAGGTCTTTGCAGCTAACTTCAAAGTTCATTGTGTATCTTTCATGCTGCCACAGACATCACTTTTGCCAGTTGTTTTGCTGCAGCAGAATGTGGGTTGCCTTTTTCCCTGACTGCTGTACAGTTTCCTCATCGCTTCTCCAGTCTCCACAAACAGTTTGCATGCTATTTTTCTGGGTTTTGCTAATAGTTATCTCACTACTTTTCACCTGCTGTCTGGTCCCAAAGCTGATACTGAATATTTTAGGTTTTTGTTATGGCAACATGCTACTTCTAGGTACCAATTTCTGTATGTTAGTTTTTGTGGCTTAAGAAACTGCTACAAATCTTAATGGCTTCAACAGCAATGATTAATTATTTCTCACAGTTCTTTCGATTGGTTGATCCATCTTCTGTTGGTGTCTCCTGGCTCATTCATGTGGCTACAGTCAGTCGGTGGGTTAGCTGTGGGCTGGGTTCAGCTGGGATTACTAAAACCCCTGGGTCTCATCCTCCTGCAGGCTAGCCCAGGCTTCTTCATATGGTTGTATCAGGGGTCTGTTACAAGAGTAATAAGCTCTTTTGCACAAGTGCTTTTCAAGCCTCTGCTTGCATTATATTTACTAACATCTCATTAGCCAGAGCAAGTTCCAGTCTAATGGCCACACTCCAAATTCAAAAAGTTGAGAAATAGTCTATACCTCTTGATTGGAGGACATGGAAAGAATGTTGGTTGAAAAGTTTTTTTCAACTGTTCACAAAGAGTATGTACATATTTGGGGGGGAAAGAATGGGCCACGTAGGAAGTCAGGTCAAGAAAGTAGGTTATGAATTGATAGTCATCACATCATGGAAATAATCTAACAATTCGGTTCTTTCATAGTTATTGTGAAGATTGTTGATGGGTTGGTTATATGTTTACTGGGTTATATATTGTTTACTGGGTTGGTTATATATTGTTTACTGGGTTGGTTATATATTGTTTACTGGGTTGTCCAGTAAAAAGGCAGGCTCACATTGGACACTCAGTTTGCCACTGACTGAGTTAGTTTTTCTTTCCTTGCTTTACTTAGTTTTGACTCTAGAGTGTTGCTGACCCACTTATAGCTTACCATTGTTAAATGCTTGGTTTTTATATAATTTCTTGGTCTGATACAACCTGTATGGGGAGAGAGAGGAATGTCAACAGCAGTATATGGAGATGACTATGGTAAGGTTTGACCTTGTAACCATGAGGAAAGAGGAACATTTCAAAATAAAAGTGTATCATCACACAGTTCAAAGATGTTAGTAATGATAATCTGAGTCACCAATAAATTGTGTCCAATGTTCTCTCTTTAAGGAAGCAATGAAATATGTCAATGCAGTTTAGAAGAGGATTTCCAACAAAAAGGAGTGAATACTTTTCAAGTTTGAAGGGAGAAACTTTGGTTAGGTAAAAGTTGCTTACACAAGAAAACCTCATGCACTGATGATGTTGGATAACTGAGATTTTTCTGCAGTCGTGTAAAAAATGCCAGCTGAAAATAATAATTTGTTTCCTTGGAGGATTAAAGAGGAGTAACCAGCCAACAGGATTAGGATCAGTGGCTTATAGGACTTTAAGAGGAAGAGGAACAGAAAAAGAAATGTAAAAATTCTGTGGGATTGTCCTTAGCTAGTATTATGAGTTGGAAAAGAAAAGTCATTAATGATCCTGAAAACTCTATTGACTTCTCTTTTTTAAAATACTCCATAAAAAACTTTATATTTTTATGAAATATAAAGTTTAATTAAACTAGACTCAATGATTTATTCCCCATCATTTTTTCTTTCTACATAGATTTCCTCTGTATTTTCCAGACAAAAGTTTGCTTCACATTCCAAGGCCAAAGCCAAATCAGATGTAAGATACAGCAACAACTGTGTTTGTTTGTAAATGCTGATACAGATAACAGTAGAAAAACTCGTATGGATGATTTGACCCTTGAACCTGGAGCGCTCCTCTCTTTACTTTCTCCCTTAGCAAGGCCATCTGCTAGCATTCCCTCAATTGTCAATTCTATGCCCCTGACTGTAAACCTTCTACCTCCAAGTATCAGTGCTTTGGTATTTCAAAAGTCTTGGGTCAGTCATAACCACAGTGAATCTTTGTTAGAAGAGAATTATCTGTGATGGCTAATAATTTTGTGGGCTTTTGGACAGTTGTGATGAGTGACTACCTGATTGAGTGCTCTAATAACTGAAACATTACAGTGTTGGGGAAACTGATATGAAGAGATTATTGTGGGAGAGAAGGTAATGGTTGTAATAGTGAAAAGGTTTTCATGTGTTCATCCAGATCTATGTTATTAGAAGCTAATAATTGCTCCAAATATAAAACCTCAATTAGGGAATGCTACGATCTGGATGCTTGTGTTCCCCCCAAAATTGATGTGTTGAAATCCTAACCCCCAAGGTGATGGTATTGGGAGATGAGGTCTTTGGGAAGTGACTAGGTCACTCCTAGGTCACTCCTCATGAATGGGATTAGTGGCCCCATAAAAGAGACCCCAGAGAGCTTGCTTGCCACTTCTGCCATGTGAGGTTACCGTGAGAAGAAGGCCGAGGAAGCAGGCCTTTACCAGACACAGAACCTGACCATGCTGGCACCCTGATTTCAGACTTCCAGCCTCCAGAACTGTGAGAAATAAATTTCCGTTGTTTATAAGCAAATTTCTGTTGCTTATAAGCCATCCAGTATGTAGTATGTTGTTACAGCAACTCAGATGGACTAAGACAGGGAGTAAGTTCCCTATAAGATTAACGATTTCAGAAACCTTTTTAGGGCGAGGCTCAGGAAAAAGACGCTAGTGTAGCTTTGTGGTTTACAGAATCTCTCAAGTCAGATTTTCTGGATTCAGATCTCAGTTCCATATTTATTAACTGTGTGACTTTAGGCAAGTTGCTTAAAACACCAGGTTTTACTTATTTGAGTGAAATTATTATTTATGGATCTGAATCAACCTGGCTGGGAAAGTACACTCCTTGCCCTTTAAGGGTCGTGTTACTATGGTGTGTCCTAAAAAGTAACTGCTAAATTACTGTGACACAGGACCTATGGGATTTCCTGGCCCCTACTGCAGGTCTGTGGTGGTGATGGGTAGGAGGGACTGGGCAAGGTGGTCGAGAAAGGTGTTTTCAGGGTGATCCCATAGGGCTGTGCAAGTTGTGTTCAGCACAGGGATGAGGGGGGCTGGAAACCTGTCCCATGCCCAGATTATCAGTTCCTGTGCCCTGGAGCAGGGCTGCATCCACCCAGAGATGTCATATGGCAGATGTCATATGGTCCCTACACAAGGGCTCATCAAGGCACCATATGGACCAGTGGTGGACCTAGGCATAAAGACACATTCTGATTTGTAGTCATCATTTTCTTTTAACAAGATTTTAAAAATTATAAATCAGGATATAGGAGATAGAGATTATAAAATCTGAAAATCAAAATGTGGGTGCTACATTTTTTTTTTTGTGGGATTTTTTTTTTTTTTGGCCACACCCTGAGGCACGCAGGATCTTAGTTCCCCGACCAGGGATTGAACCTGTGCCCCCTGCAGGGGAGGCACGGAGCCTTAATCACTGGACCGCCAGGGAAGTCCCTGGGTGCTATGTTTCAAGTCACTGCTTGAAAGTGCTCATTTGGAGCATATGTCTGGGGGCAGGATCTTTTTAGTTTTACCTGTAATTGAATCCTCTGTGTGTTTATATGTGTGTGTATGTGTGTGTCTAAATGTGTACTTTAGTTTCTGTTGAAACAAAAATCCTAAACTTTCTGGACTCACATTACATACGAGTAGTCTCTAAAACATCTCTTCATTGTAAATACAGAAAGGAAAGCTCTTCCATGCTTTTGGATTCCTTCCCCTCCTGTAATCTATAAGTTGATCTCCATAATAAACCTCATATGATTTGTATATCTGCTGCTCCGCATTGTATCTGCCTGTGTCTGAAGTTTCTCACATATTGCTGCGAAACAGGGATAGGTTTTAATTTTTTCCTGGTAGTAGGCAAAATTTACTCAGTATAGGTATTGCTTAAGGTATTATAATGTATGTATTATATAAAGATCTCTTTTAAACTTAATTCTCTCTTTAAAGACCTTATCTCCAAATAGAATTATATTCTGAAGTACTGGGATTAGGGCTTCAACATATGAATTTCTGGTGGACAGGAGGGGGCTGGGGGCAACTTAGCCCGAAACTATGTACGAACAGTTTTTTTCTTATTCTCCTTAAAATAAGTCAGCACAAAGCCTCTCTTTTATGATCAGAGATATGACTATGTGTTGTTGTTTATAACTGGTTCCCTTAGAAGCAAGTAAGGAATAATGCTTTCATTGGTTATTCCTTGTAGCACCCAGCATGTTGCATTGTTTAGGTAGTCATAACTCCCACTCATTGATCTTCTGAGGTAGGTAGAAACCTATTTTCTGAATCTTCCTTTCCCTATCTTTCTGAATCCTTCCGTATCAGTTGTTTGCTTATCAAAACTGCCCCAACCTGGGGACTATTATCATTCAGTATTACATGATGTTTATGAATAAAAAGCTGCTATGGTAAGTATCTATGGAATGGGTCACAAATTTGAATGTGCATTAAAATCACCCATAGGTCATCCTAGACCCTCTGAATCAGAACCTCCATGGTCTCAGGCATCTGTAATGTTTGTGGCTCTCCAAAAGTTGCTGTTGCCTCCTTAAGTCTGAGAGTCACTGAGCTACCATCATCTGTCTTTATTTTCTCTTACATCAAATCATATTGCCCAATGAAAGAAGGCGTACATAATTTCCCCAACTTCCCTATGGGATTCAGGTCTCAGGACAGATGACATGCGTGCCTGAAAAGAAAATTAGAAAACAGAAGCAGATTTCTGGTAGCTGGTTGTAAATTTTCTTTTAAATTCTTCATCTCCATGTGAATCAAAGCAGGGTTTATTTTAACAACTTTATGAATACAATTACCAAAGTTTATTACATTATCCTTTATCATAATGAGATAGGAAAGTCAACAGAATTGTTTGACTTTTCTTTCTCATTTGCCATAGTTCCCTTTTTCAGATATCACCGTATAGAACTAGGCTCTTGAGTGTGTAGCTTATTTTGATGTTCTTTCTATGCCTACTTCTATATTTTGGTATAACTATAGTAAGGAGTACATTTTAACCTTTTTTTTGTTTTAACATCTTTATTGGAGTATAATTGCTTTACAATGGTGTGTTAGTTTCTGCTTTATAACAAAGTGAATCAGCTATACATATACATATATCCCCATATCTCCTCCCTCTTGCGTCTCCCTCCCACCCTCCGTATCCCACCTCACTAGGTGGTCACAAAGCACCGAGCTGATCTCCCTGTGCTATGTGGCTGCTTCCCACTAGCTATCTGTTTTACATTTGGTAGTGTATATATGTCAATGCTGCTCTCTCACTTCGTCCCAGCTTACCCTTCCCTCTCCCCATGTCCTCAAGTCCATTCTCTACGTCTGTGTCTTTATACCTGTCCTGCCCCTAGGTTCTTCAGAACCATTTTTTTCTTTTAGATTCCATATGTATGTTAGCATACAGTGTTTATTTTTCTCCTTCTGACTTATTTCACTTTATATGAAAGTCTCTAGGTCCATCCACCTCACTACAAATAACTCAATTTTGTTTCCTTTTATGGCTGAGTAATATTCCATTGCATATATGTGCCACATCTTCTTTATCCTTTCATCAGTTGATGAACACTTAGGTTGCTTCCATGTCCTCGCTACTGTAAATAGAGCTGCAATGAACATTGTGGTACATGACTCTTTTTGAATTATGGTTTTCTCAGGGTATATGCCCAGTAGTGGGATGCTGGGTCGTATGGGAGTTCTATTTTTAGGTTCCCCATAGTGGCTGTATCAATTTACATTCCCACAAACAGTGCAAGAGGGTTCCTTTTCTCCACACCCTCTCCAGCATTTTTTGTTTCTAGATTTTTTGATGGCCATTCTGACTGGTGTGAGGTGATACCTCATTACAGTTTTGATTTGCATTTCTCTAATGATTAATGATGTTGAGCATTCTTTCATGTGTTTGTTGGCAGTCTGTATATCTTCTTTGGAGAAATGTTTATTTAGGTCTTCTGCCCATTTTTGGATTGCGTTGTTTGTTTTTTTTGTTACTGAGCTGCATGAGCTGCTTGTAAATTTTGGAGATTAATCCTTTGTCAATTGCTTCATTTGCAAATATTTTCTCCCATTCTGAGGGTGGACATTTGGTCTTCTTTATGGTTTTCTTTGCTGTGCAAAAGCTTTTAAGTTTCATTAGGTCCCATTTGTTTATTTTTGTTTTTATTTCCATTTCTCTAGGAGGTGGGTCAAAATGTATCTTGCTGTGATTTATGTCATAGAGTGTTCTGCCTATGTTTTCCTCTAAGAGTTTGATAGTGTCTGACCTTACATTTAGGTCTTTAATCCATTTTGAGTTTATTTTTGTGTATGGTGTTAGGGAGAGTTCTAATTTCATTCTTTCACATGTAGCTGTCCAGTTTTCCCAGCACCACTTATTGAAGAGGCTGTCTTTTCTCCATTGTATATTCTTGCCTCCTTTATCAAAAATAAGGTGACCATATGTGCATGGGCTTATCTCTGGGTTTTCTATCCTGTTCCATTGATCTATATTTCTGTTTTTGTGCCAGTACCATTCTGTCTTGATTACTGTAGCATTGTAGTATAGTCTGAAATCGGGGAGCCTGATTCCTCCAGCTCCGTTTTTCGTTCTCAAGATTGCTTTGTCTATTCGGGGTCTTTTGTGTTTCCATACAAATTGTGAATTTTTTTTTCTAGTTCTGTGAAAAATGCCATTGGTGATTTGATAGGGATTGCATTGAATCTGTAGATTGCTTTGGGTAGTAGAGTCATTTTCACAATGTTGATTCTTCTGATGCATGAACATGGTATATCTCTCCGTTTGTACCATCTTTAATTTCTTTCAGCAGTGTCTTATAGTTTTCTGCATACAGGTCGTTTGTCTCCTTAGGTAGGTTTATTCTTAGGTATTTTATTCTTTTTGTCACAGTGGTAAGTGGGAGTGTTTCCTTAATTTTTCTTTCAGATTTTTCAGCATTAGTGTATAGGAATGCAAGAGATTTCTGTGCATTAATTTTGCATCCTGCTACTTTACCCAATTCATTGATTAGCTCTAGTAGTTTTCTGGTAGTATCTTTAGAATTCTCTATGTATAGTATCATGTCATATGCAAACAGTGACAGCTTTACTTCTTTTCCGATTTGGACTCCTTTTATTTCTTTTTTTTCTCTGACTGCTGTGGCTAAAAATTCCAAAACTATGTTGAATAATAGTGGTGAGAGTGGACAACCTTGTCTTGTTCCTGATCTTAGAGGAAATGGTTTCAGTTTTTCACCATTGAGAACGATGTTGGCTGTGGATTTGTCATATATGGCCTTTATTATGTGGAGGTAAGTTCCCTCTATGCCTACTTTCTGGAGGGTTTTTAGCATAAATGGGTGTTGAATTTTGTCAAAAGCTTTTTCTTCGTCTATTGAGATGATCATATGGTTTTTCTCCTTCAATTTGTTAATATGGTTTATCACATTGATTGATTTACATATATTGAAAAATCCTTGCATTCCTGGGATACACCCCACTTGATCATGGTGTATGAGCCTTTTAATGTGCTGTTGGATTCTGTTTGCTAGTATTTTGTTGAGGATTTTTGCATCAGTGTTCACCAGAGATATCGGCCTGTAGTTTTTTTGTGTGTGACATCTTTGTCTGGTTTTGGTATCAGGGTGATGGTGGCCTCGTAGAATGAGTTTAGGTGTGTTCCTCCCTCTGCTATATTTTGGAAAAGTTTGAGAAGGATAGGTGTTAGCTCTTCTCTAAATGTTTGGTAGAATTCACCTGTGAAGCCATCTGGTTCTGGGCTTTTGTTTCTTGGAAGATTTTTAATCACAGTCTCAATTTCAGTGCTTGTGATTGGTCTGTTTATGTTTTCTATTTCTTCCTGGTTCAGTCTTGGGAAGTTGTGCTTTTCTAAGAATTTGTCCATTTTTTTCAGGTTGTCCATTTTATTGGCATATAGTTGCTTGTAGTAATCTCTCATGATCCTTTGTATTTCTGCAGTGTCAGTTGTTACTTCTTTTTCATTTCTAATTCTACTGATTTGAGGCTTCTCCCTTTTTTTCTTGGTGAGTCTGGCTAATGGTTTATCAATTTTGTTTATCATCTCAAAGAACCAGCTATTAGTTTTACTGATCTTGGCTATCATTTCCTTCATTTCTTTTTCATTTATTTCTGCTCTGATCTTTATGATTTCTTTCCTTCTGCTAACTTTGGGGTTTTTTTGTTCTTCTTTCTCTAATTGCTTTAGGTGTAAGGTTAGGTTGTTTATTTGAGATGTTTCTGGTTTCTTGAAGTAGGATTGTATTGCTATAAAATTCCCTCTTAGAACTGCTTTTGCTGCATCCCATAGGTTTTGGGTCATCGTGTTTTCATTGTCATTTGTTTGTAGGTATTTTTTGATTTCCTCAGTGAGCTTTTGGTTATTTAGTAGTGTATTGTTTAGCCTCCATGTGTTTGTATTTTTTACAGATTTTTTTCCTGGAATTGATATCTAGTCTCATAGCGTTGTTGTCGGAAAAGATACTTGATATGATTTCAATTTTCTTAAATTTACCAAGGCTTGATTTGTGACCCAAGATATGATCTATCCTGGAGAATGTTCCATGAGAACTTGAGAAGAAAGTGTATTCTGTTGCTTTTGGATAGAATGTCCTATAAATATCAATTAAGTCCATCTTGTTTAATGTATCATTTAAAGCTTGTGTTTCCTTATGTATTTTCATTTTGGATGATCTGTCCATTGGTGAAAGTGGGGTGTGTTAAAGTCCCCTACTATGATTCTCTGTCGATTTCCCCTTTTATGGCTGTTAGCATTTGCCTTATGTATTGAGGTGCTCCTGTGTTGGGTGCATAAATATTTATAACTGTTATAGCTTCTTCTTGGATTGATCCCTTGATCATTATGTAGTGTCCTTCTTTGTCTCTTGTAATAGTCTTTATTTTAAAGTCTATTTTGTCTGATATGAGAATTGCTACTCCAGCTTTCTTTTGATTTCCATTTGCATGGAATAGCTCTTTACGTCCCCTCACTTTCAGTCTGTGTGTATCCCTAGGTCTGAAGTGGGTCTCTTGTAGACAGCATATATACGGGTCTTGTTTTTGTATCCATTGAGCCAGTCTGTGTCTTTTGGTGGGAGCATTTAATCCATTTACATTTAAGGTAATTACCGATATGTATGTTCCTATTACCATTTTCTTAATTGTTTGGGGTTTGTTATTGTAGGTCTTTTCCTTCTCTTGTGTTTCCTGCCTAGGGAAATTCCTTTAGCATTTGTAAAGCTGGTTTGGTGGTGCTGAATTCTCTTAGCTTTTGCTTGTCTCTAAAGGTTTTAATTTCTCCATTGAATCTCAGTGAGATCCTTGCTGGGTAGAGTAATCTTGGTTGTAGGTTTTTCCGTTTCATCATTTTAAATATGTCTTGCCACTCCCTTCTGGCTTGCAGATTTTCTGCTGTAAGATCAGCTGTTAACCTTATGGGGATTCTCTTGTATGTTATTTGTTGTTTTTCCCTTGCTTCTTTTAATATTTTTTCTTTGTATTTAATTTTTGATAGTTTGATTAATATGTGTCTTGGCGTATTTCTCCTTGGATTTATCCTGTGTGGGACTCTCTGTGCTTCCTGGACTTGATTGACTATTCCCTTTCCCATATTAGGGAAGTTTCCAACTATAATCTCTTCAAATATTTTCTCAGTCCCTTTCTTTTTCTCTTCTTCTTCTGGGACCCCTATAATTCGAATGTTGGTGCATTTAATATTGTCCCAGAGGTCTCTGAGACTTTCCTCAATTCTTCTCATTCTTTTTTCTGTATTCTGCTCTGAAGTGGTTATTTCCACTATTTTATCTTCCAGGTCACTTATCCGTTCTTCTGCCTCAGTTATTCTGCTATTGATTCCTTCTAGAGAACTGTTAATTTCATTTACTGTGTTGTTCATCATTGTTTGTTTGCTCTTTAGTTTTTCTAAGTCCTTGTGAAACGTTTCTTGTATTTTCTCCATTCTATTTCCAGGATTTTGGATCATCTTTACTGTCATTACTCTGAATTCTTTTTCAGGTAGACTGCCTATTTCCTCTTCATTTGTTAGGTCTGGTGGGTTTTTACCTTGCTTCTTCATCTGCTGTGTGTTTCTCTGTCTTCTCATTTTGCTTAACTTACTGCATTTGGGGTCTCCTTTTCGCAGGTTGCAGGTTCGTAGTTCCCGTTGTTTTTGGTGTCTGCCCACAGTATCTAAAGTTGGTTCAGTGGGTTGTGTAGGCTTCCTGGTGGAGGCAACTAGTGCCTGTGTTCTGGTGGATGAGACTGGATCTTGTCTTTCTGGTGGGCAGGACCGCATACGGTGGTGTGTTTCAGGGTGTCTGTGACCTTCTTATGATTTTAGGCAGCCTCTCTGCTAATGGGTGGGGTTGTGTTCCTGTCTTGCTAGTTGTTTGGCATAGGGTGTCCAGCACTGTAGCTTGCTGGTCGTTGAGTTGACCTGGGTCTTAGTGTTGAGATGGAGATCTCTGGAAGAGCTTTCGCCAATTGATATTACATGGAGCCGGGAGGTCTCTGGTGGACCAGTGTCCTGAACTCGGCTCTCCCACCTCAGAGGTGCAGGCCTGACACCCGGCTGGAGCACCAAGACCCTGTCAGCCACATGGCTCAGAAGAAAAGGGAGAAAAAAGGAAAGAAAAGAGAAAATATAAAGAAGTAAAGTTTTTAAAATAAAAAAATTTTTAATTATTAAAAATAAAAAAAATTTTAAAGTAAAAAAAAAAGAAAAAAGGAAGAAGAGGGCAACCAAACCAAGAAACAGATCCATCAATGATAACAAGTGCTAAAATCTATATTAAAAAAAAAACAAAATAATAATGGACAGACAGAACCCTAGGACAAATGGTAAAAGCAAAGCTATACAGACAGGGCTTCCCTGGTGGCGCAGTGGTTGAGAGTCCGCCTGCTGATGCAGGAGACACGGGTTCGTGCCCCGGACCAGGAGGATCCCGCATGCCGTGGAGGGGCTGGGCCCGTGAGCCATGGCCGCTGAGCCTGCGCGTCCGGAGCCTGTGCTCCACAATGAAATGGGAGAGGCCACAACAGTGAGAGGCCCACGTACCGCAAAAAAAAAAAAAAAAAAAAAAAAGCTCTGCAGACAAAATCACACAAAGAAGCATACACATACACACAAAAAGAGAAAAAGAAAAAATATATATACATATATGAAAGGAAAAAGGAAGACAGCAACCAAATCAATAAACAAATCTACCAATGATAATAAACTCTAAATACTAAACTAAGATAAACATAAACCCAGAAACCAGTCAGTCGCATACAGCAAACCCCAAGTCTACAGTTGCTCCCAAAGTCCATCGCCCCAATTTTGCAATGATTCGTTGTCTATTCAGGTATTCCACAGATGCAGGGTACATCAAGTTGATTGTGGAGATTTAATCCGCTGCTCCTGAGGCTGCTGGGAGAGATTTCCCTTTCTCTTCTTCGTTCGCACAGCTCCTGGGGTTCAGCTTTGGATTTGGACCCGCCTCTGCGTGTAGGTCGCCTGAGGGCATCTGTTCTTCGCTCAGACAGGACGGGGTTAAAGGAACAGCTGATTCAGGGGCTCTGGCTCACTCAGGCTGGGGGGAGGGAGGGGTACGGAGGCGGGGCGCACCTGCAGTGGCAGAAGCCGGCGTGATGTTGTACCAGCCCGAGGTGCGCCGTGCGTTCTCCTGGGGAAGTTGTCCCTGGATCACGGGACCTTGGCAGTGGCGGGCTGCACAATCTCCCGGGAGGGGAGGTGTGGAGAGTGACCTGTGCTCGCACACAGGCTTCTTGGTGCCGGCAGCAACAGCCTTAGCGTCTAATGCCCGTCTCTGGGGTCCGCGCTGATAGCCGCGGCTCGCGCCCGTCCCTGGAGCTCGTTTAGGTGGTGCTCTGAATCCCCTCTCCTCGCTCACCCCAAAACAATGGTCTCTTGCCTCTTCAGCAGGTCCAGACTTTCTCCCGGACTCCCTCCCGGCCAGCCGTGGTGCACTAAATCCTGCAGGCTGTGTTCACACCGCCAACCCCAGTCCTCTCCCTGCGCTCCGACCAAAGCCCGAGCCTCAGCTCGCGCCCCCGCCCGCCCCGGCGGGTGAGCAGACAAGCCTCTCGGGCTGGTGAGTGCCGGTTGGCCCTGATCCTCTGTGAGGGAATCTCTCCGCTTTGCCCTCCGCACCCCTGTTGCTGCGCTGTTCTCCGCGGCTCCGAAGTTTCCCCCCCTCCGCCACCCTCAGTCTCTGCCTGCGAAGGGTATTCCTAGTGTGTGGACACCTTTCCTCCTTCACAGGTCCCTCCCACTGGTGCAGGTCCCATCCCTATTCTTTTGTCTCTGTTTTTCCTTTTTTCTTTTCCCCTACCCAGGTACGTGGGGGATTTCTTACCTTTTGGGAGGTCTGAGGTCTTCTGCCAGCGTTCAGTAGGTGTTCTGTAGGAGTTGTTCCACGTGTAGGTGTATTTCTGATGTATTTGTGGGGAGGAAGGTGATCTCCACGTCTTACTCCTCTGCCATCTTGAAGGTCTCCCCCATTTTAACCTTTTGGGGAACATTTTTAGAAGCCTCTTGGTTGACTTTTTTCTGTTGTAGTTTTCCTAATGTTTCCTCCTTGGCAACCAGGAAACCTTCTAGATCAGTGGGACCAACTCATTTGGGGCTGGCCTGGGCCAGAAAAGGTGGGCTGGAAGGCAAGGTAAAGGCTACTTTCTTGTCTACACCTGCAGAGAGAATCTTGAGTTCCCCACACCCTTCCTGACTCTCCCCTTACCAGATTATGGACTTGAGCCTTCAAGTGAGCTTAGACCTTCACCTGATTTAGGACCCATGGCTTCATGTTTGTTAGGTCTTGAGAAGGAGTGACTGCCTCTGACTGTATTCTTCCAAGGCCATTTTCTATATGATTGCAGTGCACTTTGCTCTTCATATTATGAATGAAATGATTCTCCCAAATAGCTTTTTCAGGGCTTTAGGAGAGTAATACAGAGCCTGGGACCTGTCTAGGAGTAGTGGGAGACCAACAAGCAGGCTCCTAATGTTCTAGTGTGTGATGCTGCCCCTTAACCACCCTTACCTTCCATGATAGTTCCTCCTAAGCCTTCCTTGCATCCATCACCGTTTCTTGCCTTGTTCATCAAAATTTATCCATTCTCTGTCCTACCCACTTGTTTCAGAGTAGAATATATTGGATACTAACATAAGCAGATAAATACAGCTCAACTTGATGCTAGTCAACTAATGTATTTTCCCCATGTCATATAAGGTGATAACCTGATTGCAATGCATGCACCTTAAAGAAGGACTTTAAAAAGTTAGTCCTTTACATATATACACTACCAAATGTAGAATAGATAGCTAGTGGGAAGCAGCCGCATAGCACAGGGAGGTCAGCTTGGTGCTTTGTGACCACCTAGAGGGGTGGGACAGGGAGGGTGGGAGGGAGACGCAAGAGGGAGGGGATATGGGGATATATGTACATGTATAGCTGATTCACTTTGTTATACAGCAGAAACTAACACAACATTGTAAAGCAATTACACTCCAATAATGATGTTAAAAAAATAATGCAACAAATATTTCACTTTCACATTTTTCAATAAAAAAAGAAGTTAGTCCTTTAAACAAATATAGTTTGCTGGGGCTTCATTTAATTAATAAATCTACATGGAAATTATAAAAATGTTGGAAAATACAGAAAAGCACAAGGAAGTAATTAAAACCATTTATAATTCCACAATTTGAAGAAAACTACATCTTGATGTGTATTATTCAAGTCTTTATTTCAGGATGTATGCACGGTAGCACTGCTCATTCTCTTCCCTTTACATAGTTTTTCTACCCAAAATGGTATTCACACTTTTCATCCTATTATAGCCTTCTAAACTCTGTGATTATGTGGCAGTCAATACCTCATTTTTGCACCTTTGAATCATTTTTGAATTTCTGTGAAAACTGTGGTGATGAAAATATTTACAGCAGTGAGCTTCACATACCCCTGCATATATCCTTAGAATAAATGTACTTAAGACAAAACAAATACACATTTTCAAAGCTTTTATACATACTATTAAGCTGCCCTCAAAAAGGTTCTATCAATTTGCCCTCCTATAAGCATTTTTTTCAGCGTTCACAGAATTCTCTTTTAAATCATTATCTAAAAAAATTCCTGCCAGCTTAGGGGGCAAAAAGAAATCTCAGTGGTTTAATTTGCATTTCCTTGTTTTGATAGTGAAGTCCCTCACGCTCACCTTTATACACCTGCTGGAGATAGTTGACTGGTGGTTAAGTGGGGCTACTCTAGAGCCGGACTCTTCACTTACAGGGGACCTTGGGTACGTTCCTTAACCTCCTTAAACTCACTTACCAACTCTGATAATGACAACACCTACTTCATGAAGTCCGTATGAAGACTAAAGAGGGTAGCACATGAAAAGGGCTTAGAACATGTTTACTGGCATTACAGTAAGTACCTGATACATATTAACGATCCCTGTGTTCGCTGGCATTTATAGTTCTTCTTATATGAATTGCCTTTTCATCGTATTTGTTTGGGCAAGTGGTTTTTTTGTTTTGGGGAGGCAGGAGTTTTTAATATTGATACATTAAGTAAGTTAACCCATTATGTGCCATATATTGAAATCCCCCCCCCAACTTGTGGTGTGTCTTTAAATTTTGTTCAAAATGAGGAAATATGTGGATATCAGGCAGTTCAGGCCAGGGAAGGCATAGTTTTGGTCCAGCCTGGGTCTTTTTTCTGCCTCTCAGTTGTGCTTCTGGGAGTCACCTTCCCCATCACTGAGAAAGTCCAGTATTGATTTTTGTCACTAGAAAGCAGAAATGGCATTTTAAGCAGGATAACTTGTATTCAAAAACACCACTATGGTATAAAACCTTGCTTAATTTATGTAAGTAATGACCATGGCAGACAAGAACCTGTGGTTAGTATTTCACCATTTTCCATTTATCACTAAATCCAACTTGTCAGCATTCCATTAGTGGGGCGGTGAAATTAATTACTTCAACTTGAGAGAAGCTTCTAATTTGAGAGCAAGATCCCTGATAGATTGAGTAGCCATTAAATGCTGCTATTGACATTTTCCCTCTCTTTTCTGCAAATTATATAGTAGAAAGAAATCTTTCTAGCCACGAAATCTTATATAAAAGGGCAAAATGTTTATTATTTTGGCATCTATACATGCTATTAAAAATGAAAGTTTTTACTTCATTGGAAAAAATATGGACATAGAGAACACGGTTGTGCCTTGCTAAGCAGGGAACTGATCAGAACCACTCTTACAAAAACATGGAAATTCTGTTTGAGCTGCCAACTTGTTTCAAGAAGCCATTAAAAGTGGGCAAATATTGCTGCTCTGTGATGGATAAATGGGAGTTATATTACTGCTACAGGGCTTGTGTACGATTGAAATTTTCCATATAAAACTTTTTTTTTTTTTTAAGTTTTGTTAATGATACACCACTAGGGACCTCGGGAAAAGCTGAACATCTTTCACTTCTGATTCTTCATCTGGCTTGTGCTATGTGATTCCCACCTAGATAAATATCTTCTTTCTGCTCACCTCTCCTACTTGCTAAAATCACATAAAACACTTAACTATTTCTCTATCTCTTTTACTCTTAATACCTTCCAGTAGAATATATTTTGGGGTTTTTCCCCCAAATATTTTTAAGCACTGAGTATCAAACAGACATTCAAACTCTGAAGTATGTACAGGTGATATTAGGCAGAAGAGCAAGGAGATTTCAGCTTCCACCAAATTTTATACTTCCTTTTTAGATTTTTGTCTTTCATTTTTGTCTTTGTTGTCTTTTGTCTTTTCATTTTTGTCTTTGTTCATTTTGTTGTTGTTTTACTTTAAGCATGTTTTATTCTTATAACATTTTTAAGATAAAAAATTAAACCATGATTTCTATCATTAAAAAAATGTTCTTGGGCTTCCTTGGTGGCACAGTGGTTGAGAGTCCGCCTGCCGATGCAGGGGACACGGGTTCGCACCCCGGTCCGGGAAGATCCTACATGCCGCGGAGCGGCTGGGCCCGTGAGCCATGGCCGTTGAGCCTGCGCGTCCGGAGCATGTGCTCCGCAACGGGAGAGGCCATAGCAGCGAGAGGCCCGCGTACCGCAAAAACAAACAAACAAAAAAAAGTCTTATGATGTACAGGATGCTCACCACTGCTGAAATAGACACAGGATAGACAACACTTAGAGTTGGCCCCAAAGCCTTGTAAATTGACTGGCCTTAATTAACAATCATTATCCTTGCAAGTCTTTTCTTATTTTTCTTTTCTCTGGTGTGCTTTGATTTGCGATTATTGGAGAACGGTAAAGCAAGAAAAAGAGATGGATTCCCAATGCAATCTAAAATTTGAAATTGCTGATTGAGTTCCGGGCACCTCCGCTATTGCACTGAGATACTACAAGCTATAAAATACAAGTGTGTTCGTGACTCTCAGTCATATTAGTCCTTTACTCATAAGCAAAATGTTATGAAACATTTAGCTCCTTTAGTGCATTTCTTACCTACACCCAGGAGTAAAGAATTGGGAGTGCTGAGCAGTGAGCAGAAGGTTTCTTTATTTCAATCCTTAATTCCCTCAATGCAAATATCTGACTCTCAATTAATTAAGTTCTGAGGAATTTAACCTCAGTATCTCTATTTACAGGCATAATGAAGGACCGGCTAGTAGAACTTGTGGAGTTAACCAAGCGGTATGAACAGCAGTTCCCAGACAAGGACAATGAATTTGACTCGCCCCCCGAGGATATCGTGTTCGAGACGGACCACATCCTGGAATCCTTGTACCGAGACATCCAGGACCTTCAGGATGAAAACCAGCAGCTAACTTACGACGTGAAGCGGCTGGGAAAGCAGAACACCCGCTTCCTCACGTCCATGAGGCGCCTCAGCAGCATCAAGCGGGACACCAACTCGATTGCCAAGGACATCAAGGCCCGGGGCGAGAGCATCCACCGCAAGCTGAGCGCCATGAAGGCGCTGAGCGAGGTCGCCGAGGCCCAGCACGGCGCGCACTCGGCCGTGGCGCGCATCGCGCGCGCACAGTACAGCGCTCTCACCCTCCCGTTCCAGGCCGCCATGCTCGAGTACAACCAGGCCGAGATGAAGCAGCGCGAAAACTGCAAGATCCGCATCCAGCGCCAGCTGGAGATCATGGGCAAGGACGTGTCGGGCGACCAGATCGAGGACATGTTCGAACAAGGCAAGTGGGACGTGTTCTCAGAGAACCTGCTGGCTGACGTGAAGGGCGCGCGGGCGGCCCTCAACGAGATCGAGAGCCGCCACCGCGAGATGCTGCGGCTGGAGAGCCGCATCCGTGACCTGCACGACCTCTTCCTGCAGATGGCCATGCTGGTGGAGCAGCAGGCTGACACCCTGGACGTCATCGAGTTCAACGTGCAGAAGACCCTCGACTACACCGGCCAGGCCAAGGTGCAGGTGAGCAAGGCCGTGCAGTACAAGAAGAAGAACCCCTGCCGGACCGTCTGCTGCTTCTGCTGCCCCTGCCTCAACTAGCAGAAGGCCCAGGCCGCCACACCCCATCCCCAGCAGGAATGGGAGGGGAAGCACACTGGGAAAGATTTTGAGGCTGTCTGCACTGGGGTGAGTTGCCCTAATCCCTAGGGACCTCAGTCTTTAGAGAAGGAAAAAACTCGGTCCCAGAATTCCAGTCCAGCTCGTACTTGGAAAGAGAGCTGATCCCACCCGCTGTTTCATCTGTAAGGACAGATGCCTACTGAAGTTTTGTGAGGTCATTATATGGCACATAGCACCCTTGCCTCTTAAAGGAAGCCAAAAAAGGAACTGACGTGGCAACATACTCTACGGTAGATGTCCAAGGCATGTTTGTACATGGACCTCTAGGAGGAAGTCAGTCCTGCATCGGCTCACAGTATGAACTCCTTATCAAGGCTTCATTTACCCTATCCTGAAAGTACCTCTGTTGTGTTCATTTTTGAGTGAACCGATCTTGGGAAAAACTGCACATCTGCCATTTCTGATTCTTCATCTGGTTTACGCTATGTGATTCCCGCCTGGATGTATATCTTCTTTCTGCTCATCTCCTCTACTTATTAAAATTACATTTAACACTTACTATTATTTACTTACCTCTTACTTTTAATATCTTCCATCAGAATGTAATTTGGGATTTTTTTTTTGCAAAGATTTTTAAGCACTGAGTATTGAACAGGCACTCAAATTGAAGTATGTTTGTCACATTATATATATATATATATTTTTTTTTTTTTTTTTTTTTTTTTTGCGGTACGCGGGCCTCTCACTGTTGTGGCCTCCCCCATTGCGGAGCACAGGCTCCGGACGCGCAGGCTCAGCGGCCATGGCTCACGAGCCCAGCCGCTCCGCGGCATGTGGGATCCTCCCGGAACGGGGCACGAACCCGTGTCCCCTGCATCGGCAGGCGGACTCTCAAGCACTGCGCCACCAGGGAAGCCCTATATATATTTTTCATAAATAAAAATAATTAAAAATTTATCTTTGTACTTGGTTATTACAAATGCACATATATGTAAATGTAAACTACCAATATTTACTAATGCATGTACATAATGACCAGTTGGTTTAACTTTACTTTTGTAAATATGGTATATAAACATCCGTGAAACATTTTTACTGGGTGTTGGTGTTGGTTTGCTTGTTATGAGTTTATCTCACTCTGATCTGCATCTCCATAGTCCAGTTTGGGTCAAAACTTTATTTTGAACAACTCTGTGTTGGTTACAATGGTAAAGAACAGGTGTCAAATGCTGAAAATGCATACGGAACTAGAAATATTAAAAAACGGTCTTAGAAATAATTACTTTTGTTTTACTGTGGCCCATTCTTTTCATGCATGGCAATGTAGTAATTTAAAATAAAATAATTCTGGTCACGTTAGTTTAATATACATTACATTATAAACATCCCGTTTATGCATTTGTGTGTTGACCATTTAAATCTTAGTCTGCGTTTTCAATTACTCTTTAAAAAATTTTTCTACTACCTGCTTGAGGCTTCAACAACTGGATGGAACTCTGAATGGCGGGGGGTGAAAAATAATTCACATGGGGTATGTTGCTTTCTCTCCTGAGTTATTTATAATAGTTTAGCAAAATCATCATGTTTTGGAGATCTGGTTTCATTTGCAAGCTTTGTAATGCCCTTACCCGCACTTACCATGTTTCCTGTCTTTCTTTTGAGTCAACTATTAACTCTTTCTACTTATTTAATAAAAGAGAGAGTTTATTCAGTGGTCATTATTCTCGCGTCCTTCAGACAGTGAACTTTTAAAAGGAGTAAAAAGAAGAGTATGTGAACTCTTTGGAACTCACTGACTAATCTGCTTATGACCATGACATCTAGCCCTGCTCCTAATTTTAATTTCACGGTTAAATATGAGAATCGTGGAAACCAAGTCCCACTGGGCTCTTCTCAGATTTCTCCCAATTCTTTCTCAGCTAACTCCAGGGATAGGTTTCACCTATGACCTAATTAACTTTCTCTAAAAAAAAAAGTCTTCACACAGCTCCATTGCTATGTCTTTCATGGTAGGGAAGAGATATTGGAAATACAGGCCACCAGCTAGTTTCCATAAGAGAGAATAGTTCATGAATTCAACCCATAAAGCAGTTTCTTCGTTTGGAATCATTCATAAAAGTCAAGGAGTTTGCTGGCTCTATGTATTTTTTTAATTCCCCACATTTCACATTGGAGAATTAGGTAAAAATTTCACTTTAGTATACTAAGAGATTAGTGTACTGTTGCTTATTGAAAAGGCAAGAATTATTCTTCCTGGTTTTTAGTAATTGTCTGGGTGTGGCATAGTGGTTAAGAACACAGATTCAGGACCCTACTCTCTGGGTTCAAAACATGACTTTGCCATATACCAACTGTATAATTTGGGCACGTTACTTAACCTCCCTGTGCCTCAGTTTCCTCATCTGTAAAATGGATATAATAGGACCTACCTCATAGAGTTGTTGGAAGAAGTAAATGACTAAATATGTAAAAGCACACTTAGGACAGTGCCTGGCACATGCTAAGTGCTATGTTCATTATTGCATAACTTTCTTGTAGACTGAGAGAGCTGCTAGTAATTAAATTAATAGTTATTAACTTCTGAGGAAAAGTAAATATTCTTCTGTTAATAGTCTTTAATAAAATAGAATTTAAAAACCCAAGACCCTATCTTCTTTGAATATTAGGGTTTTAAAATTTTTTTACAATGAAAGAATTGTTTTCACAGTGGCATTTCATTCCTTATATCCAAGCGTGTTATGAAGATGAAATTGGATGTTCCACTCAAAAAATAGTTAATCAGGAAGCAGCTGTTCTGCTCAATTTGGCAAGTGTTTTCCCCTAATTCTTTCTAAGCTATGAGTCAAAAAGTCCCAGAAGAAGTTCAGCTGTGGAGGCCAGGTCACAATAGACTAAAGGAAAGGGATCAGTTGGCTTTTCCCATATCCTGCCCTGTTTCCCAGAAGCCCTTCCTAGCTCTGACTGTGGTGCCAAGAAGTGGATGAAATGCTGGCTTTTTCCTTAGGAAAGGATGCTCCAGTGCCACCAAGAGGCGTTGTAGAGTTGGGTTCACCTGATCCTGTGACGCTCATTTGGCAAACTCTGCAAGTTGACTCTGGGTAAGAAGACTGTGGCAAATGTGCAAATTTCATACACTAATGTCACTTATGTACAAAATGAAAGAACCAATCACAGAGAACAATAGATCCTTCAGGGGCTGAAGGTGGAAATCTTTTAAAGCTATTTTAACATATGCAGTGACTCCTAACTAGCCAAATGCCAACCCCTGCAGTCACAGCCACAGAGTACAGGTGGTGACAACTCCAGAAATATCCAAAATAGGAAAGATACTCACCTAGGATGCATTGTTATCCAGGATAATAAGAGTTAGAATTTATAAAAAGCTGATCAGGGGACTTCCATGGGCGCAGTGGTTAAGAATCCGCCTGCCAATGCAGGGGACCTGGGTTCGAGCCCTGGGCCAGGAAGATCCCACAGGCCGCACGAAGCAACTATGCCCATGTGCCACAACTACTGAGCCTGCTCTCTAGAGCCCATGAGCCACAACTACTGAGCCCATGTGCCACAGCTACTGAAGCCCATGCGCCTAGAGCCCGTGCTCCGCAACAAGAGAAGCCACCGCAATGAGAAGCCCGCACACCACAACGAAGAGTGGCCCCTGCTCACTGCAACTAGGGAAAGCCCGCGCACAGCAACAGACCCAACTCAGCCATAAATAAATAAAGAAATAAATAAAAAGCCGATCAATAATATGAAAATGTTTGAACTGTGACATCACAAGAGTAAGTTTGTGGCCTTTCAATATAACAACTTGTAAAGAGAACAGGGTCCTTCTTGTACCAATGCTTTATAATTAAATGTCATATGCAAATATTTGTCAGGCTCTACAAGTATAAACTTCCTATCTTGACAGGAAACTACTGAATATTATGCATAGCTTAAAAATAATAAAATAGGGTAATGGTAGTCTTGGATTCTCTGTATAAATCCTGCCATTCTGTTTTCTACCATCAGACTCCTCTCTTCAAAATATGCAAGGTATCTCGAACTGCAGCATGCAAGTCACTCATTTGTGATAGTTTGAAACATGCATGCAAGTCACTCATTTGTAATAGTTTGAAACATCCATTTGTAATCAGAGTAACAGTTGACTTGCTTTTGATAGCAGAATTGAAAATCACTGGAATTAATAAAATAGGACTATTAGAAATGGAAAATGAACTGGATCTAGAGTGTAATAACTTCACCCTCATATAAATATTGAGCATCTTTATTATCTACATGTGTTATAAAGAATGGACAAGATGTCCTCATACACTAGCAGCTTTGTTGTAAAGATTATATATATATATATATACTGGTGAGAAAGAAGACTTTCCGAACGGATGATCTGAGTGGGACTGCATAGGATGCTTTAATACTAGTGATATCCTAAAAAATGAGGAGTGAGAGACAAGTCCCCAAAACTGTCATTTTTTAATTCTTGATATTTATTTTTTAAGTATTTTATACCCCAATTTAATTGCAACATCCCTAGCCACTTCTTGGACCTTTTCTGTTTTTCCTAATCTATAGATACATAGATACATTTTCATGGTCCTATAGCAAACTCTTTAGACATAACCCTCTCTCAGTTTCCCAGCATCCCATAACATTCTATAGTGGGTAAAAAGAACAAAGCATGCAAATTACACATATACATACATATATATAAACACATATGTATATATATTAATAATATATATCCTTATCTCTCTATTTTCAGATAGGCCCAGCTATTTGCATGTGCTCAGTCTTGCTATCCCAAACAGATGCACCTAAAGCCATTTAACAGGAACATGCATGGACTGAATGTGTTTCTATGTCAGGATCTTTATACTTCCCCATTATATGCCCCTTTACCTGTAGGGTACCCACACTTGGAGATTTGTTCTAAGCCACCATAAATCTATTATGGAACAAGGTAGGAAAAGAACGAAAGAGGGAACGAATACATATCCACACGTACCAAAGCTCACTGGCTGACACTGAGCAGTGCCTCAGTTTTCTAAGTTTTCTTGGAGATAGATACCTCATATCTGTTCTACATTCATGCCCCCTCTGTTTCTTCGTTGGTTTACTGTGTGGGCACCAATCTGGATCTGACCACACTTTGCTCAATAGTCTTCCCACAGCAAACATGTTCAACCAACATAACAATACCTGTTGGCATACCACTTTTCTTTTTTTTTGGCCTCGCCACCAGCTGGTGGGATCTCAGTTCCCCGACCAGGGATCGAACCCGGCCCTGGCAGTGAAAGCCTGGAATCCTAACCACTAGCCCACCAGGGAACTCCCCTACAAGATGCTTTGATTTCATATTTTTATGACAATTCTGTGAAGTAATATTACCATCTTATTTTTTCTAAGAAGTGGAAGCTAAGAATGCAGTGCTGTGCTGGGTGCTGGGCCCAGAGTAGGGGGCAGCGTCCTGGGAGCAGGGCAACGTCTTGGTGAGAGGAAGAGAACTGGGATTGGAGAAAAAGCTACTTGGGGAGAAGCAGATCATCCAAGGGAATGGTCAGTCTGAAAAGGTTGCACAGAGAGAGAATGAAGATCTGAGTCATAGGGACTGAAGTGGGCAGAACTGGAGGCAAATTGAGACCAGGATTGGCTGCCACGAGGTGGGGCCAGGAAGACTCTGTACCTTATTAAAGGTACAGACCAAGGTGGGATGCAAAGAAAGTTGTAAAACTTTTTAAGAAGGGATTTTTTTTCCTTTTTATTCTTCCATTCAAATAAAACAGATTATTTTAAAAATTGTGGACAAAATGTGTTGGCTTGGGTTTCAGCTGTACGTATTCCTCTCTCACGCGGCATCTAGTGGGGTAATTTATGCAAAATACTTAGCTCCCTGCTTCTAGTCATAAAAGGCTGTGTTTCAGGTGCTGGCTTTGAGCAACAGTCCTAAACTGTCCTCAATCACTGAGGTCTCTTTTTATGAGGCTCCCCTGAGATGCCTCAGTCCATTTTCCAGAGTAGGTCGGGGCATTCCCTCATCTCACACACACACACACACACACACACACACACACACACACAGACTCCTTAGGGATCCATAATACTCACTCAATACAAAAATGTTCAACTGAGCTTCCCTGGTGGCGCAGTGGTTGAGAGTCCGCCTGCCGATGCAGGGGACACGGGTTCGTGCCCCGGTCCGGGAGGATCCCACGTGTCGCGGAGCGGCTGGGCCCGTGAGCCATGGCTGCTGAGCCTGTGCGTCCGGAGCCTGTGCCCCACAACGGGAGAGGCCACAACAGTGAGAGGCCTGCATACCGCATAAAAAAAAAAAAAAGTGTTCAACTGCAGGTATACTGTGCAGAGAAATAACTGGCAAGGACATTCCTTCTGCTGAAGGAGTTGAAGATCAAGGAGAGATTGGAGGACCCCAAACTGCCCTTTCTTTGAGCTCTGAGCTCGGCTGGGCTGCAAGGCCTCACTCTCTCCCTGTTGAAGCCATCCTGGCAGACCTACTGTTATGTGCCTCCCAGCTGCCAGCAGCTGGTGCACCAAGTCTTTCAAAAGACGGTTTTGGACCAAATCAAGAAGAGAATCTCCAGGGGGTAGAGAGGACATACAAGGAATGTCACCCTTAGATAAAAAGAAATTATTTAGCCTGCATGTGACGAAACAGGAATTTCTTTTGCGGCTAGGAATGTTTAACTAGTTTATTCTTTTGCCCTGCCCTGTGGTTTTCCCTGGTCTAAAGCACCCTTAAAAGGGCATAGATGAGGCAACAGCCTCTCTTCACGATCTTCATCGCACTTGGTAACCTGGTTCATGGAAGAAACCTGTCAAACAAGAAATGTTACTGAGTGGCAAGATGTTAAAACATGCACAGACCCAGGAGAAGGTAAATCTGTCTGGGAAATGAAAGAAAGTGCCTGTTCTTCCAATGCTGGGACTCATCAGTAGGGGAGCGGCTGGGCCGCTGAGCCTGCACATCCGGAGCCTGTGCTCCGCAATGGGAGAGGCCACAACAGTGAGAGGCCCGCATAACGCAAACAAACAAACAAACAAACAAAAAAACCCAAAGTAAAATAAATATCCCTGAAAAAGAATTAAGTATAATAACACACGGAAGAGAGAAAATTAAGAAAAACTAAACGGTTAAAATTTAAATATAAGGGTTAAAATAGAAATGTCATGAAAAGTGAACTATTACAAGATAAAATAACCAGATTTAATTATAAAATAGAAATTAAAAGCGACAATATGTAAAATAAAATCAAAACACACAGATTAAGAAAAAATCTAAACTTAACAAGGAATAAATATAACTTCAGTTGGATGTTATGTAATAATACTTTTAAAGGCAATGCAAATAAAGACAAAGTAAGGACAATAAGATAGAGGCAGAACACTTAAAGAATAAAGAACTATAGGGGTAAGACAGGAATAAAGACACAGACCTACTAGAGAATGGACTTGAGGATATGGGGAGGAGGAAGGGTAAGCTGTGACAAAGCGAGAGAGACATGGACACATATACACTACCAAACGTAAGGTAGATCGCTAGTGGGAAGCAGCCGCATAGCACAGGGAGATCAGCTCGGTGCTTTGTGACCACCTAGTGAGGTGGGATACGGAGGGTGGGAGGGAGACGCAAGAGGGAGGAGATATGGGGATATATGTATATGTATAGCTGATTCACTCTGTTATAAAGCAGAAACTAACACACCATTGTAAAGCAATTATAAAAAAATTAAGAATAAAGAACTAAAACAGAAATGGGGAAAATTAGGTAAAATGAGGTAACATGTAAAGTGCTTCTCACAGTAAAGTGATGCTAACACACTGCTCTATAAAACAAAATTTGTCTTTAGTGAAATTGGAAAACAAAAGATGAGGGGGAAGGGAGGAGAGAGTAAAGAGCCCTTTTGAAAGCAGGCTAGGAGTCCTTTGCAAAATTCCCACTGGACTTCTCTGTAGTTGAGCCCTGAATTGCTGGGAGATGGAAGGCACCAGGCAATACAAACCTCCGTCGCCCGACCCTTGTCCCATGTCCCAGCAACCCTGCTTCCCTTTGTGGTATCTCCGGCCCAGAGCTGTCTGAAAGAGCCTCACCACAATTTCAGCAGAGTCAGGGTTGGTTGACCTCACACTCGCTCAGCCATCAACTGTTCTTTGGAACCCAGAAGAATTGCACACTCAGGCATCTGAAAGTGCCTGGAAAGTATTTCGTAATCCCCAATGTAAGCAACAGGATGCTTCTCGTTTTCACCTTCAGATGAGAAAATACGTCCTAGTGTTGATGCTGCTTAGTGATAATGTTACTGACCTTGGACTCTTTAATCAATAGAAATTGATCAGAGGCCAGACAAGAAATTCAGGCAAGGCTTTACTGGGACTCATGCTGCAGCAGGAGGGAGAGAAAACAAGTAACAGTTTCCCTTGCTCACTCGCTGAGGGGGAGTGGTAAGCTGGTTCCTTATATGGGAGGATAGGGGTGGGCCCCGCGGTTAGGTGGAGGGGTGACTTAGGTGGTCTGCCCACCCCCTTGGCGGTGCTGCGTGCAGGGATCATGCGCAATACCCTGCTTTTGCTCCTGACACCTCAGAAGTGGCAGCTGGGTTTTTGGTCTTTTCGTATCTTGTTGTCCATAATTTGCCCCAGCTGCGCATGTACGCAGCTATTTTAAGTCCCTTATAGTTTCTTTGTATCCTATTCCTCAAGGAGATGTTTGTCCAGGAGCAACCACTGCAGCAAAGGGTCCCAGGTCCCAGGTGCCAGCCTGTCTCAATGATACTCTGAAAATCTATGATACGGCCATATTTCTTCACTGTTGAGATAAGGAGGGGGTTTAAAAGTAACCTGGAAGTTGAAGGGTTTAACTGATGTTGAAATAAAAGGGTGTTAGGATGAAATTAGCAAGTGAGAGATTTCTAGTAAAGTGAAAGTGAAGAGTCTATCAAAGACGAGACACACCTGAAGAGAAGGCAGCTTCAGGGTTCCACGCAATCATTTGTATATTTATTTAAATACAGAAAGACAGCAAGTGCACCCTCAGGAGATAAGCCCACTTAGGGGAAAAAAAGGTAAATGATAAGAAATCAAGCCAGTAATGGGGACTCAGTCAAGGAAGCAACCTTTGTGGAATACTGTAGAACCCTTCATCCACTCTACACATACCGTCTGAGCCCTTAGGAAACGTTTCCTCAGAAACCTACCGTGAAAACAGGGCCATTAAAACCCGAGCATGTCTCACCATCACCCAGTTCTGAGACACACATTCAGGAAGTTGGGGTAGGGCCTGAGAATTTGCATTTCCAACAAGTTCCCAGGTGATCCGGATGCTTTGAGAACCACTGGTATATATTTCAAGATGTGTTAATTATCCCATACCTCAGGCAGATGGGAGGTAGATAGTCTCCGGCTGGCTCTGGCTCATAACGGTCTGTAAGGGCAGTTTCCTTCAAGCCCATCCTTCTGGCATCTTTGGGTGTTAGCTCCTTATCCATTGGCTTGTCCCCTTGTAGTCACAGGATGCTAACACAGCTCCAGGAACTTCATTTCACACCAGCTCATTGAAGGCAGGAAGACAAAGGGAAGGAATAGCACAAGCTTTCACTTCCCAAGACTTTTTTTTTTTTTTTTGGTGCGCAGGCCTCTCACTGTTGTGGCCCCTCCGGCTGTGGAGCACGGGCTCCGGATGCGCAGGCTCAGCGGCCATGGCTCACGGGCCTAGCCGCTCAGCGGCACGTGGGATCGGGGCACGAACCCGCGTCCCCTGCATCGTCAGGCGGACTCTCAACCACTGTGCCACCAGGGAAGCCCCTTCCTAAGTTTTGTACACTCCTATTTGCAGGTAAGTGTAACTTAATACTCATTTCACTTTACAATTCTATGTGTGGTGGGAAGGGAGGGTTTATGCTGGGCCTTGGAGGAGAGTTGGGCAGAAAGAATCAGGAGGAGAGAGACAGAAAATGGCTTAGCATCTCTAAGGGACAAGGGGTCCCAATTCAGTATAACTGGAATGACAGGGGTTCTGGAAAGGGGTTATGCATTCTACTTTATTCACTTCTATATTGTTTGAACTTCATACAACTTTCACAGTTTGAATGTCTGTTAGTAAAGATATTTTCATTGTGAAAAGATAAAGAGAGAGAAAAGTAGAAGCCACACAGCAGAGGATTCTGGGAAAAAGTGAAAGTAAATGAGTGGACTTGGAAAGTTTGGGCAACTCCATTCAAGAGTTTGGAAACAAATCGAAGAAGGAAAGTTCAATGTTAGCAAAAGGGTCAGCAGGGTCTTTGTTTTGGGCTATCATTAATTGATTAAAGTGCAACAAATATCTCGTGTGTGTGTGTGTGTGTGTGTGTGTGTGTGTGTGTAAGTTTTCATTTCTCTGGGATAAATGCTCATGAGTGCAATTGCTGGGTCCTATGGTAGTTGTATGTTTGTTTCTTTTAAGAAATGCCAAATTTTGTGCACAGTGGTCATACCATTTTATACTCCTACCAATCATGTAAAAGTGATCTAGTTTGTCCCCCATTATCTTAGGCAATTGGTGTTGCCATCAGCAGGGTCTTTTAAGATACATGTATGGAAACAAAATATATGCCTGTGAATACATTGTCAAAGCTAGAGTTACCACCTCTGGCTAGTTTGTCTATTAGTTATCTATAGCTGCATAAAAATAACACACAAATATTTACCTTATGTAGTTTCTGAGGGTCAGGAAATCAAGGTTTCGCTAGGTGGTTCTGATTCAGGGTCTCTCAAGAGGTTGTAGTCAAGATATTCGCCAGGGCCATAGTCATCCGAAGGCTTGACTGGGCTGAGGCCTCAGTTCCTTGCTGGCTGCTCTTCCCCACATGGGCCTCTCAAAAGGTTGCTCCGGACATGGCAGCTGGTTTCCTCCAGAGGGAATCATCCAACAGAGAGAAACCAAGTTGATAGCAGCAGTGTCTTTTGATGACCTACTCTCCGAGGTTGCATACTGTCTCTTCTGTTTTATTCTACTCCTTAGAAACAAGATCCAGCCCACACTGAAGGAGAAGGGAATTAGGCTCTATGTCTTGAAGGGAGGAGTATCAAAGCAGTTCTAGAATTTTTTTTTTTTTTTTTTTTTTTTTTTGTGGTACGCGGGCCTCTCACTTGTTGTGGCCTCTCCCGTTGCGGAGCACAGGCTCCGGACGCACAGGCTCAGCGGCCATGGCTCACGGGCCTAGCCGCTCCGTGGCATGTGGGAGCTTCCCGGACTAGGGCACAAACCCGTGTCCCCTGCATCGGCAGGCAGACTCTCAACCACTGCGCCACCAGGGAAGCCCTAGACCTATTTTTTAAACCACTATAGAATGCATAAAGAATATCATGGCTTAAATAAACACACACGCAGTGAAAAATAGTTTAAGTAGAGGGAAACATTTCCCCATAAGAAGATGTCAAATGCGATTTCCTGAAATTCCAATGTTATAAAATCTATCTTAATATTGTCATTTGCTCTCTAATATTGTCAGTTATTACACGTGTCATTGCACCCTGCCTTTCACATTTTGTTCTAACATTCAAGTGGATATTTGTCATGCCTTGCAGTTGCCAGCGTCTTTTGAACACTCTTCTGACGTTTGCGGAATTTCCTCCATTTTGAGGCCTGCTTCCTAAGGCACAAGCCAGAACTTAGCCTCCGAGATGGAGATGGTGAGTTAGTGGGTGGTAATCCTGTGTCATCATCACACCAATGTCTCTAGACCCTGGCAAGAGTCCAAGTTCCCCTTCGTCTCTCAGCAGGGCAGGGCCAGGCCGGAGGAAATGCTCGATCACTGTTCTTGACCGCACGCTCCTGGAGGGCCAGGCCTCATGTTCAGCGGGAGGGATAGTGTTGAGGCCGGGATGTAGATGCAGGCCACTGTTCCCTCACTATGTTAAGTGGCAAAGCGGGTAGGGGACAATTCCATCCACTACTGTCCGGGGGAGCTCCCTCAGGGGCGGTCATGTTCTTGGCTGGAACTCAGAGAACCAGGGCAGCAGGCTGGGCGAAGGCCTCCACAGGTCAGGGCAGTGTTCCCAGGGATCACAGGCGTCCAGGAGGTGGCAGGGCAATGGGTTTCTCACAGTGTGACCCAGTGGGTGAGGAGCCAGTTGGTGACGTGAATGCGTACAGTCTCCTGG
Organism: Orcinus orca; assembly: GCF_937001465.1. Taxonomy (NCBI): domain Eukaryota; kingdom Metazoa; phylum Chordata; class Mammalia; order Artiodactyla; family Delphinidae; genus Orcinus; species Orcinus orca. The sequence continues at coordinate 20,388,043 of NC_064570.1, read as the reverse complement.
ATGACGTAAATTCTCGGTCAAAGCTGCCTGCACTGTCTCAACAAGGGCGTGGCTGCCGGACGGTGCCTCAGTCCCCAGGCTCCCTGACGCTCCAGAACACAGAAGCCTTGGCTCTGTGGTGGCTTCCGGCTCCTGTGTGGTGGAGAATGGAGCGAAAGCCCTGGAAAAGGAAGTCAACTGAGAGGACGAACTGAAATCTCTTGTGCACAGGCAGGAAGGAGGGCGCTGCAGAACAGTTAAGATACGAGAACATAAACATCTAGGTGTGCAAGGGAGGGTCTGGGAACAGAGAGGAGGTCCCCGGCCCTGCGTCTGAAGCGTGCCCGAAGCCAGTCGGGAGGGCGAATTGTGCCGCGCTCCCTGCACGTGGCGCCGCAGTATAGACACGGATCGCTACAACACTCCCTGCCCGTGTGACTTGTTGAGAAGAAAAGCGGCCCATAGGGACGGGCGTCCAAGAACTCTGCTGCTGCCCATGCAACTCATTCCTTGAAGTTTATTCTACCTGGAATGAAACAAACCAAAAAACAAACTAAACGCCACTCTCCGGGCTCCGTCCCAGCACCGCCACCACTCCCGGGCGCCTCCTAAAACGTGCTGCTAGGAATCCAGAGGTTTACGAGCGTGTTTGTTTCCCGCGCCCGCGCACCTCGAAACCGAAAGTAGAGCGGCTGGGCCCGAGTTCCGCCTAAGCGACCGGAGGGTCGCCGCCGCCGCCGCCTCCGCCGCCGCCGCCGCCGAAAGCGCGCCGAGCTCGGCTGCAGTTGCCCTGGCGGCCGCGGCGGGCCAGGGGCAACAGTGAGCTGCGGCGGCGTCAAAAGGAGGCTCCGGCTGGCAGGCAGCTCCATTTCGGGCTGGGAAAACTAAGGGAGCGGCGGCGAAGGGCCCCCGGCCTTCTTAAGGGCGGGCGCGAGGAGGACGGTGCAGTACGACTTGTAGGAAGAGCGAAGAGAAGATCGTTCGCCTGCACCAGGATGGCCGAGTGGTTAAGGCGTTGGACTTAAGATCCAATGGACATATGTCCGCGTGGGTTCGAACCCCACTCCTGGTAGATAGTTTTCCTCTTCTCTCATTAAAAAATTAATTTATTTTTAAAATGTAAATTTCACCGAGCAAACCAAGTCTTGTACTCAGGAATTCTGTCTCCTGGCTGAGAGAGGCGGAAGCCCGACAAGAAGCGGCCCCGCCTCCCACAGACCAGAGGCGACTCAGCGAGCGGGGGCGCGGGCGCTGTTCCCCGGGCCAGGACGGGCGGTGGGGTGGGCGTCGCTGCCGGTCAACGGCTTCGCGGGGCTCAGGTGGGGTTGGGACTCCGGCGGCAGCCCGCGCCGCGGGGATCAGTTCTCTCGCTTGCAGGGAGGCAGCCAGCTGGGCAGGAAGGGCGCTTGTGATACAGCATCATAGTTAGAAAAGTGCCTGTGCAGAAAAGTCAAAAGTTCATCTCTACCTTTTCCTAGTTTTTCGCCAAAATTAATTGTATGCACACAATTCTTCCGTTAAATCCATGAAGGCGAAGACAGTATGCATCATAGCTACAAAATGGACTCTAATTGGTAATCGGCTAAGAATTTTAAAATACTAATGGCGCGGTCTGCTTTTTGTTTTTTAAATACTTTTAAAAAGTGAAAGTAATCTAAAATCTGGGGGGGGGGGACATTGCAAGTACAGTGGAAAAAAATTTTTTTTTCAAATCATTTGAGAGTAAGGTACCAAATAGATACTCCAGTACAACCGTTAAAATCAGGGAATTAAGGTTGATAATTTACTACCATCTAATCCCCAGGCCCCATTTAATCACCAGCGGTCCTTTAAAGTAAAAGTCTCCTGTTCAGAATAATGCATTGCATTGACTTGTCACATTGCCTTAAGCTTCTGCGATCTAGCACGATTCCTCAGTCTCTCCTGACTTTCATGATCTTGAAACTTCTGAAGATGACAGGCTCGTCTTTTTGTAGAACATCTGTTTGTCAGTTTGGGTTTGTCTAATGTTTCCTCTTGATTAGATTCAGGTTATGCTTATAAATAAAGCAGGGCTATCCTGGAAGTGACACTGTGTTTGCATTGTAGTCTCTCAGGTGGCATGGTTTTGGTCTGTCCTGTTACTGATCTTAACTTAGTTCACTTGATAAGGCTTTTCTGCCAGTTTTCTCCACTATAGTTCACCCTTTGTGATTAATACATATTTTGAGGGGAAGTGCTCTGAAGTTATGTAAATATCCCATTCCTCATCAAACTTTCCATTTTATTCAATTATTATGGAATAAGGCATGTAAGTATGCACCCATGGTGTCCTATTTTAATTAATGGTTACAATCCATTTTATAATTATTACTTTTCATGCTGAAAGTGTCCCAGATTCGGTCAGTGGAAGTCTATTCAAGGCTGACCTTTGACATGTCTTCATCATTTTTTAGCACTCCTTACTTCCTAGTCCAAGATATTCCATGCTTACCTTGTACGCCTCCTGACCCAGACAATGTAGAATCAGACATTTTGAAAAGAACCCCAGTTTCCTTTAGTGGAGAATGCTAGTTAGGAAGCAAGATCTCAGTACTAGGTGTGCTCATTGCTTTTGATGTGTTACTGTTCCCAGGCCCTCTCAGTAGAGAGAATCAGGGAGTATATGTGTCTGTGTGTGTGTCCACACCTATATTTATCTATATATATATATCTATTTAGATTTGGGAGTTCCTACCAATACTCTAATTCTGATCCAACACTGTAAATTTTGTTCTAGTTTTTCTATCCATATTTGTAATTCTCAAAATTGCCCCCATCCCCTGCCCCAGTGTAACATCTACCTTGCTTGGGCCCATCTAATGGATTTAGAATTAAATTGTTCAAGAAGAAAGGAAGAGGAAAAGAGAGAGTGTCTAAACCGTTTAGAAATAAGCATCCTGCCAGCACTGAGAACTGGCTATGCATCAGTCGCTGTTAGACATTTGAGATGTGCAGATAAATAAGCCAGCCTCTCCTTCAAGGAGCTTAGATGGTGAGAGACAGAGATTTTAGTAAACCACATTTATAATGAGGAAATATAAATTATGCCCAAGGTGCTAAAGGAGAAGTTCCAAAAGCCCTAACTCTTTCCCAGAGAGTCAGCTTTAGTTGAGAACTGAAGGAAGAGGGGTAGGGTTCAGGGAGAGGCAGGGAAGAGAGGGAGAGGGATACAGGTGGGGGAAAACATCTTGAAACCATGCTAAGTATGGTGCCTGGATTCCACTGAAGGATCCAAAACAAGAAGCAACGTGATTAGTGTTACATTTGAAAGTATATCTATTGATGTAGAAACTCGGTCGGTCCGTATATGCTCAGGACAGGGGGGCATGTTGAATTGGCAGAAAATATTTTTTAGGGGAAAATTATTTAATTCAGTCAACAGCCAGTTAGACTGAGCACAGTCTGTGTCTCTCTTCCTCCTTAAAAGCTGAGCAAGGGGAAGAACAATATTGACTTAACAATAATAAATTAAGTCCCTAAATTGATCTATAAATAAGAGTGTGGATTTATAAGCATGTTTTAAGTTATTCAAAATGGATTTTTTCTGCTGGACTTCATGCAGAACTCTGTAGGAAAAATATTGCCAATACAAGAACAACATTGATTTCAACAACATTGAAGCTTTCCCAGTCTGAACGCAGGGACTCTTGCTAATTTATTTGTATTAATATGTTCAAGTGCAAATACAGAACAATACTTCCAAGAATAGGCAGAGTAGTTAGATTTTTACTTTGTTCCTTTAAAACTATATTGTAAATCAAGCTTCTAGTCAGTAATAACCAGCTACTGTGCTATAACAGAAATGGTAAAAGACCAGCTAATATTCTTGTGCTTGTTAAAATTCTGACACACAGATCACTGAGATGCCACAAAGAGGGGTGAAATGATGTCTGAAAGCTGCTGGTCTGGAAACAAGAAAATCTATCAGATGGATACTAGGGCACTGAATCACAAGTTTTTGATTGATCAATATGTATGGACTATTTAACTGCAATCTTCACATGCCAATTTAGATGGAATCTTTTGCTTTACTATATCCTACTCTATAAAATGTTCTATCATTGATTTCCTCTGACTAGCAGGATTCTGTAAGTTAATTTCAATTTAGTGCAGCAAACTTTAAGAATATGATTCAGTTTACAAAGTACATATCACAAGGTCACTCAGTAGGAAGAACCCAGGCTTTGGGGTCAGACAGACTTATCAACTTTCCCAGGTTATCAGCCTTCTTTCTTCATTTGCAAATAGGAAAATAAAATTTACTTCCACAAGTGGTTGTGAGGCTGTAATACTCTTCTCACAAAGGTGAGTGTTTCGTAACTGAGTTTGCTTCCCTTTTCAGGAGCCATCGTTTGTGGGAAGTACAGTAGAACTACACTGTGCAAGTAGGAAGAAATCTTACCTTGCATGTATAGACCACTTTGCAGTTTTCCAAAACACTTATACATTCATATCCTCCTTTGACAGACAATATCATACACCCAAACCCATTGTACCTAGGTGGTAGATACAATTAGGCACAATTTTCCTTAATAAATTTAAAGAGTAATGTTTTCTTTCATCCAAAATTACATAGATAGAGCTAGAGGATATCAGTAGTTCTTAAAAATGGAAACCCTGTCCTAAAATGTAGCAGAATTTTTTCTTTTCCTTGAGAAGTAGACCTGTTATATTAGACCCTTTTTTTTCATTCTTAAAATATTTTGAATTTAAATTTGAATCATTTGTAGGTATACCACCACTAAGCTTAGAATGATTTTCCAATGATTATTTTAACAATAATAAATTAAGTTCCTAAATTGATCTATAAATAAGTGTGGATTTATAAGCTTATTTTAAGTTATTCAAAATGGATTTTTTCTGTTGGATTTCATGCGGAACTCTGTAGGAAAAGTATTGCCAATACATATAAATAGTGACACCTACTGGTTAAATTGAGGCCAATTTGTTTGCTAAATTCTGTCTGCCTTATTCTGACTGTAAAATCCTGATGGCTCTTCCACAGTTACTGTGTTTAGGAGCACATTAAGGCTATGTGTAATCCAGCCAGTAAATTAACCTTTGTTTTCTCTCTTTCAGTCATTAATGATAAATCTGCCATTGAAAAGAATCTCAAATCACTGACAGCACTTGCATGAGCTGTTATTTTAATTGTATGCATAGGGCTTTTATCTCATAGCCATCATCTTTGTTTCTTTCAATATAATATAGTTTATTCAAACTCCAAAACTCACTATGAAGTTGAAGAGAAATAGGGATTTGGATTAGTCATCAGCTTTACAGAAGTCATGTCCAATTTTAGAAATCTTGAACAAGAAGCTTTCTTTGTCCTTAGTAGCAAGTTGGAATTTGGGGATCTTAATTATTCCCTTTGTTTCACATTTTGCTTTTAAATACAATTGCAGCTATTTAATGAACAAATTAATTGCATGTCACACATTTGCTAATTGTTCAAATGATATAAATGATAATGCCTCAAGTTTTAATGAGTGTGTTCAGTTACAAAGATGCCATGTAAGAATCAGGGACATAATTCCAGGTCCCTTGCATCCACTCTATTACTGGATAGAGATGCATTGTGAACCACCCGGTTCATTTGTGAACCACCTGGTTTCATTTTTATCCACACAGGTTTTGATGTCTCTGAACAACTTATCAGAGTGCTTGGCAGAGAAGCAATGATTGCACTGGGTCCTTACTGAAGTGAGATGGAAACTGCCTAGCAGAATGTCTCTATACATTGTATGCACTATATAAATACTTGTTGAATAAATGAACAACGTTGAAGTCCACTGAGTATATTTCACAGTTCATTCTATTTATTGTACACATGTTAATCTTCATTTAGGATATGTGTTTTAAAATGTACTCAGGATTTGTTTTACTCAGGTATGGTAAGACACTCAGATACAGAAATGACTGTCATGAAGGAAGAATTTTTTTATACTCACAGATTCCCTGGAAACAAGAGCCACGGCACACCATACAGGGCCGCATAGGGGAGAATTAGGGTCAGTCAGGAGGCAGAGGGAGCAAGGAGAAAGCATGGGCAAGAACTTTTATTGTGGTTTTCACAGGAAGGAATGGGCAAAGCAGGGTAAACAGTCTTAGGATCGGCTACTTTGAGTAATTTCAGTGGGCTCTGGAGTGTAGGGGCTGCCCTGAGTATTCTGGTATTCCTAGGAATTATCTAACCCTGGGAGAAGCAGTCCCTCCCTGGTCAGCAAGGCCCCAGATGTCAGAGCATCAAGAATATAGAAAGTAAGAAAGTATAGTTAGTATGGTATGGGTTCAGGCATGCTCACACTTTTTTTTCCCTTCTCTTCCTCCTTCTTCAGCTAAGGTAGACCTTACTCATTAGGAGAATCAAGATTCAGAAGCCCAGAGAGACAAACACTTAAGTAGTTTTTGAATTACTTCTATCTGGATAAACTATATAATATACCTGTGCAATTCAAGTCTCAAATTTATCTTTTGGTTTAGGTTGTATTTTCCATCATTTTATTCATTACTATAGTGTAATGAGGCTAGCAGTTCTGAATAAGGTTAACTTTTAAAATTGCATTGGAAAGATGGATTACTAAAAAGAGTGTTGCCTATTCATCTCAATTCCACAATCTCCTTTAAATATAAACATAGGAGTATGTGTATTTGTAAAATATTCAGTGTAGGTCCTAAGTGGCAACATAGAACTGCGATTAGGAGTCAGATGGCCCAAGTGTTTTTTTTTAATATATAAGTTTCAGGCGTACACCATTGTAATTTGACATATGTATGCACTATGAAGTGATCCCCACCACATGTGTAGTTACCATCCATCACCATACAGTTGACCCCCTTCATCCGTTTTGCCCACCACCCGCCATGCCCCTTCCTCTCTGGTAACCCTAATCTGATCTCTGTATCTATGAGTTTGTCTTTGTTTTATTTTGTTTGTTTGTTTTGTTTTTTGATTCCACATATATGTGAAATCATACAGTATTTGTCTTTCTTCTGACATTTCATTTAGCATAATGCCTCCAAGGTCCATCCATGTTGTTGCAAAGGGTAGAATTTTGTTCTTTTTTAATGGCTGAATAATATTCCATTGTATATATAGATGTAGATAAAGATATAGATACCATAGCTTTTTAATTCATCCATCATTGGAAACTTAGGTTGTTTCCATATCTTGGCTATTGTAAAAATTGCTGCAATGAACATACGGTTGCATATATCTTTCTCTTTTTTTTTTTTGCATATATCTTTTTGAATTAGTGTTTTTGTGTTCTTTGGATAAATACCCAGATGTGGAATTGTTGGGTCATATGATAGTTCTATTTTTAATTTTTTGAGGAATCTCCATGCTGTTTTCCATAGTGCCTGAAGCAATTTACAGTTCCACCAACAGTGTACGAGGGTTCTCTTTTCTCCACATCCTCTCCAACATTTGCTATTTCTTATCTTTTCTATTATAGCCATTCTAACAGGTGTGAGGTGATTTCTTAATGTGGTTTTGATTTTCATTTCCCTAGCAATTAGTGATGTTGAGCATCTTTTCATGTGCCTGTTGGCCATCTGTATGTCTTCTTTGGGAAAAATGTCTATTCAGATCCTCTGCCCATTTTAAAATCAAGGTTTTTGTTGTTGTTGTTGTTGAGTTATATGAGTTCTTTATATATTTTGGATATTAACCCCTTACTGGATCTATGATTTGCAAATACTTTCTCCCATTCAGTAGGTTGCCTTTTCATTTTGATAATGGTTTCCTTTGCTGTGCAGAAGCATTTTAGTTTGATGTAGTCCCATCTGTTTATTTTTGCTTTTGATTCCCTTGCCTTCGGAATCGGATCCAGATGTTTTATTACTGTTTCATTCTCCTTACTAGTAATTGGTCGCTTCAGATTTTCTATTTCTTCATAATTCAGTCTTGGAAGATTGTATATTTCTAGGAATTTATCCACGTCTTCTAGGTTGTTCAATTTGCTGCTGTAGAGTTGTTCATAACAGTCTCTTATGATCCTTTGTATTTCTGTTGTATCAATTGTAACTTCTCTTTCATTTGTGATTTTATTTATCTGAGTCCTCTCTTTCTTTCTTGGTAAGTCTAGCTAAAGGTTTGTCAATTTTGTTTATCTTTTCAAAGAACTACCTCTCAGTTTCATTGATCTTTCCTGTTGTTTTCTTAGTCTCTAATTTATTTCCGCTCTCATCTTTACTATTTCCTTCCTTCTACTAATTTGGGGCTTTGTTTGTTCTTCTTTTTCTAGTTTCTTTAGGTGTAAAGTTAGATTGTTTATTTGGAGTTTTTATTGTTTCCTGAGATAAGCCTATATTGCTATGAACTTCCCTTTTAGAACTGTTTTTGCTGCATCCTATAGATTTTGGTATGTCATTTTTCTGTTTTCATTTGTCTCCAGGTATTTTTTAATTTCTCCTTTGATTTCTTCAATGACCCATTAGATGTTCAGTAGCATGTTGTTTAATATCCATGTTTTCGTGTTTTTTCCCATTTTTTTCTTGTGATTGACTTCTACTTTTGTACCATAGTGGTTGGAGAAGATGCTTGATATGATTTCAGTCTTCTTGAATTTATTGAGATTTATTTTTTGACCTAACATATGATCTATCCTGGAGAATGTTCCACATGCACTTGAGAAGAATGTATATCTGCTGCTTTCGGATGGAATGTTCTGTACATATCTATTAAGTTCTTCTGATCTAATGTGTTATTTAAGTCTGAGCTTTCCTTATTGATTTTCTGTCTGGTTGAACTATCCATTGGTGTAAGTGAAGTGTTAAAGTTACATACCTTTGTTGTATTGCTTTCATTTTTTCCCTTTAAGTCCATTAATATTTGCTTTATATATGTTGGCCTCTGCTGTTGGGTGCATGTACATTTATAAATGTTATATCTTCTTGCTTGATTGACCTGTTTATTATTATGTAATGCCCTTATTCATCTTTTATTAATCTTTGTTTTAAAGTTTATTTTGTCTGATATGACTATAGCTACTCCAGCTTTCTTTTCATTTTCATACACATGAATATATTTCTCCGTCCCTTCACTTTCAGTCTGTGTCCTTTCTTCTGAAGTGAGTCTCTTGTATGCAGCACATAGATGGGTCTGGTTTTTTTTAATCCATTCAGCCACTATGTCTTTTGATTGTCAAATTTAGTCCATTTTCATAAAGTTCTTATTGACATGTGTGTTAATTTCATTAGTAGTTTTCTGACTGTTTTTGTAGTTCCTCTCTGTACCTTTCTTCTCTTTCTCTCTTCCTTTATGTTTTGGTGGTTTTCTTTAGTGTTATGTTTCTATTCCTTTCTCATTTTCTTTTGGTTATTTACTATAGGTTTTCTCCTTGTGGTTACCATGAGGTTCACATAGAACATACTATGCAAATAGTAGCCTGTTTTAAGTTGGTAGTGACTATAATTTGAACACATTCCAAAGCTTTATCTTTCACCCCCTGTAATGTGAATGTTATTCTTCTTCATGTTGTCCCAAAGGTCCCTTAAAGTATATTTACTTTTCTTAATTCTTTTTAAATTTTGCTGCTCTGTCTGGGTGAGTTCTATTGCTTTGTCTTCCAGCTCATTGATTTGTTCTTCTACCTCATCCAGTCTGCTACTGAACCCCTCTAATGTATTTTTCAGTTCAATTGTAACTTTTGTTTGGTACTTTCTTATGTTTTTTTATCTCTTTGTTGACGTTCTCACTGTGTTCATCCATTCTTCTCCTGAGTTCAGTGAGCATTTTTATGACCACTACTTTGAACTCTTTATCATGTAGTTTGCTTATCTCTGTTTCATTTAGTTCTTTTTCTGAGTTTTTTGTCTTGTTCTTTTGATTGGAACATATTCTTTTGTGTCCTTATTTTGCCTAATTTTCTGTGTTTGTTTCTATATATTAGGTAAATCAGTTCTCCCAGTCTCAAAGGAGTAGCCTTATTTAGGAGATGTTCTGTGGGGCTCAGAGGCACAATCCCACCTGGCCACAAGAGCCAGGTGCTCAGGGGGTGTCCCCTATATGGGCTGCATACACCCTCCTGTTGTGTTGGGGTGTGGCTATTGCTGTGGCATGCTGATGGACTGGGCTGGACCCTGGACTGGCTGCAGGGCCTGGCCGTGGCCATTCCAAGTATTAATCCCAGCTCCAAACCTTATTAGCTGTGTGACTTTGGACTGGTTATTTAGCATCTCCAAGTCTTTGTTTTCTCACCTATGAAATGGGGTGATAACAAAAAGTACCTATCAAATGATTTGTTGTGAGAATTAAGTGTGATGTTGATAAAGTGCTTAGGAAGTACATGGCATGTAGAATGATCAAGAGATTAATCCATTGTTATACTTCAGTGATTCTTACAAAATGTACTTATGGATTGACTATGAGACCAGTTTTGTTAAAAAGGTAAAAGTTGTTTATGGAATTGATTCTGCTGTAGGAAATACATTGTATTTGACATAGAAATTACAGCAAAAGACACAATTTTTAAAAGACATGAAATTTTGGAGAAGGGCTTAGATTGCATTCTTCTGATTTGTTCATTAAACTTCATTTTTCCATTTAAAATCTTCAAATGCCTAATTTTCCATCATCACCATCTCTTTACAAACAAAATTCCCAAAATTCCTTTAATAATTTGTATGTTAAAAAATAGCACAGAGGGGGCTTCTCTGGTGGCGCGGTGGTTGAGAGTCCGCCTGCCGATGCGGGGTACGCAGGTTCATGCCCTGGTCGGGGAGGATCCGGCGTGCCACGGAGCGGCTGGGCCCTTGAGCCGTGGCCGCTGAGCCTGCGCGTCCGGAGCTTGTGCTCCGCAATGGGAGGGGCCACAGCGGTGAGAGGCCCGTGTACCGCAAAAAAAAAAAAAAAATAGCACAGAGTTCTAAACTCTAAGTTTTCAAATTCATGCTAAGTGAAGTTATTGTTTTCCCTTGAGTGTCACACCCACTGGATTAGTCACAAATAGCTATATTAAGGATGTTGTTCGCATTGTTTAAACACTAGCAATTCTGACCCACCCAGTTCAGCTACAATTTTAAGAGCAACCTGACACAAATTTTTTTTTATTCCACATAAGAAAAATAAGAAGCCCCTGTCACTTGGAACATATGCAAAATAATATATAATGTAATGCTTTTAAGTGTGGAAAAGTGCTTCATACAGTATAGCCTGGCATTCAAGTCTATTACTATGCAGGAGAACTCTTTTACAGTGATTCAGTGTAATGCCTAATTTTATTGGTGCATTACAAAGAAAATATGTAAAAGCATACATAGAATGAAATTTTAAAGTGGCCTAATGAATTGAAATTACCTCAGTAATGTACTAATTGAATCAATTAGTCAATTTCTTTCATGCTGATTTTAGTCTCCTGTGAGTAATTCTCAGACAAAAATGAGATGGGGATGAACTTGGATAATTCTGGATGGAGAAGCCCTTTAGGTGAATCTGGGGTGAAGAGGATCCCTCCCATTGCATTTCTCTATTCTGCTTCTGCATCTCAGTACCATAAGCCATCCCAATGCCTGCTTATAGAATACACAGCTACTGCTGCCTTTTGCCCATATTTTCAAAATGTCTAGGAAATTCTTGTGGAGAAATATCAGCACTGGAAGCAGGGCAACCTCTAGTTCCAACAGAACAATTCATTCATTCTATAAGTATTTTTTAAATGACTAGAATGAGCAATGCTATGCTGGCTGCTGGGATACAGCAATAAATAAGAAAGACAAGGTCCTGTCCTCATAGAGCTTACATTTTATTAGGAAACACAGGCATTAAACAACTAATTACAACATTGATTTTTTTCACAGTCACAGTTTCCTTCTTGAACTGTGGGGCACAGTTCAGAGTAGGAGAGGAGAAGCAGAGACCTTTCAGAGAGCAGATAGAATGTGAATGGAGGATGGCCCATAGCCATCTGCCCATCACCAGGAGAGAGCCTGGATTCAGCTCACAGAAAGAAAGAGAAAAAGAAAGAGAGAGAAAAGAGGGAGAGAGCGAGGGAAAAGAATGGGGGGGGGTGGAGAGAGAGAAAGGAAGGAAGGGAAAAGGGGAAAGGAAGAAAGGAGGAAGGATAAAGGTACCCAAGACCTCACTTGAATTCTTGCATCCAGTTGTTTTGGAATCAGCTCCACACTTGTGTTTCCAAGTTAAGACAGAAAATTCCTCTTTTGCGTATGGATGTACACAAGTTTGTGTTGGTTTCTTGTTATTTGAAGCTAAAAGAGTTCTGACCAACATAACTTTTAAGTATTGGTATAAATTGAGTATCTTTTTGAATATCAAAGAAGCAAAAAATTATAATATTTCAGAAGGTGAACAAGTAATGGCTTCATGAGATTTAATTGTGGACTTGTTGAATATTAGAGTTCGAAGGGATTTACTTAGACAAAGCTTGCAATGAGGCAGAAATAACCCACTGACCACTCCTGGCAGATGTAAACTTGTCTCTAAACCAGTGGTCCTTAACACTGATAACAGTGGTCCTGGAGGACATTCTGGAAGAAAGTAGGGCACTTGTGGGTTGTCATAATAATTTTGTGGGGTCTACTGCCATTAGGGAGGGACCGGGGGGTTGGGCATGCTGCAATGTATGGGTGTTCCACACAGTAAAGAATTATCCTTCATCCTGCAAGATTTTGGAATGTCCAGCAGGCTATCCCTGTAGGTTAAAAGCCTGTTTACCTGAACCCACAACTTAAATCCATTTTTCATATTAAACATAAAATGTTTTTGCAAGCTTTCAATATACAGTGCATTTTCCAAGTACACAATTACATGTAAATCAAGGGAACATTGTATTTTGTTTTATTCAGAATTTCTTCAAGAGTTAGTTTCCCTTTTGGAAAACTCACATGACTCACAGCAAAAGCACTGATGGTATTTGAGTCACTGATTCAACACACCTGCATCAGCATGTGTTTGTAGCTGTTGTGCTCCTCATGATTCAATGGGCTCTGTCTTCTATAGTCACACTCTAGCCCTTACATATTGAGATATAATTTAGAACCAGAAGTCTTCAACCTTCTCAGTCATCAAGATAGGCCTTTCTGGTGATGTTCACTTTTACAACTTGGATAAGATGGTTTTGGACAGGTTCTTCACTGTAAAATTAATTACTAAGTATTTTATACTTTCGTCCACTAGTATTAGCCTCCATTGATGACTTTGTTTGAAAAAACTATTACTATGATCTTTTCCTATGTCCATCAGTCCTTCTATATTTCTTAGTTGGCATTCTACTATAAACTAGACTTTTCTCTTCTCCCTCACATATTAATTCATTTATTTATTTATTATCAGTATGGGCTCATGGATTCCTATTGTATTCAATTAGTTATAATCCATACAATCAATACTAAAATTTCACTGTTCACATTTTTAAAGATTTGGCCAGTGGGAGCCCCATCCTGTTGGTCTCTTCTCCCTGACTCTCTCCATACCTGCCAGCCAAGCGGACCCAGTCTGCTTGCTCTGGTCACGTTGACCTGACACCCTTGCCAAACCTGGCCCATACCCATCTCCCAAGCAGCTATGAATCGAAATGATGAGCTTGGCACAGCTCTTTTAATAACCTTTATTTCAGCTATTTTTTTTAGGTTATTGAGATCATATTGAATTTTGATTCTGTCATCCAGTGCATTCACTGTCCCTCCTACTTTTGAGCCACCTAAGCATTTAATACATTTTATATTCAAGTTGTTGATAAAATCTTGAACATAACAGAGCGAGACTTTCCTGCTATTAGAGATATCCTTTCCAGGGGGAATTGATACATTAATACACATCTGTGTATGTCATTGTTCAACCAGCTCCAAACTTACTTTTAATGATTATCCAGTTTACATTTATTCATTGTGACCACAAGAATATCTTGAGACATTTTTTTCTAATGGTGTGCCAACATTAAAATGCGCTCTGTCTATGCATAGTAGTGACCTCATAAAAGATAAAAATTATGTTAGTTTGACGTAAGATGTTATTAATGAACCCATGCTGGCTTCTACTGCTCATTGCTTTCTTATCAGAGGGGTTAAGTAACTTGCTCAAAGTATTGCTACTAAATGAAGTCCTGGAATTTGAATCCAGGCTGGTGTATCTCTCAAGCCTTGCTCTTTTCACAGCATCTCCATCAGTTTACATGGAGATGGCGAAAGGACTTCCTATTTCTGCTTTTACATTATGCTACTTTAATGAGATTGCCAGGGTACAAGTCTTGGCCCATAGGCATGCCCAGTGGCAAGACAAGGGTTAACGTAGGACCCAGGAGTTACCACTGTCTCAGGTCCCTGGTAAGTATACAGGCAGCTATTATTTCCAGTTTTTTGAATCCCTTCCCAAGATGTCCTACTGAACTTCCCATTTGATGTATAGATTGAAACCTAACTTAGAAAAGCAGGTGTATGTCTCTTTGATTAAAAGCCAAGCATTTCTAAAACACAGTTGTGAAACTGAATTATTTGTACATGTGAAATATTTACTCGACATTATTTTCTCTCTCAGAATATCAGTATTTCAAATATAGGTCTCTATGTAGCTTTTTAGTTCAAGAAAGTTAAGAATTTTTTGGTTGTTGTTTACTTTCTTTATAACACCTTTAATCTAAGGCTCACAGCTTAGAAAAGCTCACTACAGCTTAGAAATGCCACAAAAGCCACAGACATACCCCTACCCATGTACTTGAAGAAGGTGGCTTTGCCTGACAAAATAAGAAAAGAGTAACAAACAAAAATCTCCCTAAGTACTAGGAGTGATCTATTGAGGCTTTTTGCTGGATATGGTAGAATGTTGTGTGCAAAGATCACATTCTTGAGGTTGTGGTTGTGTTGAAGGGGTAAGAACAGAGGAAGAGGAAGGATTCTGAACAAAGGAAGATTTAACTTGACTAGCGGGGAGAAAAATCCCCACAGTGCAGTCTGTAAATTCAAGAGAAATGGTGGGAGTCCTCACCGGGATACTCGGAGATGAACTGCACAAAATAACAGAGACCCTTCTGTGGGGAACCATCCCAAGCTGGCAGCTTCTCAGACAAGTCTACCCACCAGGACCAGAGGCACTTAAGGCTCTATGGCTCTCTCAGCTTCTGTGTAATGGGTCCCTGCCTACTGCCTCTCAGGAAAATGGCCTGTGGGCCCCTAAGTCCTTCTAGTGCAAGGGATTCTCACAATGCTGTGTTGCACCTGAAACTGAGCCAGCATGAGGACCCTTGAAAAGAATCCTATGAGCTCATTGATTTTATCCGTACAAATATCTTTTTTCTACACAAAATCTTTATACAAAGGAACATTTCCATTCCCTGTCATGATCTAATAAATCTAGGTATTTTCTCAAGGTTTTATTCACTGTTCAGAAAACAATACTGCTGACGCCGCTTGTTGTACCCCTCCCCACACATATTCTTCACATCATCCACAGTAATTGAAGCGCAGTGTTTGATGGAAACAGAACTGCCTGGAATAAAGACCACATTGTCTAGCTTCTCTCTTAACTGCAAGCAGCAATGTGAATAATTGGCCAGTGACTTACAATTAGAAGTGTTACTGGAAAGCTTCCAGGAAAACATACTTAAAAGATCGTGTAAGCATGCCCTCTGCCTGCTCCTGGGAACATTAATTTGATGCTTCAACCATCATATTGGACCATGAAGATGGAGGTCACAGCCCAGGATTGGAAGAGAGGTCAGCTAGAGCTTTTTTCCTGAAGCCTTAGCAGAGTCTCCATCCCACCTCTGGATGACGAACCTTCAGACATCCATGAAGACTGAAATAAGCTGTTATTTGGAGAAGGTTTCTTTCATCTGTAGCCAATGCTAGTCCTACCTGGTATTAGTACAAATTAGTATAAATATTAATATTAGTATAAGAAATATAAGAAAGACGTTACTGACCATCTCCCCATAATAACACTCTAGCTTTTTCTTTTTATCACATCTCCTCTTAATCCTGTTCTGAAATAATGACATACAGTCTAAAGGAATTGTTAAATTTTCAACTTGTCTACCTGAGTATTGACTTAGAAGAGAAATACACGCTTAATTTTTTTTTGACTTCTAAGTAAAATTACGATATGCTAATATTAAGGTGCCAGGCAAAGCAGACGGCGTCCTTTGCGTATTTTAAGTTTCTTTAGGACACTAAGGGAGTAGAAGAGTCTCTGAAAGTGAAAGCTCTGGTCCCATTAATGTGTCCCTCCTCTCTGGATCCTCCCATTCTCTGCCTCCCCAAGGACCCTCAGACATATGAGATCAGAACTCAGGAGAGAGGCAGGCTAGAGATATTAGATGAGAGTCATCAACATATAGGTGACAGTGAAAGCAAAGGGCTGAATCCAATTATTCAAGAATAAAGAGATAAGTGAAAAGAGGGTCTCTGATGAAGTTCTGCAGAAAGTTCACATTTAAGTAATGGGTAGAGAAAGGGAACGCTACAATGAAGACCGTGAAGAAGTGGTCAGAGATTCTGAAGGAAAAACAAACAAAACAGAAAGGACATTATCCATGTCTTTTGTTGATTAACTGGTGAACAGTGTCAGCTTCTTGTGATCTGGGAAATAAGATATGAATGGATAGATGGTTACTTGGATGTAGCAACTAGGAGGGCATCAGTGAGGACTGATGGAAAGAGCAGTTTCAGGTGGCAGGAATGGGGGTGGAGAGAGGTTCAGGCAGGAGGGGGATGAGATTCTGTGCATAGACATATCCAAGGCTACATCCAACACACAAACTATTGTGCTCAATGGCAAAGTCAGTTGTTTGATTTTTTTTAAAAATATTTATTTATTTGGCTGCGCCAGGTCTTAGTTGCGGCACGTGGGATCTTCAGTCGCAGCATGTGGGATCTATCTAGTTCCCTGACCAGGGATGGAACCTGGGCCCCCTGCATTGGGAGCGTGGAGTCTTAACTGCTGGACCACCAGGGAAGTCCCAGTCAGTTGCTTGATTTATTGGACTTTTCAAGTACTTGAAAGCAAATTAAAATTTGTGTGCAGACTCAACCTTTGTTGGAGGAAAAAGAGAACTGGAAGGCAGCTTTTCTGGAGGGCAGATCTTTTTTATGGCAGGCACCACAGTGCTGCCAAAGTGCCTGGTTGGGGCTTCTGGGAAAGGCAGGGAAGCACTAAGGGCCACCACTAGGTTGAATCTTCGCATCAGCGTTGAAAGGCATTAGAGATCTGAGCCACTGCTCTGCTGTACCCAAAATCGGGCAATTACCACAGGGAGGGAGGCTGAAACCTGGAAGAGAAGAAGCCAGGCCGAGAGCCTGAGAAACTGACTGGCCTTTTGGGAGCTAGAATTAGGATGGAAATTTGGAACTTGGAAGACTTTCTGTCTTTTTTCCCATTGTTTGTATTTTTTTATAATTATTTTCTTTTTGCAAAAGCTTGGTATGTTGTAAAGTTCTCTAATCATGTATAGCCAGTTTCTTCTTTTTATCTCTCTTTCTCAGTGCCTAGACTTATCGTGTGCTAAATATATTTCACCATTTTATTTACTTCGGGCTGAAGTGCTGACACCATATGTGACTTCTCCACATCCAACTCCAAGCTGCGCATGTCAAAGATAAATCACTGTAATTATTTATTCTCTTGAAAAGGAGCAGAAGGTGGAAAAGCGAAACTAATATGCACCTTTACCCACCCAAATGAAGCTCTGGAACCCGATTGCTCTGAACCCTTAACTTTTGGCTCCCTAGTTCCAGATGCTCTAACAGTCTGAGATAATTGAGGTTTGTGGAACAAGTTGGGAAGTTTTACTTATTTTTCAAAGACTACCAACCACAGCTACATATTTATCAGGATTTTTATTGAGTCCTACAGTGTCAGCTGTTAGGGCTGGTAAATTCATCAAAAACGCAGAAATAAACTGAAAACTAGAGGTCTGGAATTCAGGATGAGCTTTCAAAGCTAGGACTAGGGAAGTTTTTCTTTGGTTGCTTTGTTTATTTTTTAGAAGGCAATTTTTTTTCTCACTAGCCATTTTCTTAGGTAACTTAAAATGCAATCATAATCACCAACTCGGATCCCCTTCCCTTCCTGGTGGCAGAAAAAGAAGTTTATTAAAAATTATTTCCTATTCCAGTCTGAGGCAGAAAGAGAAGTTTTCCGGACAATTTTTTCTTTAGATGGATGGTCAGAAAAATGGCCCACATAAGTACCTTGAACTGGCTTTGTAAGGATAACATGCATAAAGGTGATCACTGTTTTCTTCAGGAAATGTACCAGTGTCAGGGCCTTAATGTCAAATACAACCTCTTATCCCAACACAGTTGCCAAGTGCTACTTAAAAAAATATAATTTTCTGCTGCAAAAATTTCTTGGTTCATTGCTGAAGAGTACTTTCCAGGCCTTTGGGAAAAACCGTGGTGGGTCAGAAGCGGTTCATGTTTTCCTTTTCCCTACTCTTGCCTTTTTATTTTAAACACTTTAAAAATGTAATCTCTTAATCACATGCTGCCCAAAGAAATCTTGGTGGAAAATGGGTTTAACCCATTTTCATATAAGCAAATTTTTTAGATGATGAAAGCTAATCATAGCAGATTATCATAGCAGAAGCCAAGAAAATAATATGCAGATTCCAATTCATTGAAGGTCAGTTTTTTAGAAGCTAATTTGTAGACTAACATGTCAAATTTATATGAATTTACAAAATTCACTATTTTCTTTTACAGAATGTTCAATTTAGCAAAATGTCAGCATTTCATATGGGAATCTTTCAGCTCTTACTTTTTTCTTTTTTTCTAAATTAATTAATTTATTTTTGCTGTGTTGCGTCTTCGTTTCCATGCTTTCTCTAGAGGGCTTTCTCTAGTTGTGGCAAGGGGGGGCCGCTCTTCATCGCGGTGCGCGGGCCTCTCACTATCGCGGCCTCTCTTGTTGCGGAGCACAGGCTCCAGACGCGCAGGCTCAGTAGTTGTGGCTCACGGGCCTAGTTGCTCCGCGGCATGTGGGATCCTCCCAGACCAAGGCTCGAACCCGTGTCCCCTGCATTAGCAGGCAGATTCTCAACCACTGCGCTACCAGGGAAGCCCTCTTACTTTTTTCTTAATATACAAGTTTGTTTTAGATAAATTCTGATTTATTTTAGACAGTTTTACATTTGAAATTAAAAGTTAAAGCTGTTAGAAATGTGAACATAAATATGTAAAATCAATAAACCTGATAAGTTGGTCATTTGGCAAATTTTGATGAAAACTTGATGTGTGGTGACTAGATCAAGACACGGCCACCCTGTGTAGTGTGTACACTGCATAAATCCAGGGCACAATTCACATAGGCTATGAAATGAATGGGGCCACTTAGAGTTGTGGAACACGGAGACTCCAGATCTGAGCTAGATCCTAAGTGGTCTGGTCCCAGCCAAGTGGCATGTTGGGAGCTCCATTAAACAAACCAGCAACTCCAGTCTAATTTGGAGGAGCATACATGTCCTAGAAGTTCAAACTAAGGGGATAAAGCAGGGCCATTAGCACAACTTGTAGGATATGATAGAATCGTCTGGCAGAGATTTTTTAAATGCTTATATCCAGGTTGTACCCCAGACCAATTAAATGAGAATCTCTTGGTGGGATCCAGGAATGGACAATTTTCAAAAAGGTTATTAGGCAATTGCAATATGCAACTTTTGTATAGTAAAGAATTTGACTGGCATCTGTCCCTAGTTCCTGGAGGGGACACTCTAAATTCTTGGAATTCCCCCAGTGACAGGAGTGTCTTTGTTATTCATGGTGGGCCCTTGGATCACACCTGTGGTTTTGTTTTGTTGTTTGCTTTTGTTTTTTAAGAAGCGGTTGGCTATTATTTATTTATTTATTTATTGGCTGTACCGCGTGGCATGCGGGATCTTAGTTCCCCGACCAGGGATCGAACCCATGCCCCCTGCAGTGGAAATGGGGAGTCTTAATCACTGGACCGCCAGAGAAGACCCCACACCTCTGTTCATACTCAGGAGATGACTCAGAATGGGGGCTGCTCAGGCCCCAAAGGCCAACCATGGGGTCAGAGAGTTGAGTCTTTGAGGCACAATGATATTAGTACACGCTTTCAACCTCCAGGAAGGGAGGAGGGCTGGAGATTGAGCTCAGTCATGTGGCCAGTGATTCAATCAATTATGCCTATATAGTGAAACCTCAATTAAACTCTGGACACTGAGGCTTGGGGGAGCTTCCTGGTCGGTGAACACATTGATGTGCTGGGAGGGGGACGTGTCCTTATTCCATGGCAAGAAGGCATGTAGACCCTCCCAGATCTCCCCCTATGTATTCTTCATTTGGCTGGTCTTTGGATACAAAGGATTTGTATCCTTTACAATAAAACTGTAATCATAAGTATAGCACTTTCCTGACTTCTCTAAGTCATTCTAGCAAATTATCAAACCTGAAGGGGTAGTAGAAACTCCCGAAATTTGCAACCAGTTGATCAGAAGGGCAGGTAGCCTGGAGACCCCCAGACTTGCAGCTGGTGCCTGAAGTAAAGGCAGTCTTGTTGGGGACTTCCCTTAAACCTACAGAGTCTCATGCTAACTATAGGTGCTTAACATCAGAATTGAACGGTAGTATGGCGGCAACCACGCTGAGAACCACTCTTCCAGGAAATGGTGGTTCAGAGCATTGAGTGCCAGAATCAAATCATCCATCCAGGTCAAGGCAGGGGCACTATCAGGGTCCAACTAGGATGAGAGTGTGAGTAGGGAAGGAGGTAGAGGGCAGGCAGGAATGAGATACAAGGGCTTGGCCTTAAAGTCCCTTATGGGAATGAGAGTAGATATTATGAACCAGGACAAAAGGTCAGTGTTGCAAAGTGCCCATAGGTTGTAGCTTAGTGCTCAAAAAAATGAGCTCCATCGTCCCCAGAGGCAGAGGGTACAAAACCACAGGCTCTTTCCAACATCACCACCCCCAGAAGTTACTGGAAGGAAGCTCTCCATTTAAACAGGACTCATTTTATGACTAGGGTGGAATTGAACTAGCACGTGATGGAGTTATCATTGCTATGGCTGGATGGATCGAGAGTCAGTAAGTACACGATTTAAATAATTAAAATCCTTCCCATAAGTGGCTTCTTAAAAAAGTATGCTTCAGGGATCAAAGCTCCTGCATGTCGCGCCACGTGGCCAGAAAAAAAAAGTATGCTGAGCATACGATCATTTCAATATGTCTTGGTGTCTTGGATTTCTTGATATTTGAAGTCTGAATGAGAAGCTCTTGTCAAGGTTGGGTTGTCACTGAGAAAGGTGAACTGACTGGCTGGCTTCCAAGTGGTCTCACAGGGAGACATTTACCTTAATGCATTTATCACATTCCACAGTCTCTCTTAGCTGTCCAGATGCATAATTTCCATCTTGCCACTACTGTAGAGTTGATCCAACTTGGACAAGCCAACTCACACTGTGTAAACATCAGGTGTCTGAAGTATATAAACCAGAATATGTGTTAACTCCTAATACAACAATATGACTAGGATTTCTCTATACATAAAGCTGCTTGGGAAAAAAAGGTTAGAAAAATGTTTTATGGTGAGCATGCAGTGTATTTAGAGTGCCTAATGGCCCAAAGCTCTATGAGATGTACGGCGTCCATCTCTACCATGGGGCTGTGCACACCTGCTCTGTGACCAGCCTTCAGGCTCTCTGCGTGGCACAGGTAAGGCCCTGCAATACTTGCCTCTATGACTGTCCCTTTTCTTTGCTTTCTTTATTGATCAGTGTTCTCTGCTGATTGATTCTTCTTTCTTTAAATGTGTTGTTAACTTTAGTCAGGTTACTGTCAAACCTTGCGGGCCTGAGAGCCACTCTGTCTCTTTATCAAGGTGACTTTACCTAACTCTCCTCTGGTCCATCACGTAGTGATTTTATTTTGACTCTCAGAGGATAATTTTTAAAAATTATCTTTATTGTTTTCTTCTGATTTAAAAATGCACTTTTCATTGGAAAATTCAGAAATATATAAAAATAACTCATAATTCCACCATCTGGTTGAAACATAATTTTTTTTTTACTTACAAAGTTTGTTTCTGCATTACTGTATTCTTTTTTTTTAAAAAAACAGCTCTATTGATATAAAATTTACATATAAAATTCACTCATTTTAAGTGTACAGTTCAATGATTGTTAGTAAATATATGGAGCTGTGCAACCACCATCACGATCCAACTTTAGAACATTTCCATCTGCTCGAATTGATCCCTCATGCCCAATTGCTGGAGCCCCATTCATTACCTCCAGCTCCAGCAACCACTAATCCACTTCCATCTATAGATTTGCCTATCTGGACATTTCATAGCAATGGGTCATATAATATTTGATCTTTTGTTACAGGCCTCTTCCACTTAGCGTAATATTTTTGAGGTTCATCCGTGTTGTAGCATGTACTGTTCCTTTTTTTTATTGCAGAATAGTCTTCCATTATGTTTATAGCACATTTTATTTAACCATTCACTACTTGATAGAAGTTTGGATGGTTTCCACTTTTTGGCTATTATAAATAATGATGCTGTGAAGATTTAAATGCGAGTCTTGATGTGGACTTAATGTTTTCCTTCCTCTTGGGTAGATACCTAGAAGTGAAATTGCTGCACTATGTGGTAAATTTATGTTTAACATTTTAAGAAACTGTCAAACTCTTTTCTAAAGTGGTTGCACCGTTTTAAATTCTGGCCAGCCATGTATGAGGTTTCCAGTTTTTTCATATCATTGCCAACACTTGGTACTGCCTGATTTTTTGGTTGTAGTTATTCTAGTGGGTGTGAAGCAGTATCTCATTATGGTTTTAACTTGCATTTTCCTAATAACTAGTGATGTTGGACATGATTTCATGTGCTTATTAGCCACTTGTATATAGCCTTTGGTGACATGTGCATCAAGCCTTTTGTCTATTTCTAAAATCCAGTTGTTTTCTTATTATTGATTTGAAAGAATTCTTTATATATTCTAGATACTAGTAATTAATCAGACATATAATTTGTAAATTTTTTTCTTTTTCTACAACTTATCTTTTCATTTTCTTGATGGTGTCCTTTGAAGCACAAAATGTTTTAATTTTGATGAAGTCTAATTTAGCATGATTTATACCTTGCTCTACGATCTATTTTGAATTTTTCTGGAGTATAATATGAGATAAGGATCTAAATTCATCTTTGTGCATGTGGGTATTTAATTATTCTAATATCACTTGTTGAAAAGACAAGTCACATTGAATTGTCTTGGCCCCCTTTTCAAAAATCTAATGACCATAAATGCTTCTGAGCTACAAATGCTGTTCTATTGATTTATATGTTTTTTTTCTTGAATATCAATACCACGCTGTCTGGATTGCTGTCGTTTTATATGGAGTTTTGAAACTGGTAACTTTGTTTTTCTTTTTGGCAGTTCTACTCTGCTTTTTGAACAGTAGTCACCACTTGGTATGTTTTTTCTATTTCCTTTCTTGCTATCAGTTCCCATACCCGGTTGCTATCAGGGTATCCAATACTAGGACCCCCTTTTTCTTTTCTTCTCCTTCTCCCTCTTCTCCTCTTCCTCCTCCTCCTCTTCTTCCTTCTTTTTTTCACCAGCTCATCTTAGTTGTGCTTTACAAACATGCATTGCATTCCTATTGTATTCTGAGAGCAATGCCAGGCCCTATAGGGAGTATGGAGAATGAGCATGATTTCCCTGGTTTCAAGGAGTCCTTTTAGTAGCAGCTTCTGGTTTAGAATCAAAGAGGGCTAAGGGTAAACATTTAGTTATCTTTTGAAAACTCTGAGAGACAGATGGTTGGTCATACCGCGATTCCAACAACATAGCACAGAGCAGATGAGTTTGCGTTGGGAGGTGCCGTGCAATTGTTCTTACATCTTGGGCTCTGCACTTTACACACGGGTTCGTGCCCCGGTCCGGGAGGATCCCACATGCCGCGGAGCGGCTGGGCCCGTGAGCCATGGCCGCTGAGCCTGCGCGTCCGGAGCCTGTGCTCCGCAACGGGAGAGGCCACGGCAGTGAGAGGCCCGCGTACCGCAAAAAAAAAAAAAAGAGAGAGACACTGATAAATTAGACTAAGCCCAGAGAAGAATTGCCAGGGGGGTGAGTGTGACCGGAACCAAGTCAAAGGGGGAGAAACCGAAGAGAGTTTGGCTTGAGGAAAGATGGCCTGGTGTGTATGTGTCCCAGGAAAAGAAGGATGTTAAAAGTACGGGAGAGGATACTAAAGAAAGAGAAATATCTTCAAATATTTAATTAGAATTCATGATAGGAAGAACCTGGGAAACAAATTTCAATGCCAAGTGTTAACAATTTAATTGTGTCTGAAAATTAAATAAATTGTGTTGATAACATGCTTGCTAAGTCTAGAAGCATTTTAAATCACTTATCAGAGATATTGTGGAGTAAATTCAATAGATGGTGTTTTCTGAACTTCAGTCATTTGAATATAGTCTTCACAATTTTGCCATATGGGAAGGTGCAATTTGTACCATTTTTTGCTCAATGTTATCTTTGCATCAACTCCTTTTTTGTCTAAATACATTTATTTTTTTAATTTTTTTTTTTTTTTTTTTTTGCGGTATGCGGGTCTCTCACTGTTGCGGACTCTCCCGTTGCGGAGCACAGGCTCTGGACGCGCAGGCCCAGCGGCCATGGCTCACGGGCCCAGCCGCTCCGCGGCATGTGGGATCTTCCCGGACCGGGGCACGAACCCGTGTCCCCTGCATCGGCAGGCGGACTCTCAACCACTGCGCCACCAGGGAAGCCCTAAATACGTTTATTTTTAAATGAAACTTTAAATCACTACAAAAGAAAAAAGCTCTGTGCCTGTGATCTGGTCTCTGTTTGTTAAAAGGAACATTAATTGGTTGGAGATATGGTAACACCCAACTGATCATTTCTCTTCCTCCTGTTAGAAGGATTGAAAGAAAATTGAATGGGAAATTTTTTTTCTCACTAAGCAATTCAGTCTTTTTAATGTCATACCTGTGTGCCACTTAAAATCATGAATCTAGTCACACGTCTGGAAAGCCTACAGCGTGGGTGTAATTCATACCAGTGTTTCCCAATCTTTTTACAACTTGTCACACACAGAGAACGCTACTGTGTGGCACACTGGGGTAGACGAAGGCGGCTGCTTATCGCTTGGCAGAGACAACGGGCCCAAGGGAGCAGACTCCAGCCCAGGCAGCACCCCACTCCCAGCCCACCTGGGGCAGAGAAGATGGATATATTGACACACAACTACTTCTTCCAGTTAACATTCTATTAAGAGTTTTTGCTAGAAGCCTATAATTCTATACAACTCACTCTCTAAGTTTCTGGAATTCAGACCTTCAGCTTGAAGTAGTTACTTTTTGTATGTATGTCTGTGAACTCATAGGCTGACTACAGCCCATCTCTGCACCTTCTGGAATATTCTCTCTTGGAGGATTTGGCATCTCCCTTTGTACATATGACAGAGGAGCAGCAGTGAAATCAAGTTGCTATGTTACAATGGGAAAACAAATCCTCCTTACTCCCTAACCACCAAATGAAACCACAGACAGCTTCTCTTCTTGGGCTATAAATAGGATTATAAATCCTTTTCTCCAACTGATACCTTGGAAAGTCTGACTCAGTAAAAATGTGGTGTGAGTGTGTAAAGAAACCTTTTTTACAATCCTGCTAATCTTACATGTATAAATGCACTATAGTTCTGAAAACAATTGGTTCATTCTAAACCAAGTAGATGAGCAGGTAAGAGGAAATCGCTGTCTTTAAGAGCATAGCTTTTGGCTGGGCTTACCTTATTTGGAAGAATTTGAAATGTTGCTAAGGCTCCCTGTGGCTCTATGACTGGCGAACATCTGATACCAGTTTACAGATTCCATGATTCACTAAAGGATTTTGGTCTGTTTCTACTCCTTTAGTCCCCTGTCTTTATCCTAAATATTTCCCCACAAACAGACTTCAGCATTTTCCTAAATGGACAGATTATTTCTCTGAGTATATTTGTGTGGGGTTTTGTTTTGTTTTGTTTTTGCATTGTCTTCTTTTTTTCTAATTGTGGTGGTTTACTGTCACTGGTATTTTTCTTTTGAGTTCCTTTCTTGGGTGGGAGATCATTTTTGGCTTCAGACTGGAATGTCCCGGAATAACTGCTGTTTAAAAGACTACTTGTGTATTGCAGTTTTAAGGAACTCTTATGATTGAGGCTGAGATCTATCTACAGGCACCTAATAGAGTGGGAATATTTATACCTCTGATTTCTGCAATAAGAGTCCCACTACTTCAAAGTACATTTAGCCCAATTCTCTTCTCAGGCCTGGAAGATGCAAAGTAATAAATGGACACCTAGAGACTGAATGTTTTATGTCCCCCCAAATTCATATGTTGAAACCTAATCCCCAGTGTGATGGTATTTGGAGGTGGGGTCATTGGGAGTTAATTAGGTCATGAGGGTGGAGCCCTTATGAATGGGATTAGTGCCCTTATAACAAAGACCCCAGAGAACTCCCTTCCCCTTCTGCCCTGTGAAGACACAGCCAAAAGGCAACTGTTTATAAACCAGACATCAAATTTGCTGGCGCCGTGATCTTAGACTTTCCAGCCTCCAGAACTATAAGAAATAAATGCTTGCTGTTTAAGCCACCCAGTTCATGGTATTTTTGTTGTAGTAGCCCAAATGGATTAAGACTGGATGTTACAGCAAGAGACAGGATTTTGATTCTCAGTGCTTTTCAATCACCTGAGGACCTTGTTAAAATGAAGATTCTGAGTCAGTAGGTCTGGAGTAGGGACTGAGAAATTGTCTTTCTAACAAATTCCTAGATGACGCCGATGCTGCTGGTCTAGGCACCATAGTTTGAGAACCATTGGTGTATAGTATTTCCCATATTGGCCTGAAGTTAAGGCTCATCAGAAGTGGCTGTTGTATAGACAAAATACCAAATCTTTCCCTGGGAACAGTGATTCAGAGGTCTGCTTTGGGACTTTAGTCCCCTGTTTCAAGAACTTCTTCATGCTCTGGTTCCAAACTACTTCTTGACCTGACCTACTGATACTCCTCTACTCTCCATTCATTCATTTTCCTCCCACCCTTCCTTCCTTTCAATCTCTCTTTCTCTCCCTTCCTTCTTCCCAATAAATACTTGTTTAACATGTCCTTGGGATTTATATCTGAATAAGAGAGACAGACTCTACCCTTACAGATAATAGACAAGTAAACAGATAAATAAACAGGAGAATTACAATTTGTGATACACGCTAAGAAGGAAGTAAATAGGGTGATGAGATGCAGAGGTATGGGGCAGAGGTGGGAAACCATTTAAGCCAAAGTTGTCAGGGGTGTTCTCTAAAGAAGACAGTTAAGCTAATATTCTTATTGAACCCTCCAGCCTACACCTCACTGCTTGCTGAATGTACCTGTTTTTTGCAGACACATTGCCTTTGTTCATGCTGTTTTTTTCACCATGAGTGTCAGCTCACTAATCCCATCTGCCAATTAATTAAAGAGCAATCTAAATGCCACTGCCTTCATCCAGGTTCCCCCAGCCATATGTGATACCTCACCCCTCTGAGCTCCTAAAGCACCAATTATACTTCTGATCTTGTCTTCACATTCTGCCTTAAATTGTAGTTGTTTTGAGATAATAATAGCTGTATTTCGTGAGGGTGCTTTATTAGATTGCATACATTATCTCAAATTACTCAACAACACTGGTGGGTGATCTTGTTATTTCCATATTACAGGTAAAGAAACTGAGACTTGGAGAAGCTAAGTAATTTGCCCAAAGTCACACAACAAATAAGCAACAGAGGTGAGATTCAAAGTATGCCCTCCCAGTTGGTCTGTTTTATCTCCTGTAGCAGATCTTAAGCACCATGAAGGAAATGACTATTTTATCTCTGTATTTTTTTTTTTTTGCTGTGCCTCATGGCTTGTGGAATCTTAGTTCCCTGACCAGGGATATAACTCGGGGCCCTCAGCAGTGAGAACATGAAGTCCTAACCACTGGACAGCCAGGGAATTCCCTGTATCTTTATTTATTTATTTATTTTAAAAGATTTATTATTTATTTATTTGTTTATTTTATTTATTTTTGGCTGCTTCAGGTCTTACTTGTGGCATGCAGGATCTTTGTTGAGGCATGTGGGATCTTTCATTGAGGCACGTGGGCTCTTGGTTGTGGTGCATGGGCTTCTATCTAGTTGTGGCGTGTGGCTTTTCTCTCTCTAGTTGTGGTATGCAGGCTCCAGGGTGCATGGGCTCTGTACTTTGCGGCACGTGGGCTCTAGCTGAGGCATGCGAGCTCAGTAGTTGTGGCACGCAGGCTTAGTTGCCTCGCAGCATGTGGGATCTTATTTCCCTGACTAAGGGAACTAAGGGATTGAACCTGCATCCCCTGCATTGTAAGGTGGATTCTTTACCACTGGACCACCAGGGAAGTCCCTCCCTGTATCTTTAAATTTAAAAAAGAATCAAGTTGCAGAAGAGCCCTAACATTAGTGTAACACTAAAGAGAAAAAAAATTAAAAGAGAACAGAATTCCCTTCCCATCTTATATTAGTTTGCTAAGGCGCTATAACAAAGTGCACATTTTGAGTGGCTTGAACAAGAGAAATTTTTTTTTAACATCTTTATTGGAGTATAATTGCTTTACAATGGTGTGTTAGTTTCTGCTTTATAACAAAGTGAATCAGCTTTACATATACATATATCTCCATATCTCCTCCCTCTTGCATCTCCCTCCCACCCTCCCTATCTCTCCCCTCTAGGTGGACACAAAGCACCGAGCTGATCTCCCTGTGCTATGCAGCTGCTTCCCACTAGCTATCTAGTTTACATTTGGTAGTGTATATATGTCCATGCCACTCTCTCACTTCGTCCTAGCTTACCCTTCCCCCTCCCCATTTCCTCAAGTCCATTCTCTACGTCTGCATCTTTATTCCTGTCCTGCCCCTAGGTTCTTCATAACCATTTTTTTTTTTTAGATTCCATATATATGTGTTAGCATATGGTATTTGTCTTTCTCTTTCTGACTTACTTCACTCTGTATGACAGACTCTGGGTCCATCCACCTCACGACAAATAACTCAATTTCATTTCTTTTTATGGCTGAGTAATATTCCATTGTATATATGTGCCACATCTTCTTTATCCATTCACCTGTCGATGGACACTTAGGTTGCTTCCATGTCCTGGCTATTGTAAATAGAGCTGCAATGAACATTGTGGTACATGACTCTTTTTGAATTATGGTTTTCTCAGGGTCTATGCCCAGTAGTGGGATTGCTGGGTCGTATGGGAGTTCTATTTTTAGTTTCTTAAGGACCCTGCATACTGTTCTCCATAGTGGCTGTATCAATTTGCATTCCCACCAACAGTGCAAGAGGGTTCCCTTTTCTCCACACCCTCTCCAGCATTTACTGTTTGTAGATTTTTTGATGATGGCCGTTCTGACTGGTGTGAGGTGATACCTCATTGTAGTTTTGATTTGCCTTTCTCTAATGATTAGTGATGTTGAGCATCCTTTCATGTGTTTGTTGGCGATCTGTATATCTTCTTTGGAGAAATGTCTATTTAGGTCTTCTGCCCATTTTTGGATTGGGTTGTTTGTTTTTTTGATATTGAGCTGCATGAGCTGCTTGTATATTTTGGAGATTAATCCTCTGTCAGTTGCTTCATTTGCAAGTATTTTCTCTCATTCTCAGGGTGAACAAGAGAAATTTATTGTCTCACAGCCCTAGAGGCTAAAAGTCTGAGATCAAGGTGTCAGCAGGACCATACTCCTTCTGAAGGTGCAGGGAAGTATTGTTCTGGGTCTCCCTCCTGGTTTCTGGTAGTTCCTTGGTTTAAGGCAGCATAACTCTGCTCTTCCATGGTGTTCTCCCGTGTGTGAATCTCTGTGCCCAAATTTCCCTTTTTTTTTTTCTCCCTTTTTATGAGGACACCAGTCACATTGGATTAGGAGCCCATCCTACTGACCTCACCTTAACTTAACTAATTATGTATGTAAAAATCCCATTTCCAAATAAGGTCACATTCTGAACTACTATGGGTTAAGACTTCACATATGAACTTTTAGGGAATACAGTTCAACTGTGGATGAAGTGTCACTGCCTGCCTTGTCATCAAGGCATCAGCCACTGCAGCCACTCCTCTGCAGTGCACACTGAGGGATTCGGGATGAAGAAAACTGGACACTGGCCCTAGATAGATAAGGTGCATATCAAAGGAATGATTTCAATGAGCCCAGACTCTTGCATCTTCCTATACATAGAAAAGTGCTAAATTCATTAACTTGAGATGTCTGTGTTTTCTTTAATTAACAGTAATCTTTTGATGTTCCAACTATGTGGGCTTTTTTTTTTTCTTTTTGCAAAAACTCCTATATATCCTGATTCCTCCCTTACCTCTTCCGAACAGTCCCTTAGAGCTATCTGAGAGGGTGCCTGCCAGGCTTAAGTCCTCAGTATGCCTGCTGAATAAAACATAATTCTCAACTTTTAGGTTGTGAAGTTTTTTAGGTCAACACAACCCATAACACATTTCTACTTCATAGCTTTAATGCTGATCCCTAACCTAGAGAACCTGATGTAGTTCTCCTATTTGTCTTTTCCCAAAGCCAACACTGCAGAGGGGTCAAATGATCAATTTAGACAAGTTTCACTGTGCCAAAATTGAACCGATTTCTAGCTTCGATCTCTAATAGATGTAGTTGTCCTACAGTCACTCCAGCTCCAATGTTATTGAGTTTTCACATAAGCAAAAGAGGTCAGCTACATAACACCAAAAAGTTGGTCTGCCTTAAGCTGTGATAACTTGTGATTCCTTCTGCCCCTCACTAAAGGGGTGTGTTGATTTCTGTGTATAACATTACAATATCTAGCAGTTATGTTTGACGATGCTTAAAATACTTAAACCTTTATTTCAAAATCGGTTTAACTTAGTAAGTTAAACTGGGCATAAACCTTTTCGTGTCCCTCATTTCTTGTCAGTAGGAAAAAAGCTTCATCCTCCTAGACCTTCCCTAAGTTCCAAAGAGCAGATTCAAACAGTTACTAAATAGGGAGGAGAAGTAATGCAGAAACAAAAGAAGAGCTGTCAAGAAACGATAGTGCAGCTATAAAGCAGGGTCCTGGTTGCTCCTCAAGGGATATACATAGTATTATCTTTGAGTTCTTATACACGAACTAAAGCCCCTGCCCAGGTAGAGGACAGTAACTGCAGGTTGAGCTCAAGATTCCTGGAACACAGCCCTGTTACCTCACCACCAACCAATCAGAAGAAAGTCACACACTCTTAGCCCTCACACCAAATTTTGCTTATTAAAAACTTCTCTCCCAAAGGGGACTTCCCTGGTGGTCCAGTGGTTAAGAATCCGCCTTCCAATGCAGGGGATGCAGGTTTGATCCCTGGTTGGGGAACTAAGATCTCACGTGCCACAGGGCAACCAAGCCTGCACACCAAAACTAGAGAGAAGCCCACACACTGCAACTAGAGAGAAGCCTGCGTGCCACTAGAGAGAAGTCCGCATGCCACAACGAAGAGCCTGCGTGCTACAATGAAGGATCCCAGGTGCTGCAGCTATGATCCAATGCAGCTAATAAATAAACAAGTAAATATCTAAAAAATAAAAAAATAAAAATTCTTCCCCCAAACCACTGGGGAGTTCAGGGTTTCTGAGCACAAACCACCTGTTTTCCTTGCTTGGCCCGGCAGTAAACCTTTCTCTGCTCCAAACTCCGACGTTTTAGTTTGTTTGGTCTCACTGTGTGTCAGGCACACAAACTTGCATTCAGTAACAATATTAATATCAAGAAATATTGCTAATCAAGAAAGAAGTGCTGCTGGTAATTTAGGAAGCCCTAAATGGGAAATGGCCTATACACAGTACGTCATAATGCAAAATAGGTTAGAAAGTTGCAAAGGCAAATTTTTAAAGTCCAATCAATCACAAAGCACAGGGCATGTAAATGTTAACAATACTGACTAGGCCAATAGGGCATTTTGCTTAATAGACTACAGAATTCCTGAGGAGAGAGATTCTGTCATCTGACTCAGCTTTGATCCCCAACAATGCCTAGCTCAGGGCATTGCACAGAACAGATTTTGATACATTAAATTGAATGAAGTTTTTAAAAATGTGGCTTATCTCCTTAACAGAGATAGGAAGAATTCAAAGTTAAATTTAAGAAGTAAAAAAAGTAAAACTCCACTTGCCAGGAACTGTTCTAACTACAGAGACTGGAGTAGACTCTTATCTCCATCCTAAAGATAAAGGAACAGAGAGATTAAGTAGCTCACACAACTAGGGAATAATAACTGTGGGAATTCACACCTAGGGAGTTTACATTTAAAACCATTACAGGGCTTCCCTGGTGGCTCAGTGGTTAAGAATCCACCTGCCAATGCAGGAGACACAGGTTCGAGCCCTGGTCTGGGAAGAGCCCACATGCGGCAGAGCAACTAAGCCCGTGTGCCACAACTACTGATCCTGAGTGCCTAGAGCCCGTGCTTCACAAGAGAAGCCACCGCAATGAGAAGCCTGCACACCGCAACGAACAGTAGCCTCTGCTTGTCGCAACTAGAGAAAGCCCGCGTGCAGCAATGAAGACCCAGCACAGCCAAAAATAAATAAATTTATTAAAAAAGAAACAAAAACAAAAACCATTACAGTCCACATTCTCAGCATTGTGCTGTATGTCAGTTAAAAACACTGGTGAATAGCCAGAGATCCAGAGCTTCCTTTTCCCTAAGGAATTCTTCAACTGAGAGGTTTGCTGTCAGATTACCAGTGTATTGCTCCTGTTGAGCTCAAGAAATACACTGTAGGGATTATGCATTCCACCTCTGGCATCACTCTATACCTAGGTTCAAATTTTGGCTTTGGCATATTGTGCTACCAACTTTTCCAAACTCAGTTTCATCATCTGTAAGATAAGGCTAATTATTTCTACCTCATAGAGTTGTGATTTCATGTTTAAAGCATTTAACACAGTTCTTGGTACATAATAAAAACTCAATAAATGATATCTACAAAGTATACTTATTTTGTGAGTAATATGTCATTGTATGAATTTACACAACTTGTTTATTCACTGTTGATATATATTTGGGTTGTTACTATTGACTATTACAAATAAAGCTACTAGGAACATTCTTATACAAGTCTTTGTATGGACTTATGCTTTAATTTCTCTTGGGTAAATTCCTAGAGTGGAAGAGGAGATATAGTCTTAGTTTTTATGAAATTGACAAAGTGTTTTCCAACGTGGTTGTACCATTTGATATTCCCACTAGCAGTGTATGAGAGTTCCAGTTCCTCTACATTCTTATCAACAC
Organism: Orcinus orca; assembly: GCF_937001465.1. Classification (NCBI taxonomy): domain Eukaryota; kingdom Metazoa; phylum Chordata; class Mammalia; order Artiodactyla; family Delphinidae; genus Orcinus; species Orcinus orca. The sequence continues at coordinate 20,354,770 of NC_064570.1, read as the reverse complement.
TTGGTATGTCAGTTTTATTTATTTATTTATTTATAGAATTTGTGTGTGTGTGTAGTAAAAAATCATGAATTGACCATCTTAACTATTTTTTAGCATACAGTTCATTAGTGTTAAGTATATTTACATTGTTGTGAAACATCTTCAGAACCTTTTAATCTTGCCGAACTGAAAATCTATACCCATTAAATGACTCCCCTTTGCCCCTTCTCCCCAGCCCTTAGCAACAACTATTCTACTTTCTGTCTCTATGAATTTGACTACTTTAGATACCTCATATAAGTGAAATCATACAGCATTTGTCCTTTTGTGACTGGATAATTTCACATAACCTAATGTCCTCAAGATTCATCCATGTTGTAGCATGTGACAAGATTTCCCTGCTTTTTAAGGTGGCATAGTATTCCATTGTATGTATATTCATTTTGTTTGTCCATTCATCTGTTGATGGACATTTTTGTTGCTTCTACCTTTTGGCTATTGTGAATAGTGCTGCTATGCACATGGATGTGCAAACATCTCCTAGACTATGCTTTCAATTTTTTTGGATATATATCCAGAAGTAAGATTTCTGGATTATATAGTAGTTCTATTTAAATTAAAATTGTATGAGTAATTAAATTAGTAATTAATTTAAGGTAATTAATTAATTAAAGTAGCAATCAAAAATAGTATGAAGAGCTGCCAAACTGTTTTCCGAGGTGCTTGCACCATTTAAAAATACCACCAACAATGCATCAACTTCTCCACATCGCTGTCAGCACTTGTTCATTTCTTTCTTTTTGTCTTTCTTTCTCTCTTTCTTTATTTCACAGTAGCCTTCTCAATGAATATGAGGTTATCTCATTGTGGTTTTGATTTGCATTTCTTTGATGATTAGTGATGTTGAGCATTTTTTCATACACTTGTTGGTCAGTTGTCTTTGGAGAAATATCTATTCAAGTCCTTTGTCCATTTTTAAAATTGAGTTAACTGATTTTTTTGTTGTTGAATTGTAGGAGTTCTTTATATATTCAGGATATTAATACCTTATTAGATATAAGATTTTCAAATATTTTCTTGCATCCCATAAGTTGCCTTTTCACTCTATTGATCATGTCTTTTGATTAAAAATGTCTTTAAGTTTGATGTAGTCCCATTTGTCTACTTTTTGCTTTTGTTGCCTGTGCTTTTGGTTTCATATACAAGAACTGATTACCAAATTTAATGCATGAAAAATTTCCCCCTATATTTTCTCCTAGGAGTTTTGCAGTTTTAAGTCTTATGTTTAGGTCTTTATTCCATTATGAGCCAATTAAGCACCCAACTTCATTATTTGTATGTGAATATCCAGGTTTCCTGGCACTATTTGTTGAAGAAACTGCCCTTTTACCATAGAGTGGTCTTGTCACACTTGTCAAAGATCATTTGAGCACATACTCAAGGGTTTATTTCCAGGCTCCCTGTTCTATTTCATTGGCCTATCAACACTGTTTTGATTACCATTTCATAATATGTTTTTAAGGCAGTAAGTGTGAGTCCTCCAACTTTGTTATTTTTCAAAATTATTTTGGCTATTCAGGGTCCTTTGTGATTCCATATGAATTTTAGGATGATTTTTTTCTATTTCTGCAAAAACTTCCATTGAGATTTTGATAGGGATTGCGTTGAATCTGTAGATCACTTTGGGTGGTATGGACATTTTAGCATTATTAAGTCTTCCAATCCACAAACATGAAATGTATTTCCATTTATTTGTTTCTTTTTAAATTTCTTTCAACAATGTTCTATAGCTTTCAGTGTACTTGCATTTCATTTCCTTAAGTATATTCCTAAGTACTTTTTGATGTTATTGCAAATGCAATTGTTTTCTTAATTTCCTTTTCCAATTGGTAATTGTTAGTATATAGAAATGCAACTGATTTTGGTGAGTTGATTTTATATCCTGCAACTTTGCTGAATTTATTAGTTCTAACAGGTTTGTGTGTGTGCGCATGTGTAATCTTTAGGGTTTTCTACATAAAAGATCACGTCATCTGCAAACAGATAATTTTACTTTTTCTCTTCCAACTTGGATGGCTTTTATTCCTTCTTTTTCTTGCTTGATTGCACTGGGTAGTACTGACAATACTATGTTGAATAGAAGTGGTGAAAGTGGGCATCCTTATCTTATTCTTGATCTTAGAGGAAAAGTTTTCAGTCTTTCACCATTGAGTATGGTATTAGCTATAGGCTTTTTGTATATTGGCTTTATTATGTTGGTGGTTTATTATGAAGGTAATTTCCTTCAGTTCCTATTTGGTTAAGTGTTTTTACATTAAAGTGTGTTAGATCTTGTCAAATACTTTTTCTGCATCAGTTGAGATGATTATGTGCTTTTTGTCCTTCAGTCTGTGAATTTGGTCTATTATATTGATTGATTTTCATATGTTGAAACATACTTGCCTTCCAGAAATAAATCTGGCTTGGTCATGATGTATAATCCTTTTAATGTGCTGTCGAATTTAGTTTGCTATCATTTTGTTGAGGATTTTTGCATTAATAGTCATCAGGGATATTAGTCTGTAGTTTTCTTATAGTGTCTTTATTTGGCTTTGGTATCAGGGTAATGCTATCCTCATAGAATGAATTTGGATGTGTTCCCTCCTGCTCAACTTTAGGCAAGAGTTTGAGAAGAATAAGAGTTAATTCTTCTTTAAATATTTGGTAGACTTCAGTAATATCAGCTGGTCTTGAGCTTTTCTTTGTTAGGAGAGATATATCCATCTATCTCTCTCTGTATATATCTCCTTGTCATTAGAAACTATAAAGAATATACATGATTTGGAAATCAGACTGTACCAAACAATGGCCAAAGAAGAATCATCCATTTTATGCCTTCTCTTTTTAAAAATTTTTTTTAACATCTTTATTGGAGTATAATTGCTTTACAATGGTGTGTTAGTTTCTGCCTTATAACAAAGTGAATCAGTTATACATATACATATGTCCCCATATCTCTTCACTCTTGGGTCTCCCTCCCTCCCACCCTCCCTATCCCACACCTCTAAGTGGACACAAAGCACCGAGCTGATCTCCCTGTGCCATGCGGCTGCTTCCCACTAGCTATCTATTTTACGTTTGGTAGTGTATATATGTCCATGACACTCTCTCATTTTGTCCCAGCTTACCCTTCCCCCTCCCCGTATCCTCAAGTCCATTCTCTAGTAGCTCTGCGTATTTATTCCAGTCTTGCCCCTAGGTCCTTCATGATCTTTTTTTTTTTTTTAGATTCCATATATATGTGTTAGCATACGGTATTTGTTTTTCTCTTTCTGACTTACTTCACTCTGTATGACACACTCTAGGTCCATCCACCTCACTACAAATAACTCAATTTCATTTCTTTTTATGGCTGAGTAATATTCCATTGTATATATGTGCCACATCTTCTTTATCCATTCATCTGTTGATGGACACTTAGGTTGCTTCCATGTCCTGGCTATTGTAAATAGAGCTGCAATGAACATTTTGGTACATGACTCTTTTTTTTTTTTTTTTTTTTTGCGGTATGCGGGCCTTTCACTGTTGTGGCCTCTCCAGTTGCAGAGCACAGTCATCCAGACGCGCAGGCTCAGCGGCCATGGCCCACGGGCCCAGCCGCTCCGCGGCATATGGGATCCTCCCAGACCGGGGCACGAACCCGCGTCCCCTGCGTCGGCAGGCGGAATCCCAACCACTGCGCCACCAGGGAAGCCCGACATGACTCTTTTTGAATTATGGTTTTCTCAGGGTATATGCCCAGTAGTGGGATTGCTGGGTCATATGGTAGTTCTATTTGTAGTTTTTTAAGGAACCTCCATACTGTTCTCCATAGTGGCTGTATCAATTTACATTCCCACCAACAGTGCAAGAGGGTTCCCTTTTCTCCACACCCTCTCCAGAATGTATTATTTGTAGATTTTTTGATATATTATTGGCTATAGTGTTTGTTGCTTGTCTCTTCAAATTATTTTTTACTTGTGCATTTCCTTGCATCTACTTTCCCTTCCATATAAATTCGAGACCCTTTTTTCACATACTATTATGCCAAGTCTCTGTGACCTGGCCAGAATACAGATATTCTGTGCCATGTTGTCTTGACTGACATTGCCCATTTGGTATACCTTACTTTCCCCTGATCACCACATCTCATTTACTGCTAGAGAAAATACTGTTGCTGGATTTTTCCTTTCCACCTGTCTCATGACAGAGTCCTGACCCACTTGCCCTAGTAAGGGAACACAACTCAGAGATCTTTTGAGAACCAAACTGCTAGCTATTTGAGACTCATCTTAAACTGATGAAATACCTGTAATACAGGTTTTTGAAACATGGCTTCTATTTTTTTCTTACAATCTTTAGTCTTTCCTGATGCTCTAGACCTGACATCAGAGAGCTGGGAGATCTGTTGGGAGGTTTTTGTTTACTGATTCAATCTTATTGGTCTGTTCAGATTTTCCTTTTCTTCGTGATTTAGTTTTGGCAGGTTGTGTGTTTCTAGGAATTTTTCCATTTCTTCTAGGTTACCCAATTTGTTGGCATACAATTGTTCATACTATTCTTTCATAATCCTTTTTATTTCGGTAGCATTGGTTGAAATCATTTCTGACTTTAGTTATATTTTTTCTTTAACTAAGCGTTTCTCAATTTTACTGATCTTTAAAAAAAAAGCAACCCTTAGCTTTATTGACTTTTTCTATTTTTTTCTATTCTCAATTTCATTAATTTCTGCTCTAATCTTTGTTATATCCATAAGATAGTAATTTTATGTTATGTTTTTTATCATAATTTTAAAAATTTTAAACATTTTTTAAAAAAGAGATGAATTTCCCTAGGGGAAGGAACAAGAGTGAGGAGAAGGGTCCTGAGAAAACTTGGAGATTGATCGATTTTCTTGATTGTGGTGATGGTTTCACAAATATAAACATATGTCAAAACTCATCAAATTGTACATTTTACATATGTATAGTTTATTGTATGTAATTATACCTTAATAAAGCTATCAAGTTGCAGATTTCTAAAAACAAGTCAAATATTTAAATTTGCAGGCATACGTTATTCCAAATGATGTTTTTTCTAAGTGTAATCTATTCAAAATTCCTTCACTTAAAAGTCAATATTTGATAGTATTTGTCTCTTGCACTTTGTGTGTTCCTGGTTCTCCAGTTTTGATCCTGATCTGCTATTCAATTTTGAGCCCGTCACTCTCAGTTTCCTTTGGTAGAGGCAGCACTACAAGGGACTGAAGTTCAACAGAGACATGCTCGCAACCATTTTTCAATTAGACTCTTTCATCATCATATTTTCAGATAGATATTCATTCCATCAAAGAAGCTTGTATCTATGAAATGATCTTTTTCTCTTAATTTTTAAAAGCAGATAGTGTTTATGACACTATTGCAGACACTTCATATGTTTAACTTTGGAGATTTATTTTTCAAGAGCTTTATTTATCAACAATAAAGCCAGCAATGATGTTACACTACCCCAGATGGCTTTAAGATGCTGTGTTGCTGAAATTGTACAGTTTGTCACAGATGTGACTACTTTTACACTAGTACTTTGAAAAATCTACAACCCCTCTTTGTTAAAGCAACTGAACCTAAAATACTAATATGTGCTCTATAATATATGAAAGGTGTTTTACGACACGCAGACCTATGGGCAATTTGGCATTTTTCTCTTTGATTCTTAATTATTACCAACGTAATCATACCAGGTTCAATGTAATCACAAGATTCTTCCCTGTTTTTGCCTTCAAAACTAGAAATTCCCACTTTTTCATCTAATTGATTTCATTATATACTCCACCACCTTGTACACCTACAGCAACTCCAAATTCACCTAGTGGTTTCATCTCCAATTTAAATCTACTGGCTCCAATCATCCCTGTTGAAGGCTATGGCTTCAACGTAATTTATTCAGCATTTTATTCAAAAGATATTTATTGAACATCAAACTACATGCCAGGGCTCTATACCAGATACGTGGTAGTGAATAAGGAAAAACATAATCACTCTCATGGAATTTATAGTCTAATTGGCAGACAGATATTGAACAAGCAATTATAAGATTAATGAGTGTAACTATAAAGGAAGTACAGAATGTTTGATATGGGAACATTCCTTTTTCCTCTGGGCTTCAGGGGGCAAAACCACTAGGTTAAAAATGAGCATGTATTCCTTCCAACTCCCTGCTCCTGGCAACCCACAGGAAAGATTCCACATAGGGAATATCGTGTCAAGAAGTAGAAACAAGCCCCTATGACTAATTTTTCTTTTTTCCTTTTTGGGAAAGTAGAAGCATGCTTCCTAACAAGAGGCATTCTTCCGGCTTAGCTGCTGGCTGAGCAAGACTAGGCATTTATAACAATTCTCCTAGTTTTCTCTTGGTGGCTACAGCTGTCCCCCATATTTTATAAGCTATCCCTGTCTGGGAGATACCTAGAAACACCCTCAACAAAAGATCCCGTTCCGATGTTTTTAAACAATAGTTCAGAGAGTTGTTAGACCATATCTACAAATTGGTTTCATGAGAGCCTTAAGGAGAGTTTTTGTTTTCTTTTGTCTTAGATTTCTTGACATACCTGGGAGCTCTCAGAGAAAAGACTTTATTGACTTTAAGGCTATGTTTACAAGTCAACAGCTCAGAAATATTTTTGCTATGAAAACCATTTGGTGGCTCTACAAGCACAGGTAAGCTTGTCAGAGAGTAAGTAAATGAACAACTTAGGCATCTTCTGAAAGATCAGTGGGTCCAAATTCAACCCAATGTCAACAGCAGCCGAAACAACAGAAAAAGAGAGTCACACCTGGTTAAAAATACAAAAGAGAGATAAGATGCTTTTCAAAAAGGCTAACCTAGGATTATCTTTCAACCAGGGCTAAACCAAATAGAAGATAAATTACATGTTTGCATGCAGAGCCCTATCGTATTCATGCAGACCCAGAGTCCAGGCCTGCTTAAGTGAGTTGCTTTCTCTCCATGTTTGTCACCCCACATCCCAGTTCACAGAGGAGGGGAGAGGAGTTTGGGCACCTGCCACTCAAGTCTTCCCCCAGCCCTCAGCTTCCTAACGTCCCTGGTGCTCAGGGGTGGATCTGTGAGACTAGTTCAGCATTTTGATTGAGTCTATAATTCTTCTGGCTGACAAGGACAAAAAACTGTGCTGGCAATAGACCTAGAATAATCAGGCAGCACATCTGCGTGAATATTAGCACCTTATGGTGGAAAGAGCCCTGAACCTTGGGAAAATCACGTAACCTCTCTGGGTCTCATTTTTTCCTTGTTTTAAAATGGGCTAGATTAGAAGCCTGCACATCTGACTCACTCGGGATACTTGTTAAATGTAGGTATTTCTGGCCCATCCTTGCAGATTCTGATAAGTGGTCTGGCATGAGGATGGGGGTGGGAGATAGGAGTTGGGCTAGGGATGGGAGTGTGGATTGAAATCTGTTTTCTAAAAACTCTGCTGGTAATTCTGCTGGGTGGCCAGTCAAATTCTGTTGTAAATTTTTCAGGGATGATTTCAGAAAACCACAAAGTTAATATTCCACAAGGAACACACTAGTATTGTACTATGTAAAGTATTACAGTCTGTGCTGAAAGACAATATTTGGTGCTCTTTCCTCCCATCTCACAAAGACTAATCTGAGTTGACCCCAAAGTTATAAGTAGTAGTAGTAGTAGTAGTAGTAACAATAAGAGTAATAGTAATATTAAAACTTATTGCATGCCAGACACTGTCCTAAACATTTCATAGGTCTTCATACAATTATCTCAACAACGCTGTGAGATAGAGTATTACTATTATCCCCATTTGACAACTGAAGAAGTCAAGGCACAGAGAAGTCAAGTAACTTACTTATGGTAACACAGATAGCAAAATGGACCAGTTGGATTCAGGCTGGCTCAGAGGAACTTTCTGTCTGAAGAAACCCAAGTAGCTTCCCTGTAACATTTGGGGGCAGCATGGTTTTATGGAAAAAGCCAAGGCTTTGGTGTCAAGCACTTATTCAAATTCTGGTGCAATTACTCATTGCTTGTGTGGTCTCGAGTGACCTTACTAAAATACCATAGGCACTAAAATACCATAGGCTGGGTGGCTTAAACAACAGACATTTATTTCTCACAGATCTAAAGACTGGGAAATCTGACATCCAGGTGCCAGCCAATTTGAGAAGCCTCTTCCTGGTTTGCAGAAGGCCATCTTCTTGCTGTACCCTCACATGGCTCAGAGAGAGAGGGCTCTGGTCTTTCCCTCTTCTTATATGGGCACTAATCCCATCATGGGGGCTCCACCCTCATGACTTCATCCAAACCTAATTATCTCCCAAAAGTACCCCCTTCAAATACTATCACATTGGGGGTTAAAGCTTCAACATAGGACTTTGAGAAGACACAACATTCAGTCCATAGCACGAAGTTTCAAATTTTTTAATCTGCAAAATATATATCACAGCTATTTGTAAGGTTTGAAAATAAAATGAAATAAAATTTTTATAAGGCCATAGCTCACTCTCATAATAAAACCAAAGTAAAACTTTCAAAAATTTTATTGACTACATATCAGGCTCTGTTGACTAAAATCTAGAGAGTAATTACCATTTATTGTATACCATGTTTTCTAAACTGCATTTATGCATTGTACTCATTGAATCCTTCATAACACCCTTATGAGGTAAGTGTTATTATCACTATTTTATAGATGAAGAAACTGAGAGGTAAAACATTTTCCTGAAGTCACAGCTTGTGAGTGGCAGAGCGGGGAATGTAACCACAGGGTGTGCTCTGAGTGCCTCTTCTGTTTAGACAGAAATATGTGAAATTCCTTATTTAAAATTTTCGTGAAATAAATCTAAATGGATATTTTTAGGACCTAAGAGTTCTGAGGTTACAAGAAATGTTTACAATGAGCCTCAGAAGGAGAGAATTCAGTTCTTTCTTCTTTATGATGACCTCATTTGCAGACTGAAAATCAGGATACATGGGGAGGGGGAATCAGGGAGATATTGGTCAAAGAATACACAGTTTCAGTTTCACAAGATGAGTAAATCCTAGAGATCTATTGCACAGTATAGTGCATATAGGTGATAATAATATACTATGTACTTAAAACTTTGTTAAGAGAGGAGATCTTATGTTAAATGTTCTTTAAAAAAAAAAAGAGGGAGGAAGGAAGCTCAGAGGTGATGGTTATGGTTTTGGCATTGTTTACGGCGACAGTCTCATGTGTATACACTTTATTTCAAACTCACAAAAATGTGTGCATTAAATATGTACAGCTTTTTTGTGTGTCAGTCGTACCTCCCCCCGCCCCTCCCCAATCAAGAGACATGATCTTACAGTGGAGCAAAATGGCTAAAAAAGAACTTGGGGGCCATAGTCTCTGCTTTGCCCCTGTCCCACACTCTACTCTTGACATCTATTACCAAGGCCAACTTCAAAGGGAGAAAATATAGCTCTGAAATCATTAGCCTAAGGGCAACATTCTTTTCTAGCTCTAGAATTCTTTAGTGTATGAGCTGTCATCCAGCCCTTAGTTCTCTGTTTCTGATTCACCAGTGGAGTGCAGAAACATTTAATACTCTCTCCTTTGGAATAATTCTTCTGTGACCTTTTCACCTCCAGCCCAGCCTGTAGGCTGAACATGTCGGTTAAAGATAGAAAAGCTTCGTTTTCAGAGGAGATGATAAACAAACTGGGATTGAGTTTCCTTTTTAGGAAAGATTTTCTGGATTAAAAAAAGAAAGCGGTATTATTTTAATATTTTTAAAATGTGTTGGTTGTGAAAGTTTTGGAAAAGAATATATAGTATTGAAAGTTTCTGAAGAAACTGCATTGTAATCACAAAACCACGCAACTGGTATTAGAAACAAAAGTACTGACAGAAAAGCCTCTTTTCCAACATAACCGGAAAAATGGATATAACCACTGAATCTCTATTTGACAGAATCCAAACACCCGGCTACTTAAGGTAACCACTGGAGAGGCTGGAGGTCAAGTCCAAGGAGGTGCCACAGAGAAACCACACTATTCATCCAGCCGGCGCAAGACAGTTAATCAATCACAAAGACAGAAAAATGAACAATGAGACTCTAGAATTTAAAGAAGTTAACCCCAGGAATCCTGGCTCTGTTGATGGAACGACCCCTCAAGTTAATATTGGACAGACCATACCATTATCTGAAGGGAGATAAGCAAAATATGTAGGGCTCTGGCACAGCTGCACTGAGCCACTTAAGGGAATAGCTCTTGGAGAAGGGTCCACGAGTAACGGCCTGGTATTAACATTTTGTGATAATTAAACAAGCATTGTTATTCACAATAATTGTGGCACAACACCAAGAAGTAATCAAAAATGTATCCATGTGGTTTTGTGTCTTAACCTTGCTCCTGACCTTATCTTATCTTTCCAATTTATAACTTTAATTTGGTCCAGCTTTCCTTGGCCATTTAGTTTCAATTTTATTTAATCGTTATATAAATAACCTTAAATCCCATGGAGAATCAGCAGATCACTAATTAATTAAATACTTATTAAGACAATGACAGCAAGAAATTTCTCTCTCTCTCTCTCCTCTCTTTTTTTTTTTTTTTCTTGCGTTTTGCGGGCCTCTCACTGTTGTGGCCTCTCCCGTTGCGGAGCACAGGCTCCAGACGCGCAGGCTTAGCGGCCATGGCTCACGGGCCCAGCCGCTCCGCAGCATGTGGGATCTTCCCGGAGCGGGGCACGAACCCGTGTCCCCTGCATCAGCAGGCGGACTCTCAACCACTGCGCCACCAGGGAAGCCCACTCTCCTCTCGTTTTTAAACAAAAATTGTTTGAGAGTCCAGTGGTCTCAGACCTAAAGTATTTGGCTTTACCCTTTGTTCAGGACTCCTGGAAAGCTGGGGTGCGCTATTGATCTACAATTAAGATGACAATTCCCCCTCCCTCCTCTTTTGCCCCACGCTTTGCATGTAGGAACTGAACGTTTGGGATTTTACAACGTGCCAGCACTCTAAAAAACTGTTAATATAACTGCCTTTTTGGTTGACGGATTTGTAGTTACTGTAACTAATCTGAGCTAAAAGATGAAGTAGAGATTTGTGCAAATTCAAACAAAACCTAGTATTATTCTGAAAAAAAAAAGCAAACAACTCAGTTTCCATAATTACTTTCAAAGGACAACCATCAGAACAATATTCTTTCCCCCAAAGTGGGAAATTTTAAAAAATATGTATTTTAAAGGATTTTGCAACCACAAAACAGACAAAAGTCCCTCCACTTAAAATGTGAGGTGAGGGCTTCCCTGGTGGCCCAGTGATTAAGAATCCGCCTGCCAATGCAGGGGACACGGGTTTGAGCCCTGGTCTGGGAAGATACCCGATGCTGCAGAGCAACTAAGCCCGTGCGCCACAACTACTGAGCCTGTGCTCTAGAGCCCGTGTGCCACAACTACTGAAGCCTGTGTACCTAGAGCCCATGCTCCACAACAAGAGAAGCCACCGCAGGGAGAAGCCCACGCACCACAATGAAGAGTAGCCCCCGCTCGCCACAACTAGAGAAAGCCCGCGCGCAGCAACAAAGACCCAACGCAGCCTAAATAAATAAATAAATTTAAAATGTGAGGTTAATAAACTCCAGAAATCTTGCTAAACTAATGATGAGACCTGTTTCCCGAGCGCTTCCTGTTGTAGTTGAGGGAAGAAGAAGTGCCTTTCCCCACCCCTCCCACACCCTGCGCTGGAGCAAGAGGCCTGGTGAGAGGCCACCAAAGGGAGGGGTTTATCCCTTCCCAGTGGGCCTGGGTACAATGAGTGCTACTGGGACAGCATGCTGGTTGAGTGCAAGCCTGGCTGGAATTCCCAAAAAAGAGGCACAGCCAGGGTGGGGCAGAAGCATAGGTCTCCAAATTCATAGCTGCTATCAGTTTCCCAAACAGTTTTTAGAATCCACAGGGCTGGGAGTGGAATAGTTATGCTCAGTACGGTTTGGTTTGCAAATCTGGGAAGGGAGCCAGATAAGAGCTTTCTCCCATGATGCTGGAGATGATGTGTGCTCTCCAGAGACGCGAAGTTTCAGACTCATACAACTGGGCCTTTGGAGATCATCCAGTGAATCCGTCCACTCATTTTACAGAACGGGCAGTGGAGGTGCAAAATGTTAAGCAATTTGTCCAAGGTCATCATATAGTTGTTCTCTGATAGAGCAAGGACTCGAACCCAGTGTTTTCTTCCAACTCATTCGTATTTGATAAACCAAGTAGATAGTATCAATACATCAAAATTGTCAGATATAATTTGAAGATATATAAAACATGGACTTTGGTATAGTATATATATAATAATTTTAATTGTCATAAAATATAAATAACAAAATTTTTATCTTAACCATTTTTAACTGTACAGTTCAATGGTATTAAGTACATTCACATTCATATATATATTTATAATGCCAGGTATCTACATGGAAATGGAAAAGCTCAGTCAAAAATATTTTTCCTTTATCAATCAATTATTGAATGGACACATACTATGTGACAAATACCATGTTAGTATCAGACACACTCTGGGTCCTCAGGAGCTTAAAATTTATTTAGGCAACAAGATACATAAATAAGAGGCTATAACTAAACATAAAAGGCAGTGTGATGCTTTTTTTTTTTTGGCTGCATATATTGTGGGATCTCAGTCTCCTGACCAGGAATTGAACCCAGGCCATGGCAGTGAAAGTGCTGAATCCTAACCACTAGACCACCAGGGAACTCCAAAAGGCATTATGATACATTTTAAATGAATGGTACTGACAATAAGAGTTTAGAATCCAAAGAACCCGAATCATTATGGGATGAGTAGTCAAGAAAAGCTTCAAAGAGAAGATGGACTTGAGCCATATTAATAAAAAGGGAGAAGTCACAAGGAGACACTCCAGAAGAAAGAACAGAGGGACCAAAGGTATGGGGGTGTGCTGTAAAAGATTTTTTGACGAAAAGTGAATTAAAAGATCTGAGAATAGCAAAAGAGTAGTTTGCTACCAGACTCAAATGGCCAATTTTATCCAGGAGGCAATTGGGAGCCGTTGAAGACTCTTGAACAACATGATTATAACAGCACTATGTAATGAAAAGCGTAGGATAGACTGAAGGAGAAAGAGCTGGATGAGTGAGGCCAATTAGGAGGCCATTAAAAAAGTTCAAGTACAGAGAAGAGAAGGAGTGGTAAGGTTGGGATCTGGTACCATAGATATGTGAAATATTGCGAAGGAAGAATCAACAGAGCTTGTTAATCAGTTAGATATTGAACATGGGGATGAGAGGCAAGAATCCTAGGTTCAAGCTAGAGTGACTAGAATTGTGTTACCAATTGAATGGATTGAGTAAGTCAAGAGAGGGAGATAACCTTAAAGGGAAGTTCAGTTTTAGATATGCTGAAATGGAAACAATAGAAAGACATCCAAGTAGAAAAGAGAAAGTACTGAGACAAATGTATAGAGTTGCACACTTGCAAGGTACTATTATTCAAACAAATTTTAAAGAAATTCTTTAAATTTTCACCTGCATCTTTGGGCACAAAGTCTTGATCTCTTCAACTTAAACAACTGAAATGGGAATGATTAAGCTGATCACAATGTATGATATAATCTTCATACAGACGTGTAAAGACTGTAACAGCAAATGTCAGGTTCACTTTATAATAATTGAGAAAGAACTGGAGACAGAAAAGCCTTTTAATATTGTATTCAGTTGAGAATAACCCTATGGAAAATTGAAAATACATCCAAAAACTTTAATATTGGTTTACATTAAGCAGCTAGGTTCAAGCATTTCAACATGATGTTACTGCTGTGAAATAAATTTAGAAAAATCAAGAGAAAATACTGTGTAAAACAGTTTTGTACTAACAGTGCTTGGATCAGAGCAAAAAAAGTTTTTATTGTTTAGAAAATTATTTAATTTGCCATCATTCTGACCTAGAAATTTTGATCCCTAGCACAGAGAGCATTGTTAACTACAGAGTAAACAGAAACCTGTATTTTTCTCCTTTCTTTCTTCTGCAGGGTGGATTTAACCAGTAGGCACAGTGCTTAGGGCCCATGATATTTGTAAAAAGCTCATGAAATTTTATTAAATTTTGTCTAAGAAAGAAAAAAGTCAAAGTATATAAATTACATCGAAAATAATTTAAAATATTGATATTATAGTGGAAGGGGCCCACAAAGTCAAAAGTGCCTAGGGCCCACAAAAATCATACTGTGGCCTGCCTGCCGTACTTAGATCTGGGTCTCTGGTCTAACCATAAACCATTGCTTTTCCTACTATTCTGCACATACTTATGAATTCTGTCAGCCTGTTATTTTCTTTTTATTAAAGTTAAATATGTCCATAATTTAAAGAATCAGTTAGTTCTACAAAGTTTGCAAAGACAGATGTCAGTCTCCAACTGCTTTTCTCCATATCCCCTTTCTCAGAAGCATCTACTTTGAACTTTTAAAGCTACTCTTCTGATATTACCTCCAAATCTCTGTCACACACTTGTAATATTCCTTCTTGTTTTTTTCAGGTTTAGATATTATCTATGGACTTCCTGTCATGAAGATGAAGATTTAAATATCTTGTCTCCTCCCCTCTTCCCGAACCCAGTCATAAACACTTCTCTGCTGTTCATCTTCCTGACTGAGATATACTGTAAGTTTAATTCACTCAATGTTCAGGGTTAACCTTATTATGACTCTGGAGGCTATTCGGTATTGAGTCATCTAGTAAACATCTATGATTACTTTTCCTTTACTGCACAACTTGTAGTTTTCCCTCAGTTAAGAATTGTTGTTTTCTCATTTACCTAGTTTTCTAGGTACATGCTTACCATTTCTTGGTATACTTGTCTACCAGATGTTTAAATATCTTCTCAGTATATTTCTTTGGGTTGAGTATTATATCAATTTTATTTTCTTAAGCTTCTTCTGGAGCATTTGGGCTTGTATGAGTCCAGATGGGTTGCCCCCATGCTTGGTGCATGATTCTGGGTAAATATGAGAATTCCTTTGCATTCATCCTGTGTTGGATCTCATTTATTCTGAAAAGCATGTCTTCTTTTTTCTTGATCTACTGCATTGTTTGGGTTGTACATATCCTTCAGTAACTCTCTGAGAAAAAGTATGTGTGTGTGGAATGAAGGTAAAGTTTTTCAGTGAAAGATTTTTCTCCTCACAACTTAGTTGTAAAGCTGGCCAGACATTTAATATTAGCTAAAAATCATTTCCCTTCGGAATTTGGAATGCATTGCTCCATTTTCTTCTAACTTCCTGTGTTGCTGTTGAGAAGTTCAGAGTCATTTTGTTTCCTGTTACTTTGTATGTGACCTTGCCCCCACTCCCTTCTCTCTGGAAACTTGTAGGATCTTCTCTCTGTCTTCTGTGCTCTGAAATATCTCTATGATGTATCTTGGTGGGGGCCTATTTTCATTGCTGGACACTCAGTAAGCCCTTTCACACTAGAAATATATATCCAGCAATTTTCAGAAACCTTAAATTATTTCATTGATGAAATAATTGTTTTCTCTAGTCTCTCTTCGAGGAACTTCTGGACTTGTCCTTTAATTTGCTTATGTTTTCCCTCTTATTTTTCAAGTTTTTTTAATTTTTGTTTTCTTATTGCAAGATTTCTTCTATGTTCTATTCCAATATACCTATTGAGTTTTCATTTTTAGAACAATGTTTACATTTTTTTGTTGTTGTTCTCTGTAACTCTGTTTTTTTGGAGCTTCCTATTCTTGTTTCATTAATTCAGAAGCTTCTACTCTCTTCTGTAGATATTAATAGTAATAAAAAAATTTTTTCCTTGCCATCCTAATCATTGTTTACTTCAAGTTGCCTTTATCTATTTATATATTTTATTCCGATATTTATGTGAGAGGTTATCCTCAGATGTCTGATAATTCTAAATTGTTTGTTAGTGCATGATTAAGGGTGTTCTAATAAAAAGCTGAGTGAAACTCCCAGTTCATGGATGACTTTCATTTTTTTCTGTAGGTAGGTGATGTGGGTCATCTGTTTGTTTTGGAACTTCTATTGTCTGCTTTTAAGTGATTCTTCTTGGGTGTTCAGATTCCCCATTGAATGTACTTACATTATCTATATCCCCATGTGGAGAATATAGACCCACTGCCTGTATTCTGAGAGCTGCACTGGGAGCAGAGGCTGGAAATATAAGCTTCGAATATGCATACTTAATCCTCCCTTCGTTGAGTATAGTTCCCTTACCTTTGGCTTGGTTTCCCTGATCCAGAGAAAACATTCTGATCTTCTGCTGGGGTTGGGGAGAGGCAGTTGCCCAGCTGTTTAGGGAGGGCTGAGGAACTGAGGGATCTTTTTCCTACAACCAATCCTTTTTATTTTCTCCCCCATCACTCTCCTCTTTTAGGGTTCCTGGTGCCATCACTTTCTGGGTGTGGGGCTGACATTTCAGTGGAAATTAGATTTATTCTCAGCCTCCCTCCACTGCTGACTTAATTAGTCTTTTTCAGGTCTGCAAAGTCAGTTTCCACTTGACCATATACTTTTCTTGCTTCAAAATTGTTGTCGTCATAGTCATCTTTATCTTGTAGTCTTTTTTTTTTTTTGCCGTATGATGGCCTCTCACTGTTGTGGCCTCTCCCGTTGCGGAACACAGGCTCCGGATGCGCAGGCTCAGCGGCCATGGCTCACGGGCCCAGCCGCTCTGCGGCATGTGGGATCTTCCCAGACCGGGGCACGAACCCGTGTCCCCTGCATCGGCAGGCGGACTTTCAACCACTGCGCCACCAGGGAAGCCCTATCTTGTAGTCTTATGCCTTAAAATATGTCTCTTAGGTTTAGTTTCAGTGGAGTTTTGGAAGAAGCAAGATTAGATGATGTTTTTAATCTCCATCTTTATCTGGAAGCCACTGAAACTGAGTTTTTGACTATATAGAGATTGAAGTATTCAGCATTATACAAACACAGTGACATATGATGTTTCTGATAATACTTTATAAAGATCTATGATTAGGGCTTCCCTGGTGGCGCAGTGGTTGAGAGTCCGCCTGCTGATGGAGGGGACGTGGGTTCGTGCCCGCTGCGGAGTGGCTGGGCCCGTGAGCCATGGCTGCTGAGCCTGCGCGTCCGGAGCCTGTGCTCCGCAACGGGAGAGGCCACAACAGTGAGAGGTCTGCGTACCGCAGAAAAAAAAAAAAAAAAAAATCTACGATTGTACTTAGCAGTCAACACAATTATGTGTTAGTCCAGTGTTTTTCAAACTTGAGTAATGTTCTAACCCTATTTAAGGAAAAATACAATCTATAGACTCTCACTGAGTTACATTATTTTAATTATAATATTACTTAAATGTGTATTTAAATGTAAATATAGACAATTTATGCTTACAGCTCTTGTGCATTTATTTAAGCAAAAACAAACAAACAAAAAACACCACCCCTAACTTAATACAAGAAAGTCACATATTTAATTCAAATTAACGACATAAATGTAATGTAAGGTCATTTTAGTGGAAATAAATTGCAACTCTAAATATAAATACGGTACTTATCTCTATGTCCACCATCCACAGACTACCATGTATTGTGTGAGAAACAAATTTGCCCATTTCTCTTAATTTGAAATACAGGGAAACCTTTTTTTCAGATAGCAAGATTCGTTATCATATAGGCATCATTTAGCAAGAATGTAACCTTGACCTATTGAGCCTGCATCTGTTCTTTTTATATTAGTCTCTAACAAATAAAATAGTACTTCATGAGGCCAAGTGGATCATAAATGTGAACAAAAACTTGGCCCTTATTTTAATTTAGAAGCATTCTCTAAAGAAGGCTCTGCCTGCACATGTGAGTTGACCAATGACCCCTTGAGGTCCTTAGATCTCTGGGATGCCTCCTTGGTGGAGGTGACTACTGTGTCAAAGCAGGGGCACAGTGCGTACCTGAGTAGAATTGCTTTTCTTTGCAAAGAACAGACACATGAATAAAGATGCTTATTGGAGGACAGATACAGTTGATGCGGTGACATAATTTCATTCTAGTGCAGGCAGCCACTAGTTTGAGACCTGTGGTGACTGTAACTACACTAAAAACCAGTTTGTCCTAATTTTGTAAAATAGTTTATTAAAATAATCAATACTTAAAATTGTCTGCACATTACCAATAAACTGCCCAAATATTTTACCCTGTTACAGTGATTGGATCTTTGAGTCCTTCTTCAGGTCCACATGGCCGGAAATGCACAACAATCACCAAGAAGGCACTGACCTGTGCATCTGCGGCCCCTGCTAGTTCTCCAGAGGGAGAAGTCCGCTGACTTCCGGGCACACACAACACAGGATGGGGAAACTGATGCAGTAATATGTCTTTTAAAAGCAGGGTGAGAACATGGAAGAATTTGGTAACCACTTGAAAACTTTAAGAGAGTTTTCAAGATGCAAAAAAAATGGTTACTAAAGGAGGGCCAGTTGGTTAACATCACAACTTGGTCAGGCTCGGGTTTAAGTCTTCCCACAATACAGAGAGGCCGTTGCCCAGAGGGAGGAGTCTTGGAAAGAAGGGCCGTGGAGACAGCTTGGGCTGTAAAGCAGGTCCCTTTTGAATCAGTCAGCTGTGCACTTTAACGTTTGCCCCCGAGAGGGGCATCAGGAACACGGACCTCACCTCATCAAGCCTTCCTGTTGCGTTGGAACCGGAGGAGCACAGCCCAGGCTGGATTCTCAATGCCAGAGGGGTGTATCTATTTGTAAGTGGACCCAAGGGTACATCCAGGAACCTGAACTCTGGCCCTGGGCAAGGAAGCAGGCAGAGCTAGGCTGAGGGTTACAGCTCTTGCCAGACAGGCTGATTTAGGACACATTCCAGCTGCAATATCCAACTGGAGTTTAAGGTGGGGGAACAAATGCACAATGTAGGCATATAAAATGTATGACCATGGCCTGGAAATCTAGATGGTGATCCCCATCCTTACCAGGCTAAGGCAGTGGATGTATCTGGTTTGGCATGTCTAGCGTTGTCCACAGACAACTGAGGGGGTTAAGCAGGACTTCAACAAAAGGAAGCGTTCCTCCTGCAACCTACCACCACACACACACATCCTACGCTTTCTTACCCTCAGGCCTTCACTTAGGTCTCCTCTTTACCTGGTTAAATTTTTTTTTTTTTTTTTTTTTTTTTTGCGGTACGCGGGTCTCTCACTGTTGTGGCTTCTCCCATTGCGGAGCACAGGCTCCAGACGCGCAGGCTCAGCGGCCATGGCTCACGGGCCTAGCCATTCCGCGGCATGTGGGATCCTCCCGGACGGGGGCACGAACCTGTGTTCCCTGCACCGGCAGGCGGACTCTCAACCACTGCGCCACCAGGGAAGACCCTTTTTTTTTTTTAAAGAAGATGTTGGGGGTAGGAGTTTATTAATTAATTAATTAATTTTTGCTGTGTTGCGTCTTCGTTTCTGTGCGAGGGCTTTCTCTAGTTGTGGCAAGCGGGGGCCACTCTTCATCGCGGTCTGCGGGCCTCTCACTATCGCGGCCTCTCTTGTTGCGGAGCACAGGCTCCAGACGCGCAGGCTCAGTAGTTGTGGCTCACGGGCCTAGTTGCTCCGTGGCATGTGGGATTCTCCCAGACCAGGGCTCGAACCCGTGTCCCCTGCATTGGCAGGCAGATTCTCAACCACTGCGCCACCAGGGAAGCCCTACCTGGTTAATTTTTATATTACACTGGGCTCGTTCAGTCATAGTTGATAGAATTCCAACATAGGTTAACAGTCAGAAAAAAGGGAGCTATAAAAAGGGCACTGCCTTCCAGGGACTCTTATATCCTCAAGTCTCTTTTTCCGTATTTATTCAGCTCCTGGTGTGATGCTTTCATTTTCTCCTCTGTAGGTATAGAACTCTAGCTAGCCATAGGAGCAGGAGATGGGTGTGGAGGGATTCCATCTTATGCTACTCCAGTTCACTAATCCAAAGAGAAAAAAGAGAAGTTTCCCTTTCTGTGTCACTGTGAAAACTCCTCTGGAAGGACTCAGATGGGCCTAGCCTGGATCTCCCATCCTCTCTTCCGGTTAATCACTATCACTGGGGTTGAGGCCTATGATTGGCTGTTTCCAAGTCATAAGCCCACCCCAAGGCCAGATGGAGAAGTGATTGACAGCCCCACAAAATTGGATTGGCGCAGGAGAAGAGCAATTACCTAAAGGAAGAGGTAACATTCCTTCCAAAAGAATAGAAAAGATGCTGGGCAGAGGCAAGACAATAGATGTCCTTTATGATCCCTGTGATCTCTTAAGGCTCAGCTCAGGTGTCACTTCTTGATACCCCTCTGTCCCTGTCTCCTCCTATTGGGTTACATGTTCCTCTCCAGGCTCATGTTACATCTTGGCTGTACTGGTGCACCCATATTAATTTATAGTTGTCCATCTAAGTGTTGGTCTCTCTCACTAGACAGGAGCTTTCTGAAGAGAGCTACTGTGGCTTACACCCAGCCCCTCAGCAGATAATGGGAGCTCCAGGAATATTTTCAAAAAAAATAAGAAATGAAGATGATTACAAATGGCACCAAATCCTCTTAAATTAAGAGAAAGAGATAGGAACAAAATAAAAGTTTAAAAGTACGAAACTCTGTGATAAACAGTTTTTATTAAGTAATTCATTTGATTTTCACAACAGCATTAGAGGGAGATATTCTTTCTGTTTCACAGACAGGAAGTTGAAGGTTAAGGTCCACAAGGTCATATAGCTGAGAACCATCAATATAATAATTAGCACTTAGGTAACTTAAATCCAGCCTGTTATCTTTCAGCTACATTATCTTCTGCCCTCCTCCTTCTTCAGGTTAAGAATGAACTTACATAACACAGCGATGCTCTTTTCCCTTCTTAGTAATTTGGACATTTTCTGCCAATAGGTTGTTTTTTACCTAAATGCACTCCTTAGTCAGTTTTGCATCTTTCATTTGTTTCTTTACCCACAAAATTAGAGGGTTGAAGGAGAGACTCTGTAAAATTCCTGCGAGTGCCAACATGATAAAATTATGCAAAGTAAATGAAACCAAGTAAAAGTAACACGGATGCTAACGCCAGTTTTCTGGTTGCCAGTGGGCAGGCACACCTGAAGGAGTTGTTCTGTGTTTACACCCTCTACTCTCTGCTCCTAGCTCTTCTGTTTCAGAGCCTCCTTTATTGTATCCTTTTGTATCAGTTGCTCTTTTCTCCCCAACAGCTTAGTCCTTGTACTTTGACCTTAGCTTCTCTGGACCCTGCATTTCAGCTCCCATACCCTCCACAGTCCTCTCCTCCTTGGCCTCCTGCCATCAGACCTTCCCTGCAGAGCATCCGGGCGAGCTTAGCAGGCTGAATTGCCCAGAAGGCTCGTGAGATGTGAATGACCTCTGGTAATCTCAAGGGCGATCCACAACTGAATGAAACACTTGAATGCAAAGAGCTAAGGCTAATCGTGGGTATTTTGAAAGTATGATGGATCCAGTATGGATTTTTTTTTCTCCTAGGGCAATTTCTAGACCCATCCAATCAACCAAAGTGGCCTATTTGAGGCCAGCCCCTTAGGGAACAGTGGCTCAAAGTGCAATTCCCCAACCATCCTGATCTAACCTCAGGGGTTGCTTGTTAAAACTGCAGCTTCCTGGGCCTCACCAGACCCAGTAAATCAGAATTTCTTGGAGCTGGCAGGCAATCTGAATTTAAAATATGCTCCTTGGTGATTCTTAAGTTCACTAAATTGTAAGAAACTCTGCCTTTGTGCTAATTATCCTCTAAAAATTTCATATATTATTATCTCTTTGCTTCTTTAATTATATCAATGAATTTTATTTATAGGTTTCTTCAACTTGCACAAGTATTAGACATTTGACTGAAGAATTTAGCAACAATATTCAGCAAATATTATAGTTTTATTATATATAAGCCACAGAGCTATACTTTCTTGACCTGAAAAAGATGAGGTAAATTCTCCAGTTTATGTCCCTCTTTTAAATGCTTCCATGTGGGGTACTTATTCACAGTCAACACCAATGGTAAAGCTGAGGAAGCGCCTTGCTTTTTATACATTGTGCATTTCCCCATTTTTCTATCGTTTAGAGAGAAACTGTTTTTATAATTTTGCATAAAAGTTTAGTCGCAAAGTTTTCTTTTTGGCTCTTATGTTAGGATGCAGTTTCCTGTATACGAACCATATCTATGTGGAATCACGTCTCTGTATATTATATATACCTACACATGGCTACACCTTTATATAGAAATCTATACTCATATCATCATATTTTCTCCTATGTCAAGGGCTTTATCCCAGAGATTATCAGTTCAGTTTTCTTGAATTTTCACTGTTCTCTGGTGACTGTGAGGCAATTCAGAGTTTGGATTAATGGCAGATCCAGGCCACATTCCTATCACTTTCTCTGAATGTTCTACATCCATCTTCGGGGTGGGCAGACAAAACCTCATCACAGGCACATGGACTGCAGCTGGAATGTTGGTCGCAGGGGCAGTAACTGCTATCCACATCCTCATGGCCTGTCTCCACTTTCCCCTGAGCTCCATTCTCAGGCTGTGAAGGAAGGTCGCACTGTCTGTTCTATGGAAACGTAGTCCTCTGAAGTCAAAATCTCCCATTAAGTGTTGTTTCCTTTCTTACAAAGCAAACAGGGAGCAGGACGAGTGGGACGCTTGGTTGTCCCACCAGTAGGAAGTTCTCTGGCTCCTTTTGCTCATGGTCTACAGGGTATATCAGTCTCTGAGTGAGCGGAGAAGGGCTAGAAACAGGTAAGGCACAGGTTCCCAGGTAAGGCACCCATAAGCCCCTGAAGCTGGGCGTGGCTGGAGTCAGTATCATAGAGACGGAGGCTGTTGTCCCACGTGTCCCTTTCCTTAGGGTTTTCCAGGAAGCTTAGCTAAACATCCCCTCAGAGCTTGAAAACTCAGAAATTCTCAGAAATTCTATGTCCCCAAATGACTGTGTTTTTCCAAAATTTTGGGTTAAATAAATATTTGTGTATCACTTTGCAATTTACAAAGTGCTCTTCACTTACATAATTTTCAGTAATGAAATCCTCAGACGCTCCAATGTGGTTTTATTTTAAAGGAAGCAATCTGAGTTTCCATTAACTCCACCGGGATACAGAGCATGATGAGCAGCTTTAAGGGTCTGTAGAATTATCAGTTAAAAGAAACCTCAGTCTCCCTTGATACAGCCAGACTCAAAAAGCACTTGATCTGTCCTTTTCTTACAGCACTTATCGCCGATCTTGCATTTCCTTACTTACTTACTTGCCTTATCTCACTTACTAGATTTGAAGTTCTTTAAGGCAACATCTCAGATTTATCTTTGCATTATTCACAGTGCCAGTGGAACTGGAAGGCCACAAACTGGTGTTTGTAAAATGAATGAATGAATGAAAGTGGATGAATAAATTATACCCACTTCCTATTAATCTTCTGGATTTTATTTGGCTTATGTGAAGAAAATCCCCCCAAAGGAAGGAGGCTAAGCTAGAGACTTTATAAGGAATACTATCTTTCAGAACCTCCCCCCACCCCGCAATGGACTGAGGAAACTTGTACTTTATAACTAATAAAAGACTAGTGAGTTCTTTCTGAAAAATTTGTTTAAGGCCCCTAGTGGTTTATCTTTACTACCTCGTAAATTGTTAACTCTCAAATATTAAACCAGCAATAAACCAGAGCTCCCTTATCAATCATCCTTTCCTCATTGTTTATACCAACTAGGAATTTAGGTTGCTGTTTTTTTTCCCCCTCCCAAGTGTGATGATCATGTAAAAGAATCAGAGGAACACATTGGGAATGACATATGTAAGTAAGAAAAATTCACACACAGCACAAACTCATATTATGCCGTCACCTCAGCCTTGCAACGGGCTCTGTAATAGATGTTTGTGCGTATGTATATTGGAAAAATAGAAAAACAAGGTCAGCGCAAACAGTATTTGTACGTATGAACGAATGTAAAACAAAATTTCAAGTTTTTCTTAACATTAAAAATGACACCAAGAAAACTATATAAAATAAATATACCCTTGGAACTAGGACCCCAAATTCAGCAACATCAGCACACTGAGATGGGAGAAAGAAAACCACCCTGACCAAAGACCAGGTTTGCGTGGGGTGGGTGTGACTCACATTTTCGGATAATCTGAATAAAGGGGATCGTGTCAGCACGAGGCATCCATGCTAGCTCTGGGCTCTCGGCACTCACAGTCCACTCCGGGTGCGCCGCCCCAGGCCAGCCGAGCGCCAGCCCGGCTGCTGCAGCCCGGGAGGGCGCGCGCGGCGGGCGCTGATTGACGGGGCGCGCGGTCAGGTGACCCCGGGCGCCACGTTCCCGGAGCCCAGCCTGCGGTGGCCGCCTGCGCCGGGCCGGGGCCGAACCCGGAGCCGAGAGGAGCCGATCTCCCGGAACAAAGTTGCCGGCCCTGCGGCAGTGGGGCTGGAGAGCCGAGGGGGAGGGGAGCGGCTGGCCGGACCTGCTCGGCCCCCTCCTCCTCGGGAGAGCGAACCCCGAGTGACCGGACAAGAGCCAGTTCCCAGGAGGGCGGCCACGCGCACCCCGGCGGTCCTGTGCCCTCCCCTGCCTCCTGGGCCTCCGGCACTCCTCTCCCTTCGCCAACAAAGGGGCAGGCCCGCGGGGGTGGGTGGGGGAGGGAGGAGGCGGAGCCGGAGGAGCGAGCCGCTCGCGCACAAAGTTGTGGAGTCGCCTTTCCTCAGAGGAGGGGAGCGGGCAGCCGCAGCCTGCAGCGGGCTTTCTCCCGCCGAGGGGCGAGGAGGAGCCTCCGGCTCCCGAAGCCGATTGGGGAATCTCGGGGAGCGGTGCCTCCCTCCTTGCGGGTCATTTCAGCAGACGGAAAACTCTCTAGTGTTTGGCAAACTTGGTGCCTGCGCGCCCGTTCCAGGTTTGCACTTGGACTGTTTTGTTTTTGTTTTTGGCGGAACTACGAGGCAGGAAGATTGCACAAGTTAGGGGCGTTTTCAGTCGGGTGTCAAAAAAAATTTTTTTTTTCTTTCGGATCTTGTCTGGTTTTCCATAGTTCCTTTTGAAAAACCACCGCATCACAGAGCTCACGTTCGCACACACCCCCGCGATTACTACGCCTCAAACACAGCGGAGGAGCCCTCGGCCCGCTCGGGACGCGGCGGCGGCGGGCAGGCGAGGCGGGCCCGCGGGTCACGGGAGCAGGTAAGCCCATGCATTATTGAGCCTCGGGCCGGGTAATGTGACCACAGCCCCGGGGAAACGGGGCGTAGGCTGCGGGAAGGATGGACTTTCCTGCGGCTCACGCGCCCAGGATCAGCGTCCCGAGCTCCTTCTCAAGGCTGAGCCTAAGACGTAACCAACTTTTGCTTGCACTTTCCTTGGAACCCCAGTTCAGCTCCCCGCGGCGGGACAGAGAATGCCAGAAACGTGGAGAGAGTTCGGGCGAGAAGGTCCTCGGAATCCGTGTAGTAGCGACGACTCAAACTCCTCCGACTGGTTCCGGACTCCGTCTTGACTCCCCCAGTCTTCCTCCCGGCTAGGGTGAGAGGGTCGCGCCTCCGTGCGCGCCGGGCCAGTGATCTCCAAGAGGGGACGTGGCTTCCTAGAGGGCCTGTCACACATACCCCAGCCCCGGGAAGGCGGGACCCCGGAGGTGTCCGCAAGGACGGAGGGGAGAGGTTCCCAGCTATCCGCCTGGCAGGAAACGTGCTCGACCTCCGGGCCGTTGCTGCTCCCGAGGGTGGGGCTTTGGAGAGGTGACGAGGGGCGCTCGGTCGGTGCGTAGTCCAGCGCGGTCGCCTCTTCTGGTTTCCCGGACCCTTGGCATCTCTTGCTGCAAGTGGTAAGGTAATTCATGCCCCTTTGTGGCTCCGGGTCCGAGGCTCTGGTTGCCCAAGGCCCCTTTAAAAACCAAGACAGCACTAACTTTAGGCTGTGCAACTTTTAGAAGGCACGCTGTTAAAAGTGAATTTTTTCGCCAAGCCCCAGATTACCAAAGGGGCTCGTGCCAGGGTTGTTTCAAGGGGAGGAGAAAACGTGTCCGACTTCCAAGAGCCAGGGAGCTCTCACTTTGTTTTACGCTTAACTGGGGAGCCCGGGTCTAACCTGGGTTTAACAGCCTCTCTCACAGGGATGCCCCGGGGAGAGCCTCCTCTTTACCAACCTCCAGATCACCTGGGTCACCAGGGCCTCGCGGGTCGGTTCTTCATGGAACTCCCCTTGGGACGGTCAGTTGCCGTAGCGGGCGTGAACCGAGTTCGGGGAAGCCTCGATTCCCGGGGTTCGGGCGGGAGCTCGCGGCCTCAGGGACCACCGGCAGTAGCCTCATCCATTCCTTTGTAACTTGCATGGGCCTCAGGAAGTCGGGTGGGCCCCTCCGGGCTGGTTGCTGGTGGGCCCGGGGCACGCAGCCTGCCGATAGCGCCGCGAGTCAGGCGAGAGCTACTGGAATGCGAAGCTCCTGGGTGCATTGGCTTCCAGAGGGCCAGGCGGCGAGGGCCAAGGTTTACGCGGAGTCATTCCCGCCCCCTGGACCCGCATTTATGGGACCGAGGAGACAGCTCTTTAACTCTCCTTAAGGTGTTTACCTAAAATTGATTGCCCCTGTAAACAGCATTAACCACAACAGTATGAACCTTCCCTTGGAGCGCTTCCGAGAATGAATGGCAGTTCTTGGCACTGGGCGGTGTCTTTTACCAAGTTTCAAGCGGAGCCACAAACTCTGGCCCTCTGGGCTTCCTTTTCCACTCTCTCTAGCATTCTTAGGTTTTGGTTCCCGGTGGAAATGAATGAATAGTTTTTGCCTAAGGACCCACACCATATTTCCATCATAACTGCACATTGTTAAACATGTTTGTATTCTTACATTTTGTAATTTCCAAATTAAAAAAAAAAATAAAACATTAGATTTGCCCATAAGGCCAACCCCCATACTTTCAACCCGGGTTTATTGCCACATACTCACGGCTTCTGGTCCATATGACAGCCAGAGACGTTCTGAAGAAAGCTGGTGAGTATAGAGTGTACTGGTTTCAGTGAGAAAGAGCTGGCTAAACAGTGCAGAACATCATTATGAGGCAACAGAACTTAGAGCAGAGGTAACAATAAATTACAACTGCAGAGGGCTTAAAGCTTGTAAAGCGATATCCCATTCATTTATTCTGTTTCTCGCCTAGCTTGGTGTGGAAAATGGCCTTGCTTCCATACTATTGATGTAGAAGTGGAGGCTCACACGGAGGCACATTGTTGGTGATGAAAGTTTGATCTGTCTTCTGACAACCAATAATGAATTGCTGCCATGTGTTACTCAGCTTGGAGACCCCTGCCCATTAGTGGCACCAAGTGTCAGTCAGTGGGTATCTGTTACTGTTAAAATGGTCTTATGTGCTTCTCCCACCTTCCCACTCTTTCCTTGTCCTCTGATCCCCCTTACTGCTGTATCTTTGTAGCATATAAAGAAGAGAAAATTTGAGAGTTTATCTTAAGTAGTGGCAAAATAAAATATTATGATGAAGGAATATTAATGTGCCAATGAAATAAAGTTCTGTGTGAACAGTTTACTTATCTTTTAGGGACTGGGAAAAGTCTTTGGAAAGTGTTGAAGAAGACCCTTGGCTAAGACCACTTATGAAGGAGAGCATTAGAAATATCTTTCAAAGGGAATAATTAGTTCATTTCTAGTAAAGAGAATTTTGGGGAGGCAAAACTGATTTTCCATAATGAAATTTTATGTGCATTCTTCTGAACAAAGTTTTTGGTTCTTGAATATAATAAAATACACTTAAGAATTCAGCAAATCTTTTGCAGTTACGTACCTCCCCAAAAGAACTTAATTACATAATAATCCATAAAGTATAACAGTAGTGGACGATATAAAAAATGAAAAATGTTTTTTATACCCTCACAAAATCTGGCAGGCTGATGATCCAATCCATGTATTTCTCCCTACTGGAGAGGAAATTGTTCCTAAAGCTTTAGCAATCCACCACAGTTTTCATGTGCGTCAAACACTTTAACACTTAAAACATTTTTCTAAGGTAATTTTGATCTCTTTATTATTAGAACACACCTTTTTCCTAACTGGTAAGGAAAAAAATAATATATTTTATATATTTATATATTATAAAATAATTTGGTGTTTCCTTGAATGTCATAAAACATTGTAATATGTAAAACTTCTAATTATTTCATAAATATGTGAGATGAAATATATTACAAAATAATAATGCCACATGGTGTATCCTTGAAATAAAGAACTGAGTTGTCTATCCTAGTTAGCCATAAACTCTGCTTGTGATACCTATTGTAATATGTGAATTAATGTCTGTTGCTTGTAGATTAATATTTGGATGTGTTGAGTGTTATATTCCCAATTAAATGATTAATTTATTTAACTAGCATTTGGGGTGCTCATAGGGGATGTTAGGATATAGCCAAGTTGCTGAACTTAAACTTGAATTCTGATTCTGTTTGGATTGTTTGGGCATTGTGTTCCAGAAAGTACTAGGGCTATTATTATTGACATTCTTAAAGAAAAGTGGTACTGAAGGATAGAATCCTCAATTCTTTAAATTTTAAAGGTGCCTCTGACTAATTAATTGCTAAAGATTAAAATTATTTTGAGTGATATGTATTCTCAGCAGAATTTTCATGATGTATTTTCCAGAATAAAATCTGTGTCAATGGATATAACGTGTAACCGTTCAGATTTATATATAATCCAGACCATTCCTGAGATCAGACTTTTTTGTTATCTCCACTTGTATATCTCAGAGGCATCTCAAACTCAGTAAATCCAAATCACACTCATTATTTCTTCCTTTAGAGGCTCATCCTCCAGTGTTCCCCAGCTCAGTGAATGACTCAATCGCCCAAGCCAAACTTGGGCAGTCATTTTGCACCTCAGTATCCTGAGCGTCTCATATCCAATCAGTTTCCAAATCCTATTGACCTTAATATCTAATATACCACAAGTCCACGCACTTCTTTCCATCTACCCTTATTTAGGCCACAATCATGTTGCTTCCCAGCTTAAAACCATCTACTGGATTCCCACTGCTCTTTTTATTTTTTGGCTGCGTTGGGTCTTCGTTGCTGCGCGCAGGCCTTCTCTAGTTGCCGAGAGCAGGGTCTGCTCTTCTACTCTTCATTGCGGTGCGTGGGCTTCTCATTGCAGTGGCTTCTCTTGTTGCGGAGCATGGGCTTTAGGGCGTGAGGGCTTCAGTAGTTATGGTGCACAGGCTTAGTTGTTCCACAGCATGTGGGATCTTCCTGGACCAGGAATCGAACCTGTGTTCCCCTGCAATGGCAGGCGGATTCCTAACCACTGTGCCACCAGGAAAGTCCCCCCACTGCTCTTTAGGAAAGCCTTGACATGGTCTCTAAGGCCCTGTCCCTGGTCCTATCTACCTCACCTAGTTCAACAGGTCTCTCTCCTCTTGGCTGTTCTCTCCAAAAGCACTGGCCTTTGCTCAGATTCATGAATGCTCCATGATTCTTCCTGCCACTTAACATGGGAAATTCTCTTCCCACCTCTCTTTTTGGCTAATTAAATTCATCTCATCCCTGAAGGCTTGGCTCAAATGTCACCTCTTCAAGAAAGCCTTCTTTAATTGCCCAGAGCAAATCAGATTCTTCTTCTGTATGCTCATACTACTCTATGCTTCTCGTTTATACATTTGTAACAAGTTAGTATTATAATGAAATAATTCATTATATAATTAATTGCTTGGTGTCTATGAATTTCAAGATAGTACAGGCTGTGTCTCTTTTCGATAGTCATATTTCCATTGCCCAGATCAGTGCCTTACACATAGTCTGTGATTGAATATTTACCGAATGAATGGTTACTATATATGACTTTATATAACTGTATATGACTATATATATAATGTATATGTATAGTTTGATATTTATAGTCATATATATTATATAGTCATTATACATATTATAGTTGTATATTATAGCAATATATGTGATATGTTCTATATGTTAATATATATGTCAACATATATGTTATAGTTATATATATATATTTTTCAAATCAATACTTTCCCATTTCTCTTTAGGTATTGATGTTGATCATTATAGAAAACTGAAAGTCTTAAAAAGAGGACCTTGTAAAGTCTTTGGATTATATTGAAACTCAGCTAAGATGGCCAAGTATGGAGAACACGAGGCCAGGGCTGACGATGGGCAGAACGAGTTCAGTGACATCATTAAGTCCAGATCTGGTAAGTAATGGAAGCTTAAGAAAATGAATGATTTTTATGCATAAACTACTTAGAAGACACAGGTTTTTATTGGCTTGTTTTGTACTATTCTTGTGAGACAAACTTCTTTTGAGAAACATAATTCTGACAAATGAGTATTACATTGTAAATGGTAATATAATATCTCTGTATCCTGTCTTAATTTCTCAACCCGACTTGGTCTCCTGGTATGTTGCTTGACATTGCTTGGTGAAACTGCCACCTGTTAGTTGATTGCTGTTCATTTATAAGAAACCCCTTGAACACAAAATGCAGCTTAAAAAAAATGATGCTTAAAGTAGGAAGTACTGTGGTGTCTGCTGGGACGGATCCTCTTGAATTTTGCTTCCATACTGCCTTTCTTCCATCCCATTTGGTGACCATTTCTAGGCCAACAGGTGTCTTCCTACCTGTTCTTCCCATTTTGAAACTTCTTATGAACCTTCTCTAGGCACAGTTTCCACTTAGGTAATATAATAAACTAGACTAAGACAGATTAATGGTTTTCTGTGAACATTTAAATTGGGGACTTAAGGATACCACTCCCTCCCCCAATTTTTTTAATATAACCGAGTGCTTTTTGACTCTGGCTGTACAAATGAATCAACTGGGGAGTTTTTTAAAAAAAAAATGCAGATGCATTGTCTCCACTACAGAACTATTGAATAAAAATTTATGTATTTTTAAAAAGCTTCAAATACAATTCTGAGCTAGACTCTATGGGGAGATATTTTTGAGCAGGCAGGACCTTTCTGAGTTTTGAAAATTGCACAGAACTCCACCCTGGGTGTGAACACTATACTTAAGTAACTTTGAGAGTTACTTTGGGCTATAAACTTACATCCAGTGTCACTTTAAAACCATAAAAGGAACCTAAAGTCTGTTTTTGCTGTGTGCACCATCTTTATTTATGTTAGGAAGTTATTTCTTATTGTATGAATCTGGAGAAATATGCACTGAAAATAAGCTCCAAATTAATAGAGATGTACATTTAAGATACATTTCCCTCTATGACACTATTGTTGGTTGATTGGTAAAGATTTTGGTTATTACAGTCTTGGCTCTAAATATGTAGGTGCTATTGTGTAGCTTGAAGGATATTTTGGGGGGTACAGCTTAATATCTTATTTTAAAGTATGCTCTGAGAATGTTTTATTGCCCCCACATTATTTTTGATTTAAATGCTTTAGTAGTATAGAGTACTATGTTGATATAAGGGATTACTAATATCTTCTTAAAGAGTATAGAATGTATATCCAGAAATATATAAATGTAACAAGGAGGAAAATGAACGTGAGACAATTTAATGTATCCATGCTTGTCATGTTCTATAAATTGTGAGGAGTTATGTTATGTTCTTAAATAGTTTCCTGACTTCCATTACAGTAAGACCTTTGATATTTATAACTATGTACTTTAGCCATGTTCATAAAAAAGTAATTATATAAGTTTAAAAATACTGGGTATATATGATGAGTACCCATAACTTTCAAACTATTCTTTAAATTAAAAATGATTATTTCAAAAAAAATGATTATTTCAAAAGACTGACTATTCTCATACACTATTGGGAGATAGTTGGGCAAAAATTATTACGTTTTTTAAAAAAAATTTTATTTATTGATTTATTTAATTTTTTAGCTGCCTTGGGTCTTCACTGCTGCACACGGGTTCTCTCTAGTTGTGGCGAGCGGGGGCTTCTCATTGCAGTGGCTTCTCTTGTTGCAGAGCACGGGCTCTAGGCGCCTGGGCTTCAGTAGTTGTGGCTCGTGGGCTCTAGAGTGCAGGCTCAGTAGTTGTGGCACACAGGCTTTGTTGCTCCATGGCATGTGGGATCTTCCCGGACCAGGGCTCGAACCCATGTCCCCTGCATTGGCAGGCGGACTCCCAATCAGTGCGCCACCAGGGAAGCCCTATTACATGTTTTTAACATATGCATACCAGTTGGCCCAGTAACTCCATTTTTGGAGTTTTGTTCCTAGGGAACACACAGAAATATACAAGTAAAAATTTGATCACAGAAAAAAATGATAAACACCATAAAAATCCAATATTGAGGACTGGTGAGATCATAATTTCCCAAAGTATTTTGAAAGCAACATAAGTTCTAATGTGTAATTCAAATAAGGATGTCATAGGCAAAATAATTTTAGGAAACAATGGTTAACCTACTCTGTTCCTTTTAGTGTAGGGCACTTGAATAAATCATATAGAAACTCAGTGGAGCTAATTAAATTAGCATGTATTCATAAAATAGAAGATTATACATTCATAAAAATGTGTGTGTATGTATATGACCATAGAAATATGTTCTTGATGTTACATAAAAAATATGTGCAATATGAAGTCATTTATGTGAAAAATATTTTTTTTTCAAA
This sequence comes from Orcinus orca, assembly GCF_937001465.1. Classification (NCBI taxonomy): domain Eukaryota; kingdom Metazoa; phylum Chordata; class Mammalia; order Artiodactyla; family Delphinidae; genus Orcinus; species Orcinus orca. Next base: position 20,322,154 of record NC_064570.1, on the reverse strand, counting down.
AAAGTTTAGCAGAGTGTATACTAAAATGTTAATAGTGGTCATCTTGGCGTTTGGGGATTATAATTTTTCTCTTTTTGCTCATATGTACTTTCTAAAGCTTTTCAATGAGGCTGTATTACTTCTTATATCTTTAAAGTATTTTTAAAGTATTCTTAAAAATCTCAAATTGCTTCGAGTGTTTTAATGCCAAGGTGATGACTATTACTTTTTTTTTTTTTCTTGATGGCTCCTACTTCAAAAAACATTGAAAAGTTAGCAGTTGCATAGCTGAGATCTGAATCACATTCTTTTGGCTGGATTATGTTGCAAAAAGCAGTAGATAAATTTGGATATGAATGGGCCTATTAGTTCCAACCTTGCTTTCTGGAAGGCACTTTTTTGATTCTTTTAAGGTAAATATTAACTCAGTGGTCAGTTCTCATGGTACTCTAAAATTTACATGTTGAACAGGGATCTTTAGTTCAGATTAAGTCAAAGGACTCATCTACATATGATGCATATATTTTTTTAACATCTTTTTTGGAGTATAATTGCTTTACAGTGTTGTACTAGTTTCTCTTGTACAACAGATTGAATCAGCCATATGCACACGTATATCCCCATATCCCCTCCCTCTTGTGTCTCCCTCCCACCCTCCTTATCCCACCCCTCTAGGTGGTTGCAAAGCACCGAGCTGATCTCCCTGTGCCATGCAGCTGCTTCCCACTAGCTATCTATTTTACATTTGGTAGTGTATATGTGTCAGTGATACTCTCTCACTTCATCCCAGCTTACCCTTCCCCCTCCCCATGTCCTCAAGTCCATTCTGGACATCTGTGTCTTTATTCCTGTCCTGCGCCTAGGTTCATCATTTTATTTTTTTAGATTCCATATATATGTGTTAGCGTACAGTATTTGTTTTTCTCTTTCTGACTTACTTCACTCTGTATGACAGACTCTAGGTCCATCCCATGATTCAAAAAGAGTCATGTACCACAATGTTCATTGCAGCACTATTTACAATAGCCAGGACATGGAAGCAACCTAAGTGTCCATCAACAGATGAATGGATAAAGAAGATGTGGCACATATATACAATGGAATATTACTCAGCTATAATGCATATTTTTAAAGATCCTCCTTGGATGCGTTCTATACTGAATTTTGCTTTTTCGTTTTTTTAAGGGAATGTTGTGCTACAGGAGAATTTTGATTCAAATCTGTTCCTATATGTTTCTTCCTTTTGAGGGACTAGCTATGGGGGAGGGCATAGAGATTAGGGTGGAAAAGAGAAGTGATGTTGAGATTATACGGGTAAATTTATCTCTTGGTTTATGACGATTCCTCTTCCTCTCCAAATCCTTGAGTTTGGACAGTCTAAAAGCCTGGCATCATAAAAATATTGGTGCATTTTATGTTAAGGTATTAGGATTGTTTATATTGACCATATTCAATATTAATTTGCTTTATGCAGTGTATGAGGTTTAATAATTTTTTAAAGTCATTTTCACCATCTAAGCAGAAATCTGAACTATCAAGAGTAGGTGAGGAAATAGTTTCATGAATATAAAAGTCATACATTTCTTTATGGTTGTAATACATTTGCCTTGGATTTGAGTGACTTTTAGAAAAGAACTTGAAAGAATATGACCTTTAATGATTCAGGGCCTGGGCTTGGGTAAAAGTAGATCTTTCCCTAACTTAAAACACGCAAGTCAGATTCATCCGTCGAGTGCATCTTTGATAGCCTGAATTAGTGGGCTTCAGAAAGTTTAACAATTTATTAAGTATTTTGAGAGTAGGCCAAGAGTAAGAATTGTTTTTAAGTGAAATATGTTGTCAATGGAGTCTGTGATGCATAAACTTCTGCTTGGAACATTTTAAACATGAAATAATAAAATGGTTTGAGATATGTATAAAATCAAAGACTATCCTCTCCACTATTTTATTCTGTCAGTAGCTGACACTAATGCCAGTAACATAGAATAAGTCAACCTTTTCTGTTCTTCTCAGTGCTGGTGTGGTAAGTTTTAGCTCAAAGCCCCCTAAAGAGGGTAGACTTCAGGGCTAAAGACTGTGCCAACTAGCTCCAAGTGGGGATTTTGACTGTTTAGGGATTAGAAGCAGAGATGCTCAGATGGGAACATTTGTTTAATGAATTAGTCGGTAAACTCCACTTCGTTGTATGATTGAAAGCATTCTTTCAAAGCCTTTAGGCAGGAAGCCTGAGTGGCACAGTTTTATCATTTCTTTCTTCACCTTTTCTATTCTTGTGTAATCCTGGGATCTAATTGTTGAGGGAACCTTAGAGGCCCTATTACCTGGCCATGCCTGTGCGGTGGTTACCCAACCTCTGCTTGCACACCTCCAGTGATGGGATCTCACTGATGATGATGATGATAATGATGATAATTCTAGCAACTTACATTTACTGAACACATACAGTGTGCAGATGTGGTGCTCAGAGTTTAATCCTCACAACCACTGCGTCACAGTTGACAGACATGAGCCACACAGAAGTATAATAATTTGCCACACTGGCCTTCTTTCTGTTTCTCCAAAGGCCCAGTCATGCCTACCTCAGGGCCTTTGCACACCCCTCTTCCCCTGCCTTTGCCTGATGGGCTCTTTCTTGTCATTTAGAGCTGGGCTTCAGTGTCACCTCTGAGAGAACTTCCCTGCTGACTTTAGAAAGTAGCTGTCCCAGTCATTCTTGACTGTATCACTATATTTAAGTTCCCCATATGCTCTATCACTATCTGGTACCTTTCTTGTTTTTTGTGCTTGTTAATGTCCTTCCTACTAAAATTTAATTCTACAAGAGTAGGGACCCATATATCCCTGGGACCAAGCCCAGTGTCTGGCTCACAGTAGGTGAGCAGTGAATGTCTATTCAATGAAAAAGGCTACAGAACTAGAAAGTACCAGAGCTGGGGTGAGAACTCAGGTGATCCGACTCTAGAAACCCTCATTTGACCTCTGTAGAGTGCGCAGTTTCCTAATTTACCAGGTAGTTTATTCTGTTGCTGCCGGAATGTTCTTTTTTATTTTGTACCTAAATCTATCTCTTAGAAAATTTGCAGAGTATCAATTGTATTTATATATCCTCTTCCTTTGTAGTTACAAGATTGGGACCCTGGGCTGTGAGACAGAGCTGCTCCAGGCTTCCGGCTGGCATCACAGCCCTGCTAAAGGAGGGCCGATTGCAGGAGACAGCGTGCTGCTCCCGGCCCTGATGATTGTCTCTGTCGTTCTCTGTTAAGAGTTAGCAAAGGGGAAAATAAGAGTTAGCAGTCCTCTGGGTGGAAGGTAGAAAAATTGATAATCTGTTTCTGACATGAATTCCCTTTTCTCTTTTCCCCTGCCTGCTGCTCAAGGCTTTTAACTGACTGGTGAAAAAAAGGTAGTGGATTTCAGATGCACTGCGATATGGCACAGTTTTAAGTCCTGGTCTGATGCCCAGATGGGTATCTGGCGTTGAAAGAGCTGGTAAGGGTAGGGGGAGGGAGAGAGAAGAAAAGAGAAGCCAGTGAAATAAAAATAAAATAAATTATTTAATATGGAATATTATATATACCAGGTTACGTTTATAGCAGGCCTAAAAAGATGCTATGTTTGCAATAAAGTAAACTTGCTTAACAAGGTGGGGTTTTATGAAACTATGAGGAAAGTTACCTTATTTGTTTATCTTTTAGAGGCCTTTCTTTAGGAAAGACAGTGGTTACGTTGTATTTCCCATTGGTCTACCTCTTTCTCTTTCATTTAAAGAAATATCTGTGAGGGGATTTTCCTAAAGAGTTTAAGGGACTGTGAAAAATAGTTCTTGTTCTTGTTCTTGTTCTTCTTCTTCTTCTTTTTTTTTTCTGAAGCTTTACTTGGCTGGAATACCTGTGCTTTGAAGGGAGTCTTTGAGCAGATTTGGTTTTTTTCCATGAGCCCTGGGGATTTGTGTTGAGGGACAGTGACCCTGGTGGAAATTCAACTCCGGCAGAGGAGAGCAGCTATTCTTGTCATGCACATAAAAATATTCTCTGTGTTGGTACCTTATTATGCTGAAGTAGTGCCATCATAGAAAAGATTCCTGTATTCATGTGATTCTCATGACCTGTTACTAGGGCTGTGAAATCTGTGTCGGTGATCTGTTCTTGAGAGAAAAACATGAATTGTGGAGAATGTTCTAAACAGTGGAAGTACTTTATTATATAGACAGAACGGAAAACTCAGTTTTATTGAGCCTTATTTGAGTCCAGATTTGAGCTAGATGCCAATAGGATGATTTTCTGGGAACAAGGGAACATGCAAGATCGTTGATTTTCTGGGAACAAGGGAACATGCAATATCGTTGATGGTTGTAAAAATTACTTAAAATTTTATTGCGAAAGATTACTCAGGGGCTTTCACATGTATTGGTTAGATTTTTTTTCTCCTTAAGCTGTTTCTGTGGAGGCAGAGGTGTTTCCTGTATTACTCTCTCTATTTTTTTGTATGCCGTAAGTGTTTAATAATGAATACAGTCAGTTTAGTATTTGAAAGGTGAGTCAGTGTGAGTTTTTAATATATATTTACCTTCAAAATGATGGCTGTGGACTGAAGAATCTGAGCCAGATCTAGTCCTTTCACTTTTCTTTCCTCTGCTCCTCGATTAACACCTGTCAAGCGTGGGAGGCAGGTGGGCCCGCTCGGCTCCCCGGTAGCTCTCCGGCCTTGGTGCTGATGCCTTTTCACAACCAAATACCTGAGATTTCTTTATATTCCGTGGGCCTTCTCTGTCAGAAGCTTGGTCTCCTAGCCTAGCTAATAAGGGGAACTGTTTGTGTGTGGGCTCATCTGGCAGCTAAGATTAAGGTTTGGAGTGGTACAACCTCACATTGGTTTTGAAAACTCAATTTACTAAAAAAAAAAAAAGAAAAATCAGTTTTGGCACAGCCATTGAGCTCGTGATATAGGGCAGGAGAATAACATTTCATAGGTGAATATTTTCAAATGAACTTTTTTTGGTAGGTGGGTGGTTGGCTAATTATGATTTCTGTCCAGTTCAATAATCTTAGCATTGAATTATGTAACATTTTTTTTTCCAAAGAGGAGAAGAAAGCACATAATGGCATTTCTGATGTAGTAGAGAAATCCAACAAAAAATATGACTATGTCTCGAAAGTGGCACAACTTTGAAAAATGCCGTGGTTGAAAAAAATCTCTGCTTAGATCATCTTCTCTAATTCCATAGTTTTAATATTTGCACATTTCTTCCATGCCATGTTCTAATTAAGATTTTGGTGTAGGACATTTTCGTGAAGAAGACCTGGGGATGGAGAATAGCATTTTGAGGTTAATACTGATTGATTGCTTCTCTTGCTACTCATCAGCTATGTGAGTCTTGTGATTTAATATTAGTTCCGTAATTACATAGATGTAAACATATGCTTTTATTTTGAAAGTCCGGTTTTGGGTTCAGCCTCTATCCGCTTCCTAACTCAGGCTGCATGTCAGATTGACCCCTGGGGATTCCGATTCAGTTAGTGGGGTGGGGTCCCGGCATCTGGAGTTTTAACAAGCTCGGCGGGTTCTCGTTCTGTTTAGTGCCATTGATTTATGGACAAAGGAGGCAGGCTTAAGACTCTTGGAACCAAAGTGAAAGTGGTCTGTGCATTTCAAAGGAGCAGGGAGAACTATAGTCAAATGTTGAAGATTATTTCTACTTACAAAATCTTCTTTTTAAATAATTTTAAGAGGTAATGGATTTCTTGGCATTGGACATTTTTTTCTTTTGCCTTGTATTCTGAAGGGTTTTGGTCGTGTTGAGCAAAGGTAAAACTGTGTAAAGTGAGTCAGGAGAGTGATGAAACTTGGTGCATTTCTTATTGTGGTCTGTTGAACCAGAGGATCGTACCCAAATATTCAGCCCTGAAATATTTCTTCATGGAGCACCTTGGTCTTCAACTTGGTGCATTGAACCTCTTCCTGCTGCAAGCTTAATGTCGAATCCTGAGTTCTTTTGTGGAGTCATCTGAACTTATCATAAAAATTTACTGTCTATCTTTTCTAACAAAAATTTCCAAGACACATGTGGTTTTGACTCGTGAGGAAAAATCCTCACATCCATCCTCTATGTTGGTTTTCTTTCGTTTTTTTTCTTTTTAGTTAAGTTATAATTTATTCATTACAATGGAATGATTTGCAATGAAAAATCACACATTCTGTATTGATATGGGATGATTTCTAAGATATGATATAAAGTGTAAAAACATAATAACATTATGCTAGTTTTATCTTTTTTTTTTGTGGTACGCGGACCTCTCACTGCTGTGGCCTCTCCCGTTGCGGAGCACAGGCTCTGGACGCGCAGGCTCAGCGGCCATGGCTCTCGGGCCCAGCTGCTCCGCGGCATGTGGGATCTTCCCGGACCGGGGCACGAACCCGTGTCCCTTGCATCGGCAGGTGGACTCTCAACCACTGTGCCACCAGGGAAGCCCATGCTAGTTTTATCTTCAAGATTAAGGTGTTACATATGTATTTGCCTCCTTGTTTTTGTAATTTTAAATAGGTGAAATCTAGTACTTACATTTAATATAACTATACTTTCTTTTTGCTATAAAGTAATTTAAAAATGAGTGAATTTTAAAAGATGAATAATGATTTTTTTGTCAGTGATGAATTAGGAGTTAAGTGATGTATGGACCACCACAGCAAGTTCCCTAAGGATCTATAAACACACCCCAGAGGTCTTGGGATGTTCTTATATTCATTTAACCAAACCTAACCAAACACCAAACCCCCAATCTCTTATAGTCCTTGAGTTATTTGCAGTAAAGTCTTTGAGCTCTAATCTTTAACCTCTTTGAAAATACAGAAGGGAATATTCATTTCTTCATTGATTAAATAACCTCCAGGGTGGTTTGAGATACATAATTGCTCTTCTGTAAGTCATTGTGTGGAATTTGAGATCAGTCTCAGAATTTGATGAGATCTATTCCTGAGGCAGTTTTAAGATTGAGGCTTACAATGAGACTACCTGGTGAGGCCTGAGTGGGATTGATGATTTCTATTTGAACAGAGACTTTTGTGCAAGTGTGAATAAATATTTTTTCCTTCAGTTTTACTGAGATATAATTGACATACAGCACTGTGTAAGTTTAAAGCATCCAGTATATACCTAAGGGATAATGATTTGACTTACATACACCATGAAATGATTATCATAGTAAGTTTAGTGAACATACGTCATCTCATATAAAATCAAAATTTAAAAAGTAGAAAAATATTTTTTTTCTATTATGAGAACTCAGGATTCACTCTCTTTACAACTCTCATATATAACATACAGCACTGTTAATTACATTTATCATGTTGTACATTACATCCCTAGTACTTTATCTTGTAACTGGAAGTTTGTCCTTTTTGACTAAAGTGTGGGTAAATTTTTTGTGTGTGATTTTTTTTTTTTGGATAATTTTTTTTATGGCAAAATATACATAACACAAAATTTACCTTTTAAAACATTCTCAAGTATACAGTTCAGTGGCATTAAGGTACATTCATATTGTTGTGCAGTCATCATCACCATCCATTTCCAGAATTTTTTCGTCTTCCCAAACAAACTCTGTCCTCATTAAATACTAACTCCTCTTCCCCCTCCCTCAGCCCCTGGCCCCTGTCATCCTTAGGAGGACGGCTTTTCAGATACATTTGAAACAAATAGACCACAAAATAAAACCAAAATCCACCCCAAAACAGATAGACTTAAAAACCAAATTTGGTTCTAGGTCGTAAATGATCCATTTCTCAAAGTGAATTGTTATATTGCCAGTTTAAAAATTATACTTTTTAAAATTGAGATATAATTGACAAATAATATTATATGAGCCTCAAGTATACAACATAATGATTCAATATTTGTGTATATTGTGAAACAGACTCACCACAATGAGTCTAGTTAACATATGTTCTAGCACCATAGTTGTAGCATTTTATTTTCTTGTGATGAGAGCTTTTAAAATCTACTCTTAACAACTTTTAAATATGCAGTACAGTATTATTAACTATAGTCACCATGCTGTATTTTATAGCCCCAGGACTTATTTATTTTATAACTGGAGGTTTGTACCTTTTGACCCCCTCCTCACTCATGCCCATCCCCAACCCCTGCCTCTGGTAACCATCAATCTGTTCTCTGTGTCTTTGAGATGTTTTTTTTAAGATTCCACCTATAAGTGAGATCATGAGGTTATTTGTCTTTTTCTGTTGACTTATTTCACTTAGCATAATGCCCTCAAGGTTTATTCATGTTGTTGCAAGGGGCAAGAATTCTATCTTTGTTATGGTTGAAAAATATTCCAATGTACATTTTCTTTATTCATCCGTTGATGGACACTTAGGTTACTTCCGTATCTTGGCTATTGTAAATAATGGTGCAGTGAACCTGGGGGGGCATAAATCTTTTCGACTTAGTGTTTTCATTTTCTTTGTGTAAATACCCACAAGTAGAATTCCTGGATCATATGGTAGTTCTGTTTTTATTTTTGGGGGGAACTTCTATACTGTTTTCCACAGTGGCTACACCAATTTATAATCCCACCAACAGTGCACAAGAATTACCTTTTTCTGTACCCTCACCAACACTTGTTATTTCTTGTCTTTTTGATAACAGCTATTCTAACAGGTGTCTGGTGATACCTCTTTGTGGTTTTGTCTTTTTTTTTTTTTTTTTTTTTTTTGCGGCCGCGGGCCTCTCACTGTCGTGGCCTCTCCCATTGTGGAGCACAGGCTCCGGACGCGCAGGCTCAGCAGCCATGGCTCATGGGTCCAGCCGCTCCGCGGCATGTGGGATCCTCCCAGACCGGGGCATGAACCCATGTCCCCTGCATCGGCAGGCAGACTCTCAACCACTGCACCACCAGGGAAGCCCCTTGCCCATTTTTTAATTAGATTGTTTGTTTTTGCTATTGAATTGTATTAGTTCTTTATATATTTTGGATATTAACCTGTTGGAGGAGGTCATCGAGGGGATGTGGCTGCTGGTTGACCTGCAGGGAGGATCCAGGCAATCAGAGGCTCCTCACCCCCTCCCCATCCTTGGAATATATGTTCCACTCACTCCTCCTACACTAGGAGCTACTTCAGGGATGTAGCCTTGAGAGAGTAATGTGTTATTGAGACCATCTGGATCATATATATTACTAAATCCCTTAAGGACTCTCTATAAACTCTTAAGAATTTGGCCAGGCAGAGATCTACTCATCTTGCTGTCACCAAAGACAAGCCTCATATGTAAGTTCCCTTGCTTATTAAACCTGTCACCTACCAATGAGGAGTGGTCTGCCTCTTTCTTCCATCTCTCCTTGCCCTTTGTGTATGGGGGCCAGTTTCAGATTTTACTCAGGGAGCTCTAAAGGTTGCAACCAACATGACCCCTTATCAGGTGTATGATTTGCATTATACTGTCTTTTAAAATTTAAAGCACAAGTATGACTCAGAGCTGGGAGAGTGAATCTGCATCTAATTTGGTGTTGAAGGCTCCTGGCCTTATCCAAAAGCCACCTTCTGGGCGTTGGAGGAGGGGGGCTCTGAGATAAAACGCCACGTATGCTCTAGTTTACTTTGTTACCGTATATAGTCCCTTCATAGGTGTTTAGAAAATGTTATACTGAAGGATGTAAAGATATTTATTTTTGTAGTTTTACATGTGGTATCAGTGGCCAGTTCTATAATATAACAGACCCTTCCTCATATGTTAAATCCCATTTTAATGCTTTGTCTGTAAAAAATTATCAGAGTGACTTGAATTATTTTAACTTACGTGTGCTTTTTCTAGAGATGTAGCCTGTTAGAAGAGTGTTGGTATTTGGAGAATGCATACACATGCTTGCCCTCTGTCTGGGGCCGGCCTTACTGAGAATTTGGTGTAGCACAGATCTGATTCTAGGGACTTGGCATCAAGGCAAATTGCTCAGAGAGGGGAACTCATTTGCATGTATGTTTCAATGAAACATTTAGGGAAGTCTGATGCTGACCTATATTTCTAGCCGCCCCCAACCCCACAAGGCCTGCAAAATACGCTGTGAGGGAGGCCAATCGTCCTTTTCTTGCCTTTGGGACATGGCTTGCTTTGTTTTCTGTGCTTGATTGTTCTTCCCTCCCCACCCCTTAGTTTTGAAACCCCCATCTTCAAACATCGGCGTAAATGCCACAAAGCATTCTATTCTTCGATGGATCACAGAGCCACAATCCATGTCCTTCCCTCTTGTTCACTCTTTATTTCTATTTACGGCTCTTCTTGTTTGGGTACATGATTTCCTAATTTGACCTTCTGATAGCCAGCCCTTAGCTTAGTTGCCATACACAGTAAGTGCTCATTAAAAGCTTACTGTGCATTTTAATGGTTTAATGAATCAGACTTGCTTATATACATACCTTATTCATTCAGCAAATGCTTGTTGTTCAATCCGTGTTGCTAGATGATGATCCCAGAGGTGAGCAAGACGTGTGTCTCTTCTTCAGGTGCTCTCAGGCTGGCTGGGAAGAGAGGCGTAAAGAGACATCCCTGCACAAAACCCGGCGCCATGTACACAAGGCTGTGGGAACAATGGGAGGAGGAAGGACAAAGTCTTACCTTGTTGGGAAGGAGGGTGGGGCTGGAAAGAGACAGCCTTAAGAGGAAAGCAGTTGAGGTGTGCCTTGAAGGATGCATAGGAAGTAGCTGTGTGGATCATGGAGGAAGGGCATCATTCCAAGCTGATGGATAAGAACAATGCATTTTAAGTCTGCAGCTGGTAGGTGAGTGTGGCTGGGACACGTGTCTCAGATGATGGGACCAGATTTTGAAAGCTTTTTTTTTTTTTTTTTTGCGGTACGCGGGCGTCTCACTGTTGTGGCCTCACAGTTACCGTAAAAAAGAAAAAAAAAATTATAAGTCATGTTATAGCCCTTTCGGTATTAGCTCTTCCTCCAGAATTAATATTCTTTTCTTTTTTTTGCTGCACTGTGCAGCATGCAGGATCTTAGTTCGCTGACTAGGGATCGAACCCATCCCCCCTGCATTGGGAGCATGGAGTCTTAACCACTGGAAATCTAGGGAAGTCCCCAGAATTAATATTCTTGACTTGATTAATTTCTACATTTTAAAGGTAGTTTTTTACTCCTTAGTTACATTGACTACTGCTGTTTTCCTAAAGTATTGCCTCTTGGTCAGTTTATTTAGGTAACTGAATTGAATTGTTTCAATAGCATTTGTAATTTTTTCCATATGTATATTCTGAAAGAAAGGTCATGCTGCAGAGAAAAAGTAGGTTAATTAAAATGAGAAAAAAGTTTATTCATATTTATTTAGTATAATATAAAAGTTCTTTGAAAAGGTAGCAAAGAAAGGTAATATTAATCTCATCTTAAAGGGAAAATAATAATCTTGGACAGCTAAAAGAAAATCTACATGTGAAAAGAGCCTGGAAAACTATTTCAGAGGAACTTTAATTGAAGAATAGGATGTTTCATGCGAGGATAATGTCATCCTGTAATACTAATTTCAGCTTCAACAGATAGGATAGAGTAAATGAAAATAAATTAAGAACAGATGTTGAGAAATACCTTCCATTTAGGGAATAATTAAGTGGTGGAAAGGTGATTGGTGTTCAGTCAATAAAGCTGAGACGCTCAGAAATCATAATTATTCAGGTAACAAATGCTTTTCTTAATGTGATGCTCTGCCGTGGAGGTTTGAGGAGTAGAAAAAAGAAGAGGTTATTATTGTCATGTTGTTTTTCTTTTGAGTTCTATCTTTCAGATCCTAATACAGTAAGTCCCCTACATACGAACCTTCAAGTTGTGAACTTTCAAAGATGCGAATGTGTGTTCACATGTCCAGTCATGTAAGTTAGTTCACGTGCCTGGTGTACATTGTCACATGCGTGCATCCTCTACAAGTGGTTGTGCTTTTGTGTACTTTACTGTACAGTACTGTATAGAGTACAGTAGTACAGTATCTTTATTTCAAGCCCAGGAGATTCACTTGATGCCAGCCCCTGTATGCCAGCTGTTGTACTGTACTATGGTACTTTTCAAGGTACTGTACAGTAAGATTTAAAATGTTTTCTATATTTTTTGTTTGTTTTTTATGTATTATTTGTGTGAAAAGTATTATAAACGTATTACAGTACAGTACCATGTAGCCAATTGTGTTAGTTGGGTACCTAGCCTAACTTTGTTGGACTTACAAACAAATTGGACTTACGAATGCACCCTCGGAACGGAACTTGTTCGTATGTAGGGACTTACTGTATTCAGTGGGCTAACTTTAAATTCCAATATAGAAGCTGGTATTTCAGAATGGTGGTTCCCTTGACCTTTAAGGAAAAACAGAAGGGCTTATTTGAAAATTCTGCATTGTTGGGTTGTGCATTGTGGTTCCTAAGGTTTTGATTTGGCCAATTTAATTGTCTCTCTAGGCTGTGAATATGGCTTTAAGATTCAGCTTTATTTTATGTTATGGAGATTGTTAGGGAAGGACTTATTTGTCTGTATCTACCTATGTATCTGTCTGTCTGTCTATCCATCCATCCATCCATCCATCCGTCCATCCATCCATCCTATCCGTAAAAGACATTTTGAATAGCATGTTGTTGCCTTGCTCCTACTATATGGCAAGCACTTGGACTGGCACAGGGTGACTAAGACACAGTTCCAGGGGTCACTTATCTTTCACCTAGAGAGGGCAGTTGCACAAGCTTTTAAGTAAACAGACTGAACAGGCAGTTAGAATTTTAAAAAGTGAAACAGCACAGGATGCTGTGCGAGTTGCTGGGAGGGTTAGCTGATGTCTATGGGCCTCAGGAGAGCCACCTAGGGAGTATGGATATCTAAACTAAGATCAGAAGAATGAATACAAGTGAGAGAAGAAGTTGGGAGGTGGAGGTGAGGAGGGCTATTAAGATCGAGGGAATCAATGACATGTCAGAGGTTTGGAGGTAAGAACTGCAAATTGCTCAGTGTGGCTGAAGTGGGATGTGAGAAGCAAAGATAAAGGCTGGAAAGTTAAGCTAAGACCAATTAATGAAGAGTCTTGTAAGCCACGGTTAGGAGTTTGGATTGTATTCTAGAAGTAACCCTGAAAGGATTTTTTTTAATTTAAAATTTAACATTATTTAAAAACATATTGAAGCAGTCAATATAAGTAAATATTGACGTAGAGGAAATGATATACCAGATATGTGTGCCCTCATTTGAAATGTGTCAGCTATGATTTTGAGACATTTGCTTTAGAGCATATGTTAAAGACCTAATTATATCAACATTGATAAATCTTAAAAATAATTTTAAGTATAAACAAGCTGCAGAATGTATTGAATGGTACCATATATAAAGTCCAAATATCCTCAAATTACGATATAATGTTTATGTATTCATAAATACTTTCAAAAATACAAAAATGTTCATGGAAATTATAAACACTGAATTAAAGATTGTGGACTTCTCTAGAGATAATGGGAGAGGAGGGTCTTCAATTGTGTCTGTAATTCCTCAATGAAAATAAAAATAATATCTGAAGCAAATATGCAATAATGCTAATTTGTAAAGCTGAGTGATGACTGCCTTAATTTCAGTTGCTTGGAAGTAAAATTTGAGACAGAGATTTGTGTGCCCTTGAGAACAGTTCCTAAAAGAAACAAGGGAAGAAGGTTTGGGTGGAGGGATAAACTGAACTGCAATTCAGTTACAACAGGGGCACCATCTGATTCCATAGGGAGCCCTGGAGCTGGGATGGTTCTTCAGAGGTTTCCCCGAGTGAGACCATGGTGTTCGGTCTTGGGACTCATGTTTTGACCTGTATACTGACTTTAGGCTGACCCTGGGAAGGAGATGAGGTGAAAGTTTGGCCAAGCCAACTACCTTCAGCCAATTGCCATTCCTGGAGTGATGCACAGCTATGAGCCCTCAGCTGCCAGCATTTTCAGCTGCTGGCGGAACAAGTGTATGCATTGCCTTCTATGTAGTGCACCGTAGAATCCCTTACAGTGATATACGTTGTGCCATCTTACTGTTGTCTGTTTGCAGGTTTGAAATATTTCATAATTTTTCAAACCTCAGCATTAAAAAAAAATCCTCCAATTTCTAGGTCCTTCTCAAACTACTCCTCCAGCACACACACACACACACACACACACCCCATAACCTAAACCCCAATTCAAATATCTGGTCACATACTTACTATTTGTTTTTCTCTGGCAATTGGAGATGCCCTCCTCTCTCTCACTCCTGGTTTTAGAAGGTTTTGCCTCTGAGAGGTTTTAAACAGATGGCTGATCTGATCAGATTTACTCTTTAGGAGAACAGATGACTTGGGTTGGGGCAGTGGATGGGGCAAAGCTAGAGGCCTGGAGGACCACTGTGTGACCATCACAGTTGAAGTGGGAGGGGTATTGTTGGCCTGAACTAAGGAGTGGTGGTTGGGATGGAGAAGAGGGGAGAGTTGGAAAGCTTTAGGTAGGAGAGAGCCTTGATGGGACAGAGTGGTAGGGAAGAACTCTGCTGTGTGCCTTCAACACCTGGCAGGTGAAGTCTTTCTGTTAAGGTTTTGGGGGGACGGAGATGAGTAAGGGGATGTATTCTTTCTTTATACCTATCTATCTATCTGTCTATCTGTCATGTATCTACCTACCTACCTACCTACCTGTTATCTGTATCTCCCAAGAGAGTGGCCTGGACTGGGATCACATCCTTGAAAACTGGCAGCTGGAATCTTGACCTTTTTCTTCAGTATCTGTAGAACTCTCGTAAATATATCCTTAAAATTTCTCAAAATTTCATCAAGAACTGTTTTATTTCTCTTCATATTGGATTGGCCAAAAAGTTCGTTCGGGTTTTTTACAGAAAAACCCAAATGTACTTTCTGGCTAACCCTGTGTTTTCTAAGATTTTTGACTGACCCTAGAATGAGCATCTGGAGAAAGGGAAATTCAAGAGATGGTAGATTATGGCAGTGGAAGTTGAGGAATAAGAAGTGGTTTTTGATTTTTAATATTTTTAGCAGATATTGATAGTTTACCCCTTGGGAATTGACTGCACTTATCTCCCAGAGTCATAGGAAACCGACTTGCAGATGTTATTCTAGCTGACTTGGTTAGCTTGGGGAGGGAGTGGAAAGGGTTATTAAGAAATGCTTGTAATGTGTACAAAATTTTTACAAATGTGCCTCTGCACATTTTCAGGGAAAAATTACCACAGTTTTCATTTTTTTCTCAAAGGAGGCCTACGAGTCACCAAAAAGTTGCATCTTATTAGAGTTTCCTCTTGTGGGGTTTCAGTCTTTTCTGATGGGAATTAAATCGGTGATCTGACATTCTGGCATGAGTTTGGGGACCCACACGATTGCCACAGCTCAAATTCTGGGCCTTATGTTGCTTCTGTTGTCTCAGAGCCATTCAAACAAAAGACCTGATTGTCAGAATTAGGGTGAGTAGACACAAAGTTTGAAGGGCAAAATTTCTGATAATGTTTGACCCAGTGTTGCATATAATGAATTTGTATTTGTTGATGAATCTTTCCCTTTTGTTGCTAAAAGTGGCAACTAATCAGACATAAATGACTAATTATCTGGTTCAGAATTTTTTTTTTAATTAGTGAAACTTGTGCTTACTCAAGCTCAGGTGGAGTGGAATCACAGTGCTTTATTTTTTCTAACATCAAACATTTTTCAAAAATGTTGATACATTTGTCATTTGAAAACAAGCCAAACAGTCTCTCCCAATCATGGAGTAAGAGTAGCGGTCCTCACCAGGGGACCCCACTTCCTGATGATCTTTCTGGTACCTCCTTTCTCCCACCCTCTCTTATTCCTGGAGAGGTCAGGTCATGTTCCCTTTGCTTCCATGTCACATCCTGACCAGACCTCCCAGCTTAAGTCTCATGTCATTGAATTGCATCACCCACTAAAGCTCATTGTTGGGAGGGCACCCATCACTCCCTCTCATTTCTCGGTGATTTTAGATCTTGATTCACTGTCACTCTCTCTAAAAGTTACTCTTTTAAAACAAACTTTTAGGGCTTCCCTGGTGGCGCAGTGGTTGAGAGTCCGCCTGCCGATGCAGGGGACATGGGTTCGTGCCCCGGTCCGGGAAGATCCCACATGCCGCGGAGCGGCTGGGCCTGTGAGCCATGGCCGCTGAGCCTGCGCGTCCAGAGCCTGTACTCCGCAACGGGAGAGGCCACAGCAGTGAGAGGCCCGCGTACCGCAAAAAAAACAAAAACAAAACAAAAAAACCCACAAACTTTTGGTTACCAAAGGGAGAGGGGGGAGGGATAAATTAGAAGGTTAGGATTAACATATATACACTACTATATATAAAATAGATGACCAACAAGGACCTACTATGTAGCACAGGGAACTATACGCAATATTTTGTAATAACCTGTAAGGGAAAAGAACCAGAAAAAGAATATATATATGTGTGTGTGTCTGTGTGTATATACACACACACAGACACACACAGAGACACACACACACACACGTATAACTGAATCACTGTGCTGTATACCTGAAACTAACACAATATTGTAAATCAACTATACTTCAGTTAAAAAAAAGTTACTCTTCTTTTAGTGATTTCAATGTAAACACAGATGATTCTTCCAACACTCTACTCTCCCAGTTTTTGAGCTTCTCTTTCTAATGATCTTGTCGTCCACTTCAGTGCCTATGTCCTGGACAAACCATATCATCATTTAGGACTGTAACTCCTCCATAATCTGGATTTCAAGTGTCACACTTTCTGCCCAAAGCATCTTATATTTCTAGCTCACTCCCTCTTTTTTTTTTGCTGTGCCACATGGCTTGTAGCATCTTAGTTCCCGGACCAGGGATTGAACCCAGGACCCCTGCAGTGGAAGCGCAGAGTCCTAACCACTGGACCACTAGGGAATTCCCTAGCTCACTCTCTCTGTTATCATAAGTTTAGCAGTCTCTGCTCCAGCAGGGCCTGTAATCTGTCAATCCCATTACCATTATGCTCTTCCCCATCCCTTCATGTCCTCTCTCTGCCGTTTACTGAGATTACATGGTCTATCGAAATCACTCCTTTCTCATGCCTTCAATTCCCTTGCTGTCCTTGCTTCATCACATCTCTGTCAGACTCCACCCCTGGTTAAATCTAACTCTACACCTATTCTGTACCAGCCCCCATGCAGAGCATGACTGGAGAAAAACACATCCTTCCTTCCTTGCCTCAGTGTAATTTATGATCGCATGTGAGACCTTAATGCTACTTGGTTACCATCTCCCACTGTTCTACATGATTATTTCATACCATCTTCTCTTTCCTGAAACATTCACCGCTTCCTCCCTATTCTGACTCTTAGCTCATGACTTTGCCTTCTCGTCTTAAGAAAATTGAAGTCAACTGAAGAGGAATCCACAAGGTCTGACACCACATCTACCTCTAACCGGCACCCACCCAAGGCCACCCCAACCATGTCATGGTATCCCGTTCTCTCTTGCTCACTCGAGGACATCTTCCCTCTCCCTTCTGCATCCCTACTATTTTCTTCTCTAGTGGATTTTTTCCATCAGCATACCAACTATTATTTTTATTCTCCCACCTCTTTCCAAATGTCACCTCTTTTCTCTGTTTCCCTTTTTGAAAGACTTCCTCAGAAGAGTTTTATATACATAGTTGAAATTCCTCTCCTTTCATTCTCTCTTGAAACCATTTTAATGGCACTTAAGGGCATAGCCCCTACCATTCAACTAAAACTGCTCTTAGCAAAGTTACTAGAGACTTCCCTGTTGTTAAATCCAGGGGTCAGTTCCCACTCCTCATTTTGCTTTATCTCTCAGTAGTATCAACACAGTCCATCATTCATACCTCCATGAAACACTTCCTTCACTTGGCTTCCGGGATATACTACATTCTCCCAGTTTCCCTCTCATCCTTCTTTGCTGATTCTTCTTCCCAACATTGGAGGATCCAGGGTATAGTCCTTGGAGGACTTGCTCACCCCTTGCTCTCTTTGTCATCTCCCCAGTTTCATGGTCTTAAGTGCCATCTGAACACAGCACTCACATTTCTATCTCTGGCCCAGACCTCTCCCCCTGAGCTGCATACTTGTATATCCAACTGCCCGCTTGGCATCTCTACTTGTATGTTAAAATCTGAACTCCTGATCTCCCCCCCTAGGCCAAACCTGATCCCACAGTCTTGCCCATCTCTCCTAAAGGCAGTCTGATTCTTCCAGTTGCTCAGGTTGAAGGATGAAAAATTTGGAGTCATCCTTGCAGTGCTTTCTTTCTCTTATAACCACATCCAGTCCCTCAGCAAATCCTGTTGGCTCTATTTTCCAAATACTGTTTATACAGAATCTTGCCGTATTTTGCCATCTCCACTGCCACTGCCGTGGTCTAGGCCACCATACACTTGCCTGAATTTCTGCAGTCACTCCTCACTGGTCTCCCCACTTTCTGCCTTGTCCCACTAAGGCTGGTCTGAACCAGCAGCAGAGTGAGCCTATTAAAAACAGAAGTAGATTTTGTCATTCTAGGTCCACAATTCTGCAGCCGCTTCCCATTTTACTTATAGTAGAAACTAAAGACCTGACAGTGGCCCACAGGCCCTGGGTGGTCTGGCTTTATCTCCCCTTGCCCTATTGCTCCTTGTACACAGCCAGCCCTCCCTCCCAGTTCAGGGCCTTTGCCCTGGTGGGCCCTGCCTAGAGCACTCTTCCCTCAGGTAATCGTACGGGTGACCACCTGATTAAAAGTGTAAACCCTCCTT
Organism: Orcinus orca; assembly: GCF_937001465.1. Taxonomy (NCBI): domain Eukaryota; kingdom Metazoa; phylum Chordata; class Mammalia; order Artiodactyla; family Delphinidae; genus Orcinus; species Orcinus orca. The sequence goes on along the minus strand of NC_064570.1, from coordinate 20,303,423 downwards.
TCTTCAGCACTCTCCACCCACTTTACCCGGCTTAATTTTTTCCCATAACACTTCTCACCCACTAGCATACTCTACAGTTTACTTCTTTGGTTGCTGACGTTTGCCTCTTTCCACTAGAATGTAAACTCCATGAGGGCAGGTCTTTTGTATGAATTGAATTGCTGGTATCTAGAACAGTACCTGGCACATGGTATGTGTTCAATAAATATATGTTTTTTGTTGCTTTCAATAAACGTGTAATCCCTGAAACAAATACCAGTTTCATCTTTATTACATCTTTATTGTACTGATCGATTAGCTCCGTGTTAGCCTATGACCGTTTCCCAAATGCTGCTTGACAGACCACTTGATCTTTTCAACACTCAGACATGAAATGAGAAGACTAAGGCCAATATAATGTAGATATATGTCAGTGTAAGGTTGTCAACTGCCTTTCGTTTTCCAAGATTGTCCTTTATTCAGAGACTATGTTAACTTTTTATTTGGCACAAAAATGACCATTTAATGAAATGATGGTGATAATTCTTCTATGAGATGAATTCTGGCAGTAGGAAGCTATCTTTAGATGAAGCACTCCAAAAGGACCCAGGTATAGGGTTCTTGACAGTAAGGACGCTAATACTTTGCTTTGCTGTCTTTCCTCCCTCTCTCCCTTCCTTCCTCCTTCCCTTTCTTTCCTTCCTCCCTGCTTTTCTTCCTCCTTCCCTCCCTCCCTTCTTCTTTCTTTTCTTTCTTCATTCCTTCTTTCCTTTCTTTTGCCTTAGAAGTCTTTCTGAAAACAAGTCTTCGCTGGAGGCCCGTTTTAGGAATGCAACAATGCATTGCTGTTCTCCTTAACACAGGCTGACAAATGGGGTAGGTTTTAAGGGATGGGAGCGGCAGGAAGCCCACCTCAGGCCCCTGAGGGTCCTTCATGGTTTTTGGAACCTAAATTAAAATCACTGCTTTAGTTGATCAATTATAGAAAACCTGGACACCCTATTAAAAAGAAAGAACTTACCTTAGTCTCAGAGAGTTAGGTTCTATTTTTGTTCTTCAAATAACCAGATTTGTGACCTTGAAATAATTAGTTTCTCTGTGCAGTTAATTGATTTGTTTGTAGGGTAAGGAGTGTGGGCTAGATGATCTAAGCCTGATGGCTTTAGAAGCTCCAGAGAACCAGATTGTTAGCATTTAATTGTCAAAGCTGTGTTAGGGAAGGGTTGTGTTTTGTGACCTTCTTCCTCATTGCTGTAATTTCAGTTTTGTTTGCATTGATCTTGTGACTGTCCCAAATATTCTATACACGTAGATTCGTACAAGCAATATTGTTAGGATTATAGAAAGGATTATATGATAGGATTTGGGATAAGCATTTTATCTCTCAATTGGGTTAGGGATCAAGTATAGCATGATATTATTTTGTACAATATTTGAAAAGCAGAATAAGAAAATCCTACAGTATTTAAACATTTTATCAGCACTCTCTTGTAGTGATACTATAGGGAGTGGTTCAAAACCATATCAGAAGATATGGTTTTGAATCTAAACATGGCCACCCATTGGCTGTGTAAACCTGGACAAATTGCTTAGCTGCTCTGTGCCTCAGTTTCCTTATCAAAAAAGTGGGCATAGTATCCTTCCTCCTTTTGTTGTAAAAATTAAATTAATATATGTAAAAGTACTTTGGTACATAGAAGCACTCAATAAATGTTAGTTATTACTACCATACGAGTACTTATTATAGTTGTGGTTGTATTCTTTCCAATCTTTTTAAATAAGCATGTAACAATAGCTTTAATCATATCACGTGAGCAAAATCTGTGTCTTTATTTTTTAAGTATATCTAAAATTTTGCTTTTTTATATTCAATAAGAAAACATTCTAGGATAGACTGAGCATTTTCAGGTCATTCTATAGACTTTTTGATGTGCTATGATTAATTCTCATTTGGAGCTCTTTTATTTATTTTTTCTTGTGTGTTTAACTTTATATTTTATACATTTTTCTGGTAGGATTTTTGAAAAAAATAATTCTGCATGTATACAAAATCCCTCCTCCCTTTCTGCATTTTTTTTTTTTTCTTGCTAAGGCTTGGTCCTATAGTCTTTTGTCTGGGATCACTATAGTTGACTTATATTGAATGCCTTAGCGTACTGACAAGTCTCTAATTTATAACCAGTTTATTTAGATCGTTTGCAGATATGTTACTTAGAAAGGGGCTAAACCAAAGAAACCCCAAATTCAGTGGCTGAAACAAGAGCAAAGCTTTTTTCCCCCTCACCTTACAGCTCAGAGTTGGTAGATGCCTTGGTGGCTCTGCTCCATTTGGTCTCTCAGGGATCCTGGTTCCTTCTTTCTTGTTGTTCTGTCATCCTGCAGTGCTGCCTCATCTTCTTGGTTGTGGCTGCCCCTCAACTCTCTGTCCAAGTTCTAGTCCAAGGAAAGGGGAAAGAGAAGGAGTAAAAAATAAGCAATTTCCTTTTTGAAGGATGTGACCCCGAGATCACATCCAAGATTCCTTTTGCTGTCCTGTTGGCTGCAGCTTGGTCATGTGGTCTCTTCCAGTGGTAGGGGAGGTTGAAAAGTGTGATTTGTGGTGCGTGGCCATGTGCTGAGCTAAAAATTGCAGGAGAACAGGGAGAGGGCTGGGTGTCCGATATCAAAAAGAAGAAGGGGAGAATTGGATAATGCCAAGTATACTTTCTTTCTTTTTTTTTTTTTTTTGCGGTACGCGGGCCTCTCACTGTTGTGGCCTCTCCCGTTGCGGAGCACAGGCTCCAGATGCGCAGGCTCAGCGGCCATGGCTCACGGGCCCGGCTGCTCCATGGCATGTGGGATCCTCCCGGACCGGGGCACGAACCCATGTCCTCTGCATCGGGAGGCGGACCCTCAACCACTGCGCCACCAGGGAAGCCCCAAGTATACTTTTATAACAACTTGGTGGGCTAGTTTTGAATTTAGAGTTATCTACCTCCTAAGAGTTCTATGCCAGAACGTGGTGGCCGGGAGAGCTGGCCTTTCCCCCTGTTTTCCCATGTCTGTTCCATTCTGCACTGAGAAGGGCCTTGTGCACACCTTGGTGGTCACCCTGGCCAGACCTCCATGGTCTCTCTCCCACTTGCGAACTGTGGTGTGGCTCACCCCTGGGAAGTGAGCTGAGGGCTCATTTGGGCAGAAGAGGTTGCATGGGCTCTGGGTGCACATGTCCCCTTGGCCCTGTGCTCTCTCCATCCCATGGGGAGGAATGGGGCAGGAAGAGGCCAGAATAGAGCCCCCGCAAAGGGCAGTGTTGACGGCAGGGCCTTCTTGTCTAGGTCAGAGGGCGGTACCATAAAGAGAAACATTAACTTGATTTCGTTCTTAAAGTTCTCCACTTTCCCTGTCTACTGCTCATTTTTATGCTTCATTTTACTCGTATTTATCATTTATAGTATGCATATTAATCCACTAAGAGTGGAGTATCTTTGGAATGAATGGAGTGTCATTTTAATGGATGGTAAGTGCGGGGAAGGACCCAGTGAAGGAGGCTGGAGAATATTCACTTATTTAGCTTAATGTTTTCAACAGCTTAAAAAAAACCCCCTTTGAGTGGCCCTTGTGATTCCATGGCAGTTTGCCCAGACTCGAGGGAGCCAGTGTTGGGAATGAAAACTAGATTCACTTTGAAAATTTAGAAAAAAAAGTGACTAAACAAGTTATAAGAATGTGCTTGATGGCTTGTGTCCTCTGAGAGCAAGTGAGGTACTGCAGCAGGTTTGATTTCCAAATCCCCTCTCTGCTCACCCCTTCCACTTTTCAGACTCTGACCCTGTGCCTGGCCAGCTTAGACCCAGGACATGGATCCTGCCCTGCCCCAGGGCTGAGCCCCTGCTGTGCTGACAGCGTGACAACTTGCTGATGGGAAACGTAGTTGAAATCCAGCATATGAAACTGCTCTTGGGTTGATTCAACAAACCACCATCTCCTTCCGTTTGGGGATGGGGTATGATACACCCTCAATCCCTTATCCAAAACCCTTGGAACCAGATGTGTTTCAGAACTAATGATTTTTTTTGGTTTCAGAGAGCTTCTGGGACATATACCATATATGATGTAACGTCTCTGGGGGAGTTTGGGACAGCACCCTGTAATTAAATAAATTAATATTTCTGCATTAACATGTATGAATATTCACACAGATGGAACACAAACAAGGTTGTAAATAGCCTCAGGTCAGTTCAGGTTGTGTTTTGCTGCCAGATGGGTTATGAGAAAACCTTTGGTTTTCAGAGCTTTTTGGCTGCTGGCCTTGTGGGTGAGGGATTGGGCACCTCTGATGGTCACTATTTTCTGTGTTTACTCTGTGTCAGACACTCCCACGTATTGCGTTTTGTAGTGCTCACAACAGAGCTGGGAGGAAGGTATTTTATTAGCCTTTCTTCTTTCTCTTTCTCCCTCTCTCTCTCTCTTTCTTTCCCCTGCCCCCTCCCTCCTTCCTCTGTCTCCATCTCTCATTCTTTCTTTCTTTTTACAGATAAGGAAACTGAGGTTTAGTGAGGCTGAGTGACTTGCTTGAGATCAAGAGGAGGGGCTCGGATCCCTGGTCTGGGCACTTACTGTGCTGTGAAAAGTTTCTGATTTGCTTGTTTGAAACTCTAAACTACAAGTTGGCCCGCAGAATCTTATGTCACATTTAAGGGTAGCTGAAAGACAGGACAGCACTAACAGTGTCATTAGAGGCAATTATCCTTTATAACATTGTTTCTTGATAAAATGCCTCTTAGTTCACCCAGCAGGGCAGGGAGCAGGGTCGGGGGGCTGGGCTTGTCTATAGCTGATCGTCATGGCTCCTTCTCCAAGCCTGGCAGGGGCAGTGGGTCAGGGCACTCTTCCAGGGCTGATGGGAGTGTGGGCGGGACGTGGGTAAAATGCAGGGCAGAGAGGGGAGGGTTTGGGTGTTTGGTGTGATAGAAGAGGTCAGGGAAGGGGAAGTGGGCTGAGATTGACACTACTTGATCAGGGCCCAGATCCAGACTCTTGTTCCTGTTCCCATAGCGGTTGCCATGGGCGCTGCAGAAGGAGGTATTGGAGAGGCAGTGAGTTCTGTGGGTCTGTTAGCGCTGCTGCTTGGCGATGTTTTGTCTTTATGAATGTTAGGTCAAAGCAGTTCCTCTAGGTGGGCAGTCGGACAAAGGCATCCCCTCTGGAGAGATGCACACAGTCTTCTGGACACACTTACTTAGTGGGCTGTGCCTTTGCGCAAAGAAAACGGTGTTCCTTCTCAGAGTCCCTGTGCTGGCTGGGTTTCAGCCTCTCTGCACCCTGGCCCGGGGTCTTCATGCAGTGTACAGACTTCATACCTGAATGTGGCAGCTTGGCATTAGTAGGGATCTGCCTGAAAAGCACTTTGTCCATGTTAGAATCCTAGCACGTTGTCCATTGTTTTATGATGATCCGGAGAACAGATGCGACTACCACTTGACAGATGAGAGTGCCGTGGCCCTGGGCGCTGCTTACGAGTTTGTGACTCCTGGCTCCCTGGCATCCTGGTCAGGGTTATTTTCTGCCCACTCCCTCCTCCCAGATGGAAGATGCAGCTTTGGGATTACAGCATCTGTTTTCCCCAGTGTTTCATCTTCCGTTACTCTTTCATTATTGTATTACAAACGGTAGACCGACATCGATTATTATTTGGAGAAAGTGTCAATTGTTGGCTTTGACCGACCTCATAGCTCTCACTCCTGTAGATTGGGTTACAGTGGGCTCATTGGTGTGCCACCGAGTGGGGAAATGCACTTATGTTAAAAGAAAACGTCAAAAATTAGAAGGTATGCAAAAATATATTAATATACTGATCCCTTTGTTACAGTGTCTTCATTTACACGACCCTCATTTAAAATTCCACCTAATTTGTTAAACTTTTACTTCATGTAATGTATGGGTCCAGGAGTCTTAGCCAAAGTCAGTTTTTTTTTTACGGGAAGTATCTGGATATACATTAACCTTTTAGAATTGTAACTGGTTAGTTACACCATAAAAGCTAGCAATGTGTGACCTAATTGATTGCTTGCTAAATCCAGAGAACATGAGGAAAATTAATTTTAAGTTGAGAAAGTGTTTCCTAAGAGAGAAGGAGGCAGAGAGGTCAGCTTATGTGCTGGGACTTTTCACATACATTATTTCATTTGCTCCCTGCATTGATTCTGTGGGCAAGATATAATTGTTTGTTTTGTAGACTGGGATACATCTGAGTTATTAGTTGGGTCTTACAGTAAGTTTTATGTAATATTTAAAAGACGTATACCCCATCTGATTCCAGATTCCTACAGAAAGTCACATATGAAGTAGAATTTGGAAAAAAAGAAATCAACAGAAGTGCAGAGAGGAGAACAAATGAGTTGATTAGTAAGCTAAGGCCAAGAGGAGTTAGTACACAGGCATTCTACTTGCTTTACATAAAATGCCCTGTCCCATTATTAAACTTCGGATGCACATTTGTTTGAGTGTCTATTAGGCAATGCAAAAGGAGAAATGGTTAGTTGATATTACCCATAAATTTTTAAGAAGACATTTACTAATGTGAAACAGTTTTCTTCCATAGCCCTGAGCCCCCAAAAACGTTTTCCCCGGTACCTTATAATGGGACAGTGAATGATACGGAGAAAGCTATCTCCTCAGCTTTTTGTGGTATCTAGACTAATAGGCTCTGACTTGTGACATCCTTTATTATTGTAAACCAGGTACAGATTTATAAAGTCATTTAAAAAAATAGATATGGGAAGAAGTTCTCTGGTGATTTGCCTTAAATCAGCAACAAATGTAAAAAAGATCCTGTTATCTTGGTCAGTTATCAAATTGTAATATGAGGAGAACACCTACTCTTACCTTTCTTTTTGTAAATTAATTTTTAAAAAAGTGGTCCTCAGACTTTCCCGTCAAGAAGCCCTGTGATATTTGATCATATCTCATGGTACTTTTCCCATAGTTATGTGTACATTTCTGCTCTGAAAGTCAGTAATTCTTAACATAAGCTTTCTTTCTGGGTTTTGTTCTTTCTTCCTTTCCTGGAAATAGCTTCCAGATGGGATTTTTTTTTTCCCCCCAAACCTCAAGTCCTTACGTTTTACCATTTTTTTGACCTTTTATCTTTTTTTCTAAGTTTCACTTTTGGCTTAGGTACTCTGCTTTTAGAATTTTATTACTCTGTGATATATACTGAAAATGCTTGGCAACTGTCGTGAGGCTGCACAGTAATTCTGCTGATGGTGCTGTGCCCTGGACTTCTGTGGCGCGCACTCCCAGTTCTTTGAGGAATAATCTTCCTTCAGTGTATTCCTTCTTTCTTATTCCTTTAGGTTTATTTAGAAGATAGCAAGAACTACATGGTGGCTCAGCTTAATTCCTGTATCACCTCTATTGAAAAAATAGTAAAAAAGACAAACTTGCTTGATAGTTTTTTGAATTAAAGTGGATTTGTATAATATTTAATTAGGCTTTTTTTCTCATTATTCTTTTGTAGTTTTTAAAATTAAGCCACATGCCTTTCACCCATATAATGTCATGGCCCAAGGTAGTGTTTCTGTCCATAAGGTCTTTTCCTTGGGAGTGCTGGTTTTGGGTATGCCAGAGTTTCTGTACCTACGTGTTCTCTTCCTTGATACTTAAGGATTTGTTGATAAAATGCTTTCAGTTGTTTGTTTTATGAGACATTCACTTGGTCCTTGAGATTAAGATGATTGTTCTCAAGAGTATCTTGGGTCCCTAGTACCCTTCTGCTTCCTGTTTTCTCATCATCATTTCTGTAAATAAGGGAGTCTGGTAGGTTTTTCTGTAGAATTTTATTTTCCATGAGATTTATTTGAGGCATTGTATTTGCCTTCAATTTTTGTCCCAAGTTATGTAAAATTTTACATTTAAAAAATGTGAAATCTGGGGACTAAGTAGAAGGGAAAGAATGATTCTACTAAATTTTAATCGATTTGTAGAGTTGCCGTGAGGATTAAATGAGTTAAGGGTGTTCAGTGAATACTGTTGGAGGCTCTTGCTTTTCCTGTTGTGATTATTATACTTCTTATTTTCTGCCTTCATTCCCATCCTCCTTTTCACCTTTGCATCGATGCTCTTGATGTGCTGCAGGCTGTTGAGTGAGACAGCAGCTACCTCTCTTGGTCCAAGTTACCAGGTCTGGCTGAATGGACTCCCACCCAAGTTTCCGGCCGCTATATTGCCGCTATATTGGTTGGCACATGCCTGATGCTCACACAGTGTGACATTCTGGTTGGGTTTCACAATGTAGGCAGTAAGGGGAGAAGCAGGGCAAGGAAGTATATAAACTAAGGCGAGAGGGGGCTTTCTGGAGCCAAGGACAGTTTCTCATAGGTAGGATTACTGAGACAAAAATGTTAATCAAAACGAGTTAGTGTAAAAACATTAATCAAAACAATTAGTGCCACTCACTCTGTTTTTCAGCCCTTCCTTTCAGTCCGGGTGTGAAACATTAGCATTGAGATTGATGATAGACTCGCATAAGCCTCATTTACTACTTGGAACATTCACCCGAGTCAGCTTTTTAAAATCTGTTGAGTACTTTCTCAACTCCGAGATGCTCCTTGTGCTTTGTTTACCGTATTCTCTTATGGCCTTTTTCTGCTGATGCGGGTGAAGCGGGGGAAGGTGCTGGTTGAAAGCACTCAGATAAGCTTACCGTGTATGGACGGCTGTATGGGCACAGATGTTTGGAGTCAGCTGATAATTTTAAATAATCTCTGTCTCGTCGTATTGAATACATTTGCACATGTTTAGTGTTTGCCTAACTTTAATCTGAAATACCATGTGAAAAAGTTTCGTGTGTAAGAAGCATTGCAGTAACAAGGAGAGTAGCGTAATGGTTTTTGCCTGCTTCCTATGCCAGCTACTGTTTAACTGTTTTAATATTATTTATTTACGCAAACACCCATATGTGTGTATATGTGTTTGTACACACATATATGTGTATATACATATGGACACACACACATGAATTTATTTAATTCTCAAAACAGCACTATGAAAGTGGCACTTCTGTTATCATTCCCAGTTTACAGTGAGGAAACCAAGGCACAGAGAGGATAAGTAATTTACCCAACATAGCACAGGTAGTAAGTGGCAGAGCTAGAATCTAAACCCAAGTAGCTGTGCCACAGTCTAGATCACTACTCCGTAGTACTTCTCAGTGCTTAGTCCTTAACGCCAAACAAATGATAATCATAGTAAAGAAGTCCAAAATTATCTTATTACAAGAAAATCTAAGAACAATATACAGTTGACATTTGGACAGTGCTGGTTTGAACTGCGTGGGGTTACTTATACATGGATATCTGTAATAGAAAATACTGCAATGCTACATGACTTGGTGGTTGGTTGACTCCCCAGATGCGGAGGAACCACGGACATGGCAGGGCAGCTATAAATTATACTTGGATTAACCCCTACCTTGTTCAGGGGTCACCTGTACTTTAAAAAATGGAGCCTGGTTTGTGTTTCATAGCATATATGGGCCTTTGTTTGGGATCTGACCGTTTCTGTTTGTTAAGTAGAGAGTTTAGTTGTCTGGATGTTTATGTGACAAACATCTTTGTGACTCCCTGCATTTTGTCCTGCATTAGTGAGCATCCAGCAAGTGTGTCCACTGCATTTACTGTTCCTCATCTGGGAACCTGTATCAGCGAATCCCCCAAAGTCTGTGAGTGGCCTTTCACAGTGGCCCTGCAAGTAACTTTGTGGTCCAGGAATTTATTTCAACCACCAAACTCATGGTTGTGACTCATCATGTAGGGCTTTTACCTTTCCTTATTCGGTATTGGAAATTAAAGAAACTAACTTGGAAATGTTTTCCACACAGGAACTCATTAAATGAGACTGATATCTTGGTGCTGGAGAAAAAGAAACAGGATTTCATGGACCATTTTACGTCACTGCCTTGAAGGATGCTTGACACATAGGGACTGAATACCCGTATAAAGGATTAACAAGTAGAATACCTGAGGTTTAGGATGTAGGAAAATGTGTAGGGAGTATTTGATTTTGACTTTTTTAGAAGGTAAATTCTGCTAAGATGTAGAGAGTGGCACTATTTTGGCTTGCCTAGGAGCTCAAGAACTAATTCCCACATTTACAGAACAAAGATGGAAAGAAGGAACCTTAGTAATTTTTAAATTTGGTGTTTGGGTTGATTATACTTACTTCAGCAGGCCATTAAATTGTCATAACCACCAGGTAAATTGTGGATTAAATACTGTAAATATTATTTGTAAATATTTTAGTATCATTCACCTCCATTCCTCTTATCAAGAGTAGTTGATTATTATAATTGACACAATTATTATCGTTTGAATGAGAGCAGAAAGATCCTCCCACTCTAATGATGTGATAGAAAAGAACAAGGAAATACATTTTTGAGATACAGTGTTTTGAATGTTAGGGGCTATTAAATATTCCTGGATCAGAATCCATGGAGCACAACATTAATACTTACTTTGCTTTAAAGTTTGAAGTCAATAACAGTTACTTTAATTTTTAACTTCTGCTATCTCAGAAACATAAAGGTTTAAAGCAAATAAAGGAAAGAACATGTTATTACATTTCTTGCTTTCTTTCATCACTTAGTATCTTTTTGTGATACATCAGAGATATTTCACAACGTTCGTAAAATACTTTCTACGAGCTTCCGTGACTTCCAGTGGCTTAATCAGACTGGCTGTACGTGAGCTTCTAAACCAAGTGTTTTAGGCAAAAGTTTGCAATTTTATGAATATGCTGGAAAACCTTACCTTTCTTAGCTTGAGAAGTTTCTATCCTCCTTAGGTAGCCACAGTCAGTTTCACTGGGTTTTGTAGGGAAATATCGACATCCGGCTGAGAAGTTCTTTCTAGTCCAAAGCAAAGTACTGAGTACTTATTTCTGTATTTCAGCATGTTACCATTATGGGAATTGCCTTCTGTGTTTTAAAGCATATTTGCAGTTCTGTGAGGCCCTGAGCATTTGGGTTATAGGAACATCTACATTGGGTGTTTTTTCTTTCATAATTAATGATATACTTAGTACAGTTATAGATTTTTTTCTTTAATAAATATGAACTTTGAGTTTCTGTGTTTATTTTAGCATACATTTTCAGAGATTCATTTGAGGTTTTTTTTTTGCGGTACGTGGGCCTCTCACTGTTGTGGCCTCTCCCGTTGCAGAGCACAGGCTCTGGACGCGCAGGCTCAGCGGCCATGGCTCACGGGCCCAGCCGCTCCGCGGCATGTGGGATCTTCCCGGATTGGGGCACGAACCCGTGTCCCCTGCATTGGCAGGCGGACTCTCAACCACTGCGCCACCAGGGAAGCCCTCATTTGAATTTTAAAAGAAGTTTTAAGGCAATTTAGTATTTTCAATACATACAGTCAGTCTGCACTGAGGTCCCCAAATAGCAGCTGTAATCTGGCTGGATTGAATTACTATGTGTAAAGTAAAATTTCACATTTGAAGATTAAGTAAAAAGTAATTTTATACTATATCTATAAAATTTCATTACATATGAAGTTACTGTATTGTATTGTAAATATTGAATTCCAATTCCAAATTGGGCCGAGTCATGAAGAGAATAATTAACTGACAGTTACATCTGATGTTACAGATACTACTGTACAAAGTGTGGTTTGATTTTAAAATATTCAGCAAGATTGTATTTTGGAATTCGAGATTGCAAGAGACAGGTCTTTCCTGCACCCTACTGCCATGTGCAACCAGTGCCCAGCTCATGGTAACAAGACCATTTTAGGAGTCTTCCTAAGGGTAAATTGAAGAGAGCAGAACTTGTAGTTAGAAGTGAAAGAGTACATATGTATTTATCATTGCTACTGCAGTAATAGCACTAGAGTTACCACAAAAGACAAAAAATGAAAAAACTTACGTGGCCAAGGGGAAGTGGAGACAAGGTAGCTGTGTGTGGTTGAGACATCACATGTTGGAGGATGATGGTAGAGTGGTGACTGCTGAGGGGACCAGAGCAGGGGGTGGCAGCCAGAGGCCTCCTGATGCACCTGCCAGGCTTGGAAAGCAGCCTGACTTAGAGTCACCAGCACTGTCTGAGGTTGGGTCAGGGGAAGTGGAATAAGTTTGGAGCTAAAAACTGTAAACTGTGTACTTTGACTTCCAGATCTTTCCCCTTCATCCCCTCCTGCACAGGAGAACAGAGATTTATACATTCTCTGGACAAATTGAACTCTGCCTTGGGATCCCTGTCCCAGGGAGGATGGTGAGGTTCTGGTTTGACAGCAGGAAGATGAAGGGACATCAGAATTCCTGAAGCTTACCCCAGCCCCAATTAGAGGATGCTTTTCTTGGGCGTATAATATAGTCCCAGCACGGAATTTGATGACCTACTTTGAGTTCAGCAGTTGGCAGGTGATAGATACCCAAGCTCATAGAACTTGAGTATTTGACGGCCTCGTTTTGAAATGTGAGGGGCTGCCAGGAGTCAGATGTTGGGGGAGAGCCTCTGTCATTAAAGCCATACCCAAACAACAGGAAAAAGGAACTTAGGGGAAACAGAGAAAAATGATACATAATATTATATCTATCAGAGATGTGGGAAAATAATTGCATCTTTGAAACAAGAAAATGCTATAAAAAATCAGATTCAGAGAATAAGAGATCATCTTGGAAATGAAAAGTATGATATCAGAAACTGAGAGATTGAATATAAGAGTTAAGTCCTTATTCACTATAATAAACATTCTGTAAATAATGTCTGACAATCAGAAAAGAGCAGTGTAAACTTAGTATTTAGAAATGTATAAATGAATGTCAGAATACATAGATAACAGTTGAAAGGGGACAGCCTCTTGAAAGCAAGACTGAAGCAGGACTCCTGCATTTTGTTGTAGTCCTAGCTGATTTAAAAAACGATGTGCATTTATTACTTTGGTAAAAATTGGTAAGTACCTAACGAGAGATTTACTTTGGAAATCATTTTGTTGAAAAAATTTATTGACAGGACAGAAGATGCGACACAATATTACTCTTTGGCAATCCCAGAAGTAGTATGGTCCCGTAAATTTTTTTAGTAGCTGTCTTTTCTCAGCACCCGATTTCTTGCTGCCGTTAGGTATGGTTATCCTAACATTTTCTATAGCTTCTGCCAGGCCTGACAAGCTTCGTGGCTTTCGAAATCATTTATCGTGCATTGCAAATATCCAGATTATTTTGAGACAAACTCCTCACATTACAACCACATACTTTCCATGTTGCTAGTGATTATGGGAAGATTTTCTGTTAGACATTGCACAGGTTGTGGTTGTAATGGAACACAAATGTAAGGAACGGGACGTTTTAAATGAACACTAAGAGCATGCAGGCCTTCAAGCTGAAATGGTCTCTTTGCAGCATGTCCTGACTTTAGAAATCATTTTTAGAGGTAAGTGGCCTCCTTCGGCCCTTCCCTCTCCCTTATAACCGTGGATAGCTGTTGTGGTAACATGGACCTTTACAGAATTTTAGAGCTGGAAGATGCTTTGAGGGACCCTCTAGTCCACTTCTGTTGCCTGATAATGGACAAAATTCATTCAAGGAGCGGGGGGTGGGAAATGACTTTCCCAGGATTACACAATGGCCCCAGACTCAGTGTTCTTTCTGCTTCTCTGGGCTACCTGGACTTCAGGGAAATGTCTTACTCACTTTCCTTCAAATCTCATTTCGTTGTTGATGGTTGTCTGATGGATTTGTGTCTGAAAAGAGACAGATTTCCAGGAAATATTCTGGTGGGCAGGGTGGGGTGTGTGGACTTCCTGAAGGATTTTAGGTTTATTTTTACTGTGTTAGGGGGTTTTGTTAATTTCCTGAAAGAGATGTGACATGTGCTTGTGGATTAAAACAGGCAGATCTTGGGCTTGAAGTCTTCAGTTTTAGCCTAAACAGGGAGAGGGTGAGAGAGAGGGGAAACAGGAGAAGGAACAACAGAGCAGGGGTGCAAGGACGGTTCTTTCCCATTATTTTCCTTTCGGTGGGGGAGACTGAGAAGTAATTTGTGTGAAAGAAAAGCTGTGGTGTTCAGTCTTCCGGAGCAATCTTTACAGTGCAGCTGGGACCTGCTGGCTACCATTAAGGTTCATGCAAAATTGGACTTTTGTACCTTCTCTGAACCTTTTTCCACTGACCCAGCCCTTAGATGTTGTTCACGGGCCTTCTGACTCCATCCAGGCCTGCCCTTTCCCAGAAGTCCTTTTTTGATTGGAGTGTTGTGGGTATTAATGGTTGGCTGATTAAAGCAACTCACCGTAAGTCTGTTAATGATTACTCTGTTACTTCTTCTGGAGGGTATGTGCATATTCTCACAGAGATGTTATAGAAATCAGATGAGGTGAACCTTCAACGGGTAGGTTGTAACTATGGAAATACCTGGTAGAAGTTGGAGAGCGATATGTTTTGTAATCCTACCTGCCTAGTGTCCTTACTTTGCAAACCCCAGGGGCTTAGTGGTTCAAAGATGAGTCTTTCTGGAAGAAAGTTGGAGAAGTTTCATCATTATCAAGAATACGTTGAAATGGTGCTCAACATCACTAATTATCAGGGAAATGCAGATCAGAACCACAGTAAGATATCATCTCAAACCTGTTAGAATGGCTGTTATCATAAAGACAAGAAATAATAACTGTTGGTGACGATATGGAGAAAAGAGAACCCTTGTCTACTGTTGGTGGGAATGTAAATTGATGCAGCCACTATGGAAAACAGTATGGAGGTTCCCCCCACAATTAAAAACAGAACTGCCATATGATCTAGCAATTCCACGCATGAGAATACATCCAAAGGAAATGAAATCAGTATCTCCAAGAGATATCTGCACCCCCATGTTCTTTGTAGCTTTTTTTTTTTTTTTTGCGATACGCGGGCCTCTCACTGTTGTGGCCTCTCCTGTTGCGGAGCACAGGCTCCGGACGTGCAGGCCCAACGGCCATGGCTCATGCGCCCAGCTGCTCCGCGGCATGTGGGATCTTCCCGGACCAGGGCACGAACCCGTGTCCTCTGCATCGGCAGGCGGACTCTCAACCACTGTGCCACCAGGGAAGCCCTGTAGCAGTTTTGACAATAGCCAAGACACAGAAACAACCTAAATGTCTACTGACACATAAATAAAGAAGATGGGAGATTTTATATATATATATATGAATATTATTCAGCCATAAAAAGGAAGGAAATCCTGCCATTTGTGACAACATGGTAAACCTTGAGGGCATTATGCTAACTGAAATAAGTCAGACAGAGGGGGACAAATACTGTGTGATCTCACTTATATGTGGAATCTAAAAAAAAAAGAAAGAAAAAAAACCCCACCTGCACTCAAAGATACAGAGAACAGATTGGTGATTATAGGGGCAGGGTGTTGGGGGTGGGATAGATGGATGAAGGTGGTCAAAAGCTACAAAAATAAATCCTGGAGATTTAACGCACAGCATGGTGACTCTAGTTAACAATACTGTATTGTGTATTTGAAAGTTGATAAGAGAGTAGATCTTGAAATTCTTATCACAAGAAAAATAATTGTAAGTGTGTGTGGTGATGGATTGTAACTGAACTTTTTATTGTGGTAATCATTTTGTAGTACATACATATATCAATTATTTGTGCTGTACACTTAAAACTACTGTAATGTTATATGTCGATTATATCTCAAAAAAAAGAATATGTCAAGGATATCTGTTAGTTGAACTGTACAGTAACTATTAAACTTGTGAACGTCCCTTGAGAATTTCTTCTTTAAAAGTTGTTTTATACTAAAACTACTGAAATACATATTTTTATTTATTATAAAAAACAACTTCGTAATTTAATAATTCTGTTTGTTTTTTATATTTTATTATTATTATTTTTTTTGCGGTACGCGGGCCTCTCACTGTTGTGGCCTCTCCCATTGCGGAGCACAGGCTCCGGACGCGCAGGCTCAGCGGCCATGGCTCACGGGCCCAGCCGCTCCGCGGCATGTGGGATCTTCCCTGACCGGGGCACGAGCCCGTGTCCCCTGCATCGGCAGGCGGACTCTCAACCACTGCGCCACCAGGGAAGCCCAATTCTGTTTATTTTAAATCATCTCTCCTTTAGAAGTGTTTTATTTATTTTCCCAGTGAGTAAAGATAAGTTCAACTCATTAAAAACAGAATATAAGTGTTCCTCGATTCATGAAATGTTTATATCTTATGATGAGGGTGTAGATTAGGATTTTTATTCTTTATCATCACATCCCTTCCTTTTTTGCCCATGGACCCCCTTTGGTAGTTTGGTGAATCCAGACAAATTTTTTTTTTAGTTTTTGTTTTTTTTTAATTTTGGGAATTTTTTTTTATTGGAGTATAGTTTTTTTCCTTTTTAAAGCACATATGGGTTTCACGTTATATTTCTTTTTTAAATTAATTAATTAATTAATTTTTGGCTGCGTTGGGTTTTCATTGCTACGCGCGGGCTTTCTCTAGTTGCGGCGAGCGGGGGCTACTCTTTGTGGTGCGTGGGCTTCTCATTGCGGTGGCTTCTCTTTGTCGCGGAGCACGAGCTCTAGGCCCGTGGGCTTCAGTAGTTGCCACACGTGGGCTCAGTAGTTGTGGCTCACGGGCTCTAGAGTGCAGGCCCAGAAGTTGTGGTGCATTGGGCTTAGTTGCTCCGCGACATGTGGGATCTTCCTGGACCAGGGCTCGAACCTGTGTCTCCTGCATTGGCAGGTGGATTCTTAACCACTGCACCATCAGGGAAGTCCCTATTGGAATATAGTTGATTTACAATGTTGTGTTAGTTTCAGGTGTACAGCAAAGTAAATCAGTTATACATATACATATATCCACTCTTTTTTAGATTCTTTTCCCATATAGGCCATTACAGAGTATTCAGAGGAGTTCCCTATGCTATACAGTAGGTCCTTATTAGTTATCTATTTTATGTATAATAGTGTGTATATATCAATCCCAATCTCCCAGTTTATTCCGTCCCCTATTTCCCCCCCCCGGTAACCATAAGTTTGTTTTCTACATCTGTGACTCTGTTTCTGTTGTGTAAATAAGTTCATTTGTACAATTTTTTTAGATTCCACATATAAGTGATATGATATGATATTTGTGTTAAGAGTAATTTTACAGAGATGACAACATGAAGTGGAAATAACTCTTTGTTGCGTGGCCCCCCCCCAGGCCAGGCACTGTACTGGGCATGGTCAACAAAACTGATGAACACTCAGTGTTGGTGGCCAGCCTCTGCAGTGTGTAGACTCGTAGAAGAAACAGATACCAAACTGCAGAATATACAGAGTTGTTTCATAGCTTAGGGGATAAATGTCCTGCAGTGCTGTGACAGTGCGTCATGAGGGGGCTTCACAGGGCCTGGGCTGGGCTCGAGTGGTGAGGGAAGGTCTCCTTAAGGAAGCCAGATTTAAGTCAACGCTCGGTGTTGGCTGAGGGTGGAGCTTGGCCCACGGAAAACCTGAATGAGGGCAGTGATTGGGAATGAAATGAGCAGAGGGCTGTGCGTTGAGGTTGGCAAAAAGACGCAGTTTGTATTTCACTTGGTAGTGTTTTTACTCCTGATTGAAGAGGCAGAGTTTACCTTTTAGCTTGACAGCATGTATTATTTAGTGTATTAATGGCTAGATCTCTAAAAGCTTTAGAGATTAGTTTAGAGTATATAGGTTGAAAAATTGTAAAATTTATGAGAACAAGCTCTCTTGCAAGAGCTGGACACTTAAGAACATTTTTTATCGTTTAATTCCTAAACATTATTCCTCACCCACATTTTCATTTGGCACAAATGTAAGTAAAAACTAAGGAGAACTGAGGAAGCACTAGGCTCTTCTGTGTTTGTAGAAATACATATACCTTCCTTACCTGGCTATTCCTAAGTAGGTAAGTGTCGTCGCACGTCTGGATTTTAAGGCGACAGGCTCCACAGCCTGGCAGAGGCTCAGAAGGGGATTGGGCTGTGTTACGGGGCAGGAATGCAACCATTCTGGTCAGGCCAGTTGGGGAGGGACTCCTCTCCCCATGATTCCCACACTGTTTGGCCCTGTTTTAAAATTTGACTCCAGCAAAGCACACTCTCCAGCCGAGGGGTACACATATCTTTGCGACTTCAGAAGGCATGCACGGTTGGTTTGTGAACCTGAACTACCTTTGGAGGATGTGCTGAGCCAGCAAGAAATGGAAGTGACTACCATGTCTACACATGGGGACGGCAAAGGGTCACAGGCAGGTAAAGAAGGCTCACTTAGAATGTTATGGTTCCTTAAACTTTTGTGCATTGGTCGTAGAAAGGAAACCTCGGAATGACTCAGTGAGCCAAGAATTAGTGTGAAAATTACTGAGCAGCAGATTCTAAATAATTTTGTCCTATGGGTGACCTTGGAATTTTTTAACAAAACATTTTCTTGTAAAAATATTATGAAAGAAGTTAGTTCCGTATAAAGAATCTTACAATGTGAGTCATTAGCGATATTTTGGAAATAGGATCTGCTCTGCTTGCTAGTTGTAGGTCTTCCGGAACAGGACAGAGCCACTGTCAGCCTTTGAGCCTAATACCTGGCCTGGCACTTCACGCATGCTTGTAGGTTGTGAATGGATTGGGGCCCATATCTAATGGCACTCTGAAAATTATTCCATCACTTCTCTGTGATGCCAGAAGATTTGTCCCAAAGCGTTTGTTGTATGGAAATCATATGGGGATAGAAATCATCTTGCCCTCCCCCCCCAGACTATAAATGGGTTAATCAGCTGTAACTGTGGTGCTGTTCCAAACCTCCTAGGCTGAGTAATGGTTGGCATTGGTGGCCCTTCTGCGTTCATTTGTCCATTTCTGTCTCGGTTTGTTCCCTCACTCACTTGTTATTTATTGCATGTCTGCTGGTGCCGAATTCCGGGATAGACTATTGGGAAACAGAGACAAATAAAGCAAGACCTCTGCTTAGCGGCTTTTGAACAAGTGATTCAGTGCCGGGTGTTAGGGGGTGTAATAGTGGCAAGTACTAGGTGCGGTGGGATCACGGATTAGGAGGGATTCGTTTCTGGAGTTTTATTCTTCCCTGGAGAGTCAAGGGATGTTTCCCAGAGGAGGAACCTGCCAGATGGCAGAGGAGAGTGTGGAAGGGAGGGATTCCAGGCCGAGGGGAAAGTGTGTGTCAGGGAAAAGGCATGTTGGGCGAATTGCTTGGTGAGATGCCGCTTCGCTTCCGTGTTTATAAATTAGCCTCCTGTATCGCTGCCCATCGCCTTGGCAGTGGCCAGCGTGCTGCTCCGCAGACCACCTCTTCACAGACTCTTCCTCTGCCTGGAATACCTCCCCTAGCTCTTGGCTAGCCCCGTCTACTATAATTGGGCATCGGATTAAATTGCACATCTTCTGAGGTGTCTGCCCTGACTACCAATTTGAAGTAGATTCATCCTGTTATTCCTACCAGCCGTCCTGTTGCTTGCTTCAGCACACTTGTTACAATGCTAATTGCTTTGTTTAATTTGTTGCTAAGAGGTCCCCAGACTCAGGGCAGGGACCAAGATTTTCACCAGTGTGCCCATAGTGCTTTGCACAACACCTGACCTCTAGGGATGATAGATCCTTGCAGATGAATGAATGGATGAATGAATGACTGAAAAGGCCTCACTTGAAAACCAATGATATTTGTAATGGACTTCCTATTCCAGTTTATTCCTTAAGTTTGAGGTAATTCTTAACTAGGCACTTAGGATCTCAGCGAAGAATTTCATTCAAGACCTTTGGGTGTTTGTTACCTTGAGGTAAAAGAAAACGGGAGTTTACTCTGGATCTTGGAAGGAGTGACTTGAAAAATCTAAGGATTCTTTAAATTGAATATACAGGGATGAGAGAAATTCTGCTCAGAATACTTAAGCTGTAAACAAAAGAGAAATTCATGAATTTAAAGAAAATTGAATGAAATGTGTCATTAAATCAAGTCATACTTTATAGTCATTTTATAAAATTATTTATTACACTACATTTTTATTTGTATTGCTTTGTTCTCTGATATGTCCTGATAATTTTGATGATTTATTCTTATCTGTTCTCTGAAACCTTATTTTTATAATTAATATCATTATCATTGTTTAAGCCCCTTATATAAATCAGTGATGTTCTTATACTGATAATTATTCTTTTTATTTAATACAGTATTCATATAATGTTCTCCATCTGAGGACTCAATTTCATTGCCATTTTCCTCTACATTTTCTGTCAGTTTTTTTTTTTTTTTTTTTTTGCGGTACGTGGGCCTTTCACTGTTGTGGCCTCTCCCGTTGCGGAGCACAGGCTCTGGACGCGCAGGCTCAGCGGCCATGGCTCACGGGCCTAGCCGCTCCGCAGCATGTGGGATCTTCCCAGACTGGGGCATGAACCTGTGTCCCCTGCATTGGCAGGCGGACTCTCAACCACTGCGCCACCAGGGAAGCCCCTGTCAGTTTTTATGGCTCATAAAATGGCTTCACTTCTGGTTCATCTTACCCACATTCATATTTTTCTTATACAGGTCACATATAGCACAAGATATTTTCAATAACATATTGTCAGCAGATTATTTTCATCGTGTTGAAACATTATACAACAAAATTTATTTTGTAAATTCTGTAGTGATGGCAGGTGGAAACTGTTAGGTGAAATGGCATATTCAATGAAAGGAAAATCCAAAAGTTGATTGCTCAAATGATTATGATTGTTTTTCCCATTTGGTCTTCTCCAAATGAGAATTCCCTGCATAGATCTGTTAATCCCAAGGGATGGCAGACAGGGTTTCTCAGCTTTAGCCAGGGGATGGGTGGTGGGCACTTCCTGATATGTTTCTTTCTTTTTTTTTAAAATTTATTTTTTATACAGCAGGTTCTTATTAGTTATCTGTTTTATACATATTAGTATATACATGTCAATCCCAATCTCCCAGTTCATCACACCACCACCAACACCCGCCACCACTTTCCCCCCTTGTGTCCATACATTTGTTCTCTACATCTGTGTCTCTATTTCTGCCCTGCAAACCGGTTCATCTGTACCATTTTTCTAGGTTCCACATATATGCGTTAATATACGATATTTGTTTTTCTCTTTCTGACTTACTTCACTCTGTATGACAGTCTCTCGGTCCATCCGTGTCTCTACAAATGACCCAATTTCGTTCCTTTTTGTATACATGTACCACGTCTTTATCCATTCATCTGTCGGTGGGCATTTAGATTGCTTCTATGACCTGGCTATTGTAAATAGTGCTGCACTGAACATTGGGGTGCATGTGTCTTTCTGAATTACGGTTTTCTCTGGGATTATGCCCGGTAGTGGGATTGCTGGGTCATATGGTAATTCTATTTTTAGTTTTTTAAGGGACCTCCATACTGTTCTCCATAGTGGCTGTATCAGTTTACATTCCCACCAACAGTGCAAGAGGGTTCCCTTTTCTCCACACCCTCTCCAGCATTTGTTGTTTGTAGATTTTCTGATGATGCCCATTCTAACTGATGTGAGGTGATACCTCATTGTAGTTTTGATTTGCATTTCTCTAATAATTAGTGATGTTGAGCAGCTTTTCATGTGCTTCTTGACCATCTGCATGTCTTCTTTGGAGAAATGTCCGTCTAGGTCTTCTGCCCATTTTTGGATTGGGTTGCTTGTTTTTTTTAATATTGAGCTGCATGAGCTGTTTATATATTTTGGAGATTAATCCTTTGTCCATTGATTCATTTGCAAATATTTTCTCCCATTCTGAGGGTTGTCTTTTGGTCTTGTTTATGGTTTCCTTTGCTGTGCAAAAGCTTTGAAGTTTCATTAGGTCCCATTTGTTTATTTTTGTTTTTATTTCCATTACTCTAGGAGTAATGGAAAGAATCTTGTTGTGATTTATGTCATACAGAGTTCTACCTGTGTTTTCCTCTAAGAGTTTTGTAGTGTCTGGCCTTATATTTAGGCGTTTAATCCATTTTGAGTTTATTTTTGTGTATGGTGTTAGGGAGTGTTCTAATTTCATTCCTTTACCTGTAGCTGTCCAGTTTTCCCAGCACCACTTATTGAAGAGACTGTTTTTTCTGCATTGTATATCCTTGCCTCCTTTGTCATAGATTAGTTGACCATAGGTGGGTGGGTTTATCTCTGGGCTTTCTATCCTCTTCCATTGATGTATATTTCTGTTTTTGTGCCAATACCATATTGTCTTGATTACTGTAGCTTTGTAGTATAATCTGAAGTCAGGGAGTCTGATTCCTCCAGCTCCATTTTTTTCCCTCAAGACTGCTTTGGCTATTCGGGATCCTTTGTGTCTCCATACAAATTTTAAGATTTTTTGTTCTAGTTCTGTAAAAAAATGCCACTGGTAATTTGATAGGGATTGCATTGAAACTGTAGATTGCTTTGGGTAGTATAGTCGTTTTCACAATCCCGATATGTTTCTATTTGCGATATCTCTTGCTCTTGGCTTCTGATTCCAGCCTTTTGTTCCCTTCTTGGAGAAATGGGGAAAAATACACTTACATACTCTTTGGAGGGTAAGATTTTGGTTATCTTTATTTGTGAAGGCAACTTTTAATTTACCTGCTTGTTTCATTCATTCATCCAATAAATGTTTATTGCCCACCTACTCCATACGAGGCACTATGCTAGTCACTAGCCTAAAAAATATTTTATTATGACCAACATTTAAATTATTTTCGAGTAAAGTGTTTTAAGGAAAGGACAGTGTGAAAGAAGTCTCATGTCAGCAGAGAAATATTTTGTGTACTGTCTGGTAAATTTCTTGTTTTTTCAGAATTGCTGCTGGCTAGGAAATGATGATGGCTTCCACTTCTTACAGCACTGCTAATGTTGGCTTGCTGTGCTTGCGCCCTTTGTGCTGCGGAGGCGAGAGGCGTTTGGGGAGTCTTAATTTCACCGGAACGCTGCACCTGTTGCTGGCTAGTCTTGCATATGAAATCCAGAACCTAGAGTCACTTGCTTTCATTTCCTTTTCCTGCCCCCTCTTTCCGGCGTAGAGGGGCTCAGTTTAGTAACTCATATGAAAAGTAACCACCTTGTTCCTTCGGGGCTATGGTTTTAGTGCCCTCGGGAGTGGAAGTGTCAGGGCCTTTTGTCATTCTGTTGTGGAAAGACATATCTGAGTGGCCTCAAGATCCTGACGCTTGTGTTTGTGCCAGAGGTTGGGACTGGGGTGGGGTGCAGCTGCTATGGCTACTTGATACCTGGAAGCTGATTGCTGTTGAGGAACATGTACTTCCTCTTGCTTTCATATGGTTTTTGGCTATGACTTTGAGGAAGAGAGGAAGTATTATATAGTATTGTTTTCTCTCAGAAAAATAACTTTGAAACCTCTGGGCTTCACGTTGGTTCAGGCAGTGCTGTTGACAGCCAGCAAGCTGCTTCTAGAAGGCCCACAAGGGGATGGGAGGAAAGACTTTGGGGCAGGGAGTTGGTTCAGAGGTTCAGAACACCCACGGCATGAATATGGTGTTTTACTCGGTGTCATGAGTCCTTAGTTACCTCATGTTTCAAACAGGACTTGAGGTATTGACACAGCTTAACTTGTAAGACTTTTGCAGGCATCCATGAAAATAAATGTGAAAGAACTTTAAAGTTCAGAGGTCCCTAAAATTGGTCAGTTTTTACTGACCAAATTACAGACTGAGGTTCCAATAGAAACACTGGTAGTTCCAGCCCTCTGCTGGAACTTGGCAACCTCTGGGAAGTCATTTTTAGTGCAGTATTCCTAATTTAAAACCAAGTTTGTTCTATTGGCTCTGTTTATAAATCTTTTATAGATAGACAGATTTACTCATGGACGTTCTCTGGAGGAGAAAGATTTTATGGAAAGCGGAGCTTTGTGTGAAATGGTACATAAATGGTCCCGACCTGCGAACTGTGGAATAGCTTGCTTACCATCGGGGACGGCCCTGGAATAAGGGCCTGACTTTCTTCTCCTCTTCTTTCTGGATTACCGTGGTTTCCACTTTTGTACCTTCTGGTACTGTTTCCAAGTTCCACCCTCCCATCTTCCTCCCTGTTCTCTGTCACTTCTTAGAATATGTTAATAACAGGCTGTTTGTGCATTTCTTGCCTTTGCGGTGTTCGGTCCCCCCTTGTTTGGTAGCCGCTGCCCCCTCCTTTCCCCTTTTGCAGGCCCCGGCCTATCTCAGGGGCTGATCCCCGAGGCAGTGACATTGAGCACCACACACACCCTCTGCAGCACTGGTGTTGCCACACTCTGCTGGCCTGGGAACTGGTTCTCGTCTGCACTGCATGGAACAGAGTAGGTGCTCAGTAAACAGATCAGTTAGCTGACTGGCTCCCACAGACCCAAAGCCCAGGAATCTTGTTCCTAAGTTGCATGGCTCATAAATTCTTGACCGATAACCCTTACTTGCATTCTCTGTTCCTCACCTGGTTATTGCTTGGAAACTGTTTCATCCTAGAAATCCTGGAACTGAAATACTCGAGGTCATCTCCTTGGCATTGGTTCTGCCTCATTATTGCCTGGATCCTTCATTTTCTCCCCATTCCCAGCCCTCAGCTGTCACAAGTAGATGATTATGTCTCACTCCCATGGCCAGAGATATGACACATGGGAGTGGGGTGGGTGTGCCCGTTAGTAGGCAGGACCATCTTTGTGTAGTTTCAGCTGCAGGCCGAATATACAGATGACTCATGCAAGTTAATACCCGTATCTAATGAGTGGCCAACATCTTCAGATTTGCATAAGGGCTTAAGAGCTCCACAGGAAACATTGAATTGAGATTGTCACTGCCGGGGACCCAGGAACGAAGTGTTATGGATGGCACATCTGGATTCATAGGCTGTTGTGCCCTATGGGACTCTTAGGTCAGTGCTCCCACTAGATGTTTTTACTGCTAACAGCAAAGAATAGTCCCCATGTTTCTTTTCTTCACACCTTCCCATGAAGCTTGACTGTTCTGGAACCTTCTAGGAACCAGAGAAGTTTCTCTCACAATGGCAGCAGATGTACTTCAAGAAAACTCACTGGCTGATCTTTGCTCCACAGCCCTGCAGTTTGCCAATGAGATTGCCTCTACTTCTACAGCACTTCCATTTCCAAATTAATCCTTCTTTTACATTCCCACAAGCACCCTTCTCGCTTGGTCACAGCTCTCTAGTCCCTTTCTGCAATGCTGCGGTCTGCCCCAGAATTCCTATTTTTTAATCTAATTAATTTATTTATTTTTGGCTGCGCTGGGTTTTTGTTGCTGCGCGTGGGCTTTCTCTAGTTGCGGCGAGCACGGGCTACTATTCATTGCGGTGCTTGGGCTTCTCATTGCAGTGGCTGCTCTTTGTTGCGGAGCACGGGCTCTAGGTGCATGGGCTTCAGTAGTTGTGGCATGTGGGCTCAGTAGTTGTGGCTCTTGGGCTCTAGAGCGCAGGCTCAGTAGTTGTGGCACGTAGGCTTAGTTGCTCCGCGGCATGTGGGACCTTCCCAGACCAGGGCTTGAACCCGTGTCCCCTGCATTCTTAACCACTGCGCCACCAGGGAAGTCCCCAGAGCTGCTAGTTTTGATTTTCCTTGTAATGTAGACCGTGGCACCTCCTTTCTGCATCAGGCGGACTTGTGTAAGCTCTTTGGGTGTGAGAGACGCCCAGGGTTCCTCTCACTGTCCTGGTCCACTCTTACTTTCACTCTGATCTCTTCCACATCAGCTCGTGTCTCTTCTTTCAGTAAATGCTCATTAAGTCCTTACAATGTTCCAGGCTCCATGCTAAAGGATGACAATACAAAGGTAAATGAGAAATGACAACACTTATTTTTCACCTGATTGATAAAAACAGAACATTTAGAAAATTCAGGAAAATTACTCCCTTTCTCTTTCCTTTTTCGTAATGTTTTAAAAATTCTCTTTCTTTGTAAAGCATCTGAATTTTATTCATCTCTTTTGATGTCTCCTTAAACAACTATTCCTGCTCCCTGAAGAACCATGGTGATAACCTTCCTTCCTTCTGCTAGAGTGAGGTGTTTGCTACCTGAGTGGCTGTCCCAGGGACTCCTGTCTTAAGCAGTCGGCACTGCAGAGTTCCAGGCCCCTGGCAGATTGGATCCTGGCTTTACAGAGCAGTGGCATCACTCGGCATCCGTGCAGTGTTGGCCTGTTCTACCACGATTGCTGTCCGCCACCGGATACCTCATCTCTGTCGGTTCCAGGCAGTTGTCACTTCTGTTTGGAAGCAACACTGCCAGTGAGAAACCTGCCATGTGTGCACGCGCGCACACACACACACACACACACACACTCACACACTCTGTTGTGAGAGGAGAGCCACCCTGGGAGGGAACCCTCCTCCCCTCTCTTGGTGTAGGAAGAGCACGGGTATACCTACTACCTCTCTCTACCCCCCTCATTATGGGATTTGGTGGTGGTGTTCTTTAACTCTTACTCTCACTGCTTTTGTGCACTTTTCCTGAGATAATTGTAAGAAAGGTTATAATTTTATCTTGAAATACAATGTCTAGGAACTTTTCTTTTAATTCATCATTCCAAGTAAGTGTCTTTGCACCTTAGAAAACAAAACTAAAATACTGAAAATATGATTTCTTTCCTCTTTCACTGGCATGTTCCTTAATGTCTGCATTGGAGATCAGCCTTTGTGTGGTTGGGATAAATTCTAAACTCTTTGATGGTGGGGATTTTTGTGTAGCTCTCTCTAACATAATTTTCTTGGTTATAATGTCATTCGATTCCATTAGTATACTAATATGGAAACAAAGGCATGGTTTCAGACTTTATTTATATCTTTGTGCTTTGGAAAAACAATCTCATGAGAAATCATTCAGCCCATTAAATAACATCTTTGATGTTACTTTTTTGGGTTTGCTTGTTTTTAGAAAAGTTTTCCTGGCTTTTGCTCTTTGTAATTGCAACAGTAGCATAGCAAGTATTTTTAGACATGTGTTGTTAGAATCATGTGAAAAATCTTTTTCATGCCAACATGCTGGATTTTGTTAGTAATCTTTAATGTGATCAAGAACTAAGGTAGAATTTCTTAGCTAGAAAAGAATGAGTTAAAAAAAAATCCCAATACGTTCTTGGATGATTGGAGAAGCTATATTCTATATTTTTACTTAGGTGAAAATATTCAAGAGATTGAATTAAATGGCAGCTTCTTGAGGACAGAGACTATGCCTTTTTCATTTTTTATTCTTCTTGGGTGTAGCACTGTTACAGTCAGAGGAGTTGGCTCAGTTGGTGGAAGCCTTGTGAACTTCATGAAGAAGATTAGACTCCAACCTCCTTCCTTGCATGGGAAATCTTTAAGGATTTTGAAGCTAGAGAGTTGCAAGTACTTTAGAAAGATCTATCTGGAGGCTCTGTGGGAGGGTGAATTGGAGTAAAGAGAGCCTGGAGGCAGAGGCAACATTGGAGGTGAAAGAGGATGTGGTGTGAAGGTGGGTGGGAGATGCATGAGGCCACGGATTTCATAGGTACAGGTCTACACTCCCTCATTTGCAGTTGTAATAGCTAAAAAGAGCTGTAAAAACTGAAAGGTATTTTCTTTGTAATTCATTTGATAGTAAAACCCGAGCTTGACCCGAGCTCATTTGGTGGCAAAATTGGACCTGGAGTGTTGGGATGCTTTTAAAATCTTTACTTATCCCACTTACCTCATAAAATACACATATTTACTGCAGAAGTATTAGTGTGTTTGACTAGGGGAAATTGCCCTGGATCTCGCTGTTTTTGTTTTAATGTAATGTATAGCCTATGTGCAGTGTAACTTTTCTCAAATGGGAAAAGTTCTGATTTGGCAACACATCTGGTCTAAGGGTTTTGGACAAGGGACTGTGAAACTCTATT
Organism: Orcinus orca; assembly: GCF_937001465.1. NCBI lineage: Eukaryota > Metazoa > Chordata > Mammalia > Artiodactyla > Delphinidae > Orcinus > Orcinus orca. Next base: position 20,275,635 of record NC_064570.1, on the reverse strand, counting down.
TGACCTGTGCTTACAAGATAAGACTCACAGATTAGGTATGAAGAGCATTGTGGAGGAAATAAACATTTATCGCCTGGAAGACTCAATGGTTGATGATGAAACTACCTCATCAACATGAAAGAAAACAGGTCTTTTGGGGGGGATCAGAAACATGCATTAGATAGTGAATGAAAGGATGCATTTTTGAAGTGTTGCTTGTGTGCAGGATCTGAGACTGAATCATGAACCAGAAAAAGGGAACAATTGGAGAAATTTGAATAAGATCTCTAGAGTAGTTCATTGTACTGCATCAGTGCTAATTTTTTGGTTTCTGGTTATGTAAGATGATAACATTTGGGGAAGCTGGGTGAAGGGAATATGAAAACTCTGTGTACTACTTTTACAACTTCTTGGGTAAATCTAAAATTATTTCAAGTTTTAAAAAATGAGGGAGAAAGTTGCTTGTCAAACCAAGAAATGGTATCATCCATGCTCCCTTTAAGTAGAGAATATCTGTTAGCAGGAATATGGTTTTCTTAGAGATTTTGAACTCTAAAAATGCAAGTTGAGTAGACTTTCAAAGTCAGGTCTCTACCCCCTTCCCAATTTTTTTTAAGGCCGACCTTGTTTTTACAGAAGATGAATTGAGAACATTTTGATCCGAGAAAAAGGCTTGATCCTAGCTTATGTGCATACAGAAGAGTTACAACATGAAGCCAGTGGTGTCTGGACAGTTCATGGGAAGTGTTGTAACTTGTATTCCCTCACATTTGGTTTCTCTGGTGTTGGAGGGTGTGGTTTATCTCTGGCTTTTGTCTGCTGCTCTGCAGGTTTAGGTGTAGGTTCAGTAGTTAGGACGGACAGTTGTAATAAGATGTTCAAAGCCCAGAGGGTTTGCAGTTAATAGAGGCAATGAAGAAAATGTCTGCCTTTAATGGTCAAGGTTGGCTGACCTGGGCTTGGCCGTGCTGATGTGCCCGGTGTATGTCTCCCCAGTGGAAGGAGGATTAGTCTTGAATGCCTCTGCTTCACTCGCTCACTTCCACACCACCTCCTGTAGTTTCAGCTGATTTGTTCTGTAATTCTGCAGTCCACTCCTTTCTTTCCTTTTGGATGAGAGTAAACCTAGGCTGGCAGCCAGTTGCTGTTGAGCTATAATAGAGCTAGTGGTATGTACAAAATTTGATTACTGCTGTCAACACCAGATTGAATAAGAAAGTGCATACCCTAGACAGATACTTGCAACTTAAATGGTCTATTGATTTCACAAGAACTAGAAATGAGGCCACCGTGTAATCTAGCAGAAGAAGGGGTCAGTGGATAGACGTTACAGAGAAGTTTTTTAAAGTGCGCTTCTTTTAGATCTTTTTGGAAGAACTTTCAGATAACTTTGATAAACTGATTGTTGCTTCTGATTTTCTTCAAGTCCAGTGTTTGCAGAAACTCCATTGTAGGCTTGGTACTTGTTTTTGTTCCGTGGTTTGCCTTTCCTGTGTAGAATCTAGTTTAGAAATTGTACTGGGTGATACAGACCATATTTGCTCCTGAACTATGATGACATTTCCACTTAGCTTAATATGAATGTTTTAGAAATTTCCCACAGTGGAAAGTTCTCTTTGACATAGGAAGGTTCAGCGGTCAGTTTCATAGTCAGCTGTATGCCAAGAAATAACGAAAACAATGGATTATACAGTGCAGACTTGGGACATGGAAAATTTCTTAGAAGATGAATGATCATTATTAATACATCTTGTAAGGCCTCAGGCCTTATATTGAAAAATAAGGGAAAAAGTTATTTTTCTTTTTTAATGTCTTTATTGGAGTATAATTGCTTTAAACTGGTGTGTTAGTTTCTGCTGTATAAAAAAGTGAATCAGCTATGCATATACATATATCCCCATATCCCCACCCTCTTGCATCTCCCTTCCACCCTCGCTATCCCGCCCCTCTAGGTGGTCACAAAGCACCGAGCCGATCTCCCTGTGCTATGTAGCTGTGTGGATGACATCTGCATAAATGATATAGCAAAAGAGCAAGGCAAATACACAAGATAGAATAGGCTGGAAAATATGAATCAAAACTGTTACCTCTCATCTTAGTATTCTGTGTGGTTGAGTTTATTTTTTCCATAATAGCAATCTCTAAGGAATGAAGAAGAAATCCTTTTGAGTTTCACTTTTCCCAAGGTATATATGCATATTAAAGTGAAATAACAAGTCTGATTTATTCTTTGAAGTGTAGTTAATATGTAACGAAACTCTTCAGCCCAGTTGTATACTCAGGGCAAACGCCTCTGTTTATATTCATAGTGGGGTAAGGAGGTGGGTGGAGGTGCCCTTTACCAGCTGACACTGTCAAAAACAGGAAGCAAAGTTATAATCTCTTTGTAGTAGATCAGAAACATTCAAAGGCTCTTAGCTGTGACAATTAAAAAAACAACAACAAAAAATGATGTAAGGAATTTTCACTAACTGCGAAGTGTGACTTCCTGTCTGGTATTTAGAGGAGATTCAGTTAGGTTTAGTCAGATCCTCTCATGGGAAAAATAAAAGCCACCCCAAAACAGGACATCCCAGTGTGCAGTTCGCAGGCTGCTTTTGTTAAAATCCACTTCCTCTGCATCTTTTTCCTCCTCACTTAAGCAAATGTAGGTGATGAGTGGCCCGGCGGCCACCGCATTTCGTTGGAAAAAGTGCAGATTTGATTTGCCATGGCAAGTAGCTCGCCAGGCCAGCAAACATTTACCAGGTAAGTTTGTCAACTTGCATGACTCCCAGCCCTCCCGCCCGTGAGGTTATGAAAAGAGGATATCAGCAAAGACAGGGCTCTCTCAGTCACTTACTGAACCCAGTGTGTTAAGTAACGGCCAGCCGGTGATGGGAACAGCCCGGCCTATTCTTCCTGACGCCACATCTGTTGTAGACTCTGAATAGTCGAGACCAGCGCTGTGGGTTTCATCCTTCGCTTCAGCATGCGATTGTTTTCCAGTTCTTGGCTTCTTAGGAAAAAGCACTCAAGGGGCCATACCTTTGTTGAGACAAATGTACTTCATGTATTTTAAAACTAGTTTATTATGTATTGACTGTTTACTGTCCTGTAGAGAGAGTTTCCTTTATGCTGTTGTATGATGATAGCTTACTATGCTTGACTTACTGTGCTGACTAAAAATGTATTTTACTTTTAAAAATAGTTCGGAGCTGATTAAGGGGAGGATCAGACATTTGTACTTTTGAGGGGGCTGTAAATGGAGGAGTTTTGCTTTAAGGCAGTCTTGTTCAGAAGAAGTGCAGACACAGACCTTCATGTTGGATTGGTCACTGTCACTGGAGTTTACTTCCAGGGTGACCTAGTTTTTCTAATGGGTTCGGATGTCCATATCTTGTTTAATCTGTATATTTGTGTACTGGTCACGTAAGTTTTCTGAAGAAAAAAAAAAAACCTCAAGTGATGTGTAATATTTCACCTTACGTATCATGCTTGAATATTGTTACTATGGGACAACTTTTAGGCTGGTTAGAATTTTTAAAAAATGGTTTTCTTTCCTTTGGAATTACTCTTTCCCTCTTAATGTTTTCCTTCCTAACTCCATATGAATGATGTGGTAAATGCTGGTAGGCATCCTCTCTCTGGAGCACATTTCAACTAGAATGCTTGGAGCAGCCCATATTTTCTTAGCAAATCTGGTTTCTTGGCCAAGTGTAATAGGAAATCAGTGTGCTATAATTCTCTTTTTTGGCTGTTACTTTTCTCTCTTATTTAAAGATCAGTGTGGTCTCAACAGAGAATTAAAATACCTATCAGGAACTGAATTAAAATCCCACGTGCAGGAGTAGCATTGCAGCCTGTGGCCTTTCAAAGGTATCTCTTGACTCTCAATCCTCTTTCTTTCCCCGGCATGAATAGTCTTCTTCGTCTGCTAGTCTGCGTGTTACTGTCCTGCTACAGAGGGTCTCAGGTAACTATAGTGGTTGACATCAGAAGATAATTAGAAGAAAAACAAACAAACAAACCTTTAAATATTAAGCAGACTTTTAAATGAGTAGACTGCAGCTTTAAATATGAATTCTGGTTCATTCAGATAGCATTCTTTCCTGCCCTGTGATCAGTCCAAAGTCTTTAAGAAAATAGAAAGCATTTTTTAAAAAAATAAATATTTCAGGGCATTCTATTTTAATAAAAATAGAAAATCAGTATTACATGATTTCAGATTCTACAAGGGCCTAGACGCTGTTCTTATTGGCTGTTACTAATTACTATTTTCTTGTATCTGCAGGGTAGCTCTCTTTAGTGATCTTGTTATAAAGATATAAAAAAGAGTACACATTTATGGATGGCATATTCCATTACAACAGTGGCCTTTTTTGGTCTTCAAAGCAGTCTCCATAATAGATTAAACTTTGGGGTGAATCCTTTATTTACACACCTCAAGTAAGCTGCAAAGAGTGAAACCTTAAGTGTTTTGCATTAAACTCTTGACCATACAGGGGTTGATGTTTCAAATGACTGTTGCAGAACCTAAGGGGAATACTACAACAAGTAATAAAATGGAATAAATTAAAGTACATATTTGTTCAAAATTAGCCTTTCAGTGTTATTTTTTGAAATTGACCATCCTTTTGCTCTTTGCTGTCTTCTAAAATGTGGAACTCTAATTTAGCACATTTGCCTCTCAGCTATCCGTTGAGATATAACAAGGGAAAACTGAGTAAGCTGAAATCTGAGTATCTATATCTATCTATCTTTGATATAAAATCTTTATATTTTAAAATATTTACTTTTCCTTTACTTAATCTTGATATCTGTGTACAAATGACTAAATGTTACAAATAATCGAATTGAAGGAGAACAAAGTTTAAAAAAAAAAAGTCTTGCAAGTTTGAAATAAAAAATTATTTGGAGTTGTAGGCATCTACTAATGCACAGATGATTTAGGTCTAGAAATTGCCCTGCTCAGGAAGCCACATCTGGGAGGCCTTGCTTTTCTTGCCATCTTTCCTGCTTTCTTGTCGGGCTGACAGGACTCTGTGGCAGCCGTTTCCTTTTTAGATAAACGGGTTCAAATATTCTCAACCTTGGTTCCACGTTAGCATCACCAGTGTGCTGGGGCCCCACACTCAGAAGCCTGACATAAATAAACCGAGGCCTTGACTTTGTACTGTTAAAGAAACTATCCAAGTGATTGTGACATGGATTCAAGATGGAGGTGCACAGGGGAGAGTGACCGAAAGCTCCAGAAGAGGGGCGAGAAGGAAGCTTTGGCAGTGCTGTACGTCAGCACCGAACCCATATGCCTGTTAGCAGCGGAGTCTCCGTCTCCGCTTGCGGAATGGTTGGACGAACAGGTTCCTCTGAGCAGCACGAGGCTGGATGAGGGCTGGACCTGCTCGTTTCCGGTTTGCGCTGCCGGAGGGACGTGCGTTATATGAGACGGTGGCCCGTCTGAAGATGAGCTGTCATCAGGAAGAAGCTCTTGGAAGGGATCACAGGGGAGGAGGCTGGCTCAGGGCACGCTGAGCAGACCTCTCTGAAGAGACGGGGCTCCTGGTTGCTGGCGTCTTCATGAAGCAAGGCAGGTGGAGAACGTCGGAATAAGAATTTCATCAGGGGCTGAGGTGTCTGTGTGTGTGAATGTGGAGGTGGGGTCAGTTGGGGACACTACAGAGAGGTTGCTCCAAAGGTTCTTGGTGCCAAAGTTAGTTTGAAAGGAAGGGGTGTGATTATCTTTGCCAGATATTAGTGGCTGCCTCACCCGCCTGTTGACTGTATGAGAATAAAGGAACACGTCATTTAGAGTATCAGAGTGCAGGGAGGTTTGTCTGGGAGAATTTCTCAGGGCTTGTGAATTTTTAGCTGATCTTAATGTTTATAAAGAAAAGGAGTTGGTGCTTAGGCAGACCGGGTGGAATGTAATTTGCAGAGGCTTGAGAGAAAAAAAAAATTGTTCAGTCGGGCGAAGGGTAGACAGAGTGACTTGTTTGAAACAAGAATTTTGGGCGAGGGAAATGAGAAGTGTGATTGACATGGTACTGAAGAAGTGTTTGGGTGGGGGGGACCTGGGTCCCAGTTCCCCGAACTATCGACTGTGTAAGACACTGAACTTCTGAGACTGGTCTCCCAACCAGTCGTACCCCTGAGGGGATTGTGGTCAGGATTAATGATGTAACATATTTTAAAGCACCTTGCAAGCAATAGTAAAGAGTTCCAGGTAAATAAAAGGAATAATAAGTTCTGTAAAAATTATAAAAATATAGTCAGTTGATAAAGAGCTTTGCCTGCTACCTGCGGTGTAGGAATGGGTAATTAAATATTATGTTTGTGTGGTACTTAAAATATATTTAAACTGAAGCTGTGCACTCTGTCATCTTTTTACTTGTGTTTTTCCTTGGCATTACTTGAAAGGTATGATTGTGACACGGATCCTGGTTTCATGTTTCACTTGGGTTCTTTGACCCTAGTTAGAGGGCACCAGGTGCTTTCTATTCTGATCATTTGCAAATTCAGGGTTTGGTTGGAGGGCCACGGAAAGGACTGGTGTGAGAGTGAGATAGGATCTGGACTCAGTGACTCCCTTTGCCCCTGCCCCAATATTTTGACCTTGATTTGAACAGTTCAGTGAACTGGCAGCTCAAGTCGTTTTTTCCCGCTGAACTAGAACTTTAATTGTTTGGCAGAGGAAGATGAGTCATAGCCCAGTCCTACCATTGTGACAAAGTGAAATTTTAGGCCAGGGCTAAAGGAAGCCAGGTCAAAAACTTTCTGTCTAAACTGCAAAGTATTGAAACTTGGATTGTGAGCTAGGTGGGAATTAGTGGGGCCCTCTCTGTGGGGTTGTTCTCAAGTTAATGAAGCATTTTATTGCATTACATTTTGATGCTAAATTTTGAGTAATATATTTAAATAATCAGCCTCCTTCTTAAAAATGTTAATGCAAAATTAAAATTATACAGAGTGGCAAATTGTCAGTTCCTCTCCCCCTCTATGATCATTGTTACTAGTTTTGTTTGTCCTGCCACACTTTCTTCTATGAATATATAAATGTACAGCTTTACATCTAAATTCCCACATGCACAGTTTTTCTTTTTAAACGAAAGATGAAACCATCCTGTCATAGTGCATCCCATTTAAAAAATATTAAAAATAATGACCTGTGTACATATATTTTAGTTCATTTGGGTAACTTCTGGGGCCAATATGTTTTTACTGTTAAACTGCTATCCACAAAGGGCAGAGAGATGAAAAGTAGTAAATAATTGTCTGAACTTGCATTTTTGTATGTGTGTGTGTGAAATTGAACTTCTCTGCATATGTTTTTTGGCTTTTGGACAAATTCTTCAATAGATTGCCTTTTCATACATTGCCCTTTTTTCTTTTCCCCCCTGTTGTTTGGATCTCTGACTTGTAAACCCCTACTGATTCTGAAGGGAATTCATGCAAAATGGCAGATTTTGAATGACTTACTTGAATTTTGAGTTTTAAGATGGTTAACTTCCAACTTAAAAGACAGGCCTGATTTCTGGATCTCTGGGACAGAAGGTTGAGTCTTTGGATTTGGACTCTATATATTCACTTTCTCTTTTGGCTGTGGAAGCTGTCATCATCCCAAACTGTGCTGAGGCTGGTAATTATTTAGGTGCCCTCAAGACAGGCAATTACTTAGGTGCCCTTACTGTTTTATTACATTTTCATGTCCCGATAACTTATGTTCATAGGGATGGTGATTCCCAGTATTAGTTTTTAAAATATTTATTTATTTATGGCTGCGTTGGGTCTTCGTTTCTGCACACGGGCTTTCTCTAGTTGCCGCGAGCGGGGGCTACTCTTCGTTGCGTTGCACGGGCTTCTCATTGCGGTGGCTTCTCTTGTTGAGGAGCACGGGCTCTAGGCGCGTGGGCTCACTAGTTGTGGCTTACGGGGTCCAGAGCGCGGGCTCAGTAGATGTGGCATACGGGCTTAGTTGCTCCCGTGGAATCTGCCGGACCAGGGCTCGAACCTGTGTTGCCTGCATTGGCAGGCGGATTCTTAACCAGTGCGCCACCGGGGAAGTCCCCCAGTATTATTATTATTATTTTATTTTTTGTGGTACGCAGGCCTCTCACTGTTGTGGCCTCTCCCGGAGCACAGGCTCCGGACACGCAGCCTCAGCGGCCATGGCTCACGGGCCCAGCGGGTCCGTGGCATGTGGGATCTTCCCAGACCGGGGCAAGAACCCGTGTCCCCTGCATCGGCAGGCAGACTCTCAACCACCGCGCCACCAGGAAAGCTCCCCCCCCCAGTATTATTTTTAGAATAACCCATTTTCTGTGTAATTTGTGGAACATGTTAGCGTTAGCAGAAAGGCTCTGGACTTAGACTTACACGGTGGAGTCCCAGCTCTTCTGCGTCCTGAGTCTCAGTTTCCTCTCTTGTAAAATGGAGATAATGGGGCTGTTCTAAGTCTTTAAAGGTGTGAAATCCCTTGCGCAGTGCTTGGCAGATTGCAGGAAGGATTACAATAAATGCTGGCTGTTTCTGTTAGAAGAATTTTTAAGTTAATAACAGAAAAAAAAATACAGTGTAGATATTAAATGAAGATAAAACATTGGCTTGAATGAGGCCCCACGTGCACCATCATAGCGAAAATTTGCCAGTTTTTTCTCACCCTTTGATCGAGATCTGTTAGTGATTTTTGACATCAAAGCATCAAAGCTGTAATTCTCTGCTGGGCTCATTTAACCACACATCCTGTAAGTGGCAAGAAATTCAGAGCTATACAGGCTGCAGTTGTTTGGAGAATATCTTTGTGGCAGGGTGCCTGAAATGTTTTGCTGGTTTCAAAGTTCACTTTCATTTGTTCAGAAAGGTTTTTATTGTTTGCAAGCAAGCAAAGCAAGCAAAGGGAAAGGGCACACAGCCTCCCATATGATTCTGTACTGTGTGACCTGTTTGCCTTTTGGTGCCTTATGTAAAAAGCTTTATTTAGTCTGCAGAGAGGACTATTTCTCCAAATAGAGGAAAACCGTCATAATGGTCTGGAAACACGATAGATTTCAGTTTAACACCATTGATCCAGATACTGTTAGAGGCTGGGCTACACAGCAGTTGTAAGATAGGCATCTTGCACAGATTCTTCTAGGTCACTTGCATATCGTCAATGGGAATGCCTCATCTGATAGCCATGCACTTGGCCTTCTGAGAAACAGCTCCTCCTGTCATACCAACACTGACCCTTTTCTTCTGTCCCAGCCAGCCCGCCCCTAGCTAGGAACCTGCTGCCAGAATGAATCTCCAGGCTTTTGACCTGGCCTGTTTTCTTGTTCGACTCCTGGATTCTGTGCGTTTACCTTCTGCTTCAACTCTTAGGCAAGAACTCCCTTTATGGTGTTAGAAGCGCCTGGACTGTGTTTGACAGAAGAAATTTGACAGTTTTTCCCAGCAGATGCATTTTCTCCCTACATAACTCCGACCCACCCGTGCAGTCTGGTATCTGACAGTACTCTGAGAACTGTTTAGTTAGTTGTTAACAAATATTTATTGTCCAACTCTGAATAACTAGTGTTACAGCAGGCAAAGGAAAAGTATAGTTTGTGAGTTTTTGCAGGGCCGTGATTTATGGGACGTTTGGAGGAGAAAAGAAATCATGAAATGAAATTCTTACTATGTTTTATCTCTGACCATGTGAATTCTTTAAAATAATGATTACATTCTATCTTTGCTCCTATGCATTTAAAAAATCATGGTGGATTTCATAGTGATAGATTTTTAAGCTGGGAAATTACGGATATTTTGCAAATGGGTTGAGGAAGCAGTTCTCATTTTCTCACTAGATCCTTATCCATCCACCTCCTTCCTACCCACTTCTTTTGCTGTTACAAGAAGAATCCTATGTTTTATGATGAGAATTTGTCTGTGGCTAAATGAACAGAGCACCATTTTTAAAAAGTGCTTGAGATTTGCATTCTGTGTATTTACTGAATTTGTTGCTAGGCCTTATGCGGCAGAATTTCTCTAAGTAACAAAATCTAAATAAAAATGAATGGTGCTGAAGGTAAATCTCCCTCTTGATTACTGTAATAAAGAATTGACATTTACTTCCCATAATTTGGAAGTCACCCAGTAGGTAATATTTGCCTGGTGTTTTACGACGAACCATTCTTATCCTATTGGGTTTGCATTAGGAAGAAAGTAGGCATTGATTTCCCTGTAATTTTCTAAAATTTCTCATCTTTGTTTCTTACATGGAGTAGTGGTCAGTTTTCTGTCAACCTCAACCCAGCCACACATGGTTAAGAATGAGAAGTAAGGAAAAAAAAGAGCCCAAAATAAATGATTCAGAGAATACCTGCTATTTTCTGGGTCCTGTTGTAGTTGCTGGGGTGTTTTCAATCAGGTTTTAAACTAAATGATTCTGGTCACCAGCAGCTCAGGACCACTGTGTGGTCTGCAGGCTGCACATAGATGACAAGGGACGTTTGCACATGTGTGCAGTGTGGGGACATCAGTGAAGTGCCTTAGGCCCTCATTTTAGTGACTGTTTCCTTAATCATGAGATGCACCTCTTGGCAGGCTGAATGTAGAGGAGACAAAAACATAAAGAGCAAAGAAATCTCAAAGCCAAACAACCTGAATCAATATGACATGATATTTTGCTACTGAAGTAGGCAAAAATTGAGAAACCCATTAGCACATGAAAAAGCTCTTCCAGGGAGATAACTAGGCGAGTGAGCAGAGGCCGGATGGCTTCCTGCAGCATACAATCAGGCCTAGAATCCTGTTTGCATATTTCGTCAGTAACTGAATTCCAATGAACAAAGCCCCATTCTCTGTCCTGGAGTGGCCCGAGTTAGACTCATCTGTGCTGCTAGTTTCCAGCTGCTGGGGTTGGTACTTGGTACCCAGTGTTGAGTTACTTTCGGAAGCTGTCAATGTTCTTGGTACTGAGCCTTCCCCACTCTAAGCAGGATGTGTCCTCAAGTTCATTCTACTATTGGATTAAAACCAGCTCACTCCAATGGTTGGTCAAGTAAACCTTTTCTAGGAATTCTTCCCTGCCTTCCAGGTGGGGGTTGGGTGCCCTCTCCTCTGCTTCTCCCATAGCTTCCCTGCCAGGATCAAAGGCAGTGGTCCCTAGAAGTATTCATCTGTCCCAGCATTTATGATAGGTGTTATAGATCAGTGTTTTTGAAAGTGTGGTCTATTGCTGCATTTTAACAATCTCCCCAAGTGGTCATTTTGCCTGTTTGAGAAACCGAGCTCTAGTCTGTGAGCTTAGAGACAGGGCCCATTCTTGTCGTTGAATCCTCAGACCTACCCCAGCTCCTGGCACATTTTAGTTGCTCAGTTGTCTTTTTTTTTGTTCTGTGAATGAGATAGGATTCCAGTCAGAAAAGTATGGAAAGCAGGTGTGCATGTGGAATCCAGCAGCACAGTCAAAAGTCCCTGGATGATTCTTGACTATTTTTCTTTATTGTTTTGTAAGTCAACAGTGTGTGAGACTGAAAATGTAATATGGATGAACCAGAATTAGCTTTTCTTGTACAGAAAAATATACTGTAATTTTATTATGTGTATTTTTACCTTGTGTGAAGGAACTTTTATTTTAGGATAGTTATACATTTATAGAAATTAAATGCAAAAATGGTACAGGGAGTTCCCATATACCCCTCACTGCGTCCCCTTCCCTCTGTTGTTGATGTCTTACATTACTATGTGACATTTATTGCATCCCCTTCCCCCTGTTGTTGATGTCTTACATTACTATGTGACATTTACTGTGTCACAATTAATGAACCAACACTGATAACATTATTATTCATTAAGTTATTATTAATAACATTAACCAAAGACCTCCTTAAGCGTTATTGTTAAAAGTTTGTAGATTTACAGATGAAATAATATTTATAACTTGTACCAAGTTTTTCTTTAAGTTAGGGCTTTGCATTTGAATTCTTACACGCAGTCACAGTTGCAAGTATATTCACAAAGCAAGTGTGCCAATTCCTGTGATAACTAGATTAAGGAAAAGATTTTTCAGGTGTCATTGGCTTTCTGGGACCTGGAAAAGGGGAAAGTTATTTTCAAAGGCTGACGTTCGGTTAATATATCTGAAGTACTCCATATTATTGAAAATATTTGTTGACCTCTCAGGTGTTGTTAGGTATGATATTTGTTTTAACTATTTATAGTATATTCAGGCAGAGGTATACTATTAAAAATACTTAACAACTGGTATGGCACGGGACCCCACCAATCAGATTGATGTCCAAATAATCAGAAGGGATAATGGTGGTGAATGTGTCTGTCAGTCCTATTAATGTCTAAAATCCCCTAAAAATATCTCCTGACATTGTCAGATGTCTCCTCAGGGGCACAATTGCTCTTGGTCGAAAACCCCTGATAGAAAGCATTTCGATCAGCCTATTACTGCTTTTGTAAGTGCTGTATAAATATTTGCTATTGTTGTTCTTGTTGGTATCTTCCTTCATTTCAGTTATTGCTGGTGTTTAAAAACATACAGCTAAGAAAGACACACCAGGTTCTTTATACATTGAAATCTCCACATATAAAGAGGGCTGTATTTTTGATAAGATTTACTCACAGTTTGTCGGACACATACATATATATGGTGGGAAGAAATCTAAGCTCCATGCACAAAGGAGGTTTTCCACTTTCCTTACCTGCCATCTTCCTTTCTGACCTTCTAGCCCATGACTGAGACAGCTCACAGGTGTGGAGTTTGGAGGTTTTTGTAGGTGTGGAATGTGGAGACCAGTTGTTCCTCTTTTTCCCTCACACCAGCCTGTAGCCTGCTTTGAGCTGATAGTGGCTCAGCCTGGGTAGGAGCTTGTACTTTGGTTCATGCCAAATTCCCCTCCTTTCTGCATGACGATATGTTATTCGTGTCCTGATCCCTGTTATTTGTTAAGTTAATCTTTGCTTCAGGGATCTCAGAAGATCACAGCATTTTGTTTTTAGTGACTTCATTTCGTAATATATACTCTGGGGAGGTGAGACTAGACTAGAGACATGTAAGCCCGATAATATGATATCTACAAATAGTGTTTTATATTTAACCTTCCTGTTCGATCCTCTTCAGCATTCTAGAAACAGATGCTTAAATTGTTTAAACAGACAGTCCCCTATTCCTTAGTCTTAGGTATCCACTTTCCTATTGACAGGAGATAGACTTATTTTTTAATTTTTTTTTTATTTTAATTTTTTTTGCGGTACGCGGGCCTCTCACTGCCGTGGCCTCTCCCGTTGCGGAGCACAGGCTCCGGATGCGCAGGCTCAGCGGCCATGGCTCACGGGCCCAGCCGCTCCGCGGCATGTGGGATCCTCCCGGACCGGAGCATGAACCCGTGTCCCCTGCATCGGCAGGCAGACTCTCAACCACTGCGCCACCAGGGAAGCCCAGACTTATTTTTTTAATCCTCAGATCTATGAGAACAGAATATCCAATAGGATATGAGGATCGGACGAAATCCCCTCATGTTAGAATCATAGATTGTAGGACTTCGTGTGGAAACTCTGACAGCCTTATTTTTTTTCTCCTTTGAATTCACTCAGCTGTTTTTGGCAAGTATTTATTTGTCAATATTGATTGATTATTAAAATAATTATTTACAATATTTAAATCTGAAATAATAAAAATTAATTTTAGTAATTTAAAATTATTTAAAATATGAGATCCTGTTGGTTAATTCATTGTTAGGTCTACTCAGAAAAATTAGGAAACATATTTCAAAAGGCAGGTTTTACATCCTACATATCAGATGCTGTCAGTTCATTGCTGTAGGGAGAGGAGCAAGGACAGAGGCTGTCTTCCCCTCACCCCACCCTGTCCCCAGCACACTTGTATTTTGATTGGGGCAGTTGGGCTTTGGAGTCAGACTGCCTGAATTTCAACGCAGGTGCCTCCATCTACTGTACACCCTTGGCAAATTCCTTAATTTAATTATGTATTTATTTTAAAAAAAAATTATTTATGTTTGACTGCATTGGGTCTTCGTTGCTGTGCACGGGCTTTCTCTAGTTGTGGCGAGCGGGAGCTACTCTTTGTTGCGGTGCACGGGCTTCTCATTGTGGTGGCTTCTCTTGTTGCGGAGCACGGGCTCTAGGTGCGCGGGCTTCATTAGTTGTGGCACGCGGGCTCAGTAGTTGTGGCTCGCAGGCTCTAGAGTGCAGGCTCTGTAGTTGTGGCGCACGGGCTTAGTTGCCCCACAGCATGTGGGATCATCCCGGACCAGGGCTTGAACCCATGTCCCCTGCATTGGCAGTCTGATTCTTAACCACTGAGCCACCAGGGAAGCCCCAAATTCCTTAATTTTAAATGTCTGTGAGCTTTGCTGAAAAATGGGGTCCATAAAAGCATTTACCTCATATGGATGTTGTGGGGATTAGATTACACAGTAGCCACGTAGGAAGCATTCAATACATGTTGCTAATAATAGCAACAATAATAATGTTACTAATACTGATATTATTACTATTATTAATACATTTAAAATAACAGTTTAAATTACCTTATGTAATAGAGATGCTATTGTGAATCAAACTTAACTGAATTGAAATTTGATTCTTTTTGCCCATTATCTTTAGGTGATAGTGAACCATGAAATAAGTAAACGATAGAGAAATAGATATAAAATCTAGCTAATTCATTCTTACCCTGAACAGGAATACTATGACTTCAGAATTTAAAATACTAACATTTGGTGTTATTCCATGGAAATCCTTCTTCCTAAATGTCTTGATATTAACTGTCTTCTTAGCTTGTTAACTCTTGTGTTGTTAAAATAAGATATTCCTTATTTCATAAGAACTTTCATTCTTTAAGGAAAATTCCAAATTTCTTATCTCCATTGCTGAGTGTTTTTTCTTTTAAAAATCACAGTAATATGAATGTTAGAAAGGAAAAAATATCCATTACAATTTCTGTCATCTTAACAGAATAGTAACTTTCATGTCTTATTTTCCCGTTTAGTCTTTATATTCATGTCTTAAAATAATTGTAATTATATAAAACTTACAATTCTTTGTTCTGGTATTTTAGTTTTATTATATTTCAAATAAGTAATTTTCATGCTTCCATTGGGTAGCTTTATATAATTTATTAACTCCTTGTTTTTTGGTATTTAGTTTATTCCTAGTTTTTCAAAATTATGTATAACAGTGCATGGAAAAATTATCTTTATTGATCTGTAAAATGGAGATAATAAAAATACCATAGGTTTGTCAAGGATTATTTAAGTGAATGGATGTAAAGCAGGGCTTCTCAACCATGACACTGTTGCCATTTTGGGCTAGATAAATCTTTGCTGGGGGAGCTGTCCTATACATTGTAGACGTTTAACAGCATCCCTCACTGCCCACCAGTTTTGATATACAAAAATGTCTCCAGACATCGCCAAGTGTCTCCTAGAAGTCAGACTCGCTCTCAGTCGGGAACCCCGATATAAAACATTTAGAGCAGCCAGGCACTGCTCTAGTGTGTGCTATATAAATATTTGTTATTACTATTATTGATGTTTGCTACCATTCTTCATTTCAGTTACTTATTTCTGATATGTTCCTAGAAATAGAATTTCTGGGACAAGGGGTTTAGTTTTAGGGTTTCTTTAATGTATGACTAAATGTTCTCCAGAAGGACTGTGTTAAGTTTAATGCCATCAGTTGTATATAAATATGTCAATATCTCTGAGCTCCAGGCAGTATCCAATTGTGAGTACCACATGTTGTTTTAATTTCACTCCCCATAATTACTAGTCCAGACAAGCATTTCCTATGTTTCTTTATTTGTATTGTCATATCTGAGGATTCTGGCTTATCCACCTCCCACACACTTTTTTTTTGAGCTGCTGTGCCATCTACCACTTGAAGTTGAAAAGTCATACCCTTAGTAACCAAGTCTGTATTAAATCTCTTTGCTTGACCTTTAATAGCATCCAAGTTGAAAATGGTTGAGGTCCTTTCAGATTACTGGGTTTTCCGCAAACACTCCTTTGCTGTTTCAGATTAAGACACAGTAATTGACAGTGCCCCATAATATTAAACCTTTCAGGATTTAAATATAAGGTGGCATCCTCTTTTTTTGAAGGATATTTTTGTGGAAAAGCACTCAACCCTGTATTCTGTTATATGTGTCATCTAACGTGGTTGCTTCTGGTTTATCCTTTTGGAAATAATCCCGATCCTAGCTGTAGCAAAGGCTGTTGGTGCCCTAACCGTAACCCCTGCTTTAATTCAGGCTCCTGCATTCTTTTGCTTGGCTGGAAAAGCTCACATCCAGGCTTGGCAGGAAGTACCAGCCCCTGGCAACCCACTGCCAGTGACTGCTATAGTATAAATCCCCAGCTCTCTTGCATCTCAGGTAAGGTACCTTCGAGATGAGCATTTTACACTGGTTCTCGCAAGTTCCCTGTTGAATTAAGATTCAGTGATAAATTAACTGAAAATGACCCTTTTGCTGGCTACCTTTTCTTTCCTGTCTCAATGTTTCACTCCCCACCCGTGTTTCCTGGGATCACCTCCAAAATAAACTACTTATAATATTGTAAAATATTTCAATTTTGGGCTTAGTCTAGAAGGCTGTGTTTGAGTTAAAAGCATCCAGGAATTGAGGGGGGGACAAGATGGGTTTATTTCTGGATCCTAAAAGGGATGGCTGATGAGGAAAGAAGTGCCTTTTAAATTAGAGACACACGTTGATTCCAGCGATTTTTTTTCATTATGCTGCCACTGCCTTACTAAAATTTAAAGAATAAAAACAAAGGCCACATTAATAATAGTTATAATAATAGTAATGGAAACAAAGAAAATGAGTAAAATATTTGCCTTGCTACTTAAAAAAATCAACTCATTGGAGCTGATTTTTAAAAAGTAAAATTTGGCTAGAATGTAACAGCTACATTTCTTTAAATGGGTGGAGTCAAAATGCTGAGGTCCTGGTGTGGTCACCCTAGACAGGGTAGAAATTTCCCCCTGAGGAACTCACTGAAAGAGCCCACCCAAGGAAGGGAGGTGATCAGCAAATACAGAGGCACCTGTATCCCTGCCCCTCCCGACACCCTCCCATCTCCCCATCACCCAGCTGCTGTCTGTCAGTATACCCTCTTCTGAGTACAAACCTCCAGGAGCACTTATCTAAAAGTCACAGAGCTGTGATGTTTCCTCACCAGCAAAATGTTAAATGTAGGTTCTAAAAAGCGGAGGTCATTCCAAGAGCCTCAATGACGTTAGCTGTGAACATGACCCAGAGTGACCCACAGTGAATGCTGGCCCACATAGGTTTTACATTTTTCGTGTGAAAGTTCTTCCTTTGTTGTTTGTGATTAATTGCTGAATAGGATATAGGGCCAAATGATTTCATTGTTGAACACAGACTTGAAGGTCATGAGAAACTGCCTGTTCAAAGTAAACTTTGCCAAGATACGGAGAAGAGGTCTGCATTAACACCTGGATAGTTTTTGAAGCAAGGCAGAGCAAAAAGGAAAAAAACATTAAATGTCATTCTTTATATGATGTGGGAGTTGAGTTCAATTGGGTGAAATGATCATTGGATCCTCAGGATAAATGATGACCTATGAGGCTGAGTTTGCACTGTGAGTAATACTTTCAAATAAAGGTGTATTTGAGGACCTTTGTCCAGAATAGAAATGTGGTGAAGAGTTAGTTATAGGTATGTCTACTTTGTTAATAGCTTGATTTTTAAGTTTGATATCGTATTGGTTTGCTATTTGAAATATGCTTTTGAATTAAGTTTCTTAGTACTTAGCACTTTGAATTTCATGTTTTCAGAAGAATTTAAGAATAACACATAATGATTTAAGAGTAGCACATAATAATTTACTACTTAAATTTAAAAACAGAGAGACAAATAGAGAGACAAAATATTATGATATGAAACCCAGTATCTTCCAGAACTATATTTTGTGCTTATGTTCTTTTCTATTTGTTTTCTAGGCTTTTGAGTCAGAAGTTAGGAAAAGATTGACTTCTAGTCTGCCCATCTTTACTTGTCCCATTGGGGATGGAAGTGCCCCAGCTCCTAGTTATATATTTATGTACACATGTCCATTGGTATGGTGAATTGCCACAAGTTCTAGTAGCTATAACTTATATTCTAAGGATAGATTCGTTTAGAAAGCAATGCACTGAGAGCCTGGTTTTCCCGGGACTGGTGTGATGTAAAATGGTTGAGAGGTGAGTGGACTTAGTTGCATCTTGTTCCTCCTGTTGTTACTTGCTTGCTTTCCAGCTGGGTCTTAAATCTCCTCTTTCAGGACAGCTTCTAGGCCCTAAGTCAGCTGGTAGGAATTTGATTTTGTGTGGTAGGAATAACTGCAGGTGGGGAGAGACAGAAACTACTTACTCAACAGTTCCCGTAACAATTTCCCCCTGCTTAAAGCAAGCAAACAAAACAAAACAAAACACCCCCCTGCCCCAAACATTATAATTTTGTTGGAGTTGAATTACCCCTGTTAAAGAAGTTTTCTTACATGGCTAACTCTTAATTTCTTCGTGACGATCAGGATTTTTCTCTTTTCCCTAAGGGTATGTTGGGTTATTCCTTTGGTAATTCAGGAAATATTTATTGTGTACTTATGGTGTGTAAGGAACTATGTGAAAGAGGCCAAGGAGTAAGACAGTTTCTTCCTTCAGGGAATTAAGAATCTCATTAGGAGGGGAGATCAGCATGGGCATGGAGACATACTGATATAATATTATTAACTTTAAAAATCCCCCAAATATTTTGTTATAAGTAAGGAACAAAATATGATGTGAATTTAAAAGTTGGGGGTGGAGTGGGTATTTAGAGTTGGATTGGGGGAGTAAATCTATCTAAAGACTTCTTGAAAGAGAGGGTACCATTTGATATGGAAACTGATGGGGGTATTGGAGCTGGAAGAGAATTCCAGGCAGAGGGCACAGATTAGTAGGGGATGACTATAGGAAAGCGTGCTGAATGCCATTCTAAGTAGGTTACTTCACACTGTATCATATAGATAGCTATACATGATTTTGAAGGCATTGGGGGATGTTTGGAGATTTTGTGCATGCAGAACTTTGTGATCATAAGACGTTAATCTTTCAAAGGTCTTTAGGATGCAAATAGGAGGGTGGATAGTATAGAAGGTTATTGTAGTACATCAAGGCAAGGATTGAGGACCTGGACATTGGGGTTGGTAGCTTGGGAATATCTTGGTTCTGTTGAAGAATTAACTCGAGTTATGGCAAACTCACTTCATGTTTTTCAATATTTAGGATTCTGCTGCCAAAAGCTGAGCTAACTGTTCTCCCTGGGTGTAGCTGTGATTGAGAGAACCTGTGTGTGAATGATTCTTCCCTGTTGTTGCATTTGCAGTGTCGGTTTCTAGTTTCGGAGCTCAGCTGATACCTGCAGAAATTGCTTCTGATTGTGACCTGCGTCTCCCTTGCTGTCTCTTTTGTGGTTTTTTTTTTTTTTTCCTAGTTATTTTTCCCTTGAAAGATAAAAGGAGGCTCTTAGGCCAAATTTCATTCTTTTGGTTTAGCTCATGTGGGATTACACCCTGTGTAGGCTTTGTCAGTAGGTGCTGATCTGTATAGAAGCTTGGATATCTACAGCTTTGCTCTCCTTGCTTTGTGGTACTACTTCTGATTTTATATTTCCAAGTTTGTGATTCACAGGCAAGGGTGAATGACTGAGAAATATTGCAGACGAGTGGGTGTGTTTGTTTCCTGTTGCTGCTGTAGCAAATTAGTATGAATTTGATGGCTTAAACCAATACAAATTTATTATCTTACAGCTCTGGAGGTCAGAAGTTAGACACTGGTCTCACTGTACCAAAATCAGGGTGTTGGCAGGCCTGTATTCCTCCTGGAAGCCCTAGGGGAGAATCAGTTTCCTTGTCTTTTCCAGCTAAAAGAGGCTGCCCATGTTCCCTGGCTCACAGTCTCCTTCCGTCTTCAAAACCAGCAATGGTGGGTCAAGTCCTTCTCACGTTGTGGTGGATAACTCTTGGTTTGCATTTTCTTTTCTTTTCTTTTTTTTTAAAGAAAAGAACCTCTGCGCAAAGAATTTGGCGTGGTGGTTAATTCCCCAGTCATTCCTGCTTGTCCGAAATAAATGTCACTTTCTTTTGGCAGCTGACTTATAATTAATTTTTAAAAACGCTGGAAGAAGTGTGTGTGTGTGTGTGTGTGTGTGTTATATTATGATCTGTATGTTTATCTGATGATGGGGAAAAGGGAGGGAATGACCCATGTGCTTTCAGCTGGAAAGACAGCATGGGATTGCAGTTCTGGAATGGATCATAAAGAGTAGACTTAACTTCGCTGTGACAAAAACATGTAAACCACTCATGAGTCTCCACTTTTTACACTTTATTCTGAAGCCATATACTTCAGTTAATGTGATTTAATGGTTTTCTCTCAAAGTGTCATTTGGCAGGATGTTACTAAGGAGAAACATGATGTTGAAGTGTATTTGGGAACAAAACGAGTAGCCAAATTAAATGACTCATTTTATGAAAAGGGAAGAAGGTCAGAGGTTAGTTAACAGGGTTCTTCTTTGTTCATTTGCGAATCCAGTGAGTTTGACCTTTGGGAGAAATTTATTTTAGGTCAATCAGTATTAAGGCAGGTGCTAGAGATTTTATGTTCATTGTATTCTACTGTTGGCCTAAGAACTTGGACATTATAATTATCATATGAATATAAAAGTTGATGTGCTATAGTAGTAAAATTTATGTTAATTTAGTTTGAACTAAGGAACATACCTATGGGAGATATTACTTCCAAGAAATCTCTACTTATGGTCTTAAGGACTTACATATGAGTCAAGGATTTATTAAGAAAATACTTCCAAGACAATAATAGATGTCACTTAGACACATCACTTCTTCCTTGATAATTTTTTCTTTTTTTTTTTTGGTATGCGGACCTCTCACTGTTGTGGCCTCTCCTGTTGCGGAGCAGAGGCTCCAGACGCGCAGGCTCAGCGGCCATGGCTCACGGGCCCAGCCGCTCCGCGGCATGTGGGATCTTCCCGGACCGGGGCACGAACCCGTGTCCTCTGCATCGGCAGGCGGACTCTCAACCACTGCGCCACCAGGGAAGCCCTTTCCTTGATAATTTTATACATATGATTTTTTTCTGACCTCCATCCCAGTCATCATTATATAGATAAGGCAATTGTCATTGAATAATATTTAGAACTTTTAGAATAATAATATTTAGAATAATTTTTAGAAAGTATACATTTCAGAAATACTCAGTTTACTGTTAGAATGGAAGAAGGGTTTTGTCGTAGACAAGTAGATGTCAGTTTAATAACCTACTAGCTTAGACACTGCCTAAGTCTTTTGTTTTCCTATGATAAATTTGATTACCCTTTACTTAGAAGGAGAAACTTATCTTCAAGGAGATAATTATTTGCTGGATGAAGGCCAAGAGAAGAAGTCTAGGAATGTTAAGCCCCCTTATAAGAGGAAGTTTGTGTTTCTTTTATTACTGGTAATCCTTAGTTGTCTAAGGATTGAAGTCCTGTAAGTTTATCACTGCTCTTCCTTTTCATTTCCCATAAAGAGCCTTTGTACAGGCAGTTGAGAATGATCACATGGACATTTAAGATGGCCTGGTGCTGGACATTCATTCCTTCAGTTTTTGTATTTTGCATCAAGTAGAAGAAAGAAGGAAAAACCTTGGGCTATAACAAATAAGAATGACATTAACTAGAGAATAGTGGGTCTGACTTGTAGTAGATGCTCAATAAACAATATTTAAAGGAAGGAACCAGATAATTTGTTTGTATATGTGGTTAAAGTTAGTTTTCATAGGGTGGACTTTCTCTCTGTCTCTCCCTCCCTCTCTTTTTGCTTTGGGAAAGGTGTTTCTGTTGTATCCAAAGGAAAGAGACACATTTTTTTAGCGTTTAGAAAGAACTGTAAATTATAAGCTTAAAAATGCGATTGGCTTAGGGTCATCCTAAGAATTAGAGGAGGACCTAAAAGAGACCTAGTGACTATTTTTTCATGATTTAGAAGATGTCTCTACTGTATTTGGCTTAAGGGATTTTGCTTTGTTATCTGATAAAACAAAGATTTGTTATCTGTCTTGACCTTTTATAAAATGAGACCTTATAATAATCTTTTGAGATAAAGTTCTTAAACTTTTTTCTGGGTCAGGGAGTCATTTAAAAATTGTTAGGAACTATGGAATTTCTGCCACCACTCCAGATCACATTTGCAAGTACACAGTTTTTCTCACAACTTTAAGAAGTTTGTAAAGTCACTAAAACTTCTCCAGATATAGAACAAAATATAACCTTTTGTTCATTTGTTCATTTTATTCATATGTGTTCATTCATTTCCATGGCTTTTAAGGTTTGTAGGATTTTTGGAGAGAATGCTACCCTTTTTTTAAAAAACAAAATATTATGTATATATGTTTAAAAAGTCAACCATTTCATCACATAAAAATTATGCCCTACTCCCAGGGAGGGAAATCTCCATCATTAGATGATTTTTTTTTTTTTTTGGTTTGTGTGCATATGCTAGCAGATGTATTATAATATATAGTCATAATGCCTATTTTTAATAAATATAAAATCATATTGTTTTACAGCTGTTTTTGTTTTGTTTTTTGTTTCTGCTTTAGCTATATGTATTGAATCCCTTTCTATGCCAGTATTGGTAGATCTAGCATATTCCTTTAAAAGCACTACTTCACCCTTTATTTAGCATGAGCATAATTCTACAGACATAGTAAAATTATTTGTAGATTGACTTTTATATTGAACATGGTTGGTGGCAGAAATAAGAGGAGAGAAGGAGCGACTGGTCGGAATGACATCGTCGTTGCTCAAACTCTGCTTTGTTCATCTTCTCAGAGAGTGGTTGTGTAGAGCTGGAGAAGGCATACATTTTGAACAGAGGAGGTTGTTGGCCAAGAAATAGGCCTCCCCCTAACACAATACCCACTGTGATGATTTACAGTGTTTCAGTCTCAGCAAAAATACCACTTGTATTCTGAATTCCTTTGTTTCAACTACATAACTCAATAAGAAAGTTTCCTACAATTGAAAAGAATAGGCACTGTTTAGAGGCCAAGTTTTGCCTTGTAAGGCTGAATGTGCTTTATTTTAAGCTACTCTTTCTTCTCAAGAAGACTGGTATAAACAAGAGGAGGGCCCTCTGGTAATTTCTATGCAAAGCATCAGTAATACTGTTTCTTTTTAATTTAATTATTTTTAATCCTGCTTATTTATTTAGTGCCTAATGCTATAGCACCTAATGAGCTCAGTGTTTGTGACAGTACATCCTACTAATGAGTGGAGGCAGACTGCCTGGGTTGGAATCTCTTCTTCAACTCTTATTAGCTATGAAGCCTCGGGTAAGTTTAGTAACTGTTTCCTCATCAATAAAATGGGGGATACTCATAGGACAAACTCATGGTTGTTACGAGGATTAAATAAGATAACGCAAGTGAAAAGACAATCCAGGGAATGGGAGAAAATATTTGCAAATTGTATTTCTGATAAGGATCTAGGATCCAGAATATATAAAGAATTCTTATAACTCAACAATAAAAAGACAAATAGCCCAGCAGAAAAGTGGGCTAATTTTTGAATAGACATTTCTCCAAAGATATACAAGTGGCCAATAAGCTTGTGAAAAATATGTTCAACATCATTAGTCTTTAGGGAAATGCAAATCAAAATCACAATGAGATTCTACTAGGATGAGTATAATAAAAAATATGGGAAAGAAGTGTTGATGAGGATGTGGAACCTCATGCACTGCTGGTGGAAATGTCGAATGGGTACAGTATCTTTGGAAAACTGCTGGTTCCTCAAAAAGTTAAGTGTTGCATTATCTAACTCAGCAATTCCACTCTAAGTTACATCCCCAAGAGAATTGAAAACATATGTCCATGCAAAAACTTGTTCACAGATGTTCATAGCAGCATTCTTCATAATAGGCAAAAGGTGGAAACAACCAGAATGCCCATCAGCTGACGAATGGATCAACAAAATGTGGTCTCTCCATACAAGGGAACATTACTTAGCCATAAAAAGCAATGTAGTATTGATACAAGCACGAAC
This sequence comes from Orcinus orca, assembly GCF_937001465.1. Taxonomy (NCBI): domain Eukaryota; kingdom Metazoa; phylum Chordata; class Mammalia; order Artiodactyla; family Delphinidae; genus Orcinus; species Orcinus orca. Next base: position 20,251,592 of record NC_064570.1, on the reverse strand, counting down.
CTTGGAAACATAATGCTAAGTGAAGGAAGCCTGGCACAAAAGGCCACATATCATATAATCTATTTATGTGAAATGTCTAGAATAGGAAAATCCGTAGAAAGTAGATGAGTGGTTGCCTAGGGCTCGGGGAGGGGAGGGAATGGGGAATGACTGATAATGGGTACAGGGTATGGGGGATAATGAAAATGTTCTGGAATTAGATAGTGATGATTGTTGCATAACTTTGCAAATATACTAAAAACTGCTGAATTGTACACTTCAAATGTATGGATTTTGTGGCATGTGAACTATATCTCAGTTGACAAAAAAATGAGATAATGCAGGGGGAGTGGTACCATGCCTTCATATGGTAAGAACTCTGCACCTATTAACTACTTCTACTGCTATCATTATTTTCATTATTATTATAAAAGGATAATTTCTTGTAATGTGCTTATATTATTTCTAGTTCTTTTCTTCAAATTACACAAATGTTAGCAGTTTGGTGCTTGTAAAATGTTTTTCAAGATCTGCAGTTGTGAACAGGTTCTGTGATGGAAAGCCTTTGAATTATTGTGAGTGTGTTTTTTCCATTTGCTTGCACTGCATCTTCTTAGTATAAAATAAAGTACTTCTTGGCAGGTCATATGGCATTTATAGATTTTTTTTTTCTTTTTACTCTCTTTCATTTGATTTATCTGATTGGCCACACTCAACTCTTATGATGAAGAGAAAGCAGAGAAACCAAGAATAGGATAATCTAGAGGAATTCCTCAATCTTGATGAAATCTCCTTTTAATATTTTTCTTCCCACTGTTAAACTAGTAATTTTTCTCCTTCTGGGCAATAGCTACATAGTATGGGACTTACAGTAGTACAACATGTTTACATAAACACACTTGGATGTTTTTTGACAACATTTTATCTAAAATATATGTCAAAATCGAGTCTTTACGTAGTCAGTTATCTGGAATAACATTTGGACTTTGCTAAATATGTCTATGGTATTCTCTACACTGATCCTTTTAGAACTATTAATAGATGAGACTTGGGAGCATTTCATGGTTTTCAGGATTAAATGGTATTTATGCAAGTATACAAACTTTAGTACATTCTGGTTTATAACATGTTAGAATATTTGATTATGGCTAGGGAATTGTACATTATCTGCCTATTTGAGGATCTAAAATTGATCTGAGCTGTGTTTCTAGATTTACTCCCTCAAGCTTAAAGGATGTTCTGATTTTGTTACTATCAATATCAACAGAAGATCATTTCAGTTTCCTTGTAGCTGGGTGTCATGGTGACTTTTTTTTTTGGCCAGGCTCTTTCTTTGAATGTGTGACCTTGTTTGGCTTGTCTTTGATTATTATATATCTCTACTTAGTCTGATTTGCCTGGCTGTTGCTTTACTACTTCACTTTGACCTTTGATAAAGCTGTTACACTGACTCTTTCCTAGTGGGGACCCACCTGGTTGCCCTGCCAATTAGATGCTTTGGTCTTGCTTGCTGGTTGGAGTGTGTCCCTTGATGGCCTTAAAGCTGGTATTCTTTGTATGCTAACGCATATATATGGAATCTTAAAAAAAAAAAAGTTCTGAAGAACCTAGGGGCAGGACAGGAATAAAGACGCAGACATAGAGAATGGACTTGAGGACACAGGGAGGGGAAAGGGTAAGCTGGGACGAAGTGAGAGAGTGGCATGGACATATATACACTACCAAATGTAAAATAGAGAGCTAGTGGGAAGCAGCCGCATAGCACAGGGAGATCAGCTCAGTGCTTTGTGACCACCTAGAGGGCTGGGATAGGGAGGGTGGGAGGGAGACGCAAGAGGGAGGAGATATGGGGATATATGTATATGTATAGCTGATTCACTTTGTTATACAGCAGCAACTAACACAGCATTGTAAAGCAATTATACTCCAATAAAGATGTTAAAAAAAAAAGGAGAGGAGAAAAAAAAACTGGTATTCTTGTTTCCTAGTTCCTGCCTGGGTGCTGTGTGTGGTACCTCTTTTCTGTTCTAGAGCACAGGCTTGTCTCTGACAGTTGCCACCTTCTGCATGGCAGTTTTATGGCATGACTTTTTTTTCTTGCCACACAAGGGGTAGCAGCCTTTTTTAAAATTGTATGTTTAACATGAGTATTAATACTAAAATCTTATTTATGTATATATGAATACATTATATATGGTTACTGTTTTGATTTGAAAATTTCTATAGTAATTGTGTCCTAAATATTTATATTATTTATATTCTTATTTAGAAAAAAAATAAACGGTGAGTTCTGGTAATTTATACATTAAGGAATTATGTGTACAACTGCCATAGGTGTCTTTGGTTAAATTCTTTTATTAAAATTGCACTTTTAGTGAAGTAAAAAACTTACCGTAATTTCTGTGTACATGTGTGTAATATATTATAACATGTATTTATAATTGAGATTGTAGTTTACTAGTATGTATTCACATAAATCTGTTAAGTTAAAATATGTGCCGTTTATCAAAGTTTGGCACAATTATGTGTTTGTACGTAAACCCATGTGATCTTGGAATGTAGTCTTGGGGCTGGGCTGACGGTCTGTGTGTATGAATGTAGGGAGAACGACTCGTGTGTGGTTTCTATTTCTTTCCACCGTGAGGGCCCTGCACAGTTTCTTTTCTGGTTAGCTGCTGCCGACATGATTGTAGGGCTGCTCCCTGCGTGTGGCTTGGCCTCAGAACCCACGCTGTCTGCTTCCAGACCTACTTCTTCTCCGGTTGCAAGTCAGCGTAGTATAATATTTACTGGAAGAGAGTAAGTGGGTATGGTTGCTTTACGTGTGCTCCAGCTTGCCCTTATTAGTATTTCTTGGTTCTCCCATCAGCAGGTCTCTGATTTCTTCATCAAAAAACAATCTTGTGCAGTCATGATCCTCCTGCCTTTACAAATCAGCCAGGCTTTGGAAAGGGAAGTGATTGTTCATCAAAACTCTAAACAGGGGGATAAAATGTTCTTATTTAGATGAATCAGGGGTCAATTTAATTTTCTAGTGAGCTTTAGAATTGCTTTTCTTGTCTGCCTTTAGGCACTCTTTTAATTATGGCTTTTCTTCTTTTCAGTGTTTCTAGAAGTCACATTTTCACTCTCTGCTCATAATAAAATCTTTAGACACGTGGAAAAGAGGAAATGAGAAAGAAAATCTGGGTTATCTCAGTGATCGTGGTTTTAGAATTTTGCAGAGGGATGAAAAGGCCATAGATATAATAGAATCATGTTCTTTTATTGAAGTGGACAATTTATAAGTCTAGATTGAATTATAGTCAATATACAGTTTGTTTGGACTTAATGAACATATTAAATACATTCATTCAATAATTTTTAAAATCGACAACGTGTATTGGGAGCTGCATATACTATGGCAATCAAAGTAGACTTTTCTTGCCCTCATGGACTTACACAAATCAATAGGTAATCAAATTGAGATAGGTATAGGGTGCAAAGGAAAAGAAAACAGGGTACTTTGAGAGACTGGGGAGGTCCAGAAGAAAAGATGTTTAAAATTAGATCTGAAATAGCCATAGGAGTTAAGCAGGTTGACAATGGGCTATAAGCAGGCAGAGCAGCATGAGCAAATATCCTGGGGCAGGAAAGGGCTGGGTGCATCTGAGTAACACAAAGGCCAGTGTGGCTGGAGCTACTGAGAGGAGGGGAGAGTATTGCAAGATTAGACTTGGCATAGGTAGGGGTCAGATGATTCAGAGCTTTGTAAACCGTGTTAATTTAATTGTTCCAGAGTTCATTGTCAAGCTGGCCAGCATTTAGAAAGTGGATTGAAAAGGAACAAGAGCAGACATTAGGAGATGGTGTCAGGTTATTGGTATTACGTTAGTGGATTCCAAGCAGGAGATAACAGTAGCTCAGACTGGGGGATGACTGGGAGATGAAGAGTTGTGGGCGGAGTTAAAGTATATTTAGGAATTTGGGACCAACAGAAATTGGTGATAGATTGTGGTAGTAGATAGATTGTGGAATGCTAAGGACTGGTTTCAGGGTCCTGGCATGAACAAGAGGGTAGTTTACGGTGTTGTGTACTGAGTTAAGAAAGACTGGAGACAGAATTGATTTGAGAGAAGACCAACAGTTCAGTTTCAGATGTGTTAAGTTTGAAATGAGTCTGTGAGATATCTCAGTGCAGGTGTCAGATTGACGGTTGGATACGTGCTGTGTTATTTATCTCTTGCTGCATAACAAATTGCTCTGAAACTTAGCATCAGATCTGTATTAGTTATCCATTGCTGTATAACAAATTACCCCAAGCTTTAGCAGCTTAAAACAACAAATATTTACTGTCTCATGAGGTTTTCTGGGTCAGGAGTTTGGGAGTGGCTTTGCCAGGTGATTCTGGCCAAGGGACTCTCATGAGGCTGCAGTCAAGTTGTTGACCAGGGCTGCAGGCTTGACTGAGGCTGGAGGATCTGATCCCAGAATGAGTTATGCACATGGCTTTGGCTCACCATCGGCCCCAACTGGGCCATATGGTTATCCTTAGTTTCAAGAGGAGGTGAGTATTATAACTGGCTATCTTGCTTCAAGGGGGAAAAAAAAATGAGGTTAGATTTGTAAGCAAGAAAGGGGAAAAGGATGATTGAGTAGGTAAACAGCAGTATCTACCACAGTGAGTTTGAACAAATGCTTTCCTCTGGAGTGAGATAACCAGAGGCATGGTCATAGTGAAAATTCTGATTCTAGAATTCAGAATATCTGACTTTATATTCCAAAGGAATATGTTAAAAATATGAGTTTTAGGGCTTCCCTGGTGGTGCAGTGGTTAAGAGTTCGCCTGCCGATGCAGGGGACATGGGTTTGTGCCCCGGACCGGGAAGATCCCACATGCCGCGGAGCGGCTGGGCCCGTGAGCCATGGCCGCTGAGCCTGCGTGTCCGGAGCCTGTGCTCCTCAACGGGAGAGGCCACAACAGTGAGAGGCCCGCGTACCGCAAAAAAAAAAAAAAAAAAAAAAAAAAAAGATGAAATTGGGTCCTCACTTTGTCAGCACATATACTAAAATTGGAATGATACAGAGAAGACTAGCACGGCCCCTGTGCAAGGATGACATGCAAATTCATGAAGCGTTCCATAGTTTTTATATGTATGGCTGATTCACTTTGTTTTAAAGCAGAAACTAACACACCATTGTAGAGCATTTATACTCCAATAAAGTTGTTAAAAAAAAAAGATGAAATTGGAACCAAGTGAAATTTCCTCATTCGTCTTATTGGGGAATGTATGAGTTGAGACATACTAAATATTTCTTCTTTGAAAATCGGGTTGAAACAAACGAAAAATGTTTATTGCATGTGCTTTTTATCCCTAAATTTTTTTTTTTTTGTGGTGCAATACATATAACATAAAATTTACCATTGTAACCATTTCTAAGTAAACAGTGGTATTAAGTACATTTACATTGTTGTGTAGCTATGACCACCATCTACCTCCATAACTCATTTTATCTTGCAGAATGGAAAGTCTGTACCTATTAAACAATGACTCCCAATCCCAGTCTCCCCCCAGTTTCTGGAAACCACCATTCTACTTTCTGTCTTTATAAATCTGACTACTGTAGGCACCTCATATAAATGGAATCATGCAGTATTTCTCTTTTTGTGATTGGCTTATTTCATTTGGCAAAATGTCCTCAAGGTTTATCCATGTTGTACAGTGTATCAGAATTTTCTTCCATTTTAAAAGGCTAATATTATTCCATTGTCAGTATATGCCATATTTTGTCCATTCATCCATAGGTGGACACTGGGGTTGCTTCCACTTTTTAGCTCTTGTGAATAATACTGCTATGAATATGGGTGTGCAGATGTTTCTTCAAGATCCTGCTTTCAATTCTTTGGGGCATATTATTGCGTGTGCTTTTAACTCAGTTTCAGTCAGGTTTGCTAGTTTACCCTTGTCCTGAGGGAAGTGCTAATGCTTTGAAGAAAGATTATCTGTCCAAATCTTTTTTTTTTTTTTTGCGGTACGCGGGCCTCTCACTCTTGTGGCCTCTCCCGTTGCGGAGCACAGGCTCCGGACGCGCAGGCTCAGCGGCCATGGCTCATGGGCCTAGCCGCTCCGCAGCCTGTGGGATCTTCCCTGACCGGGGCACGAACCCATGTCCCCTGCATCGGCAGGCGGACTCTCAACCACTGCGCCACCAGGGAAGCCCTGTCCAAATCTTTTTGTTTGATTCACTCTCTTGCTCACTTCAAGAAAACTTTGTCATCATGAATTATATTTTATGTCTAGGATGATGGAAGAGAAGGGGCAACTGTAGTTTCTCAGAAGACACTGGCCATTGGGTTGCTGCAATGTAAAAGAACTCTAGTTTATAGGGTGTCATTAGAAAGGAAATATGAAACAAAACAGAGAACATATCCTTTCTATGCAAAGCTGTGTTGACTGTGCACATGGATTACTCTCTAAGATTCTAGTCTCCTACTTCAGAAATGATTTTACAGTGAGCGAAGTCTAGTAAGGAAACCTAAGTCGTGGAGCAAATGCTTTTGGTGTTTTTATAAAACTGACTAACAGTCTAAAATCATGAAAGTGGAGAGAAGATGTAATCACTGGCTATAAAATCATTTGTTTCAGAAGAGCAAACAAGAATTGTTCTTCTAATCTTCAACTGAATTAATTAATCTTCAACTAAGTTTAATTAATCTAGACTTTTTGATGCTTTAATGAGGTACATTTAAGACGAAGGAAAGGAAGATCTATTATATATAGAAAAGAATTACCAAGTTTCGCTATTCCCAGAGATGGTATAGATTGAATTTACAAATTTTCAAAAAAAAGACAAGTAAATATCAGACCCACAGTAGAGACTATTAAATAAAGATAGTGCTGATTTGAGGCAGGATCCTAATTTTCAACAGTGATATAGGGACTTTCCAGGCGGTCCAGTGGTTAAGTCTCTGTGCTTCCAATGCAGGGGGCGCGAGTTTGATCCCTGGTCGGGGAACTAAGATCCCACATCCTGCACTGTGTGGCCAAAAATTAAAAAAAAAAAAAGTGACTTAGAGGATAAATGATCATAGAGGATAACATTAGTGTGCTGGGGGAGTGGTTTCTTGCATTTTTGTTCATGCTGTGGATTTCATCTTTTATCTCCCTTATCCAACCCTACCTGAATAAGCTTTTCAATAAAAATTATTAATAACTCTTGTGAACTTTTTATATAGTTATGTAAGTTGAAAATGAGGGAGTATGCATTTTTCAATATAAGGCTATATTTAAATTATTTTACTCATTAACTTTCAGTTTGTACACTTTGAAGCAAACAGTGCTGTGCTTCATGGGCTGATTTCTTCTTTTCTTTTTTTAATTAATTAATTTATTTTTGGCTGTGTTGAGTCTTTGTTGCTACGCGCGGGCTTTCTCTAGTTGCAGGAAGTGGGGGCTACTCTTCGTTGCAGTGCCTGGGCTTCTCATCGCAGTGGCCTCTCTTGTTGTGGAGCACAGGCTCTAGGTACGCGGGCTTCAGTAGTTGTGGCACGCAGGCTCAGTAGTTGTGGCTCGCGGGCTCTAGAGCGCAGGCCCAATAGTTGTGGTGTACGGGCTTAGTTGCTTCGCGGCATGTGGAATCTTCCCGGACTAGGGCTTGAACCCGTGTCCCCTGAATTGGCAGGCGGATTCTTAACCACTATGCCACCAGGGAAGCCCCATGGGCTGATTTCTTAACTGTGAGTTTCGTGGGAAAAATCTTTACCCCTGAGTTTTTTGTTTTATAAATTTACTCTTTATTTATTTATTTTTGGCTGCATTAGATCTTAGTTGCTGCGCGTGGGCTTTCTCTAGTTGCGGCAAGTGGGGGCTAGTCTTTGTTGCAGTGTGTGAGCTTCTTACTGCGGTGGCTTCTCTTGTTGCAGAGCATGGGCTCTAGGTGCCCGGGCTTCAGTAGTTGTGGCATGCGGGCTCAGTAGTTGTGGCTCACGGACTCTAGAGCACAGGCTCAGTAGTTGTGGTGCACGGGCTCAGTTGCTCCGCGGCATGTGGGATCTTCCCGGACCAGGGATTGAACCTGTGTCCCCTGCATTGGCAGGCAGATTCCTAACCACTGCGCCACCAGGGAAGTCCTACCCCTGAGTTTTTAAGGGGAAACAGTGTTCCTTTCTGTCATGTTCTTCCTGCTTATTATAAATATCTTGGGCAAAGGATTGCATTTTAATGGACTTGCAATTTTGAAAATTTATTAAAATGACTTCATTTTTAAAAAATTATCTTACGTCTTGGTTTTAACTTGTTGTGGCTCAATGTTAAAACATTCTAAAATAGAGAAAAAAGTTTAAAAAACTACTTCTGAAATACTCTATTTTTCTTATTTAAAAATTGCATTTATACGGCATGTTATTAAAGTTTATGAACAAAGGACAAATACTCCTCATTTTTCTCCCAGATATGTGTTCTTTTTCTGAAAGTCAGTAAAATACGAGGTTTTGAGAAAGTCTAGGTAGCTTGTGTAATCTGTCAATAACTTTATGTTTTGCATTAATCTTCTCTTCTGTCTTCTCGTCTTAATAGCTGATCAGTGCGCTGATCATTTTGCCTAGGAATACTTTATTGCAAAAGGTGTATTTTAAGTGATGCAATTCCCTCTTCACCAGTGTTTCCATAGTGAATGGACTAGAAGACGGGGAGAGATCGGCCGACTTGGCACAGTTATTTTACATATAGCCAATTATCTCTTCAGGCTGAAGTGGAAAATTCACTGGAAAGACAGATATAAGTAAAAGCAGCTTAACCTGGAGAGTTTCATTTTTAGAAATACGTGCTCTTAACTGCATCTAATTTAGGAGTATGGATCCTGATACATTTCTCTCACTCATCCTCTGGGGTTTGGCTCCATAAGGGAGCCCTTCTTGGGTACTCAGTGTTGGCATCTAACATCTCTCCCTCCCTCCTAGATCCTTCCTGTCTGCATGTAATTACAGATACATGGAAGTCTCCTATTCTCACCATCCCGCTCCGAGGCAGACAAGACAGGCAGACAGACCTCCTCTCAGCTCAGTTTATTTTTATAGCTGCCAAATTCTCTAACCTTCCTACTTGTCCACATTAAAGTGGAGAAAACTACAACTTTTGCAGGATGGGTGCTTTAAAGAAAAGAATGGTACAGAGTGTTATACACTCATTTCAGAAATTAGCAAATATAGTTAATAAAAATAGAATATAAGAATCTCTCAGGACCTTCTGAGAAATAAACAGTGCTAATATTTTGGCTCTTACCTTTCTGGTCATATATGTATACATTGTATAAATGAAGCACCATGTGCTTTGATGACCTGCATTTTTATTCCTTAATATATTATGAAAAATCCTTCCATATCTTTATTTTCTTCTCTAGTATCATTTTTGACGGCTGTATTTATGTATGAAAATATGCTTCTAAATAATCCCCAAGGATGGACATTTAGATTAACAATTTTTTTCAATTATCAAGTGTGCTTTGAAGAACATCCTTTTAAAGATATCTAAATATTTGTGTATCTAATGATTTCCTTAAGATAAATTTCCAGAATTTCTGGGTCAATGGTTATAAAATTTAAAAGTATGTTAATATCAGTGTAGTTATATTGTCCCAGGAAACTTGTAATAATTTACATGTCTGCCAGCCCAAAGCCAGCTTCCCTGTTCCCTCACAACATCGCATGCCATCTGGGTCTTAGGGGTTAAGTTCACTTTTCTATTTTCAGGCCTCATTTCCCCCCAGATCCTCCAGTAGCTTGCTTTAACGCGGTGGACTATGTCTTTCTTCTGAAAACTTGAGCTTCTGGGGTGGTCTCCTCCACGTGAAGACCTTCTCTCATTTGCTCTGGTTCTGCTTGGTATCTTCACCCAAATATCCTGCTAATCTCTAATTCATTAGGTGCAAAGGAGAACTTCCTTTCCTAATCCATTTCTTTTCCTGTGCTGTTCTTATGTTTTTTTTTTGTTTTTTGTTTTTTTTTAAGTAGAGAAGCACTGTCATCCTTCAAGTTAACCTAAAAGCCTGGGAATTTTTTGGACTCTCTTTCTCCTTCATTACCCTTGTGCTAATTTAGTAGTCAAGTCCTGGCAACCTTACCTCTAAAACTCTGTACTTCTTGCATCCATCCCTTTTTTTCTGATCTCATTGCTACTCCACTACTTCAGGCTTTCAGATATCTAGTATGGGAGATTATAATATACCTCAAACTAGCTTCCTCTCTCCCAGTCTCCTTTCCTACTAAATCTAGTTTTCATGTTAAACTCAACTACAGGACACTTCTGATTGTGTCACTCCTTGGCTCAGTAAAAGTCAGTGGCCAACATTGCTTGCTTGTTTGAACCCTCAGCTTGATATTCAAAATCCTCCACAGTCTAGCTGCAGTCTATTTCCAAAATTCAGTGGCATTGCAACTCTGGTCTAAAGCCATCCAGCCAGAGAAACAACTCACATTTTTGTCTGCCTGTCCTGTTCTTTTCATGCCTTTAGGACTTTGCTTCAGCTGTTCTTTTCCATAAATGCCCCTTTTAACAATTTTTATATGCCTTTAACATATCTATTCAAGGCCTAATTCAAATGCAATTTAGTCCTTGAATTCTTCTCTGACCTCCTCTTCACTTCCATCGAGAAGAAACATTTTTCCTCTGAATTTATAAGTGTATCTGTACCTAATATATTAGCTATAGTTGTCCATCTGTTATTTATGTACTTGTCTCACACCCTTCTCCCAAAACTCTTCACACACCTCCCCTTGATAGCTTTCTGAAGGCAGCACTTGGATCTCTTTTGGGACCAATATAGTTGGTCTGATGCTCAGTAAATGTCACCATCTGTTTCTTTGCACAGTGTTTTCTACAAAATAGGTGAACAACTAATTTTCATTAAAAGAGTAGGAAATATAAAACTTTAAATGATGAATATAAGAAAGAAATATTTCCTATTCTTTTTAAAAAATTTTTTTTTTAACATCTTTATTGGGGTATAATTGCTTTACAATGGTGTGTTAGTTTCTGCTTTATAACAAAGTGAATCAGTTATACATATACATATGTTCCCATATCTCTTCCCTCTTGCGTCTCCCTCCCTCCCACCCTCCCTATCCCACCCCTCCAGGCGAAAGTCTTACAAAATGGACAAAACCAATTTGGTTATGCACAACCATTAATTTTTGCTATAGTTTTGCTCAGTAACATTAGCCCCCTGTGCTTAAAAGTGGGGTGTGAAGGGTATCCATTGTCCTACTATCAGGGTTATAATGAAGGCAACTTTCAGACCAAACCTGCTGTGCATATTAGCAAGCAGGCTGAAAAAAAATTTCATGCAGCCTGTTTCATGAGCTTGGAAAGCCAAGGCTCTCTGTCCTTTTGAAGGACATGAAGGTTTTAGTTGCAGGAAATGCAGCAATATTCTAGAGCTGTACAATGCAGTGTGAAGGCTGCTGTGACTAGTCCAAGCTAAGATGTGCTATAAGTGTGAAATACACACTGAATTTCAAAGACAGTAAGAAAAAAGAATGTAAGATATCAGTAAAGTAAATTGAGTATATGTTGAAATGGCAATATTTTGATGTATTGGGTTAAATATTACTAAAATTATTTTTACCTCTTATTTTAAAGTGGCTACGAAAAAATTTAAAATTATGTATATTTCTACTGGACAATGCTGTTTTAGAGAAAAGATTTAGTTAGACTTATAGACAGCATCGGGTAACTAGAATCCTCCCAGCTAATGGCTGAACACAGGGCCTTAAGGGATCTAGCCTCCTAGACTTGCTAGATTTTATTGTTTAATCGATGCTGGGACATGTCTATAAAATATTTTGGCCAATTCACATGCATTGAATAACACTAAATTCACCAGTGGGAGATTGTTTCTAATCTTCTAATTATGCCAGTTCTCAAGCCTCAGTAAAAGCACATTTCTCACATTCATTAAATTAATTAACAAAGGCTCTGGTGTTAATGGCGGCACAGATAATTGATGCCTTTTTAGTGGCCACCTCTGGAGTTTAGCCTTTCTAATTAAATTACAGCTCACCATCTCTGGAGTGTTTTCTTGGGTTGGGACAACTATGAGCCCCTAGAGTGGTTTGCACACTGGAATATGTGTGTCCCCTTGTGGCCAGCTTTTCCAGGTTGTTTAAGCAACTTGAGGAGGCATCTTAGGTACCGGCCTTCTGCTTTCCCACCTTTCCTTTCAGGATTCCCCTCCTGCAGTTTACAAGAGAAAGACACACCTCTCACCCTCCCCAAATCTTACTGTGCTGCATTAGTTTGAGGCACCAAACAAGGGGGCAGTTTCAAAATGTAAAGCAAAGAACACTTCCTTAAGAATTACTAAAATAGTCAGTGCCGGGGCTTCCCTGGTGGCACAGTGGTTGAGAGTCCACCTGCCAATGCAGGGGACACAGGTTTGTGCCCCGGTCCGGGAAGATCCCACATGATGCAGAGCGGCTGAGCCCGTGAGCCATGGCCGCTGAGCCTGCGCGTCCGGAGCCCGTGCTCCGCAACGGGAGAGGCCACAGCAATGAGAGGCCCGTGTACCGCAAAAAAAAATAAAAAAGAAGTCAGTGCCTTACTACATCTGAGGCAAGGCTTTGTATCCCCCTTCCGTCCGACCATCCATCCAACCATCTATCCACCCACCTACCTTAGAATGAGAATTCTAAAGTGAGCTTTTGCCCTGGAGTACATATGAATGTGGTTTTAATTTTTTTTAGTTTTAAAAATTTTAATTAATTTATTTATTTGGCTGTACCTTGCTGCTTGCAGGATCGTAGCTCCCTGACTAGGGATTGAACCTGGGCCTTGGCAGTGAAAGCGCCGAGCCCTAACCTCCTAACCACTGGGCCGCCAGGGAATTCCCTGAACATGGTTTTTATTTTATTTTAATTTTTTAAATTGTAGTTTCTTTATTATGGAATATTTAAAATCTGAACTCGGTTTTTAAATAGAAAACTAAAGTCAGACTTCCCATGTCAGAAATTATGTCTAATTTAGCTGATTAGTTTGACAGTGAGGACTAGTTTTGCCATTAAGGGAATAGAAGAGACATTTTCTATTAATCGAATGATCTAGATTTGCAGCTGCTTAACAATGTGCTGGGAGTTACATCTTTTTTTTTTTTTTTTTCTTTTTTTGCGGTACGCGGGCCTCTCACTGTTGTGGCCTCTCCCGTTGCGGAACACAGGCTCCGGACGCGCAGGCTCAGCGGCCGTGGCTTATGGGCCCAGCCGTTCCGCGGCATGTGGGATCTTCCCAGACCAGGGCACGAACCCGTGTCCCCTGCGTTGGCAGGCAGACTCTCAACCACTGTGCCACCAGGGAAGCCCTGTAGTAGAGTTTTAATGGTGGTATACATGTTCCTGAGACTTGTGTGTTTTCATAGGGGAAACGACTCCTAATTTCCCTGCCACATTTCCAGATTAAGATTTAAATTGACATTTGTTGCTAGGTTCTGCTAAAAGAATTTTTGATGTGCATTTGAGCTGGTGAAGTGAAAAAACAATTTGAACTAGTTTCCTTGAAGATTTCATCAGGCGGTATTGTTGATGTTTCTTGCTTCACTTCTCTTACCCATCACAGAAATAAAATTCCAAGCTGGGCAGCGGCCCTTGGATCTGTGTGAGCTTGTCAGAAGCGTTTTAAGAAGAGCAAAATATTTAGAGGAAGAATTTGGAAAATCAGCCTTAAGGGATTTAACACATTTTTCTTCTCCTAGTTCAGTGCCGTGTTTGTCCCCCTAATAGAGAAAGGTCATTTATGGGTAAGATTTACTAAGCCACGAAAGGCTTTTAGAAACGAAATGTTTTTTTTAAAAAATCCAAATCTAAAGAAAACATTTGTTTGGAATCCTGAAAGAATATATTTAGCATGTAAATTACACTTACTTAGTGCATATATAAATAATCCAGTTATATATAAATTTGTGTTGTCTGCTTACACATTTTTATTTTGGAAACATCAGAATAACTAATTGATTTGATAATGGAGAGTTGAACAAATTTGAGACTTGAAATTTGGTATAAATTTCTAGGAGGGCAAAATGATCAATCAGAATAGTGGGATTTAGGATTTTAAGTCCTGCTATCACTTTGCTAGCAAATTCTTGCCTCCCTGAAACAGAGACCTGGACCAAGGTTGTTAGCATAATTTTTTGTGGTGTGGAGGGCAGTTCTGTACCAGTAAGTGTTCAGATTTGTTACATTTTAAAAATCTCATAATTGAAAAGCTGCAGGCTAATTCCTGTCTTTTACTGAATTCCTGTCTGGTAGAAGATAGGAGGTGTGTGTGTGTGTGTGTGTGTGTGTGTGTGTGTGTGTGTGTGTGTGTGTGTGTGTGTGTGTGTGTGTGTGTGTGTGTGTGTGTGTGTCTGAGAAAAGGGAAATGTGAACTAAAGGCTTATTGAGATATAAATCCCTTTTTCCCCCTTTAACTGTACCAGGAAAATGAATAAAGCAGAGTGTTTATATATTTTGGAGTACTTTTGAAAAGTTTGAATGCCAGACAATTTATCTTTTACAAGCCAACACTTTATTTCATATCATTTCCTTAGACTCATATTCAGACTTTGACCCTAAGATAAAGACTATCATAGAAACATTACCTTCTAATTTTTATAAACATCTCTGTATGATGGGAACCTATTTTTAAAATTTGATCTCATTCTATATGTGATACAATTGAAGGTTCTTAGTTATCATTTGCTAAGGTGACAGGTACTCATTTCTTGGTTCACACTATCTCTAGAGAGGAACCCAGTATTAGATATTTTAATATGTTTTTGAAAATAAGAAGGTTAAATGCTTGGAAAAGAGGTTAAGAAAAAATAAAATGCAGAAATATAGAAAAATGAATATAAAATGTAAAATAAAATTTAGTTTTCAAAATTTCCCCCATTTTATGGTAAAACTTATTAAATTGTATGAATTTTACAGAATTAGGAGAATTTAATATTTATGACCTTTATATATATTTTTGTTCATAGCAAAATTATTGGATTTTCCAAGTACTCTGAAGACTGATATTTAATATTAAATTCATATTGGTGGGGCTACTATAGCACTCTGCAGGTTGATGTGTCTTCCTGCTTTATATACTACATATAATCTCAGCTCTGTCTCTCTCGGGTGTGATGGTCAAGGCTGAGACATTCAGAGTGTGTCAACAAATCCTCTTGGTTAATAAATGGCTTATATGTGGCATTGATCAGATGGTAGAAAGCCTGAAATCGAGGCTGATGCTGACTGTCTTGTCCTTTCTGGAAGGAAGGCCACCTCTTAGCACAATTAGCAACATGAATTTTCTTAGAGAGCCGTTTTGTTTTTCATCCACTTGCCCCCTTTGTGTCTCAGAGTCAGTCTCCAGTTACCTTTATGGATCTGTAGAAGTGTACTCTTTTCTGACGCTGCTGCTATATTTATTCCAGGAGTGACCTTTTAATTACAAACTCTCCTTCCCGAACAGAGTAAGGCCCAAAGATACCACTAACTTAGTGAAGTAGTGGGTCAACGTCTAATTATGCTATTAGGGATGAGTGAGGAGGTCTGGGTTGAAGGCAGCCCTTTGAAACTGATGCGTTGAGGGCAGAACACACTTGAGCCTTCTCTCTTATTATTTTGCTGTTATCACGTGGGAAGCAGCTTGGCAGTATGCACGGTAGTGGAACAAGCAGCGTGTATATATACAGACAGAACCACAGCTTTCTGCGCCGTTCCAAATATGCCTTACGTAGCTTTCAGAACTACTCAGGGACTGTTAACATGCTGCCTTGTAGGATTTAAGCCAACAATGACTCTGCTAGTTTTAACAGAGAATTGGGGAGCAGTTGAAGAGGATATGATTAGAAGTAACAGAAGGGGTAATATGGATATTTATCTGCCTTGTTCACATATATACTATAATAATAATTATGACTAGAACAACAACAAAGAGCTCAATGCCAGCTCCTTCCCAAGTGTTTTCCACTTACATCCGCAAATCCCCGCAATGCCCTTGTAAGTGTTACTTATTCCCCTTTTACATGGCTTCCTTATACCTAACTAAGTCACTCTGACCATCTCCAAGAAGTTCAGGATGCTTTAGTTTCGTAAGGTCAGTTTTTATTTGTGTGGCCTGGAAAATGAATTTGTAATCCAGACCAAAGTTGGTCATTTTTTAAAAAAAAACTACTCTGATTTCTCGGCTTGTAAAATGTGTAGATTGCTTTTATAGATCGTTAAAACTTTGTCCTGTCAGTCTTACTACAGGAAAACGGGTTATGGAATTGGCTATAAACCTTATAGTAGTGTTTGTTTTGGAGGGTGTAGGACTTGTATGAAAAGGAGGGAAATCACGAGTTTCTTAGTTGCTAAAGGATAGCTTTGATTTTTGTGTTGAATGTTCTACAGCATTTTTATCATGCTGAAACTGCACTTAAACAAAACGCAACAGAAAGTATCGCATATAATACTTTGAAACTAAAGTCCTGATTCTTTCCTCACGGATGTGGGTTTAATGGCTGGTGGTAATATGCCGAGGTGTGGAGTGAGAAGGCCAGCTTCCTGGGAAGGTGCCCGGGTCTCCCTCTGCTACAGGCATTCGTTAGCAGGCTCCGTACATGCTGAACTCGTCAGCCATCCCTTCTTCATTAGCTGTGGATCATTGGGCCTCATGAACTCTACTAATAGACAATTTAAAACTCTCCAGGATGGAGATAATCTTATTTAGCACCCTGAGTAAAGGTACACGCTCTCATACGTTTCCCTCTCTCTCCTTTTCCCTCCCACAGATGAACACAATGACGTGCAGAAGAAAACTTTTACCAAATGGATAAATGCTCGATTTTCAAAGGTAACAGAGTATTTCAAAAACTTTGATGATTCAGATGTCTCATTCTGGTTGATGGAGTTTGGTTGGAGGTGCAGTGAGTTTTCCCCATGAAATGTTGACCTAACAGAAATCTTCTGAGTGTGCAGATACGTTTATTTTTCCTTTATTCTCTCTATAATATGTTTAAATGGAAATTCTGGTGTAAACAGTTCATGGTACAAACAGCTCTTTATTTTTACCTACCATTCTCTAGATACCAAGGTGACAGTGTGCTGCTTTGGACTCTGTGAATTCTTGGTACATTTAGGAAATAATATCTCATGGGGGAAATTTCGTGTTAACTGAGCTAAAAAGATGATGATTTCATTTTTGCCTGGTTAAAAGCAAGTTGGTATCATTCAGGTGGCCTTTCTGCCTCATGTAGAAATGTTTAGGGATTGTCATACTCATGGCTCATAATGCTTATCTGCCCTGGGTTTCTTTTTTTGTGAACTTCCTCACTTATTTCCCCCAAATCTGTTCTATCTCAGCATTTCTAACCCACCTGGAACATAATCAATGTTTTGATCAATATTTTTTAGGGACAGAGAATCCTGAAGAGAGAAATTGATAGTGCTATTTTTAAACTTGTTCTGATATAATTATCCACTGGTTATTGGAGTTGGAATTTTGTCCTCTAAATCTGAGACGGGAGGAGAATTTTCAGGTTAATGGATTATAGAACTACACTATAGCAAGATAAAATAAAGAGAGACCCATTATGGGGCTTTAAATTCAAACATTTCATATTTTTCTATTTGAGAAGGTTGCAGAGGCCAGGAAAATAAACATTGGTATTTCTTTGAGGCAAAATGAGAATGTTTTAGGATTGCTTTGAGTAACAGTGCAGTTTAAAAATTGTTCCACATCCCACTATTTACAATTGGTTATCTGATTGCAATGTATTTTTAGGTTTTGCAAGTTTTTGTTGAGGGCTATTTTATCTTGCTTCTGAGAATGTAAGGAATGTGAAAACTGCCTGACTTTGACAGAGGGTCAAGAAGAAGAATTACTCTCTTAATTGGTGGTTTTATGTGTAGGATTATTCCAAAGCAGACATAGGTGTTTTTTGGTAAATTTTTATTTGTTTTGTTCAAGAGGCACCGGTAACATCTGGGTGCTTTAGATTCAACATTATTGAAAACTTTTTGAAGTATCTATCTTCGTGTGACCAGATTATGGGCAACATAATTTTAGGAACTAAAAGGGTCTGGACATGAGATATTTTATCCCAAGGGTTTCATGGGTGCTCAGTTGTGTAAGATTATCCATTCTGACTATTACTGAGGATAATATGGTCATTTTCTAGGTAGAGCAAGTTAAGCAGACCTAGTTTTTAGAGCTTATTTGAGTCATTGGGGAAGAATTACCTTAGAACTGATTTTGAAGACCGATTTGAAAGCTTCATAGTCTTGGTAGACCTACATTTAGGGAACATTTGAAACTAGGTGAATTACTTTTGTTCCTGTTCTGTGAGACAAGAGAGAGGTAGACAGTATGATAGAACACAAAAAGGGGGAAAGTAGGAGAATAGAGATTTTTAGACAATTGAGATTTTAGACAATTGAGAAAGAATAATTGAAAATGTTTAACCTTATCATTATTGCCATGAATTTGGCTCAGACAAGACATTACCTTGACAGCACGTGATAGACTTTTGAACTGGGGCATCGCCCAGCAGATCCACGTCATTTCCAGGTCCACAGCCATTATTGATACATGCAAAGTTAGAACCTTGAACTCAGTGCTGCCCAGGTGCTCCTTCACTCTGAGCTTTAAAAATATCCTCACTGCAGTTATTGTCCTGTGACTTCTTTTCCACCGAACGGTTCTCAGTATCTGTTGACCATTTGGGTCCTGTACCCAGCCTAATTCTCTCAAGAAGTATCTCAATATTTGTCACGGGTCATTGATATCTTTAAAAAGACCTGAACACAAAGTCCAGTAGTACTAGAATAGTTTATTTAGTGAACTTGATATTTACATTTATACATTTATAATGTATATGTTATTTTGTAATATTAAATGAGGTCTTTAAGTCCCATGTAAATTCTTTGCCCCAGGAAGCTTGTAATTATTACCAAGACAATGAAAAGACCAGGTAATGTTATCATTTTTAGTAACAGGTCCAGTTATATAAACTGACATGGAAGCTAAAAGCTTGTTGTTGTTGTTTTTCAAGAACAATTTTTATTAAGGCCACTATTAGATTTTTTTTCAAGAACAATTTTTTATTAAGGCCACTGTTAAAAGCTTGTTTTGTTTGGAGAAAAATGTCAAAGTAGAGCTGACCCTGGAAACATTTCCTTTCAGATTACTTCTAGTAAGAAATCAAAGTCTAGAAGGAAAGTAGGATGGGTCTAGAACACATTTATCAAAGGAATTAGGACTATTTGGATATATAAAAAAAGGAGAGCTCATAGCAGTCACACTAAACTTCAGCCACTTTTTTCCTTTCCTCTGGCTGTTTTAATTCCGTAAGTCTGGCTGTTTCCATGCTGGTGATTGGGAAAGGGAATAATAGTTCTAAAACTGGGAGATTTCCATAAACTCCCCACAGACTCTTCCTGAGTTGGGATAAGGTTGTATCTGGGCATGGTGTCAGTAAGTAATCCAGAGGCTAGCAAGAGAAAAAAAAATCCTATTGAGGGGAACAGATTTTATTTCATTTCTTTTTTATCCATGGCCTTTGGTATATTTTGATGGACTTTAAAATATAATTATTGACTGCGTCCGCTTCTTCTGTGCAGTATGAGTCCCTCTACAGAGCAATAGTGCCCCTGTGCTGAGAAATCCAAACAGCCACTGATGGCATCTTCTGCCATTTAGGAATTTGTTTTAAATTCCTCCCCTGGACATCTCCTTCTTGAGGCACCCCACCCCCCACCCCCCGCCCCCAGCCAAAGTCTCAAGTGCCAAATCTTGTTGATTCTAGAGCCATATACATTCAACATTAACACTGTCCATTTTTCTCCATCTTTTCTGACACCCCCCTTTGCCAAGTCATTATTATCTGAGTTAGGAATAACTGCGAAAGACTTTACAATGAGCAGAAAAATTAGTGGGAGTCCTGTCAGCTCAGCCATCTGGGTTATCTGCTTTCCATCATCTTTGAGCTACTGTACAACTCAGTGAGTTGTAGAAAAAGGTAGTAATGCAAATGATTCTTTATCCATAAAAATGCAAAGTAGCTGGAATGCAGTTGATTATTTCCCCTTGGATAGACTTGTTTTTGCATCTGTTGTAAATTTATCTCAACTTTCCTTTATTGCATACAAACATGTGGGTTTTTTTTTGTTTTTTTTGTTTTTTGGCGGTACGTGGGCCTCTCACTGTTGTGGCCTCTCCCGTTGCGGAGAACAGGCTCCGGACGCGCAGGCTCAGCGGCCATGGCTCACAGGCCCAGCCGCTCCGCGGCATGTGGGATCCTCCCGGACCAGGGCATGAACCCATGTCCCCTGCATTGGCAGGCAGACTGTCAACCACTGTGCTACCAGGGAAGCCCGATGCTCTATATTCTTAAAGTGTTAGCTTTTGAAGCACTTATCATAATTGTCCTTTAAATAATTGCATCTCAAAATATTTGTCTCTCCTTTCCTAGACAGTGGTATGCTCCATGGGTGGCAGGGCTTCTGGCATTTAGTAAGCACCCAGTGAGTGTTTGTAGGCTTAATAAATAAATGAATGGCAGTGACAGAAACATACATTTAAATACCTAATACTGTATATATCCATAGACCGGTTGGAAGTGGTTGTATTGGAATTAGATGGGAGTAGAGTGTGGAATTGAGTGCAAAATGGCATAAATTGTGTTATTTCATGGAAACGAATGCATCGGGGCTTTTGCTCCATTTATTCACAAAAACAAATCCAGCGATGCAAAGTTTCTGCATTTACCTGGTGTCTTGGAGATGTGCTGGAGAGATTGTTAAATCATCATTTGGATTTAATACATATGATTCTCTTATTTATGGGATAGGAGTCTTCGAATAGGATCCATCTACTCAATTCATGGTGATGAAAAATGAGATTTAAAACCAGCTCAATTCATTTCTCGATAAGGGATTTGGTAAACAGCTTGAGAATACTGAATAATATTTTGATAGCTAAGATAGCATTCACTATAAATATATATTCTTTTTTGCTGCAAGTCCTTGTTACTATGTCACAGAATACACACCACTTTGGAGTCTGGGTATCCTGAGAAGTAACACAGTGTAGAATAACTTATGATTGTTGGGTTTTGAGAAGTTATGAAGAGCTGGGGAGAAAATGATTATCTAAAGGAGATCAGAATTAGGAAATTAAATACTTATTCCTGGATATGCTGCTCATTTATTTGTGACCTTGGGCAAATTACTAGCCGATTTTTTTCAGGTCACTTGATTTTTATTCCTTTAGCTATAAAACACACTTGAGCGTAATAGCTTGCCTCATGTTGCTAAGAAATATTGAGGCATTATTGTGAAACATTATAGGAGATTATAATTACTTAGGAATGCTAAATTAAAACTCTATCAGGGACCACCCCCTCCCAAACCTGTGGTAATCCCTGATCCGTGCTATTCATATATTTTAAACCAGAAGCAGAAAAAAGCATTGGCTCATTAAGCCCACTTTATTCCACTGTCTGGTGGGTAAAGGTTGAGGGTTCTGTTCACTCTGAGTCTAAGAGCCTCATTTGTTAGTGAGCTGTTTTCCCAAGGGAGGCAGTGAAGGCCTCACGGTCCCAGTGTTGGGAAATTTGTTCTGACTTTGAGCCTGCATTTTCTCTGGCTGACTTGCAGAGCTGCTCATCTGTCAGAGCAGAGACGTACACATTGCAGAAGCACTTTTATCAGTTTGCTGAGGTGGTTCTCAAAGGAAGTTTGAAAATAAAGGTTAGGTAGAGAACAGGCCAACTTAAAAATGCTGAACTTCACTTCGGGCAGATTTCTGCTTTTTCTTTTTCGAAGACAAAGATGAGCCAAGTTTTCATTTAGTTACTATTCCACACTTGAACTTTAAATTGATAGGACTTAAGAGGACATCTGTGAAGCATGTTTTACACGTTTCGGCGTGAAGAGCGATTCCAGTGTGTTCCATTTGAGACAGTGGGACATTGCTTTCGGTGTCCGGTTGTTTGCAACTTTGTTCACGTGGGAAGTGGTTGGCCACAAAAATAGACGTGGGAAAGGATGTGTAGGTGGGTGCAACAAAAGCAGTCTGTAGATGTTTAGTCCTCTTTTTAGTATCGTGAAGGAGACTGTACAGGCTTCCTTGTGTGATGATAAATAACAGCTATAGTAGAGATTTGAGCTGGAGTTACACACTGGGTCTACGATTGATTTATTTTCATGAATATGTGTATGGCGACTCAACTCATTGTTTTAGGGGGCCATAAATATTCAAGCGGTTCCTTAAGTTTCAGTTTATGTCTGTTCACCAGTACCCCTAAAGCAAAGAATAAAATGCATTTCATATTCCTAAACAGCTTCCAGACATGTTTTAGCTATATTATGTAAATATGTTTGGGTTTTTTTTTGCTCTTGTTTGTTTTCATTCAGTTTGATTGTTTTGCTTCCAAACATTATACTTGTAGAGTGACTTTCACCTAGTTACTGTGGTTAAATTAAAGAAACTATACATAGATATTATTTAACATGCTGTGTTTGTACATATTGAGGACTTAATAAATGATTTTGATTGAGCCTATTAGTATTTGTAATCGTTAAAACAAATTTGGAAATTTGGTAGTATATGCTGTGTCTTTGTAATTGATGATCAATTTTGGTATTGATCTGCTGAGAAGAAATTCCTTTTCACCCTTCACCTAGAGAGGGGAGAGCAGAGCCACCTACCTTGTGCTTTTGCATTCAGCCCATGTGACCCCACCATCTCCACCTTCAGAGGTGGGCTCTGATTGGTGTGTGGATGAGTAGGTCTAGGTCACCGTGGGCCAGTGAGTTATAAAGAGAGGATTGTTGAAGAGGTGGTGGTTTTGGGGGAAAGAAGCTCTTTCTGTTAAAGAGGACTAGGAGACCCTGGGACCATTTTCAACTGTACTTTTGCCTTAGGAAGCTTTTAGCTCCAAGGGCTACTGGTAGGCACCCTCCAAGCATGGCTAATCATGAGGGGAGCCAGACTGGGTGGGAAGTGGAGGTATCTGACACTGTTATTTTTATTTTTATAATCTGTTGGGAAAATAAAAAAATCCTCTCACAAAAGATCTTTATTCAACGTAGAATACAGAGAAAACACTTTGTTATTGAATACTCATATCAGATGAGGTGCATGCAGGCAGTTGGTAGAAGACCAGAAAGTCTGGACAGAATTTCACACAAACATACAGTAAAGTAGAATAAAGAACAACGAGAGGGGGCTTCCCTGGCGGCGCAGTGGTTGAGAGTCCACCTGCCGATATAGGGGACGCGGGTTCGTGCCCCGGTCCGGGAAGATCCCACATGCCGCGGAGCGGCTGGGCCCGTGAGCCATGGCCGCTGAGCCTGCGCGTCCGGAGCCTTTGCTCCGCAACGGGAGAGGCCACAACTGTGAGAGGCCCGCGTACCGCAAAAAAAAAAAAAGAACAAGTGTGTACCTCCTGGAGAGACAAATGGATTGTCCTCGTGCTGGTCTCCTGTCAACCTCCAGAGAGACTTTTGAGTTAATTTTGAGGTCTTTGTTATTTTGTTTTGGAAAGTTGGAGATGGGTTTATCTACTTCCTGACCAAAAAATTGGGCCTATTATGTTTTTAAGGAGACACCCTAAGGAGAAGGAAGGGACAAGGCAGCTGCCTCTCCTTTATTAAACAAAGGAAATGTTCTCTCTTCCTTTACATTATCATTATCAATGCCCTAACTAATGCCACACCCTGGTCCCATGGAAGCCTATCTTTTGAGGAGCTGCATTCTTCAAACATTTCCAGTGCTTTGCCAGTTGTACATACATGGAATGAGCTGTATTGTTTGTTGAGTCGGCCTGCAGACCTTGCCTGATGGGCATAT
Organism: Orcinus orca; assembly: GCF_937001465.1. Lineage (NCBI taxonomy): Eukaryota > Metazoa > Chordata > Mammalia > Artiodactyla > Delphinidae > Orcinus > Orcinus orca. The sequence continues at coordinate 20,227,782 of NC_064570.1, read as the reverse complement.
GGAGTTGGGGTTTATTCAGCCTGCAGACCTCGCCTGGTTATTTGCCCATGGAGTGTGCAAGTGGCCCTGCCCCTGGCCGCCAGGCGTGGGAGCCCACACGTGGTTCCTTATCATCCCAGTTTTCTCAGCACTATCTCGGTTACTTTGCTTACCAAAATCAAGGTAAAAATTCTGTTACATGCTGTTTGATTTTTGATTCTCTGAAAGATGTTTGATTTAGCTTGTGTTTTATAGTTTTTTGTAATTTCTAGGGTAAATGCACCTTCATTGCTTTGATTCCATTGTAAGCACTGCATAAATCACTGCTGTGTAGTTACTATGACACGAGTAGGATTACCTGAGCCATCTGTTTCTCCAGTCTCTCTCTCCCTTTTCTTCTTTTCCCCCCCTCTTTCCAAACAAGCTTCTAAGCGGAATCTTGTTCGGTTCTTAAGAACTTGTGCTGAGCACCATGAATTCATAAAGAGAATGGCTGAGAGCCATGCACTTACGAATTCGTTAGGCGACTGTGGCACATTTTGCTGGTTTTCGTTTGTCAAGGTGCTTAACGACCTCCTTGGGCATTTTATTGCACTCATTTTGCTTTTCAGTCGAAAGCAATGCTGCTTTCACTCTTTCACCATAGGGCTGAATCATAAAGTAGACATTGAAGATTATGCATTCTTCATTTCATCCATTAAGCTATATGTGTCGTAACTGTGATGAACCTAATTTCATCAGTTTGCTTAATTTTAACTAGAGATACCGCTTTTTAAACAATCTATATTTATTTTATACAGTAATACACATTACAAAAATTAGATAATAGAAGAAATCCAAAGAGACTTTTTTTTTTTTTTTTGTGGTACGCGGGCCTCTCACTGTTGTGGCCTCTCCTGTTGCGGAGCACAGGCTCTGGACGCCCAGGCTCAGCGGCCATGGTTCACAGGCCCAGCCGCTCCGCGGCATGTGGGATCTTCCCGGACCGGGGCACGAACCCGTGTCCCGTCCATCAGCAGGCGGACTCTCGACCACTGCGCCACCAGGGAAGCCCCAAAGAGACTTTTTAAAACCACTTGTAATTCCATCATCAAGAGAAAAAGTACATTTCTGTTGTAAAATACTTAAAAGAAATCCATTTACACATAAACATAACCGAAATGACATTGTACCTAGTGCTCACTGATACATTATTGGTTTTTAAGAAAATGAAAAATTACAAGAGCTACATTTTTATTAGTGCTGAGATTTGGGATTCATAAATTAAAGATTCTGGTTTTTAAAATATTAAAAGAAATATTAAATTAAATCATTCACTTCTTTTTGAGTTTTTAAAATAACCAACTCCTTGCAAAAAAAATCACTCAAAAAAAAAAGAGAGAGACTATAAAACTTACAATATGTTATCACATGCTGGAGCATCATTTTAAAATTGATTGGGGTGTCAGATTGACTTGAGAAGAATGCAAAAACATTATGGTATAAACACTATGTATGTGTGTGTGTATATATATATATATATATATGTATGCCGTATAAATCCATGTGTATGATACAGAATTAGACACACACACAGACACATACATACCCACACATGCTGTAAACAGTGGGGATATTAACTGAATTGAATAGACTGCCTCAAATCCTGTTTTGAAAATAGGAAGAGTATAAATAAATGACAGAGTAATCAAACAGTGTGAAAGGGCTCAAATTTATTATTTGTAAGGTACCATCATCAGACATGGTAGTGGTGAAAGCATCTAAAAACTGTTATCTTTTCACTCTTCTCCATATTATACACAGTTAATAACTTCATTATTTATAATGGGATTAGGTAAATCACAGGATAGACTCTGTACTATATTTCTTATTTGGTGCAAATTTGGCAGAATCAAGGTAGCTCATAAATCCCTTTTGCTGTGCTCCCCATGCTTGTTGGTACAGATTTTGTTTACTCTGTTTAGATTCTGAGTGCCATGAAGGCACAGACTGTGCTTGTCATCCCTCACTTGGTTAGTGTCAGCAGGGCACACCACATAAAGGAGGCCGTCTTCTGAACCCAAAATCCAAGTCCCACTTCTACTTCTGGTTTGTTTGTTGTCTCTACAAAGCGTTAACATTTCACCCTTTTAAGGACTGCGAACTGCACTTCCTAAATTTTGCTTTCTTATTCAATCTTTCATAGACTTTTTTTTTCCATTACTACTACTACTGCTGCTGAAAAACTTGACCTACGATGGAAATAATTATGATTTGCGAGTATTGAAGAAAGGGGAGAATAATTCAGTATTAGATTATTAGATTAGAGAGAGGGCGGAGAGCAGATCACATGGGATCTCTTATTTGGAGTTTGAATTGTATTTCCCCGTGATGGGAGTCCATTAGGTTAAAGCAGAGACACGACACGATGTGATCTGCACCTTGAAATTAGAGTTATTCTGACTCTTATGCAGAAGTAAAGAGGTTGGTTGGCCTGGTATTGGAGATGTGCATGAGAGTGGGGCCACTAAGGAGTAGTGGTCACCTTCGGAATGTGTTTTCGGAGGTAGAAATGACAGGGTTGGTATGGATTAGACATGAGGAATGAGTGAAAGGAGAAGAATCTGGTGTGACTCCTTTGTTTTTTCGGACTGCGCAAGTATAATGACTCTGCTGGTATTTTGCAATCAATCGTATTCCCTAGTCTGTGGGTGGTGGTGGTGGTGGTGTGTGTCCGTCCTTTCCACAGAGTTTCTCAGTTCCTCAGAGGACTCACTGTTGACTGATCTTGTATTTCCCTGTATGTAGTTACGCCCTATGAGAGAGATTACCAGTCATCCTAGGATCCAGTATGCCTGTAGACAAGATTTGTTGATCCGGCACAGTGTTTTAGGACATTACAAATATCAGGAGATTATACACATAAATTCAGATTTCCAGCTCTTTTGAGAAACCAGAAGTCCTACCAACAGTGGGCTGGGATTCTCAAATGGCCGCTGCTGGCTGAAACTGAGCACTGGCTCTTTCAGCCTTTAGGGCTGGCTGATTCACCAGGTCTTATGGACCCATCAGGTTGGCCGCATTCAACTGAACCATCACGTATCCATGACTGTATCTGCAGCCCTTGCCTTCCCTCAGACCCCGGCTTATCCCTCCTGCATTGTGATGACAGTTTGCTTCTGTCCTCTGACATTTTCGATTCAGGAGCTTCAGTGTCTCAGCTGTAGGTATTAACGCTGGTTCCTGTTGGAGTCAAAATGGTGTTAGAACTGGTGTTAAGAGAGTTCAAAGAAGTACAGGGGACCAGGGGATGAGAGGAGGCAGCCAAAGCGAGTCACCTGTGACATCTGTCGTTTGGATTCCTACCATGTGGCCTTTGAAATTTTTTTTTAAGGTTAAATGCGACGCAAGGCTTATCTGTCTTCCAAGTTCAAGATTATTCATTTGTACTATTTTGTGTTTATTGGAAAACTGTGGAAACCCTTGCTTGTAAATGGGGAGGGTGACCTGAACTTGGTGTTTCTGCAGGGCCAGGCACAAAGGAGGTATTCACCAAATATTTGTCCAGTTGAATTATTAAACTGTATTCTGTCTGTCAGAGAAGTTTCTGCAAATAAGTCTTCACAAAGAATCAAAAATCTAAATAAGACTTTAACCGTCAGGCTGAATCAGGTCTTATTTTTATTAAACGATGACTTCTGACATTTCCCAACTGTTTCCCAGGGTGGATCCTATGTTTAGAGCCTGTGATTCAGAAGTACCAGAGATGCTTTAAAGCCATAAGCTTGGAAAAAAACTTCATTCTGAGTTCATTTAAATGTGGTATATATCTTGCTGCCCTCTTTGGGAAGTCATTAAATATACCTCCTCTGCCACACCACTGATTAACTGTTTCCTTCCCTATATGTCATGACCCTGTGACCTCATAATTTTAGTAGCAGTTTAGTGTGGACTTTGAGAACCTGGATTTGGAGTCAGATCTTGTGGTATCACATCCTAGTTCTGCCTCTCGCTCGTCATGTCACCTCTGTGTCTCAGTTTTCTTACCTTAAAGTTCTATCATAAAGAAACAAAGAATGCATCTAAATCTCTTAGAGCATATCTGATACAGAGTAAGTCATGCTATTATTATGTCTAGGGACATTTCATGTTTCCGTTGTCTGTTTTTGTATGGCCCACGAGCTAAGAATGGTTTTCACATTTTTAGGTGGTTGCAAAAAGTCAAAAAAAGAAGAATATTTCATGACATGTGGACATTATATGAAATTCAGATTTCCACGTCTACAAATCATGTTTTGTTGGAACACAGTCACCATTCCCATCGGCTCATCCGTTTATACATTGTCTGGGCTGCTTTCACATCTTGACAATAGGGTTGAGAAGTTTCGATAGAGACCACCTGGCCAGCAAAGCCTAAACTAAGTACTATCTGGAACTTTACGAAAGACATTTTCTGACCTCTGTTGTAAGGCACAAAGCACTGAATCACCATACTTATAGGTGTTACTCTCCTAGGTGGTAGGTGGAACGGGCTCTTTGGTATAGTTTGGTTCTTTCCATCTGCCTATGGGACGTTCCTAAATTGCATTTGTCAGGAATAGGTAGTATTTTGTAGTGATTGGCTATGTGTGTGGCGAGTGTGGGTGTGTGTTTTATATGTAAGTTTTGAACCACAGTTTTGGATTTGTAAGAGCACTGGTACCTTCCTTCATTGTCCAGTGAAGAGATCCATGGGCTGTATATTCCTTCCTGCAGGTGTACGTGGCTCTTCTGAAGGTACCAGATGGGAGTACACGCCAACCATGCCATCACTGGGGGTGGGGTGGCGGAGTGTTAGGAGAATAGGCACACAGCACAAAACTTATTTCTTACTGATCGCCATCAATATTTATCTGAAATTTGGAAAAAGAATAAAGAAATTGCATTGCTGTTACTGTCTTTTTTTTTTTTTTTTAAAGAATATAAAGGCATTGGTTTCCCTAGTATAAGTGATTGACTTCTAGAAGGACAGAACTGTGTCTCAGTTACCTTTGTTTCAAGAGAATGCTTCACAAGGAGTCTTTCTCAAGATTTGTTCCTCAATAAACAAATGAATGACCCGGACAAGAGAGAGGAAAAGAGTGTCTCATGTGGAAAAATTAATGCTGCCTCTTAAATGAACGCCTCCCACTTTACCACTGAGCAGCAGTGGAGCCTAGGGAAGAATCCATTGGGTTTACTGTTGAGTTATGTTGGTCTCACAGTGCATGCCTAAAGCACAGGTGTGCTCTTGTATCATCATGTTCATTAGTTTCGAATGGGATATATCCCTCCAGGTCATCATATTAGTGAATTCGGGACTTGGAAGAACTTTCTCTATGAAGTGACGCTTACATGTACTCAGGTTCAGAATCTGCTTTTACGTTCCTGCCTAAGATGAAGTGCTTATTTGTTTTACCCATTCTTTCATCTACTGTTGAAATTTTATGGCACTTTTATGACAGTAGGAAACATTACTACTGTAATGATATGATAATGTACTGAATGATAATATCAGCCATTTACTGAACATCTGTCATCTTAGTGTTTAACAGATGAGCCAATAGATGTAGAAAGGCCACTTTTCTAAAGTTACACGGCTGGTAGGAGGCTTGTCTACAATGAGGTCATCAGTGGGCGTTCATAACTATTTGTAAGATGGACTAATATTTATATTTACTTTATTTTAGTCTATGCTGATTTGTGTTACTTTGTTTCTTTTTTGGAAAACGGATACTGTAGTGGATTTGAGAAGGGTTAAATGCTGCCCAGACATTATTTAGCTGCCCTTGTCATCAGTAATTCCTAAGGTCCTTTCTGTGCGTAGATATCCCTATTTGTTTCTCCCATGAACTTTACCTATGTTGTTGTCTCTTTGCTCTGAGATCAGAGTTGTTCACGTCTTCCTGAAAGGGAATCTGGGTATTTGGTGGCTAGTTTGCTGAAGTGTACTTGGGTGGGTTTTGAGAGGAGGAAGGTAAGAGGTAGCAGATGACCAGGGCTACTTCTGCCCTTTGCTTTTACTGAGAGCAGGTAGGAAATCTTTAATGTGCAAAAAACTTCCCTGCTCTGCCTCTTGAAGTATTGCCTCTGGATCTGGTCTCCTGCATCACTCAAATCTGTTTATCATTGTGATCGATGGAGATAATCCATGTATCTCTGACATCGTCACTGCTCACATAGTGGCAGCTGGAAATAGAAAAGCAGCTTTGTTTCAGATATAAATAAGTCATAGTTTATTCTTTACTGATTCTAAGGTGAAGACTTTACCATACTTCCTCTCATTTAGAGTATATGAACTATGGAAAAGCCACATGATAGAAATCACTAGTTTACTATACATTACACATAATTAAAAATGTAAGAAATCAGGAAGAGAGGAAAAAAGGGAAAATGCCAAGTTTTAGGAAACTTTAGGATGGCTTCCTTCCTCCCTCTCACCCATTTCAAGCTCAGAGTAAAATTTGGTTTCGTGTGACTTTATATATATGCTTTAAAGTGAAGAATAAAGAATATACAATAATTATTGGTTATAAAATATCTTTATTATTGACAGGAAGTAAAACTGTTAATCTCTGGGCATTTCATACTAGAAGGGAATAATTTGATTCAACATAATCGTACAACATTTATTACACTGTGGTTTATAGCTATCTGGACATTTTCACATAAGATTCTTTATTTGATCTTTACAATACCTGTGATTTAGAAAAAGGTAAACAGTAGTAAGTAGCTGATTTAGGTTCACCAGTTAGTTAACGGTCAGACAGATTAAAACTGAGGCGTCCTGATTTTCTGTGCAGTAATTGTCCTTTGCATACAACCATGATATCACACACAGACAGGCAAGGTCTACCTGTGAATGGGGTAGGATTTTCTGGCATGGATGCTAGAATATGTTTATCAGGGGAAGTTGATGCTGTTTATTAGTCAGAAGCAAGAGTTTAGAAATTCTATAGGTTTTGTCATTCAAAATACAGCATGGATACTGGATTTAGACACACAGCCAAAAGTGTCCTAATCATTCAGAAATTGGGACCTAGAAATACAGACCTAGTGCCTGAGAGCTGAAATTGAAGTGGAGAGCTGAAATTGATGATGACGTGACCTGCTTCCATAATGGAAATACCAAAAGCCATGCTTATACTGTGAATGTAAAGTGCAGAGCTGGAATAAGAATCTGCACACTTTTCTTTGGCCTCTGGAGGCCTCTTTGGCCTCCAGGTGCTGTATGCTCATGTATATTTTTAACACATCTTCTCTCTCAGGAATACAATAGACCCTCGAACAACACGGGGGATTAGGGGTGCTGACTCTGTAGAACTGAAAATCTATGAATAATTTAGTCAGCTCCCTCCTATCCCAGTTCCACCTCAGCGGTTTCAACCAACCACGGATCATGTAATACCCTAGTGTTTACTACTGAAAAAAAATCCATCTGTAAGTGGACCTGCACAATTCAAACCCATGTTGTTCAAGGGTCAACTGTACATACAAGGCATATTGACATTAATCACAGTTTTATTTGCTCCCTTTCTAAGAAATAATGCAATTTATCTATTTCAGCTCAAAACATTTGTTATAGATTTCAAAGTTCTTTGTACTTCTTTCCATACAAGGCAAACTTGTATAGTCTGCTGATCATCCAGACTTTTAGCTGGAAGAAATGAAACTATTCATTTATTTTCCACTTATGTATGAAATTTCTGCTGCTGAAATTGTACTTTTTCTTTTATAGAGTGGAAAACCACCCATCAGTGATATGTTCGCAGACCTCAAAGATGGAAGGAAGCTACTGGATCTTCTAGAAGGCCTCACAGGAACCTCACTGGTGAGGGATGCCATGTTCAAGAACCAGGCTAACGGCATATCTCTCATCATTACTGATACTTGAAGACCCTCTTGGGGGTCCTTACAATGTGAAGGCTGAAATAGGAACGTTAAAAAGGGGTTTAAATGAATTTTTTGATTGAGTGATATTTAGGCTTTATTGAGAGCTCTATTTTTATCAGAAAAATACTTTATGTGTTTATTGCTCTCAGACAGTAGAGAATTACAAAGAAGAGCGGATATGTAAAGAGGGCATAATGTTTTGAAGAGTAGAAAGTAGAGACAAATACATTTAAATGTTATTTAACAAATAGTAAAAAAAAAAGTTACGAAAACTGATGGCATTTATTTTTATTCAGATTTTCAGTATTATCTTCATGTTTGTTCCGTCATCAAATCCAACTCTATTGCTTTATGTGTGAGGTACCCAATACTCACACAGAAATAACTCTGCCAATGAAGACGATGTATTTTATGGGTACAACCTTTAACACAAGAGGTAGAATGACTATAAAAGGTATAGAGAGATGCACTCCTGAAGATGAATTTCTTTCTTGCCGAAGTGTGCCGTGTTACAGTCTACCTTTTGCCTTCCAGATGGTGGGTAGGCACCTATTGGAGAGATTGATCCCTTTGTCAGATAAGATTCCCTGGCCAATGAGGCAGAAAGAAGCCTCCCAGATCACCTTTCCCTGGGTGGCAATTCCAGTCTTCCCACTGGGCCCTTGTAATCCTACCTGGAACCTGGGATAGCACCTCTGAATCCTCTCTGCTCTGTCTACACTAGTGCAGGGTGGAGGGGACATATCTTCTAAATCTTTCTTCATTCTGCCCAGCTAAGATAGAAGAAGCTTTGTCCCCGGTGGAGCATTGGTTCCCAAACTTGTTTGCGTCTTAGAATCACCAGGGAAATCTTTTATAAATTCCAAACCCAGACTATACTCCAGACTCATTAAGTCACAGTCCTTGTTGAACACAGGCACTGGTATTCTTGGAAGCTCCCTAGGAGATTCCAGTGTTCAGGCAAGCTAAGGAACTACTATCTTAAGGTGCTGTTAGTGGGAGAATTTGCATTCTGTCAACACCAGCCTTCATGGTGGCTTGAGAATCAACCCAGCCAGAGCTCCTGGTACAGAGGGGCTCTTGTGTGCTGAGCTGCTGTTCCACGTGCATCTCAATGTCAGTGTTTGACAGCAACATGGAGGGACTCTCTGTCTCATTCGATTTTGTGTTCTGTTTTCCAGCCGAAGGAACGTGGCTCCACAAGGTTACACGCTTTAAATAATGTTAACAGAGTGCTGCAGGTTTTACATCAGAACAATGTAAGTTTGTAATATGACGTTGGGGGGTCCTTTGATGCCATCGGGATGATTTATTTTGAAACCAACCACCTGCTCTGGACATTGGCATCAACTGATTTTTAGAAATATTTTTCTTACGAGACGTATGGAACCTGTTCTATGAGTGAAGCAGTAGTTGTGCTTTTTGTGATTACTTTATTGATCTATTGTATAAGTAATATATTTTTGAGATTTAGGTTCACCTGATTCTCTAAAGTGAAATTTTTCTTGTCATTTACTTATATTGCTGTCCAAACGAGCTGAAACAAAAACCTGGGTTTCCATAGAAAAATTGTCTTAAAAGTTATTTTTTTCCTTTTACTAGGTGGATTTAGTGAATATAGGAGGAACGGACATTGTAGATGGAAATCACAAACTGACTTTAGGATTACTTTGGAGCATCATTTTGCACTGGCAGGTGGGAAAATTTTCAATCACTTCTTAATAGGAATTAGAAATGTATCATTTGTGTGTTAGTTTCTTAGAGCTGCCACAGAGTACCACAAACTGAGTGGCTTCAACAATAGAAATTTATTTGCTAACAATTTTGGAGGCTGGAAATCTGAGATCGAGGTGTCAGCAAGGTTGGTTTCTTCTCCTTTGTTTGTAGATGGCTGCCTTCTTCCTGTGTCCTCACGTGGTCTTGTGTGTGTGTGTGTGTGTGTGTGTGTGTGTGTGTGTGTTTGTGTCCTAATCTCCTTTGCTTATTCCAAGACACCAGTCATATTGGATTAGGGCCAACCCATATGATCTCATTTTACCTAAACTACTTCTTTAAGGACCCTATTTCTACATATATTCATATTATGAGGTGCTGGGGGTTAGCACTTCAACCTATGAATTTGGGGAGGGGACACAATTCAACTTATAATAATTTGGAGTGAAAGAGCCTGACAAACTGCTCTATTTTCCTGGCATAGAAAAAAAAAGTATGTTTTTAAAACATTAGATTTAAAAAAATCATACTTATAAAAAAATTGTAAAAATATCCCGAAGAATTCCTGGATACCTTTCCCTCGGATTCTCCAAATGTTAACAGCTGTCTGTATTTCTGTGTTTTCTCTCCCCCTCTGTTCTCTTTGACTAAATAGATCTGTGAGTATTTTGTAAAAACAAATCATTTTTCTAAAAACAAGGAGTTCTCTTACATAACTACAATATTATTATTATGTTAATATAATACAAAATGTCTAATACATAATATTAATATTTACAATGCTAGTATTAATTATTATACATATGGTAATTATTATATCGTGTACTAGCAATTAGCATGTAATTATTAAAATCAGGAAAATAATATTGAAACAACACAGTTATGTAATCTATAGCTCTTATGGAGATTCTGTCAATTGCCCCAATAATATCCTTTACAGAAAAAGAAAATACAAGATCATTTATTACATTCATTTGTCCTGTTTTTTTAGTCATCTTTTAATCTGGCATAATTTCTGAGTCTGTCTTTGTATTTCATGATATTGTCATTTTTGAAGAGTACTGAATAGTTATTTTGTAGAATATTCTTCCATGTGGATTTGGCTAATATTTTCTCATGATTGGATTCAGGTTATTCATTTTTGGGAGGAATGTCAGAAAAATGATGTTGAGTTTTTCTTTTTTTAAAAAAATATTTATTTGGTTGCTCTGGGTCTTGGTTGCAGCAGGTGTGCTCCTTAGTTATGGCTCAAGGGCTCCTCCGTTGTGGCATGCAAACTCTTAGTGTGTCATGCAGGTGGGATTTAGTTCCCTGGCCAGGGATGGAACCTGGGCCCCCTGCATTGGGAGTGCGGAGTCTTAACCACTGTGCCACCAGGGAAGTCCCAATATTGAGTTTTTCTTAATACACTACATCAGGAAGCATATGCTGTCCATTAGTTTTTTTCTGGCAGTATTAACTCTCATCATTTGGGTGAGGTGGAACCTGCAGGTGTCCCCACTGTAATGTGACTGCCCTTTGTTATTAAAAAGTATCTTGTGGAGATATACTTTGAGACTGTATAAATATTCAGCTACTTATTAAACTTTTATCTGTTAATTTTAAGATCCATTCTTAGTTCTTACCTGATCAGTTATTAATATAATGCGTGGCAAAGTGATTTTCTAATTTCATCATTTCTTCTACATTTGTTAATTGTCTTTCCACTTATGAGGAAGAGCTTTTCCTTGTCTCTTGTTTCTCTGTATCTATCTATCTATTCTGTCTATCTATCTATCTATCTATCTATCTATCTATCTATCTATCCACTCATTTATATATCTGTGTGGATTTTTACTTATTTTATGGATTTTTACTGATTTAATAGGTTCTGATCTTTCACTATTGTTAATTATTTCTCAAGCCCCCTTAAGTTGCCTCTTGTGGGGTTTTTTTTGATATGTCCACATCATTCTTTGAACACTTCCTTAAAATATATGTACTGATTTAGAATAATAATATAAAATATTAGTTCTAGATTATAATTGTTATTGCCATCAGGAAATGCACTTCATTCTTGGATTTTATAGTCAGCCAAAAGTTCTTACCTTCTTCCACATTTGTGTAGAAAATAAAAATTGCGTTTTCTTCCTATTAAAAGATGTTTAAAGTATAGTTTTAAAATATTACTTTTTGTGGCTATGAAAGTAATGTTCACTGTAGCCAAGTGTAATATAAGTATTGCTAAGATATAGAAAATGCCATAATATATAAAGGTGAGGTTAAAATCACCTCTAAATTGAAATCATTACTGTTAAAATGTGTTTATCCTTCCAGCGTTTAAAGGAAAGTTTTGAAATAAAATGAATACCAGTGGCCTGATCCAATGGTTCATGAATATAATATTCCTTATTCAAGGACTGGATTCCAATGACTACTTGAGGTTATTGGCAGCCATGGTTTCTTTTGAACAGGTGAAAGATGTCATGAAGGATATCATGTCAGACCTGCAGCAGACCAACAGTGAGAAGATCCTGCTGAGCTGGGTGCGCCAGTCCACCAGGCCGTACAGCCAGGTCAACGTCCTCAACTTCACCACCAGCTGGACAGATGGGCTTGCCTTCAATGCCGTGCTCCACCGACATAAGTGAGATGTGACTCTTCTTGGATGTGCAGATTTGTACAGATTTGTACCTCCTCTCTGTCCCTCCCTTACTTACTACTCCCTAAAGGCCCTTCCCACTATCGCCTCTCTCCTCTGTACATGCTCTAAGAAAACATAAAGAATAGAAATATCATGGAAAAAAAACTACCCATCACATCTTTGTTTCCATAGGACTTAAATGCCACAGTGCAGTGTCCATGGTTTCTTCTACATATTTGTAAGTTAAAAAATGTAAAATAATTCACATAGTTCAATGTGAACTAACTCATTCAGCACTAACCAGTAATATACACAAAGAATTGTGACAGTTTTCAGCCTCCTACTTTAGTTTTATAGGAAAACTCTATAAAACTCCCAATTAAAAATAGATCAATGATTCTTTTTATGAAACTTCTGAACAGATTCTAATTATATAATAAAATACCAAAGGACCAAAAAGAGCCACTACTCTTCTGAAGAAGAGACAGGCTGAAGTACTTCATAAACAGAAACCAAAACTAATTATGAAGCTATATTAATTGAGACTATATAGTACTATAAAGAAAACACTAATATAATAATAGGCTGAAGCATATGAAATTGCCAATATTTGACTGTTTTTGATATAAATAGCAGTTTCATATAGTTCAACCTATGGGATAAAGAGCTCAGAAATAGCTCCATCCTGATCTACAACTGAGCCGATGTTGCAGATTAATAGATGGTTGGAACAAATGGAAATGAGTGAATTGGATCCCTGCCTCACCATACCCTGAATAAACTCCAGATGCATCAAAGGTTTAAATGTGAAAGGCAAAATTTGTTATGTGTTTTATTCTTCTTGTAAATTATTTATTGTCTCAAGTTTTATTTCCTATATGTTCTTTGCTGATATATGAAAATGCAGTTGACTTTTCTACATCTTATATCTGGAAACTTGTTAAATTCTTACCTAAATTTGTTACTGAAAGTTTTTTTTTTTTTGATAGATGACCATGAATTATAATAGTTTTTTTCCTCCCCTTCCCTCCCCTCCCCTCCCTTTCCCTCCTCTCCTCTCCCCTTTCCCCTTCATTTGTGCCTTGTCCTTCAATACAATATCAGTTTGCATTGGTGGTAGTGAGCAGAATGTTTTGTTCTTGGTAAAAAAGGGAGTGGTTTTAATGTTTTACCATAAGACTGCTATTTGCTTTAGCTTTTTTTTTCATATACCTTTTATCTGGTTAAAAAAAACCCCACACACCCCATCTTCTTCTACTTCTCCTTTATCAGTTTAAGCAGGTTGCCCACTGTTTCTAGTCAGTTAAGAGACACTATCATAAAACTTGAATTTTTTTTTTTTTTTTTTTTGCGGTACGCGGGCCTCTCACTGCTGCGGCCTCTCCCGTTGCGGAGCACAGGCTCCGGACGCGCAGGCTCAGTGGCCATGGCTCACGGGCCTAGCCGCTCCGCGGCATGTGGGATCTTCCCGGACCGGGGCACGAACCCGTATCCCCTGATGGCTCACGGGCCTAGCCGCTCCGCGGCATGTGGGATCTTCCCGGACCGGGGCACGAACCCGTATCCCCTGCATCGGCAGGTGGACTCTCAACCACTGTGCCACCAGGGAAGCCCGAAAACTTGAATTTTAGCTTAAACATTTTTCTATCTGTTACTTAATTGATTTAACAAGTGTGTGTGGCGTGCCTTCTATGTGCTGAACACAGGATGTAGAGCAGAGAACAAAACAAGCAAAATTCCCAGTCCTCCTTCTTGGAATTAATGTTCGTATAGAGGGAGGCAGACAGTTTTTTAAAAATGAAAATGTTAGTTGTGTAGCATATAGAAATGGTAAATATTGCTGAAGAAAAATATGTCAGGCAAGAGGGGAGGAGGTACCTGGCATGTGGGAGGCCACTGGGTGCAGTGGTGTGAATAAGGAGAATAATAAGAGGTGGAGTCAGAGAGGGAACTGGGCGGGTGGGGACGAGGGAGGCAAATCCCAGAAGTGTAGGTGGGTCCAAGATGCAAGAGCAGATAGAGCGCAGAGAAAATGATCAACTTTTGAGTAAGTCAGAGCAACAATAATGTCCAGTTTGTGGGATTAAATGAAAATCAAGATAGAAATGAAATACTAGACAGTAGCTATATAGAGAGGGGTGGACGGAAATTCTCTCAGGGTCTTTTCTTTAGGAGTGTCCTGTGAAGAGATTAGAGCTGGATTTTCTATTCTGCTAAAGTTGGTCTTTAATCGGAGAATTTAGTCCATTAACATTATTGCGATAATTGATGTATTTAAGTTCATTCTTACCGCTTGTTTTGAGCTTTTCATTTTTCTTACTTTTTTCTATATCTTCTTTTCTTTCTTGTTTTATACTGGTAGGTTCTTCTTCCCTTTTTTTCCTTTCACTATTTGGGAAATATACCATTTCTAGTCTTTCAGTGGCTACTCCAGAATTTTAACAGGCATGTTTAACCAATACAAAAACCTTAGAATGTCTTACCTGCTGTTTTCATATTTATAGATTACCTTAAAATATTATATATTTGACAAGACTTTGGGATATAAAAGATAAACTTTTAAATTTATATTCACAAATTTAAAAAATCTGAAACTGAAATGTATTCGATTATAACAATAACAGCTTTGTTTCCACATATTTCATCTTCACTGAATTTTATTTGCATCCTGATTTCAGACCCGATCTCTTCAGCTGGGATAGAGTTGTCAAAATGTCCCCAATTGAGAGACTTGAACATGCCTTCAGCAAGGCTCAAACTTACTTAGGAATTGAAAAGCTGTTAGATCCTGAAGGTATTGTTCAGTGTTTAATTACAACCTTGATTTTTCTTTACAGTTTTGAATACTTGAAAAGCAGTGCTTCCCGCCACCACCCCCCCCCCCCCGCTTTTTTGAAAGAATTGTGAGAATTGAGGAGGTGTTTTTCCTTTTGAAATGTGGTACAAGCCATTTTATTACAGACATGATACTTCTGTGCTTAACAGTTTCTAGGATCCTTCAGGAGGAAATTTAATTACATCACTGTAGAATAGTTAATCAATACGAGCATAAGATTTAAAGTTTTAGGAAAACAGAATTATTAGATAAACAACTTAGTATTTTATTTATTTCATTAAAATGTGTTTTAGTATGAGCTTGTATATGATGTGAAAACTTCAGTTACAGATGTTGCAGGATTGAATTCTAGACTTATTTTCATACTATGAATGAAATCTATGATGTTATCTTAGATGATAGCTTATCTTTGAGCCTTATGGGGGAAGCTTTTAGGGAAGATTTTTAAGAAATGGGATATGGAACAAAAAAAGTAGGTAATCATCTTTACCTTTGGCTCATATATTATATGAAATAGAAATTTACTGAGCTGTGGTATTGCAAAGATAATATACTAGCATTGTTTATGGGTACTAAGACAGTTATTTTATATCCAATATTGAGCAATTCACATACTTTGGACATCTAATTTAAGCTAGTTCTTATTTTCTTCCACTTTTAGATGTTGCTGTTCAGCTTCCTGACAAGAAATCCATAATTATGTATTTAACATCTTTGTTTGAGGTGCTACCTCAGCAAGTCACTATAGATGCCATCCGTGAAGTAGAGACACTTCCAAGGAAATATAAGAAAGAATGTGAAGAAGGAGAAATTAACATGCAGGTACAGGTAAATTTTTATTAATGTGTTTGACTTGCCATATTTGTTTTCTCTTAGGTACTAGATAAAAATACTTTCAGAGCATTTTTTTTTGTTGACTGAGAATGTCTTGGTTTCTCAGCATCAGAAGTTCAGTTTATCGGTTGGCATGCTGTCACACATCACATGCATGTAATGGAGAACCATAACTTTACTGATTTTACTTTTTAAGAAGGAAAATATATTATTTCATACAGCAAGGCTAGAGTTATAGAGTCTAGGATTGTGATCATGCTTCTGCATAACATGCTTAAGGACCTATGTTCTTCTATCATCTGGTCATCTTTTATCACTCTTGTCCTGTACTGAAGGTGGTTTTTCTCATGTCAGCTTAGTTCTGTTCTAAGTACTAAGTTTTTTTCTTTTTTTGCCATTAAAAAATGGATTTGTACCATTATATTCTCACAAGGGCCATCAAAATGTAAGCTTTTCCCTTTCTTTTAGGAGGAATAATTTTTTTTTTTTTTTTTTTTTGTGGTACGCGGGCCTCTCACTGTTGTGGCCTCTCCCGTTGCGGAGCACAGGCTCCGGACGCGCAGGCTCAGTGGCCATGGCTCATGGGCCCAGCCACTCGGCGGCATGTGGGATCTTCCCGGACCGGGGCACGAACCCGTGTCCCCTGCATCGGTAGGCGGACTCTCAACCACTGCGCCACCAGGGAAGCCCTAGGAGGAATAATTGATAATATGTTACTTGGTGAGTTTTTCACTTAAGGGCTGACAGTGGTTTTATTCATCAGGATATAAATGAGGATCCTTTTTTTTCAGGAGATATAAATAAAGTCATGAAATTTTCTTCCTGAATAATTCTGCCTTGAATCAATCCATATTTTACCTTATTCTGTTTTAGTCTAACCAGTTCTCATAATTCATAAAATGAGAGAATCTTAATAGTGGGATGAGACCTTAAAAGGTATTTGGTCTAACATTTATCAACAAAACAATCAAAAGATACACATGGATTTCAAAGTGATAAGAAATACATTTTAGAGAGGCAGAAAGCATGGGCTTTGAAGCTTAAATTTCATCCCTGTTACTTCTTGTTTTGGGTTGGTTACTTACCCTCTCATCCTCAGTTTTATTGCAAAATCTGGGTAAAACCACCCACTTTATAAAGTTAATAAGTTTGAAGTATCTAAAATGATGTTAATAAGTACTCAGCAAGCAGCAGATTTTATAATTTTTCCTTCTCATTTTGTTTAGGTATTATCATTCATTTTTATTCAACAAGATTTTTTTTCAAATGTTAGTGATAATGATAATGGTCTTGAATTGGCATAGCATTTTTTTTTTCTTCTCCAAGGTTCAAAGGACTTATTATTTCAGGTTTTTTTTGGGTAGTAGGTACCACTTCTTTTATTTTCTCCATTTCAACAAATTTCTCCATTTACAGAAAAAGAAAAAAGCTTAGAGGAAAAGAAGGCAAGAGATGGGGCCAGATTGTGAACCAAGGGCTCTTTTTAGTAGTTTTGAGGATCAAGTGATATTGAGGAAGAGCCCTAATGTTTTATCATTGAATGTTTGCTGAGAAGCATTTGTCTCTAGTAGTGTAGTTATTATGCTGTATTAATGACGCATCCTTTTCAGGGCTCAAATAATCTTCGGAGTTTGCCTTTTGGTTTTAGAATCATTTCTTCATTGGATCGGGGTTCCTTTTGTTAGAAAGATGGAATATTCTACTTCTTATAGTGAAGGCTATTCTCTTTTAAAAAGAAGGGAGATTTCATTTGCCTTTCATGGTGTGTAGATAAAATAATCACTTCTGTTTAGGGCTTGGGGTGACATGATAACAATTGCAGAAGCCATTTGCTGTTTGATTAAGAGCAAGTGTATTGGGACTTGCCTGGTGGCGCAGCGGGTGGGAATCTGCCAGCCAATGCAGGGGATGCGAGTTCGAGCCCTGGTCCGGGAAGATCTCACATGCCGCAGAGCAACTAAGCCCTGTGTGCCACCACTACTGAGCCTGCACTTTGGAGCCCACGAGCCACAACTGCTGAGCCCGCATGCCACAACTACTGAAGCCTGTGTGCCTGGGGCCTGTGCTCTGCACCAAGGGAGGCCACCGTAATGAGAAGCCTGCGCACCACAACTAAAGAAGACCCGCGTGCAGCAACGAAGACCCAACACAGCCAAAAATAAATAAATAAATACATTTATTAAAAAAAGAAAAGAGCAGGTGTAATAATATTAACCTTTTCATTAATGCTTTCATTAATGCCTTAGAGGTTGAATTAAGTTAATTGGAGAAATGAAACATGGTCAAGTTGTAATCATCTACTGTTTGACATATATTGCCATCCTCTACTTTCCTGAGAACACTAATAGCCCGACTTCCTCTCTTGCTGTTTCTACAAACATGTGCTGTAGAGCATTAGGTGGTCAGCAAATAATTCCTGAATTTCTCTTTAATCTCTCAGTTGAAGGTCTCCTCTTGTATGTGAATGAATACCTTCTGAACACCTGCATTTAGATAATGCCTTCCACTTCCCACCTCAGAGATCCTTCCACTTCCCACCTCATAGATTCCACCTCATAGATCCACCTCCCACCTCATAGATCCTTCCCACCTCATAGATCTTTCCACTTCCCACCTCATAGATCCTTCCCACCTCATAGATCCTTCCCACCTCATAGATCCTTCCCACCTCATAGATCCCGCCTCATAGATCCTCATAGATCCTTCCACTTCCCACCTCATAGATCCTAGTCCCTGTCTAAATGACCTTTGGCTGGTCACTAACTTTCCTAGTTCTCAGAATTCCTCATTAGAATATCGAGGTTTGATACTAAATGACCTCCAGGATTATTGTGGCTTTCCAGTTTTGGGGTTTTAGGTCCGGAACTTAACTCATTTTCCCTTCTTTGTCTTTGGCACCATCGCTCTCCCAATCATCCGTCATTTCATTGTGGGCTCACTGATTCATTGTTTTTAACTCCTGCATGTTGTTTACCGGGTCCATTTGGATTCTTCCTCCAGAATATCTTTGGTGTGTGTTTTCTTTCTGTTCCAGCCCTCATACTAATTAAACACCTCATCTCCTCTTGTGGTTTACAAGGCCCAGCCCACCGCCCCAACTCATCTCAGGCCACTGCACGCCAGTCGTGGTGGACTTCTTCCTCTCCTTCCCCAAGATTCTTGTACGTGTGGGTTGCTCTCTATGAAACGCTCCTCTACCCACTGTTTGCATGGCAAGCTTCCCATCTTTCCTCAATTTCAATGGAACTTTTTCAGAGAAGACTTCCCTGATTAACCTAATTGAAATCCAACCCTACACACACACACACACACACACTCACACACTCACACACTCACTCTGTTTCTTGCTGTCACAGTATTTTTGTAAACTATGTTAAGAATTTTAAATTGTATCTTAAGAGCATTGAGAGAGCAGTGAAAGATTTTAAGCAGGGAAGTCTTATGATGTGGTTACATTTTCCAAACATCATTCTGGCTGCTCTGTGAGAAGTGGGTGGTGGACGTAGCAGTCTGGGGAGCAGCGGGGAAGCAGAGACACTGGTAGCAGGCTGTTGCAGTGCTGAGGACAAACGGTTGTTGTGAAGATGGGAAGGCCTGGATGGATTTGAGATGAATTTTGAAGGTAGGAATTGCTTATACGTACGTATTAAATGTGTGCGGTAAAAGCTAGAGACCAAGGCTGGCTCCCTGATTTTTAGCTGGAGGGGTCAAGTGCATGGAGGAGGCATTTACTGAAATGGGAAGCTTGAAGAGCTTTGGGGGGAAAAACTAGGGTTTAAATACTGACAATGTTTGATATGCCTATGAGACATTGAAGTGGAGAAGTTAAGGAAGTAGGACATAGGAGTTTGGAGTTTGGGGCCAGAAATACAAAGGTAAATGTTTGCAGGATGTAGATGGTTCTTTAAATCCAATGGGAATGGATGGAACCATGCAGGCAGAGTACATAGAAGAAAAAAGGGCCCTGGACTTAATTTTGAGGAGCTTCATTACTTGCATGTTGGCAAATGCTGTTGAACTAGGAGGAAAGCCAAGATGGTGTTATTGAAGCAGGGAAAGGAGAGCTTCAGGAGGGTGGGGACTGGTCAGAGGTAGGGAATGCCACCGAAAGCTTAAGGAACATAAGGTGACCGGACCTCCGGGTTTGCTTGGAACAGTTCTGGTTTATGTGTGTTGTTCTAGTACTGTTGATTATCAAAAATGTTGTTTTTTTGTTAATTACATGGCCATCCTAAAGATGATGCTAGAAAAGTGGATTTGTCAATGAGAAGGTTATTGGTAACACTGGCAAAAGCTTTTCCAGGTGTGTGGTGGGGACCAGTGCCTAATCAGCATGAAAGGGAGTGTTAACAAATGTAGCTGTTAAATACATGAGCATTTCTTATATTGTTCTCTACATGTTTGTGTATGTTTGAGATAGTACATAAAAACTGTGGATGAGAGGTGACAAAGTAGAGACAGGCTGTAGGCAAATTTTAAAGAATTTTTGCTCTGGAAGGGAACAAATGAATGAGAGAGGTGGTAGGTTTGGATATATGACTCTAAAGTATATAAGAAAATACTCCACTGCCTAGAAGGAGCTTGGAATAACTTATTCCGCGGGCTCTTCGAAAAAAGACCAGCTAGTAACCTAGAGGGCAGCTGCCTCAAAAAAATATCACCAGTACGACAACCTGTATGTGTGTCTGTCTTTCAGTGTCTAAAATGCAATGCTAAAATGCAATTCAGTAAAAGCAATTTAACTAGGGTCAAAGCAGGATTCTAATCTCTGTCTCTTTAAATGACATCCATCCTTCAAGGCCCAGCAGGTTCCAGATCCTCTATGAAACTTTCCTATTTTAGCCCTCGGCGAATTCAAATAGCATTCCTTGTTGCACCCGTGGAATTTATAACTTTGTTAATAGCCTTTTTATTTTTGTTCAGAAGTGATTCATGTGGGTTATTTGTCTCTTCCCAGCTATATTAGAATGTCCCTGAGTACAGAATCCATGAGTGATGCAGCTTTTGTACTCTTTGCCATCCTAGCATTTAAAAATGCATTCTGTGTCACGGCGTTGCTCACCCAGCTCCTGAGAATCGGGTGGATGCCTAAGACACAGTGGTGCCTACCTTGGTTTCTCCATCCAGTGTGTCTTTGTGGAACACCTTCTGGTCTTCACAGCGTTTGTGAGTTTTCTTGGCTTTGTTTTTATAGAGCTCAGCGCCAGAGGAGGAGCAAGAAGGTCCCCGAGCTGAAACCCCCAGCACTGTCACCGAGGTTGACATGGATCTGGACAGCTATCAGATAGCACTGGAGGAAGTGCTGACCTGGTTGCTTTCTGCCGAGGACACTTTCCAGGAGCAGGATGACATTTCCGATGATGTTGAAGAAGTCAAAGACCAGTTTGCAACCCACGAAGTAAATAATCTCTAGCTGATGAGCAGGATATATGTGCCATGGTGCCTGTCCGTCAATCAGGGGCTGAACCCTGATGCTTGTTGTTTACTGAATTCTGCTCCACAGAAAGGTCATGGCATATTTTAAGACTTGTGATATTTAAATAGGGCTTTGTTACAGAATTGGTGTGGGTGATTTAACTGTGCACTGGAATTAGATTCCGGATTTTAATCTTACCGTAATTTGTAGATTCTGTGAAGCCACTGACGAAAAAATCAGTGCCTAGTACAGCTCGTTTCTGAAGTGTATTGTTATAGTTAAAACACAAAATGGCTAATTAATACACCAAATCTTTAGGTTTGAATGTTCCCCAGGAAGTGATTATTTTTATTTATTGTATGATTGAGAAAACTCATATCCACTATTCCTGTGTAATTTTATATATTGAAAATTTCCTACTATTTCAGGGATATATTGCAGTGTAGTGATTGGATTATGTGAAGAATTCTTTTGATTAAGTAGTTTCTTGGTGTTGATATATTAGTTGGCAGGTGTGATTTGCTGTTTTGGTTTCAAAGTAATAGAAATGGTCATTTTCTTTAAGCAGTTTCTCTTGGGCGAGCATGGTGGTTTATTTAGTATATCTTCTCATAATTCCATGTTCACGACCTAACAGTAG
Source organism: Orcinus orca (assembly GCF_937001465.1). Taxonomy (NCBI): domain Eukaryota; kingdom Metazoa; phylum Chordata; class Mammalia; order Artiodactyla; family Delphinidae; genus Orcinus; species Orcinus orca. The sequence continues at coordinate 20,205,851 of NC_064570.1, read as the reverse complement.
CATAATCAGCATTTACTTAAAAATAGCTGGTGTCATCACGTGTAACATTGTCCTCTTTGATCTATTCTTTTTGCTTCAGGCAGCTGCTTATTCCCTATATTCAGAGCTGAAAAAATTGGATCAAAGTCTTATTTGTTTGCACTCTACATGGTTGCTTTTTCTCATGGCATTAACATTTAGACATTAACAATTTATTAAGATTTTTCTTCTTCACTGAGCAGCTCCCAAATCATAATGATATACCTTCTCAGGCTTTTATGATGGAGCTGACGGCGCACCAGAGCAGTGTGGGCAATGTCCTGCAGGCAGGACACCAGCTGATAACACAAGGAACTCTGTCAGATGAAGAGGAGTTTGAGATTCAGGAACAAATGACCCTGCTGAATGCCAGATGGGAGGCACTAAGGGTGGCAAGTATGGACAGACAGTCCCGGTGAGTGGAAACTCAGAAAGAAACCCTATTCCATAGACTGCGTTGCCCAGTTTAGCACAAGGAAAAGTCTGCATGTCTGTGAGAACAAGATAACCAGAGAACTTGCCTTGTAAAATTTTGCCTCTTTTCTTCATGTAGTGTTGCTGGAATTTTGTATGATCTTTATGTCCCCTTTGATATGTTAACCAAATGAAAAGGTAAAAGTTGCAATACAGAAATTAGCAAAGACATTTAATATGGACTTTGCAGTATTAAAATTGGCTAACCATTAATTCTGATATGAAGGCAGGACTATGTTATATTTATCCCCAGTTCTATTTTGTAACTTTTTTTTAACATCTTTATTGGAGTATAATTGCTTTACAATGGTGTGTTAGTTTCTGCTTTATAACAAAGTGAATCAGTTATACATATACATATATCCCCATATCTCTTCTCTCTTGGGTCTCCCTCCCACCCTCCCTATCCCACCCCTCTAGGTGGTCACAAAGCACCGAGCTGATCTCCCTGTGCTATGCGGCTGCTTCCCACTAGCTAGCTATTTTACATTTGGTAGTGTATATATGTCCATGCCACTCTCTCACTTCGTGCCATGCAACATTTTTTTAAATATTTTTTTTCCCCATGGTTCGTTTTGTTGCGTGTATTGTGTGTTAAGGAGCGAACTGCATTCCATGGCAATTTCCACCTATTTAATAGGCAGGAATTCCTGATTGAAGAAACAATGATTCTGATACAAATAGAGGGTGCTGTTACTTGCATTCTTTGACTGCATTTAATTGACTCCATTTAGGAAGAAAATAATTTTTTTTTTTTTGCTGGTTTCTGTATTTAAAGACCAAATGCTACTTTTTAATGGTTAGACAAGAATGCGTTCCCTGCCCCATTTCTTTGCTGCCTGGAGTGTGTGTTTGCTGTTGCAAAGGGCAGAAGGAGTGGGAATAATGCTGTGTTCCCCTTGGACAGGCTGCACGATGTGCTCATGGAACTGCAGAGGAAGCAACTACAGCAGCTCTCCGCCTGGTTAACACTCACAGAAGAACGCATTCAGAAAATGGAAACTTGCCCCCTAGATGATGACTTAACATCCCTACAAAAGCTGCTAGAAGATCATAAAGTAAATCTGGCTCATATTTCTTTTATACCTTATCAAATATGAAAAAGCAGCACTTAGCATTCTCAGGAGCCGATGGCTTCTGTCATTAGTGCGGAGATGGGACACTTCTTCAGTGTGCTCTTTTATTCAGCAGCCTGTAGGGTAGAGTGCATGGGGATGTGACTTTTCTGAGCCAGGGATGAAAGCACAGGTAAAATTTTATGTGGGTATGTGTAGTTTTCTTATGAAAGTACATAGTGTTCATAAGATTCTCAGGGTTTGTTTTTTTTTTTTTTGGACCTATGAGTGGTTAAGAACCCTAGGGTGTTGCATGAATGCAGTGTGTGAAGATTCAAAATTTGGTAGGAGATTTAATTTGGTCACAAATTTAAGAGATAACTTTTCATAGTCAAGGAAAGGTAGAGTAAAATAGGCTCTCTGTGAACTGAAGAATTTTATTTTTCAATGAAATATCTAGATAACTGATAAATAAAGCTTTAGGGATACATTAAACACAAAAACTCAAGGCATCTGACGACACTATTGGTAGTGTTTGAATAAATTACCTATATACATATGTGTTGTGACCTGCAATGCTCTTCCCATGGAAGAAGTGGTAAGAGAAATTGTCTGTATACCCTTAATTGCTTTCCTGGGTAACAGAACAGCTTCTGACTATCAAATAGCATTCGACTATGTGTATTCAAGTTTGGGACTTTATTGACTTAATGATTCTATAGTCTTAATTCCTACTATAGGCGCTTAACTTGTTTATGGGACACCTTTTTTCTTTTTCTTTTGGCCAAAACTTGGAATAAAAATAATAAAAGTGATGACATCCCATTTGCAATCTGTTATGACATTGCATTTTCAAACTGCTTTGGTTCATAATGAAATGTAAAGATGTATAGTGGGTTTGTTTCATTAGTAGAACACTTAGGCTAATGATTGGAGATTTAAACACAATGCCTCATTAAATGTCCTTAATTACTATTGACAACTGAGTGGATTTTAAATAGGTAAATGGGAAAGAGTAGACATAATGGTTTATCTTAATTTTTTCTCTAGAGTTTGCAAAATGATCTTGAGGCTGAACAGGTGAAGGTAAATTCCCTAACTCACATGGTGGTGATTGTTGATGAAAACAGTGGCGAGAGTGCTACAGCTATTCTGGAAGATCAATTACAGGTAAGACCCTGTAAAGTAGGATCGTCCCAAGGGACCTGTGGTCTGAGCCCCAATTGCACATTGCCCCTATTCTTCCTGTTCAGTCTCACTGTTTATTTAGAATCGTAGAACAATCTTCTTTAGGTTGTACTTCCCAGTTGGGATTCCACAGCATGCGGGTTTACAGGAGAACCTAGGTATCATTCCTTTACTTCAGCCCTTGGGGAATGGTTGGGGCTGCTTGTGGTCCACAGCTGCCTTGGGCATATGAATAAGTTGTGGAAGCATAAGAACTGATCTCAACAAGTGGTCCATTGACTTCTTGCTCAGAATCATTTGACGAACTTGTTAAGATGCATATTTCTGGGCTCTACGCAGACCTAAGTCCCTGGGAGTGGGGCCCAGTGAATATGTAAAGAAATGTAAAGTTTGAGAATTTCAGCCATGTGGGATTTAATATCCCTGTTTCTTTAGTAGATCAGTGTGTGAATGTCAACCCCAGTTCTGCGAACCTTGCTTCTTTTTGCTCAGTGACTATAGTGTATCTTTACAAGTCTTTATAAAGAGAGTTTTTGGTTGACAGTTAACCCTTGAAAACTTGGGGTTAGGGACACTGACCTCTCAAGCGGTTGAAAATCCAAGTATAACTTTTTACTTCCCCAAAACTTAACTACCAATAGCCTATTGTTGACTGGAGGTGTTACTGGTAACAAACAGTCCATTAGGACATATTTGGGTTGGCCAAAAAGTTCGTTCAGTTTTAAGGAAAAATAAAAGACACACTTTTCATTTTCACCAAGAACTTTATTGAACAACGTATTTATCAACCGAACGAACTTTTCGGCCAACCCAATATTTTGTGTTATATGCATATCTACAGATGTTTTATGCATTCATGAATACCTAACTTTTTCTTAATTTTTTTGATATCCCTAGGTTATGTGCTTTGTCTTTATTTCAAATTGTCACAGTTCTCCAAAATTTTTTCCAGTGTATTTATTGAAAACAATCCAAGTATGAGTGGACCCGCAGCTCAAACCCCTGTTGTTCAAGGGTATTTTACTTAAACAATACTTGGATTATCTGATATAATGTTGCCAGCTGATGATTTTCAGTAACTTTCAGACTATAAATTATCATATGAAATTCTTTTTCTTTTGTATCATTTAAAATTAGCCAGTGGTTTTGAGCCTTTGGTGCAGTAGTATTTAGTTATTATAGTAATCTGAGAGGTAGGCATTTATGTCTTGCCTATTTAATAGTGAGGAAATTCAGAGGTTTAAGTAGGCAATGAGTTTTCATGCTGAGACAACAGACCTGTCTTCTGGCTCTGCGTTCCCTTTGAGCTATGCAAAGCTTACTCTGGTATTAAGTATTGAAATAAGATATTAATTAAATAATTATTGCTCCCAAGTAAGTAATGAAGAAATAAAATTTACAGTTTGTTAATCATTATTTATAAAGCGGTAATAAAATAATTTTTTGGGAAAGTCATCATGAAGATCGATTTTTTTAAACGAATCAAATTTATTTAGTTAGTTTTGCTAATACTTGTAATATTCTGTTGCTAAGTTTTGTGGAATTTTCTATGGATCATGCAATGTAAACAGAACAAATCAATTAAGTATTTTTTCACAGAAATTCTCTCATTCAAAACATAGTTTTTATAAATTAAATTTTTTTTTCATAATTTTGGTACTACAGATGAAAATTGTCTTGGCATGTAAAAGGTGGTTAAGAAACAATTGATGTACTGAATTTTGTTTTAAAGATAATTATAGCCTGAAGAAAATGGAAGCACCGAAAATAGATGTTTGCTTTATTTCGAAGGTATATGTGAAACTGTCAAACTCTCATATAAAAACCACAATAAAATGGAAAAGAGCGGGAATTTGGGGTCAAAAGTTACAGGATGGAGTTCTAATTGTGCCACTTTCTAGCTATGTAGTGTGAAATAATTAAATTCTATGGAAATTAGTTTTTCTCATCTATAAATTTATAGGATTCATCTGTATTACTTAAAGCAACTTTCATAAAAATATTTTTCATAAATTGCTACTTCGTAATGGACTACGATGGATGTCAAGAATTTCTTTAAGGATTGTGTTAATTATCTCTTAAGGCTTTGTTGACAAAGGATGGTTTCTTCCTTTTCTAGAAACTTGGTGAACGTTGGACAGCCGTGTGCCGATGGACTGAAGAACGTTGGAACAGGTTACAGGAAATCAACATTCTGTGGCAGGAATTACTGGAAGAACAGGTATGAAGCTGTTATCCATAATGGGCAAAATAAGTGGTGAAAAGTAAACCCATCATTAATTATGGCATTAGAATAAAGTCTTGTTTATTTTTCTTCAAAAGGAAAATTTATAAATGTTTATTATGTTAAAAGTCAGCTTTGTATCCATTTTATCATGCAGTTTATTCATAGAGATTGCATTATATATTAGCTCCATTGTAATAATAATTTGACTTTGTTCATTACTGAGAATATTAGTATTTAGATATGCTACTTTTAGGATTTGCTTGACATAATTTTTACTGCATTCGTGTTGGGTAATGTATTTGAACTTGTATCCATACAGCCTAGCGTATGGTTTGTGCTCAGTACATAATGATAAATGAATCCATTCAATACTTTGTGAACTTTAAACCACAAGAATTTTTCGTGATTTTTAATCAGGATAACTACTGAAATTAATAAGAAAATATTATTTGGCAACACCATTGATTGAACACTTAGTTAATTTTTTTTTCAGTAAGGATAAACATAGAAAATGAACCTTTTGAGCAAAGCTGCCACTTCAAGTTTTCAGTCTGAGTGGTGGCCCTTTGCCCATCTTCATCCTTCCAGAAAAGCAACCGTCAAAACAGAATACAAATAAGCAAGACTTTTCCTCAAAGTGCCAAAGAATTGTGGTGTAGAAAATAAGCAGATACTCTGTTCCCACTTCTCAGTGTCCATTGTGAGTCTTTTAAATGCATTTCATTTCCATCCACAAAAAGCAGCTATATTCTTTTCACGGAATAAAAACAGATGTATGATGTTTTGTGATTTACTGAATATGGTGGCAGAGAGAACATCTTAAAAAGCAGGTTGCAGAATTTGTCCCAGTGAAGTTGTAAGTTACTGCCACCTGCCCCCAAGACCAGAATTGTCCTATTAAGAATCACATAATGGACCTGATTCTGATTTCTGAAATATTTACATTTCACTTTACAAAGATTTAAATTTACTTAGTCCCTTTTATTCAGGCCAATGAGTCACGTAGAATAATTAAAATTTTACTTCATTAATGATTGTGGGAGACATTGATTGCTAGGGAACACTGTGTTACTCATCTAAGTAAAATAATTTAAAATTTGGAAAGAATCAAAATTTGGTAATTAAAAGTATTTAAAAATAGAGGGTGGCTGGGATTTTGGCCATTTATTACCGTAGGTTTAAAAATGACCTTTGAATGGCCTTCTGTTAGTGATATGGAAGGAGAAATCGTGTTAAAATGTAGAACTGAAGCCAACACTGGTACTTAATTGATAATTTGCTGTTAAAGAGAATGAGACCAATCAACTGTGTCTGAATTAGAAAATCTTTCAAGGGATTATTGTTCACTCAGTTGCAGAGGCTTTAAGATAGAAATGGGCTCTGAGAATTAGTTCAAAATTTCTGCAGCATAAGCCAAGTGTGGCAAGCAAGGTATTCTGTGATTGACTTTAACCTACCTTTCCAAACTTAACTTTCCCTCAGTCCTTCCATGTACCCAGTGCTCAAATCCTGAATTCCCAGTTTGTAGCCCATTCCTAGACTGTCAAGGCCACGAGAGTAGAGCTGGTTCTTTTTCACTTCTCTATTCCCAGTGCATATGGTGCATGATAGGTTGCTTATGGGTTGTGTTGTATTGTTTTCGTGGTTTTGGAAGAGCGAACTGGTTTTCTAGCCTCTGTGTTTTTAAGTGTGGCATCTTCCTCGGAATGCCTTTTTACCCATCTCTTTAGTTTTAAGTTCTCCCCACCTGTTACCAACCCTTTCGAGTCCGGCTCCTACAAGGGCCCTCTTGCCCAGTGATGCTCGAGCCAATAGAATGAAACCTGGTTTGGTTCAGAAGCAAAGGAAAGTTTTATTCTTTTTTTTTTTTTTTAATTTTATTTATTTTTGGCTGCATTGGGTCTTCGTTACTGCATGCAGGCTTTCTCTAGTTGCGGCGAGCAGGGGCTACTCTTTGTTGCAGTGCACAGGCTTCTCATTGCAGTGGCTTCTCTTGTTGCGGGGCACGGGCTCTAGACATGCGGGCTTCAGTAGTTATGGCACGTGGTCTCCATAGTTGTGGCTCGCGGGCTCTAGAGCGCAGGCTCAGTAGTTGTGCCGCACGGGCTTAGCTGCTCCACGGCATGTGGGGTCTTCCCGGACCAGGGCTCGAACCCGTGGCCCCTGCATTGGCAGGCGGATTCTTAACCACTGCGCCACCAGGGAAGTCCGAAAGTTTTATTCTTCGAGGAAAGAATGGAGAGGAGTGAGCTTGCGCCCTAGAGTCCACGCTCTCCCCAGCAGTTATCGGCGGGGCTTCTTTAGAGGGTTCTTCTTGGCGGGGAGGGGGTGGAGTTCTCGCGGGTCTGGTGCAGGTGTGTTGCTCATGGCTCCAGATTACAGTGCTGGGCGCAGCCTCTCTGCACATGGCCTGCTGCCGCCATCTTGGACTGAGGTGTCATGCCCGGCACTCCTGCACACCGGCTGCCGAGCTGAGATGTTGGGCATGGTGGGTCTCCTCTGGGAACCAGTCCACCTTGTTAGGTGCAAGGACTCTGCACATGGCTGCCTACAGGCAAGTGAAACTAGACTAAGCACAAAAGAGGAGGTGAGAACTTATCACCTAGATTCCGCCTTATTTTTCCCGGTATCCCAGTGGGCTTTGCCAGTGACTTATCCATCTAGGACCATGAAGTCCCCTATAAACTCCCTCCCCTCCCCACTGTTTCAGAACTGTAAGCAATCCCTTTGTGGTGTCTGCACTTTCTAACTGGTGGCACAGTTATTTTTGTGCGTATCTTATCACTCTTACTACATTGAGGACAGGATCCATGTTTGTCTTGTATTTTCTAATCTTTCTCCTTTTTTTGGTGGGATATAAAGGCAGAGAATGGTTGTTAAATAAACTGATAAATAAAACAACTAGAGAAAGAGTTGATTCCAAACACAGAACCAAGAATTTCCCCCCTCAACTCTAGAAAAAGGTTTCTGTGGTAAATACTACATTTTGGGAAAAATTATCCCAATGCAGCCATTTTTGTTGTTTTTACTCCTCCTTCATGTTTATCTCCCTACTTTACTAAATATCTTCTGCCTAAAAGACATGCATCACTGGCCAATGAAGTTTAAAGATCTTTATATTGACTTTGGACTATCCTCAAACTTCGTCCTCTAGTCATAATTGCTGTCAAATCTGGAGCATTAGTGTGGTTGTCCTGCAAGATGCATGAAAAAACCATTGGCTTCGGAGTGTGGGTCTTTGACCTGTCTCTGCAGTTAACAAGCCAAGAGATCTTGGACATATAATTTGGCTTCTCTCTGTTTCTTCCTTAAAATGAGGGGCTGAGACAAGAAAATCTCTGACCTTCCCTCTGCATCTAGAGAGTTATAAAGTGATTCTTTTGGAGACTTGGATAGCTGGATTTAGCCTTTTAGACCCACCTACTTCCCTGAGAATTAGGTGTAGTTATCCAGGAGCGGGGCTAATTTCAGGTCGATCTGTTGCAAATCTGAGAAGGGTAATATCTTAAAGATGCCTTCCTGGGTCATTTATGCCTCAGGCTTAGGTGTTTGAAGTCCTTCTTATCCCAGATGTGGATAAGCTTCTAGTAACATAAAAATTGGAGATTCTGGAACTTGATTGAATTGAATTACCAAATGATGCCCTAAATATATTTCTAACTTTTATTATTCTTTGTAGTGCTTGTTGAAAGCATGGTTAACTGAAAAAGGAGAGGCTTTAAATAAAGTCCAGACGAGCAACTTCAAAGACCAAAAGGAACTCAGTGTCAGTGTTCGACGACTGGCTGTAAGTGATGTCACTGTCAGCATCTGTCTTTTAAGCCTGTGATATCTTACTGTTTTATATCAACGGTTAATACAATTTAGTGAATAGACTCATTACCTAACTCTGGAATGCTGCCATGTAATGATCTAGAACCAGGAGTCTTATCTTTTAGCTTTAGGGAATTAATTGCAAGGCAGGTGAATTTTATAATAAAATATACATGTTTACATTTCCTGACTGGGGAACAGGAAGATAAAGTCCTGTTAAAAGGGAGTCATCTAATAAGTATCTGAAATACTAGATTTTGAAGGAAGACATGGAAATGAAGCGTCAAGCGTTGGATCAACTGAGTGAGATTGGCCAGGATGTGGGTCAGTTACTTGATAATCCTAAGGCATCCAAGAAGATCAACAGCGACTCAGAGGAACTGACTCAGAGATGGGATTCCTTGGTTCAGAGACTAGAAGATTCCTCCAACCAGGTACTTTTTGCTTTGGGTAATGTGCCATTAAGTGGAAATTATATGTTCAGGTTTGTTTTAGTTTTTGTGAAATAAAAGTAGTAGCTAAACTAAAAAGTTGGTTTTTTATACCTGGTTTACTATAAAATTGAAAAATTGACATGTGAATGTCTTCTTTAGTTTTCTAAAGTAAATTTTAGTAGACCTTCAAAAAACTTACTGATATCCAGTCATTCAACCCTGAGTAACTGATAACACTTAGACATGAATCCATTAAATGATCTTTAAATCTTAAATAATCTTATTAATTTAAAGAATATTTTAACAAATTGAACAAAATTAACACTTTGGTTTGTACATGAATGTTCATAGCAGCATTATTCATAATAGCTAAAAAGTGAAACAACTGATAATATCCATCAATAGATGGATGGAGAAACAAAATGTGGTATATCCATGCAATTATTAGGCAATAATAAAATGAAGTACTGATACATGATACAGCATGGATAAACCCTGAAAACCCTGTGCTGAGTAAAAGTAGCCAGTCACAAGCTTAATGCACTATAATTCTATCTATATGAAGTATCCAGAATAGGCAAACCCAGAGAGACAGGGGCCAAGAGGGAGAGGAAGATGGGGAGTGACTGTTTTGGGCACAGGGTTTCTTTTTTCTGTTGTTCTCTGAAGATAATATAATTTATTTAGATATCAATAAAGGAAGGAGATTTAGAGGGCTTCCCTGGTGGCACGGTGGTTGAGAGTCCGCCTGCCGATGCAGGGGACACGGGTTCCTGCCCCGGTCCGGGAAGATCCCACATACTGTGGAGTGGCTGGGCCTGTGAGCCATGGCTGCTGAGCCTGCGCGTCCGGAGCCTGTGCTCCGCAACAGGAGAGGCCACAGCAGTGAGAAGCCCGGGTACCACAAAAAAAAAAAAAAAAAAGGAAGGAGATTTAGGAACCACACTTATAAAGAACCAAGAAGTAAAAGAAGAAATCAAAAGGACAATTAGAAAATTATTTGAGATTAATAAAAACAAAACCAAAACATACCAAAACTCATGAATTCAGTGAAAGTAGTGTTCAGAATGAAATTGATAGCTTTACATGCCTATGTTAAAAAAGTTATATCAACGTCCTAAACGTCTCCATTAAGAACTAGAAGAAAGAGTAAATTAAACCAAGTAGAAGAAAGAGAATAACAAATATTAGAGTACAAATATCTAACGAAGAGAATGGAAAAACAATTGAGAAATTAAATAAAACCAAAATTTGATTCATTGGAAAAATGAACAAAATTGACAAAACTTTAGCCACACCAACTAAGCACAAAAGAGAGGACTCAAATTTCTCAAATCAGAAATATGAGATGATATCACTACCAACCTTATTGGAATAAAATCATTGTCATCATCACCATCATCTTTTACATATTTTTCCAGAAAGTAGAGGTGGGGAGGACGTTTCCCAAATCATTTTAGGAAATATGTATTCTCCTATGCCAAAACAAAGATATCACAAGCAAAGAAAATTTTGTATAAATATCTCTTATGAACATAGATGTGAAAATTCCCAAGTAAATACTAGAAAATCAAATCCAATAACATATAAAAAGAATAATATGTTGTGACCAAGTGGGAGTTATCCCTAGAAGGGAAGATTGAAATATCAATCAATGCATTACACCATATCAATAGAATAAAAGACAAAAACATGTGATCATCTAAATATAAAAAAGGCATTTGACAGAATTCAACACCCTTTTATGATAAAAACACACACCAAACTGGAAATAGATGGGAGCTTTCTCAACCTAATAAAGAGCTTCTACATGAAAACCAAAGACCAACATCACACTCAGTGATGAAAGACTGAATACTTTCTCCCTCATGCAAGGAACAGGACAAAGATGTCCTTGTACTAGAGTTTCTAGACAGGATGATTAGGCATTAAAAAGAAATAAAACTCATGTGAATTGGAAAAAAATAAAACTATCTCTGTACTCACATGATATAACCTTTTATATAGAAAATCCTAAGGAATCCATACACACACACACACACACACACACACACACACAACTATTAGACTGATAAACATGCAACAAGCTTGCAGGATACAAGATCAGTATATACATTTGAATATATTGCTGTACGTTATTGGTAAGTAGTCGTTCCTGAGGTCTGGAGCAGGGGTGTGCAAACTACAGGTCTTGTGGACTAAATCTAATCAGCTCCTTGTATTTGTGAATAAAGTTTTATTGGAACACAGTCATGCCCATTAATTTATCAATACATATCGTCTATGGCTTTTTTCCTGCCAAAATAACAGAGTTGAGTAATTGTGACAGAGACTTTAGGGTTTTGTTTTGAAATGATAAAACTATTCTGGAATTAGAAAGTGGGCATGGTTGCACAACTCTGAATATATTAATAACCATTGGACCGTACATTTCCAAGGGGAGAATTTTATGGCATGTGAATTATATCCCAATAAAGCTGTTATAAAACATTAAAACTGGATGATTTTTATTTCAGGTGACTCAGGCTGTCGCAAAGCTGGGAATGTCCCAGATTCCTCAGAAGGATCTTTTGGAGACGGTTCGCCTAAGAGAACAAGTAACTACAAAAAGGTCTAAGCAAGAGCTGCCTCCTCCTCCTCCGCCAAAGAAGAGACAGATCCCTGTGGATCTGGAAACTAAGAAAAGGTGAGAACAGATAGAGACTATTTTCCAAACCCAATCCCGCACATAATGTATTTTGTACTCAGAACTTATTTTGTACTGATCACTAATCATATGCAAATGTAGACATAATTATTGTAATGGAAATTCAACTACCGAACCACTCACTACCTCTGAGTCTTCTGAGTATTTCACTTTACACTGCTAAGCATCTAAATCATCTGGATGATTTTATTTATCTTGGGTTCAATTGGGAGAACTGTGTGACAGAACCCTTCTTCCTTTCCCATCCATTACCTTGGGTGGATATGATTGTCCATGATCCCTCATTTATTCTTTCTTTCTCTATCGCAGTTCCTACAGTTTTGCTTTAGATCCATCTCCTTATTCTTTGTGACTCTCCTTCCTCTTCTCACCTTTAAAAAAACGTACTTCAGGGAAGTAATTCATTTTTAGTCTCCTTTTCTTCCTTTTCCCCCTTCTTTTCTTTTTTCATGTCTTCTTTCTTTGTTAATTCCTTTGTCATATTTATTAATAGATTCTTCGTGTTTTGCTTTAAAATCCGTCTTTGGTAAAATATCTTTTCATTTCTGACTCAAAAGAAACTCAGGATCCTTATAGGAGGAATAACCATGGCTGGCGTATAGTGAGCTTTTACTAGTGTCAGATCCTCTGTAGAGCTCTCCTGTGGGCGAGGTACTGTTCCTCACAGGCATTGAGCAGGTAGTCTCAGAGCAGCCCTTGAGTAGTGCTATCATTCTTGTCCTTTGACAGTAGAATCCCAGTGCTTGGGTAAATGGGCTGTTATTTTTGCCTGAATAAAAATGATATGATTTCCCCAGTTTAGCTTTTGTTAGACAAAGCAGGATTGTAATTTTATCTGATGACCTTCATTTTGATAATAAGGCTGTGTTCCTGCCTCCTAAGAGCATCTCCTTGCAGGACCACTGGACCTCTGAGTTGCAAGCAGCGGCTGTGGAACTTTGACTTCTGGAGCCAAGGTAGCAGATGAGGGAGATGCTTCTGATGTTGATATCACCATAGACCTTTCATTTCCTGAGTGTTTGTATTCTGTCAGTGTATCTGGCAGGGTGTCTCTCCAGTGCTGACTCTGCATTGGAAGCTGGGAAGGTTGTAAAAGACTAGGGCGCATAAATAGGTTCCGGTACCAATTCTGACTCACAGGTTTAGTCCTACAAGACTGCTTTCTCTTCCTCCTCCCCTGCCCCAGACCAGATGCCACTTACAAGCCCAGGTTACCTGTGTTTCTTACCTACTGGCTACAGGTTGGAGGTTTCCACGGCCGCCTCCTTGGACCTGAGACGCTAGTCGCAAATCCAGGTTGTTACCTATATTCTGACCAACTGGTTATAATTCAGAGGTTTCTAACACCACCTCCTCTGGTTCAGTTAATTTGCTAGAGCAGCTTATAGAACTCAGAGAAGCATTTTACTTAATAGATTATCTGTTTATTATAAAAGGAATGCCACCCAGGAACAGCCAGACTGAAGAGATGCACAGGGCAAGTCACAGGGAAAGGGTGCGGCGCTCCCATGCCCTCTCCAGGTGCCCCACTCTCTCTGAATATCCATGTGTTCACCAACCCGAAGCTCTCTGAACCCCATCCTTTTGGGTTTTTAGGGAGGCTTCATTACATAGTCATGATTGATTAAATCATTGACCTTTGGTGATTGATTCAACCTCCATCCCCTCTCCTCTCCCTTGAAGTCAGGGGGGTGAGACCGAAAGTTCCAACCCTCTAATCACAGGGTTGGGTCTTCTGACAACCAGCCCACCTTTTTAGGTGGGATCCAAAAGTCATCTCACTAACATAACAAAGGACACCTTTGTTGCTCTCATCACTGGACATTCCAAGGGTTTGGGGAACACGATGCCAGAAATAGGGACAAAGACCAAATATACATTTCTTACTATAAATTACAATATCACAGTGCATAACTATAAGATCTTAAACACGACCATGTTATATAGGGTGAATTCTGCTGCAAGAAACAGAATACTGTACCCAAAGTGACTTAAACGATGAGGTCATTGATTATCTCACGTTACAAGAAGTCCGGAGGTGGGGCAGTTTTAATGGGATGGTGTGGGTCAGCATCCTGGCACCTTGTCTGCCCTCCTCAGCATGTTGGCTTTTCCCTTGTTTTCTCATGGTCCCAAGATGCTGCTGTAGCACTGGACATAACATCCTTGTATAACCTGCTTTATAGGCAGGTAGAGCAGTTTTTCCTTATTTGGAGAAAAACCTTTCCTGGAAGATATCAGCTAACTCCCGCACCCTGGTCTCAGTGGCCAGGACTCAGTCACTTGCCCACACCCTGGGTTCCTGGGAGGTTGAAACTGTCCTGCCTTTTCAGTCTCTATGGTTGTGTTCTGGGGTACTGGGGCAGCAAGGAAGAAGTGTGGGGAGGGAGGTGTCTGTTGGGTGGGCAACTAGTTGTGAATTCCACAGTCTTTTATCCATGATTTGATTGATGCAGAAATGCCTTCAGTTCATTCCTGGACAAATGGAGGCTTGAGTACATCCAGTTCATTATAACAGACGGCAGTGAAGTTTCATTATTAGAAATTTTGCCCAAAGTTTGCCGCTCTAAGTCTATTCATGTGTGCTAGTTTTGCATCTTGGAGTGATATAGAGCTACATCACCCCCCTTCAATATGGTACCTCTTCAGAATTTAAGGATAGGTTTCATATTCTAATTCACATTGTCCTAAAGTCTAAGTATTCTTAAGCATCCTAATGTGACATGGTTTCCAGATCCTTTAATGTTTTTAGTCTGATGGAGAAACCACTATTAGCTTGTCTTAAAATGGGCTGTCCGAGCAGATGTGAACCTTGAATAACTGCTTAGCACAGCTTATAATACATGCCTCAAAAATGATGGTTTATTTCCCCTTCTCTTCTCCTGGTGCTGCTAGTGGCTGGTTTTTTTTTGTTGTTGCTTTTTCAGTCACCACAGGGACAGTCATTTCCTATAATCTAGATACATTTCTGTTAACATGAGCTGAGATCACTGGGCCTCTAAGGCGTTCACATTGCGCCTTCTCATACTGAGGGCAGAGGTGGAGTAAGTCTCCAAAAGGCCATTTAAAACATATGATCTTTGGTTTCTGCTCCTCTTCTCTGAAAGATTAAATAGAAACCGGCTCTTAAGATGACAGGAGGCGTGTACCATTGTTGGAGTGATACTGTGACCCCTGGTTATTTACCTAGAGTGTCACAACATCCCATTCAAAGTACCAGAAAAATTTATCTTGATGCGAAGACAAATATCCATAATTCACTAGAAACACTTGGAGCCAAGTTTCCCAAAAGAATCAGCAAGGACAACCTGTGCTTACCTGAAAGTCTCTGAAAATACCCAGATCTTGCTTTGAGAAACCCTGGGGCAAAGCCCTGGATAAGAGGACAGACTCCTCAGCTTGAATCCCAGCTCTACCTTTTGTTAGCTTTGCTGCCTGGAGTAGTTATTTAAAACCTCTGAGAGCTCAGTTCCTGCATCACTAGAAAGGATAATAACAGGGTAGACTCACAGGGTTGTTGTGAGGCTTCCTTGACTTAATAATGCACATAAACCATTTAGAGAAGGGCCTGGCATATGGCCAGCAACCAGTGACTGTTCCTCTTCTTGTTCCTCCTCACTGTGGTTTTGACCGACTTTCTCAACACCTCTAAAGTCTGTCTCCTTTTCTCCTTTCCACTGTCATTTGGTTCGGCTTCCGATACTACCACAGCCTGTTCTCTGGACTTGCCTCTCTTTATTCTTTCTCCTCAGTGAACACAAAAGGGTAAATATAAGCATGTCCGTCCCATGCTTTAAGCCCCTCACTGGCTCTCAGCTGTCTTTTGGGTTAAGGTCCAACTCCTTAATCTATCCTGCAGGGCTTTCCAGTCACTGGTCCCTGTGGCTCTCTGCCACACTGTCAATTGTTCCCCCCTGACTAGTGCTTGCTATTCCAGCCACACCTACTACTTATAGTGTGCAAAGTATGTTCCTCCCTTTCTTTGTTCTCCTTTTATGCGGAAAACTCCTGGGCACAACGCTGTTGTTCCCCAGGAAGCCATTCCCTCCCCATTGGCTTAGGAGGCATCCTGTGAATTCCTGGGATTGTGTTGGTTTACCTTCATATTAAGAGCCCAGTCCAGTGCCTGGCATATAGGAGACTCAGTAACTACATGTTGAATTAAACAAGGCATTAACTTAGGAATGTCTGTACTTGTTCTTTTCTGCTGTTATCTAACCAAATCTGTTTTTCATGATCTACAAACGGTTTACGAAAGTATAAGTGGTTTCTTATAATGTTTAAAATTTTTATTTAATTATTTTCTTTATTCATTGACACTACGATTTTGTTCCTGTTTTTCATACTTTTAATTGTAAATGTATGATCTTATTTTGTATGGTTACTGTATTTCTTGGTTGCCTTTATTTTTGATGAGTGCTTAAAAACACATACCTCTTTCTTGAGCCAAGTGAAACAATAGAAGAAAATGACTGACATTTGGTAACATCTGAATTTCAAATCAGGTTTGATGCTATAAGTGCTGAGCTGTTGAACTGGATCTTGAAATCAAAGACTGCCATTCAGGCCACAGAGATAAAAGAGTATAAGAAGATGCAAGAAACATCAGAAATGAAAAAGAAGTTGAAGGTAAAACATAAAACAAAAATATTGCAGTGAATAAAATATTTCATCAGGATGGATTTGCTGTTGGCATAAAGATGTGATGGGATCCAAAGTCTTCCAAAATGTAGCCGTATGATACCTTTTAGAACGCTATAGTACATTTTGTTATTTTTCTGTTTTGTTTTTTTTTTTTTGCGGTACACGGGCCTCTCACCGTTGTGGCCTCTCCCGTTGCGGAGCACAGGCTCCGGACACGCAGGCTCAGTGGCCATGGCTCACGGGCCTAGCTGCTCTGCGGCACGTGGGATCTTCCTGGACCGGCGCATGAACCTGTGTCTCATGCATCGGCAGGCGGACTCTCAACCACTGCGCCACCAGGGAAGCCCGTAGTACATTTTGAATCGATGCAAGCTGGCTGGCATCAGATCCCTGTGTGGAAGAGGAGTTTTGTTCTTTTAATTTGAAGGATAGTTGATATACAATATTTTATTAGTTACAGGTGTACAGCATCGTGATTCAATATTTTTATAGATTATACTCTATTTAAAGTTGTTATAAAATAATGGCTATACTTCCCTCTGCTGTCCAATATATCCTTGTAGCTTAAATCTTTTTTTTTTTTTTACATCTTTATTGGAGTATAATTGCTTTACAATGGTGTGTTAGTTTCTGCTTTATAACAAAGTGAATCAGTTATACATATACATATGTTCCCATATCTCTTCCCTCTTGCGTCGCCCTCCCTCCCACCCTCCCTATCCCACCCCTCTAGGTGGTCACAAAGCACCGAGCTGATCTCCCTGTGCTATGCGGCTGCTTCCCACTAGCTATCTATTTTACGTTTGGTAGTGTATATATGTCCACACCACTCTCTTGCTTTGTCACAGCTAACCCTTCCCCCTCACCATATCCTCAAGTCCATTCTCTAGTAGGTCTGTGTCTATATTGCTGTCTTACCCCTAGGTTCTTCATTACATTTTTTTATTCTTAAATTCCATATGTATGTGTTAGCATACAGTATTTGTCTTTCTCTTTCTGCCTTACTTCACTCTGTATGACAGACTCTAGGTCTATCCACCTCATTACAAATAGCTCAATTTCCTTTCTTTTGATGGCTGAGTAATATTCCATTGTATATATGTGCCACATCTTCTTTATCCATTCATCCGATGATGGACACTTAGGTTGTTTCCATCTCCGGGCTATTGTACATAGAGCTGCAATGAACATTTTGGTACATGACTCTTTTTGAATGATGGTTTTCTCAGGGTATATGCCCAGTAGTGGGATTGCTGGGTCATATGGTTGTTCTATTTGTAGTTTTTTAAGGAACCTCCATACTGTTCTCCATAGTGGCTGTACCAATTCACATTCCCACCAACAGTGCAAGAGTGTTCCCTTTTCTCCACACCCTCTCCAGCATTTATTGTTTCTAGATTTTTTGATGATGGCCATTCTGACTGGTGTGAGATGATATCTCATTGTAGTTTTGATTTGAATTTCTCTAATGATTAGTGATGTTGAGCATTCTTTCATGTGTTTGTTGGCAGTCTGTATATCTTCTTTGGAGAAATGTCTATTTAGATCTTCTGCCCATTTTTGGATTGGGTTGTTTGTTTTTTTGTTATTGAGCTGCGTGAACTGCTTATAAATTTTGGAGATTAATCCTTTGTCAGTTGCTTCATTTGCAAATATTTTCTCCCATTCTGAGGGTTGACTTTTGGTCTTGTTTATGGTTTCCTTTGCTGTCCAAAAGCTTTGAAGTTTCATTAGGTCCCATTTGTTTTTGTTTTTATTTCCATTTCTCTAGGAGGTGGGTCAAAAAGTATCTTGCTGTGATTTATGTCGTAGAGTGTTCTGCCTATGTTTTCCCCTAAGAGTTTGATAGTTTCTGGCCTTACATTTAGGTCTTTAATCCATTTTGAGCTTATTTTTGTGTGTGGTGTTAGGGAGTGATCTAATCTCATACTTTTACATGTGCCTGTGCAGTTTTCCCAGCACCACTTACTGAAGAGGCTGTCCTTTCTCCATTGTACATTCCTGCCTCCTTTATCAAAGATACGGTGACCATATGTACATGGGTTTATCTCTGGGCTTTCTATCCTGTTGCATTGATCTATATTTCTGTTTTTGTGCCAGTACCATACTGTCTTGATTACTGTAGCTTTGTAGTATAGTCTGAAGTCAGGGAGCCTGATTCCTCCAGCTCCGTTTTTCATTCTCAAGATTGCTTTGGCTATTCGGGGTCTTTTGTGTTTCCATACAAATTGTGAAATTTTTTGTTCTAGTTCTGTGAAAAATGCCAGTGGTTGTTTGATAGGGATTGCACTGAATCTGTAGATTGCTTTGGGTAGTAGAGTCATTTTCATAATGTTGATTCTTCCAATACAAGAACATTGTATACCTCTCCATCTGTTTGTATCATCTTTAATTTCTTTCATCAGTGTCTTATAATTTTCTGCATACAGGTCTTTTGTCTCCTTAAGTAGGTTTATTCCTAGTTATTCTTTTTGTTGCAATGGTAAATGGCAGTGTTTTCTTGATTTCACTTTCAGATGTTTCATCATTAGTGTATAGGAATGCCAGAGATTTCTGTGCATTAATTTTGTATCCTGCTACTTTACTAAATTCATTGATTAGCTCTAGTAGTTTTCTGGTAGCATCTTTAGGATTCTCTACGTATAGTATCATGTCATCTGCAAACAGTGACAGCTTTACTTTTTCTTTTCCGATTTGGATTCCTTTTATTTCCTTTTCTTCTCTGATTGCTGTGGCTAAAACTTCCAAAACTATGTTGAATAAGAGTGGTGAGAGTGGGCAACCTTGTCTTGTTCCTGATCTTAGTGGAAATGCTTTTGGTTTTTCACCATTGAGGACGACGTTGGCTGTGGGTTTGTCATATATGGCCTTTATTATGTTGAGGAAAGTTCCCTCTATGCCTACTTTCTGCAGGGTTTTTATCATAAATGGGTGTTGAATTTTGTCAAAAGCTTTCTCTGCACCTATTGAGATGATCATATAGTTTTTCTCCTTCAATTTGTTAATATGGTGTATCACATTGATTGATTTGCGTATATTGAAGAATCCTTGCATTACTGGAATAAACCCCACTTGATCATGGTGGATGATCCTTTTAATGTGCTGTTGGATTCTGTTTGCTAGTATTTTGTTGAGGATTTTTGCATCTATGTTCATCAGTGATATTGGCCTGTAGTTTTCTTTCTTTGTGACATCCTTGTCTGGTTTTGGTATCAAGGTGATGGTGGCCTCGTAGAATGAGTTTGGGAGTGTTCCTCCCTCTGCTATATTTTGGAAGAGTTTGAGAAGGATAGGTGTTAGCTCTTCTCTAAATGTTTGATAGAAGTCGCCTGTGAAGCCATCTGGTCCTGGGCTTTTGTTTGTTGGAAGATTTTTAATCACAGTTTCAATTTCATTGCTTGTGATTGGTCTGTTCATATTTTCTATTTCTTCCTGATTCAGTCTTGGGAAGTTGTGCATTTCTAAGAATTTGTCCATTTCTTCCAGGTTGTCTATTTTATTGGCATAGAGTTGCTTGTAGTAATCTCTCATGATCTTTTGTATTTCTGCAGTGTCAGTTGTTACTTCTCCTATTTCATTTCTAATTCTATTGATTTGAGTCTTCTCCCTTTTTTCTTGATGAGTCTGGCTAATGGTTTATCAATTTTGTTTATCTTCTCAAAGAACCACGTTTTAGTTTTATTGATGTTTGCTATCATTTCCTTCATTTCTTTTTCATTTATTTCTGATCTGATTTTTATGATTTCTTTCCTTCTGCTAACTTTGGGGTTTTTTTGTTCTTCTTTCTCTAATTGCTTTAGGTGCAAGGTTAGGTTGTTTATTCGAGATGTTTCCTGTTTCTTAAGGTAGGATTGTATTGCTATAAACTTCCCTCTTTGAACTGCTTTTTCTGCATCCCATTGGTTTTGGGTCGTCGTGTCTCCATTGTCATTTGTTTCTAGGTATTTTTTAATTTCCTCTTTGATTTCTTCAGTGATCACTTCGTTATTAAGTAGTGTATTGTTTAGCCTCCATGTGTTTGTATTTTTTACAGATCTTTTCCTGTAATTGATATCTAGTCTCATAGCGTTGTGGTCGGAAAAGATACTTGATACAATTTCGATTTTCTTAAATTTACCAAGGCTTGATTTGTGACCCAAGACATGATCTATCCTGGAGAATGTTCCATCAACACTTGAGAAAAATGTGTATTCTGTTGTTTTGGGGTGGAGTGTCCTATAAATATCAATTAAGTCCATCTTGTTTAATGTATCATTTAAAGCTTGTGTTTCCTTATGTATTTTCATTTTGGATGATCTGTCCATTGGTGAAAGTGGGGTGTTAAAGTCCCCTACTATGATTGTGTTACTGTCGATTTCCCCTTTTATGGCTGTTAGTATTTGCCTTATGTATTGAGGTGCTCCTATGTTGGGTGCATAAATATTTACAATTGTTATATCTTCTTCTTGGATCAATCCCTTGATCATTATGTAGTGTCCTTCTTTGTCTCTTCTAATAGTCTTTATTTTAAAGTCTATTTTGTCTGATATGAGAATTGCTACTCCAGCTTTCTTTTGGTTTCCATTTGCATGGAATATCCTTTTCCATCCCCTCACTTTTAGTCTGTATGTGTCTCTAGGTCTGAAGTGGGTCTCTTGTAGACAGCATATATATGGGTCTTTTTTTTGTATCCATTCAGCCAATCTGTGTCTTTTGGTGGGAGCACTTAGTCCATTTACATTTAAGGTAATTATTGATATGTATGTTCCTATTCCCATTTTCTTAATTGTTTTGGGTTTGTTATTGTAGGCCTTTCCTTCTCTTGTGTTTCTTGCCTAGAGAAGTTCCTTTAGCATTGATGTAAAGCTGGTTTGGTGGTGCTGAACTTTCTCAGCTTTTGCTTCTCTGTAAAGGTTTTAATTTCTCCGTCAAATCTGAATGAGATCCTTGCTTGGTAGAGTAATCTTGGTTGCAGGTTTTTCTCCTTCATCACTTTAAATATGTCTTGCCAGTCCCTTCTGGCTTGCAGAGTTTGTGCTGAAAGATCAGCTGTTAACCTAATGGGGATTCCCTTGTGTGTTATTTGTTGTTTTTCCCTTGCTGCTTTTAATATGTTTTCTTTGTATTTCATTTTTGACAGTTTGATTAATATGTGTTTTGGCGTATTTCTCCTTGGATTTATCCTGTATGGGATTCTCTGTGCTTCCTGGACTTGATTGACTATCTCCTTTCCCATATTAGGGAAGTTTTCAACTATAATCTCTTCAAATATTTTCTCAGTCCCTTTCTTTTTCTCTTCTTCTTCTGGAACCAGTATAATTCGAATGTTGTGTGCGTTTAATGTTGTCCCAGAGGTCTCTGAGACTGTCCTCAGTTCTTTTCATTCTTTTTTCTTTACTCTGCTCTGCAGTAGTTATTTCCACTATTTTATCTTCCAGGTCACTTATCCGTTCTTCTGCCTCAGTTATTCTGCCATTGATCCCATCTAGAGTATTTTTAATTTCATTTATTGTGTTGTTCATCGTTGCTTGTTTCATCTTTAGTTCTTCTAGGTCCTTGTTAAATGTTTCTTGCATTTTGTCTATTCTATTTCCAAGATTTTGGATCATCTTTACTATCATTATTCTGAATTCTTTTTCAGGTAGACTGCCTATTTCCTCTTCATTTGTTAGGTCTGGTGGGTTTTTATCTTGCTCCTTCATCTGCTGTGTGTTTTTCTGTCTTCTCATTTTGCTTATCTTACTGTGTTTGGGGTCTCCTTTTTGCAGGCTGCAGGTTTGTAGTTCCCATTGTTTTTGGTGTCTGTCCACAGTGGCTGAAGTTGTTTCAGTGGGTTGTGTAGGCTTCCTGGTGGAGGGGACTAGTGCCTGTTTTCTGGTGGATGAGGCTGGATCTTGTCTTTCTGGTGGGCAGGTCCACGTCTGGTGGTGTGTTTTTGGGTATCTGTGGACTTATTATGATTTTAGGTAGCCTCTCTGCTAATGGGTGGGGTTGTGTTCCTGTATTGCTAGTTGTTTGGCATAGGGTGTCCAACACTGTAGCTTGCTGGTCGTTGAGTGAAGCTGGGTGCTGGTGTTGAAATGGAGATCTGTAGGAGATTTTCTCCGTTTGGTATTATGTGGAGCTGGGAGGTCTCTTGTGGACCAGTGTCCCGAAGTTGGTTTTCCCACCTCAGAGGCACAGCACTGACTTCTGGCTGTAGCACCAAGAGCCTTTCATCCACACGGCTCAGAATAAAAGGGAGAAGAAGTAGAAAAGAAAGAAAGAAAGAATGGAGGGAGGGTGGGAGGGAGGGAGGAAGGAAGGAAGGAGGAAAGGAAGGAAAGAAAGAAAGAAGGAAAGAAGATAGAATAAAATAAAGTAAGATAAAATAAAATAGTTATTAAAATAAAAAATAATTATTAAGAAAAAAAATTTTTTTTTAAAAGAAAAAACCAACAAAAAAAAAACGGACGGATAGAACCCTAGGACAAATGGTGGAAGCAAAGCTATACGGACAAAATCTCACACAGAAGCATACACATACACACTCACAAAAAGAGGAAAAGGGGAAAAAATCATAAACCTTGCTCTCAAAAGTCTACTTCCTCAGTTTGGGATAATTCGTTGTCTATTCATGTATTCCACAAATACAGGTACATCAAGTTGATTGTAGAGCTTTAATCCGCTGCTTCTGAGGCTGCTAGGAGGGATTTCCCTTTCTCTTCTTTGTTCTCACAGCTTCCCCGGGGGCTCAGCTTTGGATTTGGCCCCGCCTCTGCCAAAGGCGTCTGTTCTTCTCTCAGACAGGACAGGGTTAAAGGAGCCGCTGATTCGAGGGCTCTGGCTCACTCAGGCCGGGGGGGAGGGAGGGGCAAGGAGTCGGGGCGATCCTGCGGCGGCAGAGGTCGGCATGACGTGGCACCAGCCTGAGGCGCGCCGTGCGTTCTCCCGGGGAAGTTGTCCCTGGATCCCGGGACCCTGGCAGTGGCGGGCTGCACAGCCTCCCGGGAGGGGCAGTGTGGTGAGTGACCTGTGCTCGCACACAGGCTTCTTTGTGGCAGCAGCAGCCTTAGCGTCTCATGCCCGTCTCTGGGGTCCGCGCTTTTAGCCGCGCTCGCGCCTGTCTCTGGAGCTCCTTTAAGCGGCGCTCTTAATCCCCTCTCCTTGCGCACCAGGAAAAAAAGAGGGAAGAAAAAGCCTCTTGCCTTTTCGGCAGGTCCAGACTTTTCCCCGGACTCCCTTCCGGCCAGCCGTGGTGCACTAACCCCCTGCAGGCTGTGTTCACGCCGCCAACCCCAGTCCTCTCCCTGCGCTCCGACCGAAGCCCGAACCTCAGCTCCCAGCCCCGCCCGCCCCGGCGGGTGAGCAGAAAAGCCTCTCGGACTGGTGAGTGCCGGTCGGCACTGATCCTCTGTGCGGGAAACTCTCCGCTTTGCCCTCCGCACGCCTGTTGCTGCGCTCTCCTCCGCGGCTCCGAAGCTCCCCGCCTCCGCCACCCGCAGTCTCCGCCTGCGAAGGGGCTTCCTAGTGTGTGGAAGCCTTTCCTCCTTCACAGCTCCCTCCCACTGGTGCAGGACCCGTCCCTATCCTTTTGTGGCTGTTCTTTCTATTTTTCTTTTGCCCTACCCAGGTACGTGGGGGGTTTCTTGCCTTTTGGGTGGTCTGAGGTCTTCTGCCAGCGTTCAGTCGGTGTTCTGTAGGAGTTGTTACACGTGTAGATGTATTTCTGGTGTATCTGTGGGGAGGAAGGTGATCTCCGCGTCTTACTCTTCTGCCATCTTCCCGTCATCCGTCGAGGAGAAGTTTTTTTTTCTCCTTCCTTAACCGGTTAATTGAGATGTGCAGGAAGGGACACTTGCTAAGGTGATCCAGTTGTCATTACTAATTTTAGCTTCATTAGATCTATCTTAATCTGGTACCTAATAGTACATGTGTTTATGCTGAAAATGTTTTGCCTTCTGAATGCAAGAAACTGTTTCAAATCCCAAGATTTCTTCTATAAACATTCTTTTTAGAGGAGAGACGTATTTAAAACAAATAAACACTATAAAATGTATGGGATTGTAGCTCTGCTACTTTGTACCGCATGTGTGTTACTGTAAATTGCAACAGGAGATTGCAGTGATTTATGTCTTTGGGGTTCATTAAGTCTCTGTACATACTCGCATGAATTATTTAGGCACCTAGAGCAAGTCCGTATCACCATCTACATCAGCAATGGCGTTTATAAAGAGTTTGGAGAATGTTTAAAAATAAGACATATGTGTAGATATCAATGATGTGAGTTAGAAGGTGGTAGGTACTGAGGGAATTGAGAGGAGGCCAGGCTTGCAGCTTTCTCTATACACTGGTGAAGTTCAGAAGGCAAAGTGACACTGAAGGAGGGGGCTTGGAGCTGGTCAAAAGGGCACACCAGGCAGGTGGCGCCCATGAGTAGAGGCTCAGAGGGGGGCAAGCGTGTTGTGATGCTTGGAACAAGTAATTCGTTTTGCTTTGTGCTAGGCGTATGTGTAAAAGCAGCAGAGAGTTAAGGCTGGAGAGGTGGTTTAGGACCAGACCCTGGCTGACTTTGAATGTTTGGGTGAGAAGCTGAGACTGATGTTTGCCTTATCATTCCACTGTAACTGTTCTCATTTAGGGGTCACCATTGACGACTGCTTTCAAAATCCAAAGGATAGATTTCTATTCACATCAGACTTCCTTTCTTTGCAGCATTTGCCACTGTTTACCTTCCCTTTTTACATGTCATTTAAAAAGGATATTGTTTTAAACTTAAAATGCTAGCAACTAGAACTCAATAATATAGGAAAAGGCAATCGTTTACTTATAACCAAACAGTATGTTTTTTATAGGAATCCACAAATAGTCTAAAATTAGAAAATCTATTAATATACAGCATTAGCAGGTTTAAATTCAAATCAAATAAATTTTAAAAGATGATCATCTCAACAGTAGTACATCTTCTTAACATAGCTTTAAGATGTCCAGTTCAAACCATCAGCCAACATTTTACTTAACAGTGAACTATTAAAATAATTCTCATTAAAACACACATTTATGAAATTACTGTTATTATTTAATGTTATTGTTACTAATAATATCATCTCACTCTTGATGAGTTCTAAGATACAAATTTGATTATACAGCTCCAGCGCTTGCAATTAATTAATGACTTGCCATTGCTGTGGGGATAAAATGTAAAGGCCACAGTGCCCTTACAAGGCACTTCCAGACAGCTCTCTTCCTTACCTCTAAGCAGAAACTCAGCCCTCTCATTCACTCGTCAGAGCTCCAGCCCTTCTGACTCCTACGCTTTTCTCAATATCCTGCCTTCCCCAGGTGTGGCTTTCCGGGCTCCGAATAGCCCTTTATTAAGCCTTTGCTGTGTGGCTGAAATGCCTCCTACTTCAGAAAGCCTCCTTTAGCCTCATTAGGCAGATTCCATATTGCTTTGGCCATACCTCTGTGAAAGCCCTTATTGCATTTATGTCATTATTTGTTTATATGCCTGCTGCCACTGCTTAGAAAGTGTGGACGATTTTCCCTTGAAACCTGTATTTTCAGCACTCTATAAAGTTCTTGGCTTATGGAAGGAGACCATGATGACTGTGGACAGGGGGAATGTGGAAGCACTGTTATCAGAGCCCCCTGCACAGGGGATCAAGAGAGCCAGGCATGAGGACTATGTTCCATCATTTCATATGCTTCTGAAAGACTGGTAGATGATATTAATGATCATTCAACAACCCAATTCTCAAAGACAGTAAAGTGGCAGAGAATTTGGAAGCTACAGTGATCTTTATGGAACAAGTCCCACAAAACACTGATAAATTAAATTCCATCCTGTGATCTAGGAACAATTTTACTTCCAGAAATTGTTACTATAATATTTGAGGGGATAAAAGTAACAATTGTGTATGTTTATGGAAGGCATGATTGGCAGTTGCTGTGTTTTACCTTTATTTATAAGTTCATTTATTTTGTTGTTTTAGACAAGAAGTAGTAGATGCCAAAGATCTGAGAAAAATGTACAATAAAGAAAATTTAACCATTGCTTTAATTGCTAATTTTTCTTGCAAATTTGGGAAGTATGAACTTAATTTTATTTTAGTGAAAGAATAACTTGTTCCAACTGATGCAATACCTGGGTGGAGAATCCCTAGTCTAATCGACCACCATCATAAAAAAAGTAGCCAAAAATCAGTTTGTATAAAGCAGGTAATAATTTTTCTCCAGTTTGACAGTGACTTTTTACATTGATAGTTAGTTTAACAAAGATTAGTGGTGTGTCGTAGAATCTCTTGTTCTTTCTTGATCTTTGACTATAAAAATGGTTGTTTTACTTGGTCACATTAAGGTTTGTGTGGATCAAAATAGGAGAGTTAAATTTATTTGATAGTGCTTACATTCGTAGACCCTAGAAGTGGGATTCTTCTCTAGGTTGTCTGGTTGAAGTAATATGGGTTGCCTGGATGCTTTGATTGTGCTATTTTGGACACTATTTGAGTGGCTAGATAATTATCAAATGCAGAAATTTCAAATAGTGACTGTGTATACAACACATGTGTGTGTATGTGTGTCCATGGTTTTGCTCAGCCCTTTCTAACTAATTCTGGAAGATCTTGTCTTCCCCTGTCTCTCAGATATAGGGACATTGAGAATATAAAATCTTAGAGACATAAATATTAAAATTAAGAGCCATTCTTTGAATATAAAGGATAAAATACTTTGCTTTGGGTCCTAAAGCATATTGTTATTGTTAAAAATTTATGTATGAATTATGCTGGTAGTTGAAGTTTGTGTTAGACCCTATGCTTAGTGTAACACCAACAAATGATATTGGGCTTAAATTATTTCTGTCTTTCGTATTAATTAATTTATTTTTGTTTGGTGATCTCTGTCTTCATAGTGCATTCAGTTCATTTCAGTCAAACTGTTATTTTTATGGTGTGGAGTATACTGAGGCCACGTATGTGAATAAATATTCTGGATCTAAAATACTAATTTTAATTACCTCCTCCTGATAGGAACTCATGTATGTAGTGTAAAATTTTTTCTCTTATAAAAGAAACCAGGGACTTCCCTGGCAGTCCAGTGGTTAGGACTTCGCCTTCCAATGCAGAAGGTGTGGGTTCGATCCCTGGTCAGGGAGCTAAGATCCCACATGCCTTGCGGCCAAAAAACCAAAACATAAAACAGGGGCGGTATTGTAACAAATTCAGTAAAGACTTTTAAAGATTTTTGTTTTGATGTAGAGCATTTTTAAGGAAACCAAAATTTTATATTGTTTGTTTGAATTTACCTTTTGAAATTTAATCATCTCTAGCGTTCTGGAGGGTAGCTTGAAATGGCATAGCTTTATCTTGGTATTTTCTTAGGTAAACTTTGACTGTAACTCCCACCTAAGAGAGTGTGGGAGGGACATTAAATATAAAAACTTCAGTAAGCATTAATACTATATTGAGAAGAAAGTCTGTACTATTCTTATATTGGGACTTTATTTTCAGGGATTAGAAAAGGAACAGATGGAAAGAAGTTCCAGACTCGATGAATTAAACCAAACCGGACAAATCCTTTTGGAGCAAATGGGAAAAGGTGAGAACCTTGATTTTTTTTTTTTTTTATATCAATACTTTGCCAGACATGTGGGAGTCAATTCTTAAAGCTACATCATCCAAGTGACCCATTACTCTGTTATAGTAGCTGATGATCTTTAGGAACAAAATAAGCTAAACCAAGGAAACCAGGTTTGGTACAGCAGTCGTGAAAGTCAAATGAAAACAGATAATTTCATTTTTTATAAACATTTCTGTGCTACAAGAGAAGTCACAGAACTTAATTCACATGCATTAGGTAGAAAGGTCCTACCAGACTTCACCGTGCTGGAATTTTTTGATGAAACTAGTTTGAGAAAACCAGTGATGTAATTATCCAAACATCTGTTTTACTGAAGAATTTGATGTGCTTTTCTAACTGAACTGAATCATATATCTGCATCCTTACATAAGCAGACTCTGGGCAAATTACACTCTGTAAAGAAACTTCTTCTACATTAATTATCCATGGCCTAGGATTTATTTCAAATGTATTGAAAAGAAGGAAAGGCCGGGAGAATCACCCAGTTGTGCTTTCATTTCGGTTCAACATTTCTGGTTTTAAAGCAGCAGTAGGATTACTGCTAACCACATGTAGAGAAGTAAAATACAGTACTGTAAAATTAGAATAATGGATAAAGTGGAATGACAGTGGGAAATGTTAAAAACCACTTTTACTCTCATTAACAAAAGGCAGACACTCCCCAAAAATGAGAAAATTAAACTGAACATACAGACCCTATTCAGACCAGTGTCCCAAATTCTAAGCTTTCCACCCCATCCTAAAAATTTTTAATAACAGATTTTTTTAAATAAATGAATCTCTGCACTCTGATTCTGCCACACCCACTAAAAGCTGACACAGACATGAATTTAATTCAGTTCATAGACTCATGAAATTACCCCACATCACCCAGATAAAGTCTGGTTTCCAAGCTACAGTGTCGATGTAGAAGTGAAGAATCTATGATTGTAACTAACATAATTTATTGTAATTATTGAAGTATCTCAAGGGAAATTATATTCTCGCTCTGTCTCTAGGTCCCTTCAAATAAATACTTGAAAAAGTAATCTCCAAATGGGGTGTCCACACCCAGTAGTAAGACACCTAGTAGCTAGGGTGGAGTTTGAATGAAAATACTATTCTGTTTGGAAGGAAAGAAGGAGGAAGGGAAGAAAGGGTGGGAGGGAGAGAGGGAGGAAGGAAGGAAGAAATTAAGCTGTACAAATGATCTATGACAGTGGTACATTGATCTATGACAGTGGTACATTTCCATAATTTCTAAATAAATGAACATATACTGGGCATATACATACTTTCGTGTATGTATGTGTGTGTGACCTCAGTATATATACAAAATAAATCAACATATTTTTCAAAAGGCAGAGGGAAAAATAATCCAAGCTTTTTTTAAAATGTGGTTTTCTGGGTTGGAGGAGGGTGATTGATCCATTAGGGACTCCAGGAAACTTTCTGGAGAGGTGGAAATATTCTGTGTATTGATAAGTGTGTGTAGGTTTCTCAGAACAGCACAGTTCATGTATTTCAATGTAAGTAAATTTTACTTTAAGAAATGTGAAAATAATAATAATGATTAAATGGGTGAGGAGTGAGTAGGGGTATATAGATAATTCAAGAATGGTAGAATGTCATTAATTACTGAAGCTGGGTAATTGGTACAGGGCGTTCATTCTACTGTTCTATTTATTTGTATATATTTCCATTTTCTATAATAAAAAGTCAAAAAATATAAAGATTAAAAGCTACATTTTAGAAGATTCTCGTCAAACTAATATTCCTAATTCTGCCGTGGGTGTCTGTGGCTTTTGTCAAGGAGAGTTTCAGCAGACCTCCAAAGCACTTATTGTTGGAGTAAGGAATAGGGTTTATAAGAAAAGCCTTTCAAAGCAAGGCGAGAAAAAGAATCATATGTAAAACTGCTTGGCAAAAATATTAATCTTTACATTCCCCTGAGCCACTGGGTCTGTGGGGGAAAAAAAGTTCTTTAATGCAGGTAAAAATTTCAAATATAAATAACACCTTATCGGGCTTCCCTGGTGGTGCAGTGGTTGAGAGTCCACCTGCCGATGCAGGGGACACGGGTTCGTGCCCCTGTCCGGGAAGATCCCACATGCCGCGGAGCAGCTGGGCCCGTGAGCCATGGCCGCTGAGCCTGCGCGTCCGGAGCCTTTGCTCCGCAACGGGAGAGGCCACAACAGTGAGAGGCCTGCGTACCGCAAAAAAAAAAAAAAAAAAAATTCAAATAATCTCAATGAATTTACCTTAATGTAACTCCATTTCCCCAATGCTGCCGAAGTAAAATTTTCTTTTACCACCTCCCTCCAAAAAGAATTCCCAGTATATCAACATATAAGCCTATGGAATTTGATGATGATCCTATGTTTTGTAAACATTTCCCTTGATTTTAATAGTGATAGATTGAAAAGCTAAAGTCAAGTGAGAGTGACAGGAATATGTTATACGTTATCCCTTCTAGAAAATTAATAAAAGGATGGGATATTGATTTTGGCTTTTGATTAGTCATCTAAGAGTTGGATGTCCTGTAGAAACAGAAAAAGCTACAACTTTGGATCTCTGGGAATAAAACAATTATTTTAAAAGACCATATACAGTTTTCCTTTTTTAAGATGTAAATTGTGCTTTATTTATTACTTGACACTGGTCCAAACTATATCAAGCTTAGAGGAGGGAGATTTAAATTTTGAGAATCGGTTTGAAAGGGTAAATGGATACTGAAATATTGTCAGTGAATTAAAAAAAAACTATGGAAGAAGTTTCTTCAGCTTCCCTAGTACCTGAAATGAGTACCTCTTACCGATTTTCTGGATTAGTGGTGATAATTTTCCATCTCAAAATTTTATTTGCCAGCTTAATTTTCTTTCGTGTTAATCATAAATTGTCCTGACATGAAAATGAAGTGGCTGACACTATTCCTTTGCCCACTTAAAATAGAAATGACCTGGCAGGCGCACAGCCTAGATCTCCATTGCTCAGATTGTCAGAAAAGTGGTAATTTAGGACTTCCCTGGTGGTGCAGTGGTTAAGAATCTGCCTGCCAATGCAGGGGACACGGGTTTGAGCCCTGGTCCGGGAAGATCCCACAGGCTGCGGAGCAACTAAGCCCGGGCGCCGCAACTACTGAGCCTGTGCTCTAGAGCCCGTGCACCCCAACTACTGAACCACGTGCCACAACTACCGAAGCCCACACGTCTAGAGCCCGTGCTGTGCAACAAGAGAAGCCACCGCAATGAGAAGCCCGCGCACCGCAGCGAAGAGTAGCCCCCGCCCGCCACAACTAGAGAAAGCCCATGCGCAGCAGCAAAGACCCAACGCAGCCAAAAATAAATAAATAAATAAATTAGTTAATTAAAAAAAAAAGGAAAGTGGTTATTTAGTTAGTTTATGACCTCCATTAACAGGGATAATTGAACTTGGACTGTGGTGTGAATGTTTTGTCTAGGTGTAATATTCTATTACTTGTGTGATGGTGGACAGTTTACTTCAGCAATTGACATGGGTGATATATTCAGATTATGTAATGTCACGTTTGCATTTCTAATTTTCAGTGGATATGGTGTGTTACAGAAATTTTCAAAATTTGCATCATCTGTGGATCCTAAGTGACCTTTTGTTTTACATGCCTTTTTTTTCCCTTTAGAGCTCTCGTTACCCTGGATTTCGATTACATATATTTACAAAGTTTTATTGCTTCTGCTCCAATAATAAAGATGTTAAACCCATTTTTTCAACGTGCATGCTTTCCTCAGGACATCGATTCCTTTGTAGATTTCCCATACCTTTTCATAGTAATTTTCAATGATTCAATGGTATTTTATATTAAGAGAAGGACTATGATAAAACCTATTATTATATGTAACTTATTTCTATGAACATTCTCTGCCTCTCAAAAATATGAGACAAAATTATGAGATGACAGCAATAAACATAATGGCATTTTGTTTCCTGATGTGTTTCTAAAGTAGATAATCTTAGCACTGCATTGATCTTTTGGCATTTACTGGTCTGTGCGTAGCATTCCCAGTAGGCTTGCTGATTCTTCGTGGGCCTGGCTACTGGTGTAGTATTCCTGCAGTCACCAGATTGCTCCCAGCACTAGGAGTTCCAGCCATTCGTTTTGCAATTCCTATGACCTGTGGTTTGATCACAAGTCTCAAGCTGCCTCCTCCTTTTTCTAGCCAAGCTGTTTTTCTTGATGACAGAGGGTCTACCTTCTGACGTCAGAGCCCCAGACAAGTCCAGACAGTTCATTTTATTTCTCGTGCTCAGACTGGAAACTAGTAGAACAGTAGGTTGCCAAGGATGGAGACACATGTTCTGTAGAAAAGGCAGTGGCTGACACTCGACTGATGTGCTTTTTGTGTTGGCCATCCCCCTCCTGACCTGCTATTTTAAGCTCCCCCTCTCCCGTTTTTATCAAGGAATTAAACATAGTTATTTTTAAGTGCATCATTACAATGTTGTTGTGTTAAAAGGGACTTAGGGGAGTGATCATTATGTATGACGTTGCCTCATTATTTTGAATAGGTTAGAATGTTTGTAACAAATCCAAAACAACTTTTGTAATAATTTATGAAGTGTCTGCTTATTTTTCATGTCTGCGTAGAAGGTCTTCCTACCGAAGAAATAAAAAACGTTCTGGAGAAGATATTATCAGAATGGAAGAATATATCCCAGCATTTGGAAGATCGAGCAAGAAAGATTCGGCTACAGGAAGATATAAATGCTTTTTTTAAGCACCTTGATGAGCTTGAAAAGACCATAAAGACAAAAGAGGAGTGGGTAAAACACACGCCCTTTTCAGAGTCTCCCCAGCAGTCCTTGCCAAGCTTGAAGGATTCCTGTCAGGTAAAGACACAACCATCCAGAACGTGAAAGATTTCTATGTCCAGTCCTGTATTTAAAGAAGATGCTCCTTGTGTCATGAACTTTAGGTTAATTCTGCTCTGATTAACTTTCTGTGAGGATGTTCATCTTCAGCGAATCATGTGGTCATATTTTCTCTTCATAGCAAGAATTAACAGACCTCCGTAGCCACCACCCCAAAATTGAAATGCTGCGTGCAAGCTGCTCAGCCCTGAAGTCTCAGCCTTCTGCCCCAGATTTTGTTCAGCGGGATTTTGAGAGCTTTGTGGGCTGTTACCAAGCTGTGCAACAGGATTTAGAGGAGCGTCACCAACAGCTCGAGAACGGTAGACCCATTCTGTTGCGTTTTCTTATTAGACAAGTCCACCATCTCCTTTCTCAGTTTGCCTTAGCTTAAAAATTACTCCCAGTATTTAGACCTTCAGTACACTTGCTTGTTTTGCACCAGCCTCACTCTGTTTTCCTCTGTGCCTGGTCCTGT
Organism: Orcinus orca; assembly: GCF_937001465.1. Classification (NCBI taxonomy): domain Eukaryota; kingdom Metazoa; phylum Chordata; class Mammalia; order Artiodactyla; family Delphinidae; genus Orcinus; species Orcinus orca. The sequence continues at coordinate 20,172,349 of NC_064570.1, read as the reverse complement.
TCCAGTTCTTAAAGTACGCTCAGACTATTTCCTAGATTCACCCTTGTTTGTAAAAATGCAGACAGCTTTCATGTGCTGTTAAAATTGGGTTAATAGGACATGATGATTTTTAAAGAGTTTTTTTAGGGGTGTTGTTTCTCCTTTTCACTGAAGGAGGCCAGCTGATAATCATTACTAGCAGGCCTAAAAAGAATGATCACTTGCTTCTGTTTGCTCAAAATGGTTAAGGTTTTAGCAATGCCATCTCCTCTTTTCAAAGAAATTGTGTTCCTCTTTCAAAGTCTGAAAAATTTTCAAGAGTTTTTACGTCTGAAATAAGCCTGGTTTGGGAAAGTTAACTGTTAAAGGTTTTGAAAGCTCATCCCTCATATATTATATTTTTTTCTCCTTGGCTTTTAAGTCAGGAATTGTGCTGTATTATGTAACATTACGGGGAGTACATGCTAAACAGCTACACACTTAACCATACCCTTCCTTGCAGCAATCGTAGGTTATGTAATGACTTGTAAGACTCTGTATGTGCATGGTAAGCAAATGTATCATGTTTCCTTTCTTCTGGAAAGGCATTTGGCCACCATACTCTTTGTTTATTGAATTCAGTTAACTTAGACTGTGAAGCGTTTGAGAGTACCTCCTTTTCAATTTGCTGTTACAAAATATGCTTTCATTTTTGACAAGGCAGTTTAAATGTTCAGTTTCTTAACTTTAAAACAATTGGTAAATTTATTTATTTTTTTTTGTTTTTAATTGTGGTAAAATATACATAACATAAAATTTACCATTTTAACCATTTTAAAGTGTAGAGTTCAGTAGTGGAAAATATATTCATATCGTTGTACAACCCATCCCCAGAACTTTTTTGTCTTATAAAACGGAAACTCTGTACCCGTTAAACAGCAGCTCTTCATTCCTTCCTCCCTCCAGCCCCTGGCAACCACCATTCTACTTTCTGTTTCTATGAGTTTGACTAGTCTGTATACCTCACCTAAGTGGGATCATACATTTTTTGTTTTTTTGTGACTGGCTTTTTTCACTTATCCTCAAAGTTCTTTTGTGTGGGTTGCATGTGTCAGAATTTCCTTCCTTTTTAAGGCTGAGTAGTATTCCATTGTATGTATACACCATATTTTGTTTGTCCATTCATTTGTAGATGGGCATTTGGGTTGTTTCCACCCTTTGGCTGTTGTGACTTTTGCTGCTACTTGGTTTCACCTCTTTGTGCTTCAAATGAGCTGGCTTCCTCTCCACACAAGTGTTGCTTGTCTGTAAATTTGACATCAGTGGCTGAAGTAGACATCACTCCAGCTGCCTTGTGCAGCCGTTATTTCTCAGGGTACCTGTGCGACCTGGCTGTGGTGTTCAGCGTAACGTCCACCCCTCTGTGGGTAGCAGTTTGTCTACACGCCTGAACTTAGAGGAAGACTGGTTGAGGGGATCTTTGTCTCCTTTTACTCTTTGTGTAGCTACTGGGGAAAAGGAGATTATATGAGACAAAAGGAACATTGTAGTACCATCTGCAGAGAGTCATTTCATCATGATGAAATGAAGAAAAATGATGGTGGGTTACTTAATATTTCAAACATCAACATCCGCAGGAATGAAGTCACTATATGACTCTCAGAAATGCCAATGCAGTGATTTATTGTGTCTCTAACAGAGACCCTTTTTAATCTTAATTACAGAGTTTAACTTCTTATGTATTAGAATTCACTTATTAAATAGGAAGATTAACAGTATGTATAACAATATTAGTTTCCTGCCATTATTTTCTCAAAGTAAGTATTTTTCAAAAAACAGAACTGAAGAGCCGACCTGGACGTGTGTATTTGGAAACATTGAAAACGCTGACAGATCTGCTAAATGATTCCGAAAATAAGGCCCAGATGTCTTTGAATGTCTTGAATGATCTTGTAAAGGTGGAGAAGGCCCTGCAGGAAGAAAAGGTAATACATATTATAGGTCCTAAGACCTGTAGACCTAAGAAGTTTAGGCTCATTTCTAATATCTCATATCACATATTTTGAAATATTTTTTCAGCTATTTAAAAAATATATCAGTTTTGGTCAAAATTAGTCAAACATTTCTTATATTTCTTATAATTTGAAGGTTAATCACTATAATGTAGGACCTCAGCTAAAAGATAGTTATTAAATATTTTTAATAGAATAAAAGCATCTTTTCTCCTTCTGTTGTGACTAGCTTAAAATTCTCAACCATATCAAGTATCTTCAATGAAATGAAGACAATCGATTGTGTTGTTCTTTTACTGTATTGAATGAAAATGCTTCCCTGGTCATTTAAGATATGTGCCTCTGCACTATTTCATCAGATGCAACAGATCCACCATGGAGCCCAGCACACTGGGCCCTCGCTGGGCCTGTTGTTCTGCTGGTTTTTAGTGCAGAGGATACATTGTGTCTAAACGATACACAACTCATGTAGCTGTGACTTTTTTGATTACACTTATTCTTTTTTCATGAGTTTTTCACAATTCTTTTTTGATCAGATTCTTTTAAAAAAGTAACTTTGACTGTTTATAGCCAGTATTATTACATCTGCACAGACAAATTATTGTGTGTATTTTTAATCTTGAAAACTGTTTTCCAGGCCGTTGATGAAATCCTAGAGAATCAAAAACCTATACTGCATAAACTTGCAGAAGAAACAAAGGCTTTGGAGAAAAATGTTTCTCCAGATGTAGAAGAACTGTATAAGCAAGAATTTGATGATGTTCAAGGAAAGTGGAACAGACTAAAGGTCAAGGTTTCCAAAGATCTGCATTTGCTTGAAGAAATTACCCCCAAACTCAGAACTTTTGAGGTAAATCTAAAGGTGTTTAGGAGTTTAAGTTTATTACAGAGTAAAATAGTAACTATCAGTAACTAACTATTATTTGAGTATTTTGCATTCTTTCTGGCCCCATTTATAAATAAACTTTATTTCGTACTTAAGTTGGCATGTGTAAATCCCAACCAAAGACATACTTTTAATGTGCTGTGGAACACATTTATCTCCTTTGGCCTTGCAAAAAGGCTTCTTGGTAGAGGTCAACTGGATGGAGAGTTCCAGAGGAAAGGATAAATGTGAGGATGTAGGAGAAAGCGGTCAAAGTCCATGTCAGATGGGATAGTCAGAATTTTAACATTTCACCTGTGAGGAAGATGGAGAAGTGAAGTAGGGAAGTTTCCAAATCACCTGGTTTTCTAATAGAAAAGGTCTGGATGAAGAATGAACCAATCGCGCCCTCTTCCCTACCGCCCCCCCCCCAGTGCCTTTTACCTTGGTCTTTTGTGGGTTTTTTTCCTCCACTGATGTATCCCAGGGTATACTTCTCGTACAGTGCCTGGCACAGAGAAGGCACTCAATAATATTTTTCAGTGAATAAAATGAGGTTAGTAATAGGAGATTTAGATTTGGGGATATATATATGTGTGTGTATATGTATATATTATATATTTGGATTTGAAGATTTTACATATATATATATATATAGTTGGATTTAGATCCCAAGAGAATATATATGAGATTAAATTTATGAATATATATGAGACAAAATTTATGAAAATTATGTTTTAAAAATCAAAATCAGAGAACATGTGGTAGAAGCTGGTAGACTATACAGATCAGTGTGAAGAGATCCAGAAAGACCAGCGAGTGTGGTGATCACTGAACTTTGAGGGAAGCTCTTTGACACAGGAGTCAATGGGCAATTCCAGTTCATGACCAGGAGAATAAAGATGGCAAGAGCTCTGTGTGTGTGTGTGTGTGTGTGTGTGTGTGTGTGTGTGTGTGTGTGTGTGTGTGTGTGTGGTGGTAGTGGAAGGAAGTGGTTTAAGCTGCAGTTTTACAGTGAGATCTCATTAGAACAAACCATTAATTTTGAAGAGGAGGGTGTTTTTTTGTGGTTCAGTATTTTTGGCTCATTTAATTTTGTGAATGGATCCACTTCCCCTTGTCTGTCTTCAATTGCAATTCTTTCCAACTTTAAAAACCCAAATTACCCTTATTCATAATTAAAAATTTTTGGTTATGATCCAAGCATTCGATTGTCAGTGGTTCTCAACCAGGGGTCATTTTCCTCCCAGAAGGACATTTATTAATGTTTGGAGACATTTTTGGTTGTCACACCTGTGGGGAAGGGAGGGTGCTATTGGCACCTTAGTGGGTAGAGGCCAAGGTTACAGCGAATGCACAGGAAAACCGCCACAATGGAGGAATTTTCTGGCCCAGATGTCAGTAGTGCCAAGGTTGAGCAATGCTGGATTAAGTATTTCCCACACAGCTCATGTAGCTGTGACTTTTTGGATTATACTTACTCTTTTTTCATGAGTTTTTCACAGTTCTTTTTTGATCAAATTCAAAGATCATTGCTTTGTTTTCATATTTAAATCTGAAATGTAGTTTGGGAAATTTACAGGTGAAGATTAATCTAATGGTTAGTCTCCTTTGACTCTTAATAGTGTATTTATTTTAGGGTTAGCTGAATGCATGCCAATATTTTAATATGGAAATTAAAGTGAATAAACATTCCTCCAAAACACAAAATAGAGTCCTGTGGTGATAGTAATCCAGATTTAGGCTTTACTGGGTTGTTACTAATGTAGCAAATCCAGGCACTTAAAGTGGCCAGTTGGAGCATATGCCACATTTATTTCCATTAAAAATATCTCACTTTAAGCACCTGTGTCTAGATATTTAGTTTTTTTTTTTTTTGATTGCTTTTATTACAGTAACAGATTTGGAATGTAAATTACAAATTTTTAATTTATTTTTTGTTTCCTAACTACAAGATTGTTGATGATGTCAGTATTCCCTAATTCAACTTCTTTATTGAAATAGTTATTTCTAAAGAACATTTTTGCTCCTTTATTTGCTTTGAAGGAATTGCTTGTTACTTAATTACTCACAATTCACTTAGAAAAACTTATACTTTTCCCCCTAGAGGTAATTGCAGTGAATATTCATTTACAGGTTAAAATTGTTTTTCCTTTTTCAACGACCTGGTATCTTTTTTTTTTAGGCATTCAAGTTCTACTTCTCTTTAAGGCATGAAGTACAGTAGGTTTTTGATTCAGTGCCAATTTATGATGATGTTTCTTAGGAACAAACTTTATTTTTAAAGTACATTTTAAATTATATAAGAAATACATAAATACTGCTCACTGAAGACGTTGAATAATCGAGAAGTATTGAGAGTGAGCATTTAGAGTTCCCTTTCTTCCCCAATACCATTTCCTTTCCTGGAGGCAGCTAACATTAACAGTGATCCTTGCCGAGGTTAACATACTCAAAGTCAGGAAGAAAAGTTCCTGAGTATTACTAATTCGAATCATTTTTTCCACACGGACAGAACCAGATGATACTGGAACTCCATGAGGGATATGTAAATAGACGGTACACAAATGCATGAGTATGTATTGGAGTATCAATCCCACTACTCAAAATAATAATGCTTTTCATTGACACAGCACATTTAAACTTTGAAAGTATTTTCAGAGCTATGCAGTTACTTTTTTCCTACCATCCTACAATATTTGTCAGGTTATCTTGTTACCTGTTTATGTGCAAGTTTTAGTTTTCTGTTATTTGTTGACAAATAGTGTTTTCCTTATGTGCCTGCATTTCCTTTATCTACATGGCTGATTTCTTTTGTACAGGTAGAGGTTGGGCCAGCATTGTTATTCACAGTGTCATGCTCAAATATGTTCTTAAATTCTTCTTTTTTTATCTATTCCATGCCAAATTAATGACCTCACTTCCTGTACTTAAGAATTAAAATGTTAATTGGTGCTTTTAAAAACTCTCATGGAAAGACCTACCACTCCTTCCAGGAAGCAAAATATTTAAAAATACACAAAAAAGGTAATATTTTCACTGTTGATTTTACTGACATTACTTTCTTATGAATTATGGGGATTAAATATTATAAAATCCTAAGACGCTATTTATCACCAGCAATAATATTTTTGAATTCAGGGGCTGCAAGGGTAGGGTATTTCATATTATTTCCTTTCCTGTATTCAGTGTCCCCTGCAGGGTCGTATAACCATGAAATTGTGAAACTGTCCTCAAGGCCCGCACAAAACTCCCTTATATTGGTATTTACCAATGCTCCCTCCTCTTTGGATCGCCTCTTTAGCCCCTTCTTCTGTTTGCAGACTTTCGTGTCATCTCTTGCCCTGATAATCCCATTACCCTTTAAATCTGACTCCTGCTTGCAACCTCTCCTCTCTTGCATTCACTGTCTACACTGATGCCAGTTGTATTTCTGGAAAGGATCTGGTTGTCTTTGCCATAATAGTACAAAGTGCTCTCATGAACATCTCATAGCTCCTGCCCTTTCCTTGCCCTGGAGCCCTGTCTGCATCTTCTCCTGTGCACTGCTTCGGGTGGGGAGACAGTGTGGTGGGTCACAAAGAATACATTGGACAATTGCCTTTCTCCGGAAATGTCATTTACTTGCTAGGAATTCCAGCCTCCTCGGCTCATCCTTTAAGTGTAAGCTGCTTTTACAAGCAGTCTTTGGTCTTACTCACCATCACACCTGCAGCTAATTATTCCCTTTTCTTCTACACGTTGTTTACACCTTCACAAGAACCCTGTCTCAGGCCAGCTTTTATTTATTATGGCGAGACCTGCCTGTCTGTCCTCCCCCAGGGCATGAGCTCTTTGAGCACAGGAACCTTGTCTGGTGTACTGCAGGTAAGCGGATGTGAAAGGCTCTGCCTTGCAGGTGCCTACAGACATCATACACACGCGTCCTGTCTAATGAGGTTGGACCTATAAAATCTAAATGCCCAGTTGTCCTTGGCAGGACACCCATGTAGTCATACCTCTTCCTTCGGTTGCTGAGCAAAGACACACACTGAACACTCTGTGTTCTCACGCAGAGTGGGGAAGGGGACATGCTGGAGCTCTGAGACATGCAGAACCAGGTGTAGAAATTACTTTGGAACACATTTCAGGGTAAAAACCCAATGGTAAATATTTTCTAACAAAAATATGCAGTATAGCTGATTTAATTCTTTCTAGGTGACATGTAACTGATAGAATGATCTCATAAGAGTTTTTTTTTCTCATTCTGAATGCATTTTACTTTAATAAAGGGAATATTGGTGCTTTCTGAACCTTAATTTTAAGAACTCTGGTGGTTTCTGCTAAATAAATGTAGTAGCAAAGTCACTGTTGGCCTTCCTTACTAAGCAAGGGAACACTTTTTAGAGTGTTTTGAGGTTAATGAACATTATAAAACAAACAGAAAACCCTACTGCCTTAAAATACTGTTTTAATTCGTTTGCCTATATCTTGGGTTAGATATTGGCTGCTTAAAAAGCTGTGGACATTCCAACAGATGGGGGAGGAGCAAAATAAAATGCCAAGAATTTAGCCGTAAATGAAATCCTGGGAGGAAGTTGTGTACCTTGGAATCTTATTGTATTGAATCCAGAGTTACCAGGCTTCAGATTTCCTCTATCCCTGGCTCAGGGGCTGGGGGCTAGGAGATGGGGTGCGTGGGGTTAAAGGAATTGTTTTAATGACCTCACATTCCTTTTCTGTGACCCAGCAGCAGGTGTTGCTCATCCAAAGTGCTTACAAATCAGCACTTTTGAGCAGTGATGGTCAATGTAGCATTTTGACCCCTCCAAACAAGAGTGTTCCATACTTTGGTTTTCAAAACTACCATATTAGTCATTTTATATTTCTTTGAGAATTTATGAGTATAAATAGGAATGAGAAATGCTTACCCTAGATTAGTACTTACAGTTTGTTGTTGCATGTGAAATAATAAGAGACATTTATTTTAGAAATTTACTAGTATTTTAAAGTTTTTCGTATTGCTCTAAAAGAACTGAAGTCTCCCCAGAGAAGACAGAAAGTTAGAAATTACCCAGTTTAAATATCTCCATATATCTCTATTCCTGTATTCATTCTGCGAGTTGATGTAGATGGTGAAAAAATTAAATACTCATTATTGTGCATTGGAGCCTCCTAAGTGCATCAGCTGAGTGGGTTTTAAATGGGCAGAGGAACGCTCTTCATGTGAGCACCTTCACTTTCTTTGTAACCTCCTTGCTGTACAATTGACCTAAAGAAGAGCAGATTCTGTTTTTTTTAAAAAGCACAGGAAACATCTGCTGCAAGTGGATTGAGATAATATTTTCCTTCTAGGGAAAGAGGAGATACTAGAGGGCAGGGCAGAGCTGTCTGTCTCCTGCATTTACCTGCACACAAATGGCTGCTAGTAGTGATCTTAGGGATCTAAAAACCTTTCCCGCGCTCTGTAGCCACAGGGTAGGGATGCCTTGTGAAGCTTCTGTTATCAGGCATTTCTAGAGTTTGGGCCTTTCCTCATGTACTTGGCTTCCTTCTGCTGAGCTGAATTTAGCCGGGTCTAGTGTCATAAGCAGTAGTTCTTTCAAACAGCCACTTTTGAACAGTTATGTGATGGAACAAGCATTAATGTTGGCAGCATTTAAACACATTAAACGGATGCTTATGCAAATATGTACTCACCCTGGCTACTCATTCCTATGACGTGTCTGTTTAGGAATAGACACCAGAACCTGAAGTGGTAATTCTTTCATGGGGTTAATCTCGGTAGTAAAGCACTTGATTTTGTAGATCTGAGTAATACTAGCTACCATTTACTGCATACCTGCTCTGTACCATCTCTGTTTTTCAAAACAATCAGGCGAGGCAGTTGTTATTATTCCTGTTTTATAGGTGAGCTATGGAAGCTCCCTGAAGAGAAATTGAGAAATTAGTTTCTCAAGCCCTCATGGCCGGTAAGGTGCTGGACTACGTATTCAGACCTTGGTCTTTCTTTTCATGGAGCACACTGCCTGTCTTAGAACTCAGTGTGGTCAGGATACCTGCAGGATTTTTAGTCATGAAAACACTTTTCAGATTCCTCTCTGTTCCCTTTGTTCCTATTGAGATGATCAGTTGGTCTACGTGGTTTGTCTGTGTCTGTTGCTTCCCTCTTTCTTTCTTCTCATGTTTCACTGTAAGAGGAGGGGCAGGTGTGTGTGAATTGTGTGTTGCTCACAAGGGTCTGTATGTGTCTGAAGGAGGGAGGAAGGGGATCGATGCCATAGAATTTCCTCTCCTGTGCCAGTGATGGGGCTCACCGAGGCCGCTTGCTTCAGTCAAGGCTGATTGTGGTTAAAACCTTCTTGGAATATAATGCTTCCATATAAACTTCAAAAATTCTTGGCCCAGCAGACTATCCATTTTCCTTATTCCAAACTAGATTTAATGAATTGCCCAGTTGCACGGCAGTAATGCTGCCTTGCATTCTTAAAAAGTTCAGGCTGGAGATTAACAGTGCACAAAGTGGTAACAAGTTAAATGGACAGTTAAAAAGGCCCTTTATGAACTCTACAGATACATTCGTACTTTCTCTGTTTTTTGCACTTCTATCTTTTACACACCCCACTCCACCCTGCCCTGATCATGTCTTCCTAAGCAGTCTTCTAGGATAAGATCTGAGAATGCTGGAGCAAACCCAGAAGAAGAGATATGTCACCAGTTGAAAATATATAAGAGTAGTGTGGGTGTGTGAGAATAGTGACAGACAAGCTGAAGAACAGAGGGAAAGGAAGCTTGGGGAAAGTGTACAGTGTGACTGAAAGGGCTTTCAAAGCTTGCTTGGGAGAAGGGGAACGAGGAAGTGCTTGCACAGGGTGGTATAACATGAAAAGAGTAGACAGAAAGGCCCAGCTATAATAAGCACTTTTTGCTTCCCATGTTCATCAGAGAATGACCCTGCAAATTAGAAAGTGGAGAACGGTCATTATTGAGGGTGCATTAGAGCCTGAATTATGAGTTAGATGGAAAAACGACGCAGTCCTTCAGATGCCTAAGTCTACATCCTGAGTAGCGTGGGATTTTACCCATGATCTCAAGGTCCGATTATGCAACTTGTGAGGAAATTACTAGAAAAAAATGGAGATGGGTGAATGTCCTAAATAAGGGGGAACATTATTTTCTAGAAGCTAAAGACCTGAAGTAAGCTTGATGTCAGTTCCTGGCAAAGCTGTAAATGAATGATCAACCAGAGATCTTCCATGTGCTTAGGAAAGAATGTGCTGGTCACCAGGAGTCAGCATGGATACCACTCAAAAGCCTTGTCCGAACTCATTTCCTAAGTACTGCTTGCTTTTTTTTATTTTTTGAAGGAGGGTTACTAGATTATTAGATAATACAGATTCATAGTCTCACATTTCATGTGTGCTCATTTAGTTCAAATAATGCTGACAAACTATCATTTTGGGTAAATCTTGATATCAGCAAAGTATTTGAGAAAATCTCTTATAACCTTATCAGAAGGAAGTGGAAAGCTACTTAGATGCTAGAATTATGTTGATTCCCATGTTTTGAAAACGAAGCTAAAAGTTTGTTGGTTAATGAATGAGATGGTGTCCTCATGGGGGAATGCTCAGATAGGCACTGTAATTGGCCTTATTTTTCATCTGGAAAAAAACCCAAAACCCAACCCAAAAAAACCCAACAGAAAAAGGATAGCTCACTGTCAGATTTGCAGATAAGAGAAAGCTGGGAGGCACAGCTGATAAGAAAGTGGAGACACTAAAAATTCAAATCATTCTGTTGGCTTTTTATTGTAGTGTTAACTAGTATCGTTAACATAACAAGGCAAAATTTAATATTTATAAATATCAAGTTCTGAATTTATTACAGAAGTCAGTTAAACAATATGGGATAGGGAAAATGTACTTTTGAGGTAGTTGTGTGAATTTTGGAGTTTTAGCTAACCATAATATTATGAATAATATATATCTAAACAAATTTAAAAAAATGAAGGAAACAAAACCCAACTCTACAATAAGAAAAATAAAACTGAAAAAAATTTAGATGGCGTTTTCTGAATGTAATATCGATATGTGAAATACCAGTTAGGTTCCATCTTCGTCATTCATTGCAACATTTTAAGGATAAGAGTACTTGGTTCTCGGTGGCATATTTTAAGTACATTAAAAAGTTGATGTAATTTTCAGAGCATGTTGATCACAGTGTTGACTGCAGTATCTGGGTATCATGTACTAGAGCATCATGGAAAGAATTAGGAGTGTTTAATCACTAAAAGACTAAGGGAAGACATAGTGGCTGCCTTCCAATCTGAAGGTTATTTTTGAATAAGATAATTTATTTCCATTCCTAGGGAGGAATGAGAAGCAAATAATTGAGGAAAGTACAAGGAAACAAATTCAGCGCAATGCAAGGGAAAATAACAAATCAGACTAACCAGTGATGGATGGGGGACCTTGGAAAGAAATGACCATCACTTTACTCTAGTTTTGGAGCTTAAGTTGGACCTAATTATTTGCATTCTTCAAGGTCCAGTTCCAGTGTTACTACCTGTCTGAAGTCTCATTCTTTCTGCAAAATGTTCCCTTTCTCATTCCCCCCAGTACCACGCACAGTAACTGGATTACAGTGGGTGCTTAGTAAATGTTGAATGAAAGAATGGAGCTGGGTGGTGGACCATACTGGGTTCTTAGATAACAAGGCATCGAACCGCAGAACTAAGAAAAATCTATTGTATTCCCTCCACTGTGCTATTTATTTACTCCTGCTTTGAGTAGCCAACTTAAGGAGAGAATTGTTCTAAATTATATGAGAATGAAAGATTGTTAAGCTGATTATACCCAGAAAAGCATTTTTTACCTTTAATTTGAATTTTTAATCATAGATATTGCTCACGTTAAGCAAAATAACTTTGTTCACTGGAGAGTGTTTTGAAATTCTTAGAATGATCAGCAAGATATCACCTCATGAGGATTTTAGGCAACAATGAAGAAAATAATTATTTTCAATGTTGGAAGTTTAAAAAAGAAAGAAATAAAATAAATGAAAATGATGCTATCAGAGTTTTGAAAAGTTGCCTTTTTCCCAGTAGCAATAGATCTTGAGATGTAGTAGGTTGAATGCCACTGAGTAATATCCCCCTTTGTTATTGTGTTTGATTTAGGCTGATTCAAAAGTCATTGAGAAGTGGATGGATGGTGTGAAAGACTTCTTAATGAAAGAGCAGGCTGTCCAAGGAGATGCCGAAGGGCTACAAAGACAGCTTGACGAGAGCTCTGTGAGTTCTGCTGATCTAGGGAACCTGCTGTACTAAATAACATTTTCTTCTTCTTCTTTATTATTTGCTGCTCTTATTAAAATTGTAAGAATATGACATGACAATAAACCTAGATAAAATATCTTTCATCATAAACTTTTTTTTGACTTTATAGCTAGTCAACAAATGACTGACTTTTCATATTTCTGTTTTTGGCCATGGTTATAGAATTTAAAAAAATTTTTATTTCATATTGGAGCATAGTTGATTAATAATATTGTGTTAGTTTCAGGTGTACATCAAAGCGATTCAGTTATACATATACATATATCTGTTCTTTTTCACATTAAATTTTGGGTGTAGAACATAAGAGCAATTTTAGTTCATTAGTAGCTGCTGTTTTTTTTTCTTTTGCGGCATGTGGTCCTCTCACTGTTGTGGCCTCTCCCGTTGCGGAGCACAGGCTCCGGACGCGCAGGCTCAGCGACCATGGCTCACGGCCCAGCCGCTCCGCGGCATGTGGGATCTTCCCAGACCGGGGCACAAACCCGCGTCTCCTGAATCGGCAGGCAGACTCTCAACCACTGCGCCACCAGGGAAGCCCAGTAGCTGCTGTTTTATGTACGGTGACAATCTTAGTGTCATAATTACCAGTTGTATATCGCTCTTATTGTGCCACATGGTGAGGCTTTAAGAAAAACATATTTTACAAGTGAAGTTTGCCAGTAATACTTCTTGCATTTTATATTTGTTGAAATCATTAGGCTTCTCTAAATTAATTAAAATACTATTCCCTGCTGAGAGTCAAGTATTTCCAACCTAATTTGGTAGATGGCTATATGAAACATCCAGGTGAAATGAATTTCTTAAGACAATATTTTTTAAGTAGTTAAAAGTCCTGACTCCCAAGCAGTCTGTTCTTAAAATATTTGCAGGGATACAGGCAGACAAACTGTAATAATGGCATCTACTTATATAGGCATGAACCCAACAAGGGCTTATGTTATGTTTTCAGGCATTTGTTAATGAAATAGAAACAATTGAATCATCTCTGAAAGACATGAAAGAAATAGAAGCTAATCTTCGAAGCTCTCCAGTTGCTGGAATCAAAACCTGGATGCAAACAAAACTAGCTGACTACCAAACACAACTGGAGAAATGTAGCAAAGAGGTGAGTTTTTAAACTTCACTGCCTGTGGTTTTCAAGAGGTAGATAGTGGCTTCTCTTGACAGAGTAAACTGATGTTATAGCCCATCCAGTTTGAAAGACTGTGGTCTAGAATAACTACAGCATGGGTGGCAGGCTGGGGCCAGAATTGGGTCATGTTTTTTTAATGAAGGGAGGGTGCTCTTGTACCTTTGGCCCCTGGGTGGGAATGAGCTTGACATATTCAATAAAGAACAAGAAAGTTGTAGCTGGAATAGAATGAAGGAAGGAGTTAGCAGGTTGGAGAATGGGAAGATTCGAGGTCAGAAGGTAGGTAGAGATGGACTGTATATGGCCTTTGAAGCATAGATTTTGACTTTTATTTCAAGTATGATTTTACATAGAAGGCAGAGTCATTTGAGCAAGGAATTGATACATGATAGATCTTTTAAGATCACCCTGGCTTCCATGTGGATAATTTGCTCTGGGAAAGCAAGAATAAAAATGGGGAGAATACTTAAAGGTTATTGTAGCCTTGGGGAGAGAGAGGATGGCCCCTTGGACTAGGGAGATAGTGGTGGAAGTCATGAGAAATGTTGGGTTGCACTATATTTTGAAAGTGGAGCTGGGAGTCTAGTAATGGATTAGATATGTGATATGAGGAAAAGTGAATAGTTAATGACAGCTCAGGACTTTTGCAAAGCTTCCACTTTGTGTGAATTGTGGTGCTATTTACTGAAATGGTGAAGACTCAAGGAGAGGCTTTTGTGGGAGCAGGTGAAGTGATGCTTTCCATACTGAAAGGATTAAATTCAAGATTACGAGACATGCAAATGAGGTCTCTAGCACTTACCGCTGGCCAAGGATGCTAAGAAGGAAAGGTCAGCCAGAGGGGAAGTGCCAGGAGAGCGTGAGGCCCCAGTAGCCAAGTGGGGAGAGCTTTTCACAGTGCTCAATGCCGAGGACTGCTGAGACTAATCAGAACTGGAAAGCAAGCTTTAGACTTGACAAGATGATCGCTTTTATGGACTTTGAGAAAAGTGGTTCCAGTGGAGTGGTGGGAAAGAAAGTCACATTGGAGAATGTTGAGGAGAGGAAAGCAAATGAAGTACTGGGGCAAGTGTAACCAACCTTGAGAATTTCTCTATTCAAGGGAGCCGAGAAATGGGGTAGGTGTTGGAAGGGACATGGGGATCCAAAGAGCTATTTTTGTAATTTTTAAAAATAAGGGGTATTACTGGAAGTTTGCATGCCGAAAAGGACTTCACTTAGAAAGAGAAAATGATGCAGAAGAAATTGAGAGAAGATAATTGCTGAAGCAAAGTCTATGATTAGGCAAGAGGGGATGAGGTCCACCCTCTAAGTGAAAGAATTGCTATTAGGTAGTCCCTCTGTGGTAATGAAGGGAAGGCAACTATGTGTACAGTGGGAATATGATGTAGTTGTCTTCTGATTGCTTTTGTTTTGTTAGTGAAGTAATAGTGAGGTTGCATACAGCTGAAGTGAGTGAGAAAGGGGTAAAAAACAAGAGGAGAAAATGTGAAATGCAGGAATACCCCACAGACAGTTGTGTAGATAGTACCTAGCTCTTAATACAATGTTTTTTGTTTAATGTTGATACACGAAAATTTTATATTTGCATCCCCGAGTATTTTATTTTGTTTGCCCCCCAAATTCCTTATTTTGAACAAGTTCAAATTTAAAGAAAAGTTGAAATAATGGTTGAGAGAACGGCCATAAGCCATTCCTAAATTTGCCAGTTGTTAGTGTTTTGCCCCATTTGCCTTTTCTCTCTCTCCTCCTTCTCTCTTTACATACATACATACACACACAGGCACACACGCACATACCTTTTTTTTTGTTATATATGTAGTTTTGATAGGAAGTCGAAAATATTATGACATTTCACTCCTAAATACTTCAGCTTGCTTCTTCCATGAATGAGGACAATCTTCTACAAAACTGCAGTATCATTGTCACACTTAAGAAAATACTTTCATAATGTCATCTTATATTATAGCCAAATTCAAACTCCTTTAAGTGTGCTATAATTTGATGACATGTGCTTGAAAGAGCTGGGGTTTTTTTAGGAAGTAAATAAGGAAACTGGTTTGGAAGTGACAGTGAAGAGCAAGAAAGACAATAGCTAGATGGGTAGATAGATGCTTAGGTACATGTAGATATTTAGATCTGTGTATCTGTTTATCTACATATATACATACATACACATATGACAACATAGAATTAATTTTGGATTATTATTGTTTCAAAGTATGGGAATAAATACATGGGGAATTTTTAAGTGTCTTCAGCAAGGAGGCAGCCACCTGCTATGTAATTATCTAAAGCAGTTCTAGACTATTTTATATCATTGAGTAGTAAAAGGTTGAAGAAATTTTGGACATAGTGTTGCCAAATTTTTACTTTTCTAAGAAAGGATAGATATATAAAATCAACAAATAAAAACAGTCTATTATATGCATGATATCATGAAAGGAAAAACATCTTAATGCCAAAATGTAGAAAGTATGTAATCTCAGATAATTAATGATAATTTTCAGCTTTTCTTTTTTTGAAAAGTTTGCTACAGTGTCTTTATTCTTCTCACTTCTCTGTGGATCCATGAATATTATATAACTGACTAGTGTTTGGAAACTACTAGTAAAAAGAATTTTGGGGAAGTGGGGCCCTGAAATCTGTATTTTTTAAAAAAGTCCACTAGATCAACAAGACTTGGGAAGCAGGGCTGTGTATATTGCTGGCAGTAGACTCTCTGAGTGCCATGTGGGGCAGTGAAATCCAAGCTCCTATTTATTTAGTGCCTGTCTATTTTTATGACTGTGATCCTGTTTGGAGAGTGAAACAGGAGGGCCACTAAGTGTTCCCCCTTACTCTCGAGAGAGCCATCCTATTCCTGAACTGCCCTTTTGTCACCATCAGTGTCACAGCCAAGCAAGCCCTGGCAGGGTGACCACTACTGCGAGATCTCATTTGGGTGGGAGGTTGAAGAGTGAAGTGAGCCCTGGATGATCTGTGTGGTATGATATCTTCTCCCACAGAAGTCAGTGTGTGGTTAGAGGGATCTTTCTGAAAGATATTTTTAGGCTTCTTAAAATAGTTAAAAAAGCTATTGAACCAGATTCAGACAAATACCTATTTTCTAATGTAACTTTTTTGTATCTGTGTGGAATATACAAGTACAGTAGATTATCAAAACCAAAATTTTGTAAAGCAGTGTTGTATCAACATTTTTGATAGCAATCTTCTCTGCTTTTAAAAAGTGCAGTCTTAATGGGGAATCCTGTTAAAAAGGAAAAAATGGACATTTTGGTTGCTTCAGGGTTTTTTTCCCCATAAATAAGGTTATAGTAGATTTCCTTGAAATATATGCTTTTATGGATGTAGGTTAGAGTCCTTCAGTTGAGTATTACTCTGTCAACAGTTATGCATTTTCAGAATTATAATAGGTATTTCCAGATTAATGTCCAAAATGTGATACCAAATCCCAGTTATAATTATTGTTTTCATTACTGCTTATATTCCACAGCATCAGCACAAAATGTATACAGAGTTTCATCTGAATTTTAAACCTTAAGACTCTTTGTGGAAAGTTATTACTGTGTCTTTTGATATTAGAAACTAGAAGCTGACATTTAACTTACCAGGATTTGTTTATTCGAGTGAATGGCTTTTCCTTCCTAGATTACTCTTCAAAAAAATAGGTTGTCTGAAAGTCAGGAAAAAGTGGTGAACCTGAAAAAAGACTTGGCAGAGATGCAGGAATGGATGGCCCAAGCAGAAGAAGACTACCTGGAGAGGGATTTTGAATACAAGTCACCAGAAGAACTTGGGAGTGCTGTGGAGGAAATGAAGGTGAGGCTGGACAGTCAGGGTCAAGAGGCTTTCTATCTCCCTTCCTCCCTTTAAAATCAATCCATCAGTCAGTCATCTACCTAGCTGTAAGGCCTGATAATGTACATATAATCTTTCACAGTAAGATTTCAAGTTACAAAAAAAACAACAACAAAAAAAGGAGGGTCAGCTGCCATGATTTTGGTAGGGCTAGGAAGCTGAGAGTCCACGTGCTAACTTGGCCCGTGAGTTGAGTCTTGAGGGCCCCTGCGAAAACGTCTTACATTAGGACCTTGGTGAGCCACAGTGAGTGACTCAGAAATTTTGTGGCAGCAATTATATTCACAATGTTGTGCAACCATCACCACTATCTATTTCCAGAAATTTTCAGGAAGAATTATTTTTTGTAAAGAACAAGAGAGACTTCCCAATTAGGTTGGGGTTTATCTTTATTTCACCAGCTGTAGTCTTCCAGCTAATACATGGGGCACACATGAATACCAAAATTTTGTTGGAGCAGGTGAGAGGAGCATTAGGAATGTCGTCAAGGGATTTAATATCAGTTGGGTTCACAGGATGTATTTGCTGTAAACTTATATTTCTGTGTCAGTAGTCTTGCACACTCTCTTTTTTTATATAATAAAAGAACGGGACATCATTCCCAGTTTTCCAACACTGCTTCAAGTGTCCTTCAGTGTCGAAGCCAAAGGAGATAGTGTCTTAAAAGCGACTTTTAAAAAAATAAGAGTTGCAACTTGCCTACAAGTATAACAAAAGCAAACATCTGTGCAGATATTTTTTAAAAGGATTGTTTTTCACCAATACATTATTGTGTATGAGTCAAAATAAATAAAAAGGACTTTTATTGTAGTATTTTCACAGAAACACTTTGTTTTAGTGTAGCTTTCCTTGAAACTTTAAAAATATTCAGTATATAAGGTATTTTAAAGGTAGCCTACCATGTTAAGAACCATGTTATTTGCACTATTGACATTGTAGTTCTGTGGGGTTTTTTTGTTGTTGTTCTTGGTTTTTTTTTTAAGGTCACTAGGAATGAGAATTAAGAAAAACGAGATTAAAACTCTTGATTGGGCAACATTTTATTTTTATTCTGCCAAACAACCATTAGGATTTTAAGAAAACCACTACACTTAATTATTTTATCCCAACCTAGAGAAATTTAAAATCATTAAGTAGTAAAGAAAGCTACAAGAGAAAGTGAAAGGCTGTTTGAGGTTGATTTTCCTGAGTATGAGACTTCATCAAGCATGGAAGGAGAGTCAGGCAGGAAGCTACTTTTAGATCAGATCTTCCCAGTATAACTTTGTCATCTTTGAAATGCTGTTAATTATCAGAAGAAAATATGTTTATATTATTTTTAAAGAATACTTCTACCATGGTGCACTTCCATTTTTGCTCGACTTCCAGTGATCAATTAAAATTAATTCACTTAATTCTTATTATGGACCCAGACTTTGAAAGTACTTCCTGTCAGTACACATAATTTGGGATAACTTAGGTGTTAACAGTGCTGTTATTAAATGAAAATGTCTGCATGGGGACTGTGTACATTGGGATATATAATGAGTGAAATTTTGTAGTTAGCATTCTTATTTCGCAAGCACTCTCCGTAGGGATTACCTCATAATGTTCAGATTAGGTAGTTAGAATCATCTGGATGTTTTAATTTTGGCTCAGTTATTTTTTGAAAAAGAAAGAAATTGGTTCCTGAGACAGGGGGCCAGTTTTCAAGTTCATTCTGTCTTGGAACAGAGGGCGAAAGAGGATGTGTTGCAGAAGGAGGTGAGAGTGAAGATTCTCAAGGACAACATCAAGTTATTAGCTGCAAAAGTGCCCTCTGGTGGCCAGGAATTGACGTCTGAGCTGAATGTTGTGCTGGAGAATTACCAACTTCTCTGTAATAGAATTCGCGGAAAGTGCCACACGCTGGAGGTATGGTGTTTTTTCACTGATGCATTTCTGAGGTTCACACTCTGTAATGTACTGGCTGCTTCCATATCTTGGGAAAAAACCTCCATTTTTCTTTTCAAATACTAGAGCATAAAAGAAAAGTAGTTCTTTCATGATTGAGATAATAATAACAGTAGTAGTAATTATTAGATAATAATTTAGGTAATAGGTTGATAAAAATGAAACAGAGAAAAGAAAACTGGAGAGCAAGATCTGCCTTCAGTTAGTGGAACTTTCTTGGAAAAGTAGTTTCTTAGCTTTAGACATTTATTACGTGTGAAATCAAGGTTTTCAAGGTTTTTATATTACAGATGATCTGTAGAGTCTGTTCCAGTCCTAAAATTCTAAGACATATACTGTGAGTAACTCCTTTTTTTTTTTTTTTGCCTGGTTAGTGCACAGAGATGAATTGAGGTTTCTGTTTTAGAGCGCTGTCTAAAATTATAGGTTTTATTTAGAGTGAAAGAAAGACCAACTTGAATTTGCTGGTATTTTGCTGGACCATTTCCCCTACCCTGGCCATAGGATTTAAGATGTAGATGATTCTATGAGGTTTTTTTAAAATAAGATTAAGTTTTTGATTGTTTGCTTTTATATTAGTGTGACATTTGTCACATCTTATTGAAAAGACTTAAGAAGCCCTTCAGTTGATAGCAATTTAAATTCAGTTCAACCTAAAACAAATGATGGCATTGTGATGAATCCTAAAATGGTAATCACAACTGCAGTATTTAAACTAAATTCACTCATTACTCATTTGTTCTGAATCTATAAAATAAGTGTAATTTGGATTAGTTAATAAGAAAGCTACAAGTCAACAAAGCCTCATTCTTTAATATTAAGATATTGCCTAACTTAAAACACCTGAGGTTACTCATTTGCGAATTTAACATTCTGTGAACATAATATGTATCATTATGTATGGCTAATCTTAAGTCCCAGTAGATGATCCTGGAATTGAATTCTACTACAGTCTTGTCCATGTTTTCTTCTCTGCCTTAATCACCCATGATTTTGCTGTTTTTTTGGTTTGTTTATTTTCCTGTCTATTATAAGCCAAAGTAACTACTCACAATATGTTTAAATAATGGAGTCCCCAGGTTATCCCAAGCTAACAAGAGACCACCATGAATTCTGTGTCATTTCTTCACACTGTCTTTATGACCCAGAGGTGACAGTTTGAGAATGAGGAATGAAATATTTCAAGGTTTTAGTATTGCTTGCAGAATTACTTTAAGAATTATTTTGGAATTAGTTTGAGAGAAGAAAAGGAAAAGTGTAAGAAAACAAAGTAGATAAAAGAGAAAATATGACACCTTGATGCCTTTGAAAGGGGAAGTGATAAGAAGAAAAAAGATTTCACAGTGGAAGCATTCTTAAAATTATGTGAGGGATTACCAAGAGATCTTGGATAGAAACAGTCCAAATTTCTAAATTAGAGTAAGGATGCCTTTCTTCCAAAGAGTCCAACTTTATTACCTTGATTATTTCTAGATTCCTTTAAAATGTTTTAAATCATGAAATATTTAAAACTTATAGAAGAGTACAGATGATATTATTAACACCCATATACATATCCCTCAGCTATAACTAATGTTACATTTTGCCATATTTTTCCAGATCTTCTTTTTTCAAATAAAATTAATTGACATTACAGAACCCGTTGCCTCTTTCCCCATCTCATACCATCTCTTGATCCCTCTCTTAAAGTAATCATTATCTAGAAAGTGATGTATAATCATCCCAAACATGTTTGTATATTTTTAATATATACACTTATGTTTCAGTTATTAATTGCTGTGTAACAAACCTTGCCGAAATGTAATGGCTTACAAAAACAACCATTTATTATTTTTCATGATGCTATGGGTTGATTTGGCTTAGCTGCATGGCTCTTCTGCTCCGTGTGGTTTATGGATATTCCACTCAGGTCCACTCTCATCCACCAGGTCCCCTTCCACGTGGCCTCTCAGGTTTATGGCTTCTCTACAGCATGGCAGCTGGCTTTTAAGAGGGAGAAAGCAGAAGCTGCCAGTTCTCTTAAAGGCTAGGTCTGCACTTTGACACAGCATCATCTCTGTAGCCTTCTTTTGCTCTAAGCAAGTCACAAGGCCAGCCCACATTCAGGGGAGGAGAAGACAATTTCACCACTTCACGGGAGTAGCTGTACTAAATTTGTGGCTATTGTTAATCCAGCATAGTTCACTCTCTGGTCATAAGTTAGTTACAGTCCTTCCACATGCAAAATACTCTTACACTCTCCCAGGGACTCCTAAGGTCTTATTCAGTACAGCATCAAGCTCAAAATCCAGTATCATGCAATCTATATCAGGTGCAAATGCAAATGTGGTTCCTTGGAACAGTTTTCTTCAGGTGCAGGTGTGTGGGTGTGACACCTCTCCATCTGGCGACCTGGGCACTAAAAAGATAAGTTATCTGAACCTCATATACCCAACACAGTGGTGAGATAGGTACAGGAAAACCTCAGTGGACACTCCCATTCAAAAAAGTTGGGGCAGTGGAAGGTAAAAAGAGCAGGCACTGGCATTAGTGACTCTGAAATCTAATGCTAGTAGTTCTGAAATCTAGCCAGACACGTGTAGTCAGGGCTCCTACTCTCGAGCCAGGGACTGTTGCTTGATTAGGGGCCAGTCCTGCTTCTTGTGAGAGCTTCTCTGTAAGCCATCCCTTCCTTCCCATAAGAAATAGAGCTCTGCTTGCAGCTGAGTAGATTTCTCAGCCTGCTTTCTGCCTATAGAAATTTGGGGGACCAGACACCTCTTTTCCCTTTTAGTCTTAGCCAGGGGTCGGCAGATTACAGCCTGTGGGTCAAATCTGTTTTGTGGCCTGTTTCTGTATGGCCCAGGAGCTAAAAATTGTTTGTATATTTTTAATTTTTAAAGAGTTGTTAAAAACAGAGCAACACACACACACACACACACACACAGAAAAAATAAAGAAGAATCTGTGACAGAGACCAGATGTGGCCTGTAAAACCTAAAATATTTACTCTCTGGCCTTTTATAGAAAAAATTGCTGACCCCTGACCTGGTAAGTATTCCTCATATGGGGTGTATGCTACTAGAATGTGTCCTCTGAGCCAGTGGATCTGAAAGAGGACCAACCCAGTAGGCTCCATGCTGAACTCTGTCTTCTAAATTTATCCGTCAGATAGGCTCCTCCCATGGGGTTTGTTTCTCCCATAATTTTGCTCTTAGGAATTGGAGGATGAATCATACCCCAGCCCCCCAACTCCCCACAGGAATGAGAAATAAGTGACTACAACTAATGCAGCAATTATAGTAAAATTCCAATTTGGGTAAAAAGTTGCTCTGTTCGTATATAGACGTGTTCATATGAATTTAGAAAGAAGTTGGAAAGAGTCTGCATCAAATGGTTACACCCATTAGCTCTGAGCTGGAATAGGGTGGACCCAGGGAACCAATTTCGTATATAGCTGTTAAAAAGCATTGCAAGTCTGAGTATTTTTTTAACCTTTCTATTTAAAAACAAACTAATAATGTTTCCCTCCTGGTTTCTTCTACTAATTATATAGTTTTATTTTTGGCATTTAAACAGAGCCTTGGAATTTATCTTGGTGAAGCAGTCTGCTACCTCCCTCCAGTTGGCCTAATACAGTTAATCGAAGAATTCGATTTGATTTCACTTATTTGAAATACCAGCTACATCAGTTTCTAAAAGCCCATTTATACCTGTACCTAAACGAAATTATTCTTGACTAGACAGAATGTGCAGCAGTAGAGATGCATTGTGTCTCTAAATGGCTTCTTATCTTGTCTAACTGTTACCTGCCTGTTTAGGAGGTCTGGTCTTGTTGGATTGAACTGCTTCACTATTTGGATCTTGAGACTACCTGGCTAAACACTTTGGAAGAGCGGATGAAGAGCACAGAGGCCCTGCCTGAGAAGACAGATGCTGTCAGCGAAGCCCTGGAGGTGGGAGCCCGCGTTCTGGGTGGTTATTTTTGTTGCAATGAGGCTGAATGAGTATTCAAACAAGGAACATAATGCCTTATGCCAGCAAATACTTTCGCTTCGTTGGTAGTTTTCAGTGTAACTTGTGTTTTCTTCCATTGCCTGAAGTATTTATAACATCATGTATATTTGGGTTATTGGTGACCCACTAAACTCAGCCTTATGAGGTGGTTAGTTGTTTGCTAATTAGTACATTTTAGACTTCATAAAGCGCTCTAGTGATTTTCCAGATTGTTTTTACCAGTCCCTGGATAAAACTCTGCCTTATGTTATTAGGACAATGCTCTCTTGTTTCTTCATAAAGTTACTTTTGCTCATTAGACAAGGCAACGACTGTGTTTACAGTGGCTTCTATTCTGTTGTCTTCAGATGTGAAAATTGGAGGACAGGCTGGAGAAGGCAGTGTTGGAGGCCTGGAATCCTGTCCCCAAGCCTGAACTTGAGTTCCTTGAGGGCAAGAAATGTGCCTGAATTTTTTGTTGTTCCCCAGTTAGTTCCCCAGCACAGCCTGTGGCACATGATAACTTAATAACTGTTTCTTAAGTGGATTAAAGTGTGAGAAGAATAGATTTTCTTAAAAAAAAAAAAGAAGAGGAAGATGGTAGCTGTGCTTTTAAAACTGTAAGACTAGGATGTAGTAATTAAGTAGATGACTGGATTAAAGTTCAGAAATAAGTCAAATGTGGTACCTAAATTCCAGGAGCCAGATGCTTTTCTGGAGAAAAGATGTCATTTCTCAAATAAAATAGCAGAGTGAGAGATTCAGAGTATTAAAAAAATGTTTTGAAAGATTATTTTAAAAACACATACTTTCCTAACATGAGAGTTAATACATGTACATTCTAGAAATATGGAAAATGGAGAAAAGTATAAAGTGTAAGATAACACTTTAAAACATTTTATTGTTCTTCTTCCGAATTACTATTTTTATGTATATATGCTGGGAGGTAGTACTTTATAGTAACTGGGTCAAAGGCTTTGGAATCACCAAGTCTTTGGAGCCAAGTTAGAATCTTAGCTCTTCTTTTTACTGTGTGTGTGTTGGCAAATTACTTACCTTCTCTGAGCTTCAGTTATCCTATCTGTAATATGGGAATAATATGTAGCCATATGGTTAAATTTATGTATATATAAAGTGTGTATATAAAACAGTGCCTTGAATTTTATATATGCTATAGAAACTTTTTAGTAATATAATCAATAACAGTTTGAAATTCTTTTATTTGTATAGTATTGTTTTTTGCTTTTAAACTTTGTATCATACCATGAACATTTTCCCATGTAATTAATAATTATTGAAATTATTTTTATGGAATTGTCATATATTATCATTCATGCTGAGTTCTCAATTTTATGTGTTTATTAATACCATGAGGGGCATTTTTGTGAAATAATCTTTTTTAAAATTTATTTTATTTTATTTATTTATTTATTGGCTGCGTTGGGTCTTCGTTGCTGTGTGCGGGCTTTCTCTAGTTGCAGCGAGTGGAGCTACTCTTTGTTGCAGTGCGTGGGCTTCTCATTGTGGTGGCTTCTCTTGTTGCAGAGCATGGGCTCTAGGCACGCGGGCTTCAGTAATTGTGGCACAAGGGCTCGGTAGTTGTGGTGCACAGGCTTAGTTGCTCTGCGGCATGTGGGATCTTCCTGGACCAGGGCTCGAACCTGTGTCCCCTGCATTGGCAGGCGGATTCTTAACCACTGCGCCACCAAGGGAAGTCCCTGAATTAAACATTTTTAATCTTGTTCCTTAAGTAGATTTCTAGAAAATGGAATTACTGGTTTTAAATAAAACGAACATTTTTAGAATCCTTGATTCACTTTGCCTTGGTAAATGCATTATTTTTTGCACCTGTCCCTGTTCAGTCTCTAGAATCTGTTTTGCGACATCCAGCGGACAATCGCACCCAGATTCGGGAACTTGGCCAGACTCTGATCGATGGAGGGATCCTCGATGATATCATCAGTGAGAAACTGGAGGTGTTCAACAGTCGATATGAAGAGCTGAGTCACCTGGTAAGAACCGGGCCATGCGTAAGTGTCGATTAGATATTTATGATATGGAGCGGACCTCAGGAACTTATACCTAGGGGAAAAGTTGGTAACCAACAGGGGTGTTGAGGGCATTGAAATACTAGGTGGGGAAGAGCAGACCTTACACTTATATTATAATGCAGGCAGAACTCGATGATTTAAAAATTTGTCTTTGAGATTGTTTCTACTTATGAACTATCTAATTTCCTTTAAGGAACATATTATAGGTGTATATAAGAATAATGACTCATATTATCCTAGTAAATATTAGAGCCATCAGAGTTTGATATAAGCTGCTATTATAAAATACCAGAGTCTCTTAGATACATACTCAGAATGTATCACAACATGCATGTCCATATCAGTAAGTAGAGAAAGGAGATTGTTTTTATAGGAGAGTTGGGTGGATATTAGAAGCTTTCGAACACATATTAAAAAGTAACTATTGATGTTTAGATCATGAATAGCATCAAACTTAACCCAAAAGTTCAATAAATAGTGGCTCAACACTATGCACATCTGTAGAACTTCTTTAAACTTTGCAAAAAGAGAGATTTCCATGTTCACTCTACTCATAGATGTTTCTGTTATATTTTATATTCTTGTTTATAGATTTATTGCTGAGTCCTAAAAATACCCTAAATTTGTAATAAATGGCATATTTTTATTCTCGCCTTTATTTTAATATGGTACATAGGAAATCTTTACATTTTTCCCTTTTTATTGAAGTCTAATTGAAATATAACATTGTATTATATGTTATATGTAATATAACGTTTTGTTTTTGTGATTTTTTTAGATTCCACATATAAGTGAGGTCATACAGCATTTGTCCTTCTCTCTTATTTCACTTAGAATAGTGCCCTTAAGGGTTTTTTTGTATTTTGTCACTTTATATAGAAAGAAGTAAAAATTAGTAATTTCCTGCAAGATGCGTAAGATACTAGAAGGACCTTTTCACTTTTATCATTGCTAATTATTATTTATTGATAATGCAGGACAAAGTCTTAGAGTAGTGCTCTTATAGTATGTTGCTTTTCTTGGTGGTTAGAACATAAGGGTTTTCTTATATTCAGCTGTTTATATTTGTGCTGAGCGACTAATGGGTAAATTTTTCCCCCTGTAGGCAGAGAGCAAGCAGATTTCTTTGGAAAAGCAACTCCAGGTCCTGCGTGAAACTGACCACATGCTTCAGGTCTTGCAGGAGAGCTTGGGGGAGTTGGACAAGCAGCTCACAACGTACTTGACCGACAGGATAGATGCCTTCCAAGTTCCTCAGGAAGCCCAGGTATTGCCATGGATGTGAGGGCAGTAAGGTCGTAAAGAGAGCATGTGTAATCGCTTCCTCACCTGCAAGGGCACCAGCTCCTTCTGCCATCCCAACCGAGAGTCAGTGAGAAAGGCCGGCCTTACTTACAGGGCAGCATGTGGGTTTGGGGGTTCTCAGGGTTTTTATGTGAGATAATGGCAAATGATCACGATTTAAAAATTATAATTTTCTTAGCTATGAAACTGGGGAAATTCCCTCTTTATAAATAAGTGGCGAACATTTGAAGTGACAAATACAAAGACCTTTGTGCACAGCACACAGCAGTCCTACGATACAGATGGCCCATATTATTATTATCGCACACTTATTAAAGCATGGATAGGGGTCAATATATTCTTATCTGTTGTATGACTCTATGAAACTTAAAAAAAAAAAAAACAGACATTCTCTCCCTTTTCTAATCTCTTTGTAGAAAATCCAAGCGGAGATCTCAGCCCACGAGCTAACCCTAGAGGAGCTGAGAAGAAACACACGTTCTCAGCCTCCGACCTCCCCAGAAGGCCGGACTGCCAGAGGAGGAAGTCAGATGGATGTGCTGCAGGTGAAGGGGGAGGGCAGCTTCCTTTTACTTTTCAGCCTGTTGGGCATAAAAAGAAAATGAGAAAGAGCTGACGACTTGGATGCCTTTGGTCTTCTCTGTGATGTAAAGAGTTGGATGGGAGTGATGTGTTGAAGGTGCACTGGAAACTATTGGATCTGAGTTTTCTAGTTGAGTTGAGAAGATAGAGCAATCTAGATTTAGATGTTTGCTTTGTATAGGTTTTTCCCTTGACGCAGAGCCTCCATCTGTACTGGTATGGCTGGTACACTGGGCAGGCTGAGTGCATGGGATGCAGTACCACTTAGCCCCTCAATGGGGGATGCAGACTGACCTTCACTCTGACCTTGTGATGAAGGGCATTGTGAGTTCTAGGTTCTTGAATTGTGTTTTAAAAACAGGTAAGAAAATTAATGCAGTTTTAATTCCAGCAAGGCTAGCTTAGCCTTTCATTTTATCTCAGACTGAGACACTGAGTGTCAAGTAATTCAGGACACTGGGCTGTGCAGTCCCCCAAGGTGACTGGGCAACCTCACTAAGTTCCTTTAAAGAATGTTTTTATTGTTACTTTATTTTACAGCCTTCTAGCAGTATGTGTTATGCTAATATTGTCTGCTGAGAAAGATTATCATTCTGATGTGAATTGCTTATTATTTTCATTTCTGCAAACAGAGGAAACTTCGAGAGGTGTCCACAAAGTTCCAGCTTTTCCAGAAACCTGCTAACTTTGAACAGCGCATGCTTGACTGCAAGCGTGTGTTGGATGGTGTGAAAGCAGAACTTCATGTTCTGGATGTGAAGGATGTGGACCCTGATGTCATACAGACCCACCTGGACAAGTGTATGGTGAGGCCATTGGGTGGTTAATGTGTCCAGTGGGTTTTCCCGTCAGTGATATGGCTTCATCTAGCGCTTATGTACATGGTTTGTTCAATAATTGTCAGTCTAAAGTGTGCTAAGAATAGGAATAAATGATGAAAAATAGGTTAAAAAATTAGAAGTGTGGTCCTTTCCTCCCAGGAATTTAGAAGAGATAGGAGAGAGATAGCCTGCAGAGAGTAAAATCAATTAGTACAGTGTAATGATAAGGAAACTAGAATAAACAAGTGTATAACATGGCTACAAAAAAATGAAGAAAATACATCTTAATCACAGGATGAAGTTAGGGAGGGCTTTGGCAGGATGTGACTAATAAGCTAAATTTTAAAGGATAGATTTGAGTTAGCTAGACGAACCATACTTAGAATGGATGTCAGGAATATTGCAATATACGACACGTGTTCGCAAGGAAAGTAAAATTTTAAATTATAAAGTTTAAACCTAAAGCGTGAAAGAAGAAATTATACTTAGAATGGATGTCAGGAATATTATAGCATAAAAAACCATCCTCTAGGAAAATAAAATTTTAAATCAAAGTTTAAACCTAGAATGTAAAAGAAGAAATTATTTAAAAGGCCTTATTACTGTTTTAGTCTTGAACTTTAAAATTCAATTGCATAGAAATTTAAAAATAACGTGGCCAAGCATGTTCAATCGTAGAACTAGTGTTCTGCTTGGAAAGAATCATGAAAAAACTGAACATGACACAAGTTAAGCTAAGAAAAGTCTGGGAAGAGTTCTTTGTGCTTTTCAAAATTGCAGTCTCCACATGTCTGTTGCATACTGAAGGTTGTTTGATTACTTGAAAGCTTGAATGGGTGGAAGAATGAAAAAATAGGATGAATTTTTATATATAATACGTGCGCACGTGCACGTATGAATGTAAATATTTATTTACTGAGATATAGAGATCAACAGAGCAAGCACTGTCCTTGACTTTGTGTAACTTAGTCCAATGGTCTGTTATTATGTGACAGTGCCACATGAGGTGTTTCACGTCAAGATTATGATGCATAGAGATAAGAGAACCTGCCCAGAATACAGCTTTTTAGTTTTAAAGTAACAAGGATGAGGGCAGCTCTGAATTTGACCTACATAACTTCGACTTCCTGTGGTTATATACATCTTGATGTATTTAGTTTTTATATGTCTTTTCATTGTATAATCAATATGTACTCATTGTGGTAGACTTGGTACTTCAGAGAATTGTAAGAAAAAAAATGAATCTTAATACTTCCAAATGCCAACAGCCAGAAATAGCCAGTGTTGCCTTTTTTCTTGTAATAGCATTTAGGGTTTTAAAAAATGTAATTTAAAAAGTGTTAGACATTCAGGTTTTAGTCCTAACATTTTCCCATTTTATGTGGGAAATATGTTCGTATTATCAAGTACTTTCATAAACCTTTAAGATACATGTTTGAGTTTTTTTCTTTTTTAATAAAACAAGTATAACCTCTGTGAGTGTGTTTTCTTATCTGATTTTAAAAAGTCATTACAGCCTTGATTTCATTTTACTCATCCTTTGAACCAGATCTGGGAAAGATAAAGCCCTTTGATCTCCATAGTTAGTTCTTAGCTGTCAATCTTTGTAAGCCATGTTCTGAAATGGTTCCAGCTGGCATGTTTTCACTAATATGTAAAATTTGTCATCTTTATTTTTAAGAAACTCTATAAAATTTTGAGTGAAGTCAAGCTTGAAGTGGAGACTGTAATCAAAACAGGAAGGCACATTGTCCAGAAGCAGCAAACTGACAACCCCAAGGGGATGGATGAGCAGCTGACTTCTCTGAAGGTTCTCTACAATGACCTGGGTGCCCAGGTGAGCAGGGCAAGTGCACTGCCCGCCTCTTAACATTTCACTTCTGGGAGAAAGCATATTTGAAATTTATGGCATTAATAATATATGTTTTCATTTATGACAATAATTTTTATTATATTTCTTTAAATGTATGTGTTACTATTGCAATGACGAATAGTTACACAGAAATGTATTTTTAATATTTAATCCAGGTTAATTTCTGTGTTTTCAATGGCTACTGACTTTTCATAAGTTCTTCTAAGGAAACTCTACAAATAATAGTCTCTGTATAAACTCAAGTTATTGGTCCTTGGATTTCTAGATTGAATAATCTACTGAGAAATGTTAAAAACATTAGGACTCTTAATAAATAGTGATAGGAAGTTCACATTAATCTATCAGGATTTAAAATCCTTTCAAGAAATATCTATAATTCGGGCATTTTAGTGAATTCATGGGGAAGTTGTCAGGCCCTTTACTGTGAGTGACCAACTGGATCCAATAGGCTTAACATCTTCTCTTATTGAGACTCTCTGCCCTGAAACCAGAGAAGCAAAAACAAAATAAAACAAAAAAAGAAACAAATAAAAAATGTGTGGAAGTGAAACCTTCTCATCAATATTGAAAAGCTGTATTAGGTAATACATTAGACCCTTCTTTGGTTATTAAATATTAATGAAGTTTCTACATAAGCCCAGTGAATACTAGCTGAAATTTTGTGATCACTTTCAGATTAGTAAGAAAGAACAGTCCTACATTTCCTGGGCAATTTGGACCACACTTCTGCAAGATTAGATTACTGGTGTGATACATTGTGCATCATTTTGATACACTGCACATCTGAAACACATATGTTAGCACCTCTTTGTATATTACACAACTGAAGTTATTTGTGAAATATTATTGTATTTATTAATTGGGCATTTTATAAATGGGAATGGTGTGGTTAGTTTTACAACAGATCTCTAACTGTAATTATGGTTTTGGAGTTAAGTCATTTTCTCATTCAACACAATTGGGACTTTACTGTGTGTGAGGAGTTATACAGGCAGTTAGAGATACAGTGATAAGCAAAAACATATTATCTCTCTGCCTAATGGAACTGAGAGAAATAAAAGAAGAAAACTTTAATCAAGTAGCCATGCAAAGTAATGTCAGATTATCAGCCCGAAGTGTAATGAAGGAATGTATGTAGTGCTTTAGGAGTATATGTAAAGGGGGATTTGGTCCAGTCTGGGTTAGAGGAAGTGGTGCATGAGCTGAGATCTGAAGGATGAATAGGAGTAGCCTGGGTGAAACCAGTGGAGAAGCTTCCGAGGCTGATGGAACAGCATGTGTAAAGGCCCTGTGGCAGGAGGCAGCATGGTACTTTTGTGTGGTTAAAGCAGAGACAGCAAGCGCGGGAACATGGTGTTGGAGAGATGGGATGAGACCAGATCTGACCAGTGTCTTAGAATTTGTGGTAAAGGTTTTAATCTCTGTGTTAAGAGCAATTATGGCAGGGTTTTAGCAGGGAGAAAACATGCTCAGATATATGTTTTTTAAAAGATCACCCACTGCAGTTTGGAGGGTGGATTGCAGAGAGGCAAGAATGGATGTGAGAAGACCAGTTTGGAAGTCAATGTTATGCTCTTTGTGAGAGATGATGGTGTTTGAACTAGTTTGGAGCAGTGGAGATGGTATGAGCCGATTTTTTAAAGACATATTTAGGAAGTGAAATGAGCAGGACTTGGTAAAGGATTTGATGTGGGGATGCAGGAGCGAGAGATGAAGGATGACTCGTGGGTTTCTGGCTTGATCATGTGGAAAATCATGGTGCCATCACTGGGACGGGGCACTGGAAGGAAAGGCAGACGTGTGGAGAAATCATAAGCAAGTACTGGACATGTTGACATTTTAAGTGCCTTTGAGAGAGTTAATTGCATATGTCAGATATTCACAAAGTTATTCAAGTCTGGAGAATATATCTGGGCTCGCTGAAGATATTAATTTTATGAGTCATCTGCATAGAGGTGGTTTTCAGTGATGATGAAATTGTTGAGGGAGAGGATATAGTGAAAAAAGAAAAGGGCCTGAATTCAGTCTTGAGGGATTACCTCATTTAGAAGGGAATTTGAGGAAGATGAGCTTGTAAAAGAAACTAAAGTATATATGTATGTGTGTGTATACGTGTGTGTGTGTGCGTGTGTGTGTATACACACACACATATATATTTATATACATATGTGTACCACATTTTCTTTATCCATTCATTTATCAATGGCTATTGTGAATAATGCTGCAACGAATATGGGAGTGCAGATATCTCTTAAAATAATGATTTCATTTCCTTTGTTATATACCCAGAAGTAGAATTGCTGGATCATATGGTAGTTCTTTATTAATTTTTTTGAGGGGCCACCATGCTGTTTTCCGTAGTTGTAAACTTGACATCTGCTAAGAAAGTAGATCTTAAGTGTTCTCACCACAAAAAAAAAGATAACTCTGTGAGATGGTGGATGTGTTAATTAACTTGACTGTGGTGCTCATTTCACAATGTATGTGTATCAAATTATCATATTACGCACCTTAAAAATTCACATTGTGCAACCATATATTTTATATATATACAGAACCACAGTAAGTAGCAAGAAGTGGTAGCACACCAGGAAAGTGCTAGGTCTGGGAAGCCAAAGGAAGGAAGGCATTATGAGAATGAGTGTAGGCTGCTGTTTTGAATATTATTGAAAGTTAAATGTGACATCCACTTAAAAATGTCCGTTAGATCTGTTGCCATTGGGGTCATTACTGAACTTAGGAAAGACAATTTCTGTGGAGTGATGGGGATAGAAGCCAGAATGTCATGGCTTGAAGTATGTGTGGGAGGTGAGAGATGGTTTTGAGAACTTTTATGGGGAAGGTAGGAGAGAGGGAAGTTGTTAGGGGAGGTGGGACCAAAGTAGGAAATGTGTGTGAGTGTGTGTGTGTGAGAGAGAGAGAGAGAGAGAGAGAGAGAGAGAGAGAAACGGACAGACAGACATTTGAGTATGTTTCAGACCTGGTGGGAATGATCCTATTGAGAGGGAATGGTTGCATATTCAAGAGGGAGAAGGGATGAATGGTTATGTAGAAGATTTACAACTTGAGGGACCTCCATGGTGGTCCAGAGGTTAAGACTGCACTTCCACTGCAGGGGGCATGGGTTTGATCCCTGATTCCTGATCAGGAAGCTAGGATCCCACATGCCCTGTGGCCAAAAAAAAAAAAGATTTACAACTTGATATGGCCTAATTCAATATGCAGTACATCTTAAAATGTATTGATTAGGCTGAGAAGAGTGTAAATTGTTATAAGTTGAAACTTAAATTATCTTCTTCCTGGTTTACAGAAATCTTTGGTAGCATTGTTTTATGGTAATTGTGTAGCTGCCTGGGCATGTCAAAGTCAGATAAGTATCATATCATCTTTTGAAAGAATTCAAGTATTTGTCTCCTGAAGTCTGCATTGAAGTACTATTAATTTAGAGTCATGAATTTTAATTAAACTCCATAGAAAAATATTTCACTTTTAAGAAGGAATTTAATAATAATCAATCCTTGAGACATCAAAGAGTAAAACTGAACCTATGGGACCAGTAAAAAAGAAATGTAATCCCATTTTACTTATTAAGAAAATTTGTTTTTTATATCTAAGAAATTTTGTATCATCTAAAAAAATTTCTTCCCATACATGACTTATCACTGTACTACTTAGGTAATGTTATCACCTATACATCTGTGCACATGAAAGGAAGAACATGTTTTTTGTATGTATTGTGTTGTGACATCCTTTAAAGTGTCAACTCAGTGTTAGGTTGTGAATGACTTTAGTTTGCGAGTACCATCATGTAATGCAAAGGGTCAGACCAGCCTCAATCTGATGGTCATGCCACCCTGGTTATGGCCTTAACCTTTTTAAGCTTCACTGTCCTGTTCTGTTAAATGGAAAACATAGTGCCTTTCACAGGGTTTTATTGTATAACGTGTAGATTTGTTAGCACAGTACGAGAGCTGTATCAAGAGCCTGGTAAGTGTCAGTTCAGTTCATTTTGCTTTCCGTCAACAGCAGTAAGAGCAAAATAATAATAAAAGTTTATGTTGCATAGCCATTTACTGTATTTTACGTTAAGTGGTTAATTGTAAAACATATGATTGTAAAAAATCTTGCTATTTCCCCCTCACATTGCTAGAATATCTGTGTGTTTCTAAGTGTGTTTTTTAAACAGAATCCCTCATTGAGAGGATTTTAAGGCATCTTCTGTTCAAAATAATAAAAGGAACTATTCATTGATTTCTTAACTTTTCTGCAGGAACTGGGTCAAGCCCTTCGTGTATGTATTTTTTTTCACTGAAAACTCATAGCAACCTTTTGAGGGCTGAACCTCCACCAAGGTCTCTTAGGAAGTAAGTGGAGAGCTAAGGTGAAAACTCAGGGCTGCCTGACATGTAACTACTACAGTATATTGTCCCCCCTGCAGAAAAGTAAGAATAGTGTGATTCTAGGTGCCAGAGATAAAGGTTAGGTCTGTCTTGGGGGTTAAATATGAATCTGTTTGGGTCTTTAGTTAGTGCTCTGATTCATTCCCACTATGTTGATCTCTCTTGTGCTCTTTTTTTTTTTCCTAAGGTGACAGAGGGAAAACAGGATCTAGAAAGAGCATCACAGTTGGCTCGGAAAATGAAGAAAGAGGCTGCTTCTCTCTCTGAATGGCTTTCTGTTACTGAAACTGAATTGGTACAGAAATCCACTTCAGAAAGTTTGCTTGGTGACTTGGATACAGAAATTTCCTGGGCTAAAGTAAGTTGTAGTTCAGGTGAACCACCAATATTATGCCCATGTAATTTGTGGCATTTTGATCAGGGAAATCTGGGTAGATGTCATTTCTCTCCATTTCATATAAAATATAGTCTTGTCTTTTTTCCATGTCTCTGTCCTAAGAATGAATAAGAATATTTTAAAAACAACTATCTTCAGAAGATATTTTTATCTTGATTCTGAAAGCGTTAAACTCACATGGCTCATCACCGAGGGCTTTGTAGTCATTATGCTTAGGGGGTACTTGAAAATATTATAATTATCACCTTCAAGAGCAGTGACATTTTTTGAGTATTCATTCTTCACAAAGTATTGTGCTGAATTCATTTATTAATTCTTCTATAGTAACTTTTGTACCAGTAACTAATCTTTCTGTTGCAAACTAACTGGTGTAAAGAGCATAGCAACGGAATTTTCAAAAAAATCAATAAAAGATCCAAGAGTTTTCTCTAGCCCTGTAGTTACTTAGAAATCACAGAGATCAGAGAGTTGATTTGCTAGTTCTGTCTTTTGACGTGGAAAAAGACTTGAATGAAGCGCAAAATATTGATAGTTTTTCTTTTTACTGAAGCATTCTTTTCCTGAATTGATTTTCTAAGAAAGAAGCATGGATACTAGAGATAAGTGCTGAAAATAAATGATTAATCCTGTGACACAACTTTATATAAAGCTGCAGGTATCAGTTTTAACATTCTCTACAGGTGTCAGTTTATGGGGAGTGAAGAGGTGCTATGAGGTCGTGGGATAATACAGCTCCTTAATTTGAATGCTTCTTTGGAGATAATTGTTGTAAGAAAATCAAGATATTAATCACTAGGAAGAATGTTCTCAGTTTAGAAAATAGCTCATGAAAAGTGTAATTGCCATGGGCTGTGTGAAGTGAAAAGAAATGTATAAAGGAAGTGAAAAACACTGGAATTCATGAGTTATGGTGGATGAATGCCAACCAAAGGCACCAAACTTTACTTTTGTTAAATTTAAGTTTTTCAAGGAAATATTATCTTCTTTCTACAATACACTTTGAAAGCCATTATTTTCTTATAGCACCATAAGTCACATAAGCAAATTGAATAACATTTGCATAATGTAGTACAAAAAAAAAGACAGGAGCAACAATCATCTCTAATCAAAGAATACCCTGTTATCATTTCAGTTTTTTATAGGCACATATAGACATGCAGGCACAAGCATATATTTAAAACAGAATTGTATCTAGTGTTTCATGACCTTCTTGAAAAGCCTTATATCTTTAACATTTTCCTTTACCTACAAGTGTTTTTGTGTCACACATTGGAGATAGGAATAGTATTTCATTGTATATTTTATTTTTTATTGTCCCATTCCTCCATTCATGTCCATTTAAATTATTACCAATTTTCACCATTGTAAAAAGTGCTGTGATGAATAAAAATACTTGTGGCTGAATCATAGCATACATTCTTAATTATTTCCTGAGGATAAATTCCTAGCTCTAAAAATATTGGGTCAAGGGATATATCCATTTTAACATCTTATACCTGTTATGAAATTGTCCTTCAGAAATGTACCCAGCAGCTATGAGTGAGAATTCCTACTTACTTGTTTTAACTACACTTTTGACAACGGTAGGCAAATAACATGTTTTGGTTATTTAATTAGAACATTTTCCATTAGTTTATAGGCCATTTGTAGTTTCTATCACAGCTTGGTCTTTTAATTTAGAGCTCTTTACCTGTTACAGTTCTTAATGCTTAGTGTGTTGTGTATTGGTACAAAATTATTTTGTTTTGTTTTTTGCCACTGTAGTTTCCTTTCTGTTTTGTATGTTTTTTTAAAACTTACATATTTTTAAAATAATACAATGCTTTTTAAAAAAATTATTTCTGCCTTTAGTGCTTAGAAAGGCCAACTCTACTCAAAAGTTATATAATTATTTACTTATATTTTCTTCTAGCTCTTTTATAGTTTCATCTTTTTACCTTTAATGCTTTAATCCTTCTGGAATTTAGTTTGGTGTATATAATGAGGTAAGGCTCTAACCTTTTATTCCAAATAGTTTACCAGTTATCTCAGCACTATTTATTGTGTAGTTATCCTTTCCCCACTGATTTGACAAGCTCAATTCATATATTCTTTTTACCTATTACTTTGCTTTGTTTTCTGCTTCACTGATCTGACCCTCTGAAATGTTCTTCAACTGTTTAACTACGTGGCTTTATATTTTAACGTGTAGTTAAAGACAGGATTTCCTGACTTTATGCTTCTTCTTTTGTATATACTCATATGAATTTTAGAATTATTACTCTCAAATTCTTAGAAAAATTGTTAGAAATTTCGATTTGAATTGTCTTGAATTTATATATTTGTTTTGAGGGGAATTGACATCTTTGTTATATTTGTCTTTTTAGTAACATGGAATGTCTCATTTCCCCCTCCAAATTCCCTTACATCCCTACATAATGCTTTGGTTTTTTTCTTTGTAAACTTTATCATGTATGCAAAAAAGTTTATACCTACATATTTATTTTATTTTATTGGTATGTATGAAGTATGCTTTTCTTTCTTTTTTTTTTTTTTTTACTAATTTCTTATGGTTGATACATAAGCGATACCAATTTTTGCATATTTAATTTTTAATCATCAATCTGTGCACTCACATAAATTCAATTAGTTTTTCAGTTGATTCTCATCATTTTTAAGGTAAAGACAGTAAATATGATAAGTTTGTTTCTTCTGGAACTATTCACTCTTAAATTCCCATTTAATCTTATTTCAGATTTGAAATAATGAAGATGGTATATACAAATCATGAATTCATAGCACATTCTCTTCACTAGAGTAAACCAAATGAAACATTAGTATGTAACATAATCACCCATTTTTTCAATGTTGTGTTGTCAGATTTAAGAAACATGCATATTTCAAAACATTTTAATGAATTTCCACTATAATATTATGTAAAATTATTTTCAATGCAAAATTTAAATAGCATCTGCATTCTAGAACTTAGTGTTTTTATTCCATAGCTTAAAAATCATTATTTTCAACGTAGCCATTTTCTTTACAATAAAATCTATTAACATAGTGTGTGTACTGTTTACATTTAATTGCTTGTAGTTAATTATTTCTTACAGTTTTTAAAGACTACTGTAGTCAATCAGTGCATAGCCACTGAAGGAATGCAGAAACTTATTAACTGCAGAGAGCATGGCTGTGGGTATTCTGTTTTGTTTTTGTTTTTTCCCCTCCCTGCTGGAGAACACTTGAGAGAAATATTTCAGTGTCTTTATAAAAATAGCAGTAATTGATGTGGCCAAATGAGTCCTTATACCTTGACTCACTTGTGAATTTGTAGTTTTTATGCCTTTCAAAATGTGATTTAATGATGTGAGATTAAATGTAGATTTGAACTTCTTGAAATGATTTGTTTAAATATTTTTCTAAGAAGGTACAACAGAAGTAGGGTAGATATATGCATGTTACTTTTTGATTGAAAGAATTTTGTAGTTTTAATTTTGGAACCCAACATTCTCTTTATAATTCTCTGACTGCACACCTTGCCTGGTCAAACTTATGAATGTGAAAATCAAGTAATCATAATACCATCTAGAGTATTGGCTTTACATATTAAGACAAGTGTAAAACCAAAGCTTAGACGTGCTAGTTCTCCTGTGATGTATAGTACAAGATGAAATGTTTTTTGTAATGCTTATAAACAAACAATATGTTAAGTCATCTTAGAATTTTGAGTTCTGGGATAGTCCTGCTTTGCCCACTTGTAGTTACTGAAAATGGAGCTGATTCATTATTTCTAGAGTTTTGATGAAGATAACTGTTGTTGTGTAAGGAATGGAATTTATACTTAAAATAAATGAAATAATTACCTTTCCACATCTAAATTTGTTATTCTTTGGTGTTTGCATAATTAAATATTTAATTTTTATTTGAAACTTTAAAACTCTCATCATGTTAGTAAGTTGTGGAATCTTGTGAACCTTTGACATGTGTAAGTTATCTAGGGAGTCATGTATACGTGAAAAAAAAGTTTTTTAAAAATGAAGGTTGTATAAACTTTTATAATGTTCTGAAAGATCAAGTAGGTCTGGGAACTTTTATTTTCTAGAATATTCTGAAAGATCTGGAAAAGAGAAAAGCTGATTTAAATACCATCACAGAGAGTAGTGCTGCCCTGCAGAACTTGATTGAGGGCAGTGAGCCTGTTTTAGAAGAGAAGCTCTGTGTCCTTAATGCCGGGTGGAGCCGGGTTCGCACCTGGACCGAGGATTGGTGCAACACCTTGTTGGTATGTTTCAGGAAGAATTTCATGGTGAAATCTTCTCTCCTTTAATTATGTATAAACGAATACTGTTTTGATTAGGATTCCAAATCCTATTTTCTGTTTGTCACAATAATGTTTTGCTTGTGAATTAATTTCATTAGACTACATTTTATCTTTTCCTTTGAAAAGATAATAACTAGAAAGAGTTCACATGTCTCTATTAAGTAATAAACCATTTGTGATATACATAGAAATGTGTACTTTAATATCTTAGTAAATACACCTTATTTGCTACATTTTAATGACAATATTGTATTTAATTTTCATACTATTATAAACTATATATATAATATTTGTAATGTTCTAATATTGGTGTACTAGTTAAGGGCACCAGTTCTAGTGTCTGATGGCCTAAGTTAAAGTTTTGACTACAAACTGATTGACATTGGTCAAGTTATGGGTTGGCCAAAAAGTTAGTTTGGGTTTTTCCATAACATCTTACGGAAAAACCCAAACAAACTTTTTTGGCCAACCCAATACTTAAATGCTCTCTAAGTCTCAGGTTTCTCATTTGTAAAATGGACATTATTATAATTTCTACCTCATACAGTTTTTGTGATTATGACGTAAAACATGTAGGGCTCTTATAAAACTATATTTAAAACAAGCAATTTTAGATATTGTTATGATGATTATGGTAATTGTTAAATGCTATATGTTTTTAGTCTTTGGTTATAACAACACTACTACGCTGTTAACCAGTATTTCATGGAAATCGTGACCATTTAATTTCATAGTGTTTTTCCGTCCCTTTTATAATAACAATGAATATATGGCAACCGTACCTTCTCTTCCCTTAAAAAAAGTTCTCATCTATAAATTATTATTTGTTCTGCTATATCTGAGATAAGACTCTTTCCAAATTCATAGAATTACTGGGTAATGGATATGAACAGAGAAAAATAAATTATTGTGTGTTTGGATATTTATTGAAATCAACCAGAATGTGTAGGGCATTGAAGCTGGTGGGTTTACATCTTGATCTGTCAGATTCGTATCCAGAGTTCATCTGCGACTTACTACCTTCATAACCTTGGGTAAATTACTTAATGTCACTTAGCTTTAATTTCCCTATATATAAAATGGGATTAAAAGAACATAT
This sequence comes from Orcinus orca, assembly GCF_937001465.1. Classification (NCBI taxonomy): domain Eukaryota; kingdom Metazoa; phylum Chordata; class Mammalia; order Artiodactyla; family Delphinidae; genus Orcinus; species Orcinus orca. The sequence continues at coordinate 20,132,470 of NC_064570.1, read as the reverse complement.
CTAACAGAGTTGTTAAATGTTGAATAACAAATGTGAAATTCTTGGCTTATAAAATATGTTCATTAAATATTTTATATATTCATTTTTATTATTACTAGTTTTATTCCACATGCTCATGGCCCTGACTTCTGCCTTATGCAGTCCGTACCTTCTAAATTCTCCTTTCAAATAATATCTTTCTACACCTATTAGAACATTTGATTTATCTGCTCTTATCAAGGTAAATAAGTCTGGTGTTTATAAATTCTTCTTACTTAGAATCCAGACCACTGTCAAAACTTTGCTCATATGATTTATTGGTTCTCATTTTATTTTTTCAATGATTTTTCCATATTACAGATGAATAATTTTGTTTCCTTGTTTTTAAACACTTTTCTTCGAAGTTTCTTCTTAGTTTCTTTCATCCTATGAAATACAATTCCTAAAAGTTTTTGGTTTCATCATAAGGCTCCCCCACTCTTTTTCATCAAGTTCTACATTCTTGCCTTAGCCTCAGCAGTTTTTGCCTGGTTTTAACTGACTTAACTGTTTTCAAATGTATTCTCTCAATCACGTTATACCTTGCTTCAGGAAGTATCACTGAGATCTGTTCCAGGTGTAATGTTAAGTGCTGTCGGTACTGAGGTGAAGCAACAGGGGCCCTGCCTCTAAGTACTTACAGTCCATTGAGCAGGCAAAATTTGAATCATTTTTTAATATTATTACTTCCTTAAATGAGTTTTTAACAAATATGATCAAGGAGGGGCCGGTGAGATTATTTGTAATATAAGAATGACGGATAGGGATTAAAACAAAATGAAATTAAAAAAGAAACTTTCACCTTTTATTCTTCTTCAACTTTTCATCATATTGAGATCTAAATTAAAATTAAAAAGTGCTCAGTCACAGTGTGCATTTTTAGGAATGAGATTTATCCATTGGAGAAGAGCTTTGTAGGAAGGTGGAAATTCTTCTTGAAATTCAGCATACAGTTAGCACTTTGAAGGTCTTTTAAATGTCTTCTAAGATTATTGTCTTAAATATTTCATATGATTGTATCAGCATTTTATTAATTCCTTTCTAGAACCACCAAAACCAGTTGGAAATATTTGATGGAAATGTTGCTCACATAAGCACCTGGCTTTATCAAGCTGAAGCGCTATTGGATGAGATAGAAAAAAAGCCAGCAAGTAAACGGGAAGAAATTGTGAAGGTAGCAAATGTAGAGGATCAGTAACACTTCTGGGAATGGAAGGTTTTGCTGTTCTCTTTCTCTCGAGGAGTACTCCAAGTTACTTGTGCACACATGCTTCCCATGCAGTGGATTCATTAGCTTTTATGTTGGTGGGATAAACCGAGTCTTTCTTGTTTGTTCTTTGTATTTTGTCTTAGCTTATTTTTTGTTCCGTTCCTTTCTTGTAAGAATTAGCACTAAAAATACCACATTATGTGATTGTTAATAAAATTTTTCCATTGCAATTTAATAAGCTATAAAAAAAACTCCATTTTGTCATACAAGGTAGTTGAATGCTGGGTCATTCGTTCACCACAAAAGGTCATTCTTAGTTATTTTTTTAATGACTTGCAAAATTTGGTGGCAGTATAGAAAGTCAAAGCAAAACTGACTTCACAATGAGTATTTGGCTTTCACTCTTTGCTGCATATTGCCCCCTGACCCAGCTTTGCAGACGAATCAGCTGTATGAAAAAGATAGTATACTTTTTCAGAAGCACAAAGTCTGGCAGACTTCTCTCTTCACTTTGCTCAGCCTCTTGATACCCTTACTCAGTGGTGTTAAGCAAAGAAGAAATTGTTGTCTCGGGGGCTCCAGAGTCTCAGAAAAGTGCCCAGAGTACCCCTTATTCATTCCTGTGTTTCTACATTTAGTTTCAAAGTTGAAGGTCAAACGTAGCTTTTAAGAATTCCTCTTCGAGAATCTTTTCTTTTTACCACTCAGGCCCCACCAGTCCTTCCTTTGAACCCTTTGTCATGTCAGGCATGGATGAACAATTGAATTCTAGGTTACAAATGTACTTTCTCAACATTCTGCAGACATCCTTGAATGAATCTTTTTTTTTCCCTTTAAGTTGTTTATTGATGACAGAAACAGTGCATAATTAAAGATTTGATGAGGAACCTGCAAACAATAAAGCATGTGTCTGTTGCCAGCAAAATACAATTATTCCAGGTCCTTTAGACGTTACAAATAGAGTTCCTTCACAGCAGATGGTTCATATGTAACAAAGCCATTTTAGAGTGTTTAATTGTGCTTCTATAAAACCTTCGAAGAATGAGGTAGTTTCCTTTACTCACCACATTTTCCACATTTACACGATTACACTTTTAGTGCACTTATTAAATCCTTTTAACATAACCTTTAAACAATTTTTCATGAAAGCCAAGCCTTATTTACAGAGTGTTTATTTCTTTCCACTTGATTTTTCTTAAAGAGAATTTCAAGGATCACTATACAGATAGCAAAATTTGAGACAAGCAATGGCTGTTTTTTTTTTCCATTACAATCAGATTTAGATGTGAGAGAACATGTTCTAAAAATTCCATAGTTAAGCTGATGTTCTCCTGTTTCTATCTATATACACTGATTTAAAAACAGTTCCTCAAACTACTTATTTTCTGTCAGCCACCATAACAAGTAAGCACAAATTCTTCACAACAGTGGGTTAAGCTCCATGTATTAGCTGATTGTGTGCATTGCTGGATCATTCATTCTCGTAAATCACCAAGAAAACATCTGCAGAATTTATAGATGCGTACAGATTAGCTAGCTTATTTTTAAGACTTCATTCAAAATCTACTTACAGCCATACATACTCTTGAGAGAATTCCAACACTCTTCAAAAACTTACCAATGAAGTAGAAATTGAGGCAGGTATGTGCATTCCTTTCTTAGCCCTGAGAAGGAATTTAATGACAGTTGTGAAATTAGCTTGAGGAAACTGCATAATGTTGTTGCATATTTTAGTTAAAAACTAAATGATAATATTCGACTAATTTCCAAATGAGTTCACCTTCACCAAGGAAAGGCGGATGGTGGTAAATAGTATTTCTAGGGGGAAAAGAAGTCAGTCTATTCCTTGCCACTTATTCCTTTATCCAGCCTCAAGAGGCTTTGCAACTCTTAGAATAAAACGGTTGAAGAAATGACACCATAAATCTTATAGACTATTCAATCATTAAATAAAGTTTTATCCAATCTGGTAGTGATCGAAAATGCTTCCCATGTAACATGAATGAGTCCTAATGTACGAAAAGCTCTTATTCAGATTGATGGTGCTGAAATCTCTTACTAGGAATCTCAGACATTTATTTAAACTACCTTTACTTTCGAGTTAGCATTACACCCATGTTTGGTTTTGATTTTTCCCACGTGCTAATTTTGTTTTTCTTACAATTAGCGTTTACTGTCTGAGCTGGATGATGCTAACCTCCAAGTAGAAAATGTCCGTGATCAAGCTGTTGTTTTGATGAATGCACGTGGAGGCTCAAGCAAGGAGCTTGTAGAACCAAAATTAGCCGAATTGAATAGAAACTTTGAAAAGGTTTCTCAACACATCAAAAGTGCCAAAGTAAGCAATTATGTTTGTATATAAAACTATTTTTCTTATAGATATGTAGCTACGTGATAGATAATTATATGGTATATATATCAAGAGTTTTTTAATTAAAATGATTTTATCACTTTGGAGCATTTGTTCTTATTTATGTTGATTATGCATATGAAGGAGAGAATATAAGAAATTAGTATTAAAGAAAATAACCCATTAGAGAAAAGGTTTCAAAGTATTGAAATTATGAGAGGAAGGATCATCTTTTTTGCAGGAAGTAAATATTTTCTAACTTTGCTTTGTTTTGAAATACTTGATATAATAGGCCAAACAATCTTTCATAGCCTACGAATATACTTAGATTATTTGCAACTTAAAGAAAACAACAAAAATCTTGCTTTCACTTTTGTCTTCCTTAGCCTTGACCCTACTTCCTTACCTTCTGACCTAAGCTCACTTATTCTTTTCAATAGATCTATGGGAGATTTTTCCTACATATGTTAAAAAGTAATGCAGGAAACATAGGAGATGGAGTGAGAGAAAGTGCAAAGAAAATTATTGTTGTCCCCATAAATAATTTCTGTTAATGTTTTGGCATACATATCCACTCTTACTCATGTGTATGTGATATTAAAATATCAAAAATTTTATATTGTTTTGTATATTCTCTTCAGACAAGGTTTTTAACAGCTATTCAATTAAATGATCTGTTACAATATTCAAAGTCAAATTTCCATTTTTATTGTGCTTTTGTAAATATTGTATTGTTAAAATTCTTTTATGCATGTCTTTTTGTTCATTTCTTAGTATGCCCTTAGGATCACTTCTTAGAATTCCTTGATATTGTTGTGAAAGTTGTACCTATAAATGCTGTTAAATAGATTTTTCCAAAGATTCCTACCGTAAGTTTGTGTCAGTTTATACATTCATAACCAGAATGTGAGATTGCTAGCTTCCCCATGCTCAGCCAACACTGCATGTTATTTTCCTGCCTTTAGTTTTACTGAATTTGTTACATTGATTTTAGGCACATAAATATTGATGTAAAGGCTTTCTATATAGATACTGTCTGAAAATACTGCATTGAGAAACATGTACTTTTTTGAAGTTTCGGTATCAAAATCAAAGGGGCATTGTACTGGGGAAAGTTAACTGGGAGGCATTCTTTGGGATGTCCCTATACTGGGTAGTGGCCTTCTTCCTCTCTGTGGCCATGGCAGGGATGGCTTCCGGATCATGGCACTGTTTCCTGCTGTGCTCACCTGCGGTCCCGGAACCCTCCTCCCACTCCAGGCAGCCACGCTCACTTGCACACCACTTTGCATCCCTCGCTGGAATTCGGAAAACATGGGTAATCAGAGAAGCCCAAGTTGGTAAAATTATTGCCGTGGGAATGAATGAAATTAAAGTCAATTCAAATAAATGTGAGTTCTTTCTTGACACTGATTAATTGGTGAAAGGTCAAGTTAAGAATATCTTTTCTTTTTTTTAAACATCTTTATTGGAGTATAATTGCTTTACAATGGTGTGTTAGTTGCTGCTTTGTAACAAAGTGAATCAGCTATATGCATACATATATCCCCATATCTCCTCCCTCTTGTGTCTCCCTCCCACCCTCCCTATCCCACCCCTCTAGGTGGTCACAAAGCACCTAGCTGATCTCCTTGTGCCATGTGGCTGCTTCCCACTGGCTATCTATTTTATATTTGGTAGTGTATATATATGTCCATGCCACTCTCTTACTTTGTCCCAGCTTACCCTTCCCCCTCCCTGTGTCCTCAAGTCCATTCTGTACATCTGCGTCTTTATTCCTGTCCTGCCCCTAGGTTCTTCAGAACCATTTTTTGGATTCCATATATATGTGTTAGCATACGGTATTTGTTTTTCTCTTTCTGACTTACTTCACTCTGTATGACAGACTCTAGGTCCATCCACCTCAATACAAATAACTCAATTTCGTTTCTTTTTATGGCTGAGTAATATTCCATTGTATATATGTGCCACACTTCTTTATCCATTCATCTGTCGATGGACACGTAGGTTGCTTCCATGTCCTGGCTATTGTAACTAGTGCTGCAATGAACATTGTGTTACATGACTCTTTTTGAGTTATGGTTTTCTCAGGGTATATGCTCAGTAGTGGGATTGCTGGGTCGTATGGTAGTTCTATTTTTAGTTTTTTAAGGAACCTCCATACTGTTCTCCACAGTGGCTGTATCAATTTAAATTCCCACCAACAGTGTAAGAGGGTTCCCTTTTCTCCACACCCTTTCCAGCAAAAATCTACAAACAAGAATATCTTTTCAAAGAACATTTTTCCTTCTACAGTTGCTGATTGGCCAGGAACCATTATCATACCAATATCTGGTCACCACTGAAGCGTTTGAAGCTGGTGTGCCTTTCTCTGACTTGGAAAAATTAGAAAATGATATAGAAAATATGTTAAAAGTTACAGAAAAGCGCTTGGAATCCAGTGATGAAGATGAAAAGGTTGGCTCAAGCAGATTTTCAAAACCGTGGTGTTCTCACTTTTCTTATCTGTTAATTATATTTTTACATTAATGATGTTTACCCACATATCTGCCAAACATGATAGAACAGATTTAAATGTGACTTTCTGGTGAGTGTCAGTGTAAGGTTTGTCACGTGATTTACATAATGCTTAAAAAAAAGACATACTTTCTGACTATAAAGGTAGTGTTATCTTAGTTCTATTTAACTTCTGCTAAACTAGCATTCTTTATGAGTTATTTTAACTTCATATATGAAATATTTTAAGAAAAACATAAACTTTTGTTGTATATCATTCAGATAAACATATGTTGACTTATACTATACTTTGTAAGTTAGTTCTCCTGCTTGGGAACTGATAGTAAGTGACTCTGTGCATTTTTCTTTTGAGTAATTTTTATCTTTTAAACATTCAGATGGATGAGGAGAGAGCCCAGATTGAGGAAGTTCTACAAAGAGGAGAACAAATGTTACATCAACCTATGGAGGATAATAAAAAAGAAAAGATCCGTTTGCAGTTACTACTTTTGCACACAAGATACAACAAAACTAAGGTATTGTCATGGGGGAGTCTCTGTTCCACTTAAATAACTTTTTCAGCTCTTGCCATTGAGAAATGTGATGTTGCATTCAATGATACCTCAAAACAAACCAGTTGGAATGGTATCTCCTCGTTTCTCGTGTGTATTGCTAGATATGTTTATATTTTTGGATGAGGCAAGACTCACAGAAAATAGAAACATAAAACCTTATTATTGACATCTCTTTTGGATTTCTGATAATGTTTTAAACCTTTGGGGAGTGACTTTCTCCTTCAGTTCTGTATTTTATGTGTGGAGGTGTTGACCACATTAAAAAAAATTTCTAGTTTACAAATAACTAAATTTGTGAAGTTGATAAAATATGATTTATATTCTAGGAAAAGATTCACCACCAGCTCCCTTTTCAATAGCCATCTTTGCAGCTGCATTGTAAATATGCTGGTGTTCCCCAGAGGTCTGTACTTAGGTAATCCTTCTAGAACCAGTTTCAGTTGATGATGTTGGAATCTACTAGAAGATTCAGGTTTCTCTGCTTGGTGCCTGTTGGCTGTCTCTGTTTGTACTGCAGCCTTGTAACAGGTCCCAAGCTGAACTAGCCCTCTCTCCCCTCCTCCAACCTGTTTCCTGCTTTATTCCCTATCTTAGTTATTACTTATAAAAACTACCCAGTTCTCAAGGTAGAAACTTCACAATCTTATCAGTCATTTCCTGTTCCTCACACCTTGTTCCTCACACCACACTGAGGAAAGATTAGAACCATTAGGTCCGAATGAAGTAGATACAGGTCTGAACCTGAAGTTAGATACGGCTCTACCAGTTACTCGTATATGACCCTGAGAGAGTAACTTAACTTCCTCAGTCTACTAACATTTCCATAATTCAGACTCTTATGATTTTCACCCATTAGTTATTCCCCAAGTTGTTTTTTTTTTTTTTTTTTTTTTGCGGTACGCGGGCCTCTCACTGTTGTGGCCTCTCCCGTTGTGGAGCACAGGCTCCGGACGCGCAGGCTCAGCGGCCATGGCTCACGGGCCCAGCCGCTCTGCGGCATATGGGATCTTCCCGGACCGGGGCACGAACCTGTGTCCTCTGCATCGGCAGGCGGACTCTCAACGACTGCGCCACCAGGGAAGCCCCCAAGTTGGTTTTTAAGTCCAGTTTTTCTTAACTCTGGCCCATCTTCTCAGCATGTTTTTCCCAGCATTATTCCCCCAAAAGTCATGGCTGATCGTATGATTCCTTTCCCTAAGAACTTGTTTAGGAAAAGATTGCAAAATGCAGGAAAAGCTTTAAGTGCGAGGTTTGTCACAATTACGGTATATAGAGGCTTTGGTTTGACCTCTGGCTACCTCTTTGATTCACTGTCATTCACCATGCAGTATAGCTATACTGGTTTTCTCTACCTTATGCCAGCATACTGGTGCCTTAGCACCTCTGGAATCTTGCTAATTCCCTGGTGTGGGTTTTATCTTCTTATTTTACCTGAAAAATGTGTTGTCTTTTAAGACTGGGTTCCATTTTTCTTTCTAACATCTTTCAGATTGTATTACAGTTCTTTGTTTAATTATTACTTTTAAAAGTATCTATCTTCTCTGGAACTTCTTTATCTTTGGGTCCCAAGTCAGAAATCATTAATGGTCCCAAAATAGAAATAATTTTTAAATTTTTAATAGATAAACAAATTTGTTTTTCAAAAGTACTAACATATACTATTATAGACTTGTTTCATTTGGGTTTCACTAGCATTAGTTATTGTAATTAAAATTATTTTAAAACATTAAAAATTTTTTTGTCCTTATTTCATTAACACATATACTTTTTCAAATCTGTAGTTTTTTAAACTGTGAACATTAGAATCCCTTGAAGAGCTTAAAAAGAAATCGAGCCTCAAACCAGTTAAATCAAAATCTCTCAGGTTGTGCCTAGGTGTGGGCGCTTGAAAAAAAAAACTTTGAAGATTCTAATGTGCGGTCAGCATTGAGGACCAGCAGTTTATGGAACTCCTTCCCTCCCCTCCCCTTCCCTCCCCTCCCCTCCCCTCCCCTCCCCTCCCCTCCCTTCCCCTCCCTTCCCTTCCCTTCCCTTCCCTTCCCTTCCCTTCCCTTTCTTTTCTTCTCTTTTAGGTGAGCAATGAGTTACTGCATGCTATGAGCAATATTTTATCCCTGTTGAATGATTTGAGAAAATTTATGTGTCCGGGAGGAGATGGGGAAGGGCATAGGAAGGATTGGGTGGTGTGTGCACTGACAAAAAGCATGAGAAGGTTTTTAGCTGAAAAAATTCTTTCACAAGCCCCTCAGTTAGTTTTCATTTGGATTAACCTCCTTATGAATTCAGGTTGGAAATGAGAAAAGGAGTGAGAGAGGAGAAATGGTGGAGACTGGTGAAGAGAGAGAAAATAGAAGGTGGTGACAGGCAGTGGGTAACCGAAGACTGTTGAGAAGGAACATGAAATTTCTTGTTTGTTTTTGTTCTTTAAAAACAGACTTTATTTTTTAGAGCAGCTTTAGGTTCACAGCAAAGAGTTCCCACGTACCCCTTGTCCCCTCACCCCCAATACACACATAGCCTCCTCCATGATATCAGTGCCCTGCACCAGAGAGATATATTTGTTACAACTGATGAGCCTACATGGGCACATCATAAAGTCCCTAGTTTATGTTAGGGCAGGGACGTTAAATTTGTTTCAGTCAAAATCACATCCATCCTCAGTGCCTCCTTCTCTTCAGTCCTATATTTATCATGTAAATCAGGGGTCCCCAACCTCCAGGCTGCAGACCTGTAGTGGTCCTTGGCCTGTTAGGAACCGGGCCGCACGGCAGGAGGTGAGCGTCGGGCGAGTGAGCAAAGCTTCATCTGCCGCTCCCCATCGCTCCCCATCACTCGCGTTACCGCCTGAGCCATCCCCACCCACCCCCGATTCCGTGGAAAAATTGTCTTCCATGAAACTGGTCCCTGGTGCCAAAAAGGTTGTGGACCGCTGATGTAAATAGTTCCTCAGGTCAAGTACCTCCAGAGCCTCCCCTGAGGGTACAGAGGGGCTCATGCATATCATTTTCCTTTTCATTGACTGCCTTTCACATGGTTTCTCCTACAAAGTGATATAGGTGGCTTTTTAAAAATTATGAATTTATTTAAACTAAAAAAAGGACTCTGTCTTGTTTGAAATATATATTGAATGACCCTTTCTCATTTGTTTACTAGGGTATTACTATTTTAAAATATGCGCAAGCTCTTCATAAATAAAGATATTAACTTCTTGTCATATTTGCTATAAAAAGTATCATCTTATTGATTTTTATCTTCTAATTATTTTACCTTTAATGTACAGCCATTTAAAATTTTTGTTTAGCCACATATGGCTAGGTTTTTCCTTTGTGATTTTCTTAAAAAGTCCTCATCCTCCTGAGAGTTGGCGATGTTCAACTCAGTTTTGTTCCAAGTTTTCCCTATGGTTTGATAAAAACAAAACTTAGAACATTTTTGTAAAGTGTCATTTAAAATCAATTTTTTAATCTATCTGGAATTTAGGTTGCTGTATGACATGAGGTGCATCATGTACCATTTAATGCTACCTTGTAGTGTATCTGTATCTTTGTGTCCTAGCTGAATTCTTTAAAAATAAAATTATCCAGAAGTAAAGTCTGGGTCAGATCTTGAGGACTTTTTTTTTTTTTTTCTCCTAGGGCATTTTGATTGATCACTGTCTTGGGATAAAATCTATTTTGGGAATATAGAAAGCACATATTTGAGTCTTGAATGGACTTGCTGCTTCAGCAAGAGTATGGAGGCTCAGGAAGCCTAGATTATGTGTATAGTATTAATAGAAAAATACAGTATTAATGAACGTGATTTTTTTTAAAAAAACATTGGAACTTTCTACTTACAATACCTACTGACCTCCCCAGTTCACCCTAAAGACTCAGATACATGTGACCTTGCAGAATGACACTCTGTTGTGTAACTGAAGAAGCAGCACAAAACTCCTGGCCTTGTAGTGGTTGTTATGGTATAGAAGTGGCTCTCACCAGTAAGCAGGCAGAGCAGATTAAAAAAAAACAAACCTGGTGTATGATGTTTAGTGATGCTAATGAGGAAAGTGCTATAAAGTTGAATGTCCTACAGGCACATATCAAATAGCTGGAGGCCTAGAGTCCTTTTTGGTCTTGGAAAAACAGAGGCTGTCTGAGCAAGACCCTGGCTGATAGATGAGAAAGCCAAATAGCAGAATAGGTCCCAGTTCTTTTACTCCTTTGACATGAATTCTCAACCTGTAAATACTTTCTTTGTGTCTTTTTCTTTTTCCTTAAAGTTAAGAAGAGGAACAATTGAGCTTCCGTTTGTGATCTGCCAAAAAATTGGGCTATTTAAAATTAAAATCTGAAAAAATAAAAAAAATTTTTTTATTAAGGAATACTTCATATCTTTTTATTAAAACTGGTTTCTGGGTGAACACATTATTTATTTCAGCATCCTTTTATATTTGCTTAAAATATAGCATATAGTTTGCCTTCTTAGATGTATAGTCAAATACCTAAAAATGTTTTCTGACTAAAATTTGAATGTGTGGCATTAGGATAATATAATTATTTTTAGTGTCAAGTATAAACAAGCCTGTGGATAAAGTCAGGAAATCAATAGGCTTGCTTCTCACCTGGCTATCCAGGACTGCCCATCATTTGGTGAAAGTCATAGTTTATCAAATTCTAGGAGACAAAGAAATGCAAACCTCAAGATTCAACAACATATTATTCACTCAGTGTTGTTAATCTTGGGTATTGGTTTCATTTAGGAATTGTAACCATTTTCAGGATCACTAACTCAGTGAACATGTACTTGTGATCATTTTCACGGTCATCTGAGTTTACAGAGGAATATCATTTTTCAAAAGTTCAATATAGGAATATGGTGGAAGTGTCAAGGAAATCCACTTAATTCATGAGTGGATGTAGTTTGGCCATTTGCAAGCAGTAGGCAGCAATTATTAAATGGTAGCCATCAAGGCGTAAAGGACGTGAACCCAGGGATGAGTGGCCTATCCCAGAGAGCACTTTATTGTTTAGAAAGCTCTGATTAGAGGATACAGGAGATACTATGCTAGGGTAAATAAGTTATCCACTCAGTTTAGAATCTGCCTGAATTTAGCATGGTAGAATCTATCATGTAGGATATTCATGTTTTGTAATATTGTTCTCAAAGGTTAAGATTATATACTGAATTGCCTGGATATTATTTTAATTAAACCCCCTACTGCATTTGTTATGTTACGTTACAAATACATGTTTCACTTATTTACTTTTTCACCAGTGCGGCCCAGAAGTGTTTAATCTAATTGTGAGATTTTTTTAAAAAGGTGTAATAATAATGGTATTAAAATTTTAATTTCATACAGAATTTTATGATTTGCAGCATATTCTCATTTCTTCAGTAATTTAGGAAAGGAGTCGTTATGTTTTCCTGTTTGCTAAATGAATTTAGGTGGCTTAAGTCTTAAAAAAAAACTTTCAAGCATTAACAGCTTATTTAAGCCTTTTAACAACAGGCTACAGATGAAAATTAAAATAGAGATTGTTAATGGTTTCTATAGCAGTGCAGGGCAAATTTTAAAAAATTAAAACAAGTTTTTAAATTTTTGCTCATGGTATTGAATTTCTCCACAAAATAGTATTTTTTTCTTTGTTTTTTGTGTTTTCAATTTGCTATGATTCATTGTGGGAATAATTTAAAAGATGTGTGTTATTATTATTCATGTCTTTATAGGCAATCCCTATTCAACAGAGAACAGGTCAGCTCGCTTCTGGAATTAGCTCACCACCTCTCCCCACAGATTATCTGGTTGAAATTAACAAAGTTTTACTTTCCATGGATGATGTTGAATTATCACTTAATACTCCAGAACTAAGCTCTGTTGTCTATGAAGACTTCTCTTTTCAGGAAGATTCTCTGAAGGTAAATATCCAGACACTGCATTTGAATAGCTGCAGTTGATGTAGAAATAAAGCAAGGAATTTGTCGTTGTGCCTACTTAGATTATCCATAACCTTTTACATTTGTGCCAAGGAATTAATAATATGTATGAAAAATAAATTTTTCCTGTATCCACCAGTGAAATACTGTCAAAAATTTTAATTTATTAAAAGTAGATATGGATTTTTAAGCGTGCACAGTTATTAATGCTTTACAACATCAGAGACTTTTTAAAATCAAACACGTGCACAAACCATATTCCTTTCTCGTAAACTTGATTGTCATTTGATGTAAAATGTTGACATTTATCTTGCCACCTATAACGATTTAAGATTGGCTAGTGGTTGGGTATGGAATGACATGTTGATTGTAAGTTAACTAGGGATCTGAAAGTTTTCAGTTAATTGACAAAACTAATATCAAGACTTTCATATAATTTGATTGCATTTATGTATCAAGTCACAATAAAATTGCTGATAGAGTTGATATGTTTGATAGCTCATTTCTGTCATTTAAATTAGTATTATTAGGTATTTGAAAATATAAATAATTTCTAGCTTCAAACACTTCATTACCTTTACAGAATGTTATTGAAGCTTTTTATATGTCCTGTACAAATGCCACTTTGAACATCTGTGAGGATATTTTTCCCACCATTAGGATATTATGTAACATTCCTCATGCTTTGGCCAATACAGGGTATTATTTTTTTAAAAAGTTTCCAGTTTTGATAAGCAACAATTATGATGTCTCATTAGTTTTAAGTAACTTATTCAATATAAATTTTTGGCCTCCTGGGAATCCATTCTTTTATCTCTTTGCTGGATTTTGTTAATGAATGACAATATATTCATAGACTATCAAAGACCAACTGGACAAACTTGGAGAGCAGATTGCAATCATTCATGAAAAACAACCAGATGTTATCCTCGAAGCTTCTGGACCTGAAGCCATTCAGATCCGGGATACACTTACTCAGTTGAATGCAAAATGGGACAGAATTAATAGAATGTACAATGATCGTAAAGGGTATGTTTAAATGAATATTTAATTTTTTCAAAAGGTCTATAAGTTCATTAAGATTAGTGAGGATATGTTTCAAATCCTTGTAATAGGCCCTGTTTAATAAATTGTGATGTAGTTCCTTAAAAAAGAATCAGCTCACATATACATGATCATTTGCAATGTAATATATAATATTTTAACAATTAAGGAAGCACTTTTATTTATTTGTTTTTATTGAAGTATAGTTGACTTACAATATTGGTTTCAGGTAAACAGTATAGTGATTCAATATTTTTACATTTTATGCACCATACGAAGTTATTACAATATTATTGACTATATTCCCTGTGCTGTACATTACAACCCTGTGACATATTTATTATATACAAGTAGTTTGTACCCCTTAATCCTTCTTCACATATGTCGCCCATTCCCCCTACCGCCTCCCCTCTGGCAATCACTAGTTTGTTCTCTGTATCTGTGAGTATTTTTCTGTTTTGTTATATTTGTTTCTTTTGTTTTTTAGGCTCTGCATATAAGTGAAAACATACAGTATTTGTCTTTCTCTGTCTGACTTTTTCACTTAGCATATACCCTCTTGGTCTATCCATGCTGTTGCACATGGCAAGGTTTCATTCTTTTTATGCCTGAGTAATATTCTTATATATATCTTCTTTATCCATTCATGTGTCAATGGACATTTAAGTTGCTTCCATATCTTGGCTATTGTAAAGAAAGCTGCTGTGAAAATGAGGGTGCAGATATCTTTTCAAGTTAGTGTTTTTGTTTCCTTTGGATCTATTCCCAGAGGTGGAATTATTGGATCAGAGGGTAGTTATTTTTTTAATTTTTTGAGGATCTTTTATACTGTTTTCCGTAGTGGTAATACCAATTTACATTCCCCCCCAGCAGTGTACAAGGGTTCCCTTTTCTCCACATCCACACCAGCACTTGTTATCTCTTGTCTTTTTGATGATGGTCATTTTAACAGGTACGAGGTAATGTTTCATTGTGGTTTTTTGCATTTCCCTAATGACTAGTGATGTTGAGCCTCTTTTCATGTGCCCATTGGCCTTTCGTATACGTTCTTTGGAGAAATGTCTTTTCAGGTCCTCTGCCCATTTTTTAATTGGATTATTTGATTTTTTGATATTGAGTTGTGTGAGTTCTTTATATATTTTTTGATATTAACCCCTTGTCAGACATATTGTTTGCAAGTATCTCCGCCCATTTGGTAGGTTGCCTTTTAATTTTATTGATGGTTTCCTTTGCTGTGCAAAAGCTTCTTAGTTTGATGTAGTCCCATTTGTATATTTTTGCTTTTGTTGCCCTTGCCTGAGGAGATATATCCCCCAAAATATTGCTAAGACCTATGTCAAAAAGCATACTGCTTGTATTTTCTTCTAGGAGTTTTATGACTTCAGGTCTTACACTTAAGTCTTTAATCCATTTTGAATTTACTTTCATATATGGTGTGAGAAAATGGTCTAGCTTCATTTTTTTACATATACCTGTCCAGTTTCCACAACAGTGCTTATTGAAGAGATTGATAGTATATATAGAAAATTCTAAAGACTCCACCAAAAACTACTAGAACTAATAAATGAATTTAATAAAGTTGCAGTATACAAAATTAATGTACAGAAATCGGTTGCATTTCTATACCCCAATTCAGAAAGAGAACTTTAAGAAAAAAATCCCATTTGCAATCCTTTTGCATCTAAAAGAATGAAATACCTAAGAATAAATTTAATCAAGGAGGTGAAAGACCTGTACTCTGGAAACTATATGACATTGATAAAAGAAAGTGAAGACAACACAAATAACTGGAAAGATATACTGTGTTCATGGATTGGAAGAATTAATACTGTTAAATGTCCATACTACCCATAGCAATCTACAGATTAGGTGCAATCACTGTCAAAACACCCATGTTATTTTTCAAAGAACTAGAACACATAATGCTAATATTTATATGGAACCACAAAAGACCCCAAATAGCCAAAGCAGTCTTGTGAAAGAAGAACAAAGCTGGAGGTATCATGGTCTCTGACTTCAAACTATATTACAAAGCTATAGTAATCATTACAGTATGGTACTGGCAGAAAAAGACATTTAGATCAATGGTATGGAATAGAGAGCCCAGAAGTAAACCCACACACATACAATTAATCTATGACAACGAAAGCAAACATATACAATGGAGAAAAGGAAGCACCTTTAATTTTTAGTATCTGAATAGTGTCCATTTTCTTTAAAAATCTTGAAAAGGATTTTCAGTAATGTTCAATTTCTCCACACACTTGATGATTAATGTGAGTGAAGAGCAGAGACAGCTACAGATAACTGGAATCCATATATAACCCCAAAGCCTTTTTAAAAAAAATAACCTTCTGTTTAATAGAATGTTTTTGAGCCTCCTTCATTCTACTTTTTGACCAGGCCTATTAACAGGTAGAAACAAAAATTGGTAAGACTTTTGATGGTAGCTGTGTATGTATGGAAAGACAAGTATGATGTGAAATAGCTCAATATAAATTACAGTGTAAGAGTAATGTTAACACAGAAAAATATACCGGAAAACCTTAGAGACATACACACAAAAATAGGCATGGTGGTCTTCATCATCTTTTTTTTGTTTTAGCTTACATATTTCACGTGATTATACAATCCTTGGAAAGGTAACATTTAATAATCTTTTGGTGTATTTCTTTGTATGGATTTTTAAAAACTTCTCTGTACATTTAGAGAATATCCTCTTACATACAGCTTTATGCATACTTCTGACTTTAATTAGGCTTGATTATTAGATGAAGACTAATTTGTTAAAAAATAATAACATTTTAAGGCTCTAGATTGCATCACAGTATTGGTCGTTATAACTCTGCCAACAGCATATGTGAAAGTTTCCTTCTTACTGAACCCTTGTTAACACTGACAGATTTTTTTTTAGACCTTTGCCAGTTGTATAGTGATGGATTGCATCTCAATATGATTTTCGTTTCTTTGATTATCAGCAGAATTTCAATATTTTTACATATGTTTATTGGCACCAGTGTTATTTCTTCTGTTAATGGGTAGGTCATGTTCTGTGCTTATTTTTCTATCATAGTATTATTATTTACTTCTTAATTTGCAAAAGCTTTTTTCTATATTAAGAATATTAACCATTCATATTTTTTGTTCATTGCTTAATTACTCACAGATTTCCATGTACCCTTTATCTTTGTTAATGGTGTTTTTTGACATATAGAAATTTTAATTTTCTATAATTATATCATGTCTTTTCCTTTGTAATTTCATTTTGTTTATATGCATATAAATTACCTTAAATTACCTTTTCATTGTGAGAGTAATTAAATATTTATATATATTTAAAACAATTTGCTTGATTTAAAATTTACATGTTAAAACTAAACCATCTGAATTTTATTTTGATATGTATTTTGTTTTAAATCTCCAGTTTGGTGGGTCTATACACCAACTCTTTTTTAAAAATTCTTTTCCATTAGCAATATAGTTCCCTGTGCTATAAAGTAGTACCTTGTTGTTTATTAATTCTATATATAATTGTTTGCATCTGCTAATCCCAAAGTCTCAATCCGTCCCCCCCCGCCTCCCCCTTGACAACCACAAGTCTGTTCTCTATGTCTGTAAATAGCAACTCTTTAGTAGCAAGAGTAGGGGCCATGCATCCCTACTTTTTAAACACTCCCCAGCTCACTTTTTTATGCAGCCTGAGTTAAGAAACACTAATCTGTTCTATTTTGCTGTGTTTTTCTTAAATAAACAACCAATTTTCTCTATATTTTTCGCTGAACAATTTAACTCTCCATTATTGTTGGTGATACTTCTTTACCATAAACTTAAAGGCATTTCAACTTCATATTTATTTAATTTTGCTAATTCTGCCTTCTCACAGCATTAGTTTTAGTCTAATACCATAACATTTTCATTTTTAAAGCATTATTAATTTTTTCATTCAGCACAGTAAATTTTCTCTAATTATTCTAACATTAAAATTCATATTCTTTTTCTGTATTTATTATTCCAGTAAAATTTTAGTCATCTCAATCAATTTTTGAAAAAATGATGAATTTGAAATGTAGTCTTTCACTCATTTGGGTCCTTTTCTGTGTCCTCAGTAAGGTTTTGAAGATTTGTCTGCATCTTTCTCCCCAGGACTATTACTTGGTAGTTTTGTGCTTTTCTTATTGTTGGTTAGTGTAGAGTTGATGTATGGTAGCTTATTTCTGCATTTTCTGCACTGCATGTGTTTGTGCGTGTGTGTGTGTGTGTGTGCGCGCGCGTGCGCGTGTGAGTGTATGCCAGTGACTATGGGTATAAATTTGATTTTCTTGGCCTTTCTTAGTATACTGACACATCATTTGTATATAATGATAACTTTTCTTCTTTTTTTCAATTATCCTATTTGCATATATGCATCTGGCTAATGTGGTAGAATTTCAAGAACGTTATGATTAGTAATGTTGATTGCAGATATTCATGCCATTTACTTGATTATAAAAATTTTAACTTTTTAGAAAATACTTTATTCCATAGTTTTTTTTAATTGAGCACAGAGCAGTATTCTCTTATGTTAGAAAAGTCTTCTCTATCACATTTTTATTTTATTATCTTGTTTTCTGTGTTTACTAGATTTCATTTGCTAGGAGGTTGTCTCTCTTATTTTCTTTAGCCCAGCACTTGGATGTATTAGTTGATTATGTTCTTATTCTTATTCCTAATTTTTATTTAGTTTTTCTCTTCCAACCTTGGTAACCTATCCTAAAATGTTTATTTTTCCTCATTCCTATGTGCCCACTTTTACAAGCAACAAGTGAGCACTCCTTTCTATTCTTTTCTTTTCATAGAACATCGAGGCAATGGCAAATATCCTGTGCTTTCATAACTGTTATCGGTCATAATGACACCTGGGTGACCACCAAGTCATTTGTCTATGCCAGGTCTCTGTGCTGTTTTGCTTATAAAATTTTTAAAGGATTGTTGGCCTGTGGTAAAAGATAAATACCATGAAAATAAACAGGTATCTTTCTTTGAGAAGTCCCTTATGCCTCCTTTGTAATGGTTCATGGCATTAGCTTTCATATTTTTCCTTAATAAGTAATTTTAGAACCATCTTAGACGAACAGTGGAACAGTGGAGAAATAAGCCAGTTATTTCTTCCTTCTCATCTTAGATCCTTGGATCTTTGTGTATCTTCTCTCCTAAGAATGTCTTCCCAGATATTTATCCTCTGTATCTTCTTTGTGCCTCTCACTGCTGTGTGGACAAAGTTCAGCCTTCTTATCTTGACCTTAGAAGCTTTTTAACAGTGTTCTCCAGTTGGCCTAATTTCTAATACCTTATACGTACTGCTCAAAAACAAGTTTTCTTCACTCATTTCACATAAACTTGATTAAAATTTCCTTTACTTCTTTACCTTCCTAGCTTTCTGATTCTTACTCAGAATTCTGTCTTTTACCAGGAATAGTTTTCCTTCTTAATTTAATCAGTCATTCTTTTTCCATCATTTAAAAAGTGTTTAAAACTCAGTTTCATCATAGAAGACTTCACCCATCCACCTACCTATGTATACCTATACCTATCTATCCGTGCACCATTCATTTAATGAATATTTATTGAGTGCCGACTAATGAAGATTGTCTTAATATATTCTCTTAGTGTTTTGTTTGAAGTGCTCTTATTTTCATTATGCCCAATAGAACATTGCTTCCCTGTGGGCACTCAACAAATATTAATGGAATTTTTATTCAGTGATTTTCATGGAAGAAGGAAACATAAAGATTATTTAGGAGTTAGCGATGTCAGGGACCATTTTATTATTTTTTAAAATAATAATATTACCTTTTTATTATATAAACATTTTAGTAGAACCATTAAAATTTCAGAGATCTCTTCTAAACTTCTCTGGTACCACTGCTCTAAACAAAGAGGCAGAGGGAAATTCTTTAGGATCCCAATCCAACAGAGCTTTTCTTTTTTACACTTATATGTTCCAAATATGACAAGCACTGGAGTTTGGCTTTATCTCATTTCTAAAGGAGTTATGTTTGAATAGAAGTCTTGATAGTCTTTGTTTCATTGCCTAACCTGAGCTTTGCAGGCACTCCCATCCTGTGCTGTGTTCAGGTCAATGGGTCACACTGGATTAGTCCCTGCACAGAGTATGTTAGTCTGCTAGGGCAACCATAATAAGATACCACAGACAAGGTGGCTTAAACAACAGACGTTTATTTTCTGTCAGTTCTGGAGGCTGGTACCAGAAGAGTTAGTTTTCAGTGAGGCTTCTCTTACTGGCTTGCAGATGGCCACCTTCTCACTGTATCCTTACCTTACATGGCCTTTCCTCTGTGCTCTTGCAAAGAGAGAGAGAGACAGAGAGAGACAGAGAGGGAGAAAGAGGCAGACATAGAGATATCTCTGGTGTCTCTCCCTCTTATTAGGACAGCAGTCCTATGGGATTAATGACCCACCTGACCTCATTTAACCTTAATTACCTCCCTAAACACCCTGTCTCCAATATAGTCATGTTGGGGGTTAGGGCTTCAACATATGAATTAGGGGGGATGCAATTCAGTCCATAACAGAGAGATAATAGACTGCAAGGAAATTTTTTTTTAACATCTTTATTGGAATAAAATTGCTTTACAATGGTGTGTTAGTTTCTGTTTTATAACAAAGTGAATCAGCTATACATATACATATATCCCCATATCCCTTCCCTCTTGCGTCTCCCTCCCTCCCACCCTCCCTATCCCACCCCTCTAGGTGGTCACAAAGCACCAAGCTGATCTCCCTGTGCTATGCGGCTGCTTCCCACTAGCTAGCTATTTTACATTTGGTAGTGTATGTATGTCAGTGCCACTCTCTCACTTCGTCCCAGCTTACCCTTCCCCCTCCCCGTATCCTCAAGTCCATTCTCTACGTCTGTGTCTTTATTTCTGTCCTGCCCCTAGGTTCTTCAGAACTTTTTTTTTTTTTTTTTTTTTTAGATTCCATGTATATGTGTTAGCATGTGGTATTTTTCTCTTTCTGACTTACTTCACTGTGTGTGACAGACTCTAGGTCCATCCACCTCAATACAAATAACTCAATTTTTTATGGCTGAATAATATTCCGTTGTATATATGTGCCACATCTTCTTTATCCATTCATCTGTCAATGGACACTTAGGTTGCTTCCATGTCCTGGCTATTGTAAATAGAGCTGCAGTGAACATAGTGGTACATGACTCTTTTTGAATTATGGTTTTCTCCAGGTATATGCCCAGTAGTGGGATTGCTGGGTCATATGGTAGTTCTATTTTTAGTTTTTTAAGGACCCTCCATACTGTTCTCCATAGTGGCTATATCAATTTACATTCCCACCAACAGTATACTGCAAGGAAATTTTGAAGTGTTTTGGCCTTTTGGGTTTTGTTCTAGCTGGGAACTAAGTGTTCTGGAAGTAAAACACGCTATTTTTTTCCTAAGAGAATAGAGTAATTAATCATATTTTACACTTCATGGTGTTTGAAATGTTAAGTGTTTAAAGTTGGGTGGGTTAACGTGCCTGCAGCTAATCTATCTTGATTTTCCAAGCCAGAGAAGGCTGTCTTTTCAGTTAAAATGCTGCCTAGTGTATGTGTATGTGTGCATGAATATGGGGGGCGGGGTGGTGTATGCAGATTGCTTTGCTCTTGGTATGATGCATGTTTCTCTAAGAGGAATCATTAACTGTAATCCACTACGGAAACTGGTCTTAAAGAGCAGTGAGCTGTGAATTCACTCATTTTGAGGCTTTCAGTTTAAATGAGGTTTGAATTTTCATTTTAGAAAATTGCTTCTAGACGGTCCTGGAAAGTTGGGAAACCTATTTTATTTTGTTTGTTGTCCTCTAGTTATTTCGATAGGGCTGTGGAAGAATGGAGACAGTTCCATTGTGACCTCAATGACCTCACACAGTGGATAACGGAAGCTGAAGAGTTGCTGGCTGATACTTTTGCTCCAGATGGTGGCCTGGACTTAGAGAAAGCCAGGATACATCAGCAGGTGAGTGCTTTCTGTCAGAGGATGAGGATCTGCTAAAAAAGGTGGCATATTTATTTAGTATACGCCATTTAAGACAGATTTCGAAAGTAGGGGCTCACTATATTAATTTTTCGGGAGTATATAGACAATCTGTAATTTTTGTTCCAGTTCTAGTTTCCAGTTTTAAAGGTTTAAGAAAAATGGTTATTTCAATTTTTAATTAGGATTTTAAAGAAATTTAAATAAAAAAGTACTCTTTAGTGGAATATGTGAAAAACAATTTTATTTTTAAAATTTTATGTTTAGAATAACACTTGTAAAATTTTGTACTCAAGACTGCATCAAGGCCAGAACGATATCTGCATACCTCACCTCTATTTTCTATACTTAAACACTTAGGCATCTTATGTTTCTTTGTATCATTGATCATTGTGATAAAAGTAAATTATTCTTGAGCTATATCAGGACAGCTGCTCATGTAAGTCTAATTCAGTCTTGGGAAAATATAACACAAAGCTAAATCAGTTCTGCTGATAATAATGGGTCGTTAAAAATAATGGTTGAAAGCAAGCAACATTTCAATTTACCATTGTTGAAAATATTTTCTCTTTTATTAAATTTTTAAAATATATTTTATGTAGAAGGCTTCTGAGGAGTTAGAAAATGCTTTTATTTTTCTCATAAATATGTTAATGCATTTTTTCTTATTTTTAGAGTTACAGAGAAGTGCTTAAATTGACTTTAAAATATCCTTTCTTAATCCGTTGCTTAAAAATTTACAGACCAGTGAAGCAATGTCTCAGTAAAATGCACATTGAGGGTTACTTATATATGGTAGGACGTAATGGTATATAGGGGTAGAGGGTTTAAAATTTTTTTAAGAGACACTTTCCAGCACATGTATAGAAGATAGGCAATTCACTTCAATCAAACATGATTGATGCTTATGCGTCAATGTAAACAGCAGTGATTTATGTTGTTAGGCTGTCCTCTTCCACTCTATTTTGCCTGATGACATTCATGAGAGTGGGTTAGATTTCAAAATAGATTTCATTTAATGTGTTCAATGAAATGTAATTGAAGTGTTAAAAATGCCTTTTTCATATATGTAAAATATCCTTCCAGGGCTTTGTTTCTCTAACACTTAAATTGACACCACACCAATGGTTCCTGGGTGGATTCATTACCTCAGAACAGTTTAGTTTAGAAGTGGAGTTAATCTTGAGTTGTTCTCTGTCACAGGAGCTCGAGGAGGGCATCGGCAGCCACCAGCCCAGTTTTGCAGCACTGAACAGAACTGGGGATGGGATTGTACAGAAACTCTCCCCGACAGATGGAAGCTTCTTGAAGGACAAGCTGGCAGGTTTAAACCAACGCTGGGGTGCGATCGCTGCAGAAGTGAAGGATCGGCGGCCAAGGTGATTTAGCCGTGATAATTCGAGGGCACGGGGTGAAGGTATTTGGGCAGAGCCTTTTGCGATACGACCCAATGAGTTCCAGGTTCTTTTATTGTCTGATGTTAATACAATAGGAGTTTTATTGACATTTAAGACCTCCAATGTCCATGTTCTGTATTTTTAGGACATTGTCTCTTTCTGTGTCTTTAGGCTGTCTGTAGTCTTACTTTTCTACTCAGATATCATGCATGTCAAAAAAATCTTTATTTCTCTTTTTCCTGTTTATTATGACATGGCGACTATGTGGCAGAAACTTGAAGTAGGTGGAGGAACACTCTGGACTCCCAATCTGAAGATCTGGATTCAGGGTCAGGCCTCTCCCTCACTCGTTTCCTGACTAGGCCTCTGGGTCTTCATGAGTAATCCCTCTCACTCGGTAGTTCTTGGTGTCTAAGGGTGTCCTATATCCTTATATGTCAGTGCTGAGTACATAGTACAGTTCCTCATTTATGTGACATAATAAATATAATGTATTATTGTGCATTTTTATGTCAGATTATGTTACAATGCCCCAGATTTTATTAGGGTGTCTTCTGATTACAAACACGTTTGATTACCAGTGAATATAATACTCAACATTACACATATTATTTTATATATTACTGTACAGTTATTTGAAGTTATGTTTTGAGACAATCAATTTTTAATGGATGATTCCTACTTAATACATTTCATCTCATTAATGGCCTTTTTTGGGGGGAGCGGGTTAATGATAGTTTCGGGTTAAAAAGTCCCAGGTAATTTTTTTCCTGCTAATTTTAACTCTGTAGATGACGTATTATTTTAGTGATAAGCTATTGTTATGTTAAAGGCTAATCTAATACTTTATCAAGTATATAGTATGACATAAAATATTGAACTTTGAATATTTGGCTTATGGCTGCTTTTTATAAAATAACATCATCTGTTATTTTGTGTGTTTTGGTAGGAGTCAAATCATAGTTTGTGTGTCTTGGTTGAGAGGTTGCCATGTGGAAGAGACAGGGTTTGGCCTCATTTAATCGTCACAACTACTCTCTGAGGGGACTGTTTAGACCCATTGTACAGCTTTGGAAACTGAGGCTCAGAGAGGAGAGGTTAAGTAACTTGTCTAGGGTCTCACAGAAAATTAGTGACAGTGCTAACTTATGCTCTTAAATACTTCGCCTGTAAAACTTGGGAAGACCTCAGAGTTCGCTGACCAAGTTTCCTCCCCTGTGAATGAAAACTAGGATATCTTCTTAGAGGAGTGTTGTGAAGACTAAAGGAGACGGTGTTTGTAAAAAGTATTATTCTCTGACTATTTGTAGTAAACACGAACGACTAAGGAACTCAGAGAGACTAAGATGAAGAAAATGTTTAAAGGAAAAAATGATCTGATGTGATTAAATGACACATTATTAAGAAGATAGAGTGTTGTCACAGACACAGGGGTGATGGATTGTGGAACTGAGGCATCGCAGGGGAGGGATCCTGAAGCTGGTTTTGAAGCATTTACAGCAAATTTCCATAAATTCCCCTTACGGATGGTCTTGTAGGGAAAAGGCACAGAACAGACAAGGTGGGAGGCATTAAATAGTCTGGCCAGGTATGAAATCTGTGAAGGTTGGATGGTGAGGAGGCTTCAGGGGACCAGGGGCAGGATTGGAAGCTGAGGTCCCATACGATTTATGTGCCATGGTAGTGAGTCAGCAGGGAGAGTCCTTCTAGCTTGAAAATGATCTCTCTCTCAGGTCTTAAGGAAAAAGATGTACCTGCTGGCATAGTATTAACAATAACTGCAGGAATTCCCTTAATCAGTTTCAAATGGCTCTCTGTGGAATGTGGTAATTATTGCTCCTGGGACTAACAAGGTGAAGCTAATACATGTTTTGCTCAATTTTTGGAAGAGAAAAGAATAATGAATCTCTTCTCCAGCATCTTGTATTTTAACGAAAACAATATTTGTTTTCATAAATTCATGTTTAACTTTACTTCAGGTTGTAATTTATCTCAACTTGGGGCCACCTTGCAATTTTATGGGCTTATTATGTGTACTGTTATCAGTCATTGAGGCACAACACACAGCTCAATTTATTTTTGTTTTGAGTGCCAGTCATTAAATATTTACACAGTTCAGCAACTTATGGTGTTATTCCTTAATGAGCAATTGTTACCTACTGTTTGAACATGAATTTATAACTTGTTTTTACTTAGTGATAACATTTAAAATGTAGATTATATTTAGCTAGTTTGCAGATGAAAATTTTGTGTGACTCAAATATGTCTTATTGAAATTACTTGGTAATGTTAGTTTTCTTCATAGATATATTTTCAAAATACTAAATTAGTCATGATTATGAAACATTGGAAATTTAAATTACAACTTTTTTTTTTGAAACACAAGGTCTATAGTAGTATTTGAGTTGTTTCCAAAGTTGTTATTTAAAGACTCTTCCATACAGAGGGTAAATTACCTGTTTTGGTACTGGTAGTCTAAACAATTTGTACTATTGCTTTATTTATTTATTTTTTTAAATCTTGAAGCAGTGTTCTCTCCTGATGGATACTTAAAAATGAAAACTTGTGATTTTGTAGTGATTGTCATTAATTTTTTTTTAATTGAAGAATAGTTTATTTATAATGTTGTATTGTGTGAGCCTCAGGTGTGCCACAAAGTGACTCAGTTTATATATATATATATTCTTTTTTATCGATAGATTCTTTTCCCTTATAGGTTATTACAAAATATTGAGCATAGTTCCCTGTGCTATACAATAGGTCCTTGTTGGTTATCTATTTTGTATATAGTATTGTGTATATGTTAATCCCAAACTCCTAATTTATTCCTCCCCCCTTTCCCTTATCAGTTTTTTAAACATTAAAATAGTTTATTTGTGATTAAAAAGAAAAAGTCATAGCCATAAAAAATGTAAATTCTTATTAGGGATGACATAATGTAATTCATTTAAAAAATTGCTTTCTATTTTTAAACCAGCAGCTAATAGCAGCAGCTATAAAAATGATACCACCACCAAGCTCTAAATAGCTTTCAAAATCTTTCTTAAAAATACATAATCTTGTTTGTCATATGAGTTGTAGTCACATTCTCATCTTTTGACAGATGGTTTATATAATTATAAATGTTATTCTTATAACATTAAAAAGATGTAATTGAGGCAGTTTTTTTAATATTCATATGACTATTTGTTTCCTTATAGCCTTTAAAACTTTGACTTTGTTTTTTCTAGATTTTTTTTTAGAACTTGGTGCTTTATTCAAATATAATACTTATTTTAATGAGCTAATCAAATTTCTGTTTTTTCTTGTCTTTCTTGTAAAAGAAAAGAAAATTTGTAAAAATTTCCCATTCTCAGTATCTTGCCTTGTTCTTGTTCTTTCTTTCCTATGAATAAAGTAGAGTAATAGTTGCAACCTAACGTGAATAATATGTCATATAATGATACTTTTCTATATCCATGGA
The DNA here is from genome assembly GCF_937001465.1 of Orcinus orca. Lineage (NCBI taxonomy): Eukaryota > Metazoa > Chordata > Mammalia > Artiodactyla > Delphinidae > Orcinus > Orcinus orca. Next base: position 20,105,968 of record NC_064570.1, on the reverse strand, counting down.
GTACTCATAAAGAATTATGTATTTTTCTTTAATTATTTTAGATAAAGACATTTTTCATGTTTTCTTTTTAAAACCTCCATTATGTTGTACAGTGGTATCTAGCTTAAAATAAGTCCTTTGTATTAAATTTCTATATAGGTTTTCACTATGAGAGAAGACAACATTATTTAGTTTTAATGTTTTTTAATTTAATGAAGGAGGAAATCTTATTCTTATGTTTGCAAATAATCTTTGGTATTGCGGAACATATGTATTACTATTAACACTCATTTACGAATACATATTAAAATAATACATATTAAAATAATTATTTTGTGTGTATGACATATTTAGTCAGAATATCTAATGCAAATATATAATGTTCTAGGTAACTGGATATTTTTTCTCAGTATTTTTCAATAATATAATCTTTTAGGTTAAAAGGAGAAAGTAAGCAGGTGATGGATTATAGAAAAAGACTAGATGAGATTATCTGTTGGTTAACAAAGGCCGAGAATGCTGTGCAAAAAAGATCAACCACTGAGCTGGAAGAAAACCTGCAAGAATTAACAGTAAGTGGTTTATTTGTCTCTATATTTGAAAGTGCTTTTTGATGCATGAATATTTTCACTGCAAATAAGATACTGCATGACTGAAGAAGAAAAGGGGAAGAAACTTTGTCCTTTGTGGTAAATGTGGTGAACTTTAAAGAGGAATATCTTTTTTTTTTTTAATTTTAATTTTAAAGAGCAGCTGTCATTTTATTCTTGCAGTGGTAAGGCTTCACACACATAAAAGTAATAAGTCATGTGGTCTCAGTAATGGACCAAAGGTTTTTTGGAATATTTTAAACAGACGTCATCATTTTAGAATATAATAATGCTGGGAAGTATAGGTTTTTGCTTTGGGACTTAGAAGATAATTACTGATTACTCTCTATAAAACTGAGTCCTACAAGAAGACTCAAAGTGAGTTGAGAGTAACTCACTGCAGCTTACTATGGACTTAGCATCACGGTTGTATTAATCAAATTTTCTTTGTTGATCTGCAACCAACAAGAATTGTTTATAGTTGTATAGGTATACAACATATAGAAATACATAAAAATATATAGATATGTTAATATACCCAAATATCCATACATTTTTATATCCACAAATTTTATATTTTTGTGCTAAGAATTAAAGTACTTGTAGTAGAACAATAAGCATAATGTGCTCACATTTTTACTAAACAAAAAGAAATTGTGTGTGAGTGTGGATACACACATCTGTGTGCAACAAAGTATACCTAAAAGGATACCCACTAATCTGATAAGAGATTTTTTTCTAAAGGAGTATGACTGAGGTATTGTGGGAAAGAAACTTTTAATACTGATGAAAAATACATGGCAAACAATTATTAAGTTTTCTTTTCAAAATGTGACAAATATCTAACAAACTTGCTCCTGTCTTATCTAAAAATTTCAATAGTTTTCTTGGAATATGCCTTTTGTAAACAATTTGGGGACAGTCACAGGGGATGGGACAGTATATTAGGGTAGGTAGAGATAAGATAGAGATGCATGCATAAAATGCTCCTGTTGTTTCTGGGGTTTTTTTTGCCTTTCATTAGAATAGATATAATTTTATTAGCAAAGAACAGAATGTTAAGTTGTCGATGTAAATATGATATAATATGACCCTGTTAAGAGACAGGGGGTCAGGGGTAGTAGTTCATGTACACACAATGCACACTGAAGGTGGGAGGTCATTCCCAAATTAGTTACAGTTTGTTAAGATAAGTTTAGGCTTCTTAGAAGTTTATTTGCATTTAAGAAATTAAAGGTCCACATTTATAGGAGTACAATAAGTTGCTGACATACGAAGGAGTTCTGTTCCGAGAGCTCATTTGTAAGTCCAATTTGTTTGTAAGTCCAACAAAGTTAGCCTAGGTACCCAACTAACACAATTGGCTATATAATATTGTACTGAAATAGGTTTATAATACTTTTCACACAGATAATATGTACATAAAAAACAAACACAAAAAATAAAGAAAACATTTTTAATCTTTATAGTACAGTACCTTGAAAAGTACAGTAGTACAGTACAACAGCTGGCATACAGGGGCTGGCACGCATGTTCGCATCTTTGAAAGTTCACAACTTGAAGGTTCATATGTAGGGAACTTGCTGTATTTCCCAAAGAGATTCCTAATACAGTTCTTGATCTTTTCCTGGTATGACAACCTTTTAACCATACCCCGCTTCTGACTCCTTTAGGACTTAATCCAGGAGATGGATGATCAAGCTGAAAAACTCAAATGGCTGAATAGAACTGAATTAGAAATGCTTTCAGATAAAAGTCTAAGTTTACATGAAAGAGAAAAAATTTCAGAAAGCTTGAGAACTGTAAATTCGACGTGGAATAAGGTGTGTGTTAAGAATTACTGCGACACCTTCCTCATGTTTACTGATTTTGTTGTTAAAGAAGTGCAACCAGGCAACTGTTTTACTTTTAAGTATACCCAAATATGGGCACATTTTATTAATGCTTACTAATATTGATAATTATATTTTTTTCATCTGTCATGGATGGAAGCATATGTTCTCAAAGAATACTTATTTTACATGGAATTTTTTTGGCCTAGGAGATTTATACATTATATACTATATTAAATAATGAGTATATATTAGAATTAGGCAATAAAGTGCTAATAATTATACTCTGAAAATGAAAGCATTAAAATAACTTTGTGATGTTGCATGTGACTTTTCACATACGTAGATTTATTTTTAATGATTTTATTCATTCAACATGTATTTACTAGGTTCCACGTGGGATGTAATGGTATGTGGCTACAAATATGACTAAGATAAAGTCCCTTTCTCTCATACTGTTACTTTTTTTGCAGTTGAAGCAGAGGTAGATAAAGTAATAGATTTCTATATATTTTGGCTTGGGTACATACCATAACAGAGTGTGAGGTCTGTCTGGGACATTGAATGGATATGTTTCTGCCCTGGTTTGGCTAGGTCCCATATCAGTCATTTTCCTCCCTCTCTATCCTTTTAAAATGACAGCACTCATTCTATATCTAATGGTTTAGGTGCTTTATTGATCTAGCCTCTCTGCTTGAGACTTACCGTCTTGATGAGTTACTGTTACTGATGACTCACACATCTGTATCTCTGGCCTGGACTCTCTCATTACTCTAGACTTCATCACAGCTGCCTGCTCAGCATCTCCACTTCAGTGTCTAATAGGTATCTCAGACTAACATACAAAGTCAAACTCCTGATCTCCACCTCCCTCCTGTGCCTTAGTATACTTCTCCCACCTCAGTTACTGGTAATTACATCCTTATTGTGTTTTATGCCAAAAACCCTGGACTCAGTCTTATGACATGTGAATTATATCTCAATTAAAAACAAACAAACACATAAACCTTGGAGTCACTATCATCAGCTTCTCCTTCAAAATACCTGTCTCTTTGATGGACGGTTTGAATGGATGGCTAGATGACTAGATACATGATAAGGCAAATACAGCAAAATTTTAACAGTTGTACATATTGAGTGACACATGGGTGTTCCCTGGGCAATTCTTTCGGCTTTTCTTAGGTTTGCGAAATTTCATAAATTTGACCATTTCTCACGACCCCGTGGCCACTAAGTTGTTTCAAGCCACCGTCATCTCTTGTTGTATGATTCCTACAATGGCCACTTCACTACTCTTCCTGTTTCCTCCTTTTCCCTTTGTCAGTCTCTTCTCAAGAAAGCAGCCAAAGTATTTGTTAAAACATAACTCAGGGGCTTCCCTGGTGGCACAGTGGTTGGGAGTCCGCCTGCTGATGCAGGGGACGCAGGTTCGTGCCCCGGTCCGGGAAGATCCCATGTGCCGCGGAGCGGCTGGGCCTGTGAGCCATGGCCGCTGAGCCTGTGCTCCGCAACGGGAGAGGCCACAACAGTGAGAGGCCCGCGTACCGCAAAAAAAAAAAAAACCCAAAAAACCCCCCATAACTCAGTTTAAGTAACTCCCCTGAACAGAGCCCACTAATGGTATCCATCACATTCAGAGTAAAGGCCGAAGTCCTCACTGTGACTTACTAGGTTCATCATGTTCTGGCTTCCTGTTATCTCTCTGACTTCATCTGCTACTCTCTCTCCCTGTGCTGCTTTCCAGACTTGTTGGCCCCGTGTCAAACATGCCAGACTCAGCGTGTGCATATTCAGTCAGAGCACATGTATTTATTTAACACAGAGGATGTCAATGGGTATTGTGTAGAATAGGGTATGGTGGTCACTTTGGGAGCACGATGTTAGGTAGAGCCAAACCTTCCTTTATCACAGGACTTCACATAGATTTTACACTAATTATGTGAATTACGAATGTCTAAGACGAAGCAATGCTTACTCTGTAGAGAATTTCAACAAACACATTTTAAGAAATACTAATCTGAGATATTTCATTCATTCATGCTTTTATTCATTCACTTAATAGGTTTTTACCAGACTCTCATTTTATGCCAGGCACCATTTTAAGAGCTAGGAATACAGTAAAGAGCATGAAAATGCTTCTAACCCAAAGAGCTTATTGTAGGTGAGACAAGTAGATAAACAATTATAACAAAGAGGTATCCATGGGGACATAAAGGTAGGGCACCTACCTGGCTTTGGGTGATAACCGTGGAAGATTTTGTGGAGATCATATCCAAGCTAAGATGATAAAAGATGAATGAGTATTGGTCAGATGGACGATGGAGGAAAAGGCCTTGCAGGGAAAAGCAGCAGTAAGTGAAAGGGTCTAGAGGGGACAGAGAGTGAATCTGGGTCCTGGAAGTAGCTCAATATGAATTGGAAGGACAAGAGATGCTTGCAGAGACCTAGGGGCCTCACCATGCATCACAAGGAATTCAAGTTCCGTCTTGAAGCTATTTCACCACCTTGAAAGCAGTGGGAAACTGTTGATGGGTTTTAAACAAGTTACATTTTGAAAGATCACTATAGCTGCACCACAGAGATGGATGGAGCGAACCCAAGGATGGATATGCTTAGGACATCAGGACATCAAGTAACTCCTCTGAGCAAAGCCCACCATCCAGATCAGGGTAACTGATCTGGAAAAATAGTTAGAGTCATTAGACAACTTTGTGAAGAGAGTGTCAAGGAGGCAGGTGATGAATCCATATTTGGACACGTCTGAATGTACAGTTGACAGGGAAAGCTGGACTGAGGATAGGTTTTGGGGAGTCTTCAGCCTCTTAAAACTCCGCGTGATAAGTGAAACCAGTAGAAACCAAGACCCAGGGAGAGAGGCCAGTATCGAGGGTTAGAAGACCAAAAATCCTACCCTGTAGAATGTTGGTATTTGGTGGAAGGGCAGAGGAAAATGAGCTGGGGAAGGACACTTAGAAGATCAGTCAGAGAGGTGGGAGTAAAATCAAGATTGTAGAATACTAACAAAATTCAAGGGAGAGGGAGTGGCAGCATTAAATGTTGCAAAGGGGCAAGGCAGTTAAGGACTGGATGACATTCTTGATGCTGGTGGAGCTGGGGGTCAAGCAAGACTGCAGTGGATAGTGGTTAGTGAAAGTGGACACAGAAGCTTAGGCACTGAGGGGGAGGAAAGCGGCGGCATTATCATTTAGAAGAACGCTTCCTCTTCAGAATATATAATCGTCTTTATTTATATACTATCCTTCTCTTTCTGTTTGGCCTGATGCTCTAGATTTGCAGAGAAGTGCCTAGTGCGCTGAAGGAACGCATCCAGGAACCCTGTTCTGTTGCTCAGACAAGAATTGCTGGTAAGATACAGTTTATTTCTTTACAAAATTTTTTACACATAACAAAATTTTATGATTACGAGCATTGTATATGAATTAGAAAAGCTTATTTAAAAACACAATGCACTTGTGATTTCTTACTCTGCTTTCAATCATTTGAAAAGAACATCTTCTCTAAACACAAGACATATTTCACTGCCCAGTGTGTGCAAGGCATTCCCTCTCATGGGAGGTGAGACTTTTAGCCTTTCCTGGGACCAGAGTAGAACCAGATGCTGCTGGAGGCAAGAGAAGAGGCAAGGTGAGGACACTGGAAAATAGTTTTCTGGGGACATTTTGAAGTGAACAATTCTCCTAACTCGCTGTCCTGATTCTGTTCTTATCTTACCACACCTCGATAATCTGTTCTTCTGATAGCAGCTAAGTGATGCTTTAGAAACAGGTTTGATGTCACTCTTTTGATTTCAATCTTTTAATCACTTCCATCATACACAAGTGAGTTCTACAGTCTTACCATGGTCCAGAAGACCATGCATGATCTGTCTGCTCCCTGTCTCTGTAATCCCATTTCTTACCACTTTTTCCTTTGTTCATTCTGCCTCAAACACACTGGTCTTCTTGCTGTTTCTAACATGCCAAGAACATTTCCATTTATGGTCTTTGTGCTTGCTGTTTCTTCTTTCTTTCTCACCCAAATGTCCTTCCCTCAGATATTGCATGTTTCACACGCTCACTTCGTTTGTTCTCTTCTCAAATACTCCCTTTTTAGATGGGCCTTTCTTGACCTGACCACGTATGTCAGATACATCCTGTCTCTCTCCAAGATACATCCTGTTTCTCTCCAACTTCTTGCATTGGTTTTACTTCGTGGCGTATATCCATTTACCCCCACCAGAATGCAAACTCTGCGAGGTCAAGGCCTTTGTCTTACACATTCCCATACCTGTAGCATCTAGTCAAGTGCCTTGCACATTGTAGGTTCTTAATAGATATTTAATGAAACAGTGAATGAATATTTAGGTTGTTTTCAATTTTTTAAAAGCACAAAAAGTGACAGTGAGGATTGGGCAGAATGATGTATGAGCTGTTCTCTAGGGTATGTGGTGGTGAATCACTGGGGTGATTATGGTGAATACGGGCAACTTTACTTTGCTAGCTGCTGCCTAGACTAGTTGTTCCAGGTTACCCTCCCACCAGCTGAATGTGAGGCTTCTCATTGTTCTGCGTTGTTTCCAGCGCGCCAACATTTTATTCCCAGGACCGCTGTATGCTTTTTAAAATTATTGATTACCCCCAAAGACCTTTTGTTTGTGTGAGTTATGTCTATCAATATTTACCTAATTAGAAAGTAAAACCGAGAAATTTCAAAAGTTATTTGTTTGTTAACTTGTTAAAATAACAATAATAAAAACATTCTGTTAATAAAATATATTTTATAAGATATTAACATAAGAAAGTATATTTTCCAAAACAAAAAAAAATTAGAAAAGTGATATGACATTACATTTTTGAAAATCTTTAAATTTCTGCCATAAGAGAAGACACCTGGATTCTTGTATCTGCTTCTTCATTCGCTCTATTGTGATATCATACGTCATGTAGCTTTGAGTAAAACGCCACTCTACATTTGAGAAGGAATGAGCAGGAAGAGGCAAATAACTTATTATGATGATGATCGTAGTTTTGGCATCCGCACCCCTTGGAAGGGTCTCTAGGGACCCAGAGCTCCCCAGACATCACATTTGGAACCTGTGACCTGTGGAGATAGGACACTTCATTTTAATTTGCGTTTCCTCAATTACCTGTGTGCTTGAGCCTTTTAAAAATATGTTTATTGTCTTATTTCCTCTTCTGTGGATTGTTGGTTGATTTTTTTTTTTTTTAAAGAAACTGCTTTTTATTTATTTATTTATTTTTGGCTGTGTTGGGTCTTCTTTTTTTTGCGGTATGCGGGCCTCTCACTGTTGTGGCCTCTCCCGTTGCGGAGCACAGGCTCCGGACGCGCAGGCTCAGCGGCCATGGCTCACGGGCCCAGCCGCTCTGCGGCATGTGGGATCTTCCTGGACCGGGGCACGAACCCGTGTCCCCTGCATCGGCAGGCGAACTCCCAACCACTGCGCCACCAGGGATGGGTCTTCGTTTCTGTGCAAGGGCTTTCTCTAGTTGCGGCAGGTGGGGGCCACTCTTCATCACGGTGCTCGGGCCTTTCACTGTCGCGGCCTCTCTTGTTGCGGAGCACAGGCTCCAGACGCGCAGGCTCAGTAGTTGTGGCTCACAGGCCTAGTTGCTCCGTGGCATGTGGGATCTTCCCAGACCAGGGCTCGAACCCGTGTCCCCTGCATTGGCAGGCAAATTCTCAACCACTGTGCCACCAGGGAAGCCTGGTTGATGTTTTTTTTGAGTTTGAAAAAACTACTTTGTTACTAATTCCTTGTCTGGAATGTGCATTGCAAATACCTTTTCCCTTAATCTGTGGCTTTTAAAATTTTTATTTGTGGTACTATTTTCAGAATTCTTAAACATTAATAATCTATTAATAGCTTTCCTTTTTGTGATTTATTTTAGAAATCCTCTGTTACTCTGAAGTCATAAAGATATTCTTCTATATTTTACAATTTTAGTTTTCATATGCAGGTCCTTAATGCTACTGAAAATTAATTTTCCTAAGGTGCATGTGAGGTCAAAATCTGTCCCATCATCTTCCCGCTGCAGCCATGGGTCACCACTTTTCCCAGCATCATTTATTGACCAGTAAATTCCTCCTCATTGATCTATAATGTAGTCTCTGCCAAGGTCAGGCTTCTCTGCCACCTGCACACTGTGGCTGTTCTCTTCTAGTGGTCTGTTTGAATGTCTGGATCTGTAATACACGAGGTTAATCATTCATCATTAGCTGAGTAATACAACTAAATATCTGGTAAGGCATGACCCTCTATCAAAAATAAAATGTTTTGACTGTTCTTGGCCCTTTTCTTTCCTATGTTAATTTTAAAATCAAAATTTGAATGTATAATTTGGTCAAGTTACACACAAACCTGTTGGGATTTTTTTTTATATTGTGCTGAATTTACAGATTGACTACATTTTTCAGAAAATTATTTAAGCCTCATTTAATATACCTTATGCTAAAGTGGGTCTAGATAGAGCTAATAATGAATTCAACCACCTCTTGTATAAAAACTAAAGAAAAACAGTTACCAGTCTCCCACTGTTCAAAATAAGACAAAAACATACAAACAAAAAATATAGAGAAAATATATATCAAATCTTTGGAGAAGACAAGAGTAAGTTCTGAGAAAACAGTCCCCCAAGACAGATTTATGGATTTGCTCAACTAAACTTCGTTAACATCTATATGATAAAAAGAAAACAAATTAAATCCTAAAATAGAAAGATTGTTTTCAGCAATGTGACGGGATTTATCTTTCTTGCATAAGGAGTTCATCCAAATTGATAAGGAAGCAGGTAAAGAACACATACAGTTATAAATTATACCATATATGATTACCAAACATGAAGAATATTTATCCTCACTGGTAACCAAAAGGACGTGAAATGAAGCAGTGGTGAAAGATGTGTGTTTATCCGTAGAGATAGAATTTTGTGTGGATGCAGGATGCTTATAAGTTCCACACACTGCCGGAAGTCTAAATTTCCAACTTTTAAGGAAAACAATTTGGCAATCAGTAGTAGATACATTAAATTTTTTCATATTTTTTAACCTAGTAATTCTGTTTTGGGAAATTTCTACTAAGGTGGCAATCAGAACTGTAAAGAATATACAAAAAGATACTTCTTGCAAGATCTTTTTTTTTCTGGTTTTTGTTGGTTTTGTTTTTTGCAAGTTTTTTTTTAAATTCAACAAATATTTATTGAGCACCTACTATGTGCCAGGTGTAGTTCTAGGTGTCAGGGATTCATCAGTAAATACACATAATAAATAAGTGAAATACATCTATATTGGAAGAAAAATAGAGGAAGTGTAAGAGAGACTGTACCACTGAGGTTGGCCGTGGAGCACATGAGGAAATCAGGTGTGCTGAGAGGATATTGAAATTTTAAAAAGAATATCAAGAGACCTCATTTAGAAGATGATAAGTAAGCAAAGTCTAAGAGCAAAAACACTTTTGTTGAATTTCCTTAATATTATTCTTTATGTTCTCTGATGCAGTGTTGTGATAGGAATTTAAATATCCTTGACAGATGGCTATAGCTGCACCTGTGTTAAGTTCTATGCTTCTTTACACCCAGTTTTTTTCCAGTTTTATTGAGAAATAATTGACATACATCACTGTATAAGTTTAAGGCAAACAGCATGATGGTTTGATTTACATGTATTGGGAAGTGATTACCATAAATGGATCATCTTCTCATATAGATAAAGTTAAAAAAAGATAAAAGGAAAAAAAAATTCTCCTTATGATGAGAACTCATAGGATTTACTCTCAGCAACTGTCCTATATATCATACAGCAGTGTTAACTATAGTCTTCATGTTGTACATTACATCCTTGGTACTTGTTTATCTTGTAACTGGAAGTTCGTACCTTTTGACCACCTTTCTCCAGTTTCCTCTCCCCCCACCCTTCACCTCTGGTAACCACAGGTCTGATTGACCTCTTTTCCTATGAATTTTTTTTCTTTTTAGATACCATATATGAGATCATACGTATTTGTCTTTCTCTGTCTGACTTACTTAGCATAATGCCTTCAAGGTCCATCCATGGTGTCTAAAATGATAGGATTTTCTCATTTCTTATGTCTGAATTATATGTATACATTTCAATACTAACCCCTTATCAGATATACGGTTTACACATATTTTTTTCCCCATTCTGTGTAGGTTGTCTTTTCACTTTGTTGTGTTGATGGCTTCTTTTGCTGTGTAGCAGCTTTTTAGTTTGATGTAGTCCCACTTGTTCAGTTTTGATTTTGTTGCGTATTCAAGGAGTCAACACCATGACCCAGGTCAGGGAGCTTTATTCCTGTTTTCCTCTAGGAGTTTCATGGTTTCGGGTCTTACATTTAAGTCTTTAATCCATTTTGAGTTAATTTTTTGTGAGTGGTGTAAGACATGGGTCCAAATTTACTGTTTCATGTGTGAATGTTCAGTTATCTTAGCACCATTTACTGAAAAGACTATCTTTTCTCCATTGTATATTCTTGTCAAATATTAGTTGACCATATATGAAAGCTCTTTTTTAAAGTAAAAAAGTTCAGGAGTAGTCTAAGTATCCAGCTGTAGGAAAAGAGGTAACTAAAAGTTAGAGACTATATACATAGATTGTTACATAGGTATTCACAGTGATGTTTATTAAAAGGGACAAATGCTCATGTTGTAAAGGGAAGTGAAAAAGAACAGAAAATTACAAATAAGATTAAATTAAAGCAAAAACATTTGACAAAATAAAATAACAATTAAAGCAAAAACATCTTGACAAAATAAAATAACATTCCTAATTTTCTCATGGTTGATGTAGTTTTTATTTTATTTTCTCTTGATATCAGCATTAGTTACTTTTGAGTTATTGCTGCCCTAGAATATGGTGAGACGGTGTGTTTAATTGCCATTATGGCAACCAAAAACATATAGATAATTCAGGAAATGCCATTGCCATTTCAGTATTAAAAAATAAAAACCGGGCTTCCCTGGTGGCGCAGTGGTTGAGAGTCCGCCTGCTGATGCAGGGGACACGGGTTCGTGCCCCGGTACGGGAGGATCCTGCGTGCCGCGGAGCGGTTGGGCCCGTGAGCCATGGCCGCTGAGCCTGCGCGTCCGGAGCCTGTGCTCCGCAACGGGAGAGGCTGCAGCGGTGAGAGACCCGCGTACCGCAAAAAAAAAAATATATATAAACCTCTTTCAATTGTTTTACTTAAACTAAATTTTACATAAATACACATACATGTCACCATTACATCACCACAGTCAGATTATCCTGCTGTGTTATTGATACTTTGCTACGTTTTTTATTTCAGCTCATCCCAGTGTCCAAAAGGTGGTGCTAGCATCATCTGCATCAGATATTCCTGTTCAGTCTCCTCGTACTTCAGAAATTTCAGTTCCTGCTGATCTGGATAAAACGATAACAGAACTGGCCGACTGGCTGGTGTTGATCGACCAGATGCTGAAGTCCAACATTGTCACCGTCGGGGATGTAGAAGAGATCAATAAGACAATCTCCCGAATGAAAGTAGGTACCTAGTGTAAAGGCTTGTCATGGAAACACCAAGATCTGTTTGGATCACTTTTGTTTATCTTAAACTCTGGGCGAATGAGCTTTAAAAAATTCTTGACCTGTCAAACAGCCATCCTGGGCTCGCTCTGATGAGTAAAGCTTTTCTTGCATTTGTGCTGTTTTCGTAAGAACAGGTTTAACAATGTGAGCTGTAGAGTCACTGTATTTTTATGATCTAAAACTGGTATCATAAATCCAGCCACATCACTGTAAATGTAAACTGGTGTTACATTTAATGCCTAGTGTCATGGAGAATAATTTGTTGAAGCGCCTTTTCAACTTATATTTCATAATGAGCTTATTTGTTTAATTGCTGACATCGTTAAGTGAGAATCTCCTGACTATAGTTTTATTTCTATGCATATGCCATCTACTATCAATTTGTAAAGTTCTTTTTTCCACATTCAGTGTGTTTTTGGTACTGGGCTGTGTGCTGTCTAGGGATATTGAAAAGAATATACCAGATAGAAACTGGGAATGAACCATGAAATAATAACAGCTCTTGCTAAACTCTTATTAAGTGCTTAATGTATGCTAGGTATTTTTCTGAGTATTTTACATGTATTATTTCATTCACTTTAATAATTTGTGAGGTAGGTATCAGTTTTATTCCCATATTAAAAACATGTGTGGCCAGGCACAGTCTAATAAAAGCTGCGGGACAGGTACACGCCACCTGTAAGGGGGAGCCAGAATGAGGAAAGGGATTACATCCACAGTGAACGAAGGCAGACTACATGGGATTTTGACATTTAGAGACAAAATAAATGGCATTCCTGGTATAGGGACCAGGGTGAATAAAGACATGAGGTGGGGAGCATGAAGGATATTGGGTCAAGAATTGTGCAGGAAAGAGGTGTAGTAGGAAGTAAGAGAGCAAAGGCAGCTCAAGTTCACATTGTGAAGGAGCTTGTAGACCACGCAAAGCTCTTTGGACGTTTAGTCTGTAAGCACTTGCCAAGCATCTTGTTTTTCCCTTTTTCTTTTTTAAATTGTGGCTGGAGACTGATGATAACAATGCTCTGCTTGAGTAAGAAGACCGGGAACTGTGCAAGAGATGCTTAAAACAAGGAGAAAAGCCTTTGCTGAGGGGCTGAGATGATGCTATTGCAATTAGCAGAAATCAGGAACAGAAGAAATGGAATGTGGATGGGGGTTTGATTGATTTAGTTTCAAATATGTTGTGTTGAGAGGCCCTTTTGCCACTTAGAAGGAAATGATCAGCATTCGTTGAACTGTCTCTTTGCGATTCAGGATTAGAAGTTGTGAATAAGCCATTTAGAGATAATATTTGACACTGTAGGAATAATTGAAATCTGAAAAATTAGTGAATTCACAGAGGAAGAGCTGGGAGAGAATCTTTGGAAATTGTGTTTTCTAATTTTTAAGGCTATTAGTTCTATACTTAAAACACACCATTTTTCTGATATTGCTAACTTTTCTCCCATATTTATTAGTACTAAGAGACACAAACTTTCTAGAGCAGCAGTTTTTCATGTCTAAGATTATTTAATTTGCAGTTATTCCAATTAGGATTTTTCTAATACTTTACCCCCATCCCTGTAGATACCATTAATTTATGTTCATATCTGATGTAGGACAGATATGCAAAGCATCAGCTGCAGAAATCACTACTGATGTTTTGAAAGCACTTTTTAGTTTTCAAAGAGATTTTCTTCGTTTAATTTCCTCAGAGTTGATATAGCTGAACTGCAAGCATTTTATTATTTCTTTTTGTGAAAATAAAAACACAGAGAGGTAAAGTGCCTTGCCTGGTGATCCAGGTGATAAGTGGGAGAGCTGAGACTTGAACCTAGGACCTCTGACTTCAATTCCTGCACTTTCTCCACTACATCACTGATGCATCACTATCTCTTATAGGAGGAAAACAACAAGTTTGATGTCAACACACCAATTTTGCTTTGTTACTATTTTATCATATGGCTTATTAATCTATTTTAACAATCATTTTGTCTTAACAGATCACAAAGGCTGACTTAGAACAGCGCCATCCTCAGCTTGATTACGTTTTTACATTGGCACAGAATTTGAAAAATAAAGCTTCCAGTTCAGATGTGAGAACAGCAATCACAGAAAAATGTAGGTTTTTAAAAAAATTATATATCATCATTCACCTTCCCTGAAAATGGTAACACATACCCACACACACATACATTTTTGAAGATTATTCAACCAGAAATTAATATTATTTGATAATTTGATATTTGATACTCTATTAATAAAATAGCTTTCCCTTGTTTTTTATTTTTTGTGAACATTGTCTTAATTCCTTTATGAGTTCCTTAAAGTATTAATATCATTACTTTTAAGTAATTACTGATACATTGAAGCTTTTTTCTTTTAAGTTAGAGTTTCTTTTAAAGAAACCAAAAAATACAAAAGTTAGAGAAACCCATAGGAATGCAAATCCATTCTTCTGTTATATTCACTGAAACCAAATCTTACTGTGTCTCTTAACTCATCTTCTCAAAAGTCATTCCAAAAATATTTATTGAGCAGTTACTATACACCTGTGTGCCTGGCACGAAGTTGGGAATACTTTAGTTAAATACAAAGTAAAACAAAACAAAAAGTAAATACAAAACAGCAACAACAAAGTTCCCTGTTTCACATTTGCTTTCTGGCTTAAAAGCATCCGTTAAATCTGTATGACATACCAAACAAAGTCAAAATTCTCAAGAATGACACATAGGGGCAATCACTGTCTGCTTTCATCACTCCCTTTCTCTCTTTAGCCCTCAGCACTGTCTGTAACTGTTCTGTATTGTATATATTCTTTAAAATGCCCTGACATTTCTTAGTCTCCTTACCTTTATTCACATTTTTTTCTTCTTGGCCTCTCCCCAGGTGAAATTCTACTGAGCAGCTAAAATATCACCTCCTTTGTGAAGTCTCTCCCACCCTCTTTTAGTCTCTGGTGAACTATATTTTCTGTCTTTAGTTCCTGCTGTGACCTTTTCCCCCATAATTTCGTTGTAGATCTCACAGTTAATTCTCTCTCCCCTCCATAGACTGTAAATACTCCCCTTTTTGGCCCTGAGGCCTCCCCCAGGGCCCAGTACCAATTAGTTCCTTAATAAATATTTATTTGTGGCAGAATATAAACTGGAAGGTATTTTATTACCTAGTCTAATATTTCTGAAGGAAAGTCAACTATTCCCCCTATAAAAACTGTTTTGATTTCAAAATAAATGTTGCAGCAACAAGGTTATTATAAGAGATGAGTTAGCAGAGAACTTTTAGTGTGTCACAATATTGGTTTATTTTTACTAAGTAAGCCATTTTCTTTCTTTCCCCCGTTTTTATAATTTTTATTTTATTTTTATTTTTTTTTTAACTGGTGGATTGCTTCTGCCTGTCGAACTTTGGAGTGACCCTGTTTCCCATCACATGGCAAAGGAGCTTCTCAGCTTTGGTGACACCAAACTATTTACAAAGGCTTCTCCACTTTGCTTTTTCTATCATCTTTTGTTTTTTCCTCCACCCCTCCTCTCTGTCCAAAGTTTGCTTTAAGGTTTTCTTCTCCTGAATATCTTCCTTTTTCAATTTAACTCCCTCTTTTTTTTTACTCTCAATTTTTTCTGGTATAGAGGCTCCACGGTCCATATCATTATTCATTATGTGAAAAACCGCGCTCAGCCAGAGGGCACTACCGATAGTGACCTTTTTGCACCTATCTCCAATGAATAGGATAGTTTGCTTATCTTTTATGGTAAACCTCTGATACTTGCTGTCGCTTGATACCTTTAGTTTTATTTGTTCAGTATTAAAGGATTCTGTTAGTTATAGTACTTTATGTAACTTTGTAACTGACAAGTAAACCATTACAATAAATTTTCCCTCTCCCTAAGTTAAAACGTAAGCAATTTATTTAAACTGTTGGATAAGAGCATAAAATAATCTCACTGAACAATTTTTTAGAATTATTATACATAAGTATAATTTACATTTTCCTGAACAGTCTTAAACTGATAGCTCTTATGGTTTACCATAACCCAGTATTGTTTGAAGAATTTTACCGAAAGGTCTCATTATGACCTAGCTGCAATGTTTTTTTTGTTTTTTTGTTTTTGCGGTACGCGGGCCTCTCACTGCTGTGGCCTCTCCCGTTGCGGAGCACAGGCTCCGGACGCGCAGGCTCAGCGGCCGTGGCTCACGGGCCCAGCCGCTCCGCAGCATGTGGGATCCTCCCGGACCGGGGCACAAACCCGCGTCCCCTGCATCGGAAGGCGGACTCTCAACCGCTGCGCCACCAGGGAAGCCCTGCAATGTTATTTTTTAGTTAAGTTCTTCTTGGCCTGGTACTTAACTATAGCCCTTCAGTCTTTCTGGCATACAAGGCATCTTCTAGAAATTTGTTTCTAACTTTCTACCTACTTATTATGAATGGGTTGTTGAAGATATTTAAAGTTATTGCTTACTAGTACTTCAGTTCAAATCGTGAATTGCCCCTGAAGTAATTAATCAAAAGTTTAAGTTTCCTTAGATTTCTTTTTCCTTGACACATGTTAAAAATACAAGAGGAAAGAAAGTAGGGGAGAGAAAAGGAAAAGAGAAAGAGACAGAAAGAGAGAATGAAAGAAAGAGAAATAGAAACAATAAAAAAGAGAGAGGAAAAGAGCCAATATGGATATTTTTATAATAAAAAACTGCTGGGTACCTAGAACTTGAATCTAATTTACTTTTAGCACTTCTCTTGAATATATAAAAACACTTCCTTTTAGAGAGGTTTCATGCTACAGTAAAACAAATGTGAAAAGTATTCTTAAGTATTTTATTTTCTTTTAAAATCAGTACTTCCTTAGAGGTTGACAAATGACTATATCTTTGGTCATAAAGTTCTATCATAATGTACTGTTAAAATCTGCCTTCTTCAAACCAGGTTCTGTAAATATAAATTAGGTAGGAATTTATTTTCTTTATAATTTTTAGTTTGTCAGTTTATAATAGTCAGTATCTTTATTGTGAGATATTTTAATGCATTTAAAATAGAGTTTAATTCAAGATTTTTTCTTCAAGGATGGTTTCAGAAATATATCAGTCATACAGTGTGGCAGACGTAATAAAATTCCTTTAAAATGTATGTACCATTTTGCCTCCTTTCTCTTTTCTATATATAACCTTATTTGTGATGAATTTGGTATCAGGTATTTTTTCCCTTTCCTGATAGTTACTTTCTGGGATTTTTAAAAATATATATAATGCCTCCTCCAGTGGAAAAGGTCAAGAACCAGTGGGATAGCACCCAGCATGGTGTGGAGTTAAGACAGCAGCAGCTGGAGGACATGATTATTGACAGCCTTCAGTGGGATGACCACAGGGAAGAGACGGAGGAGCTCATGAGAAAGTATGAGGCTCGCCTCTATATTCTTCAACAAGCTCGAAGGGATCCACTTATCAAACAAATTTCTGATAATCAAGTAAGACTCATTAGATACTTTCTGGCATTATCAATTTGTGGGATGTGCTTTTTTTGTTCTGTTGCTAACTGTAATTTTTAGGACCCATGTCATAATGTTTTCCCAAGTGCTTAGAATGTACACTGAAATTTATATAAAGAATTTGACCAGGAAGGTTTTTGAAAAATTTCTGGAGGCATGACAAATAGAAATGTACGTGTATCCTAGATTTACAGCTCACTGACTCTTTGCAAATGGAACTTACCCATGAGCCAGCATCTAGAAAGAAAACATTTTCAGGATCCCAGGAACCCTCCTTTTGTTCCCTTCCATATCTACCCTGAAGGTATTTTTTTATTTATGAAATCTCCTGAGACTTTCATTTGAGGGCTACTGTAGTGAACAAATCAAGTATTCAGTAAGTTTAGTTTCTTCTAATACCTTTATAACCAAACCGTTTTATCAATATCATCATAGCAGGTACCTTTTTTGTGATTAGTTGGATTATAGAGTTGATGATATTGAACACTTATGGTATTTTTAAAGTGCTATTTTAAATCTCTACAGTCATAGAAAATATTCTTGAGTTGGAGGTTATGGCTGTTAGGTTATACTTTTGTGTAACATTTATTTACCCTTCAGATAGCCTAAATGAAAGTGTACGCTTGTGAAGAATATAATAAAGGATGTATGGGAAAAATCTCAGACATGAGAGTATGTTTTTATTCTTCAGACATGTAGGCTTTCCATGGTCACAACTTAAAAAGCAAGTGGCCAGGTATCCTGGTTTCCTGGATCATTCTCTGTGTTTATGCTGTCTGCTGAATTGTCTTCACCAAAAGACTCAAAAGTAATAATCAGCAAAGCTCCTGGACACTTAACCAGAGGAATACAGTTAAAAGTGATATCAGTGTTTCAATCATCATACTCAGAATATTCTTTTCTTTTTTTTTAATACATCCTAATTGGAGTATAATTGCTTTACAATGTTGTGTTAATTTCTGCTGTATAACAAAGTGAATCAGCCATATGCATACATATATCCCCATATCCCCTCCCTCTTGAGCCTCCCTCCCACCCTCCCTATCCCACCCCTCTAGGTGGTCACAAAGCACCGAGCTGATCTCCCTGTGCTATGCAGCTGCTTCCCACTAGCTGTCTATTTTACACTTGGTAGTGTATACATGTCGATGCTACTCTTACTTCACCCCAGCTTCCCCCTCCCCCTCCGTGTCCTCAAGTCCATTCTCTATGTCTACGTCTTTATTCCTGCCCTGCCACTAGGTTCATCAGTACCATTTTTTTAAAATTAATTAACTTTGGGCTGCGTTGGGTCTTCGTTGCTGCGCGCGTGCTTTCTCTAGTTGCGGTGAGCGGGGGCTACTCTTCATTGCGGTGTGTGGGCTTCTCATTGCGGTGGCTTCTCTTGTTGCAGAGCACGGGCTCTAGGCGCACGGGCTTCAGTAGTTGTGGCTCAAGGGCTCTAGAGCACAGGCTCAGTAGTTGTGGCGCACCGGCTTAGTTGCTCCGTGGCATGTTGGATCTTCCCGGACCAGGGCTCAAACCCATGTCTCCTGCATTGGCAGGCGGAATCTTAACCACTGCGCCACCAGGGAAGCCCTGTACCTCTTTTTTTTTTAGATTTTATATGTATGCATTAGCGTACGGTATTTGTTTTTCTCTTTCTGACTTACTTCACTCTGTATGACAGACTCTAGGTCCATCCACCTCACTACAAATAACTCAATCTCATTTCTTTCTATGGCTGAGTAATATTTCATTGTATATATGTGCCACATTTTCTTTATCCATTCATCTGAGGTATCACCTCACACGGGTCAGAATGGCCATTATCAAAAAATCTAGAAACAATAAATGCTGGAAAGGGTGTGGTGAAAAGGGAACCCTCCTGCACTGTTGGTGGGAATGTAAATTGATACAACCACTATGGAGAACAGTATGGAGGTTCCTTAAAAAACTAAAAATACAGCTACCATATGACCCAGCAATCCCATTACTGGGCATATACCTGGAGAAAACCATAATTCAAAAAAGAGTATTCTTTTCTAATCAACAGTGTAGCTCTATTCTGGAACTTTAGGGTGGATTTTTCTGCTAGTCGCTACAAAAATCATTTTAAGAACATTCATTTGTCATTTAGATTTCATGGGGAGTATCTTGATACAAGAGCTCTCAGAGGTGGAAAAAAATGTATCAAGGAACCAATGCCTATGGACATACAGCATCAATTTAGTTTATTCAAGCAACTCTCAGTAAACCTTGCTTAGGTACTGGATCCAGCCAAGCAGTTAACTTTGTAAACAGTGATACACAGTGATCCAGGGACAAGAAGACTTCCATGTTGTTGCCCTTTCCATATCTTCAAGCACATATAGAGGAACTAACTCTATAGTAAGCTCATTCCTATAAGATACATGTTCCTGTAAGGATCAGATATAGCAGTAGGAATGAAAGAAGACAACTGGTTTGAGGAAGTAAAACATATCAAAGGAGAAAAGACAGTAATCTTTTAATGTTATCTGCTATGTACCTGATCACTTTCACTTCCAGAATTATTGTTGTTTGAGCTTACATGCAAGTTTGTTTTATAATTTGCTTCCTTCTTTTGATATCTGTGTCTAAAACATATTAAAACCTACTGGAAGGACCAGTGTTTTGGTCATACTTGTTATTGAGTGATCCGGTCTAACAATTACATCTGAAATTACACCTTAGATGTTGCTTCAAGAACTGGCTCCTGGTGCTGGTATCGTAATGGCATTCGATAATGTCCTGCAGAAACTGCTGGAGGAATATAGCAGTGATGACACGAGGAATGTGAAAGAAACCACGGAGTACTTAAAAACATCATGGATCAATCTAAAACAAAGGTAATGCTAAGGCCCTGGCAGCTGTATGTATGTATGTTGTCAAGTTGATAATTTTTTTTTTTTTTTGCGGTATGCGGGCCTCTCACTGTTGTGGCCTCTCCCGTTGCGGAGCACAGGCTCCGGACGCGCAGGCCCAGTGGCCGTGGCTCACGGGCGCAGCCACTCCGCGGCATGTGGGATCTTCCCAGACCGGGGCACGAACCAGTGTCCCCTTCATCGGCAGGCGGACTCTCAACCACTGCGCCACCAGGGAAGCCCAAGCTGAGAATTTGATTGCTCTGGCTTTCTCATGGAAGCGTGTGGAACAGGTCACATATTTTATTATTATTTTTAAATTTTCATGCTGTACTGAGTTAGTATTATCACACTTAGTACAGAGTGTATATTTATACATTAGGTACTTGAATTTCTGCAATGGAATTTTTCCTTGAATGAGTCTAAACCTTGCCCGTGATCATTTTATGTGTTCTGATTTTCTTATGCCTCTTGAGTACATTTTGTAGTACTCTAATGGTAAGGAACACTTAGGTATTACAGAGGCATCAGGGTAATATTATCCCTAACGGTAATTAAAGCAGTGTGCTGTTTGGTCAGTGTGCTGTTTGGTCAGGTCGTCCTCGGTTTTGTCTGAGAACACATGGATCCACACTAGCTCCTGAAGTATACTAAGTGTATGTTGGGCTTCAACTAACTTACTGTCTTTCCTTTTCATTACTCTATCTCATCAGTAAATTTGGAACAGTCTAAAATAGCATACGTGTTTATAAGAGAAATTTTCCTGTCACTTGAGCATCTAGAGTTTGAGGCACTGTAAACAATGGTTAGCATCCTTTAAGACTGCATATTTATATTCATCATCCGTAAAACACTGTGTGCTTCCTGCAGAGTACCGTGAATACCTGTGTCTGAATGAAATTATGGTTTCACACATCTTGAATATTCAGATGCAACTGCCTGAAAGCTAACTTGATATCAAAACCACATTTATTTTGCAGTGAATAAAACAGATAATATCAGAACACTTTAATAAAGTATGGACAAGCATTTAGTAATGGTTTGATATGGAGTTATTTTGTACATTTTTAGAATGTCATTTTTAGTTAGAGTCTCTAATGTAAATTTGGGGAAACTCAAAGAAAAGAATTATGAGTCAGTATGTGAACATGAATGTGTTGCTGCATATCCCTAGGATTCTGGAGAATATAAAGACAAGGATAGCAAATACAAAACTTCAAAGTGTTTAAAGCAGAATATAGTTATAATATTGGTCTTTCTAGCATTTTAGTACAACTGCTTTTCTCTTGTTGTAACAGGTAATTTGGATATAGTAAGAATCCCAAAACTAAGGCAGGGAAGAGGAGGAATTAAAAACAGCTTTAAAGTACAAATTTCTAGTTACAAGATAATTTCTGGGGATGTAAGATACAGCATGGTGATTATAGTTAACAGTACTGTATTGTGTATTTGAAAGTCACTAAATCTTAAAAGTTATCACAAGAAAAATGTGTAACCATGTGTAGGGATGGATGTTAACTAAATTTACTGTGCTAATCATTTTGCAATATATACATATATCAAATCATTGTTGTACACCTAAGGCTAATACAGTGTTGTATGTCAATTATATCTCAGTTAAAAAACCCAGCCTTAACATTAAGAGGGATCATCCTTAAGCATACTTTATCTATGTGTTTCCACAAATTCCGTCTACTGTAAGAATTATGACTTTGTTTTTATTGTAAACAATACCAGAAAAATTGATCACTTAGGAATGTGTGGCCAGCTTTATTTAGCAACTCCAGTTCTTTTTTTGCTTTTACTTTGTAAATATTTTAAGACAACCTACAGCAGTGGTTAGATTAGATGGAAGAGGCAATTAAAGATGAATTATATTCCAGGGTGATCTTTCATTTATGATAGCTAAGACAACCACAGTGTTCCAGTTTTATGGTAGTTACAAGTCATTGTCTTTATTCTATTTTCTTTCTGCGTTTTAGGGGAAATAAGTAAACATGTTAATATTTAGATATGGTTTAGGTATGTTATTATCTATAAAGCAGAGAAAATACAACAAAATTGTGGCTCACGGGATCCCATCATAGTGATAGCTGGGTTTTCTATGTATTGCCAGGATTTTCTCTTTTAAACACAATGATATTTACAATTTCTAACTGTTTAATTGAAGATCTTCCTGAAATATACAAATCTTTCCTTGCCTTCTTTAGCAAAATACATGAACCTATATTAAACATTCTTTGAATTCTTGGCATTATTGTTATGAAGAGAGAATTAAGGAACTATAAGAGCTGTACCTGACCTTACAGTTCATTTAAACAAGTGTTTCTCAACCTTTTTTACATTATCCACCCCGCCTAAGGAGCCTTTTCAGATACTTGCCCACAGGACATTTTAATACCGTGGGTATCCTGTGTATCTGTTTCTGTACTTTATAGTTATGCTTTATACGTAAAAAGAGTAGATCTTTCCCACTCCCCTCCGCCACCTTGCACCACCAAGAACCATACTTTCTTCCATCGAGAATGCTTACTCTAATGCTCCCTCAGACAAGTTAAATGACACGTTCAAAGGTACATGGCAGAGCCAAGATGATATTTTCTTTATTAAATTATGACAGTGCTCTCCACGCTCTGAAGAATTGGTGGTGAATATTTTCAGGCTGCTGTGCTTTGTGAGATTTTGTGCTTCGTTTTTAGCGTATAAATTTTATTGGGCATCTCCTAATTGTCAGGCTCTGTGCTAAGCTCTTCACTTGCATTATTTTATTTAATCCTCTGAATACCCATAGGAGATAGGAAAATTTTTCATCAACATTATATCGATGAACAAACTGAAGTAGAGAGAAGTTAAGGAATACCGGAGATCACAGAGCTCATACGGGCAGAGCTGAGATTGGAACCCAAGCCTTTTTTGACTGTGCAGTTGGGCTTTTATCTTTCTTAAAAAATCGCTTTATTTTTCTTCTTTGCTGTCAGAACTTCAGCTATTGCTGATGACGGTTCTGAGTACCCACCTCTCAGATCTTTGTGATTCTACTTACTGGTTCTTATCTGTGTTGAGTTTAGAAACCAGATCTGATTAAAGATATGGGGGCCTCTGCTACGAATAAATGTAACTCTCTCTAGTACATGGCCATTGTGCCTGCTGTAGTGGCCCTGGAGCACCTTTACACCATGGCTTTTCTCTCATCTCCCAGCTGTGTTCTGAATGTACATTGTATCAGCCAAATTCTGGAGGGGTGAAGGGTTATTATATTGCACATGGAACACTATTATTGCGGTATAATATATGAAATTTAATATCAGCATTCAAAGGAAATGTTTTGTCTGAATTGCAATTGGACTAAGTCATTTGGCCATTCACGATCCCTTATCTACCACCGGAAATCCAATGCTCACTGATAACAGAAAGCTTTGAATTGACGTGAGGCTATTTATTATGGTCTTTATTTATCCCGCTTAGTGTGAATAGCCTTGTTCCTAGCTGCAGAAATATTAATGTGTTTGCTATGCCTCAGGGCGTAGTTGGGGCTAACATGTCGTTTAGATACATTCATAATAATAGTTTCCTAATGTACAAAAAATGATTAATTCTTAAACATAACTGGCTCCCGATATTTGGGTTCTGTAAACAACAGGTCTGTCTCTAACATTTTAAACTAATTGACATATCTTGACCACTATTCTTTTTGCTGGTGAAATTTTTTCCTTACATCTCTTAATGCCAGTTAACAAATTTTGTAGTGCAAATTGAGATAACGATAATTGAAATGGGCTTATAGTAACTTTCAGAGTGTAGATGCCTCATGTGGGTCTGAAATGTTATTTTAACCCTGGAGTGCATATGTTCATGTATATGTGTATGTATGTACACATGCACACATACTTGCACACATACCTATACACACACATAGTTATTTATGCTGAAACATTATGAAGGAAACGAGACAATATAACTTTATGTTATAAAGAATATCCTATAGATCATTAATTATTATGTATTTTTCTCTTTGCCCTCCATCTCCCGGAAGCCATCTTTTGCTGCCTACTTTAAGGCATTTCTCGGTTTGTACAGGCAGGACGAAAAGCACACTGGCTGTGGTATCTGGCAATCCTTGATTAACATCCCAGCTTATTCACTTACCATCTGTGTGAACTTTGACCAAGTTATTTCAACTCACTGAATCTCAATTTCTTGGTTGTAAAGCAGAGAACATATCTAATGGGTAAGATTATTGTTAGGGTCAAGAATTAGGTATAAAAGTTCCTCATACATGGTATGTGCTCAACAAAAGTTTACCCCAAATTATTATCATCTGCTCTGTCATATTATGTGTTCCTTATAAATCCGTTGCCCTTTGGTCTGTTGTACAGTACTGTCTGTGGTTGAATTAGCGGAAGGTTTAGTCATCGTCAATTGTTTGTCTGTAGTCGTTTTGAATAGTCTCGATTTACATTAATGAGAAAATAATTGGTTATCTGATTTACTGAGTGCGGTATAGATATTCTAAATGTTTATTACCAGATGAAACTTTTAGAAAATGCAATTTTCTTGTTAGTGTCTTAGTCTGTTCAGTCTTCTGTAACAAACTCCACAGACTGGGTGGCTTAGAAACTACAAAAATGTACTTCTCAAATTTCTGGAGGCTGGAAGTCCAAGATCAGGGTGCCAGCATGGTCGGGTGAAGACCCTTTTCGGGGTAGCAGACTTCTCCTTTCCCTATGTGGCAGAAGGGATAAGAGAGCTTTCTCAGGCTTCTTTTATAAGGTCATTAACCTCATTCATGGTGGCTTTGCCCTCAAGACCTAATCATCTCCCAAAGGCCGACCGACCTCCTAATACCATCGCACTGGGCATTAAGATTTCAACATAGGAATTTGAGGAGGACAGATACATTCAGACCATAGCAGTTAGTAAAATCATCACAGTTGCTGAATTTACATTGCATTTAAGTGTTTTCTGCCTAAGCAGAAGTGTAACCGTCCGGGAAAGAAAGGGTGTAGTATTTTTTAAAGTTTATTTCATGTGAGAGCCACAAATACAGATTTATCTAGTGAAGGAACTTTCTTCTTTAGAAATGACACTGTCTTTCTAATTAATGTTCATTAACTTGTTAATAACGTCCTGCTGGACATGTGGAATGCACATAGTTTACGAGGGGTTATATAAATATTGTGTATACTAAAGACTGAATTTGTGAAGCCCTTGATTATTTTGAAAACATTACATTCCAAAAATTTGAATTTGCCTTTGATTGCTTTCCCAGTTATTTTTATTGTATATTTTGAAACTTTCATTATTTCTGTTATTACTTTTTCAGCAGTGATTGTTTATTGTCCCAACTGACTAATAAAAATGAAATGTTCTTCTTCAGCATTTATTCATTGTTTGATTTGGCCAGTTTCTTTGAACTGTGGTCAGTGGAGATACTCATATGGGGATTGTGTCCTATGGCCTGACATCAACCTGGCCCATCCTTTGCACTCTTAAAATGAGTGTTGTAGCAGCTGTCACTCCCAAATTAATGAGCTTAGGTGAAAAGTACTGGTAGCCATATCCTTTGAGCCTACTGTATGCTGGTATGAGATTTGGGTCAGTCAATTTGATTTATCCTCTCCGAAGCTTACTTCTTTCCCTGAATGTTACCTTTATTTTCCGACCTGTTTCTTTTATTTTCATTGCTAGCATTTCGTTTTTAGTTTTCCCTTCTGAGCTGGGAAGGAAACTGGTAAAGAAGAAAAGTGTAAAAATTATACTCTTCTTTATTTTCCTTTTTTGTTATATTGTTTTAATATTTCAATTACTGTTTTATTGCCTTTGAAAAAAATTTACCAATAATGTCTTTGTGGTATAAACCTAACAATACTAATGTTTTCATTTTGTATATAACAAGCTCAAGCAAGCAGTTATTTTCTTAATGCATTTAACTCCATAATAAACAACCTAAAGGACCAGTGCCTATAGCCTTTGTCTTTGCTTTCATTTGTTCTTTTTTCCCATGAGTTAGTTCATTAAATGTTTATTTATTTAACCTTATCTTTGTCAAGCTTTGTGATCAGCCCTGAAGCTTCAGCCATAAACAGTGCTCTGTGCCTACCCGCCAGGAAGCTTACCTTTCATAGGAAGATCCAGGTAGTAAAAAGAAAGTAATACATAATTATAGATGATGATTTGGGAGGCAAAAGAAACTAAAGAGGTGCTACGTAAGAGAGGGAATTATTTAGCTCGGCTAAATTTAGAAAGCATAATGCAGAAGGCAGCATTTGAGCTGATTCAGGTTAAGAAGAACCATCTGAAAAAAATTCTAGGGTCAACAGCAAAGGTAAAAGTCATGAGGCAGGAAACAGCATAGAATGTGGTTGAAATAAAATGAATAAGGGGGCTTAAGGAGTGGTAGAAGAGGGAGGCAGAGGCAACATCATGCTGAACTTTATAAGACATGGGAAAGGGTTTGGATATTAAGTACAATGGAAAGCTATTGGAATCAGTAAGCAAGGGATGACACTATCTAATTTATAATAGTCAATCGAATCTTGCTTAGTCTTATGAGGAGAATATATTTTAGGGGTGTAAGAGAATAATTGGGACAGCCAGTAAAGAAGTGATTATTGTGGTCCAGGTGAGAGATGGTGGGTATCCTGGGATATTGTGTACCAGCAATGGTGGAAAGAGGGTCATGGCTTTGAGATGTACTTCGGAAGTAGAAAAGATGTTTGATGGATTAGATATGTAATTTGGGGGAGTGGAAACAATCTAAGATGGCACTTTGTGAAAGGATGAGTGGTAGTACCGTTCACTGGAAAAGGCAGTGGGAGTTTCTGGGAGAAAAAATTCAAGAACTGGATGTTGACATGCTCGTTTGAGATGCCTATTAGATATCCAAGTGTATAGGTCAAATAGATAATTGTATATGTGAATCTGGAACTCAAACATTCCAGAGCTCAGATAGGAATTGGGAAGTTCTTAGCATCTACAGTGAAGGTTAAATCTGTGGGACTGGATGAGATCACTGGGAAAAGAATAAAGATGGAGAAGAGGGAGATTGATTGAGTCCATAGAGTCTAGGGTTTGGTGATAGAGCAAAAAAAGGAAAAGAGAACAGAAAAGGCTCAGAAAAGTCTTCGAATGAAGTAGAAACAAAATCCAGGTGTTCAGAAATATAGGGAAGAAAGTATTTTTAAGAGGGAATGGAGAGAGGATAATATTTCTAAGAGGGAATGATCCATTGTGTTTAATTAGGCTGAGAAATTCGAAAAGATGACACAACAGCATTCCTGGAATTCCACATTTTGGAGATTCTGGTGATTTTGAAAAGAGCAATTTCAAGGGAGTAATGGGGTAGAAAGTAGAGAATGAGATCAAGTTGGGGAAATAGAAATGATTTGTGGAAAGATCACCAGAGAAGTTTGTTGTAAACAGAGGCAGAGAGATTAGGTAGTACCTGGAAAGCAATGAAGGTTAAAGAGAGGTGAATGACTTTTCTTTAAAATGGGACATGAGAAATAAAGCATGTGTGTATGCTCATGGGAATGATCTAGTAGAGTGATGTCAGACTGAGGTGACAAAGGAAGAAGAAAGAAGTCCTTCTGTTGATAAGGTGAGATCTGTAGAATTGAGTTTGGTAAGAGCTGGGATGCTCTTTCCATTATGACAGGAAGGACAGTGAGAAGATGAGTATAGATGCATGTGGATTGCAGCCTTAGTAGTGGGAAGATGACATATTCTCAGTGCAATGACTTCTGCTTTCTTTATGGTCCATGAGGCGTGCTCTCAGTGAGGCTGGAAGTGTGACTGAGAGAAGTTTGAAGAAAGAGGATCAGTTGTAGAATCTAGGTGGGTGGGACAGAGAGCTTCCTAGGGGAACTTTAGTGCTGGGCAGTGATGGGTGCCTATTTGTGATTTATTATAATAATGTAAAGGAAAGATAGCCCTGTTGTGGTGTTCTTTAGCAATGTGTATCTACTCGGAGGCAAGTAGAAAGAATGCAGACGAAAAGTCAGACGGAGAGGGAGCAGGGGAGAGGAAGGTATTTGTAAGGTAGTGGAGACCGGGATGCACTAGTGCATAATGGTGTCTATCATGTCCCTTTCCCTGGGAGGTGCAGTCCCTCACTGGAGCCTATGGCTTGGCAAGCAGATCTTGAGTTGGATTTCAGACTCCACTTACCTGTTGAGGCAGTGAGCAGCCTATGTGCAGTTACCATGGACCTGGAGGTCAGTATATGAGCATAATGGAAAATGTCTTCTGCTTTGAAGGAGTAGGATTTTGCCTGGAAGATGGGAGAACAGCGGCTTGGAAGTAGCAATTCGAAGGAGGCGGACCCTCATTCCAACAGTTGTGCATCACGAGGCATATAGGGTCTGAAAGAAAAAAGAAAAAGATTTCGTTAGAAGTCTGCAGACAAATTGATGGCACTAGGGAAACCAATTTCACTTAAGACAGGGTAAAAGGATCTGAGGAATCTCCCAGTCGTAGAATAGGTTTCCAGGCTTAATGGAAGAAGGGTTTTGGGGGTAGATTGGGAAAGGTATGGAGCAGTATTGGGGTTATGGTCCGGTATTGGTTGGCTAAGACCAAATATCTGGTAGTGACTTAGTTAAAAGGGAAATAGGATGTGGTGTGATAAATCCTCACACAAGTTCTGACTTGAATAGCGGGGTTGCAGGTACCTCTCTTAAGCTTCCCAAGTGGTGTGGTATTAGCAGCTTAGAACAGTCTCCTTGAGTTCCATGGAGTGAATTTTTAAGTGCCAGATGATGACCCAATCTCTATGCAACAGAGACTGGTCACAAAGTACCATAGATGGTTGGGGATATCTCCAGTGACTAATTCTTCATTAAATCCACTGCGTTAAAGTGTGCTTTAATGTATTTCCTAGCTAAATGATACTTTATACACCAAAGGACAAATTACCTTGTGAAGGTACTCAATGGGAAGCTTAAAGAATTGTTTCATTGTAAGTTTTTTACATGCCACTCAAACTACTGATGCTACTATTTTCCACTCCAGAAGAGGTAAATATATTTAAATCTCATGTAACTGTAAACGTCACCTTTAAAGTATACCAAAATTTAGCAACACATATCTGTGGGTTTGCTAAGACACTCTTTTCCATTGAAGTCTTAAAAAAAAAAGACATATCTACTTGTGTTCAGACACTCTTTTGACCAATTATATGCACATGCACATTTGATTAAACAATATTATATCTTGTAGCTTAAAAATGAAGCATTATTTAACATTTAAAATAACATTTTAAAAATTCAGTTATATGGGTGGCCATGTTTTGTAATGCTACAAAATGACTATAAGCTATTTTGTAGCGTATCATAGTTGCTTTTATAACAGAAATCTCTTTAAAAGCTGAGTTTACATTTAAAAAACCCAAGTTCCCTTTAATGTAAACTATTATAAATCTGCCACACATACATTCTTTAAATCTTTTATGAGAAGTTATTTATACTTTCAGTCTGCACCATTTCTTGCATTAAAGAATTATATAGTCTGCTACTTCTGTTTGAAGTAAAAAAATTTTTTTGCTAAAATTATCCTTCTAAACTTCAAAAGTTTTTTTAGGTTTTCAGCCTATCTTTATTCTTTATGATTTGTGGGTTTTACAAGATTAAAAAAAAAAAATCTTCTCTGCCTTTGTCTAGTAGCCATAATTTCCTGAACTTAAAATCCTGCGGCATGCAGGATCTTTACTGTGGCATGTGTACTTCTTAGCTGCGGCATGCAGACTTTAGTTGCGGCATGGATGCGGGATCTAGTTCCCCAGCCAGGGATTGAACTTGGACCCCTTGCATTGGGAGCGTAGCGTCTTACCCACTGGACCACGAGGCAAGTCCCTACATGCAGTGATTCTTAATGAAGCTGAATTTGAAGCTAGGGATGGAGTGAGAATGGAGGAACTCTTCCAGTAGGTCTTATAATCTCTATGATGGAATATGTAGTTTTAAAAGGACCCCTAGAGATTCTGACACGGGCCCTTTACTCAACCAGTCCAAGCTCTTTATTTTAAGGATGGAAAAAGAAAATTGGAGATTTGAAGTGGTTTACCGCAAGGCATACAGCTAGTAAACGGCAGAGGTGGTAAAATTAGGTGGCTTCCTTCTGAGAGCAGCGTATAAATGGCATTAAAAGTAACTTATTAGCCTGTGTCATAAAGTGTGTGTACACACTTCTGAGCATCTAATTTTAGAGATTTTTTTGCCTTACGGTATTATGATAAATCATGTGAAATTCCTTGAAAATAAATAAAAGATTCTTGTAGTGTCTTGTCATGTCCAGTATACCATACTCTAGCCTTTTAAAAAAAGAATAAAATGAATGATGTGGAGAGCTGATACCTTTTAGCTAGATTCTGTTACAGATTTCATATGAAATTATATTAATTTCAAAAATCAGATTATAAGTATAAATACTATGGTTATACATTTTAAAATGTATATTTATTATAATAACATGAAGACAATTCAGACTGCTGTAAATAGAGTTTAGTTTTCAGTATGTTCATTATTTTTAGTTGTTGATTATGATCATGATAAAAAAACTATGACACCAGATATTTGTGAATTTTAAAAAATTCCCTAGGACATTTATTATTAAATTGCACATTTGCATCCTATAAATAAAATTACTTTCCCAGTATTTCACCAAATTCATATACAAGGTTAGGGAAAAATGTTATAAGCCACTATGTTTGTGGTAATTTGTTGTTACAGCAGTAATGGCCCGCTAATAGGCACCATAAGAGAAATTATGGGGTGCTATGGAATGAGATACTATAGGTTTGGAAAGTATCTGCACCAAGTTCTGTAGGGTAAGTAGAAATTAACCAGGTGGAAAGGGAAAAGTTTAGTGGGGGGATGGAGGGGTGAGGAAGGATATTTAAAGTAAAAGAAATAAAAAGTAAAGCTCTGGATGTGAAACAGTGACCACTTTGAGGGTTAGTAATTGGTTCGTTTTTGTAGGTAGCATGAGGCTTGGAGTAATGAGATGGTACTTGGAAAGGTAAGCAAGACTCAGACCATGGAGAACCTTGTGTGGCAAGTGGCTGATGAAAATGATGCATGAGGAGGTGGGCAACTGCCCCAGGTTTCACAGCTAGTCAGTGGTGGAGCCATGTCTGCCTTGATCCAAAACCTGTATTCTTTTGCTTTAGTAACCAATAAAGTAGACATCTCTTAACCATTGTCTAAAAGTTATTTTTTAGCAGCTTCCTGCAAAGTGAATACTTTTAAAGGAGAATCTGTTTTCCCATTGATGACTAGTAGATGATTTGACAGTTTTACAATAAATGCCCTAGCTTCTGGATTCAGAATGTTCCACTGGTCACCAAAATATGCTGCTGGTATTATCCAACCCAGTGGAACCAACAATGTCTAAGGTCAAGCGCTCATAATTCTCTTAGCTCCCTTTTCCTCTGAAGCACCACTTTAGGCTTTCCACCTCCCCTGCTAGCCTGGTCCTTCCTTCATGCTTGTTAAGTTTGTAAGTAAGTGTCTCTCAAATAGAGGGAATCTCTGCCTTCACCAATGAGGTTCTTAGACATTTGCATCCTTTTCCCTAGTCTGGGCATTCTTAGGGTTTAATACAGCTAATTCATAATGATGTGTTTCTACATTAGCTGTTTGCCACATAACCTGTTATGTACGTGTGAATATTCTTAAGAATAAAGGATATTGATTATGTAAGCTGAACGTGTTTGACTTTGCTAAATTTTATAATTACTAAATTTTATATGAGTGTTCTTAAAATTAGAATCGTCTGTTCATGGTTGATTAATTGTGCCTGTATACTCCTTTAATTCTAGTACTTTTTTGGCACAATCTTTATTTGGGTTTTTTTTTTTTTTTTTTTTGCTGTACGCGGGCCTCTCACTGTTGTGATCTCTCCCATTGCGGAGCACAGGCTCCGGACGCGCAGGCTCAGCGGCCGTGGCTCACGAGCCCAGCCGCTCCGTGGCATGTGGGATCTTCCCGGACTGGGGCACGAACCCCTGTCCCCTGCATCAGCAGGCGGACTCTCAACCACTGCACCACCAGGGAAGCCCTGGCTATTCTTAATATTTTCTTCAGTTGATATTTTAATAGTTGAAAATATGGGCAGGGTTAGGTGGAAGATAAAACACCACCAACCACCCAAATTCTGGTGGATAACTTCTAAATATAAAAAATTAAATATATGAATATAATTACAAAAATATTTAAAATACTGTAAGATTTATAATAGAGTATAGTGGTACTCTCACTACTCACTACAGTCCCTCTCCCTAGCGGCAGCTTTTTTCTTCCCCTTGCTTGATCATGTTAGTTCTATTTTTATGTTTTTGAGGAACTGCCATATTGTTTTCCATAGTGGCTGTACCATCTTATCATTGAATTTTTAGAGAAGCAGATATTCAGTGTTGACATTATTATGCCTGTCTAAACATCATTAATAGCCAGGCACTAAAGTTTACTATGATTTTGCTTCTTTGTTTATTTTACCTGAAATTAATAATTGCCTTGTTTTTATACGCTTAGTTTTCTTTGCACCTATTGCTAATTCTTCCCACATTTTCCAATGGCCTGTCAGTGATTGACAAGGTCAATCACATTAAGCAGTCTATCACTTCTAAGATTTTTTCTTGTAGACATTTCTTCTGGAGACAGCTTTCCAGGCCTGCTGCACAGCCATTATCCTGGGGATTTTCTGTGCTTTCCTCCTAGGATCTCATGGAGTTTGTTTGTTTTTGTCCTCTTTTGAGTTATTGTTTTGTCAGAGTGTCTCCTTTGTTAATTTTGTCAAATTAAAACAAGAAACATAACAGCTGGAATGGTGAAGACAGCCCTCATCTGATCCAGTTTGGTGCAATGCCCTCTTTTCTGAGATCTCCTTTCACCATTAGCATGAGAGCCTGTTGGATTTCTTGTTTTTCAGCTTTTTATATTGTCTTCTTTCTGGATTTATGAACTAGGTATTGTAGAGGACTTCTGTCAGTAGCTTCTTGAAAAGTGGAGTTTGGGAGGTAATTTTAAAGGCATATTGTAAAAAGATTTTCATTATTCTATAAAACTATCATAATGCTATAATAAAGACTCTGAGGAATATGGAGATACAAAAGACTGCTTCTGCCCATAGTGAGTTTATGGAACAGGGAGACAGACAAGAAATCTCTATGATATAGATAAAGTAAAATTTAAGGGTGAAAAAAGATCACAATCTAAGGGCTTTTCCAGGATACATATCATGAATTTCTGAATGAAGAAGAGTTTTGACCTTTTATGAACTCAGGACAAGGAAACCTAATTGGGCTGAGATGTTCTGAAGGAGGTAGCTTTAACCCTTAAAGGATTGGAAGGACTTTGATAGGTGAAGATTGTCAGAAGGACATTTTTTATGTGGGTATAAAATTATGTAGACATAGTATTAAGAATATTCTAGAGAAAAAGGAACATACCACTTTGATCTGAACTATTGGAAATAACTAGGGGCGTAAAGCTGGAAAAGTAAGTTAGTGATAGATTATGGAGGACATTGAGTTCCAGCAGAAGCAATTTGAATTTGTTCTGTAGGCAGGCAAACACTGTTGGCGGTTTTTCAGTAAGTAAATGCTGAGTTGAAGTTGATGACATTCCGGAATGTCGTATAAATGGGATCGTAGTATGGAGCTTTTATGTCTGGCTTCTTTCACTTAGCAAAATGCATTTGAGGTTCCATTCATGTTGATGTATCCATCATTAGTTTTTGGATTTTTATTGCTCAGTAGTATTCCATTATATGCATGTACCCCAGTTTATCTATTTACTAGCTGATGACATTTGGGTTATTATGAGTTTTGGACCATTATGAATAAAGCTGCTATGATCATTTGCGTACAGGTTTTGTGTAGACACGTGTTCATTTCTCTTGGGTAAATACTTAGGAATAGGATTGCTGGCTTGTATCTTAAGTGCATGGTTAACTTTATAAAAAAACTGCCAAACTGTTTTTCAATATGGCCATACCATTTTACACTCCTACCTGCAGTGT
This sequence comes from Orcinus orca, assembly GCF_937001465.1. Classification (NCBI taxonomy): domain Eukaryota; kingdom Metazoa; phylum Chordata; class Mammalia; order Artiodactyla; family Delphinidae; genus Orcinus; species Orcinus orca. The sequence continues at coordinate 20,071,643 of NC_064570.1, read as the reverse complement.
ATGAGAGTTGCAATTACTTTACATTCTTATCAGCACTTGGTTTGGTCATTTTCTTAAAGCCATGCTAATATGTAGTGATATCTCATTGTGGATTGGATTTACCTTTTTCTGATAGTTACTGATGTTGAGTAGCTTTTCATGTGCTTCTTGCTATCCGTACATCTTCTATGATGATATGTCTGTTTACATCTTTTACCCATTTTTTAAAAGGAATGTGTTTATTGATATGTAAAAAAGATACTTGTTTATTATAAATTCAAAGAATGCAGAAAAGTACAAATAGGAAAGTAAACCACATCACATCCCAGCACCTGGAACTATTTTAATATTAGGTTAGTGTTCCAGACATTTCCCCCTCTATCTGTATATACAGATAGAAAGATGGATGGATGATGATAAATGGATGGATGAGTGGATGGGCAGATAGAAAAAATATGTAAATAAGATCATATTACATGTGTTGATTTTTAAATTGTGATAACAGTTCATATACCATGAAATTCACCCTTTGAAAGTGTACAACTTAATGGTTTTTAGTATATTTTCTCTGTTGTGCAGCCATTACCACACTCTTAATTTCAGAACAGTTTATCACCCTGAAAAGAAACCCACCACCCATTAGCAGTCCGTCCCCATTTCCCTCTACCTTCCAGTCCTAGTCAGCAACTAATCTACTTTCTCCTTCTGTGGATTTACTTCTCTTAAGTAGTTCATATAAATGGAATCACACAATATGTGGCCTTTTGTGTCTGGTTTCTTTCACTTGGCGTAATGTTTTCAAGGTCCATCCATGCTGAGCATGTATCAGTACTTCATTCCTTTTTATGGCTGAGTAATATTTCGTGGGTGAATATACTACATTTTGTTTAGTAATTCCCCTCCCAATTGATGGATATTTGGGGTGATTCTGCTGTTTGGCTCTTCTAAATAATGCTGCTATAAACATTTTTGTATAAGTTTTTGTGTGGACATATGTTTTCAGTTCTCTTGGGTTTAAATACCTAGGAGTGAAATTGTTGGTGCCCATTCGCAAATTAAGTTGTTTGTTTTCTTTATATGGAGCTTTGAGATATATGAAATTTTAAAGGTTGGATTTACAGGTGTGTGTGTCTGTTAAATCATGCAACTCCAGGGTAGTTATATGCTTTAATTTTGGTGTAGATTTAATGAAAGCTTTATAAAAACTTGATTGTCCAGTGTCTTCCGAATATAATATTATTATATCAGCTTGAAGAACCAGTTTGCATTGATCTGAAGTGTTTAAAATATATAAAGTAAGTCCTTTAAATTATTTGATTGTATCTTAAACACTTCTTCAGATTTTACTTCTTCCTAGAATTCATTTAGTCACTTGTATGAATATTTATTGATATTGCCTTTTGAGTGTCAGGAATGATACTAAGGTACTGAAATAAAATGTATGGGGAATAACAGCATACAATTACGAACTGTAAAATGTTATAATTATTTTATGATATGGATGTGATTTTGTTAATATTTATATCTCTCTCCCTCTCCTTCTTCTCAAAATTCACATTACCCCTCCATTAAGGATTATTCAAGACACACATATAAACAAATCTCCCAGTTACATTAGGTACTTAAATAAATAAAGGTTGCTTGGAGGCCATCTGTTAATTTTTCTTTAGGGTGTGCATGATGTGGACTGTCACACTGTAAGTAACGGAGACGTGCCTGTCGTGTTGTTCCTTGCAGCATTGCTGACAGACAGAGTGCCTTGGAGGGTGAGCTGAGGACAGTGCAGGCCTCTCGCAGGGATCTGGAGAACTTCCTAAAGTGGATACAAGAAGCAGAAACCACAGTTAATGTGCTTGCAGATGCCTCTCAGCGGGAGAATGCTCTTCAGGACACCGTCCTGGCCAGGGAACTCACACAGCAGATGCAGGCAAGTGCACGGGAAACTGCGCCTTGTATTTTAATTTTTGCTGTGCTCTTTTGATCCATCTACATGCAAAATTTATTACCGTTCAAAGGTGAGGTTGTCGCCTTATTTTGGTATGAAATCCATGCTCCCCTATGAATAATTGGTTTCTGGAAATAAGATCTGTAAAGTACTTTTACTTAATAATGGAGGAAAAAAACACCTTGTTTTATGGGAGTAATAGTTTTTTATTTAGACTTACAGGCTCATAACTATTGTATTTTTCTGTCATTTTAAGCCCTATTACAGTTAGCCTTATTGAAGCCTGAACGATAAGGGCATTTCCTCTTAACAGGAAGTTATTTCTTTCTCCATTTATTATAAATACTTAATATAAAAGCTGCAAAGGCTCTGTGGCTTAGTATACAACCAAGAGTATTAGGCTTGAGGGTGTTACTTCTATGTCTTTAGCTTGATAGCTATGATTGTGAATGCAGTCTGAGGTTCACATTTTCTTCTACATGAAATGTGATAACACAAAATCTTTCCCTTAAAAAAAAATTTGAGGAATCTAATGAAGCATATCTGAATCTTTTTTCTGCCCCCAAGTACACCTGCTTCGGTGCCCTTGAATTTCCCATTTTCTTTGTGCAGAATAACCTACTCTTGCCCATCACAGGCCTTCTCACTTAGAACTTGGTTTTAAACCTATTTCAATGGAGAAGACTCCTTGTTTACCACAGTTTTACATCTGGTTACTTCTTTATGCTGTGCCATTCTCACAGCATTTTGACAGTTATTATTTCTGATATGCTTGTGAACTCATGATCCATTGTCATCTGATGCCCGTCTCCTCCTCTAGTTGATCACATGGTTCTTCAAGGGCAGAGATTGCATTATTCCATGTTGTTGCCTATGCAGAGCTCTGTGTGGAAATTCTAAATAAATACAGACCACTGCCCTTGGACCCTAAAACTTCACCATTATGAAATTCAGTATGATGACCTTTTTCTGAATCCTTTCTTAGGAAATCTTTTCACTTGAAACATCAGAATGTTCACAAATGTGTGTGTGGGTCTGGTTGAAGGGTACAGAAGCTTTCTTGGAATTATTCTTACAAATTTTCTCTTAAGTTTGAAATTATTATCCTTAAAAAGTTACGAATTTTAAAGAAAGACCCTTTTGGAATAGACTTATTAATAATTTATTCCCATGCATAAAGACTATTAGGGTGTTTTATGGTTGAATTCTCAAGATTAATTTAACAAAAATCTATGTTTACTTATACATTACTTCCTATTTCTTATTCATTGATTCATTGCATAATACACTTGTGACTTGATAATGAGAGTGAGCAGGCAGGTATCAAAGATAAATCTGCTCTTTTTTGTCTTTTTTCTCTTACCCTCTGGAGTCTTATGAGGTCACCGTAAATGTTAATTGATAAAATATTTAGCCATCATCTCATTTTTAGAGGGCTATAGAGGGTTCTAAATGTGGGTATGTGCTAGAATATATTATTTTTTATGACTTAAACAACGATAAGCCTGACCTATTAATGCTCACAGATACTCAATTTATGTAATGATGTTAAACTCAAAACATACCCAGGCTATGCACTCGAGAAGGTAACAGTTTTAGACAAAGAGCAAAGGAGGCTTGAAATGAGCCTTGTTTTAGCAGGTCTAAAACAGACCTGTTTTAGAGTTTAATAATGTCTTCCAATACATTTTATTCTGGGATATATTCTTACATAGCCAAAAAACTCTTCTCAATATTTAATGAATATTCAAATTGTGGAAGAAATACATGTACATAGAGATGTTTAAAATCTTTCTGAATAAAAATAACTAAGCACAGGATTACTTGTCTTATGGCAACCAGCATCAAGAAAGAAAGGTTGCTGACTAAAATACATTATAACACGAATGATAAATGCTTCTCCGAACTAATTTAACGTTGCTCAAATAGTCCATTTTGTCTCATAAGAAATATTAAAGAGGGCATTTATCAAGAGCCTGTTAAAATCTATCTAAAGATAAACACATGCGTTTGTTTATGTTTTGGATGTTTCACATTATGGTAGCTCACATGATTTTTCACTCCCTTGCGCCTTTGTTACATGCTCTTAATTTTAAAACGTTCTCTTCGCTTTGTTAAAAAAAAAATCCATGGCTTTGTTTTGGGCACCATATAGGTAGATGATTTTTAGAGACTTAGTACCATTTGCTGAGTATTTCTGAGGCAAAAGAATTTTAATTTTCCTTTGGGTTTGTGTATTAATGACTCTCCTTTTGTGTGAGTGGACAGTTAAAATGAAAACTTATTTGGAAATGGAAAGATATCTGTTGAAGAAAATGAATGTGGAAAAGCACCTGCAATTATAAAATAAATGTCCTGGTGGCATGGCGGTGGTGGTAGACATGTGTGCGTAAGAACGATGGAATAAGGACCCTGGCAAGTATGTGCTCTGTGTGCAAGGGGTGTATGTAGAACTGCTTACACGACACGTTCTCTGGTTGTACTTGCTTTGTGTCTCAACACAGCTGGATGCAGGGCCGTGGTAATATTTCATGAAGGTGAAGAAGTTTATTCTGTATTTGGTTTAAGGTGAATTTGGGTACATTTTGATAAAGCATAGTTTGGAAGCGCAATGGAAGATGAAGATGAATTTCTGAGAGTATGCTATGATGCATGCCATTTCTGGTAAGAACGGATGATCGCTTGGATTTACGGATTTATGTTTCACTGCCCTGCTGCAAGGCAGTTAGATTTTTCTCCTCAGCAGAGGACTATTGGCAAGAGAAAACCTGATCTTTTGGAGACAGAAGCTCCTGGAGAGCTGAGCGGTCCAGATCATAGAGGATCTTGTATGACTTGCTAAGTATTTCATATTTTAACCTGGTGGCAATGGGGAAAAGTCCTTAAAGCATATTAAGCAAGGGAGTGTTGCAGAGGGATTTGTATTTTATAGGAATCTAGCCAATGGCTTTATGGAGATTGGGTTTGAACTGGGCAAGACTGACAGCCGAGCAGTCCGTTAGGATACTCTAGCCATCTGGTCAGAGGTGATAATGACTAGAAATGAGGCAGTGACAGGGGGAATACACCTAATGACTTGATAGTATGGGTAGACTAAGGGCGGGGGAAGGGGTACTAACAAAGAAGATTGCCAGGTGGTGTTAGAATCTGACATTGGGAATATAGGGAAAGAAGTCAGGGCAGCAGTGCAAGTTAGTGCAGAGTGTGATGTGATGGTAAATTCCATTTTGACTATGATGAAATGAGGCATCTGAGTAACATCCAGGAGGAGATGCCTGCTATGCAGTTGTCACTGTGGATCTGATTCAGATGAGAGAATTTGGCCAAAGATGCAGAAACTTTTTTTTTTTTTTTTGCTTTTGAATGAAAGTCTGTTATTGACTTCCCGGTCAGTTTATCTATTAATTCAAATGCATTTATTCTGAATCATGCCCATATTCTAAGATATTATTATCATTTTAATTATATTTCAAAATACAAGCTTTACATTTTATCAGTGCCAGTTAATTAACATACTTCGATTCTTTCCTGGGTAAAATTCTGTTGCCCTGTTGCCTTTCTGGGGTTGGTGTTTTTGCTCTCTGCTTTGGGATTATTGTGTTTTCATCTCCTGTGTTCTCTTTCAGCCTAATTTTTATCCTCTTTTCCATAGGTGCAGACTTTAATTATTTAGATCGTTTCAGATTTTCCCCCATACCCAGCTCCATACCCAGCATAGTGTTTGGGGGGTATTACCTGTACTGTGGAAACTTCACCTGCTGGTTTAGGGACAGGAATTACAACTTTTTTTTTGATAACAGCTTTATTGGAATTTCTCATACCATACAATCCATCCATTTAAGTTGTACAATTGAGTTGTTTTTACTGTATTCTCAAAGTAGTGCAACCATCACCATAATCAAATTAGAACATTTTTGTCACCTCAAAAAGAAACCCTGTACCTCTTGGCTATCAGTCCCCTATTGCCAGTTCTCCAACCCCTAAATAATCACTGATCTACTTCCTGTTTCTATACATTTGCCGAATAAATTGCTATTTTTAATTACATCATTCGTTGATGACCTCTTCCGATTTTGGCTTTATGTAGATATTTTGACAGCGTTAGCCTATCCAGAGGGAGGCAGTATAGGTTCTCAGTATAGAGCTGCAGGGAAAAAGTAGACAAGCAGAAGCCCACAAAAACACTGTTTGATAAACACAACCCTGTAAGACCCAATTTAGGGCTTTAAGTCATTCTAAAATTGAAGGACTGAGAAGGCAGGAAAAGTAAAGAAGAGAAACAAATATTTTTAAATGCTGCATTTCTTTTAAAAAATCATGACAATAGTAGAGAAAGGTGAAAATGCAGACTTACCCAGGTTATTAATTTGAGCAGGACACTGATAATGGGAAACCTCTGGGTTCTATTTCTGGCTGTGCCCTTTGGCCCAGTCATTTAATCATTCTGGGTTATTTTGCTTATTTCCTAACAGTGCTTTACCCCAATTGATATTTATAATGGTATTCAAGCTGAAGTAGAAAATATTATCTGAAATGTATACATATAAACAGAAAACCCCAAAATTCTGTACTGCGTTTTTCTATCTATATGATATATATCTATATCTATCTCCCTCTCTCTCTCTCTCTCTCTCTATATATATATATATTTATATACTGTCTTATATTTCTTACTCATAAAAGTAAAACAGCTTTATGGCAAATAAAATGAGATGAAGATTCTGTCTAAGGGGAAATGTGATAATTTGGAATGTTAGTAGTCAATTACAGACTTTGTTGATTTTTTTTAACCTTACTGTTTAATTAGAGGAGTCTTAACCTAACACTGGAAATTCGATTTCTGATGGCTTTCCTCCTAAGCAAGCATCTGAGAGCCTGTAGATGACTCTGCTTTTAGGGTATCTTAGGTAAAGCCACACACCCCCTGCAGGTATTTTTTGTTTTGTTTTACATGATCTTGTTCTGAGACCTGTGTGGAGGTGATTTATTAGCATTCAGCATCTGGGCTGATATTAGAGTCCAGTACCCTTCTGTTCTGCTCAAGATTTGTAATGGGCTCTATTCACTCATCCCACAGAACACAGCCAGAGCCGCATTTAGTCGGGGAGCAAACGCATCCCTCTTTAGAGAGAGTGAATGCCACTCGATCGCTTAATATAAGCCCGCTACAAGGCATGCATCTTGGTGATGTGTTGACTCTCTGCTCCCAGGGGATGTCTGCTTTGTATCTGCAGCTTTAATGTTTCACTTAATATCCTTTTTGGCTACTGAGCACACTCCTCGCCCGCAGCAGGCAGCGTTTTGGCTGCCCAACAACTTGCTTCATTGTCTGGCCGTGCCGGGCTGAGCAAGTACTGGCTGTGAGCATCTACTGGGGGCTTTCTGGGTGGCGTTTGTGTATGTTTTTTAAATTGAGAAGAAGTTGAAGGAATACCAGCCTTCATTTGCCTAGCACCTAAGTCCCCTGTATTTTTCAAATGCTTTCCTGGAAACGAGCATGCTCAGAGAACTGGCAAATCATTGTCCAGTGACCGGGAGGAAATGATCATTGCTCTTCATTTATAATGCAAATTGTGAGGTGTCTGCAGAAGTGTGGTAAACTTAAAATGATGGCTGTGGTGAGAACGTCTCTGCAGAAAGTTGTGGTTTTGTTACATCGTTTACAAAGGATGGCAGTTTCTTCTCCTCGATATCAGAAGCTCTGTAAGGTAACTGAGTGATTGAAAATGAGGATCTCTGGTGTCAGACAATTCTACTGCTTCTCAGGATCTAAAATCTAATCTTTCAGGGTTCTTATCAGGGAAAGATTCCTTTTCTTAGTGACTGACTGTGAAAGCCATTAAAGTGAATTGCTTAATTAAATTTTGTTTAAGAATCAGGAACAAGTACTATTTTAGTGCATATTTTATTTTGCAATTGACAAAATCTTGTTTTTTTGAGAAGGGCTAGTGAACTGTTTAGAGAAAATACAGCAAAACTACATTCATTAAGACCTGTTACCTCTGAGATACTTATGGTCTTAATAGTAAATGGCAAATTAATCTTAAGTAAATGTCAGTAAATTTTTAAAAAGTTTAAAATAATCTTTGAGTAGGTTACTTAAAAACTGTTCCTCTCTCTGTAGTTAATTGTTTATCAATTTAAAAAAAATAAAACACATTTTAGGAACTACTGGACTTCATCTTATGGTAAAATACTTATTCCCCATATTCTTGAATCTTCATATACTATAGTTAAACGTGAAGAACTGCATTTTATTTGGACAGGTGGATTAAGTACACTTTCAGAAGGCAACTTGTTTGACAGTTGCAAATTTCAAATACTACGTCATCCTAAACATAAAACATTGAATGAGCTCCTATATTTTTTTAAAAAGTTAGCTATTATATTTTTGATCATTGTTTTGTTTTATTTAAACTAGGTTCATACTAGCTCATTACTTTGTCAGAAATTGGAGTGATTTAAGAAAGGAAGGGAGGAATTATAACCGGAATGCTAAAGCAATTTATCCAGCACTGCAGTACAATATTCTTCCTTTATTTCATGTTCTTAGTGCCATTCGCAAGAATGTATCTTGTTGCCCTATTAGCTGCCCAAACTCATTTGTAATTGTAACAACTGTCTCTAGGACAATGTTATTTTTCTGATGTTATAAAATAGGACATGTCTGAGCACCTAGGTCCTGCTTATTATATGGTAGTGGATTAGAGGGGAAAAGCAGAATTTTATTAACTCTGTCATATATTCTTATTTCTAACAGTTTGGTCAATTAAATGTATTTCTGTCTGGAATCTTTTTTTTTCTGAAAAGTTTTAGGAGACAGATTAAGGTAGTGAGCATTCTTTGCAGAGATACTTAGAAGTGTTTTCATTTGCATAAGAAGTTAATTAAAACTTAATACAACTTAATTTATTCATTTGTAAGAATTCATAAATTATTTATTTTAATATTTTGTGTTTTGGTGCACTTCAGAGAATAAATTTATTCTGGTAAAATGTTTATGTAGTTCATGAACAAGCAGTTTTGAAAATAGAGAAGAAAAGCTCATTCACTAATGCATGTTATTTTATCCTTTTAATCTACAGGTATGAATATTGTTTTATTAGCTGGATCATTTTTCTGATCCATTTGTATGCATACTTTCACAAAATTAGGTATTTTCCTCAAGTCATGTGACCAAGGTATTAAGATAGTTTAAGGTGAAAAGTGGAAGTTCAAATACTGGAGAAGTTTGCTTAATTAGTTTCATAATCATACCCCAAATTAGCACAAGTTAAGTTAATGAAGTCATTGGATAAGTTAATTCCCAACAGAAATACTCTTTGGGCAGACTTCTTGAGATTTATAATTTTCTACAGAAACCATTAAATTTAAATGTTTGGAATTAAGTGTTACTTTTTTTCTTAGAATATTAAAATTTGTATTATTCTCAGTTAAGATGTTATCTTTCACATTTCTTTTCTCAAAAGCAAGATTTACAACTATACAGATAACGAAATGAGAGATCTACAATTCCAGTACTTTCCAGCAGGTGTCAATATAAGGCAGTGATACATGAAATTTGGCTCAAGAACCAGAAATTTAAAATAGGAAGTGGCAAAATTACTATGAAATAAATATATTTTATTTGATTGGTTATATTTTGAAAACTGATCTTAATTACTGAACTATATTAGGTCATATAACATGAATAAAAGTTTTAGTTGCAGAATTGCATATTAATTAACAGTTGCCATCTCAAATACTGACATGGGTAAAGTATACCAATTGAAAGTATTTAACTGTATTTTAATTATCAGTAGTCTATGTGTAATACTTAAAAGTTTAGATAAGTTTGCTATTCATTTACTTTAAGACACTATAAATTCTTTTCCCCTTAAATTTTAAATGCTATCATGACTATCTCTTCCTATACCTTCTACATTCTCTAAATTTAGTTTCTTAGAAAGGAAATGCTAAAGGTTCAGTGTTTCTTCATAAAAATGTAGAGGCAGTCTATTGTAAATACATTTACAGACTGAAATGAATGGGGAAGAGTGTTAGGAGACATGACTATTTTAAATTCATATTTGTGTTTTGAAATCCAGTGTCTGTTAATATTTTATCCCCTTTTTTATTCCTCTTATAGGATCTCTGCTTTTACGTATTATATGGAAATTCAGTCTTTCATCAGACTTTTTCCTCTGTGATACCTTATCTTTCTTTGCTTATGTTCATGCATCTTTCGTCTATAGGAAAATAGCTTATGTATGACACATTTGGAAATCTGTGTTGAATATTCTCATTTTGTGTTTTTTTCCTGTACGTTTTGAAGATTAGGGAGGAATGAAAAGAGACACTTGGAATTTATAGCTCTTGGAGTTAAAATATCCCTTTCCCCTTCTCTTAACCTACTTACACTTTCACTTGTATTTTTTACGTTTAAAACTATTTCTTCCTGGTCATACATCCCATAAAATTTGACAGGGTACTGAAACATAAGTCCTGCTTACTTGAAGATATAATTAGCAGCATTGAAATTGCCCTGATGACCTAAAATCACCTTATGTTGGATGCTAATTTTTCCAGATATGGTGTTGATTGCTTAGTTCCTTTAAAATATTAATTCTATAAAAATAATTTTTCTTCTACTAGAGCACAGTAAAAGCAAAGGTGAATGTAAATGATTAAAAAATAAAGTTGACTTTTAATTTGTTTTCACTGTTACCTGATTATTTTGGGCTGTTTCATCACTAAATCTTTGCAGTAAACGCTGAATAAATTTGTTTTATAAGTACCATTCTTTTCCTTAGTGCCAATTTTCATAAAATATTTATTAATTGAGGACATGGTAAAAGCAGCTTTTTGTAAAGTGGATTGAGATATGAGCCATTATAGAAAAATAAGAAAAATATAAAACTAGTGTTATAAATTGAATTCCTCATTATTTAAGCATTTAAAAATTTTTAAGTAATATAACTTCTATTTGCCTGCATATATATATACATAACTCACTTTAGCTTACATGGTTTTGATCACCTCCAAACCTTTTGATCAAGTAGTCCTATCAGTAAAAATACTTTAAATATATGTGTGTGTGTATATATATATATTATATATATATTCATATAAAAATTATACGTATATGCCATGGTAAGATTCCACGTTAAATATTAGTAAAGTGTAATTTTGTTCTTATTTTCTGCTGTTCTCTTCTTGCACCCTAGTTGGTAGTCTTTTATTCTCTTTGTGGTATATACACACATTTTGGTGCTACTGATTCATCCGTACAGTGAAACTCTGACTATTCTTAACCTAGTCTTCTGGAGCACTCAGGCTTTCAGAGCAGTGCTGATCTCAAAGTCATCCCCGAAAAACCATGTCTCCTGTGGTATCAGAGCAGCTGCCTCTGAGCACTCTGTGAACAGAGACCAGAAGATTCTACCTAGCAATCTGATTGATGGGTGGTGTCTACAAAAGTCTTGCTGTGTGTGTGTGTGTGTGTGTGTGTTCGTGTTCGCATGTAGACAACAGAGAGCTATGTGAAGGCTTATGGTGCCGAAAAGCAAAGGTATATGATGACAAAGGCAAATCATCTCTGAACAGATTTTCAGATTCACTGAAGAAGTATGTTTACATACCACTTTTCATCTACGTGTGGGGGTCCCCTTTATTTAGAGGTAGTTAAGGATGATTATGTGTTTTTAAAGAAGACACAGAGTGGAATGGTGTTGTTCAAATGATTTATACCCCATATAGTTAAATTTTATGCTTCCTCCCCACCTTTCCCTCCCTTTTTTTTTTCTTGGAAGATTCTGCATTCCTTGAATAATTCAATCCTCGAGTGTTCTAGGGCAATGGAACTTTACTTTGTCATGTTCTGAGTATTGAGATATATATATTTGAAGGTCAACTCTCAGATTCCCTCAGTTTCTTTCCGTACTCAAATCACACACATATTGTTTGAACCATAGGAAAGGTCAGAGGTCTCTCGCCTGGAGGTAGAACTCCAGTTGATCACATGAGCACTGTCTCTTCTCGGTTATGTGAGAAACACGGCTTGGTTAGTTCAAAACATTTGTGAAGCCTGAGGTATTTAGGGAAAAAAGTGCCAAATGTGGACGGATTTGCCTACATCTCATCCACCTCCATCGATGTCCTGGGTATGTTGCCTCAGGGCTGTATGGACACCTGGGCAGATTACTTCCCTTACTTTCGCTCTGTTTCTGTGCTTTTTCAACGGGTTGAGATTACAGCTGAAAGTGAGGCAGGTCAAGAGAGACAGTACCTACATCCCTACTTGTCATCAGATGTTTTCCTGTGGCTTCCAAAAGCAGCACCACTCTTTACATGACTCCCTGATCTCTGTTTCGCCACAGCTCCCCAAGTCAATGTGTATCTTAAAATTATTTTTTAAAAGTTATCAAATTAACATTTTGTTAATCAGAAAACTTATGCTATCAATGACTTTTAGCTAAAAGCAGTATCATCAGATATGATGTAATGGTTTTCCAATTAACTAAAAAAAATTGAAACCATTCTACAGGATTGCATTTTAAATAGCTTTTTTTTTTTCTTTTTCTTTATTTTTTTTTTTGCGGTACGCGGGCCTCTCACTGTTGTGGCCTCTCCCGTTGCAGAGCACAGGCTCTGGACGCGCAGGCTCAGCGGCCATGGCTTATGGGCCCAGCCGCTCCACGGCACTGGGATCTTCCCAGACCAGGGCACGAACCCGTGTCCCCTGCATCAGCAGGCGGACTCTCAACCACTGCACCACCAGGGAAGCTCCTATAGTAGGGGACTTTAACACCCCACTTTCACCAATGGACAGATCATACAAAATGAAAATAAATAAGGAAACAGAAGCTTTAAATGATACATTAAACAAGATGGACTTAATTGATATTTGTAGGACATTCCATCCAAGAACAACAGAATACACATTTTTCTCAAGTGCTGATGGAACATTCTCCAGGATAAATCATATTTTGGGTCACAAATCAAGCCTTGGTAAATTTAAGAAAATTGAAATCATATCAAGTATCTTTTCCAACCACAATGCTATGAGACTAGATATCAGTTACAGGAGAAGATCTGTAAAAAATACAAACACATGGAGGCTAAACAATACACTACTTAATAAGCAAGTGCTCACTGAAGAAATCAAAGAGGAAATCAAAAAATACCTAGAAACAAATGGCAATGGAGACACGACGACCCAAAACCAGCGGGATGCAGCAAAAGCAGTTCTAAGAGGGAAGTTTACAGCAATACAATCCTACCTTAAGAAACAGGAAACATCTCAAATAAACATCCTGACCTTGCACCTAAAGCAATTAGAGAAAGAAAAACAAAAAACCCCAAAGTTAGCAGAAGGAAAGAAATTATAAAGATCAGATCAGAAATAAATGAAAAAGAAATGAAGGAAATGATAGTAAAGATCAATAAAACTAAAAGCCGGTTCTTGAGAAGATAAACAAAATAGATAAACCATTAGCCAGACTCATCAAGAAAAAAAGGGAGAAGACTCAAATCAATAAAATTAGAAATGAAAAAGGAGAAGTAAGAACTGACACTGCAGAAATACAAAGGATCATGATAGATTACTACAAACAACTCTATGCCAATAAAATGGACAACCTGGAAGAAATGGACAAATTCTTAGAAATGCACAACCTGCCGAGACTGAACCAGGAAGAAATAGAAAATGTGAACAGACCAATCACAAGCACTGAAATTGAAACTGTGATTAAAAATCTTCCAACAAACAAAAGCCCAGGACCAGATGGCTTCACAGGTGAATTCTATGAAACACTTAGAGAAGAGCTAACACCTATCCTTCTCGAACTCTTCCAAAATATAGCAGAGGGAGGAACACTCGCAAACTCATTCTACGAGGCCACCATCACCCTGATTCCAAAAGCAGACAAAGATGTCACAAAGAAAGAAAACTACAGGCCAACATCACTGATGAAAATAGATGCCAAAATCCTGAACAAAATACTAGCAAACAGAATCCAACAGCACATTAAAAGGATCATACACCATGATCAAGTGGGGTTTATTCCAGGAATGCAAGGATTCTTCAATATACGCAAATCAATCAACGTGATATACCATATTAACAAATTGAAGGAGAAAAACCATATGATCATCTCAATAGGTGCAGAGAAAGCTTTTGACAAAATTCAAAACCCATTTATGATAAAAACCCTGCAGAAAGTAGGCATAGAGGGAACTTTCCTCAACATAATAAAGTCCATATATGACAAACCCACAGCCAACATCGTCCTCAATGGTGAAAAACTGAAAGCATTTCCACTAAGATCAGGAACAAGACAAGGTTGCCCACTCTCACCACTATTATTCAACATAGTTTTGCAAGTTTTAGCTACAGCAATCAGAGAAGAAAAAGAAATAAAAGGAATCCAAATCAGAAAAGAAGAAGTAAATCTGTCACTGTTTGCAGATGACATGATACTCTACGTGGAGAATCCTAAAGATGCTGCCAGAAAACTACTAGAGCTAATCAATAAATTTGGTAACGTAGCAGGATACAAAATTCATGCACAGAAATCTCTGGCATTCCTATACACTAATGAAGAAAAATGTGAAAGTGAAATTAAGAAAACACTCCCATTTACCATTGCAACAAAAAGAATAAAATATCTAGGAATAAACCTACCTAAGGAGACAAAAGACCTGTATGCAGAAAATTATAAGACACTGATGAAAGAAATTAAAGATGATACAAATAGATGGAGAGATATACCAAGATCTTGGATTGGAAAAGTCAACATTGTGAAAATGACTCTACTACCCAAAGCAATCTACAGGTTCAATGCAATCCCTATCAAACTACCACTGGCATTTTTCACAGAACTAGAACAAAAAATTTTACAATTTGTGTGGAAACACAAAAGACCCCGAATAGCCAGAGCAATCTTGAGAACAAAAAATGGAGCTGGAGGAATCAGGCTCCCTGACTTCAGACTATACTACAAAGCTACAGTAATCAAGACAGTATGGTACTGGCACAAAAACAGAAATATAGGTCAATGCAACAGGATAGAAAGCCCAGAGATAAACCCACGCACATATGGTCACCTTATCTTTGATAAGGGAGGCAAGAATATACAGTGGAGAAAAGACAGCCTCTTCAATAAGTGATGCTGGGAAAACTGGACAGGTACATGTAAAAGTATGAAATTAGAACACTCCCTAACACCATACACAAAAATAAACTCAAAATGGATTAAAGACCTAAATGTAAGGCCAGACACTATCAAACTCTTAGAAGAAAACTTAGGCAGAACATTCTATGACATAAATCACGGCAAGATCCTTTTTGACCCACCTTCTAGAGAAATGGAAATAAAAACAAATGGGACCTAATGAAACTTAAAAGCTTTTGCACAGCAAATGTAACCATAAACAAGACCAAAAGACAACCTTCAGAATGGGAGAAAACATTTGCTAATGAAGCAACTGACAAAGGATTAATCTCCAAGATTTACAAGCAGCTCATGCAGCTCAATAACAAATAAACAAACAACCCAATCAAAAAGTGGGCCGAAGAACTAAATAGACATTTCTCCAAAGAAGATATACAGATTGCCAACAAACACATGAAAGGATGTTCAACATCATTAATCATTAGAGAAATGCAAATCAAAACTGTAATGAGATATCACCTCACACCAGTCAGAATGGCCATCATCAAAAAATCTGGAAACAATAAATGCTGGATAGGGTGTGGAGAAAAGGGAACACTCTTGCACTGTTGGTGGGAATGTAAATTGATACAGCCACTATGGAGAACAGTATGGAGGTTCCTTGAAAAACTACAAATAGAACTACCATATGACCCAGCAATCCCACTACTGGGCATATACCCTGAGAAAACCATAATTCAAAAAGAGTCATGTACCAAAATGTTCATTGCAGCTCTATTTACAATAGCCAGGACATGGAAGCAACCTAAGTGTCCATCATCGGATGAATGGATAAAGAAGATGTGGCACATATATACAATGGAATATTACTCACCCATAAAAAGAAACGAAATTGAGATATTTGTAGTGAGGTGGATGGACCTAGAGTCTGTCATACAGAGTGAAGTAAGTCAGAAAGAGAAAAACAAATACCGTATGCTAACACATATATATGGAATCTAAGAAAAAAAAAAAAGGTCATGAAGAACCTAGGAGTAAGACGGGAATAAAGACACAGACCTACTAGAGAATGGACTTAAGGATGTGGGGAGGGGAAAGGGTAAGCTGTGACAAAGTGAGAGAGTGGCGTGGACATATACACACTACCAAACGTAGAATAGATAGCTAGTGGGAAGCAGCCGCATAGCACAGGGAGATCAGCTCGGTGCTTTGTGACCACCTAGAGGGGTGGGATAGGGAGGGTGGGAGGGAGGGAGATGCAAGAGGGAAAAGATATGGGAACATATGTATAACTGATTTGCTTTGCTATAGAGCAGAAACTAACACACCATTGTAAAGCAATTTTACTCCAATTAAGATGTTAAAAAAAATTGTATTTAGAAATAGGGTTATATTACCTCACTTGTAGAGAAGTTTATCTTTCACTCTTCCTCCTTATTTTAATTGAAAAATGTTTTAAGTAATGTTTACTACTGCGTTATTTCTTAATGAAAGAATCTGATGATTGTTTTTCACTTTCATTTTTGTACTTTTCTGCATTACATAAAATCTTGGTAACATGTAAAAAAAAAAAAAAAAAGCTTCCGTTAGTCTCAACTCAGGTGGCAGAATGTTGAATACCAACCACCACGTATCTTTCTGCACTGCAGGGTCGTTTCATTCTTCTTCCTTTCTAGGGCACCAAGCCAGCTTCCATATTAAGATACATTCTCTGCCAGCAAAATCATACAATTTCCAAACAACTTAGATTCACATTGGAGCTACATGAAAGGGACCATGTCTTCTGAGCAGGCCTAGTGGCCCCTGAGGCAGTAGTTATCTAGTCATAAGAAATATTCTGAAATTTCTATTTAATCCAGAATTAGGGCAGCCATAATTTTTATAATCTACACATTATCTCAGATGCTGGTGGGCACAGGGAAGATTTGGGGAGGCTTGAGGAAGATCTTTCTTGAATTTCAATAATTAAACTTTCTGATGATTCTCAGATGATTTTTGCCTAATCTCTGTTTTGAGAGTGAGGTTTTGATAGGTACTGAATAACTTGAATTAATGACTGTAATGACTGGGTGCTATTTTGCATTAATATTTGAAGCAAATCTTGAGTTGCTTCATTACATAGCCTGTCATTGTGGGAGATACGTGGTGTGGTGGTAAACAAAGGGCAACATTTGCTCTTTTTGAAGTAATTGTTTCTAATGGAAGCCTAATGACCTATTATGCTTATTTATAAAAGCTGAGCAGCAAATCTTGATAGGAAGCTATTGAAAGATTGGAGAAATTATAATGTAAACCAAAATCTCAGGAAGTCATGTGGTTGAGGATCAACACTTTATGACAATTAAATAGTTCAATAATTTACTTGTGCCAAATGTCACCCTCGCTGTAAATTTGGAGTGATTTCTAGAAGTGCATCCTTAGGACTGAGCGTTGGGGTAGAGGGCTGCTTCTGACCAGTTGTCTTGCACCTTTTAGGGGTTTTAAGGTTTCTCTGAATTTCATATGCAGATTGAATAAGCCAGTGAGAGAAGTTTTCTTGTGGGTATTGAAATGATAAAGCCTTGTAACCAATGGTGACAGTGGATATTTTCAAGTTGAGTGCCCTCATTTTTTAAAGGTGAGAAGACAGGCTTAGAGAGGTTAAGTGATTTGTCTTAGGACCTACTAATAGTGGCGATGGTTGAATTGTTTTGATAAGGGTATATTCTATTTTTGGATTTTATGGGCCTATATTATAAAAGTATATTTTATAGGTTCTTGAGATGGACTGACAGCAAATGAATCAAGTAGCTGGTATGAATGATTTACCTGAAGATGATTCCCAATAAATAAATAAATAAAAATATATCTCTTTAGGTAAAACACATATGGTAGCATCTAACCAGTTATTAAATCTGGTAGTCAGTATATGAGTGTTTATTTTACTTACTATTCTTTCAGCTATCATCTGTGCTTTAATATATCATGATAAAATGTTTCAAAAAGCAGCAGCAGCTCTACTATGATAATGGTTGAAAAGATTACTTGAAGCTCTGCAGACTTAACTGTTGAGCTTTTAAAAAAATCAGTTGCTCTCTGTGCATTTTTCACATTTTGTTAACTTAAGACTGTGACAAATACAAAATAGCTTAAAAGTGTCTTGATTTACCTGATGATAAATATTTGCTCTGTAGCTTTTCATTCTTTTAGCTCATTTCAATTTGAATGAAAGGCATTTTAAAACTCTCATTTTTCCTTTTACAAAAGCTGCACATGCCTACTGCAAAAGTTTGTGACTTCACAAGGCGGGAAAGTCTTGATACCCTCATTTTTTACAGTTTACTAATTCCTGTAGAGATTAGAAAGAAAATTGTCCTCTATGAAAGCATTCATTCTTTAAAATTCAGTCTAATAGGAGAGTTTGGTTTGTACCCCTACTTAACAAGATTTTCCAAATCCTATTTGGAACTGGTAACTTTCGTTGAAATGAATGGGGCCTTTTCATTTTGGGTGTTGACATAATGTCTTTGACTTTCACATTTGTCGAGGTTGGTAGAAGTTTATGAAGACGAAATTCTTAATTTCTTAATCCTGCTCGGGAAAGACGCATAAACTTTTATCACAAAAGCGATTTACTCCTAACAGGTTATTACAAAGACCATTCATATTTGCATCTTTTTGTTTTAATTTTCGCATTTCTTCTGAGTTGCTGTTTAAAGGTGCTGCTTTATAATTTGACTTAATCACACGTGGTGTGGTTCTTTCAGGACACATGCTATTATCTTTAAGCTTTTTGTGTTTGATACGTCAATATACATAACACTTTTCCCATTGCCAGATAACTGAAGTTTCTCATCTGGTGAAAGAATGATAGAAATTGTAATATTTGAAACCTAGAGTTGCTCCTTATTTACTGAAAATTGTGTGGAACACATTTTATACTGTGTTGTAAGTCTGAATTGGAATGGCATATTCTGAGACTATAAATAACTGGAAGAGTTGGGAGATTTCAAAATGTATTTATTTATTTATAACATGTTTGTGCTCTTAATTGCTCTTGATTAACCTCCCTGCTCTTTAAATTAAATCAAAATTAACAAATATTTATTGCAATCTGGGAGAAACCTCATTTGAGGCTCAAAGCACTGTGTAAAACAGTAGAATGTTTCCTTTAATAAAAGCCAAGAATTGAAGACTGGGAAGCCACCACCCCATTTCCTGATATATACCTATGCAGGACAAGTGTGTATCAGGAAATGGGGTGGTAGGCTAGGGCTGGAAGGAATTGAGGAAGGGGACTCATTTAAATATTTCTCCATGTTATATTATCTTTTGGGAGATTAAATAAGAATTAAGATATAGTTGACCCTCATTACCCACGGGTTCTGTATCCATGTAGCCAAAGCTCAAAAATCTTTGAAAAGAGAAATTCCAGAAATTTCCAGAAAGCAAAACTTGAATTTGTGGTGCACGCAGCAACTATTGACATAGTACTTAGAGTGTATTTACAAGTATTTACATAGCATTTACATGGTATTAGATATTATAAGTAATCTAGAGATGATTTGAAGTATGCGGGACGATGGGAGAATGTGCATAGGTTATATGCAAATACTGTGCTATTTTATATAAGGGACTTGAGCATCCATGGATTTTGCTATCTCTGATGGTCCTGGAACCAATCACCCGCCCGGTACTGAGCAATGACTTTACTTCTGAAACAGTGAGGGATAGTGGAGGGAACCCTGGAGGGGGAGTGAGGGAGTTATCTTTCTGTACATAAAAGCTGTATTGAATGAAATGGGTATGTCACTTACCTTGCTGAGCCTTGGTTTTTCGTCTGGAAGTTGATATAAAAATTGTTTTTTAGAAAAAGCTGTGAATTATACTGTTGTCAAAGACAGTAATGATAGTCAGCTTTTAAACATGCATGTGCACGTATAGCAAACCACCTTTAATTTTGTTTGGCAAATTGAAGAAGATTTCATTAGTTTTAAAGATAGCATTTATATTTTTACTCCTGGATATATTAAAAAGAAAGTGCTCTTCTTGTAAAATGCACAAAGAAAGGAGGAAGAAAATAAAACTTACCAGTTAATTCAGCTGCTCAGGAGGGAATGTTATTAACATCTTCCTCTATTTCATTTTACTTTTCTTTTCTTTGTATAAATGTATTTGTATAAAGCATATGTATACAAATTTGGAATCATATTTATATCATGGCTTTTGCCTTTTTGAATATTGATTTTTTCCTTTCATAATAGTATTTTATAAGCATTTTTATATTTCTTTATATTGAAAAATCATGATTTTTTTTTTATGGTAGTGTTAGATATTCCATTGTACTATGTGAACTGGACAAATGACTTTTTTCTAATTTTGACCTTACAATGCTGCAATGGATTCTTTCTGTATAAACCTTTGACTGTAATGGATTGTGATTTTTTTGTTAGGATGAGTTCATATAAGTGGCTCTGCTGGATCAAAAGCTGTACACTGTCAGGTGGCTGTCCACAAATATACTCCTATAGTGTATGAGAATATTGGTTTCATCGTACTGTTGTTAGCCAAGACTTTTATAATTTTTAAATATTTGCCAATTTGATAAATAGTTTTACACTGCAATCACTGATTACTTGTAACAATTTTTCCTTATATTTATTGGCCCTTTGTCTATGACAAAATTTCAATTTCCTTTGAGCTGTTTCACAACTGTTTGATATTTCCACCCTTGGTCAACATCTATTTGATGTTACGGAATTCAAGTTTCTTAGGAAGCAGTTCCATCATTGAAGTTATGAAGTAAATAGTTTCCTAAGTATTTGAGAGCAAAATAGCAAATCTCAGTTCCTACAGTAAAAGGTTCTGACATCTTATGAAAAAAATCAGATATTCTAGTGATTTCTAAAAGATGTGGATTCACAGATATATCTGTTAGTCCTCAAAATAAAAGTAGAAGTTGTGAGCATAGTGGTAACATTATTTAAACAATTAATATTTTCTTGGGAATTCACATATATATATATATTTTTTTTTTTTTTTTTTTTTTTTTTTTTTTGCGGTACGCAGGCCTCTCACGCTGTGGCCTCTCCCATTGCGGAGCACAGGCTCCGGACGCGCAGGCCCAGCGGCCATGTCTCACGGGCCCAGCCACTCCGCTGCATGTGGGATCTTCCCGGACCGGGGCACGAACCTGTGTCCCCTGCATCGGCAGGCGGACTCTCAACCACTGCGCCACCAGGGAAGCCCCACATATATTTTTAATTAATTCTAAAAGGGTCTAGTCCACTCCTGACACAGGAGTAGTGTATCAATATTCATATTCTCCTAAGATTTAAATAAATAAAATGTTTGAATTAAATGATTTTAGATATAGTTGAAATGTAAGACCTTCCAGAATATGAATTATGTCTACCCCTGCATCTTTATCTCTAGTTCTGTTTCCATATAATTCCAGAGCCTTTGATTTTTGATCACACTGTTTTGTCACTTTCAAGCTGTATGAACTCTGTTTCCACATCTATGTGGTAGTTGTGGTAATTCATATCTCTGAGAGTTGTCCATGAGGCAGACTCTGCATGGCAAGGACCTACATAACACACAAATGTAGCACGTCTCCCAAAAATGTTGTAGCTGTACCTCCCCTAATGGTCTTCAGAAAAGCCAAACGGGATTATGAGAGAAAAAAAGACTGGGAAGTAGGTGTAACTTCTACCTAATTATGAATGATCTAGTCTTAAGAAATCAATGACCTGATTTTAAGGTTTTAATAATTAAAAATTGAATGTTATTTTAACACTTCATAAAATTATAGGCTGATGTGCGGGTATGATTGACATATAACATTAATAAGGTATTGTTAACTTTAGTCACTGTGCTGTACCGTAGATCCTGGAATTTATTCCTCTTGTAACTGAAAGCTTATACCCTCTGACCAACATCTCCCCATACCCGTACTCCTTAGCCCCTGGCAACCACCACTGTACTTTCTGTTTCTAAGAGCTCAGTATTTTTAGATTCCACAGATAAGTGAGATCATACTGTATTACAAGTGACTTCTTATGATTCCACTAAAGATAGGTTCTTTATAAGGACCCGTCCTTCTTCCATCATCTGTCTCCTTAGTATAAGGGATAGGACATTTTGTAATTGATGCTTGATTCTAAATATTGCAGTCTGGTAGGATGTTTGAAGTCTTTAAAAAATGAAAACTGGGGAATTCCCTGGAGATCCAGTGGTTAGGACTCCGTGCTTTCACTGCTGAGGGCCCAGGTTCAGTCGCTGCTCAGGAAACTAAGATCCCACAAGCCGCACAGTGCAGCAAAAAAAAAAAAAAAAAAGTCTGCCAATATTTGATCTGAGCCTAGTCTCTTATAGTGTTTATGGAAGGATACACTCATCATTGTCTATCCTTGGCTCCCCTACAGCTCTGTTGCTATTGAGTAAAATTCTACTGCCCTGAAAAAGTTTTTCCAGGTTCCCAGTGAACACAAGATCTCTCTCTGGCACTAGCTTGATATTACCTCTTGGGTCTTAGACTTGATTGTATTGCCTTTGTACCACCTCACAGGACCTACTCAATTCATCACTTATTTCTGACAGTTATATTCAAAACAGCAAGGTACAAAATTTGTAACAAAAATAGATTTTTCTATGTGTCAAAATTCTGTATCACATCTGTCAAAGGTTTGCTATATAATGAAAATCACAGCCTTGATATCCAGCATTGACACATAACAGATGTTCAAAAGCATTTGATGAAATGAATTAGGATAGAATATCAGTTGCTAGGCAGGGCATTAATAATAGAACTTCCCCTGCAATTTCATTGTTAAACTTCAATTCCAGATCTGTTCCCACTCTTCTTTCATTATGACTGAATAACTTTTGCCTTAGCATAACTTCGGCAAGAGATGACCTGTCAATTACTTGTAGAAAGTTACTTAGAAATGAATATTCTATTTATTGTGTCACGTCTACTTTAAAAGGCTACAGGCCCATGTTTCTTGCAACTAATCTCAGAATTCTTTAACTTTAATGTGTGCATCATTTTTTTTTAACCTTCATCTTCTATATCTGACAACTGAACTTAATACTAGGTATGAAGTAATAAATTTTTATTTTCAGATTTCATTAGTATAAATGGAGGTAAAGTAAGTTTTCTGATATCTAGGATATTTAGAAATTAATCAGAAGAAATTATTTTGAGGATTTCAGACAGCTTTCTGTTCTCCTTTTGGATCTCCCTTTTCTTTGTAAATGTTTACCTTTGTGAGTTGCTAAAAGGAATAATTTTCAAGTTGTATACCTGTTTTAATAGTATTTAAGTTCACACTGCAGTGACTCTTTCTTGGAAAGTTAACATGGAATATATTCTGTGACTTTTCTCCATGTCTTAACATTTTATTTTGAGGGTATTTGTTTATTAGAACCTAACGGAAATAAATTCTGATTGTACCCCATCAAGCTGAAATGTGACAATGGTCAGAGATCATAGATGAACTTCATTTTATTCAGTACTATTTATAAAACAGTGTTTAACATTGGGGAATAAAATAAGTGATCTCTTTGTTATTTTGGTATGGTGACATCATCCTACACAAAACACAATTTCAAATCATATGCAGTTTATACATGCACAGATGTAGTTGCTAATACAAACCAAAAGAGAGAGAGAGAGAGAGAGAGAGCACGCGCAAGAGCTAGAGGGTGGCTAGGGCATATAATAATTAGCATTTGCAGTAACAACATCTGTTGCTGGCAATATTGGCAGCATTGGAGGAGAAAGCAATCATTTAAAATTAGCTAATGCTCAGTTTAAGTGCCATGCAATGTAGTGACATTTTCAATATTTTTACTAGTTTTCTATTTTCTCGTTTCAGTAAATATGTGTTTTTGAGTTTGTATGAATACCTTGTATTATATTTAAAGTAGTCTTCAGACCTTCTCTCCAAATTGATCTGGTGCTAAAGCTTGTATATCCAGTGGGTCAAACTAGCATCGATCCAAATTGTCATAAACATACGTTATCCAGCATCCTTGAATTCGACCTCTGTGTGTTTGATCCTACTCGATTTAGATCCCCCCCAAGTTAGAAATCCCCCCCGCAAACCTGCAACACACAATTTCCCCCAAATCTTATTCTCTTACCTTGATACTTCATCCTTCAGTTCCTCTTTGAGGTTTAAGTGTCAATATAAACTTTAAAAATTCAGTGGAGCTGATTAAGTCAATCAGATTAATTTGACAGGTATCCCATTGACTCCCGACCTGTGAATTTTGACTGGTAGAGGGATGTGTTGCCCACCAAGCCTCAGGTGAGCCCCTTAAGGAAGCAGAAAGTGAGGGGCTTCTGCTGCAGCACATGGTGTCCTTGATCTCCTTGTACAGTCTTTGCTGAATACTTGTTTGCTGGTTTGGGAGTATGGCAAAGTGAAAAAAGAAAAGTAATCTATGCTCTCTTTAAAGGTGAAACTCATCAGTGAATCAACATTTGAATCATATACTAAGATACAAAACAAATTTGGAGTCTGTGTAATTACTTATGAGCATTAATAAGCAGAAGAAGACCCAGAAGTTATGTTTCTGGAAATATTTTGATGTACTGAAGTGTTTCCCATGTATTGATATATCTTGTTAGGCCTGTGTTTAACAAACTGACTGTCTGTTAAACCCTGTTCTGGAAGATATTAAAATGTCTACCATGAACATGCTTTCTGTGGTCCAATTAGTTTGGAAAATTCTGCAAATTATGTCTTCCTTTGGTGCCACGCAATGCACATTATATATTCAAGGCAATGAAAAGTCCTGTAGTAAAGAACATATTTTATTTTGTTCATCTCAGTGTTTTTCAAACATTTTTTTCCCCCCTTGAGCCAGTTCTTATCATGGAAACCAGTTTAGGAAATACTGTTTCAGTCATTCCAAAGTTTCACTGCCATTCATGTTTGTTGAAGGTTGCAGAAAGGGCTTCTAGGTAAAGGCTGGTTGTCTGACTTATAACAGGCTTTCTGGCTGTTTGTGATTCTGATAACATTTTCATGGCTGGATTGGCTCCTGGATTTTATCCATACACTTAGAGATGAATACTCAATATCAAAAGTCACAAGAAGCAGCTGTATAAACCACAATGAATTTATTTATTTATATTGGAGGATGTCTTTTCCAAGGACTGGTGCGCCCATGAACCTATATAAATGTAACGGAGAAGGTCAGAGCCTGGAAGAATTATTGGTAAGATTTAGATGAGGATAAAGGCTGATGAAATATCTTTCCCCGTAGGATGACCTTGTCTGGTCTTGCTTTGGACTTTCCCAGTTTTAGCACTGAAGTCCATTTGCCCGATATGCCTGTCAGTCCCTGACAAACAAGGATGATTTGTAGCCCAAAACACATTTGCAGTGGCTTCTTGTTTTCCCCACAGTTCATTTTTCTCTTCTCTCACAAGATGTGATGGTTAGTTTTATGTGTCAACTTGGCTAGGCCATAGTACCCAGATATTTGGTCAAACATTATTCTATATGTTTCTATGAAGTGTTCTTTTTAAAATGAGATTACCATTGAACAGTAGACTTTTAGTAAAGCAGATTACCTTCCATAATGTAGGTGGGCCTCATTTAATCAGTTGAAGGCCAGCAGACTGCCTTCAGACTTGAACAGCAACACTTCCCTGGGTTCCAGCCTGATGGCTTACCCTGTGGATTTTTAAATCTATTTTTTGTTTTATTTTTTTTGCGGTACGCGGGCCTCTCACTGTTGCAGCCTCCCCCATTGAGACCACAGGCTCCAGACACGCAAGCCCAGCGGCCATGGCTCACGGGTCCAGCCGCTCCGCGGCATGGGGGATCCTCCCAGACCGGGGCACGAACCCGCGTCCCCCGCATTGGCAGGCAGACTCCCAACCACTGCGCCACCAGGGAAGCCCTACCCTGTGGAGTTTTGACTTGCTAAGCCTCTCAATCATCTCTCTCTCTCGATGTGTGTATATATATTTCTATTTTTTCTGGAGAACCTTGTTAAGGATTTGTTACATTACCAGATTTTGTTCTTCTGCTCTGTGCTTTTCTATGTTGTCCACCATTTTTTTCCTGAGACATTTTGTTTTCTTAGACATATTAGTAAACTTGATTAAGCTACCCTCACTTCCACCAGACCCAAGGACAGGAACTCACTTTCTTCTTATTACGGTACCAATTTAATTAATTTTACTTTGAGGGCAGTTTTCCTGGGAACAATCTCTTTTGTCACAAATGTGTACCAGTTTTTTAATACTGAAAGTCCACAACAGTGAAAATAACCAGATTTTGCCTACAGAGAAGGATTTGTGATGTTTAATTGTTGCCCATCATGACACTCAATAACGTTGTTATAGACTCTAGCTTTAGGAGACATCCTACAAGGTCAGGGTCTCACAAAGAAGGAAGACAGTAACTTTTAAAGTTTTATTTTGTTTTTTTTAAAACAATGTTCAGGGGGAATGATTCTGCAGCTCTGTTTGACATCCTGTCCTGGTGTTTAATCAGTTTTACTCTCAAATATTTTCTTTGTCAGAATCCAAGCCATCTTGTAATTGAACTCATTATTTTTTTGCTTAAAGATCTCTTTTTCTTTTGTAACTAATAAGCCCAAATATCCAAGCTATTTCAGTTCCGAAGGACATGAAGCTGAAAAGGGCAATTACATTGCATGCGGAAGACAACAGTCAAAGATAGCAGTGGTCTGCTGGCATTCCAAATCTTATTCAATCCCAATGAGATTCAGGTCAGCAAAGATTTAAGTAAATTCCTGCACTCTTTAAAAAAAAAAATGAAGTGCAGAATTATGGGATAGTAGAAACTCATTCATTGTTGGTCATTTCATTTGAAATTGAAATGACCATAGAACATACTGTAATACAGAAGTTTTGAGAAAATATTTAACTTTTTCTATTTTGGCTTTATTGAGGGGAAATGAAGACGAGCTGCCTTTTCAATGGAGCCTCATCCTTTTCTCTTCCCTCCCCACATCCAAGGAGAGGAATATTACTGTGTTTCTAAAGGTCAAAATTTGGGTTTCCTCGCCCTCTAGGAAAGACAGGTCGGTAAACAGACAGACATATACACATTTTTTGAGGGAGAGAAGAATTTGAGAATGATGTTACTAGGGTGGCCCTTGACATGACTCTCTTTTATGTTTCATAACAACACTGCAGGGCAATTAGGCTGGATTATTTGTAGGAAAAGAAAATAAAAATGGTTTTGAAAAGTTAATATTAGTAAACAGCCCTAATCTATTAAGGTGTCTCTGGGTTGATCCACATGAGGGTGGCAGATGCATTTTTTCTTTCAATTATTTTTTCATCCATTCCCAGACTCATTCGCAAACCATGGATCAGGTACCTGCTATGGGCAGGCAACGTTTTGTGGCTGGGGATATGGCAATGGACAATTCAACCTGCCCTTCTGGTCCTCACATTCTAGTGGGGAAGTTAGGGCTGTGATGGGCAGGGGAGCTCCATTCATGAGTCCTGGGAGGACAGATCTTTCATTCTTGCGTTGTTCACCATTAGTTCATTCTGGTTAACCTCAGCTATGTTTGCAAAAAGAGCAACAACTGCTTTGGGAACTATCTTTGCCCTCCATATGGGCTACAGCCACATCAGTTTCCCATGTATTATGAATACTGAATAAAGGATGTAGGTTTGAAGAGAATTTTCATCAAAGTATCATTGGAACCTTACCAAAAAAATTCATAAGATGAGAGCTCCTTTAAAGTTGTGAGGGCAGTCTTGAATGTTTAGAAATGACATTTTCGTAGTCAAAATAGTACCAAGATTGACTTCCTTCTGCTTTATATACTATCCTTTTCCCTAGTGGGCAGTAAATGGATTGAAAGGTCTCTATGGAAAGCATAGAGAGTAAATTTAAGCTAAAAAAAATAACAGAGTAACACCACCATTAGTGACACTTTTGAAATGTTTAAAGAATAAATGAGGATAACATATTTTCCACAGTTAAACATAGCTATGTTTTTTCACCTAAACGTTGTATATGTTGATATGATAGTGCGTTTGAGTTTGTGGGTTACTTATGAGCTTTGGGGTCCTTGATGGAGCATAAGAGGCAGAAAACTGAGAAAGGAACTTTAAAAAATTGTGCTAAGATTTAACTATATTTTGTAAAATACAAAGTATATATACATACATACATATTAAAATGTATGTATATACATACATATATATTTTTTAAAAATACTGTTTTCTTTATTCTGACCACTGCTATTAAAAGCATCTGTCAGACTGTTACTAGCTTCTCCTGCCTTTCCCTCACCTCGTTACTGTAGGAAGGAATGGATGGATTCTCTTATTAGGAACCATAGCCTTTTTCTTTTTTCCGAATTTTCAATAAATTCTTAGCACTAGAAGTGCTCTCGGCAATCTGGTTTGTCCATCATTAATTTTTTAATGGAATAGAATATATATAATAGATTATGCAGTACAATGCTGGTGTTTAATACTTTCTGCCTGCTTCCAAAACGTGCTGTTTTCAAATGTGTCGAGTGAGATTCTTGGTGGTAAACAAGAACATAAATTCAAATGTTACCTTAAAACAAAAACAGTAAAGCACGGAGGAAAGATTCAGCAGATTCTAGGAAGAGCAGCTGAAGGAGAAAAATGAGTGAAAAAATACAAATTACGTAAGAAACATTATATTATTTTCTCAGATATATAATATGAGTTCTGTGTCAGTTGCATATTCTGCAAGCAGAATGAACAAATGACTGACTAAAAGGAGCCTGGTTGTCAGCTTCCTTTGACCTGTGGTGCTTCCGTTACCAGCAGCAGGTTAGTTAGTTAGTTACATTTAACTTGTAAAAGAAGTAGTTGAATGTTGTGCACAGTGGTGTGAAATGTGAGGAAGGATAAATTCCTTTCATACTTTGAGCTATGGATTCTGTATAAGGTTAGAAATATAACCTTTTGCTAAATTGTTTCCTTCCCAGTGAAGAATTTACATGATAATTACAAGAGTTTAGAAGCAATTCTGATATTAAACAAAAATGACTTCTATCTTTCAATGTATGAGTCTCTAAGAAACCCTAAGTATTCCAAAGGCGTTCCAAATTAGAGCACTTCATTTCCTTTATCAGAAGCTTCACCTTGGGTAGTATACATAGGAGGTGCCTCTTTCCTGGTGTTCATTTACAGGGTGTTAAAATATTGATAGAGAATTGAAGATCAGAAAAAATGTACTACATTGTTTAAAATATTGTTACAAATCGATCATAGTGTTTAAGTGTATGAAAAACTTATGATTGTTCAGAAATACTTTTATCGACACAATGTCCCAAACTGGTATATCTATAGTTTCAGGGAAGAATCAGTATGTATATCATATAAAATTGCACACTTCTCAACGGCTCACTTCCAAAAGTCCTTTCCTTTATTATTGGTCTGTTCTTCAGTTTCTGAAATGTATGGACCTAATCTTTTCATTCTGAGCCTTCATAAGTATTATTCTTTCTGACTATGTAGCGTATTCTCTTTAGGAGTCTCCTATCAAATTCCTTCCGGTGTTGAATCAGATATTACTTCTGGAAAGCCCATCCGACTGCTTCCCCTTTCAGACACCTGGCCTAGGAGTTTCTCTGTACTCATGTGGTACCCTTTCCCACCTTGTTATCTTCATCCTGATTAGTTTCTGAATTTTTTAGCTCAAAATAAAACCCTGTAAATAATGCTTAATTGCTCATTTTTCACCTGTCTCATGCTCCATCCCTATCTGGTCCACATCAGGGAGCACATTTGTCTGTCTCCAAAGCATATTCTCAATCAGACCATTTCTCTCCATCTTCGCAGGTAATCAGTCAAAGCCACGCCATTTTAACTGGACGAATGTAGTGGCCATCTAAGTGTTCTTTCTGCTTCTGTCATACTCTCCTGCAGTAACATAAGCAGCCCCAGTGATCTTTTAGCAATATAAATCAAGTCATGTCAGGTCTCTGCTTAAAACACTAAAGGCTACCCATCACACGTAGAGTAAAATTCAAACCCTTTAACCTGCCCTACGAGGTCCTGCATGATCAGGCTTCCATTTGTCTTTCTGGCCTTATTATTTTTTAAAAAAAAATCACTCCTGTCCCCCTGGCCAACCCAATACATTTGAGCCACATTGACCTCTTTTCTTGCACACCAAACTCATTCCTACCACAAGACCTTTGCACCACTGTTCCCCTATCCTGCAACAGTTTTCATGGATCTCCATGTGGTAATCCCTCATTAGTAGCAGCATTTGGCCCTAAGGATATACACCATTTAATCCTGTGTTTCATTCAGTTATTCTGAACTAGATAAATAGTGGACCATACAGCATATCAAGGTGAAATCTTGAACCATTTAAGAAATTACTGACTCTGGACTATCACTTAAATAATTCTCACAGTTAACTATAATTAGCCTTGTTACTTAAGAACTACTTAATAAAGCGAGGCTTATGGTTGGAATTTGAAGAGAATTTATTAGTTATCTTCAAATAATAAAAATGACTCACACAGATGAGAGGAAATAGCTGTTAGCAAATCTCTTTGGATTAAACCACAAGCCATAATAATTTGCAGGAGCAAGCCTTGTGATACTGATCACAATTGTGAATCAGTTATATTTGTTTTTATTCAGTCATGGATCAGTGGTTGCTTTGGAACTTTGCATTTTCTCTGACAGATTTTTCTTTGATAGCCTTTTTATTTTTGGATTTGAAAAATTGAGGTGAATTTTACATAACATAAAATTGACCAAAGTGAACATCTTTGATAGACTTTAAACACTGCTTTTCTTCTATATTACTACAGTTACTTAGTATTTTCTAAAAAGACCCAGAATGTTTTTCCAGTGTTTGAAAAGAATTCTTTCGTCTCCCCAAATCATATACCCACTGGTTCATTGGATGGTCTCTCTGAAATCTGTGCCAGTTCTCTTGTGAATTGCGAGCCTTCACTTCTTGTGCCAGGTTGTGCTCCAGGCGCAGGTGGGCTGCAACACAGGCAACCTGCCATGGCACTCTACCACCTGGTGAAGAAATCTGTCAGGAGTATTAGAGGACTGTTTGTGACTTTTACTGATTATTCCTTTGCCTTTGAATCTGTGAGCAGAAATCCACTATTGAATAAAGCACGATGAATTCAGTTCAGACCCTGCATTATTGATTTTCAAGCAAAACTAGTGTCATAATATTGTTATGCTGTTGGTTACATTCAGGGTCAATAGAAATGATCTCTTGAGAAATCAGAGGGCAGTTTTCATCGACATTAGGAGCGTGTTCTTGTCTTCCATCTGTCCACACATTTTAAGTTCTTAATGATTTAATACCAGTTTTGGATGAGTTAGATTCACTACAACCTTACTCTGGTGAATAGAAAGAGAAGCATTCTCTAGAATGCAGATAACGTGTTTAGTAACAGGAACTAAGAATATTTTAAATCACCCATTGATTCAGCTATCTAATCCTTTCCATCAGGTCATTATTCTAAAACTATCATTGTGTTCTCATTTGATATTCCCTGAATTTAAAATAGTATGATTGGAAGTCTGAAAAAGCAAGTTGCATCAATTTGGTACCCAGGCTTGTATTTGGCAACTAATTCCTTCTAACAGCATCAGGAGAGCACATGTTTTAAAGCTAGACCTGCTGAAGTTATGTTTATAAAGGCTAAGGCTGTGAGTGTTGAGTAATACTTGCTTTGAACATACTCCAGTTTAAAGTCACTGTGACCATTCTCTGGGGATGAACTGTAGGAGTTTGATTGCCCTTGGGTTTGCATTAGAGTGATCTTAGCCCCCTGCATTTCTTCAGGTCATCTTAGGAGAGTTGAGTTGGACTTCTCTTTAGAAATGTGTTCTTTTTATTTGGCTCCTTATAAATGTCCATCAGCCCTGCTCTACATGGCCAGATTGTTGAAGCATAATAACTTTGCATTTAATAAGCTACATAGATAGAGTTACTATTCTACTGGGAAGTATACTTGCAGGGAGCATAATCTCAAATTTATTGCCACCCACTCGGTATCATTCAGCACTTGCCTGAGAATTTAGGAAGGATTACCTGAAATATGCTGTCCAGTCATTCCTCCAGATCATCAAAATCTATCCCCAGATTTAGCAGGCCTTTGGGAAGTCCCTTACTTTGTATTGTGTTGGTTCTCTAAAAGCTTGCTTTGATTAAGTTGCACCTTGGTGTTTTAAGAAGAGAATACATGTGAGTGTTAATGCACTTACATTGTAATTCAGAAGATGGATTTTTTTGCAAACTAAATTAAAAGGTATAGCGACCATTCAGAGAAGTCATCTGTCACTATTTGAAAGTTATAATTAGGATAATAATTTTAATGTCACTGTCATATGTTGGAAAAGAAGTGTTGGGGCATAAATTTGAGCTCCTCCCCCCTTCTCTGTAATGTCACACTACTTCAGAATTTGAAAATATATTTGGTTAAATTTTTTTTTTAATTTTTAAATTACACTTTTTTTTAAATTCTTGATACTCCTGGGCACAGTGTCTTCTTGAATATGATATTCCTTAATAAATATTTCTTCAATTTATATGAATACTCTGCCACAGCCAATCTTCTATTTGAAATTTGAATTTATACCTCAGTATAAATTAGGTAAGTACAAAATAGGAAGTTGGTAACTTCATTTTAGTTACAGACTAAAAAATGTTAGAGTTGATTTTCAAAATGTATTTGCTTCAAATAATTTTAGTACTCAGTAGTTAACCATGAAATTTTAAAAAATGAAGTCCATTCCAATTTTATTTATCTGTCCAGCTCTTCATTCATTTGTTTGACAAATATTTATTTGTGCTTACTATGTACCTGGCACTATGAAAACATTTGCTCACTTCTTTTTCTTTGTCATAATTAATTTTTGGAGGTTAAGATACTTTATGGTTACATGCTTTATTAGTTAGAGCTCTGCATGATGCTGTGTCACCAAACACAATAATAACAGCCAAAAAAAGTCAGGATGCAGCAAATATGTTTTATTTATACTCAAAGATGTAATAGGACATATTTGGATGTAATGTTTAATAAGTTTCATGTTCCATCAGAATTTGTATTTTTTCAAGAAGAACTATTTGTAAGAGGAGAATTAAATTGACCACGTGCAATTCTTGATGAAATTAAACTATTTAGTCTTTTAAAACGGAACCATTTCATTGTGACACTTAGCAAATAGCCCATTATATTAGATATAATTGCTTTGTGGTCATAGTAAGTTTAAAATCATAAATGACCCCTCAAAGTTTTAGTAGCATATTATGAATTTGCTATCTGTGTGACTAAATGAGCACAGCAAATTCGTATCAAATTGGTCAATACATGTTTTATTATTGTGCCCGTAGACTAGTTGGCTTTTAAGTTATTAATTTTTTCAATCAGTAAGTAGAAGTATGACCACTATTTCATATTCATTAGTCAAGCACAACTGCTTTTTAAGCCATTAGGAATATTTGGCACTTAAGCAGTGCTTTCTAATTTAAATGATGCTGTTATCATTTGGGAACTCTACCTATCAATTTGGCCAGTCTAGAAATGCAACCCATTATGGGATGAAGTAGAATAATTAGCTAATGAAGCAGAATACAGCTTTACAACCTCTTAAACCCGAATATGAAAGAAGTCTAGTTTACTCTTAAAACCTTTTGGTGTCTGCATGGAAGAAGGTGTTAATGTGCCTTGTGAAATTTTTCAAGAAGTACACGATGGTGAATACATTTGTTGTTCTACATGATTTATTTCTGGAGAGTTCCTTTAATCTGTGTGAAGTTGCCCTGGAATTTGGTTGAGTTTGTCAGTGTACCGAAAACATAAAGTATCCTACCTCTATGACTTGTAGCACATAATCAGGAGAAGACAAAGTTAGACTGACTCCATAGGAAAGAAGAGAATTTAAGTGACCTCTTAATATCTCTCCCAATTCTGAGCGTGTGATTTTTGTGAATTAATGTTTATATTACAATTGAATTAGTAATAAGTATTTTAAAACCACATGGGTGATTAAAGCCTAGACGACCCAGAAAGGGCACTTGGTGTCTTAAAACAAACAAACAAAA
The DNA here is from genome assembly GCF_937001465.1 of Orcinus orca. NCBI lineage: Eukaryota > Metazoa > Chordata > Mammalia > Artiodactyla > Delphinidae > Orcinus > Orcinus orca. The sequence continues at coordinate 20,037,498 of NC_064570.1, read as the reverse complement.
AGTCTTTAACCCTGGAATACCTCACAATATGTATTGTTTAAGTGTGGACTTCTCTTGAGCCAGCACCCCAAGCCAGATATCCTGTATGCACGTAAGAATGCGTCTTGTCTGTCTGTCTCCCTTTCTTTCTCCTTTTTGCTGAGAAGGCAAAAGGAATGTAATATATTGTATTCCTTTTGTATCATTAGTTTACTTTGCTTACCGTCTGCTTCTCTTGAGCCTGGCTTATTTGGGGTTAGCTTGTGAATTTAATGAGATCATAACACATTGTGATGGCCATGACTGCAGAATGGAAAATGTCACTACTACGTACGTGCCAGTTCATTTAAATCATTTTTAAGTACCCACCTGTGCTGCTAAACTCTCCATTTGAATTTTATTGGCTAATATGTTTTTGGTCCAATTTTGGTTCCTTTAACTCTTATATGTAGGTAAATTAATCTGGGTGTCTGTGCTGTTGCCCTTTTAACTTCTGTTCTTGTTCTAATAAAGGTACTATCTGCTTAATTGGTAGACATATAGCTCTTTCTTATTTTAAAAATCGACTTGAAAAAGCATAGTTTGTAAAGGGCAAGAAGAACCATGACACTTTGAAATGTAATATTTGGGAGATATTCAGTTTCTGCTGTTGATCTGCTGAATTGTAATGAATGAGAAATTGCATCCAAAACAATATTTTCCTATTTTTTTTCACTACTTTTTCTCATCCATTGTGCATCCTTGTTTCTGTATTTCATGAAAATCTGCCTTCTCTAGTAGAGGCTTGGTGAGCTGGGGACAAACAGCTCTGGGGATTTCCCTGTCTGTCTCACACAGACTCTGTACTCTTCTTTTAATCCTACTGCCCTGTTGGTGACATTACCATGAGAATGAAGAGGGAATAAGGGATTCACAGAGAGTGAAATGGCAGTTTTGCGGTCTGAAGCAATGAGAGGAAAGAAGGAAGAGGAGAGGAGTGGAAAAGGATTCTAACTAGAGGCAGGAGGTGAGTCTGAGGTCTGGGATCGCCCTGCTTTTTGTACAGAGTATATTAAATGAGACCGGCCTGACGAGACGCTTGTATAGTTAGGGCTGCCGTGGTGCATTATAATTAGGGTTGATGTTTCAGTACATGGGTTAGAGCATGGCTCTAAGGTCATCCTGAAGTCATACTGTGTGGCTTTGAGCAAATTAGTTAACCTCTCTGGGCCTCAGTATCTTCATCTGTAAAATGGGGATAGTAATAATAGTGTTTTCCTCTTAGGGTTGTTGTGAGGATTAAATGAGCTATTATAGACAAAGTGCATAGAAAATGCTTATTTAATTGTAGTAGTCTTATTTAATAATTATTAGTAGTAGGAGTGGGAATAGCAATCTGAGTTCCATTTTAGAGAGAAATAGTTTTTTTATTGCAAATATGGATAGACCATACTGTACATCAAATTTTTCATGGATCTTCAAAGGAATCATGCATTTTTCTGATTTTGTGCCTCTCCTTTTGTCTGCAGTGCCTTCTTTCTAGAAACATTTACTGATCATTCAGGGCTCATCTCAGATGCCATCTTCTCAGGGAATTCTCTCTGAATGCCTTCAGGGAGAATTAGTTTACCTCCTCCCAGGGGCTCCCATGGTCCCTATAAATTTAATATCTTTAATATGGCACTTATTATAATGAGGCTATCTTCGTACATTTGTGTGTTCCCTTCTTACTGGAAAATGCAGTCTTATAATTTTAATAATTTTAATAATCAACATGTACAGTCTGTGTATATGAAACAGGTGGATGTCACTGCTACTTGATTAGGAAAGGTATAAGAGTCTTCTAGTGTTCACAGGTAACACTTCATACCTGTGTGAAGGTCTCTTCATACCTGAGACACTGCCATGCCTTTTACCCTGCATATGAGATCCCATTTTGAGAGTGTAATAAACATCTGCTTCATTTCCCAGGAAATGCTCAAGGGAACTGGTAAGCTGATCTGGATGGTTATGGAAAAGAAATATTCATTTTGTTTCTTCCTCCTCCTTTTCTCCGTTTCCATCTTCTTTTCTTTTTCCCCCTTTTTCCTCTTCCTTCTTTACCCCTACTTCTTTTTATGGGTACAGTTAATTTATTTAAAGCTCCTGTTTATTTTTGCTCATCCATTTAGAGATTTACTTAGTCTTGGTATGAATAGATTTTCATCATATTTATGAAGTATTTTATCACATTTTCATGAAATTTTAATTAATAACCAGTTCAATATTTTCTGTGTATAAACTATTTATATAAACACAATATCCACCCCAGTCTGTTAATTGTTTTATCTTACAACAGGTGGTGTTCTATAATTAAGAAAAAAAAATAGTACAATTATGACACCAAATTTAAGAACAATAGCCATATACAAATTTGTGGGATCAGCTGATAAGAGAGATATACTGGTTTATTATTCTTAAATGGATTAATAATAGGTGTTTTGTTCTGATATCTTTACAGTTATTTTAGAAATCATCTATATTATAATGCTGTATCATCTAATCCAAGGGGAAATAAAGCATGAACATTTATAGGATTTTATTTATAAATGCATCTTTTAAATATGTTTCCTCACAAAGAGGAAATTTCACTCTAGAAAACAGGAAAGGATTGTAGAAACTCCCATCTGCTTTGGAAAGTGCCTTTTCTTCTCATATTGGGTGAATGATTGTTGCAAATGATATCTATTTCATTCTGAATCACTTCTGTTTAAAAATTAGAGAAGACTAATTAATGTAAGGGTGAGATTATTAGCAACTTCATAAATACTAGTATAAAGACAGTACTGGTGAGTTATGTTTGGAACACAAAGTAAGAGGTGTCCCCTGGTATCCATGGGGGATGGGTTTCAAATCTGCCCTCCCCCGCCCCCCCCTCCCAGGATACCAAAATCTGAAGATGCTCAAGTCCCATATAAAATGGCTTAGTATTTGCATATAGTAACCGATGCACATCCTCCAGTATACTTTAAATCATCTCTAGATTAATTATAATACCCAATACAATGTAAACACTGTGTAAATCATTGTAAATACAGTGTAAATGCTATGTAAATAATTGTTGGGTGTGTGGCAAATTCAAGTTTTGCTTTTTGGAACTTTCTGGAATTTTCTTTTTCTTGAATACTTTTGATCTGAGGTTGGTTGAATCAGTGGATACGGAAACTGTGGCTGCAGAGAGCTGACTGTATGAGGGGCATTATAAAGAAATGCCATGACAGTGCTCCCAGTCGACCAGGTTTTTTTTCCCAGAAAATTATAGAAGAATCTCTCATATAAACTTACTTTCTTACTGGTCGTATTTTATCACTCAAAGGAGTAGCTCTGTTGACTTGAGGTCTGAACGCAGTGTGGGTCCTGACTCTGCAACTTTATTAGCGGCATGAGTTGAGTCATTTAAATTCTCTGACCTTCTGTTTCTTTGTCTGTAAGATGAGAAAGGTTGAAATAACTGACTTAGCACTACATTTTATCAATCTTAATAGAAACACTAGTGACATCAGTAAAGCTTGAGCCTATGAAGTCATTTCAGTCATTTAAGGAACTTAGATATAAAATGCACCTTTGAAATTCCTTACAGAGTGTTGTATTTTTATTTCATTCATAAATGGAAATGGATCCCGTTTAGGACACTGGGGAAGTTTTCTTTTAATTTCATTATGGCACACAGAATTTAGTGAAGAAAAAGGATAGCCCCCTTTGGGGTAGATTACTAAGTCAGCTGTTTGAAATTCTTGGTGTAAAAGGTCCTAGGGCCCTGCAAGCTATAGAAACAGGAAATATATTTGCTTCAATATTCCCAATTCATTCTTTGCTATGTCAGTGCTTTACAGATTTCAAGGCTTTTTTCTTTTTTAATGAATATTTATGAAATTTGTTCCCTTCATTCAACAACTGGTTACGGTGCACATCTTAGGGAAATTAACCTACATTGGTAGGGGAAGGCAAGATATAAAGATGAAAGATAGCGATGCCTTTAAAAAAAAACTCTGGAATTTTGGAGGGCAGATAAAACTATATCACTGTAGCAATAAAAGAAAACAAGTAGAATGAAGTTATTGTTGAAAGAGAGGCACAAAGTGTTACAGTAATTCAGACTTGGGAGACATTACTTCTAGTTGGGAAAACTGGCAAACTGGTCAATGTTTCTCAAGGTGAGAGTGGGGACAAGGGGACAAGGGCCCTGGGGGCAGAAGAGACAGTTTGAGTAGCAGTTTGGGAATGGGATTAAGCCAGTATTACCAAGTAGTACTTACTAAAAGGAGAAAGGTAGAATTAGGTCAGATTACAGAGAATTTGGATTTCTTGTAAAAATTTTGAACTTGATGCTTTCTAGATTCAAGGAAGTTATTAAAGGTTTTTGAACAAGGGAGTGCATCAGTGTGTGTTAGAAAGATTAATCTGGCTACAGTGTATAACATAGAGAGGTAATAGATGGAAGGAAAGGGGAGAACCGGGTATGTTGATGTTATTAATACTTTAGCAAAACAATAACAACGGAAGAATAGAAATGTCAGTGAAAATCAACAAGCAATAGTTGATTTGGGCAGTTAGAATTAGCAGGAAGTAGTCACCAGTATCTGGTTATCGGGTGTATGAGAGAGGGAGAGGAGAGTTGGAGATGTTTCCCAAGATTTCAGCTGAGAGGACCAGAAGGCGTGGTTGGTAGGACCATTACCAGGAAGAGTGAAGCGAGGCTAAGGTTGATTGAGGCTGGGCAGAGGGGACAATGGGAAGGGATGAAGAGTTAGGTTCTAAATTCATTGAGATTTTGACATACATTTTAGCTCTCCAGCTAGAGATGTCCAGCAGGCTTCTGGCCATACAGTACTAAGTTACTGTAGGAAGTCAGACCTTTAGGAAAGCACTTGAGTAAGTAGCTCTAGGAACTTAGGTTAGAAGTATATGCTTCATGAGACAATGAGTATAGTTATTTTTTTGGCAGTGGAAATAAGCCAAATGCCATCAGTTAGGTTGAGGGAGTAATGGGGCTGAGAGGTTTGTATGTAGTTAGATGATAAACATGGAAGAATTGATGAGATGCTACTGGAAAGAAGCCAGTGCATATAACTCAGCTTGAGCACACAAGCAGACTGAGTTTCAGATGCAGAGCAGACACAGTGAACTTCCATAATACTAGGTCAACGATGAATTAATTAATACCAGATAGATTTCTTACCAAAATTTCTCTTCTGCTTTCATCAAATATTTGATACCCATACAGGCTACCTGGAGTATGAAAAACTATGTTCTTACCCATTTTGAGTTGTGTTTTTATGGTGTTTGCTTTCCATGGAGAAATTTGATAGGATCATTTGTTGGTAAGGTGTTTATTTGTATATTTAATTCCTGTGTATATTTGATACCTGTGACTTATCAACTTAGTTAGTTTTCAGAATTAAAAACTTGAATTTTGTTATGAAAGCATTTTGTCTATTTTTGGCTTGTAAATAATACCTGACATAAAGTCACTATCATTAGAATTCACTTAGATTTTTCAAAGGAGGTGGTTGAAAAGCTTGAGGATTCAAGAGAAAAAATTGGTGTACTTTGTTCAGTCAAAAGCTACCAAATTTATGAGGAAATGTAATAATAAAAATGCTTATGAAATGATTTGCTCTGAATATTTTCCCTAGAGCCCTTTAGTCTTCTGTTACTTACTAGAATCAATTCTATGCAACATGGAACAAAACATAAATTATTTCTTTGGATCAGTTGAATATATTTCACCTTCCTTTTATGCATGTATATATGGCAAAAATGATTGGGAAACATTGAATGATGCTTAATTATTTTGAAAGTAGAAACAAAATTAGAGACTTATAAAGCTTAGTTCTGAAACTGAAACGGGGAAAAAAATCAATTTCCAGCTAAAAATCTTTCTGTTGACCCTGGGTCAAGTAAATAGTTTTCTTTTGAGACAATATTTCAGTAGCTGCTTCACAGATATTAAAGCCTGACATGGCCAGCAAATAATTCATTCCCTGCACCCTGATAGTTCTACTTTTGTCTCTGCAAATGCGGATTTGGAAAGATCTTGATTAAAATATATGTAGATAAGCAACAAGAATTTACTGTATAGCACGGGGATTAGATCCAATATCTTGTAATAACCGACTGTGGAATATAATCTGCAAAAAACCAAAAACAAATTAATATGCTGTACACCTGAAACTAATACAATGTTGTAAATCAGCTATACCTCAATGAAAAAAAATATGTTAAGTGATGGGTGTTTATTTAGAGAATTAGTGAGACCCCTGATTTACATTTTTAAACCAGTCTTCCTATTATCTCTCACCTTTTCCATTTGTTTTCCATGTTACTACAAAAATTTTTTCAATAAATCTGAAAAACTCTTGCTTATGCATCAGTAATAAACAGTCCATAATTCTTAGCATGGCTTTCAGAAACATCTGCAGATTTTCTGTTCACAAAGTACCTCTTTTCCTTTCCTTTTTTTTTTTAAATTTAAAAAAACTTTTTATTTTGAGATGATTTTAGACTTACAGACAAGTTGCAAAAATTGCACAGTGAGTTTAAAGTACCTTTTTTCGAACACTAGATCTTCTACTAGTTTAAGGACCAGGTTTTATAAATACTTGATATGGTTTCCCCTCAAACATGTCATTGGCTCTCATTTTACAATTCTACTCCAACTTCAAGACACAACCCCAGAGCTATAATTTATGAGAAGCTTCATTTCCATTAGTTCAAAATAATTTCTCTTGGAGAATTGGTCGTTGTGATAGCAGTGGACTTGTACAAGACAACAACTGTCTGGAAGTGAGCAGATGTTCCCCTGCCCTGTTTCTACCCAGTAGCCCTACCGCCGCTGTGTTTTCTCCAACGTTGAGGTTGTCACCTGTCTGACGTCAAGTTTGTGCCATCATTTTCCTTACACACAGTTCACTTCGTGCATTTATGGTACCTGTATTTCAGTTTGCAGCTCTGGTGAATAGCTTATGTCTGAGCAGATCAGGCCTCTTTTGGTAACCATTTTCACCATTTTTAAGTGTACAGCTCACTAGCATTAAGTACGTTCACAGTGTCGTGCAACCATCACCATTATCCATCTCCAGAACCCTTGCACTATCTCAAGCTGAATCTCTGTGCCATGAATCAGTAACTCCCCATTCCCTGCACCCTGATAGTTCTACTCTTGTCTCTGTGAATTTGACTCTCTAGGCAACTCCTATAAATGGAATTATACAATGCTTGTCTCTCTGTGTGTGACTTATTTCACTTAGCATAACGTTTTCAAGGCTCACAATGTTTTATCATGCATCAAAATTTCATTCCTTTTTTTTACATAAACACAGTATATATTAATATTTATTTTGCACATAGCCACCAGAGAAAATAAGCCTATTTTGAACCATTATAGATTTTATATGTATATAAATGTATGAAATTATATACAGATATAATTTTAGTAACAGGTATGCTATACAATAATTGTCTTGGCAACATATTGACTGATTTTTTTCTTTTTTAAAAGTTGTGGTATAATACATGTAATACCATCTTAACGGTTTTTAAGTATACAGTTCAATGTTAAGTACATTTCCATTGTTGTGCAATCATAATCACCATCCATCTCCAGAACTCTTTTCCTTTTTGCAAAACTGAAACTCTACCTATTAGGCAATAACTTTCAGTCCCTCTTTCCCTCAGACCCTGGCAACCACTGTTCTACTTTGTGTCTCTGATTTTGAATATTCTGGGTTCCTCATAAAAGTAGAATCATACTGTATATTTATTTTGATGACTGACTTATTTTGCTTAGCATAATGTCCTCAAGATTCATCCATGCTGTAGCATGTGTCAGAGTTTCCTTCCTCTTTAAGGGTGAATCCTATTCCATTGTATGTTGGATAACACATTTTGCTTATCCATTTTTCTGGTGGTCAACACTTGGGTTGCTTCCAGCATTTGGTTTTATGAATAATGCTGCTGTGAACATGGGTGTACAGTACTTGAGTCCCTATTTTCAATTCTTTTGGGTATATATAAACATGACTTTTTAATCAGGCATTTTATTCATCTCTCATAGTTCTTGTCCCAATGTATATTTCCGTTGATATCTAAATGCATATACTATTCTTTCATTATTGTATTCCTGGGAGGCGTGTGGTAGCCCCTTTCTTTGAAATGTGTACAGAACTCCAGTGCTTGAAACTTCCATCTGAAACCATTGGTTCCTATCCCACAGGAATTGCACTGAAGCTCTGCTCTTTGGAAGCTCTGCTGAAACCATGCTTCTCTAGAACTTCTAATATTTGTAGCTTTTCTTTGACTTTTTCTCTAGTAGATGTTCCTTAGGTTAAGCTCATTCATTTATTGATTGCTGTCTGAACTGGATTTTCTAGCTTACTCATTATCTAAATTGAGTCATCTAATTAGAGGACATGGAAACATTCAGTTGATTTTATTTTTGTTGGTGTGTTGAGACAGAGGGTTTCTAATTCTATGAATCTAATTTCCCACTTTGAGCACTCTGAGGCCAAGGGTTATAGATTGGATAATTCACAACACTTACCTTCTTGGGATACATAAGCTGTCGTTGTAGAGAAGAGCAACCTGCCCTGGGAGACAGGAGGATCTGGGGTAAGACTGGTTTAACTAATCAGGCCACTTAACCTGTACCTGTAATATATCATGAATTTGGGGGCTGTAGAAATAAGGCTCTACAACTGTTAAATTTGACGAATGATTACCATGTGTATCGAAAATTGGTTACTACATTTGCAGCTCTTTTTTTTTTTTTTAAATTTTCTTTTATGCTGAGTGTGGGCACTAGGAACACTTACTCCTATATTTGAGATCTTTCCCTTTAACTGTGAGGGCAAATCTTCATTACCTACCCTCAATTTTATTATGATGTATAGGTGAAGTTTTTTTGGTTTTTGTTTTTTTTTGTACCGTGAGGTACACGGGCCTCTCACTGTTGTGGCCTCTCCCGTTGCGGAGCACAGGCTCTGGACGTGCAGGCTCAGCGGCCATGGCTCACGGGCCCAGCCGCTCCGCGGCATGTGGGATCTTCCCGGACCGGGGCATGAACCCGCGTCCCCTGCATCGGCAGGCGGACTCTCAACCACTGCACCACCAGGGAAGCCCTGTGTAGGTGAAGTTTTAACATATTTACTTATTTGTTGGGTTTTACTAATTTTTCAAAAAGTGCTGCATATATTTAGTTTTTTTAAAAAGTGGAAAGGATGTGTAGTGAACATTTTCCTCCCGTTTCTTGTGTGTTGTAGTGTGTTCTAGGGATACTTGATGTAGTCCTTTTATTGTACAATACAGCATATATACAGAATGGTATATAAAACATATATGTACAGTATAAAGAATTAGAATAAAAGCCCTTAGGAAAAAGTTGTTGCTGGTTCTTCAAAGCTGTCTGTGTGCCTCCCTGGTTGGACCCTCCTCTCTTCTCTCAAGAAGTAACCATAATTCTGACTTTCATGATAACCATTCTCTGTGTCCAGCAAGGAAGCAGGGACACTGAATCATAAATGCCCTTGTTACATACATCATTTAAATGTAGAGACTGAGTCTTTAAAGCACTGATGCTTCATCATATTTTTAAACTAAATTGCAGATGTTTCCGTGTAATCACAGTGTTCCTCATCTGAGCTGAAACTCTGCTGTTCCTTTAGCCATGACGATTTAGATATTTGAGAAGTAATTCCACCTATAAGAGCACTTCAAGATTTAATATATTCACGTTATTTTAGGCATATTGCACACCGGCTAATGCAGAATGGAGATTTGGAAAATGGAAGATAATTTTTAAAATTTTAGAGTATTCAAAAATGACATCCGGGAATTAGTAAATTTGTATTGTGGGAAGGATTAACATTCAAAAAGAGAGCTGAGTCTTGTTCATTTTGATGACCTTCAGGGTGCTTATACATAACAGCTTATTAATAAATGTTTATTGAATAGTACTGACCTGAACTGTTCATTTGTCGTATATATTCCTAAGTCTTTCTGCATTCCACTAATACTTCTTCCTCGGTTTGATGGCTCGAGGTCAGTATTTATCTACCTGACTCTGTCCTGTGCTGCAGTTGTCACCCTTCCTTGTCCCTCACTCAGCTCCCCATCTTTTACAATAAGCATCCTAAGGAGAATTTTCAGGTTTCTTTTGATCTGAGTGAGAAAAGAAAGAAGAAAAGAAGATACTTTTATTATTTCAACTTTGGTTCTCTCTTCCCTTTGTAGTTGTATTAGCAGTGATGTCCCCTGACACTGGTTGTGATGGAGCAGAGGCTGTCAGATCAGCTACACCGAAAAGACTCTTCTCAATCCTGGTCTGCTGCTGAGCCTGATAACTAACACCCTCTCCCAAGATGAGAATGTAGGGCACTTTTTTTTGTTTTGTTTTGTTTTGTTTGCGGTACGCGGGCCTCTCACTGCTGTGGCCTCTCCTGTTGCAGAGCACAGGCTCCAGACGCGCAGGCTCAGCGGCCATGGCCCACGGGCCCAGCCGCTCCACGGCATGTGGGATCCTCCCGGACCGAGGTACGAACCCATGGCCCGTGCATCGGCAGGCAGACTCTCAACCACTGCGCCACCCGGGAAGCCCTAGGGCACGTTTTCAAGATTGCTTTACTAGAAGTAAAAACCAAAGTGTATTTGTGCATTTATAACTATTCATTTTAAGATGTCCAGGAACTATTCCTGAGTAACTTCCTGTCGAGAATTAACTCATTTCACGTGGCAAACTCCAGCTATGCTGATCCTTGGATATTTTACCATACAGCTCATATTCCAAAGGTTGGAGCAAAGAGAGGAAGCTTGTAAAAAACTTTCCTTTCACAGAACTTGTAAAATATTCATGGTTCACGATTCGTCATTCTTTAAGTTTCAGAAATGACAGGGTAATTTGTGGAAACAAGTAATTAAGGAAAAAAACGGTTTTGTGATGGAAAGGAGGAGCAGGCAGAACAGAGAGCTTGGCGTAGGTATTGGAAATCCATGGTAATTTAGCAGGTAATCAAAGATGTTGAGAACAGTGCTTGTAATGATTTCAAGGAAATATAGAATATTTTCTTTCATTTTGTCGACTGTGGGTCAGTTCTCCAGTTTGCTTCCTCTCCCATTTCTTGTTGGTGAGAGCTTTGAGCTCTATCTTTTTTCCTTTTATAAAAAAGTCATTTATTTTGTTGAAAATTATATTCCAGTTGTCATTGGGAAGGCAATAATGTCTTGTGCTTCACTATGGCATACTAATACTTTGAAAAGAAAGAAAAGGAAAGAAAAGAATTTAGAAGGAACAAAAGCTAAATTTTCCATGGTGAAGTAATTCTGAACTTTTCTGAGTAATCCTGGAGGACTGACATTCAGATGTTAAAGGAAAAGTCTTTCAGATGCCTTGGCTTCTGAGGGACCTGAGGAAGCTACAGGGTACATCAAAACGAAAATAAATTTATTAGAACCTGTATCTTTGTAAGCTTTCTGAGTTCCCTGAGGATCATCCAGCCTTCAGAGTATCTTGAGAGAGAAGGTTGTAGTGAGAAAATTCAATTTCCTCTTAACTCAGTCCTGTCAGAAAACTTAAGTCTCAGCCTCTCTAAAGGATATGAAAAATCTTTTTTTCTTTTTAATTTGGTTTTTTGGTTATTCATGCTGTCTGTACTCTACATGACAGCTGTATCCATCAGTTAAAGAAATCTTTTCTAAATATACTGAAACAGAAAGGGAAATCGAGTTGAGAAACATTTATGGATACAGTTACAGAGTCTCAGTAAGAGATGGACATCTCCCCAAATATAAGATCCAGGAAGTACAGTTGTCCCTAGGTGTCTGCAGAGGACTGTCTCCAGGACTTCCTGTAAATACCAAAACCCAAGGATGCTTATATATAAAATAGCTTAGTATTTGCATATGACGTATGCACATCCTCCTGTATACATTAAGTCAACTGTAGATTACTTATAATACCTAATACCATGTAAATGCTTTGTGGATTTTTTTTTTTTTTTTTAGTATTTTTGATTTGAGGTTGGTTGAATCTGAGGATGCAGAACCCACGGATATGGAGGGCTGACTGTAAGAGAAACTTATAGACAGTTTAAGGTATGGTTTTTATCTTAACTACTTTTTCCCTGGGAAATTCCAGAAATATGAGGACTGAAATATAGAAAACATGGCTTCCATGTCCTCAGACCTTTAAATGGTCTTTCTTAACAGCAGGGATATGCAGTTTTATAAAATATTGTTTTCAGTATTGAGCCACAGAAACGCACTTCTCTAATGGTAGCTAATATTTGGATTTACGTGTTTATTTTCACCCTATGATAATAATGAGAACATACCAACGATTAGCTTTCACAAATGTTTGAGATGCTGTGTAAGAATATACATCATTTTATATTCTAAACTTTTCCGTTTTACAGTGTGCTTTTAAACAATATATGGCATAATATAGTACTTTGTCAATACTTCATTGCATATTTGCAAAGAGGCATTTGAGATAGCCAAACACGGATCCCAATGATGGTGACAATGGGCTACCACGCACTCAGAGTTCTGGATCATCGGGTAGCCTGGAGGTTCAAAGACGAATTCCTTTAAAGCTCATTTCTAAGCAGCTATGCCATTGGAGCCATTGCCTTTACCATAGAACACGCATCCGTCGCTTCTCTGGGAACTGCTGAAAGTGCCTTATCGCTTCTCCTGCTTCTCCTCTCACCATGAGCCTCCCTCATCCAACTGCTGCCAAGGAAGCCCTCAACAGAGCCGTGTGGCTGAAAGGGTCTTGGTGCTGCGGCCGGGTGTCAGCCCTGAGCCTCTGAGGTGGGAGAGCCAAGTTCAGGACATTGGTCCACCAGAGACCTTTCGGCCCCTCGTAATATCAATCAGTGAGAGCTTTCCCAGAGATCTCCATCTCAACACTAAGACCCAGATCCACTCAACGACCAGCAAGCTCCAGTGCTGGAAACCCCATGCCAAACAACTAGCAAGACAGGAACACAGCCCCACCCATTAGCAGAGAGGCTGCCTAAAATCATAAGTTCACAGACACTCCAAAATATACCACCAGGCGCGGTCCTGCCCACCAGAAAGACAAAATCCAGCTTCATCCACCAGAACACAGGCACCAGTCACCTCCACCAGGAAGCCTACACAATCCACTGAACTGACCTTACCCACTGGGGGTAGATACCAAAAACAACAGGAACTATGAACCTGCAGCCTGTGAAAAGGAGACCCCAAACACAGTAAGTTAAGCAAAATGAGAAGACATAGAAATACACAGCAGATGAAGGAGCAAGGTAAAAACCCACCAGACCAAACAAATGAAGAGGAAATAGGCAGTCTACCTGAAAAAGAATTCAGAGTAATGATGGTAAAGATGATCCAAAATCTTGGAAATAGATTGAAGAAAATACAAGAAACATTTAACAAGGACCTAGAAGAATTAAGGAGCAAACAAACAATGACAAACAACACAATACATGAAATTAAAAATTCTCTAGAAGGAATCAATAGCAGAATAAATGAGGCAGAGGAACGGATAAGTGACCTGGGAGATAAAATAGTGGAAATAACTACTGCAGAGCAGAATAAAGAAAAAAGAAAGAAAAGAATTGAGGACAGTCTCAGAGACCTCTGGGACAACATTAAACGCACCAACATTCAAATTATAGGGGTCCCAGAAGAAGAAGAGAGAAAGGGACTGAGGAAATATTTGAAGAGATTATAGTTGAAAACTTCCCTAATATGGGAAAGGAAATAGTCAATCGAGTCCAGGAAGCACAGAGAGTCGCATACAGGATAAATCCAAGGAGAAACACACCAAGACACATATCAATCAAACTATCAAGAATTAAATACAAAGAAAAAATATTAAAAGCAGCAAAGGAAAAGCAACAAATAACATACAAGGGAATCCCCATAAGGTTAACAGGTGATCTTTCAGCAGAAACGCTGCAAGGCAGAAGGGTGTGGCAAGACATATTTAAAGTGATGAAAGGGAAAAACCTACAACCACGATTACTCTACCCAGCAAGGATCTCATTCAGATTTGACAGAAAAATTAAAACCTTTACAGACAAGCAAAAGTTAAGAGAATTCCAAACCACCAAACAAGCTTTACAACAAATGCTAAAGGAACTTCTCTAGGCAGGACACACAAGAGAAGGAAAAGACCTACATTAACAAACCCAAAACAATTAATAAAATGGTAATAGGAACGTACATATGAATAATTACCTTAAATGTAAATGGATTAAGTGCTCCAACCAAAAGACACAGGCTCGCTAAATGGATACAAAAACAAGACCAATAAAAATGCTGTATACAGGAGACCCACTTCAGACCTAGGGACACATACAGACTGAAAGCAAGGGGATGGAAAAAGATATTCCATGCAAATGGAAATCAAAGAAAGCTGGAGTAGCAATTCTTTTTTTTTTTTTTTTTTTTTTGCAGTACACGGGGCTCTCACTGTTGTGGCCTCTCCTGTTGTGGAGCACAGGCTCTGGACACACAGGCTCAGCGGCCATGGCTCACGGGCCCACCGCTCCGCGGCATGTGGGATCTTCCAGGACTGGGGCACGAACCCATGTCCCCTGCATTGGCAGGCGGACTCTCAACCACTGCGACACCAGGGAAGCCCTGGAGTAGCAATTCTTATATCAGACAAAACAGACTTTAAAATAAGACTATTACAAGAGGCACAGAAGGACACTACATAATGATCAAGGGATCGATCCAAGAAGAAGATATAACAATTGTAAATATTTATGCACCCAACATAGGAGCACCTCAATACATAAGGCAAATGCTAACGGCCATAAAAGGGAAAATTGACAGTAATACAATCATAGTAGGCGATTTGGTGAAAACCAATGGGCAGATCATCCAAAATGAAAATAAATAAGGAAACACAAGCTTTAAATGACACATTAAACAAGATAGATTAGTTTATAGGACATTCCATCCAAAGACAACAGAATACACTTTCTTCTCAAGCGCTCATGGAACATTCTCCAGGATAGATCATATCTTGGGTCACAAATCAAGCCTTGGTAAATTTAAGAAAACTGAAATCGTATCAAGTATCTTTTCTGACCACAGTGTTACGAGACTAGATATCAATTACAGGGAAAAAAACTGTAAAAAAATCCAAGCACAGGTAGGATAAACAATACACTACTAAATAACCAAGAGATCACTTAAGAACTCAAAGAGGAAATCAAAAAATACCTAGAAACAAATGACAATGAAAACCTGACAACCCAAAACCTGTGGGATGCAGCAAAAACAGTTCTAAGAGGGAAGTTTATAGCAATACAATCCTACGTCAAGAAACAAGAAAAATCTCAAATAAACAACCTAACCTTGCACCTAAAGCAATTAGAGAAAGAAGAACAAAAAAAACACAAAGTTAGCAGAAGGAAAGAAATCATAAAAATCAGATCAGAAGTAAATGAAAAAGAAATGAAGGACACAATAGCAAAGATCAATAAAACTAAAAGCTGGTTCTTTGAGAAGATAAACAAAATAGATAAACCATTAGCCAGACTCATCAAGAAAAAAAGGGAAAAGACTCAAATCAGTAGAATTAGAAATGTAAAAGGAAAAGTAACAACTGACACTGCAGAAATACAAAGGATCATGAGATATTACTACAAGCAACTCTATGCCAATAAAATGGACAACCTGGAAGAAATGGACGAATTCTTAGAAAAGCACAACCTTCTGAGACTGAACCAGGAAGAAACAGAAAATATAAACAGACCAATCACAAGCGCTGAAATTGAAACTCTGATTAAAAATCTTCCAAAAAACAGAAGCCCAGTACCAGATGGCTTCACAGGCGAATTCTATCAAACATTTAGAGAAGAGCTAACACCTATCCTCAAATTCTTCCAAAATATAACAGAGGGAAGAACACTCCCAAGCTCATTCTACGAGGCCACCATCACCGTGATACCAAAACCAGACAAAGATGTCACAAAAAAAGAAAGCAACCAGCCAATATTACTGATGAACATAGATGCAAAAATCCTCAACAAAATACTAGCAAACAGACTCCAAGAGCACATTAAAAGCATCACACACCATGATCAAGTGGGGTTTATCCCAGGAATGCAAGCGTTCTTCAATATACGCAAATCAATCAATGTGATAAACCGTATTAACAAATTGAAGGAGAAAGACCATATGATCATCTCAATGCATTCAGAAAAAGCTTTTAACAGAATTCAACACCCATTTATGATAAAAACCCTCCAGAAAGTAGGCATAGCGGAAACTTACCTCAACATAATAAAGGCCATATATGACAAACCCACAGCCAACATCATTCTCAATAGTGAAAAACTGAAACCATTTCCACTAAGATCAGGAAAAAGACAAGGTTTCCCCCTCTCACCACTATTATTCAACATATTTTTGGAAGTTTTAGCCACAGCAATAAGAGAAGAAAAAGAAATAAAAGGAATCCAACTTGGAAAAGAAGAAGTAAAACTGTCACTGTTTGCAGATGACATGATACTCTACATAGAGAATCCTAAAGATGCTACCAGAAAACTTCTAGAGCTAATCAGTGAATTTGGTAAAGTAGCAGGGTACAAAATTAATGCAAAGGAATCTCTTGCATTTCTATTCACTAATGATGAAAAATCTGAAAGAGAAATTAAGGAAACACTTGCACTTACCATTGCAACAAAAAGAATAAAATACCTAGGAATAAGCCTACCTAAGGAGACAAAAGATCTGTATGCAAAAAACTATAAGACACTGCTGAAAGAAATTAAAGATGATACAAACAGTTGGAGAGATATACCATATTCTTGGATTGGAAGAATCAACATTGTGAAAATGACTCTACTACCCAAAGCAATCTACAGATTCAGTGCAATCTCTGTCAAACTACCAATAGCATTTTTCACAGACTAAAACAAAAAATTTTACAATTTGTAAAGAAACACAAAAGACCCCATATAGCCAAAGCAATCTTGAGAAAGAAAAACAGAGCTGGAGGAATCAGGCTCCCTGACTTCAGACTATACTGCAAAGCTACAGTAATCAAGAGACTATAGTCCTAGCACAAAAACATAAATATAGATCAATGGAACAGGATAGAAAACCCAGAGATAAACCCATGCACATATAGTCACCTTATCTTCTATAAAGGAGGCAAGAATGTACAATGGAGAAAAGACAGCCTCTTCAATAAGTTGTGCTGGGAAAACTGGACAGCTACATGTAAAAGAATTAAATTAGAACACTCCCTAACACCATACACAAAAATAAACTCAAAATGCATTAAAGACCTAAATATAAGACCGGACACTAGAAAACTCTTAGAGGAAAACATAGGCAGAACACTCCATGACATAAATCATAGTAAGATCCTTTTCGACCCACCTCCTAGAGAAATGGAAATAAAAACAAAAACAAACAAATGAGACCTAATGAAACTTAAAAGCTTTTGCATAGCAAAGGAAACCATAAACAAGATGAAAAGACAACCCTCTGAAATGGGAAAAGATATTTGCAAACAAAGCAACTGACAGAAGATTAATCTGCAAAATATACAAACAGCTCATGCAGCTCAATATCAAAAAACCAAACAACCCAATCCAAACATGGGCAGAAGACCTAAATTCACGTTTCTCCAAAGAATATATACAGATTACCAACAACCACATGGAAGGAAACTCAAGATCACTGATCATTAGAGAAATGCAAATCAAAACTACAATGAGCTATCACCTCACACTGTTCAGAATGGCCATCATTAAATGTCTATATACAATAAGTGCTGGAGAGGGTGTGGAGAAAAGGGAACCCTCTTGCACTGTTGGTGGGAATGTAAATTGATACAGCCATTATGGAGAACAGTATGGAGGTTCCTTAAAAAACTAAAAATAGAACTACCATACGAAATAGCAATCCCACTGTTGGGCATATACCTGGAGAAAACCATAATTCAAGACGAGTCATGTACCACAATGTTCATTGCAGCACTATTTACAATAGCCAGTATATGGAAGCAACCTAAGTGTCCATCGACAGATGAATGAATAAAGAAGATGTGGCACATATATACAATGCAATATTACTCAGCCATAAAAAGAAACGAAATTGAGTTATTTGTATTGAGTTGGATGGACCCAGAGTCTGTCATACAGAGTGAAGTATGTCAGAAAGGGAAAAACAAATACCATATGCTAATACATATATATGGAATGTTAAAAAAAATGGTTCTGAAGAACCTAGGGGCAGGACAGGAATAAAGACGCAGACATAGAGAATGGACTTGAGCACATGGGGAGGGGGAAGGGTAAGTTGGGACAAAGTGAGAGAGTGGCATGGACATATATATACTACCAAATATAAAATAGATAGCTAGTGGGAAGCAGCCGCGTAGCACAGGGAGATCAGCTCGGTGCTTTGTGACTGCCTGGAGGGGTGGGATAGGGAGGGAGGGAGGGATATGCAAGAGGGAGGGAATATGGGGATATATGTATACGTATAGCTGATTCACTTTTTTATACAGCAGAAAGTAACACAACCTTGTAAAGCAATTTTACTCCAATAAAGATGTAAAAAAAAAAAGGCATTTGACAGAATGAATTGGGAGTGTATATTTATAATTCTTCCACCTATTCAGTCAGATAATGTATTTCTTAAGGAGTAAAGAAACTTGAAATACAATCTCCTGGTTCTCCATTTTGAAAACAAAAATATTTTTTCCTCAGAAGTGTGGTATTGAATTATCCATTGTTTTGTAGTGAGGACATTATCTCAGTGAACACACAATTTCTTTCAGATAGTCACCGGAATAATTATCAAAAGGAAGAGCCATACCATTTAATGTGCTGTACTACACAAATATTCTATTGAGTTCCGTTTGAGAAATAGACGATATTTTTAGTGATCTGTTAGGATAATTTCCACTCTTTTTCTTCCCTTCAGTATGATACATTCTTTCCAAATGGTTTTATTCAACCCCAGGAAACTGAAAATAAGTGAAAAAAATCTTATTTTGCACTTTTTCAGAAAATGTTTCATCATTCCTTGACTTCCTTGTAATCTCACATATTGTCTGTATAGTACCTGCTTAGGAGGTGTAAGGTTCTGGGGTTTGATGAGCAGTGATAGGTATTCTGTTAGCCATAGATGTCCAGCTGTACAACCTGGCAGTCAGATCAAGGCTGCACAAGGGAATTCTCACTGTCAGCCACATCCAGATAGGATCATGCTCCAGTAGCCCAGTGTGCAAGCTGGTGAGTGAAGCACAAGGAGGACAGATCCAGGCATGGGATTTGTGGATGTGCTGTCTTTCCAGTGATCAAGAACTCTGGAATTTAGAGCTCTTAAGTAGGGTAAATAGGCCATGAGAACTAGGGTTTAGAAAAATCCTGACAGCTAGGGCACCAGGAAGTTTGAGGAATTTGGGCATAGAAGTCCTGTTATACGTTGGGAGCCTGATAACAGGTGCTTTCAATTTCTGAGTGTCCGTTGAAGGAGTCTGCTGGTCATCCTTGGTTAGAGCTACCACGTGGGCGACAACTAGAAGGCTTTACAGTAATTCTGCACAGATGCATGGCAGGGATGGTTTAGATTCTTTCTGCCTCTGGCAGGGTTGTCTCAGAAATAGGGTTTATACAGTTGAGATCAATGAATACAATGGGGGAGGTTTTTAAAAAAAATTTTTAACACCTTTATTGAGATGTAATTCTCATACAATGTAACTTAACCCTTTTAAATTATGCAATTCAGTGGTATTTAGTTTATTCATGAAGTTGCACACCCATCACCACAGTCTATTTTAAACCATTTTTATCACTCCAAAAGGAAATCCCATACCCCCTTGCCAGTATTTTCTAATCTCCACATTTCACCAGCCCCTGGCAATCTCAAATCTACTTTCCATTTCTATAGATTTGCCATTCTGCATATTTCATACAAATGGAATCATACAATTTGTGAAACTTTACAACTGGCTTTTTTCACTAAGCATCATATTTTCAAGAATTGTCCATGGTGTAGCTATTATCGGTATTTTCCTTTTTATTGCAAAATAATATTCCAATGTATGCATATACCACATCTTATTCATTCATTAATCAGTTGATGGGTATTTGCATTATTTCCTCTTTTTGGTTATTATGGACAATGCTGCTGTGAACATTCCTGCACTATTTTTTTTGTGTGAACATATGTTTTAATTTATTTTGAGCATTCCATGTATGAGTAGAATTGCTAGTCTGCTTAATACATTTTTAATTTTTTATATGTATTTGGGGCCATTATAAGCTAGTGTGAAATGTTTTATCAACAACATAAAACCTCCAGTTATTCGTGGTTGCCATTAAAAAGCTTTTTATATTTTCCTTTTAGTACAATCGTGTTTTCTGAATTGACAGTAGCCAGCCCTTCTTTTCTATCCAAATTTTTAAACTATTTAAGCTTATTCTCAATTTCTTTGGCTTGTGATCTCTTAGACAATTATTTTGTTACTTTGTTATAAGAATGTGATGACTTTTGGCACCATATAGGGGTTCTTGCTTATAATTTACATGTATGAATTTTAAGTATCTTAAAAATTATAATATATGTATGATGGTATTTTTAAAATAGAAAATTCTAAGATATAATACGTTGCAAGTTGTTAATCAATAGTTCCCTTGCATTGAAATGGAAATTTTCATGATTTGATTTGTGACTTCATTATGCTTGTAATGAGATTAGTCATTTTTAACTGGATTCTCCAGCAAAGTTTTCCTTTAATGATGAGGACAATAAAGATAGACTAGAGCAACAGAAATATTCTTTTCTCAGTTTTTCCAGACATTTTCATAGTCATCTTTATAGTTTACTCCAGGACCATAACTTGGGATTATAGTTGTTTACAGTATCGAATTTTTTTTTTTTTTTTTTTGCGGTATGTGGGCCTCTCACTGTCGTGGCCTCTTCCGTTGTGGAGCACAGGCTCCGGACATGCAGGCTCAGCGGCCATGGCTCATGGGCCCAGCCGCTCCGTGGCATGTGGGATCTTCCCGGACCGGGGCACGAACCCGTGTCCCCTGCATTGGCAGGTGGACTCTCAACCACTGCGCCACCAGGGAAGCCCTCTACAGTATAGAATTTTATGTATCTGAATTTTTATTTTTTTCTTGTGAGTCATTCTGAGAATAACTCTTCCTTGCTTTTTTTTTCTATTTATTCATTCTCTCTCTTCCTCTCTCATGCTCCCTTTCACTCCATCTCTCACTGGTCTTGTGAAATAACATGATTGGATTTCTGCTTTGAGCTATCTTTAAATTTGATTCCACACTGTAATAGAATAACATTGAGTTTTTTAATGGTAATTGTTTTGTAATCATGTGGTTGAAATCATGCTTCTTTATTTTTATCATATTCTCATGTTTAGAATCTAACGCAGTCATTTGGTCCTTAGATTATACTGATATCCACTATCTTCTTTATTATTTTGCACTTATTTATATTAGATTTTGAAATTATAAAATAATGCATTTCTTTTAAGAAAAACATGAATATAGTAGCATATAAATTATAAATATCTCCCACACTGTGATGTTTTATCTCCCAAGTACTACAAAACCAGAACAACCAGTTTTGTACGTGGCCTTCTAGAAAATGTTAATATACATACACGCACTTATATTCACATACATGTTTTTTCTGAAAAAGAAATGGTGTTATTCTATACATTACATGTGTTTCAACATCTTGCTTCCCCCCCCCCCATCTATAATTCATATTGGGGAGTGATATAACTGATCTCTGCTCTTATGTTTGCCTTGGCAGTCAGGGAGCTCTGGACTCACTTACAATTGCCAGGAGCCCTCTGTTCAAGTACAGTTGCCTACTATAGCCCCAGTTTTCTGGTTTAATTTGTCTTCTCTCTTTTTAAAATCTTTTTTTGAGGGGGGAGAGTTATTATGTCTTCTTTACATGAGCCATTTAAACAACTTTAGTAAATTAGGAGATTTGGAAAATTATTATTAATAAAAGAGATCTATTTGACCTTATGCACCAGTTATTGTTAGATGCCACTCTGTATAATTTTAGGACTTTGGAAGCTCTAAGCATCAAGAAAACATTCAGGAAATTGCTTTTTTAATACAGATGTTGGTGCTGAAGTACTCCACATGGTTAATGTCGTTCACAAACTCAGGAAAGCTTTTCATCAAATGAGAGCACTATTTTAAAAACACTAATGATTTTCTAGTTGAAACATTTTAAACAAATTTGAAATGCAGGGTAATTTTTTTTAAATGTAGTGACCATTTCATCCTTCAGATGAAAGCTTAAGATAAGCTCTTGTGCATCTGTTATCATCCTTGTTGATATAGTTACACTGTTTTTATTCTTTGGCAACATATTTAAATAGAAAATATATATCATGGACTTTTGCTGTTCTCTGAGTCTGCAGTGTTATATTTTGAATGTGGTAAATATTGATTTTATACCCTTTGGGACTACTTATCTCTGGACCCTAGATGCTGCCCTTGAGCATGGATTCACAGGTGGTAAATCACTAGAATTTTTGCTTAGCAATGAGAGAAGTCATTTCACATAGGTCTATCCTTGTTTGCATTTGTATGTAGAATTCTTAGTAACACAGTATCCATTTTCTTAGCAAGGAAGTTAGGCCTAGGATATATGTTTGGAAAATTAGATTATAATTGATTTTCAATTAATCAGAGTTACTAATTCATGCTTCGGATTAACAATAGTATTAAAAATTATTTTTGGAAGTTGTGTGTATGTTGTTTATTGTCTTTTTCTTGTCTGATTGAATGTCCATGTATTAAACTGTGGCTGTTGGTTGTGATCCTTTTCTAGAGGGCAGCAAGATGCACTGGACAATCACTATCAAGTGACTTTAGTGCTAGGATTCCAGTTATTTAATTAAAAGAACTAGGACTAGACTTATTACTCTTCATACATTCTTGCATCTGTTAGTGGTTAGTTCAGCCAACCTTGTTTTTCAGTGTTTAATGAATCGTCAGGGTAAGCTGTTCTGTAACATTCATTCATTCATCATTTCTTTCACAGTCAGACATCTTAAAACAGTTTTGACTCACATTGTTTTGACATCTTCATTTCCATTTGCCCTCAATATAATGCAATCTAGCTTTCACTTCAAGCACAGTGTTGCCGTTGCCAGGATCATCAATGACTTTTTTGCTTACATCTTCCCAGGTCTTACCTAATTTTGTCTTTCTGTACCATTTTATACTGACAGTAGTCTCCAAGTGTTCTCATCTCTTGGCGTATCACATATTCTTTTTTTTTTTTTTTTTTTTGCGGTACACGGGCCTCTCACTGCTGTGGCCTCTCCCGTTGCAGAGTGCAGGCCCAGCGGCCGTGGCTCACGGGCTCAGCTGCTCCGCGGCATGTGGGATCCTCCCAGACCGGGGCACGAACCCGTGTCCCCTGCATCGGCAGGCGGACTCTCAACCCCTGTGCCACCAGGGAAGCCCCCATATCACATATTCTTAATTTTATTACTGTATTTGGCTGTCTCTTCTCTTTAATCTTTGTTGGCTTTCTTTCCTTTGTTCAGTATTGAGCTAATTTTTCAGAGTTCTGTCCTCAAACTTACTTCATTTTCACTTGATGCACTCTTCCCTGGCCTTTATAACTGTCTGTTTGCTGATGACTCCCAAATCTTTATCTCCAGCATTTGTCTTTCTTTAGCTCTAAATTCTTATGTCTAACTGCTTACTAGATATTTCAGTTGGTAATTTCACAGACCCTTTAAAAACCCAGATGCATGTCTCTTACTGTATTCCTTTGTTTGCTTCATCTTGCCCGGTTACCCAAGACAGAAATTTAGGCATCCTTCTTGAAGACTTCCTCTCCATCATTTGCCACATGCAGGCAATCCAATACCAAGTCCTATTGCTTCTTACTTTTTTTTTTCTTGTCTTATTGCTTTTACTGCCAGTATTTCTTGAATCACAAAGCCATATAAACAGGCAAGGTATGGTGGCAGGTGTTGTATTAGGACTGTCTGCAGGAAGCCGCTATGGGAGTTGCTAGGTAGAGGGAGGGGGCACTTAACCAAGTCTTGAGATGTCAAAGCATACTTTCTAGAAGTTACCATCTGTAGAAAGAAAAATGTGTTGGCATTAACCTGGCCAAAGTGGCATGAGGCATTATCAGGGGAATGAGAAAGAGGGGCTATTTCCAGGAAAGACTCCAGCATGAGCCAGAAATTATGTGGGCAACATTAAGATAAAGCTATAAAATCTAACATTAAAAAGGAGTTTAGGAAAAGCGGTTTAGCAAAGAAACTATTTTAGGTTAAAAAAAAAGAAGAGAAAACTAAAAGAGTCATGATCATTACATTCAAATAGAGGAAGGATCATCTTTTGAAAATGTGAGTCTGTTCTGTGATATCAGCAGAAGGGGAAGGTAAGACATATCACGAGGCACCTTTTTTTCCCCTCTTTAATGTAAAGAAGAAATTTTGGAATCTGACACATTGAGAGGCAGTTCTTCATTGTGTCAGAGGTTCGTTTAGAAATTGGGAAATACTTATCAAGTTTATTTTAGGTGGAATCATAATACTGATTATTATAACGATCACACTACTAATAATATAATTATGGTAAATCATTGCATTAACTGAATCATTATATAAACGTAGATGAGAGAGCCCTCTGAAGTCCACTGCAAACATCCTTTGCTATATCACTAAAGAACCTCAGAAACTTTATGGTTTACTGTTAAGCTTGAACGTATTTGCAAGAATAGACTACTTAATAGACAAAGTCTAAACTTTCTTTTACACCTATTTTCTGAACAGGTATCATAAATGAAATTTATATATTTATTCTCAACTAAGATTATTAGCTTACGATTTCCTGAGAAATTGCCAGAAAAAGAATGACTTACTTTATTTTTATATTCCTTAAAGAGCATCTTGCAACATCCAGATTTGAGGCAGGGAGACATATAATCATGAGCACAGTTTATATTTATTTGTTCAAAGCTCTGGTCTCATGAAAATTGCTATATGAATACTTGTTTTAACAACTGTTATTATTAGGGTTTGTATGAAAGTCTGCCAACATGGTCCCAATATTTATATTATAGATCAAAATGTTTTTAAAAGAGCTGCTTCTCAACTGTGATCTTTGTTGTTTTTGCAATCCAAAATGTACTGGAGTTATTTTCATTTAATGCAGTTGAAGTAGTTTGTATTGCCAGTTTTTTTTCCCCTTTTTTATTTAAAGACCAAAAGTTCTTGGACAAAGACTTTCTATTTCAGACTAATAAGTAAGTAAAGTAAAACAAGAGAATTTTTTTTCTGGAACAGAGGAGGGTGAATTAATAAAAATTACATCCTTAAATGTTAGTATCTTAGTGATCCTAACACATTCTCACCAATGATAATAACGCATTATTGAAATTATTCTTTGGTCCTAAGGTAGTCCTAGCTTCTGGATATTATACTAAGTGATATAACAAAATACTAATTTTAGAGTTTGAGTTTGTCTTGCCTTCAGTAAATTCAGTTAAGCAGAACTCAGTTCATAAGGAAAAAATACTCAAGATCTGAATAATATTTCCATGAATAAGGTAATTAATTTGTGATTGGTCCATTTTATGCTTTTAGGTTCACGGAAATCTTATTGCTCAGGAATCTTGACACAGGCAATGCAGGTGTTTACATGAATACAAAATTAGCAACTGTACTTAGCTGTAATTAAAATCTAGTACGGTATGTAAAACCTGTTTGCCTTTGACTGGAACTTATTCCAAGTTAATGAGATCTCAAACAAGGCATAGAGTGTATGTCCCTTTTTGAAAAGATGATATTTTCTTAATGAGTGTCTGTGTGTGGGTTAGCCAATTTTGACTTAGTTAAAAACCTGCAAAAGCATGGTTTGAACTTCTTTTTTAATTACAGCTAATTTTCCTTTACATTTATACTACTTGTACAAATACCCTGTATTAGGAGACAGGAAATTTCACAGGTGTGGATTTAATTTGTAGTGTGGGTTCACAGAGGTTTAAATATTGTATAAAGCTTCAGTTCTTTTTTTTTCTTAGTTGGCCTAGTCATGTTTAGAGCTTCCTTCTAGTCATTTCTCTTTAACTTCCTGCTAATCTGATATCATTTTCGCCATAATCAATTTCTTTTTTTCATGCGATCTTTTGTTTTTTTAACCCTAATCCCAGGAGGTAAAATATATTTTGAGGTATTTGGGAGGAATGGTTTTAAATGTCTGTGTTCTGTGTTTGCTTTCCTCCCTCTCAGACAAGTTGCAGTGCTTATGGCTCAATCCCAACTGTTTTATGAAGTAGTGACAGAAGGTCAGTTTAGAGATAAAATGTCACAAATCTACCCATTTCTTCCACCCTCTCAAGGAACTCCAGAACTTCCCATTTTCTTATCTTTTAACTGGAAATTATTTCTTTGTTTTTAGAAAAATTTAAAGACACTGATACAATATCCCCAACCCATAAAGAAGGAGATCTTTTTCTAATAGGGCAGTTGTTTATTCTGAGTATAAAGGGTAGTCACCTTTAGAATTAGGGGAATAAATATTGGTATGATTTTATGATACTGACTTCCCTGCATAAATTACATTGACAACTGTGTGATGTATTATGGGATGTGCTTCTTAAATAGATGTTCTGTAATCAAGAAAATTTTGACTCTGAGCCTAATTTGATAATTTTTGCTCCTCAATTTACATAGACTAACTTTTGATTTCCCCATGGAGTCTGTCAGAACCCAAAGCACTCTTTTTCAGTAGCTCTTCCATCCAACATAATCATACAGCTTTAATGAAGATCATAGCACATTGTCCTCGAAAATTTGTTGACGCATGGAGGTAAAGTATAAGGCAGAAGTTAAAGGTACTGTGTCATCAAAGACTCTTGTTTCTCTCAGAGAATGATGAGGTCTAGAAAGTAAAATGAGTTGTCACCATTTTAGAATTAGAGAGTTTCATGGAAGAAATGGGGAGGGGACTTCAAAAGTGGAAGTTTAAATTTTGATTTATCAGAAAGAACTGGAAAATAATGTGTTTTAAGGGAACTACCCAAGGTCTAGGTTCAAGTTAAAGTATTGCATGCAGGAAAAACAGGAAGAAAATGAGTTTAACTTTGTCCAGTGACAAGTAGGTTGAATTGGATAGTTTTCTTGGAAACATACAAGTTTCCATTTATTGTATAAATAACTGGGTTTTATTAAAGATTTATGTTAATTTTGCTGAAGCTGTCCTGAGACTGGATCAGAAATTGTACTGCTGTATACTTATACATACATGCATGTGTACACTTTTCAAAATTACGTTTTGCATGTCCCGTTGAGTTTCTAGTATCTATGGCTTGCCGTGTTTGTGGTTTAGTTAATTATTTTCATCATCTTCCTGAAAAGAGAAAAATCAGTAGGAAACTTTTCTCTTTAATATGGTGTCACATATGACTGTAATTTATTTTTACATTTGCATAAGAGGGATATATGTGAATAAATGCACGGCTCCATAATTGCTGAAGTAAATCAGTCCCATGTAGGAAAAGCAAAACCCTATAGAACCATGTACAAAACTCAGCGTTTATTAAGAAAAAATTCCTAATCTTCATCCTTGTCAAGTGACAAAAATAACACCATTTAGTAAGTTTGATGTCCTTTATTCAAGGGAAGCAGTCCATGGATTAGGGGAGTACAGTGCCTCACAAGCAATGGGGCGCTCTTCCTCAGGGATTTGTGGCAAAAGTGAGTTGTATTGCATTTAGAAGAGGCAGTGTGGAAACAAGGGCATCGTTAGCTAGGAGGTCGGGATTTTCTTATAAGGCTAAAAGGTCCCGTTTTCTAGAGTAAGGTAAGCTAGCTGTGGCTGATGGTGATTGGTGTATGCTGTTTCCTTTACATGAGGTGTTTCCCATAAGGGCAGGCTGACTTAGGTTCAGATTTGTGACCTGGCTAGGGCCACTGGAGTGGCCTCCATTTTGCGGGTCCCAATATACGTATTATCTCTATCATCCTCTTATGCTGTTTTAAATGAACTCTAAAATTAGTATTGAAAAAGTCTCTCTGACTAGTTCCAATGGCTGATGTTTATGTCATTTTCGATCCAGAGATCCAAAATACAGAGTTTCATACATAGGTACAATAATGTTCTAAACTGAATTAGGCTTTTGGTATAAAATACCAGAGTGTTCAGGGTATAATGACCGCTCATCTGAGTGATTAAGAATTAAAAGAAGAAAATTCATAACACATGTGATATGATTTAGTTTTATAAACTGTTAATATCCTAATAATAATTCTAAGAGCTTTAAAATAAAGAAAATTATGATAGCTAGGTATATGTTTAATTATATATTTGATCATACATTTACTTTTAGAGGCCTAATTTATTTTTTCCCTAGCAGTTTTTTAGTTATATTTTTCCATAGTGTTTTTTAAAAAAATAACTAGCGTTTCATAACTCTTAGTTTATCAGACAAAACAGTTTTATCTCATTTCTAGTAAATAGTGATAATGAATTCAAATCTAGTTGGCATAGATTCTCTGAAGTCTTGGAAATATATCCATACCAGTGATTAAACTGAATTCTTATTCTCATGTAATTTTTTTTCTTGAGGACACTATAAAGAATCATTTTGTTTGTCCTAATTATTATGCATAATTTTGTTCATCTAGTGCAATAGAATTGTAGTTTAACTTAAATAAGTAGTTATAGAACTTAGATACTGTTTAATTATAAAGCATTTGGTTTGAAGATGTGTTTAAATTTAATGGCTCCAAAGACAACTTTTGTATTCCAACTTAGACCTTGCACCTAGTTCAATTTGAAAATAGAGAAAACACGAGGATTTATATACATGACGCAAATATGATCCACGTGGTAGATGGTGCTTGGCGGTATTAACAAGGTAGTTAATACAAGTCAACAAGGTAGGTTGACCCTCGCTCTTTGATTAATAACAGGAGACAAAATATTAAGGGTTAGAGCAAATAACTATGAATCTGAAGAAAATAAAATGAACCAGAGAAAGCAGCCTTAAAATTGGTAATTAACAAATTCATGCTGAATAGAGGGGATGTTGGGGATTAAGGGAAAAAAAAATGGAGGGGAGGGAGACATGTAGAAAGCTGTGTTGGTCAGTGTTCTGAGCTGCTGGGAGCATGGTCCTGACTGGCAGCAAGTGGGAGATGCCCATAGGTTGACTGCTAGAGAGGGGAGGAGGGAGAAAGCACCTCTTTAAAAAAATGTATGTCAAACTGGTGTTCATTGGTCCATCACATTGAATCAACACACCTTTATTGAAAACATTATTTAGCACACGCTAGGGGGGCACATTTCTCTTATTCTTTGAACTTGAAAACCTTTTCTTGTTGATCTTTAATATGGCTCATTGAACAGATTCTGTTTTACCTGATTAAATAAATGGTAACAAGACGTAGGTCCACTTCTGTTTTACCGTACATACTTAACAGTTCACTTTGTCAAATTTCTACCCCCTCTACAAGATTAAGAAAATTAGTGAAATGTAATTTATTCAGCTTGAAAAGTTACTGAGGCATATATTTTCCCACCTTCTTAACCATCATTTATTTGTTAGAAGCATTCCCTGAAGTGTATGATGAGTCAACATTTTTTTTTTGGCCTAAGTCCAGTAAAATCAAAGCATTATTTAATTTAAAATGTTATAAATCATGTGCATGTTAATGTTCTCTTCTTAACATTTAACTGGAGATCTTTTTTCTCAGCTCACCAAAATGTTTCTAGGTTCCTCTGTGGCTCTCTGGTATTTGAACAGAGAGGCAACTAATTAGAATAATAGAACAGCATGATCGTCATTCCTGCATTTTTATAGGTTTTTTTAAAGGGAGTTTTTAAAGGAATCTGTGCCAAAAATGTATTACATTACTAAATATAAGATCCATACTCTTCCTTAAGGCACTTTTTCACCTCGTTATCCAGACACTCCTTCATTCTCTATCATAATACGAGTCAAGAAGTCAGTTGTTTTACCAAGTTAAAAGAAAAAACTCATGCATAAAAATTCAAACTGCTAAAACAAATATATCAGGGGGTGGCTTTTAATTTGACAGAAGATCTTCTACATTACAAAAGAATTTCCTGAAGATTACGTTAAATAGACAACTCCCTTGGAGTGCTGAGAAGCAAATCAAAGAACGTTCCAAGTTTTAAACATGTTCTTTTATGGGCACACCTGTTCCTAATATTCATGCGTAAATGGAAGCTATTTACATGTGTGTCCCAGTGTGAGGGGTAAGTGAAAACTGGTGAATTGCTAATGTTGGAAAAATAGTCAAGATGGTTTCGTCTACTCCTGCTATATACTATTTTACTCTTTGTGCAGCTAACCTCTCATCCTTTCATCTCACTCCCAGAGGAGTGGGTGGGATGGGAAGTGAAATCTCACTCTAAGAAGCATACTCTGTGGAAAGAGAGGAGACTATTAAATAACACTAAATTTGTTTTTTTTTTCTTCCTATTCTAGTTCTTAGTACCCTTAGATTGAAATAATCTATTTTTGTCACTCAAGGAAGTTTTTAGTAAATTGATCTATTTAATTGGATCCTTAAAGCCCATAGGATTTATAGCAGTCATTTCTGTGAATTGTGAATCTGCTCACATTTGTTTTTCGTGAAATTGTGGAAGGATTTTCCATGTATTTTCATGGATAGCTCTGAATGTGAGCTCCTTCAAAGTAATACTTTCATGGATTTTTTTTTTTAATGGTACCTATTACCTGTACCTGGTACCTTGTACCTAGTACCACATGATAGTTGCCTGAATAAAGGACAAAATATATTGCAGTTGTCAGACTTTATTTTACCTCTGCTGTTTCACTTAATCTCAACACAAATCTATGCAGTTGGGTTATTATTAGAATATTCACCTTATATGGAAATAAGTGGACTTGAAGACAACTGTTGCCCAGTGTCATACAGTGAGTTGACTTTAGACTTGCCATGTTGTCATTGACTCATGTACCATTCACTGGCTTTTCTTCCCATTCTCCCCTCAGTAGTACAAATTAAAAAACTACAGTCTTTTATTCTAATTATTGTGAAACTATACTAGTCATTCATTCATTCATTATTTTGCAGTTATAGTACAAGTGTAAGTAGTTCACTATGATGATCCATTCCTCATTTGTTTGGAAAATTCACCAAGACCAGGAGGGAGAGACTTCAGAGGGGCAAATACATACAATTTAGAGATAAGCTCTATTTTGTTTTAATGTTAAAATTTAACTTTTTATCCCGTTGCAGTATTTACTCAACTGTCAGTAAAATGATAAATCTTCTACCTCATTTCACAAGAGGGCAGCACTTTCTTTTAAAATTTAAAGTATGACTTAAGAAATAAAGTCAAATTAACTTTTTCTATCTTGAAGTTAAACTTGAGTGGTTTACAGAAGGACTAGCACCTCTCTTTCTTTGGGGAAATTTATGAGTCAGATAAGTACAGAATTTTGGAGTAACTTCGGATCCTTTCTGAAAATGGAAAGAGGGATTAAAGCAACCCCTAGAATTTTTTACTTGAAAGTTGAATTAGATGAACTCCTTTAGTAACTTTGTAATTGTATAAGAGTCTACCAAGATCATGACTTTCTCTTCAATTATAAAATCACATTAAGGGTGTATCATTTTAGTAGATTCTAATTGTTTTACTCTTGTCAATTAAAAACTATTTATTGAACAATGGCGGTATGTTAAGCAGCCTACAGGTCACTTGAGGCACAAATTAACTTTTTCTCCTTCTCTCAAAGAGCTTACTCCCTAATGAGGTGAAAGGAAAGGTAAAACAAATTCACAAAATAACCTCTAAACAAAACAAGTTATGTGTAAGTAAAATACAGGATAATAGTGCAGCATAATGGAGATAGCCAATGTGGAAAGGAAGTTATTGAGTTAAAACTATAGTACAGGCCTTTGAGTAGAGGGTGGAAATTGAATTGGAACTTGATGGCTGAATAAAATTTGGACAGATAGAAAAAAAGGAGGCTATTATTTAAGAGAAAAGAATCCTATCAACAGAGAAAAAGGCAAGTATGTATTAGAGAAAGTTAGAAAAGCACATCCTTGAGAATATTGTGAGGAAATAACACCTGGAATGTATAGCAAGGCCACTAGCCACATGTGACTATTTACAGTCAAATCAAAATTAACTAAAATTAAACAAAATCAAAATGTAGTTCCTCAGTCACACTAGCCACATTTCAAGTATTCGATAGCCATACTACTCTTTTGGACATCAAAGATAGAGAATGTTTCCACCATTGCAGAAAGTTCTATTGAACAGGGCTACATTACAGTTTAGATATTTTGGGGTTGGGATTTGGAGAGCCATTAAATAAAGATAGAAGGGCTGATACGATAGTATCAAGAACTTTTGGTAAAAGTGGCAGTATGTTTTTAAAAAATGAGATCAATCTTATTATTTGGCTTTCTTGTTAATTATAAAGGCATCGTGCAGTAGCAACATCACTTGGGTATTAGTTTAGCCTCCCAGCGTTATAATTTTGATGCCAGGACTCCTTTTATAAGCATAAATACTTGATTCGGTGTTGTGCTCTCAAAGGCTCTATTACTACAATCGTCTCGTAGTTTTATTTTAAAGTTAAAACACCTGCCAGATCAAATTTTGGGTTTAAATTGTGCTCTAAACCCTTGGTTTGACAGTATTTAATATGGAGCTAGAGCTTATAAACCTCCTTCAACTATTTGATATAGCCTTAAACAAGAAGTTGCCAGAGCTTGGTATCCCAATGTTGCTTCACCTGTACTGGTCCATTTCCTGCAGTATTTTGTTAGAACATCAAGGTTGCCTTCTCCAGACACAATAAGCAGGGCAGGGTCCACGGTCTTTTCTCTCTCACTACTGTGACTTAGATCCATGAAAGAAATTGCTGTTTGTAGTTGCAGCATCTCTTAACCATTAGTGAACCCTGATGCTCAAATCTCTCTGCCAACCTACTAGGTAGGATCACTTAGCCCAGTTTGAAAGATGAAGCCATACTTCAATTGCCTTGAACAAATCAGGCTAGATCTTTTTTGGGTGTATATCAATGGGTTTTATAAGCCTTCCCCAATTTTTTGTACCATTAGAATATCACAGTATTAGATGACAATAGGAGTACTGGTTTCCTTAGGAAGAGAATAGCTTGAATTGTATAATGCTTATTTAGACACAAAGTTATTACTTAAATAAGCTGGAGTTACTAGTTATAGAGTAACTTATGAGAACAAAAAGGCTTTGTCTCTGTCTCTTTGAGAAAAGTTTACCATTGACCAGCCCACTGCTGCTGAAGGCTTGCTTCTATTGAGGGCTGATTTGCTAGGATGTCAGACCATCTGGCACCTCAAAGCTTCTGAAGCTTTCAGAGGCAAAAATGATTGTCTCCGGTGGCGTTTGCTTTCCGATCTAATGAGGCCGCCATTTTTTAATAGCTATCTACCTAGAAAGATAAATGTGTTTTCCTTGGGAATTTTCCATCTATTTCTTGACTTATTTTTGTGTGGAAAACGTACCATGTGCCCATGGTAAAATGTTCACACAGTAGAAAAGACAAAAGAACGTGTCCCATTCTAGGCACTGGTATTTCCAGTCCTTCTCTCAGAGGTAACCGTCATTGCTATTTCCTTATCTCAGTCCAGAAATATTGTCTGTATGTCATATATTGTACCTTTACATAACTACATCAATCTCAATATATATATATATGTATACACAGATACACACACACACACACACACACACACACACACATATATTAGAGATTACTTCTTATCAGCACATAACTACCATCACCCTCTTTCCCATAGCTGTACAGCATTCCTTTGTGGGACTCCATCATAATTTATTTACATGGTTACCTACTGATGGACATTTAGATTGTTTTCAACTCTTTGCTACGTCAGATATGACTTACTGAGCATCCTTGTACATATGTGTGTACGCATGCTTGCAAATTAAATTCCTAGAGATAGAATTTCTGACTCAAAGTTTATATGCATTTTACTGTTTGATGAATATTGCTAAATGATCCCCAGCCCCAAGTTAGGCGGATTTTTAAAAGTCAACTCTGCTGCTGTTAATAATCTCCAGGAAATGTAATGGCTTAAGTTAATGCTATCAAACAGGAATTCCTCATTCTCTAGTCAGCCTACAGATTTTATTATGAGCTGCATAATGCATTGTCTGGGTTCACTGTCTATAGAGTACTTTTCTGAAACTTTTTGGGACAGAAACAAAGACATAATGGAGAACTCTGTTGCTTAGTGTAAATATATGAGGGAATGGAGATAAAGGTACAGAAAGTAAATAAAATTAAAGATTCTCGGGGGGGAACAAAGGATGATTATACTCTATGACTTTGAGAGGAGCCATATTTGTAAGTATAAATGGTTCATGGGATAAGTGTTATTGACTGGTTATTGTTGAGACTAGTGAGGGTGAATCATGGTTAAGGAGTCGAAGTAGGTTTGGGGTGTGATTTTGCAGAGAATTCCAAATGGGATGCTAAGAGGGAAGATGGCAGGAACATGGATCAGAGTTGAAGCAGTAACTCAGCTCTGAGTGGATTGGCCTGCAAGCATCACAAAAGCCCTGCTTCTTTTATTATACACATAAGCATAGCTGACCTCACTGAGTAAGTCTGAACTTCTTCGGGGTTCACTGAATGTCCAGTTTTTTAAATACATATTCAGATTGTAGAAACACTCCCTCCTGGGAAGAGTACCAATGTGTTACTTAGGAGTGAAAACAGCACCTTCAATTTTGATTTATCTTGACACATTCGTTGTTATTAATAAAATTTGTATTTCAATTTTGGCTTTAATTTTCTCAATCTGGGGAGCTGAGGAAAGTGGAAAACCCTTAGAAAATCTTTAAGGGCGTTCTCCAAAGCCCTGTGCAATTTGGTTGCGTATCCCACAGGCTTGTGCTGTCAGTACACATCTGGAATTGTGAGGTTCGGCTGTATGAGATGGTTTCAGTCTTGTCTGATGCTGCATATTTTTAGGAAGGATATGGTTTTGAAACATTAACATATATTGGCATTATTTTTAGTCACCTAATAAAGTGCTGTCTGAATCATTAAATATTTAGAAGGTTGCTCAAGGCTGACCCCTGCACCTGCTTGGCTAATTCAGAAGCAGATCAGCTGGCATTTTTCTTCCTCAATCCCCACTGCACCCATCCACTCCCCTTAAGAAAAAAAAGCTCTTTGTGCCTTTAAAAATGTCTAGTAGAGTCTTCTGGCTGTAGGTTATGGAAATACTTATAGAATCTTTTTCTTATGAGTTATAATTTTTATTTCCCAATTACTACCTGCATAATTATCAGAAGAGATGACATTATTGAAGAGATGAACATTAAAAATAACTCCTTGGGTACAAAGCATATTGCCTGAACTTCCTGGGATAAAAGGAGAGTTCCGCCTTTCATCAGGGGGCTCAGGCCTCCATTTTAGATGGAACCTTCTGCCCTTTAGGGCTGTATATTACTTTAAATAGCTACCAGCTGACAGACTTGGTTGCTGGCTGATGTTAACTAGAAAACTGTAATGTAGTCTCCCCTTAATAGAACCACAGTGGCAGTAGACAATGAATTGAAATCTCAGATCATGATTGGGGTGTAGAGTCTATGTTGGTTTGAAAATAAACCCCAAGTTAGGAAAGTTATGAAAAAGATAATTGTGTATATTCCTTTCAAAGCCATTATAATCTGGATCTTTCCTTAAGTCTGAATGGGTTTATAATAAGTAAACTTTTCTACCCATGCCTGAAGCTCTTCATTTTGAATAAAGCCATGATGTACTGATTTATTTGTAGTCACCTATTGACCTCCATATGCTTTGTTTTAGAGGCTCCCAAGAAGCCTTTCTTTTCTTTTCTTTTTGTTCTTTATCTTGACCAATATAAAGAGAAACCTGTTAGGTTTTGCATAGAAAACATACTTTGTCGTTACAGTGTTTATAAATGTGAAGTTTATGTTTAGTGAGAGGGGTACTTTAGGATCCACTATATGGGTAAGGCATAAATTGTTTTCCAGCAAAGCATTTAGACTTCTCTTTTTGCTTATATTTGACTGAACCCTAAAGAATGTCTTCTTGCCTTGATGAAATTGCTAAATAGTAAGTCATCTTTTAACAAATTAAATGAAATATAGCTTTTAAGTGTAAAAAGATTTTAAATTAGCCTAGCCTTTGAAAGTTTTTGCCAAAGCCGTATGTACATTTAGGTCTCTTCATTTTGGCAGTGGAATGTGGTTTTTATTAAGTAATTTAGGTTTAGATTTTACTGATTCCTTTATTGAGTTTTCCTGTGCTTCTCTCTGGTTCGGTAACCTCTTTCTCATGGAACTGTGTTGTCTATGTTTGAGGCATGGCTTATTTAACTGGAGAATCTTAGGATAGTCAGTGTTTGTTGATCTGCTACAAACAGATTGATAGTATTATATTATGTTTATTCCACTTCTCGAAGGTTTAGTGCACAATTTATTTGCACACTAGTTTAGACTGGCAAAATGTCAACTACTTCAAATTTCATCATCCAATTTACTAAGTCTCTCTAGTGATGCACTGCTTTCATTGGGGGCCTGTATTTTTTGTTTTAATGATTACAGGATTACAGGAGATAATTTATCGAAGAGGTACTTGGTTTAAGAAAAAGAAAGGGCTATGGAGATGTAAGGAATATTACCAAGAGGTTATTTTGTATACAGAGTTTAAACTGAGAAAGTATTCCTATTTATAGATAGCAAACACAAATACATAATAAAATGTGCTCACAGTTATCAAAACAATTCACATTTACATTTTACAAGTCTTTCTTCTAATGTGTCACTCAGTTATCAAAGAGCACAGTACTTTTGAATAATATATTAAATGTTTAGCTATTTGAATTTTATGGAATATCTTTGGACTTTTACATAAATAAGTTGTCTATTGTTAATGTCAGTTATACCTCAATTTTAAAAAATAACACTTTTAGTTGCTTTCCAGTGTTTTAGTGAGGATATAGTTACCCTCTTATTAAAATTAGGTGAGCATTTAAAAATTTTTTCTTTGGAATGGTTCCATGTGTATCCACTGAGTATTTTCCTCCTGAAAAGGGCATCATCATAGCTAGGTTCATCTGTATCTTCCTAGTGTTTGATATTTTATAACTGTGAGTAGGGAGCTTTATTTAAGTATTCCCTTTTCTCCCCAAGCAGAGGATGTCAGTTCTGAGAATGGGTATCGAGCATTTGCAGGGAGGCGAGTGGCTGGCAGAGGCTCTGGCTTCTGGACACTCCACTCTAGAATTCATGTGAGAACATGCTTTTCCTCTCTTTCCTTATGCTGTCTTGATCTCTTCTAAGACTGAAGTGCCAATCATGCTAATAAAGTTTCCCCTGCTCTTGTCTTTTGGGAAGATTCCCTAATACACTGCTGCTTTTCTCTGATAGATTCGCCTTGTCTAAGGATACAAGATATCCGGGGCTCTAATGATACCCTTCTTGTCTTGGTATAAAAACCCTCTAAACATAAGACTGTTTTTAAGAGAAAGACTGTGGTATTCTCTGTTGTTACAGAGAGTTTTTATTTAATTCACTCTTCTGATATGTGCATGGGGGGTGGCATGTTTGCACATGTCTCTGATCACAGTCATCCAGCACCCTGGGTGGTAGTTGGAAGTTTGCCCAGCTGAGAAAGATTGTTCTTTTTTTCTCTCTCCTTTATTTATTTTTTTGTGATGGTGGTGCTGGAGGTGGTATTGGTGCTGGTGGTTCCTTTTGTCTTGTATTTATGTAAAAAGTTTATTTGTTGCTGCTGAAAGATCTCAGCATGTGGCCCCAGAGCCTTCACAGATCTGGGTTGGCCTGGTCAATTTCTGTATAGTTTCTTCTCTCTGTTTCTGATGATTCGTCATCATGCTGATGTCAGTGCTTTCTTTCTGGATACAAACTGCACAGATTAATTTTATTTATAAATTTCTGGACAATCAGTTTACCAAACTTGTTTTTGAAATTAGTAGTGTCTATCTATAAATCTGAATTGGGCACTTCGAGGTGAAACACATTCTGGTAAAAATCTCATAAAGCCAGCTTGCCTCTGGAGACATCTTGGTTTTTATGAATAAATGATGAAAATATTTATGAAAGCTTGTTAAATTTTGTACAGATCCGCATATGTAAAACACATGCTATTTAAATACTGATATGGATAAGTTGAGAATGACATGGAAAGAAAAATGGTTTGCAAATCCAAAAAATAGTAACTAAATTGTATGCTGTTACCTGATAGCATTTTGTTTTTTTCTGTTGTTAATAGAATCTCTTTCTCCTTATGAGTGCTAACAATTTTGATATTTAAGTAATTCAAATAGCCTTTTAGGAGATACACATTCTAATATCAGGGTTATTTTTTCCTTTCCTCTATGCCCTGATGCAAAAAACAAACTTAGTTATATTAAGATTAACATCATTCCATTTGTGAGAGTGTCACTTTTATGAGCATTACATATTTATGATGAAATTCTGCACACAACTAGAGAAATATGTTTCATATGAACATATCTGTCATACTTTTATTGTTATACTAAATAACTCTATAATGCAAAAAGAAAATCACATTTTTGCCTTGGAATGATGTCCATAGTAGCAGTGCAAATGTCCATAATAGCAGTGGATTCAACATTTTCTTTGAAAGCATTTAAGCTCTTAACACTTTGTAGAAGATAGTGTTTCTCTCGGTGCCAGTAATAATTTAATATCAAAATGGAGGGCACATTTAAAAATAACTGGTTATTACTCACATTTTGAGTAGTTTCTCTTATTAAGTTTTATTTTGGAAACAAGTATATTCCCCACATGAAAACAGTCAATGAGATTAAGAAAAAAGCAACTTTCCTTTAAAAGGATTTTCCCCATCCACTTTACTGTCAAAACCTTTTTAGAAATAATACAATTGACCACACATGTTTTGTTTGATGATTTGTATTGTTCTGTGGACCCAGCCCTTTTTATTTTCTTGGGTGGGCTCCAAAGTGGAATATGGATCCTGTGATCATTCAGGATTGAGATAATTTGAGAGATACTGTACTGCAGTTTGGGGCGGGGAGGCCTCCAGGAAGTGGGAGTGAGCTTCACTTTAAACTGTGTGTGAGGGGTGGTGGAAGGGAGGATGCTGATTAAAATAATAAACAACTGCTGGAAAGAGAAGTGGATTACCACACTCCTGTCAGATCGGCGAGCCAAAGCTGATGAGGCGCCCTCCCTGCCGCAAACTCTGCAAAGGGGACCATGAGACCTGCTGCTTAAACTTTTCTCCCGGTGGCTAGAACAGCTTTTTAAATAACTTAGCTCTGTTGCACTGACACAGCATCCCTCAGGCATAGCTTGATTTAGGGAAATGGATTGAAACTAGTTTGGTGGTTACCATAGCAACGCAGGCTGCCAGTGTCTGGGAGAGTGCAAGCCGGTGGTCTCTTGTCCCATGTTTGGGTGTTTCTTCAGACAAGAGTGCCCTCCTTGCTGTTCGAACTCTACATAAGTCATGCTTTTTGAAAACTGGCTCCTTACCCAGGATTTTTTTTTCTTTTTCTTCTTGAAACTAGTCTGAATGGAGGAAGTTGGTAATACTTGGCTCTTTTTTTTTCTTTTTTCTTTTTTTCTTTTTTTGCCTTCTCTCATGCAAGTTTCCAGGATATAGCTTCTTTTTTGCTTTGTGTAATTGAGAACAAACTCTAAGCTTGGGGCCCAGGAGAGAACAGTTGTGGGCTGCAGGTCATTAGTGAGGTGAACAGAAGGGAATCCTGGGCTTTCCAGAGAAAAAGGAGACCATGCCAGCCTCGTGGAACGCGGCTACCAGAGAACATACAAGCAGGTCTATTCCTTGCGAACTCTGAAGTCCATGAAATCCTGGACCCACGGTGGGGTGGCTAAAATGTCCCAGCACAAGCTGCTGCTGCTCATGGACCATAGCTCAAGGGCAAGGCTTGTAAAGGATTTTACAAAGGATTTTAAAGTATAGCCAGAAAAGATACGGTTTTTAGAAGTTAAACGCTGTTGTCTGAAGGAAGTTTGCCGGAAAGATGTAGGCTTCAAGGGCTACTGGACGATGATTGGTCTGAACTTCAGCTTACGGGAATTGCTGACAAAATTTGAAAAGGTATGCAGAAAGCAGACTTCATCAATGTACTTTTTTCTTTCTTCCTTTTCTTGTCTTTTTTTTTTTTTTTTTTACTATGCATTTAGATGGCAGATAGTCTATTGATTCTGATTATTTAATATAACTTCTAAGGCATTTGATTTGATATCCTCTTAAAAAAATTTTGTTTCAACTAAAGATCAAGTTAGCAATCTTTCCTTTGGTCAGGAGGGCTTCTCATGATGCCTGTCAGTTTTAGAATTTCACATCAGAAGAGATCCTTTGTACTCAACCCGGCTGGTAATTTAATTGAAAGTTATTTTGGAAAAAAACAAAAAACATAAAAACAACCAGCAACAACACTGGGTTTTAATGCCAAAGTCTGACTTCATCAGGCCTGGGTTCTGTTTTCCATACCCCTCAGGTTTATCTCCCTGCAGTGGCCGAGCACTGACTCTCCCAGCCTCCTTTCTGAAGATTCAGTTCTGAGAGTCAGGAGAGGATGCCTCATAGTGACAATGGCACATCTGACCTCAGACTTCTCCTCTTTCTTTCTGGTTCTGTCTGTCTTAGATGTAGAGTGCTTGTGTGCACTGTAGAGCTTTAATGCTTGGATCATTATTTTTGCATTTAGTTCTTTTTTCCATGGGAAAGTTCTTGGCACACTCCAGGACTGAGTCTAGGCCGCCAAAGGCTACCTTACATTTACAGTTAAACAAAACAAAACCTCCATGTGCTGCTCATGGGCTTCTGCCTTCCATAGCCTTTGGAAGCCAAACACCTATATTCTTTCAACTTCCCATCTTTAAAGAAAAGGAAAGGGATGAAGTACTCTCTGTGCATAAATCAGTCACTTATCATTATTGTTAAAGACGTACTCTGTGGCTGCCACCACGGATACCCTGTGGTTCATTGCAAGTATAAATATAAGCAAGACTGTACTGAGTCATTTACAGAATAATGCGCTTTTTCTTACAACACCACAATTGCCCGGGGAAAAAGGCATAAACCGTGTCACTTGAAAAGTTTGAAAGCTCTTCCAAAACAATTGCAGTCATTGCTTGCCTCCTGATGGTAGAAACAGTGCAGTGGGAAGAGGGTGGAGAAAGAAGAATTCGCTTCTCCTGGTTGAATGCTCCCTCCTACCCGGTTCTCTCCCCGCACCCCAACTGTCATAGTAAGGACTGTAACACAGGGTTCACTTTGACCTCTCCCTTTAATATGTTATTAAGCACCTACATTCCTGAGGGTAAAGGGTGGTTCCTGGTCAACTTGCTCACCGTTTAGAAGGGGTGGAGGAGGTTAGAGAAACTTTCTTTATGGCAGCTGGTAATAGCAGGTGACAAACTTTATGACCGGTCTGTTAGCTTGGTTTGTATAGATTGTCTGTTTCTTCCTAAAAAGGTATATAGGGCATACGTTACATGAATAATTCATTACTTAGACCCCCTGAGAGGCCGTAATTGTGGTCAATAGCTGGCCTTTTGTATTGTAATTGCTGCTATTAGTCTTGAAAGCCTAGGTCAGATACCAGAGGTTAGTAACCTGGCTCAGCTTTTTGGCTATTTTCTTGACAAAGTTACCAGTTCTGGTCATATTAGTTTCCTCCTTTAATTCCTAAACCTTAGTATCTGCATATTTCTTATTTTTTCTTTTAGTAGTTAAATTGACAGTAAAAGAAGCCTACAGGCCTAGTCCTGTCAAAAGCTTGATTTGGGATTTTTTTTTTTTTTTTTGAGACAAAGGGCAAATTCAGAGAAACAGTCTTGCTGCCATTCACAGTCTGAAGTTCTCCATACATGTTTATTTTTGTGTTAGACGCCTTTATAAAAATCAATGTGAAAGTTAATCTCCTTGCCATATTTCATTTGTAGGAAGTTGTCATACATGAATGTATTTTTCTCCAACTCAATTTAAAAAAAATCCTTTGTGTATTTTCACAAAAGCTGTCTCATATATTTAGCCTATGCTACATTGATTCATTGCCAGGAAAACTGTATTATGGAAAGGTACCACTACCTCACACCTCAAATACAACTACCTTCCCCCAACTCTGAAAGCAAAAATGCCGGTTCTAGGGAATGACCAAGGCTTACTGCTCCAATGCAAAAGCCACATGATACCTTTGGAAGCTAACGGTCTTCCCATAGTCCCTTTATTTTCAGTTTCCTTAGTCTTATCTTTTCCTCAATATTAGTGATCTGCTTCTAGAGCAGATCACACGGTGATTTAACACTTGGTGATTTAACACTTTTCTTATCAGTAATTATAATAGTTCAAGCTGATGTTTAAGTTCCCAGAGCAAAAGGTGTTTTGCTGGATTCCTGAAACCATTTCAGGCTTTAAGAAAACTAGAGTACAAGGTTGGGATTGTCGTGGGTCTTCCAATAATGTTAATCTGAGAAGTTGAAGACTGGTCAGATAACTGAAATTTCCGGATGACAGCAGACCTTCAGCATAACTTCAAGACAGCAATTTGTTTGTGAGATAAATTGAAAGGGGATATCTAGTTGATAGTTTTTGAATTTTAAGGAAATCTAGTGGTTTGTGACTTATATTTGGGTATCTGTTCGTACAGGGATGTTTGGCATATCGTTGGGGTCTGTAATCTGGTTATCTAGTCCCAACATGTGTGATGCTAGAGTTGTGGTTTTCCAGCATTAGCAGGATGGGCAAATTGCACCTGGGACTCAGAGGTCCTGGGGATCCAGGGGGCCGGAAACATTCTCTACTGTTTCCTCAAGGTGACAGCTCACCAAGGATCAGGAAGCCCTGATTGAAGGGAACCACGTGTTCCCCAGAGTGGTCTTAAAGAGGAGATTGAAACAGGAACTTCTCGCCAAGAGAGGATGACCTTATGGCAAAAGGTGCCAGGCAGGAAGCAGATCCTAGTTACCCGACCAGGTGATGAGGGGAGAGCAGTTGTGACCAGGGTGACTCTACAGCGACTTCAGACTCACAGTTGACTTGACACAGAAAGCTGCCACCAAAATGCCTTTCTGAAATGCAGCCTATGAGTTGGTTTTAATGCCACCTTGATTTT
Source organism: Orcinus orca (assembly GCF_937001465.1). Taxonomy (NCBI): domain Eukaryota; kingdom Metazoa; phylum Chordata; class Mammalia; order Artiodactyla; family Delphinidae; genus Orcinus; species Orcinus orca. Next base: position 19,994,312 of record NC_064570.1, on the reverse strand, counting down.
AATGAATTGATTTTCTCCTTGAAAGTACTTCATAATGGAAGTATCTGATGGACTCAGTGGCTGTTAATATGTTGGTATACTTGGCCATCTGCACTGTGTACTGTCTGTTCCATTTATTTAGTAGTCACGGAGGATAGAATAATGGACAATTTTAGCTTAGTGACATTTTGAGTGACTGTTGCCTTTTATTAATTTATGCAGTTCTGCTACTAGATGATTAATGGTAATGGTAGTTCTCTAAGGGTGTGTGTGTGTGTGTGTGTGTGTGTGTGTGTGTGTGTGTGAGAGAGAGAGAGAGAGACAGAGAGAGACAGAGAGAGAGAAAGACGGAGTCTGAGTAGCACCACTCTCTTGGTGAATCCTTTGGGAAGGATGCTTCCCATAGTGACAACACAGAGAGAAACCGCTCAATGCTAAATTTCCTTTATGATATTGACATCCTTTAGGATGACCAATATTGAAAATTATAATTTGAAGCTATATTTTGCTCAATTTACAATATCTAATTTTTAAAAATTTTATCCTGGAAAGACACAGTCAACTTCCAATTTCAAGGTCTACTCTTGCTTTAATATTTAGTAAATATTTATGAAGTACACAGTATGTACCAGACACTGGGCTGAATTCAAGGATGGCGTGGATAACAGGGTAGACCTCCACTCTTTGAGCTTACAGCCTAGTAGGAGGATACAGACCTTAAACAAGTCTGTATTCTGTAAGCCTGTGACTGAGCAAAAGGAGGTAGCTGTAAGAGCGACAGGTAGACATAATCTAACCTGGGTGCAGTGAAGTTTCTCCTGGAGAAATGATATTTAAACTGGGACTTAAGATGACTTTAAAATTAAGGAAGGAACTGAGATTGTAGGCTTACATGTGGGAGATGTGCATTGGGGAAGAAAATGAGAGCTTTCTGGGCAATAGGAACTGCTTTTTCACAGGTCAGAAGTTGAAGAGTTGGGTGCCCCAGAACTGTTGTTTAAAACATGTAAAATACAAAAACCTTTGACTGGGTTTTCAAACTTGTTCAGTTTCATTTATACAATCTGATTTTAGGAATTAGGGTGGGGCAATAGTTTGATAACTTGAAAATATTTGTTAATAACTGTTCTTAAACTCATGTTCATGTGCAGATCAAACCTGCTTATATAAAGTGCACCTCAGAAGGAAAGCCACTGTATTTTAACTCACTAGGATGTTAGTATGTTTTAGTAACAATTGGTATAGAGTCAAGGATTTTGAACATTTTACTTTGTTGTGAAAAATATTTTTCTTAATAGCTATGCTATGTTGGAATAGTTTGCTATGTTGGAATTTAAAATGTACTTTGTTTCTTTATTTTTTATGATTTCAAGTTGGCTTGTTCAAATTATCTTGAAAGTGCAGTTAATTGTAAATTTGTTCCACTTAGTAATTTAACTTTTTTTCTACTCTATTGTCTAACATATATTTATAATCACAGATAATGGGAAAAGAACGTTACTGGCATTGATTTCTTACTTTTTTTTTGTTTTTTGGTTTTTTTTTTTTGGCTGAGTTGGGTCCTCGTTGCTGTGCGCGGGCTTTCTCTAGTTGTGGCGAGCGGGGGCTACTCTTCGTTGCGGTGCGCGGGCTTCTCATTGCAGTGGCTTCTCTTGTTGCAGAGCACGGGCTCTAGGCACGTGAGCTTCAGTAGTTGTGGCACGCGGGCTCAGTAGTTGTGGCTCGTGGGCTCCAGAGCGCAGAATCAGTAGTTGTGGCGCACGGGCTTAGTTACTCTGGAGCATGTGGGATCTTCCCGGACCAGGGCTCGAACCCGTGTTCCCTGCATTGGCAGGAGGATTCTTAACCACTGCACCACCAGGGAAGTCCGATTTCTTACTTTTTAAATGCTGCTGTCGACCAGGTGATACCACTCTTTTATCTGTCAAAATGTGATTCCATAATTATTAATAGAGTGGTTAAAATTTATGAGATTAGTTGTTGAAAGAAAATATCATTTATAAATAATTAATTGAATAATTTGTTGACATCAGCAAGTTAATTGTAATAATTGATTAGTTAATTGCAATCACTCACTGTCCCAGAAGTCTCACAAACTGTCTCAAAGCATATTTACATAGCACGTAATGACCTTTGAGGATATTATTAGGTTGTATTTTTTTTAGGTGATATCTAACTATTTTTTAAAAGGTATGATCCTTCATTTTCTAAACCTGAAACTCAGGCAGTGATCCTACTGAGCTCTTGACAATCAATCCTAAACTGTCTCTGAATTCCGGTCTCACTTTTGAAAGGAACAGTGGATTTCTTTTCCCCTAATGGTTAACTTTGTTGATTTAGCCTGAGCCTTGGGATATAGTTGGGAAGTTGTTGCTAACCTCACTTCTTCACCTTCAGAAAAGGGGTCAGGATTCCTTCAGAGAAAACACTTCTGTGGCCATGTAGGGTTAGGTAAATATGCCGTGCAAAAATAAACCAAAATGATGTCAGCAAGGCCCAAAGAGGATGAATCTATTCTAATACCAACTTAGTTGTTGAAGACTTCTTAGTGGTACTATTCTAAATCTCTGTTTCTTATAGGAGGGTTCAAACAGTTCTGTTTATAATAATCTAAGGAAATTTTTTTTGGGGGGGTGGTTCGCAGGCCTCTCACTGTTGTGGCCTCTCCCGTTGCGGAGCACAGGCTCCGGACACGCAGGCTCAGCGGCCATGGCTCACGGGCCCAGCTGCTCCACGGCATGTGGGATCCTCCCGGACCGGGGCACGAACCCGTGTCCCCTGCATCAGCAGGCGGACTCTCAACCACTGCACCACCAGGGAAGCCCTAAGGAAATATTTCTGCTTACACAGCTGCAGCCACTACTTGATTATAGAACATTATAAAGAAATAAAATGTATGTGATTTACATTACAAAGCGTTTACATATAATATCTCTATGGGTTATATCATTGAAGAAATGTCCAGTTAGGGCAAAACTGGTATTAAAATATCAATTATTAAATAAGTAAATGAATAAATGTTTTGCTTTATTTGTGCAGTTTATTTTGACCTGGGTAGTGGGTGTTGTATAAAAAAAGACTAATTGTTGATCAGTGAACCTCTGTGAGCTTTTGTAGCCGTCTTCTGCAAGGTTCTTCTGAAAGTGTGCATCTTAGGCTTTTGATGGTATTTTACTTAGAGAAAAATACGTAGTCTCTTTATTCTAACCCCTAGCTTTTCTTAACCTTCTACATTATGCTTACATTGTTTGAAAGTACACTGCAAGGCTTTCGAGTGAATTCTTAAAGTATTTCTTCTGTTTTCAAATGTTAGTTTAGCTGCTTGAATACTTTGCTGGGATCCCTCTTTGCACATGACTGCCTTATGTTAAATGGTTGGAAGAGCATTGCTTTGTGCTTCTAGATGGATTACATTCCCATAACTAATTATCAATAACCGTTTTGTGCTTTAATGTTTATTTAATGGTCAGAAAGGCTTCCAGGTGACAGAGGTAAGCATTAGTAAGGCAAGTCTCCCAGCTGTGCAATGGGAGTTAACCCTCTTTCGTAGAACTTTAATTTATTTTAGCATTTGATGTTACATCAGGGTCAGGATCTGACAGACTTCCATGCTGGCATCTTGATTTTAAAACCAGTGCGTCATTCCACAGGGATCTATGAAGGAGCATGATTCATTAACTGCAGGTAATTCTAAATTTCCAGCAAAGAGCTCAGGCAAGGCTTTGCAGTGCAGGCTTCTAAATAATAATTTCTCCCTGTTAAATTTTTTGAACGAAGAGATTAAACAAAATGATTACTACATTTCCTTCTAATTATTTGTCTGATTTCTCTTGGCATTACAGTGGCTAATATGCCAGTCTGTCAAGATGAGCTTATTCATACACTCATGGATGCAATTTTGCATCCATCTATGTATCTATCTATGTATCTGTCTATCCGTATACATCTATTTTTCATTAGACTTACTCTGTGTAACAGAGACTGTGAAGGATACAGAAGAAATATTAAGATGATTTTCTGTCTTTAGGAGCTCTTGATATATTTGGCCAAATAAATATGCCACCAAATGTTAAATTAAAAGAACAATGTATGCTGATTTCCTTTTCTTTGATCGTTTTCTGGTTGTTGATTTTCTTCCTAATTTTTGATGAGGCTCCTGTGTGGAAGGGTTTTCCACATATTGAAACTTATGTTGCAACATGAATGATCCCTGGTGGTGCTCTTAACCAAAATGTTATGGAAGTACTTAACGATCATTGACTGGGCCAGTGATGCAGTTCTGTTTTACTCCATCTGTCATTGTGGCCGGATTGGAACAGGCATCACCTGATCTGAAGTGAAGAGGCAAATTTGCTTCGTGCTTTTGGTATCCAAATTTCTTCATGCTGTGGAATGCTCCTGTGAAACTGAGGAAACTATAAATCTTGATGTGCTTCTGTCTTTCTATGTCTCTTGAATATGAAAAGAAGCAAATACGTCAGGCTGCTACAGGAAGTTGTGGTTTGAAGTTGCCTTGTGATTTTAGGTGTGGTCCACTGGTAATGATGTTTAGGAACCTGCACAGGAAATTAGAGGCCAAATTCTCCTTGACAATACAGAGCAAAGGGAGGCCTTGCTTATTTACTCTGTCACTGAGCTTTTTGAGAAAGATGGCTATCATACATCTTTACAGCCGAAGTTTAAAACTGGGCTTTTGATATATGTCTTTGGAGGTCTTAAAATGCATCTCAGGACACAAAAATAAAACAGTTCTATTCTAAAGAATAGGACTGTGTTGTTCAGGAGATGTCATCAAAGAATCTTTCAGCAGAAGTTTCCTTTTCTTTTTCTTTTTTACTGAGAATTTCTATTTGAAACCTCGCAAGTTCAATTTATAACCAGATTGCCATTTACATGCCTACTGTTGCCCAGCCTGAGAACCTTGAATTGGTATCTGGCTGTGTTTCCCTGCTTCCCCATCAGTGTCTGCTGTGTACTCTCTGAGATGGAGGTGCTAGTAAAGTGCAGAAGAGTCAACAATGTTGAGTTTTTGTTCAGTGGTTAACCCTAATTCTGGGTGTACTCAGATTACACTTTGCAGGGAGACCTGATTTGGCTTTGTTGTTAGATAACCCAGAGACCAATGGGCTTGCAAATTTAGAGCATAAATTTTGTAGAAGCCGTCCATCAGACTTTGTGTTCACCTCTCCCATCTCTCAAATATGACCCTATTAATGTCATCTTAGATGTCACAAATCTTCCCAGAAATTATAATACAGCAGTTCTGCCCCATAACCTCGTGTGATACCTTTTTACCATGCTGTTTGGAGTAGTGAGTTGTACAAGGCTTTTCCATGTGTCGTGGTTTGTGTAGGTCTGTAGATACTTGAAGAACAGTCACTTCAACGCTGGCCACTAAGCCTTGGTTCTTAATGGAATACATGGATTGCTTATCAGGAGTAAGTTCTAAATTAATAATAGCATTCTGAGTATTCGAAGAATTTCTGTTTAAATTTTTACCCTGCCCATTTAGAGTTGGAGAAACTAAAGAAGAATGATGATTATAAAGGAAAATTGAAGATGAGAAGTGTAACAAAATTATAGTGTTTGGGTTTGCTCTTCTTTTACTAATTCTGATTCATTACCAGAAATATAATTTTTATTTCTGCAATATGTTGCCTTAATATTCCTTACCAATTAATGCCATGGAGACTCACCCGACACCTTCATGGCCCCTTCTGGTGTCTGCTTTTCTGTTTGTAAGTTCATACTCAGTTGTTGGATGATAGTGGCTGTCACACTAGAGTTAGCTACACATCCCATTTATTCATGAAGAAAAGGTGATTGCCAAATTAATATAGAAAATTGTGTTGACAACCTTATAACAGGAGAGAACTAAACAATTGATAAGACCCTCTGTATTTTAAAGTTTAAATTTGTTGTATTTGTTTAATTACAAAAAGAGACCCTGTTTTTTATAGAAACTTGGAAACTCAGAGAAGTGTAAAGAAGAAAACTAAAATCACCTTTAATCCTCTTATACGGAGATCGCACTATTTTGATTTATTTCTTATAGTCTTCTAATGTATGTGTGTGCAATGATTTACAAATACATAGGCTAATTTAAACACCTACTTTAAAAATTAAATTAACATCACAATATATAGTTTTTTATCCTCCATTTTAAAACCTAATAATAAGCTAACATTAATGTATATTACGAAAGTTTTTACTTTTTTATTTTAAAAACAATCAATGTGATAAATGTGTTTATACATAAATCTTCGTGGGATAGGTAATTTCAACAGTTTTAAGGCTTTTGATACAAATTGCCAAAATGCTTCCTCAGAGTCTGAACCAATTTTTATTATTAATTTATAATAATTCTTATTTTACTTAAACTACACTCAAATTTACTTTTTTTTTTTTTTTTTTTTTTTGCGGTACACGGGCCTCTCACTGTTGTGACCTCTCCCGTTGCGGAGCACAGGCTCCAGACGCGCAGGCTCAGCAGCCATGGCTCACGGGCCCAGCTGCTCCGCGCCATGTGGGATCTTCCTAGAGCGGACACGAACCCATGTGCCCTGCATCGACAGGCGGACTCTCAACCACTGTGCCGCCAGGGAAGCCCTCAAATTTACTTTATAGAAGTGAACAAAATATTTTCCTTTTCAACAGGAGAAATATTATTTTGTCATTATTTTTTATTTGTTAATGAGGATAAACATTTTTATGAGAATGCTTTTTTAAATTTTAGAAATAAATTTTATTAGATTAAAAAGCCAAACTATTAGTAAGTTTGTCTAAATGTAAAAAGAAAGTTTAATTATGTAATATCTTAGTGACCTCTGTAAAACTTCATATTTTGAGGGAAGTTTTGCCTATGTGGAAAGGGGAGAAAGGATTTATTTGGGTATTAAGCAAAGTTGAGTGATCTGGCAGCCACAGTCGTACAAAATTTCAAAAATTTCTCATTGAATTTGAACATCTAACTAGCTGATACATGAAATTTAGATTATAATATTGATACATTCTGTTTTTAAGAATGGGGGAAATCAGTGTCTTATTAAAGATTTAAAAACTATTATTTTCAATGTAGAAATTGTGAAAACACTTAAATTTGTTATCATTTAAGCTAAAATTAACTATTTTGCTTTTAAAAAACTCATTTGTGGAATATGAAAAAAGCAAAGTTTGTATAGCAATCCCAAGTAATGTTGACACTAATACCTAATATTTGCGTTATCTCTTTGCCTTTTTCTGTTCAGGACATCCAGGCAGAAATTGATGCCCACAGTGACATATTTAAAAGCCTTGATGGAAACAGGCAGAAGATGGTAAAAGCTTTGGGAAATTCTGAAGAGGCTACTATGCTTCAGCATCGACTGGATGATATGAACCAAAGATGGAACGACTTAAAAGCAAAATCTGCCAGTATCAGGTCAGCATTGTCAGTATCAAAATAAAAATAATGGGGGAGGAGGATTTTCATGATTTTTGTATATCAGGAAGAGAACAGGAAGCCTTACCAGCATGCTACTTCTTCAGAAATAGTTTAAGATTTAAATGCAAAGATACTTTTTTTTAAAGTTACAGTTTTAGCTCCATTTATGTGCAGTGCCCTCTGTCAACTGTTCCTGACTAGTCACAAATTTGCATATCATATTTTAAACCTAATAATACTAATGATTTTACCAATACCTGCTAGTTGTTGAGTGTTTACCTTAACCAAGTATTGTGTTAGGATCTCTACAAACATTTCTTTATTTAGTATTCAAAAAATCCTAGTGAGGTGAATAGTAAAATCCTTTCTTAACATGAGGTGACAGAGGCTTAATGAATATAAAGAACTTGACAAGATATTGAGCTAACAAGTGCCACACGAGGATTTGAATCTAGATCTTTCTGACTCTTGGCAATGAACGTGTTTTGCTTCGTCAAGCAATTTGTATGTCCAATTTGAAGATGTACTTTTAGAAATTAGATATCACTTATGGACACTAAAATGGATAACTGATGACTCATGTCTCCATTTGGAGAAAGTAAAAAGTAAATAAGGATGAATTTGAGGACCAGAATTTGACTAAGAAAGGACATTGAAAAAAGACCTACTGTGACAGCTATTACTATTATTAGTGGGAGTTAAGAACATTTTGGAATTATGTTTACTAGATGGTGGGTAATACGTAATGGATATGAGTTTAGTGGAAACTGACTAAGAACATGAATGTTGGTGGAAAGACTTGGATCTTGCAGCTAGGTCAGTTTCTTAAATCTTAAAGTTCAGAAACAGTATGATGTATTGAAAAATGTACAGCCTTAAACCAAATGGTCTTGAATTTGACTTGAATTTGACTTGGGCAAGTCACTTAGTCTCTCTGAGCCTTGGTTTTCTCATTTACAAAATCAAAATATAAATATTTAACCCACATGATTGCTGTGAAGATTGAATGGGGTAATCTGATAGTTCCTTAGTCTATGTAATTTCTGTCTAATGTAGCATCTAGTTTATTTTATCTTACATAAAGGGGTTCAGTGGATCTGCTTCAACTGGTTTCTGCATTTTATAGACTACTTCATGGAGAGCAGAAATCTTTTGCGGATTATTTACTGTGAATGAATGTTAAAAAAATTTTCCTTCTGAAGAGAAATCCTGAAAGGCTTTTATTCTTCTGGGGCTCATAAAGGGATATTTGCACTTCTTTTTACACGTAAAGAAGGGGGTAATGTAGCATGACTATGGAAACCTCTGTGTAAAGATCCTGTTGGACATTATCAAGCAACTACTCTTTTTTAGTTAGAGAGGAAAATTAGGGAGTATTGTATAGTGAGAGAATATACTTGTGATTGCTTAAAATTGAATTTTCAATTGGCCAGACCCCATTGGGTTTCACCTTTCTGTTCCCCATAAATATAAATAGATAAAAAGATTTAAAGTGTTAACATAGTAGAAAACATTCACTGAGGTTCTAACAAACCCAACTAGTGTAACAAGCTAAAAGCCACAGGCCTGGCCCTGGTGAAGACTGTGTACATGGTGCTGGAATTTTGAGAGTCTGGAGGATGAGTTCTTCAGGAAGGAGAATTTAATGAAGACAAAAAAAATCTTTGACCTTTCCTGGCCTTTATTGCCTAAGCCTGTCAAGTCACATTTTTTTTTTCTAACCTGGAAAGAAAGAACTCATAAGCTATAGTTGGAATATTATCTAATAAATAATGTTATTTTTAGAAGATGGGGGAATAAGCTTTTGCCAATGGGCTTCTGGATCAAGACAAATCATACATTCCAGTAAAATGTGTTAGTAATGTGATAACAAATTAAAATAATTTTTAGCCTCATTACTCATTTCTGGAGATTCAAGCATTTAATAAGAACTTACTTCTAGGTTTAAGGCATTGTGAATCATAAATAAGATATGGCCCCTACCCCTAGGGGGTTCACAGTTCTCTTCAGGCTAAGATGGGTCCAAAGGAGGAAGTGGTAACTTTCACTTCAGATGATCATCAAAGGCTTCATGAAAGAGATGATAACTAAGCTGAGCCTTGAAAGGTGTATAGTTTTCCCCAGATGGACTGGATGAGGACTGGAGAAAGATATCTAAGCAGGAGACCAGAAATAACACTGTGTTTTCATGGAGCAGTTAAGAAGTTCAGTCTGACTGAGAATAGAATTTGCTGATGATGTAGAGGGGAAAGACTGTGACTAGAGAAAAAGGTGAGGAGGGAGGTAAGACACAAATCATGGAACACCTGTGTGTACCATGCTCCATTCCACTGGTAATGGAATTTGAAAAGTTTTAGGTGGCATGGTTAGACTTAAGCTTTGGAAATATCCCTCCCACACAATTATGGAGAGTGCATTATTAGATGAGAAAAGTTCTAAAGACAAGGAGAGCTGTGAAGAGACCCTTTCAGAGAAATACCCAAGAGTGGAATTGCTGGATCGTATGATAGTTCTATTTTTAATTTTTTGAGGTACCGTTAAACTGTTTTCCATAGTCGCTGCACCATTTTACATTCCCACCAACAGTGCACAAGGGTTCCCTTTTCTCCATGTCCTCACCAACACTTGTTATTTCTTGTCTTTTTGACCATAGCTATTCTGAAAGTTGTGAGGTGATATCTCATTGTGGATTTGATTTGCATTTTCCTGATGATTTTCCTCTATGTTGAACATATTTCCATGTGTCTGTTGGACATCTGTATGTCTTCTTTCGAAAAATGCCTATCAGGTTCTCTGCCCATTTTTAAATCAGATTGTTTTTGTATTGAGTTGTGTGAGTTCTTTATATATTTGGGGTATTAACCCCTTATGGGACATATCATAGGCAAATATCTTTTCCCATTCGGTAGATTACCTTTCCATTTTGTTGATGGTTTCCTTCTCTGTGCAAAAATTTTTTAGTTTGATTAGATCCCATTCCTTTATTTTTGCTTTTGTGCCTTTGCCTAAGGAGACAAATGCAAAATATATATATATATATATATATATATATTGCTAAGACCAACAAAGAGTGTACTGCATAGATGTTTTCTTCTAGGAGTTTTATGTTTTCAGGTCTTACATTTAAGTCTTTAATCCATTTTGAGTTTATTTTTGTATACGGTGTGAGAAAATGGTCTAGTTTCATTTTTTCACTTGTAGCTGTCCAGTTTTCCCAACACTACTTATTGAAGAGACTGTCTTTTCCCCATTGTGTAGTCTTCCCTCTTTTGTTGTAGATTTAATTGACCATATGTGCATGGGCTTATTTCTGGGCTGTCTATTCTGTTCCATTGATCTGTGCTTCTGTTTCTGTGCCAGTACCATACTATTTTGATTACAGTCGCTTTGGGTATTGAGACAAAGAAAATGAAAACACTGCTTTGAAAAGATATATGCACCCCATTGTTCATAGCACCATTATTTACAATAGCCATGACATGGAAACAGTTTGCAACTGCTCATCAACAGTTGAATGCATAAAGAAGATTTTATATATATATATATATACACACACACACACACACACACACACACAATGGAATATTTATATATATGCATATATATGTATATATATGTGTTTGTATATATGTGTGTGTGTGTGTATATACATATATATATATATATATATATAATGGAATATTAGCCATAAAAAAAAGAATGACATTTTACCATTTGTGACAGCATGGATGGACCTGGAGGGTATTATACTTACTGAAATAAGTAAGACAAAGACAAATACTGTATGTTTTCACTTACATGTGGAATCTAGAAAATTAAACAATTGAACAAATATAACAAAACAGAAACAGACTTACAGATACAGAGAACAAACTAGCGGTTACCAGAGGGGAGTGGGGGAGGGGCAACATAGGTGAAGGGAATTAAGGTATAAAACAAATAAGTTTCAAGGATGCAATGTACAGAACAGGGAATATAGTCAGTATTTTATAATAACTGTATGGAGTGTAATCAATAAAAATATTGAATCACTATGTTGTACACCTGACACTGATGTTATATGTCAATCATATCGCAATTAAAAAAATGATAAAACAGTTTATTATTCTTAGTAATGGGCCCTCATATAGTAAGCACACCTCAGAGAGAAGTGGTACAAGATGCATTTAATACTCTGGAGCTAGACTGCCTAGTAAGTTTAAGCACTAGTTTTGTTCCTTGGCAGCTGTGACACTGCGGGGAGGTTACTTGGCCAATATGTATTTCCTCCTGTGCAAAATAGGGATAATAGGAGTAACTTCCTCATAGAGTCATCATGAATAGTTGATTTAATTAGCCTTTATAAAGTACCTAAAACAGTGGCACATGGTAAGCACTAAATAATTGTTAACTATTATTATTACTCTCATTGATTACCATTATGTTTGGAACTAATTAGTTCAGAAGACATAGAAATTCTCCCTACCCCGTCTTGTTTCTTAGTCACTAATATTGGGAATTTCTGAGAAGGTCCCCAACAAGTAGCATCCCTCTTTCTTGGCTGGATTCAGAAGAAATAGGAAACAAAAGTAAGGACAAGTGAGAACAACAGTGTCATGTTAATTACTGACAGAGGCTAGGCTGGAGGAGGTGCTTAGAGTGAGAGCTAAATGGGGCTGTTAACCGGACTCCAGAAGTAGGCAGAATTCCCAGCAGTCACTGGACAATGTGGCCTCCCATGTGGGAAACCCTGCATGGAAGAGTAGAAAAGAACTCAGTCTCTGCAGACTTGTTCTCAAAAGGCAAGAGTGAGCTGAGCTAAGTAGATCAAGTTATTCCCCAAATCTACAAATCAGATTCCTCACTCTACCTCTACAGGGACAGAGAGAGTGAAAGGGTGGAGAAGAGGCCAGGAATGTACTTAGTGAGAAAACCCCTTCCCAAGGAGCTGGGGTGTGGAGGTGTTCTCATTAACAAAAACGTGAAGTAGCTTCCCCCACAGCCAGCTGCCTCCTTCAGTCCTTACTGAAAATGTTGCTTGCTGAGTGCACTATGAATTCCTGTTCCTCTGTTCTTTCCTCTCATTCCTTTAAAGTATAGTCTACACTTGCACTGGCTTCTATTGTGAACAAATTCTCCTATGTCTTTAATATTTGTTTAAACTCTCCCATCACTCTTCTCTATAATTGAAAGTTGACTGTCCCCTTAATTGCCTGCTTTACTTGAAACACTCTTTAATAGAGTTCAGTTTTCCCATTTTCCTCACCTGGCAGTCAACAGGAACATTCTGAATATTTAACAACTACTATGGACACCAAGTAGAATGCTAGCCATAAACTCCCAGTATGGCGCCAGCAGACACTGGCTGAACAGCAGCCCTGCGCACAGGGATAAGAGGGAAAGTTGGCAGCCTCACTGCTATTTCTTAAGCATTGCTTCTCCATCTCTCAACAGCTTGTCGTTAGAAGTGGATACATCTATTATTTTACCCTCTCATCATCTTATTCCTGCTTCCTCCTGATGTATAGGACACTCTTCTACTTTACTCATTGATTTGAGCTTCTGACTTCCTTTTTACTCTGCATCTTTTCCTCACTTATCATCCTTGGTGTCGACATTTCTACTGATAACTCTGTATATTTTGACTTCTCAGTTTCTTCTTACTTTATCTCTAAATGCTTTTATCCCTATTTTGTTTCTAAGCCCCATAGATCTGCCCAGGCCTAGGACTTAGTTGACATCCCATGTTATCTTGGCATCTCTGGGATGAGCAATCTCAGGAGACCAGGGGCAAATTGTTTTCAGAGCACACATTTTATTTTTTTACATCCCACCTGGCCATGCACATCTGAGTGCCATTGATTTTGCCATGTTAGTTGGAGAAGAGCCCTCTGTTTTAGCAAATCAGGATTGTTTAGAACATCATCAGTAAAACAACTCTCCTTCACAGTAAAGTTATGTATTTTATGAAGAGGACCTTCTTTCATTAGCTTCATATGTACCAGGACCACCTATATACTATCCCCTAACTTTGCAGTTTTATTCTGTATATATAATTTGTCTACAATATTCTAACTAGATTGTTTAAAAATGCACATCCTCTAATATTTTCAACTGAGGAATTCCTAGCTTTCTTTTTATTTTTCCTTCATCTTCCCGAACCTACACACCTTTCTCCTTATCTTTAGTTGCTTAAACCCTTCCACTTTTCAGACTTCATCAACCCCATCTACCCAGCTTGGATTTCATTATAAACCATTTCAGTAATGTCAGGACCTTGAAATTCCTCTCCCCCTTGAAATTCCTGTCTGCTTTTCCAATCGCTGATGCTCTGATAATCATACCCTCCCTATCCCCTGATCTAAATTCTGGGCTTCCTAGTGTTGCACTGGAAAGTGAAAAATGATAACATTTCTTCAACTGAGACTTGACAGTTTCTACTTAGAATTGCTATTGCAATTCTGAATGATTTTCTATCATAATCACCACTATCCCTAATTTTTAAAGATTTCGATTCCTCATTGGCTCCCAAAACCTCTCAAAATCTCCGTCTCTGCATGCAGCCTTGCTTCATTCTTTTCTGAGAATAAGGCCATCAGATAGCTGTCCTTTCTGTGCATTCTGTGTTTCAAATTGTGCTTTCATTGTGCCAAAATCAGTATTGTCATGGCCGGGAATATTCGCTGCAATTTATCATCATTTTTAGAAAAGAGACTATCTGTCAAAGATCATAATAACAGCTAATATTTATTGAACATTCACTGTGTCTACGTGAAATGCTTGACGTTACCTCCATTGACCACGGCGTGATCATTGGAACTACGGAATTACATGTTACTCAGAGCCTGGGGTTAATATCTTAAGTACTATTTTCCAGTCTTTTCGGTTAACTTCTTTATTTTTTATTTATCTATATTTTGGGGTGTGTTGGGTCTTAGTTGCAGCACGCAGGATTTTCGTTGAGGCTTGTGGGATCTTTCACTGTGGCACGTGGGCTTCTCTCTAGTTGTGGCGTGCAGGCTCTGTAGTTGTGGCGCAAGGGTTCCAGAGCACACAGGCTGTCTCGTTAAGGTGCGTGAGCTCAGTAGCTGTGGCGCACGGGCTTAGTTGCCCTGCGGCATGTGGGATCCCAGTTCCCTGACCAGGGATCGAACCTGTGTCCCCTGCATTGGAAGGCCGATTCTTTACTGCTGGACCACCAGGGAAGTCCCTTTTTGGATAACTTTGATCACACTTCTAAAATACGGAAATCTAATTTACCAACTATTCCTTTTGCAATCAAAAAACAATACATACAAGTCTGTATTCCACTTAGATCGATATAAGCAAAGATAGTGATTTGAAACCTGAGCTAGAAGATAGGCTCTTAGGAACTTTTAACAATGTTTTTTACTCCCTGGAAAAATGTGAATTGGAAATTACTAATAAATTCAGTAATGTGAAGGCCATGGCTTAAACTTATATGTTAAATTTGTATAATTTAGGATTATGTTAATTAAATATCTACTTATCAGCTTAATGTTTGTTTAATATGGATCCTTATTAACTTACGGTTTCAAAGGCCAGTGAAATTCTCAAATCTAATGAAAACAGGGTTCAAAGATAAAATTCTATCTTCCCTTTCTTTCATGAGCCTCTTAAAGATTCAGAGCACCTTTTTAGAGGCCCTTAGAGGAGATTAACCTTTAACATCATCATTACATCTAACGTTATCACACTTTTACAATGTCATCGACACCACTTTTAACTTTAGGTAGTTGATTTTGCTAACCATATTGTAGAACTTCTAAAATTTTTTTTCTCAGATCTCATAGAGGAAAATTCTGCAGCTTTCCTTCTTGTTTTCCTCTGGCTCAGTGCTTTTCGGTAGAACTTTCTACAATGATGGAAATGTTCTGTATCTGCACTGTTCGGTACAGTAACCACTAGCCATATGTGGCATGTTGAGCAGTTGAAATGTGGCTAGTGCAACTGGTGAACTGAATTTCCTATTTTACTTGTTTTAGTTAACTGAAGCTTTAAATTGAAATAGGCACATATTGCTGGTGGCTACAATATTGGAAGCACAGCTTTGGTGTTCTTTTCAGAACAGACTGAATTCTGAGGACTCTACTTTTTTCTCCTAGTCAGTCTTAATTCCTCTTCTGGGAGCAGAAATAATCCCCTTCTAATGTTACTGGTTATTCTTGCACTAATGAAGGTATTTTCTTTCACTATAACTCAATTTGTAACCTATGGGTATTACCATAAAATAAAAGTTTCTTTGTAGTAAGAATGCCAACATGGGTATTTAATTCTGTGCATTTCTTCCTTACACAACAGGGGATAGTATATCTTTACTCCTCTTAATTTGAGTCATCAAATTCTTTGGCAGACCTACCACTTTTCAAATGTATCTTTACTTGTCTACAAATATACCTTGGCAGTTTCTATCTGCCCTCTTAAGTGCTGTCCATGATGAGAGCAACATAGTGGAAAGAGATTAGAATTTAGTGTGGATTCCAGATTCTCACCATGGCTTCCTGAGCAAGTTCTTCCTTCTCTGAGCTGTAGTTGCCTCAGAGAGTTGTTGTGAGGTTTCCTGTCTCAGAGTATATTTGGTTTACTTGTCTTCCCCCTAACTTGACCCTAGAGCCTTCTATTTCTGAACCAGTGTAGTGCCTGATATCACAGTGGGTGCTCCATCGATGTTTGACTTTATTGAAAAACTGAAAAACTGTATTTTATTTTAATAAGTGCTCCTCTTACTCATTCACACTGTTTGCTCTCTTTTTTTGTATCTGTACTTTGGGAGAAGGGATAAAAACTTCTTTGAAGAAACATGAAAGGTAGAGGCTTTTGGTGATTTAAAATAGATATTAATATTAATACATAGTTTTCTCCATAGTTGCTTTTCTACAATATTTAAATGATGAGGTGCCATTTTTATGGATGTTTATGTTCAAAAAGTTTTCATATTATAGTTTTAAAAATAACTGGTCATTTAAAAATGTTTAGAGAGTTGTAAAATAGATGACTCAATCTAAAAAGAATTAACTTGTGTGAAGCATTTTCTGAAGTAGACATCACCCTGAGTTGCTAATACATGCAATGAAAGTATCTATTGCTTTGCACATGTCAGGTACCCAAAGAATGAACTGAAGCAGATGAGAGGATAATAAAGTCTCTTATCCAAAATGTGAGTGCCCACAGATATGTGTTAGATAAAGAAACATTTTAAGTGAAGATTCTGAAAGCATGAGTGATGACTGCTTAACTGTAATCTTGGGGAAATATAAGCCTCAGAATGTTTCAAGTAAAACTGAAAAAGTACAACTATACCAAACACAAATGTAAGGTTTCTTTTTGCAAAGCATTCAACCCAGTGCCCAAGAAAAGGCTTTCATCTTGAAAGATGAAAGAATTAAATTGAAACTAGGACACTGAAGGCTACTACAGAAGCATGCTTTTATTTGGGCATATGGTAGTAATCCACCAAACACATATTTATAATCTATCAGAGAATAACCAGAACAGATTTTCCCGGCAGAGATTCTGTCACATCAGTTTGCTTTTTACTATGGAAAAAGAAAGATATAGAGAAGCACATAGACCAATGTTATCTTTTTTATTTCGAAGTCCCTTTAGTATCTCGCTGAAAAGAGTATTGCCTTCATCTTTATAAACAGTTCTTCAATGCTGAATGCCATAGATTTCAATGATCAATTTCATTATTTCTGTGCAGTCAAAAAGTAAACTGCATTGGAAAAGACATTATCATGTTCTTCAATACAATGAGTGTGTAAATAGATGTCATAGGAATGTAATGTCTGGTTTGGTTATTGATTAAAGAGTTAAACTATAGACATTGAAGATGCAGGATCAAATAATCTGAAATAAGAGGTCAGGGTGTGTGCATAAGTGTTTTGCACACAAAGACACTCAAGCACTTCTTAATTGACTAAAGACTTCTGATTTCTAGCTGTTATTTATTTATTTATCAATATTCATTATTTTTAAATATTTTATTTATTTATTTATTGGCTGCGTTGGGTCTTTGTTGCTGCGCGTGTACTTTTCTCTAGTTGCGGCGAGTGGGGTCTACTCTTCATTGCGGTGTGCAGGCTTTTCATTGTGGTGGCTTCTCTCGTTGCAGAGCACAGGCTCTAGGGGTGCAGGCTTCAGTAATTGTGGCGCACGGGCTCAGTAGTTGTGCTCGCGGGCTCTAGACCGCAGGCTCAGTAGTTGTGGTGCACAGGCTTAGTTGCTGCACGGCATGTGGGATCTTCCCAGACCAGGGGTCGAACCCATGACCCCTGCATTGGCAGGTGGATTCTTAACCACTGCGCCACCTGGGAAGTCCAGTATTTATTTTTTGGATTTAAAAATACTGGAAAGAAATTGCACCAACTCATTCAAATATACTGAGGACAAAATGCTTTGTAACTGGAAGAGAGAATTTTCAGTTAATATACTTGAAATTATTTAGTTCTGTTCTTTGCCAAGTAAAAGTATTGTTTATCAGGGACATATTTGGCCTAAAATTAATCAGTATGAACACAGAAAAGCTGGCCCTCAAACAGAATCAGAATCTCATTAAAGCATTTGTAATGTGAGGTTAATCATAGCACCTGTAGAATGAACAGAAAAGACTGTAAGTACAAGAGAATAAAATAGAATTTCAAATTATAATTATGATACCTCAAACTTCTTTCTGTACTCCTTTTTTTTTTTTTTCTTTTCTTTTTTTGTGGTACGCGGGCCTGTCACTGTTGTGGCTTCTCCCGTTGCGGAGCACAGGCTCCGGACGCGCAGGCTCAGCGGCCAAGGCTCACGGGCCCAGCCGCTCCGCGGCACGTGGGATCTTTCCGGACCGGGGCACGGACCCGCGTTCCCTGCATCGGCAGGCAGACTCTCAACCACTGCGCCACCAGGAAAGCCCCTGTACTCCTAACTTTTTTTATTTGCGGTACACGGGCCTCTCACTGTTGTGGCCTCTCCTGTTGCGGAGCACAGGCTCCGGACGCTCAGGCTCAGCGGCCATGGCTCACGGGCCCAGCCACTCCACGGCATGTGGGATCTTCCCGAACCAGGGCACGAACCCGTAACCCCTGCATCGGCAGGCAGACTCTCAACCACCGCGCCACCAGGAAGCCCACATGGTATTTTAGAGATATGCAGAACTCCCATTTTTTTCTTTTAGCCAGGAATATTGGCTGATAGACTATGGTCATTGTTTTAGGAATTAGAGATGAACTAAAGATCAGAGATACATAGTTGTTCTTCTGGGAAACATTATGAACTTTTAAACAAGACTTATGATATTGTTGAATATCCACTGCTGGGAATACCACCTAATGTGATCAGTGGGGAAATATTTGTTTGAATGAACTATAGCAGAGCTATTAGCTTTGAGACAAAGACTCAAGTAGGTCAGATGTCCAAAAAGGAAATTCCTGATAGGTCTGAGGGGCAGTAGTTGCTGTGCTTGGTTGATTTGTTTCATATCACTCAGTAAAGGAGCAATTTTGTGGAAGTGGGGATCATAAGCCAATGTTAAGGTGAACGTTGTGGTATGAGAGGATGTGAAACATGGTCAACAGAGATTTCTTGTACCTGGGGTTGCCCCAAATGAGTCATCTTTTGCTATCATAAATCTTTAGTCTTTGGAAGCTGTTGTGTAACAAGGCTTATGTCTGTCTCCATCAGCCTTGCCCCTTTCATTCTGAAAGGTTATGGACAGTCAAGACAATTCCATTTCATGCAGTTTAGCATGTAAGTCCACATTTATGGTCTGTCCACTGGGGTGATGCAAGATTGAGGAAACACTGATTCCTTGAGTCTCTCGAGTTGTTTTTGACTTACTTATCTTTTTAAATCCAACTCATGTGGTGTGGGCTTGAGGCAGGGCTTTCTCCATGGCTTTGGGCTTTCTCCAAGGATCTAGCAGGAGCAACTAGCAAACTTGTTTCTTATTTACTTTTCTATTTTCAAAGGCTTTATTCTTATTGAAGGCTTCATCACATAAAAAATATTTTTCCTAAACATAGTTCCCTAATTATGAAGTTCATAATTTAAAAACCTGAAGATACTTTTCTGTGCTAAAAACAGAAATTATTATTGAAACAAAGACCTCATCTTTGAATCCGAGTATAAAGTACTGCAGTGATTTCTGCTCAGTTGTTTTCTATTCATAACATTTGTCACTGGACATCAGTCAGCCATAAGCCAAATAGTGTTCTGTCCAAGTAATCCTTTATTGTTTTTCAACTTTTTGAGATAAATGTTGGTGATGTTCTGCTTTCAGTAATTTATTTGAATACAAGAGAAATCAAGACATTAGTAATTTTCCCCCCTCAAATTAGCTTTTTTGGAAGGAAAAATCATACGAGCCTGTTGCATATACTCAATTAGTACAAAAATATATAAAAATTAAGCGTTTATGGTGTTCTCAGTAGTAACTGCATCTGGTGTGTATCTTTCTAAAAATTTTATATGCGTATGATTTCTTCTCTATCCGTCTCTTTGTATATATAGATGAAATGAGAAAAAAGTTACATTTGAATGTGCATATATACTATACATAAACTACTGAAACTTGCTTAAATAATTTTGCATTATATCATGGACATTCTTCTTGAGAGCCTCATATTGATGCCTTTGTGGTGTGGAGGTGTATGTTTTAACTTTTGACAGATATTACCAACATATCCTTAATATTCTAGCTTATTCGAAATAACTGTTTCTTACAGGAAGTATATATTCTTTTTACAAAGTTTCAGCCTCCTTCTTAGACGTGAGCATTAGTTGGTTGTACATGATTATTAGGCTAAAGGAAGGTACATAGTTTTTTGGATCCGTTTCAAATGTCTAAATGTGGTCAGCATTATCTTTTCACAGGGCTCATTTGGAGGCCAGTGCTGAGAAGTGGAACAGGTTGCTGACGTCTTTAGAAGAACTGATCAAATGGCTGAATATGAAAGATGAAGAGCTTAGAAAACAAATGCCTATTGGAGGGGATGTCCCAGCCTTACAACTCCAGTATGATCATTGTAAAGTAAGTTGATCACATACGGTGGGTTCCTTTTTTTCATTCATTTTGATTTTGGTGAAGTAAGTACTCAAAATAAAATAAATATGTGAGTGGAACCAATTATGACAGGTTTTTTTCCTCCTCTGTTCCTAATTATCAGTATTTAGGCATTTTATTCAAATTGCATGCATCGCTCCCTTTTTATTCAAATTAAGTTTTCTCTTCATATTTAACTGAAGGTTTTTTCAAACGTTGCAGGTATCTAAAGCACTATATTGCTTTTAGCTGATCATGAAATTTATCTATTTCTAATAGATTTTAAAATAATATATTGGGGGAAATTTTACTGTAAGTTAATCTTAAATTCAGAAGTTATAGAGTCATAAAGAATTATATACTATCTTGTTTTATTAAATGAAAGTAGAAAAAATAAGGACTTGTAGTAGTAAGAAAATAGAATAGATATTAATCTGAAAGCAAATGAAGACCGTTGTATTTAAGATCATTCTATGGGTTTTGCGGGGTTTTTGTCTGAACTTAGACCCTTTTTGTCACATTTTTATTCTGCTCAAATATCTATCTCTATGCAAATTTGTACTTTTACTCTGAAAAGCAGATACACTGAAGTTATCAACTAACATGTTAATTCTTATAACCTTATATTATTTAAATTCTTTGCCTCATTAACTTTGCATTCATTTATATAATATATCTTCATACCCATTTTCTCATATATCACCTTATTTTGTTATATTTTTTCCTCTTCACATGCAACGCAAGTTCTTATTCTAAATCTGTACATTTTAATGTGTTGTTAGAACTCTGTTCTCATTTAAAAAATGAAAAATGCTAACACATGCTTCTTCTAAAGGAAGACATCCTCTATATTATAAGTTCCTTCAATACAGAATGATAAGACCTTGAAATTTATCTTATTTTTAAGGCTTGTGACCAGGTTATTCAAGTTACCATTTGGGTAAATTTTCTCTTTGTACTTGAAAAGAGAATATGATAGAGAAATAGCTCTAAGATTAAAATAAAAAAGGAAGACACTGTTGGTATGTAATATGCAAAAAATAATAATGATGATAGAAGATTTAAAATTACTGATTTAAGAAAGTCAATTTCTCCTTACTTTTTACAGTTTTCCCTTCTATAAATTATTATATACCCTTTTTGAGGATTCAGGTATTAGTGATGAAGTAGAATAATGCAAAGCTCTTCTAATAGAAGTGCTTTGTTAAGGAATAAAATGTGCTTGTGACCATATGCTACCATTTTGATTAAAACTGAAATCTTGAGGTAGGAAATGATCGTCCACTTCTAGCTTTAACAAGAGAAGTGCGCATTGACATTTGCTGGCCATGTTCTAACTCCTGCTCCCACCAAGGTTACCCTGTTTTAGATTGTGTTTTGTTCTGTCTTAGGGTGCAGTTGCTCTGCTTCAACCCTCTGGACCCAGGCAGTTAGATAATAAAGATAATATTGATAATGATGCTGATGATAATGTCAGTTCGTTCATTCAGCAAGTATCTGAGTGCCTAATATGCATCAGGCACTATTCTAGGCACTGGTGAATCAACAAATGAACATAAGTTCTTGCCTGGTTCTGAGCGATACAGACATCCAACCAATAAGCAATAAATATATAATATATCCCATGGTAGTAAGTGCCATGAAAAAAGTAAAGCAAGGTCAAGGAGAGAGAGCAGGAGGGGATAGTATAGGCAGCAGAAGTGTTACTTTATGTGGAGAAGCTTAGGAAAGTGCCGTGAGTGGGGTGATTTTCAAATAGAGACCTGAAGTTCAGGAGTTCAGGAATGTATTTCAGTAATCCAAGTGGGGGATGGCAATGACTTGGACAAGGATATCCCAGTGGAGATAGTAAGAAGTAACTGGTTCCTGAATATATTTGGAAATAACAACAGGATTTGCTTATGGATTAGATGCATGGGCTGGGAGAAAAAGAGAAGAGATGTAGTGTCAGGAGTCAAAGATTTTTGGACAAAGCAAATGGAAGAATGGAAGTATCATTCAGAGAGATGTGGGAAACTGCTGGATGAGCAGTCTGGGGAGGAAATTTAAGAGTTTGTTTTTTGACATTTTAAGCTTAAGATGCTTATTAGGCAGTTAGATATACAAGTCTGATATTGAGGGAAAGGTCAACAAATCAAAATTATCGGCATATATATTAGCCGTGGAAATGGATGAGATGATCCAGGGAGTCAAGAATTCCAAGACATGAGCCCTGAGACACCCTGCCTTTAAAGGTTGGGAAGATGAGGAGACTGAGAAGGCAGAGCCAGAGGGTAGAAGAGTCAAGAGAGAACAGAGTCTAGGACATCAGAGGCAGAAAGTGTTTCATAAAGGAGGGTGTAATCACGGGGATCAAAGATTGCTGAGAGGCAGAATAAGATGAGAACAGAAAAGTGACCATCTGTAGACAGTCTTGTTGACCTTGACAAGAGTCATTTCAATGGTGTGGTGAAGTTGGAAACCTGATTGGTGTAGATTCAAGACAGAATATGAGCAGAAGGAGTATAGAGAGCCCTTTCAAGGATTTTTACAACAAAGGAAACAAAGAAATGAAACTAACTGGAGGGAGAACGTGAGGTCAAGTAATGGTTTTGTAAAGATGGAGAATAATTCAACATGTTTCTACGACAATGGGAATGATCCTGTAAAGCAGGAAAAATCAGTGACGCAGGAGGGAGGATACCACATAGGAACAGTGATAGGGTGGGATCTAGTGTACAAGTGGAACCATTTGTATTAGGTAGAAGAGCTCATCCAGTCTAACAGGAAGAAATGTGGAATATATGGGTACAGATGAAGGTAGATTGGTACATGTGGGTGTGGGAACATATAGATGTTCTCTTTCTATTGTCTCTGTTTTCTCAGTGAAATAAGATGAAAGGTCAACAACTGAATATAAGAAAAGGGAAGAAGATGTGGACATCTGAGGAGAGGGGAGGTAGAAAATGTAGTGTAAAAGTGGGTGCATCAATAAACTAGGAAATATACCAAGACCGCAGGGCAGCATAACAGGCCGACCTGGAGTCAGTGCTCATGAACTTAAGGTGAGAACAGCCAGTGTGAATGTTTTTCTTCATCCATGTTTAGTTGCTCCAGTGAAGGTGAGGAATTAATTGGAGAGCTGAACTGGAGCAAGCAAATGTGATGGAGTAAGAGAGGGGCCAGGGAGTTACAGAAATACAAGGGAGTTGTATAATGGGTGCTTATGGGATTGAGGCTGGCTAAGGGGAGATGTGAGGATATGGGAGATGTGAGGGGCAGTAAAGCAGTGTTCAAAGTCAGCGCTTCGGGGGGCTGAAGAATTGTTCAAATTGGGAAACTGGGAGCATGTTCTATAAAGAAAACAGGTGGTGGTCAGAGAAGGGACGCTAAAGTCGAATTTATGGAGGGGTGCATTTATGGTTTATGACAACATCCAGTGTCTTTTTGCTAAAATGAGCTGTGCGAGTTGGGTGGAGAATAAGGTCTTAGAGGAGAGCAGGTTGAGGAGCTGAGAGGCTGGGTAGTGGAAGGATTGTCTGTGTGGATAATAAAATCACCAGGACCATGAGAGAGAGCCAGATGTCAAAATGATGATGAAAGAAGGAAGGGTAATGGTGATATAGTTTAGAATTCTAATATAAAGATGATGTTTTCATATTCCATTAATCCTTTGAGTCTTAAAACTACTCAAAATCCCCTTAGTTGGGGATGGAGGAGGGGAGTAGTGTAAGTTGGATATAGATTGTCCCTGCTTTCTAGATTTCTTGGCGCCTCGTTCTAGGCTTTCTCAGGTTACTTCTTCATCACAATAGCTATCATTTAGCACATTGTGCATGATCCAGACTACCGTTGAGGGATTTTTCTTATCAGTAAGTCAAGAGTTTCCATTTAACAGTCTGTACTTCTTTAACTTTCTGAGTTATGTATTAGGTGATTTATAGGAATAGCCCAGATTTTCTGAGTATGTGTTCTCACTCACTGTTGTATCCTCACTGGAAATAGTCCTTTGTAGAGGTTTGTGTTGATTCTAGATTCTAGAACATATTTTATCATAGTCTGCCTTCCAATTTATCAATGATCCAAAACTATAAGTGTTCTTAATATTATATATTATTAACGTTTGTCAAAAGCTTCATATTTAACTCTGAGAACTAAGCAGGCTAAGATGCTAGGAGATATAAATTATGGAATAGTGTTCAGAGTAAGTTTGTGGAGACGTGTGTTAGTTTCCTAAGGCCACCATAATAAAGCTCATAAACAGGTGGTTCAAACAACAGAAATTTATTTTCTCATAATTCTGGAGGCTAGAAGTTTGAAATCAAGATGTAAGCAGAGCTGGTTTCCTATAAGGGCCCTCTCCTTGGCTTGTAGATGGCCGTCTTCTCCCTGAGTCTTCACATGGTGAAGTCTTAAAACTGCTCAAAATACCCTCTTTTTATTAGGACCCCAGTCATATTGGATTAGGGCCCACCCTAATGAATGTCCTCCTTTTAACTTGATTACCTCTTGAAAAACCCTATCTCCAAATACAGTCACATTCTGTCATAAGTAACCTTCTTTCCCAACTGCCAAGAGTAATGTTTCTAATTGCTATAAATTATTACAAGGAGGGCAAATCACTATAGTTAGTACAATCAGGGTAATATTTAAAGATGTGACACCTACCTGTAGTAGTTTACCTTTCTTACTGAACTTTGCCAGCTATAGGCATTGTATAGTCTAACTGTAGTGGAACCTCAGGCTTGCTTATGTTCTAACCTAATTCTCTAATTTATCCTCAATCTTTTCTTAAAATCAAAATCCATTTGGGTGTACATGTGGTAGCTCTATGTTTCAGGCAAGATTTTTCTTTCCCATGTCCTTAGAGATATCTTTTCCCCTGGTCTTCTGATTTTTTTTATCAGGGAAAATCTTATGTGTGTCTGTGTGTGTGTGCAACTTAGAATTGTCAATTATTAGGATTGAAAGGAACCCAAGAAATAATTCAGTCCAATCCCCTTATTTACAGTGGAAGCAAATGAGAGGCATATGATTTAATGATATCTGAGTTTTCCTTCCTCCTTCCTTCACTTCCAGCAAATACTTATCATTTACTTAGTGTCTGGCAGTTTCTAAGACACCAGAAGGACACAGGTACAGAAAACAGACACAGTCCCTGTCCGCATGGAGCTTCCAGTCAGGGAGATCCTATGTTTGTAGCTCTCAAACTTACAGTTCCTATGTCTTCTCTGCGCTATGAGGAGTCATTGCCAACAAGGTTTGTGGCTGAGCTGTGAACTGCACATTGCTGTCCCAAATCTCTGGTTGTCTGCCTAACCACCCATTTCTCTAATCCCCTACTTTGGTCCCTTGGTTATAATTCAGGCATGTTTTCAGTTCGTGTGCACATTTATTACCAATCTTTTTTCCTTAAGGGATTGTAGAATTCTCTTCAATTATAACATTATGTTGTAGCTTTAAACAGAACATAAAATAATTTTAAACTAATTTTTTCACAGATATGTTTAGCATTAAATGTAGCATTTAGTCTTTTTCTTTTCATTTTTTCTTTTATTACAAACTTTGTAATTTTTTTCTGACTTCTTGGTATTTAAGTCTCTGTCATAATAAATTTTAAAAAATCTTTTTAACTTCAAAGAACGCTTGCCTTATGACTTCAAAGTATATACGTAGTTAGAACAATCAAAATCAACCCTTAAGTGGTTTGATACTGATATTAGGCAAGATATTTTGTTCTCTAAAATTTTCCCATAGAAAGAGGGGACCTTGTATTTGATTTCAAACTCATTCTCTCATTTTACAGGTGGCTATCTGACTTACTTTATTTTGAACCACACACTACTATTTAAGGAAGTTGAATTAATTTGACATAATCTCTCCAAGCTCAATTAGAATATCTTGAGATTACTAGATGGATTTCTTTTTAAATACGAGGCAAAGAAGTTTAACTCTGATTTGTTAATTATTCCAGGAGATATGATCACATAAATGCAAGTCTTAAATATCGTTGTACACAAGTCTTGTAAAGATCAATTTAGAAAGAGATACCATATGTTCTTCTGCTATGGACAAGACAAATACACATCTGCCAGATACATCTGAAAACCACCTGTGCTGATGTTACACTTAATTAACACTTAAGTTTTACATTAAAATTTTCAGTGATGTTGTTATATACAAACTAAAAAACAAGTCTATGTCTCAGAACCTTAGGTGGATGTGGGGTTACTACATGCTGGAAAACTGTTAGGCGACTCAAAAGTCGCTTCCAGTGATATCAAAATCTGTTGTCAAGGAGTCATATGAAGAAAATAATTATAAGTAGATATCTGACTACTTAACGCATATCCTCAGCAGTGTTTGTTTTCAAGTTCACTGAAAACTTTTCTTTGGCTCTTCTCACTTGGATAGTGGTGTATTATTCTCTATTCTAGGCACCTTATGTTGGCCTTGTCTGTACAGAGTGATTGAACCTAGCACATGGGCTTAGGTAGATCTGATTTCAATTCCCACCCCGCCTCCACACACTAGCCCTATAAACTAGGTGTTGGGGCATATTCTCCAATCTCTGCTATCCTGTTTCTGACCATCACTATGTATAAACCACTTAGCAGAGTACAAATAGTAAGTGTTCAATAAGCAATAGCTGTTTGGGGTTATTCTTTAAACTAGGACTTATTTTATAGTATATTTTAAATTTTAGTTGCTCTGTGTCTGCATTTTGTATTTTTCCTTAGATTCACTATGTTTGGGCACTATAAGTTTTGACATCATAACATACACTTATTGTGTTAGCCTATTGGTGCCTTAAAAAAACTTAGACTCCTCAAATAATTGGATGAAGCCATTGAAGCAACAATATTTTTGAGAATTTATATGGGATAAGATATGAGCCTAGAGACTGGAAGGTGATTTATTTCTTGTTCTTAATAAAAGAAAACAGCTTATCATGGAAAGGCCAAACCCATGAGACACTTCTGCATGCACTGCCTTTAGTTAACTTATTAATGGCTAATAGGCAAATTATATATGTTTAACCATGAATCTAATTACCTTGAAAGGCAATATTTGAGTGTTTATAAGTAAAAGAACACAAATAGTATATATTATCTTACATTTGCATCTCTTTACCCTGGATCCAGTCTGCTTGCACCATCTGCAGATGGTTAAGAGACTCTGGTATCTCAGATATCGGTGTTCAGTCACCTCAGATACAAAGGGGTTGGTTTATGGGAACTCATATATTCTCAAAGTTTTCTGAGTCCCACATATATTTCTATACTCTAGTCCTTTATATGTACATCAGTGATTTAATGACACTTTTCACAACCTTTCTTTGACAATGGCAGTGCAAGTCACTTCATCATCCATCCATCCGTCCACCCCCACTATTCATGGAATGACGTATATGTTGCATTGATGCTGAATATACAGAGGGCAATAAGGCACAGCCTCCACTCCAGTGACGTATTTTAGTCATTCCTATACCTAAACGCTCTATGCTTGTGACTGTATCTAGAAGGAATATTATATATTTAAATGTTTAGGTGATGGCTCTGAGACTTCAAGGTCAGAGGTACTGTAAGGTCATACTTCAAAGCACCTCATCTGCTCAAACACCTAAGAATTATAGATAAAATGTAAAAAACAGAAAATCAAGCATGGCAAAATTGGGCTTCAAAATACAACAAACATTCCATAGACCAGAAACAAATCAGAAAAGCTAAGTAGTTAGTAGGGTTGATGCTTATTGAAAAATGTAGCCGCAGTCCTAGGCAATGAGCACGCAGAAAGCCCCACAGCAAAGGCTCAGCTCAAAAATCCACCTCATACAGTGAAGTGGGTGACTCACGGATTGGCATCTTTCCCTTCTGTTATGTAAATGTTCCAGGAACTGATATTATGAAACATCAATATGTTTTGGACCCTTAATTAAATACCTCTACTTTCTTGGATGTTTAAACCAGTGACTCAGAACATTAATAGATTTTCAGCAACAACCATAATGAATACTTTGTTCAATGTTTTAACAACCTATCACATAGGCAGACTTGTTAAAACATAATCATAATCATAAGTCAAAGTGCCTTGATGGTTGTTTGGCGTGAGACCTGGTCCACAGTAAATACTCAGTAAATGGTGGCTAATCTCATCTCACATAATTGCTGAGAATTTGTCTTGAAGTTTTGATCATTTTTGTTTTGTTTAAAACTGTCTAGGCTATATGGGTTGTTTTAATTAAACAAAACCATATTAATGTCTGCTATTTACTGTCCAGCAAAACTAGCCCCCCCATTACAATCTAGGGTCAACCTGTTAAATTAAACAGGAATCACCTTCCAAACTTTTTAGGTATCTGGTAAACAACACAATCATATTTTTTTTTCTCACGTAGGTACAAATTTCATCCCGTCAAATGTCAAAATAAATTACTACTTTAAAATATATAATATTTCTAATGACTTCTAGAATAAATTGATAGTTGAATTTTCCCACTTAATGACTTAAATTTGTAGTATCATTTAAAAAGTGTTTTGGAAAGTGAGGTCACTTATATGTAGCTTCACTTTCAAAAGTGTGAGATTATCATTCAATCAACGATTACTTAGAAAGCACCTATAATGCATGTAGCGTTCATTTGTAATGTTATGAATTTACTTGTCAGATACTTGTACATTGGATAAAATTGCAGATTCAGTTTTTGCTATTCAATTTGCACTTCATTTTCATAACAATGTACCTATTAACTTAGGTAGGAGCAGTTATCAGAGCTCTAACACCCTTTCTGCTGTATAATACATGTTTGACTTTAGAAAAGGAAATCACCAAGAATAATTGAAAGTGTATGATTCAGGTACAATATCTTAGGGGCTTTTCCATTCCTTCAGGGCTATTCTGTCCTTTGCTTTAAATTAAACCCAATTTAATTCCTATATTCAAACCTCATTATATAAGAATCAGGACATTTGGGCCTTAAACTGAATTGCCAAGATACATTTGCAAGCTTACTCATTAGAATAACATTGTCTTTAAAACAGCAACACTCCACCATTAAATTTAGTTTCTGTGTGTGTGTGTGTGTGTGTGTGTGTGTGTGTGTGTGTGTGTTTTCTCCCTACTAAAGTAATCTGACACTCTGTCTGCAAACCTGAAATTTCAGTGTCTTGCTGTGTTATGAAATTACCTAATGAAAAATTGGCCTTCTTCTAAAATTGATTAAATTATTTCCCAAGTTCCCCTTCAGCCTCTGCCACCTATGTTGACTGCCTTCTTACTAAAAGCAGAGCCCCCTAAGGTCTGTTAGCAAAGTCTGTGTGAAGACCTGAAGCAGCAGTTCTCTATGTGAGCCTGCACCTACCTGCCACACCTCATTCAGTTAACTGCATTTGTCTCCCAAGCCTGATGTGGGTAACTGGAACCTCACCCCAAAGGGTCATAGAATATCCGAGTTTAGAGGGAGAGGCAAGGCATCCTAATAATTGTTGGTCCCTAGTGGTGAAATTAAAGAGTAGACAACAGATATAGGCAAGTAGAGGTCTGTAAAACCAAGCAATACAGCCCCTTGCTAATGAACTGCCTCTGGACATATTTAGCCCAGAGACAGTTTCATTTATCTAACAGTTCATTTATTCATTCAGGAAACTTTTGAGTTGCACCTGATGTTTGCTACATACTTTCCTAGGGGCTGAGCATACATCAGTTCCTAAGATTGTTTTTGTTGTCACAGATTTCACCATCTAATGGCAGAGACAGGCTCGAAAACAAGTGACTAAAGTAGATATCAAAAGCACTGTAATGTGAGTATGAACACACAGCCAGGGAGACACAGATAAATCATGATTGTACTTGGGAAGGTTAGAAAAGCTCCATAGTGCAAGAATGTAGCCTTCTAGCTGGGAAGAGACCTTGGAATAAGAATTGACTAAAGAGTGTTATCAAAACTCCTGGAGGGGGCTTCCCTGGTGGTGCAGTGGTTGAGAGCCCGCCTGCCGATGCAGGG
Source organism: Orcinus orca (assembly GCF_937001465.1). Taxonomy (NCBI): domain Eukaryota; kingdom Metazoa; phylum Chordata; class Mammalia; order Artiodactyla; family Delphinidae; genus Orcinus; species Orcinus orca. The sequence goes on along the minus strand of NC_064570.1, from coordinate 19,963,901 downwards.
AACACGGGTTCGTGCCCCGGTCCGGGAGGATCCCACATGCCGCGGAGCGGCTGGGCCCGTGAGCCATGGCCGCTGAGCCTTCGCGTCCGGAGCCTGTGCTCCGCAACGGGAGAGGCCACAACAGTGACAGGCCCGCGTACTGAAAAAAAAAAAAAAAAAAAAAAAAACTCCTGGAGGGAAAATACTCCAAATTAGCCATGGCGTGACTTGGAGTATGCAGTAGAGCAAGAGATGTTTCTTCCCTCCCTCTTTGTTTATATGTAGAACAAGGCTGAAAGAGAAAGAAAATACAAGTTCAGGAGCTAATACAGTGCCTGATGATAGTAAACACTGAATATATTTGCTAGATGAAGGAATACATTTATGTGTGCACATATTTTTTGAAGTGTAGGGAAGAATACCATTTTATTACTGTGAGAAGCTAGAGGATTCCTATCTTAGTTTTAGCATTCATACTTAGTATTCTGATTCAGGCATCATTTTTTATGTCAATGGGGTGGAACCAAAATGAATTTATATATTAAATGTTCATTCAGGGGCATTAACCAAAACTTTTAAAACACTATGGAGATTTTAAAAATTTTGTCTGCATACCAGTGAAAAGTAAGCCTGTTTTCTTTCCCTTTTTACATGTAGCTTTATTAGTGCTATCAAATTTAACGACTCTGCTGCCCTTTTTTGCTGTCATACTGTAATGACTTCAGATCTGAATATGCTGATTTAGCCTTACAGGCAAGTTGGGAAAAAAAGTAAATTATGTTCTGACATATTCTCCTTATGTTTGTATCATTTTTTTTTCTGCTTGCATTCTCCAATAATCAGATAAGTGCCTTTTTGAAACCAGAAGCTAAGAAATCCTGCCGTACCAGCAATACCTATTTGTTACAGTTCAGATGCCTTGCATAATGGGTGTGCGTCCCATGCAGTCACGATCACACAAGGTTCTGTTCTTTGAAGGGCCCTGCACTTGATTTAATGCTCTACTGCCGCCATCTTGAAATTCTTAGTAATATTTGGACAAGGGGCCCTGCAATTTCACTTTGCACAGCGTTCTGCAAATTATATAGCCAGAGCTGCTTGCATCAAAAAGAAAAACATTAATATATGTTTTGACATACATAAAGCAACACTTTTACAATAGCAAAAGCCTCTTAAAACTTACTGCAAGCATCTCTTTTCTCCTCAAGTAAGTAAGCTGTCCTGAGTCCCCACTCTGTGTTATATGTCCCTCATTGTAACTTGTCATGTCTCTGTTTGTTGATGTTGGCTGAGTTGTGACCATTATTTGTCCTCCCTTTCCTGTTGACTCACTAAGTGTACTTCTGCTCTGTCTTTTTACCTGACTTCTGGGATACTGCTCCATCCCAATTTTCTTCTCTCCTCACTGGTAGCTCCTTCTCGGTTTCCTTTGTTAGTTCCTCCTTCTTTCCTCAGCCTCCTGAAATTGGGATGCCTCAGGGGTCAGGCCATGCCAAATTCTCTATATTGTACTTATTCCTTCCTGAACTCATCTGACCTCCTGATGAGTTTTACATGTCATCTAAATGTCAGTCACTCCCAAATTTATATGTTTACATACCATCTCCACCTGGGAATCTCCAGCTTAGTGTACGTCTGAACTAAATTCCTGAACCTGCCCCTCAAAACTTGTTCTCCCCAGTCTCTCTCATTTCAACTGATAGAATCCTATTTTGATTGCTGGGTAAAAGATAATCACCTTCACTCTTGTCTTTCTTGCGTGTTCAGTCTGTTAGGAAATCTTGTTGGTTCTGCATTCAGAACATAGAATTTGAATCTGTCTACCTCTTACCAGATGTTCAGAGCTACAATTACATCTCTGTTATTCTCGGCACAACAGCCAGAGTGTTCCTATTCAGACAAATCAGAAGCCTGTACTGACTTCCTGTGTAATTCAGAATAAAGGTTACAGTTCTCACAAGGGTCTGCAAAACCTACATCATCTGACCTACCTCCCACTGACACCTTGCTCATCTTATTCTTACTATTTTCTCTCTTATATGCTGGTTTCAGCCACACTGTGCCTTCAGTCACAATACCGTGCTGTCTTATATAAGAGCCTGGAATGCTCTTTCCCTGGTATCCACATGGGTAACTATCCATTGCTTTCAAATGTTTGCTCTGTGATACCTTCCTAGTGAAGCCTACCTAGACTTCTCTACTTGAATTGTAATTCCCATCCCAGTACTCCTAAGCTCTCTTATTTTCTTCTGCTGTTCTCTTTCTTCCATAGCATTTATCATCATCTAAGCTAATTGTTTTCTATCGTATCTTTGTCTACTTCTGGCATTCTAGATGCTTAGTTAATATTTGTTGAACATTGAGTGAATGAAATATACCCAGAGACAACAGGTCCTTTTGTATGAATGTTCCTTTTTCCTCTTTGTCTCTCTATAATCCTTTTTTATTTGTACGAAAACATATTACATTTTGAAAATATTTCTACTTTTAAATAGCTGAATCTTTAATAAAGATAATAGCTGGCAGAAATGTAAGCAACAGTCTTTCCCCAAGAGCTAGAAATAACGTACTTGAAGTTGTAAGAAAATTTATCAACACCATTATACTTTATGCCTTAATATTGTAGTCAGGTAAGAGGTTACCCAAGAGGTTACCTTTTTCCTGTCTTAATGCTGCCTAAATTATTCAAAACTAGAGTTGGAAGGATTTTTTTATGGGGGAAAAGAATTGGCATATTTTTTATTGTTGAGGTAGGTTTTAAAATATAGCTTATTATTTTACCCTCTTGTGCCGAGTATCACCAGATTCTCCCAGTGTTTGAGATTCCCTCTTGTGTCTAAATTTGACACCTTAAAAGCTAGATGAGTTAAGATCCCTAACAAACCTAGGGAGTGACTTAAACATATGGAGTCTCTCCTTTAGTAACTACGTTGTCATGTATTACATTTATAAATAAATCTAACTTCAGAGAGGTCATTGAAGTAAAACAGAATGCAAAAGTTTTATGATTGTTATAAAAAGTATGCTTCTAAAACACATTTGTAATTCTTAATAATGCTGTTCTTTAAAAGTAGTAATTGTTCAATTATAAATGAACTTGACTCCATTTGGCATTCTTTTCTTAAAAGCATAATTTTTAATTGTGAACATAATTTATTACAGATTTTATAAAATAAAGAGCAAAATATTAGCCATAATTTTACCACTCTAAAACATCCATTTTCATTTTGGGTTATTTTCTTTTTGCATATTCACCTTTCACACAGTTTTAATAGGGTACATAGTTTTTTTCCTGTCTTTTCCACTTAGGTACATGTCATATCTATTTCTTCATGTTGCTATGCAGTCATTTTCACAATAATTTTTCAAGGTTATTTAATGATCCCTAGTGTAACTGTATTGTAGTGAACCTAAATATTTTCCAGGTGTTAGATGTTTAAGTTGCTTTCCTTTTTTTAATCATAAGTAATGTTATAATGAAAACTTTTGTGTTTGTAGCTCTTTTTGGATCACTTTCTTAGGACATAATCCCAAAGGTAAAATTCTTGTTTCACACAATATGAACATAGTAATGATTCTTGGTATATTGCCAACTTACTTTCCCAAATGATTGAACCAGTTTTCTGCTTCCACCAACGCATGAAAGTAAAGTTTCACTGCAACCTTGTTTACGATTTCTCATTTTTGTCCCTTTTTCCTGTGGACCTTGTATTGTTAGCATTAAAATGCCAGTATTCCATGTCAGCATGGGAGTTTAGAAAACAGTTTTAGGATGCCCAGTTTAAGTTCTCTCCCAAAAAGAAGAAAGAGGGAAAATGGGTGGCTGTGTTTGATTTAGTTGTGCCTAGAAGGATTGGAAAAAAGTCCACTGTTTGTTGGACTGATCAGTTGAAGAAATTTGATATTTATACCAAATTACTGTGAGTGATGTAATCTGGCTAACCATTTTTGCCACCAGAGAGGTTTACATTGACGTTTTATTCTGGAACAAAGTGTTTCACGAAAAGACACTACATTTATTTGTTTGCCTTCTAAGAATCTGAAGTGACTTAATAGTCTTACAACACAGTTTTATGCTTACCAAACATTTTGACTTAATCTTGGAGGACCGCATAATTCTGCTTTGCTCATAATTAAATAATTTACCCCTTAGAAAAGTTAAATTCAATTGTTCCTGTTAATGGAGGTTTGGGTACTGGTTTTGTTCATCCAAAGCTGTAGATAAAACAGCTAGAACTTTCCCCCACAAATAACAGTGAATAAAGTCCGAGGAAAGAAACTCGGTCTCGGAGAAGAGCTGAGACTGATGGTAAGACTTTTGATTAGCATCATTTTTGTAGTAACTAGTTATTCTACAGCACTGAATAGTTTCAAGGTATGTTTGCTTCCAGTATCTCACCTGTGAAGTTAGTAGAATGATTTTGTTATTAACCTGCAGAGAAGTTACGGGACAAATTCAAGGGCTTGTGGTGGGTAAAGGTGTGCCTAGATGGTGTGCACTGGACTGTTGACACAAGGCTGTTGGCTGCAAATCTCTATCTGGTTTTACTACACCACAAAACACTTTTTTAAAATGCCTCCTGATTCTTTCATACACAAATTCATTGAGTTTCTACTCTGTCCTCTGGGACATAGATGTGAACCTTCAGAACATTCTGGTGTAGAAGTCAGGTCTGCAAAGAAGTCAGGACAGAAATGCATGGTGAACGCTCCAGCAAAGTGGATGCCAAGCACTGTAGTGGCAAAGAAGAAAGTGGGCTGGCTCTGCTGGGCAGGCGATGCTTATACTGATGGTGAGTTTGGTATTAGAGCTGGGTCCCTAAAGGGTCAGGAAGGGTGACCCTTGTGGATCTCTTTGACTTTGACCAGTGAGGATCAGTGAGATTGCTAAGAAAGCCCACAGATATTATGTCTTGAGAAATAACTTTTTCTGTGAAGAGCTCTAAGGAGATGACTGCTTTCCTCCCCCACTGCTCTGCTTTTTATTTCTGCAGACCAACTTTGTATGAGCTACTCCCATTTCCCAGGAGTTTCCCTTCCTTGAATCCCACATTTTCTTTCATGTCAGTTTACTCATTTCTTTATTCATTCACCCAACAGACATACCGAATGCAGAGACTAAATAATGAGAAGGAGCCAGTCTTTGGAGATGTGAAGCAAAAGCTTTCTGGATTGCAAAGGCCACAAGGCAGGAAAAGCTTGACATATTCTAGGAAAAGAAATAAAGACTTTGAGACTGGAAATTAGGGTGTATTAGTAGTTGAGGTTCAGAGAGTAGGGAAGCTCTGGATCTTGGTAGGAAGTTGAGAATTTTTTCTAAGTGCAGCAGGAAGCCATTGGAGGGTTTTTAGCAGAAGAGCAAAAAGATCTAATTTAACAAAAAGATCATATAATTTTAATATGATCTACAAAGTTTAAAGAAAAGTGCATCCCACTGACCTTTGCCACTTAATGTACAGACAATGCGGATAATGGCTTTGGATTAAAGAGAGGAGAGGGGACAGTTGTGATTTAAAGAAGAGGGGATGACACTGGGATTTAGTGCACACCCACGTGTTGGTCGTTCTTCTCCCCCTATCTCAGTCCAGTGTGACAGGTTGCCAGCTGAGGACAGAGGGGACGGCAGGGATTCCCCCGCTCCCTCCAGGTTCTCTCAGACCCTGTGTTCATGCTAAGGGGCTTGCAGGATCCTGTGCGTCTCCATGTCAGTGCTGCGAGGAGCAGCCAGTAGTCCTGCTGTCTCCTTGGCAGCAATTCAGCCGTCACAGTGAGCGACGTCACGTTCATGATGCAAATGAAGGGGAGCTGATTGACTTGTAAGACTTTCTTACTTAAGCCACGCCGGTCACTTCTTTATACCGCCTCATCCCTTAATCCCCTGCCTTCCCATGAACTAATCGCGGGTGGGGAGAAATGTTCCCCGACCGTTCAGGAGGATCACTGAGAATCTCCCTTTAGGCATTTGAAGTTGACTAAGAAGCAGTTTACTCTGCTGCCTGGCACTCATGGGAAATCAGGAGCCACTGAAGAGAAGTGGAGGGAAGGCGGGCTCTGCTGAAGGGCTTGTTGGGTTCCTAGAAACGATTGAGAATGAGAACTCTGTGATTTTACTAGTTAAATTCTGATATGCACATCAGGTCTTCATCAGTCTGACATTCCGGGGCTTCATTTCATTTAAATGAGCATGCAGGGCTTCCCTGGTGGCACAGTGGTTCAGAGTCCACCTGCCGATGCGGGGGACATGGGTTCGTGCCCCGGTCCGGGAGGATCCCACATGCCGCAGAGCGGCTGGGCCCGTGAGCCATGGCCGCTGAGCCTGTGCGTCCGGAGCCTGTGCGTCCGGAGCCTGTGCTCCGCAACGGGAGAGACCACAACAGTGAGAGGCCCGCGTACCGCCAAAAAAAAAAAGAGCATGCAGAAGCTACCCAATAGGGAAAACAATGAGGGACTAAATTACCTTACCTGTTATTCTGTTTTCTTGAATTGCTCTTCCCCTAATTACCTTTAATCTGATTCCAAGTTCTTTTTCAAAACACACTTTACACATTTTTGAGAGGGTTGCTTGCTGTCCCCTCCACCTCCGTCCCTCCTCTGTGTCTTTCCTCAGTGCCCTATTTATACGGCTCTCAAAGACGGGTGGCATTACCACGTTCTCACTAGCACTATTCTCTCTCTTTATAAGTTCCTTAAGAGTTCGAATCATAGGCTTATTAATTGCTGTCTTCTCTTGTGCCTGGCGTATTTCTTTATAGACTGTATGGATTTAATATGAGTTTTGAAATTCTCATTTTGGTGGAAACGTTTGTTGGAAAATTCTATTATACACTCTCATGCCACCTTGGGATGGCAGGGAAGTCGAATATTATGGCCATGGGACAGTCATTGTTCCCTCCATTTATTATTCTTGACTCTAGAGGTAGCTGAGTCTCTGTCCCTTTATATTAAACACCTTAGAGCACGCAACTTTTAAAATACAATTTTCAATTTTATTTTTTGAAATTATTCTGTATCTGTTTCTTGTTACAGCTGATCGTGGGTCTTTTAGGCCCAAGCTTCATTTATGTGTGTTTGTCTGGGAGGGGCATTAGGATCTTTCCACCTATGTAGTAGAATAGAAAGTGCATAAGCTTTGTGACAGGTTGCCACACGGAGAACTTTTAGGTTGATGGCCAAGCTTGAGTCAGCAAGATAGCCAGATATCTGCTGTATGAAGAAGTATGTGGTTACCAGATACCTCTCCTAACAACCATAAAGCGTTTTTTCCCCTCTGACTTTCATGATATAAAATATTTTTACAGAAGTGGTTACCCTTATCATCCACTCATTCAGCTCTGACAGTGCCAGCCTGCTAAGCCTGGCAAACACTTCCGTCAGGACCTTTGCAATTATAGCTCCCTTTGCCTGGATTGCTCTTTTGCCAACCTCCCTCTTATGGCTGGCTCCCTCACTTCCTTCAGATCTTTCTTCAAAGATCACTGTTTTGAGATGTCTTCATGAGAACTTATCTAAAATATTACTAAGTCCATGGGGCAATATTACCCACCCAACCCTCCCTTTCCCACGTATCCTGTGTGGCCGATTGCTAAAATAATGAAACTTGCTCTCTGTGTCCAAAACTCAATGCAAAGGGACATTGTGGTTCCCTTCATCAAGAGATGAACTATATTTTTCCATTCTCTTGAATCTGTGCTGGCCTTACGACTTGCTTCAAATGATGGAATGTGATGGAAGTGATGTGCAGATTCTAGAGCTGTGCTGTCTAATACGGGAACCCTTGCCACATGTGACCATTTCTACTTAATCAGTTACAATTAGATAAAATTTAAAATTCAGTTCCTTAGTTGTACCAGTCATATTTCAGGTACATACCAAACAGCCACACACAACTAGTGTTGCCATATTGACCTGCATAGTTGTAGAACATTTCCATCGTTAGAAAGTTTTTTTTGGACAGAGCTGTTGTAGAGCTAATGCCTTAAAAGATCTTGCAGTTTTCACTGTGCCCTCTGAGAACACCAATCATCATGTTGAAGAAGCCCAGTCCAGCCTATTGGACAATTTGAGACCATATAGAGGGAAACCGAGGTGCTCTAGCTAATAGCCAGCAGTAATTTCCAGACATGTGAGTGAGACCATCTTGGACTTCTATTCCCATTCAAGTCACAGATGATTACAGCCTTAGGAGTAATCCCCCATGGCAGTGGCAGAAGAGCTGGTCAAATTGCCAGGCCACAGAATCATGGAAAATAAATTGCCATTGTTTTAAGCCAATATGTTTTAGATGGATTTGACACAATAGTAATAACAGTTACCACCTTCAGTCTAATGACTGCATTCATTTTGAAACTATGCCCTATGCAGTTACCTCATGAATTAGGATATGGAAAAATGAGGGAAGATGAAGTATCACCCCTTTCAGTGAGATCAGTTCCTTGTTTAGGGAGAGAAAAGGATATTTGCTATTAATAAAATAATGACCCACAGCAAACTGAAATACTTAGTACTTACTAGCTGAATTAGATGATAGGAGAAAATTAACTTTGCATCAAAAATTATTTACCAATAATTTTCAAACTAGTTCAAATAATCCAGAGCTAACTGGAATCCAATAATTATTCCATTTTAGGATAATCAGATTTGGGGGACTTTGGTATATTTTGCTTGGTTATAATTTAAAATCATAAATAGTATTTAATTCTGAAAGCATGTCTGCTTTTATTCACTGTTCCTCAAGCGTTTATTGAGTACTTTCTGTATATGTCTACACAGGCACTGAGAATTTTGAATGATTAAGAGGTGAGCCTCCCCTGGAAGAACTGACAGTATAATGGAGGGGACAGAGACATGGTCTCAAAATATATTAGGATGAGCTGTGTTAAAGAAATAGGATGTGCTCTGGGAACACTGAGGTGGGAACATACTAAATATACAAGATGAGCTTTTACCTTGCAGGTGAGGGGGGATAGAGGTTAGTAAATAAACAGAGTGCCTAGAGGACATTTTTGGGAAAAAGAGCAGAATTATTTTATTTTAATAACTTTATTGAGATATTATTCACATAACATGAAATTCACCCTATTAAAATGATCAGTCCAGTGGCTTTTAGTATATTCAGAGTTGTACCACCATCATCACTATCTATGATAGTTTTGGAACATTTTCATTACCCCCCAGAGAAGCCTGACCCATGAGCATGTACCCATTCTTCCCTCAACCTCCCATCCCTGAGCAGTCACCAATCTACTTTCTGTCTCTAGACACTCACCTATTTGGACATTTCATAGTAGTGGGTTTTTGTGTGTGGCTTCTTTCACTTAGCATAATGTTTTCAAGATTCAACCATGTTGTAACATGTATCACTATTTCATTCATTTTTGTTGCTGAGTAAGATCCCATTGTGTGGATATACAACATTTTGTTTATCCATTCACCAGTTGATGGTGACTTTTTTTTTTTTTGGCCGCACCGTGTGGCATGCGGGATCTTAGTTCCCTGATCAGGGATGGAACCCATGCCCCCAGCAACGGAAGTGTGGAGTCTTAACCACTGGACCACCCGGGAAGTCCCCATTGACCAGCTGATGGATGTGTTTGGGTTGTGTCCACATTTTGGCTGTTATGAATAATATTGCTATGAACATTCATGTACAAGTTTTTATGTGAACATATGCTTTTAGTTCTCTTAGGTATATACCTAAGAGTGGTATTGCTGGGTAATACGATAACTATGTTTAACATTTTTAGGCATTTCCAAATTGTTTTTCAAAGTGGATGCACCATTTTAAGCATTCCAACAACGGTGTATGAAGGTTCCAACTTCTTCACATCCTTGCCAATACTTGTTATTGCCTGAGAACAGAATTGTCTTGAATGAAAATATAAAGTCACTAAAATAGAAAAAATTCCAATTAGATCATGTTATACTCATTTAAGACCACCCAGATATAAGTCATGTGATATTAGAACCTAAATCTGAATGACACTTTGTAGCTCTGTGTACAAAACAACTCTGTTGGAGTCTAATTATCTTATCATTAATGTTCACCAGGTGGTTAGGAAATGCTGATTTTCTTTTATATCTAATTGAGAGGTAAAGGACAGTGAAATGATTATATGTGTAGTGCTGTTGAAAGTTAAACCCATTTCTGACATGCAATTAAATATAATTTAAATAGAACAAATTGAATAACAAAATTAAATTTGCAAAGTAGAGTATGAACAGATATTAAATGCATGCTGTCCTCTGGGATATTTGGGTGGTGAGTTGGCATTAGAGCTCGAGCCCCATATTTTTACTTCCTCTGCGTAGTTCCCACCTGCCCACACTTGCCTCCTCTACTTCCCTACCTCAGCGTCTCCAAGGAGTTTAGGAGACATTCCCCCGCCAACACGCTGTGCAGAGAGGATTGTTTTATGAAGCGCTGGGGTTCAGTGTGGTCAGGAAGGAAAATAGGTTCTCCAGACCTGTGGGGCTTTCTCTCAGACTCAGACTTTTTTTGTGGCCATGCCACGTGGCATGCAGGATCTTAGTTCCCTGACCAGGGTTCGAACCCGTGACCCCTGCAGTGGACACTCTGAGTTCCAATCAGTGGACCGCTGGGGAAGTCCCCAGACTTGTTTTTTAATGACTATCAGAGACCTGCCAATGATACTATAAACAAACAAAAATATATGTCTGACAGCCCCCATCACCACCGTCTTGTCGAGCTCTTCAGTGACTTTCCAGCACCCAGTATTTGTTAAGTCTCAGGTGCGCAGGACACAGTCACTGTCATGCCATTTCTCTCTACTCCTTGCCTGCTCTTCTCATCCCTCCCCACCTGTGATGGTCTCTTTCAACTTCATTACCAGTGTTTTTCTGTTGTTCAGTTTCAGTTTTTTTATGTAAGATTATTCTGATATTTCTAGAAATTAAAAATTTTTGCTTTTTATTTACTGTGAAAGATGAGATATAACCTCCAAATACCCCGTCATCCCAACATATATCAAATGCTGTTAAAAAAGTACTTACGTTCAGAAGGACTTTGTTGATTCTAAAATACTATCAGAGTGTAATATTTTAGAAAATGAAAAGTTGAGTTTTCATAATGCATTGCCGAGGAACTGTATTAAAAGCAAAATATTAGAGCCAGTAGGTGTTTATGTACATAATTTAAGAGGTAACAATATTAAGAGCAATTCTGATTTAGCTACAGTATTAAAATAGCACATGAGAAAGTCTTCATTTACTCTTACCTTGCAGTAGTCACTAGACGAGTTTTGTTGTTTTTAAACCCTAGTCAATTAGGTCTTAATCACCAAACATTTTATAGGAGCAGAGGTGAAAGTTTGACCCTACTTAAAACCACAGAAGTACTAAAGACAAACTATTCTGAGACTTATAGATTTGCATGAAAAAGTCACAAGGGGAAAACTGTAATTGCCTCAGCATGAGAGATGGAATATATTTTAAGATAATTGGAGACTGTCTTTTAAGTGTTCTCTTTGGTTTAGTTTTGATTTCATGTACTTTAATTTGTTTCTATCTCTTAATTTTTTTCTTAATATATTCCAAAGAATGTAAAACACTTCTGAGGATCTCATTACTACTTGTGAAATCGCCTCTAGCTCTACCACTGGATGTAATTTTTTTGGTCAGTCTTATAAGAAAAAAGTATCTTAGATTTAGCAGTCTGACGGTAGTGATAACCCTAAAAGTACATTTTGTGTAAGATCAAATATACTGTAGCAATTTCCCTTAGGTGAATATTGTAAATTTTGGAGGTTCTGATGGTTTTTTTCCATATAAGTTCTACAGGAATCGTCTTTTTGCTTTTATTCATGTTTCATCATTCATATGTGTAAAATTTACATTTTTACTGCTCACCTCGCTAACATGCTGGTGATGAGACATTCCCTTGACAAATGTGATCAGAAGTGGTCTAACTGAAGATGTTCCATGACTTGAACACATTAGGTTACAAATTGAACTTTTGCTTCTCTTTGCAAAGGCACTGAGACGTGAGTTAAAGGAGAAAGAGTATTCTGTCCTGAATGCTATAGACCAAGCTCGAGTTTTCCTGGCTGATCAACCAATTGAGGCCCCTGAAGAACCAAGAAGGAACCTACAATCAAAAACAGGTGAGACTGATTTCTTTCTACATCATAAAAACACATGTGAGGAGAACAAAACACCAGAATCAACAAGAGAATTTTCTTACAGCATATCAGGACCGGATATTTTAAAATGTCTTACAGAATTTCAGGATCTAGTATTAAAATTTTTCTTCTAAGTATTACTTTAGTCAAATATGTCATTTTGAACAAATATTTAGATTCTTAAATTAAAAAATAAAATGGCTGTATATTTCAGTATCATTATTTTAAAGGGGAATTAACTGCAGAAAAATACTTTGTTAAAAAGCATAGTGTAACTAAAAATTTCTTTAAGAAATAAAAATTTATATTTCTTATATTTAAACTACATGATAAATAATTGTAAGTAGAAGAATGATATTTAAAATACAAGAGTAAACATAAATTATTTAAATATCTAGAAGCTAAGATTATTTAACTTCTCTTTTTCAAGATTACTTTTTTAAATAAGACACCAAAGCCCCTTTCTTTTACAAGCAGACAACAGAATTTCTTTAATTTAAACATAACAACCTATAATATTTATGTACTTTGGCTTAAAGCTGAAACAGTATCTACCTTACTAGCAGATAGCAATAAATCACATGGTAGATTTAAGAGATGAATTTGGGGGCCAACATATACCTTTATTTTGATTTTTCACTTATGGCATAAAAGCATTCTGATGCATTTTAAAAAATAAACATGCCATTCAAAATATTTTCTCATCATTCACTTTCCATAGTAAAACCAGACCTGAAAGACTGCCTCATGCTATGTCCAGCAGTGTAATTCATGAGCATTTATTACTTGTAAGGGAAGTACGGTTGGAAAATGCTTTGACTGTAGCTGGAACTGGATCAGACATTTGGAAAGTAGCCATTTTCCTCCTCAACCTTTCTCAGGGAAGCTCTACTTCAATTGCAGTAAATTTCCCATCAGGATCATGATTTTCTTGACCCTTTGTGTGTGTGTGTGTGTGTGTGTGTGTGTGTGTGTGTGTGTGTGTGTGTGTGTGTGTGTGTGTGTGTGTGTGTGTGTGTGTGTGTGTGTACAGAGACACAGCATACTTACCATCTCTTCCAGCGTTGGTTTTTATTTGCTGCTGGCAGTATCACTGTTTTTCTAGTCAGCCTTCCGGGGACCTAAGTCATTGTTGAGTCTCCACCCCTCTCAGTCTGCAAATCACTCATGATTGTTACTTCTATCTTTGGAGACTTATGCCTCCTGAATTATACATGTATTATATACACACACGGATATACGTATGCACACAACATGCACACAGCTACATAGTAGGTTGTTGAATGACTTGTATGCTGAGCACACTCGGGTGTGGGTAGGAGGTCATTAGCTGGGACAGGATCACTGGAAGCAGCAGCCCAGAGAGAGGGGCAGAACGGCTGTGTGTCAGGGGAAGTCAGCAGAGCTGGGGGCAGGGGAGGTGGGGGCAGGGGCTGTGCCTGCACAGGGGGTAGGAGTGAGGGGCTTGTACGCGCTGTCTGGTGCAGATTACAAGGCCCTGGAAAGTTGGACAGAGCATTTCGACTTAAATACAGCAAGAAAAAGGCGCTATTTCACTGGGTTTTTTTTCTTTTAAGCTTGGAAGAAAAATAAGAAGTTCACTTGTCTCGCCTTATCCAATTTAAAGTCTACTTTAAATCTGCTTGTCTTATGTCCTTGCTTTTCAGAGAATAGAGGAAACGTAAGCTATTTCATAGCAGTAAAAAAGTGTTATATCACTAGAGTTTCACTTTGCTATAAATTTTCTTCCTTAGTGGTTAGTCAGTTTAAGGGGTAAAAACATATGGCTTTTGAGTCCTTATTTTGCTGTTACATCAGGACATTTTTAAGACCTATTTTCACATACTATATTTGTGAGGCAAGAAAAAAAGTCACGTCAGTTTAACTTTATGATTTTTTTTGTTTTGGAGTGTTTTTTGTTTGTTTGTTTTTTTACAATTAGCCATTTTCACGCTTTCTCCTTTCCTGATATTATTTTGTGTAATGTTGGCTGACTTTAGCTGTTGTTAAAAGTAAATAAAAGAAAATTATCCGTAATAGCTTTTATACTTTGTTGTTTACCACGACTTATGAACAACTGCTATCAGTAATAGTGTTTGAACATTAGTTATCTTGTGTGATGCTACTCAAAGTACTCAATGTTGGAGGGACTAGAGCAGGGAGAAATTGTATAATGATTTTTGGGTTCTATTTAATAAGCATTTATTGAGTATGCTACGTGTAATGTGCCAAAGGACACACCAAGGTGAATCCATCTTTGTTTTTAAGTAACTGTTCCAGAAAATACTTCTTGCCATGATTTTTCTCTCCCAAAGCCTTTTCTCCTGGCTCCTTTTTTTTTCTGTTATCAATTATCTTATAGTGTCATATGTGTATATATGCATTTTATGATAGCTTATGGAGTTTTATTTTATTACTGCATAGCACAGGATGAGTTGCTCTCAGGCATCTTTTAATTGATAAATGCTGTTGAAAACAAGCAAACTAATTATTTCAACCAAGTGATCAGTTGCTGACAAAGAATTTTATCAGGTATGCTCTGCTAGATATTTTCTTTTGTCCCCCCAGTTTTATTGAGATATGATTGACATAACATTGTACAAGTTTAAGGTGTACAACATAATAATTTGATATTTGTATATATTGTGAAATGATCACCACAGTAAGTCTAGTTAACATCTATCACCTCACATAATTACAATTTTTTTCCCTTGTGATGAGAACTTTTAAGATCTACTCTCCTAGCAACTTTCAAGTATGTATATTTTAAACATTTAAAAATCATTACTAATATTAACTGCCCTATTTCAGCCCCTTACCATCTTTTGCTAGGACTTTTCAGTACTTTTTTTTTTTGGCCACTCCGTGTGACTTGTGGGGTCTTAGTTCCCTGACTAATGATTGAACTCACGCCCTTGGCAGTGAAAGCGTGGAGTCCTAACCACTGGACCGTCAGGGAATTCCCTCAGTACTTTTGTGGTGTGTGTGTGTGTGTGTACATCTTTTTAAATTTAATTTAATTTTATTTTTTTATACAGCAGGTTATTAGTTATCCATTTTATACATAGTAATGTATACATGTCAATCCCAATCTCCCAATTCATCCCCCCGACTTTCCCCCCTTGGTGTCCATATGTTTGTTCTCTACATCTGTGTCTCTATTTCTGCCCTGCAAACCGGTTCATCTGTACCATCTTTTTAGGTTCCACATATATGCGTTAATATACGATATTTGTTTTTCTCTTTCTGACTTACTTCACTCTGTATGACAGTCTCTAGATCCATCCACGTCTCTACAAATGACCCAATTTCATTCCTTGTTATGGCTGAGTAATATTCCACTGCATATATGTGCCACATCTTCTTTATCCATTCATCTGTCGATGGGTATTTAGGTTGCTTCGCAGTACTTTCTTAATTGGTGTCCCTGCATCAACATAAATAGATGCTACAGTGATACATCTAAAACACAAAACTGGCATCTGAAAACCACTGGTAGTCACTGAAATGGGATCCGAGCTCCTTTACCTGTCATACGAGGCTGCACAGTGCTTTGGCCTCAGTTTTCCAGTGCGGCAGCATCTCATGCTTCTCTCTGCTCCAAACTAATGTCCGTTTGACACCCACCAGCTTCTCGTGATGTTCTGCAGGTAATGGTCTTCTTAACTTAATTCTGTTGTCTTTTCTGGTTTTTTTCTGCCCATAGGTCCCTCCTACCTGATCTCCAACTCCTTCCTCCTTTGCCTGCCCAGCCCCTGCTCATTCTGTCCCACTCACTGCAGGCTTTGTTTCTTCCTGGACCGATTCCTCTCCCAGCTCTCCTTGCCTCCCTGGTACCCTGTCATCTCTCTGACTATATTATTAATATCTGTATCTGAAGCTCAGCCCTGCCCTTGCTTACTGACCTTTCTCAGTTACTGAGAATCTGAAAGAATGTGAACAATTATCTGAGCAGCCAAGATAGATATTATGTAGAAAATATAGTGAAGATCTTATTAGCTCTTAGAAAAACCACCCTCTCCGGGGTATTAACTCTTACTTTAGATACTGTTGTAAGTAGTTTAACTTGTTTTCCAGTGAATTATGGGTATGTAGCAAGATGGAAATGACAGGACAGGGGAAAAGGATGACAGTGAGAAATGACTTCAAGAAGTCTGACAGCAATGAGGAGAAAGAAAATTATAAAAAGGATACTTGGAGATTCTAAAATAAAACAGAATAGTCTTTGGGGCCTTTTACAATAAAAGAAAAGCTGAAGCTATGAATTGTAGTTTGTTTATTTTTGAAGACAGAATATAATTCAGTTAAGAGAAGGCGTAGGAGTTTATACTATATTTTAGTGAATTCCCTTCCAAAATGGCAACCATAAAAAAAAAAATCAGGTTAAATGAATAAATGTAGCTGTCTGGACCACTCAGCTACCCAGAATTACTCACTCAGCTTATAAATGGTTATTAAGTCAGTATAATTTTTAATTGGACTAAAATTACCTGAATCATTACAGAAATTTTTCAAAGTTCACAACTTTGTCAGTAGTTCCCTTATCTTGAGTGATATGGAACTACTTAATTGGATTTCAGTTGTGTCATGTCAGTGTATAATATTTCCTCTTGGGCTTCCCTGGTGGCACAGTTGTTGAGAGTCTGCCTGCCGATGCAGGGGACACGGGTTCATGCCCCGGTCCGGGAAGATCCCACATGCCGCGGAGCGGCTGGGCCCGTGAGCCATGGCCGCTGAGCCTGCGCGTCCGGAGCCTGTGCTCCGCAACGGGAGAGGCCGCGACAGTGAGAGGCCCGCGTACCGCAAAAAAAAAAAATTTTCCTCTTAGTGAAGTTGAATTGTTTCTCATTTGATTTTAACCACGTGGTTTATATCTGTTAAGAAGTAGAATAGTGGAACAACAAACGTCTCATCATTATTCACGTTGTTCTTTGTATTTGTACTTCTCAAACCACTTTGTATTCTCCTATCTCAATGAGTTGAGCAGATCATACAGTGTGCCTTTTTTAAAAAAATTTAAATAAAAATACAAAGGCTAAGAAAATATTGTGGTGCCGACCAAGGTTATCAGCTAATGTAGGGTAGATCAAGGGACAGAGCACTAAGCTTCTATGGTGGTGACTCTCCTTAACCCCTGGTTTTTTGGCTGGCTTTCAACTCATCCCTTCATTTTTATCTCCTCTCTCTTTCTCTCTGCTCACTGGCCACTGACCTCCTAGCTCCTTCTTGACTTTCAGTGTCTAGAGCCTCTCAACCCTGCATAAATGTTTCTTGGCTTCTTCCTTGTTCACCCAACCTCCCTGCTGTTCTCAGTCCCAGATTTGAATTCCTTTGAAAACCACACAGCTGCATAGTGAAAGTAGATGTGCAAGACAGCCCGAACACGTCTTGAGGTAGTCAGGGAATACATGTGCCTTCTCACATGTTCGTTACCTGCAGCTTAGGTTACAAGTCAAAATTGCACGGGGGAGTTAGAGCCTTATGTCTACGTCCCCCTCTCTACTACACACACAGATGCAGGCAGGTGTGTATGCAGATGTGCATGCACACACACATTTTATGAGTTGAGGCTATGGTATCGATTACTAAATTAACACTTTAATAAGACATTTCACCTCTAACAGTGTTTAGAAAATTATACAAATGATTGTATATGTGGGTATAGAAAAGCTATTTTCCTTTGCTCAGGTTTTAATTTTAAGACAAAAAAAGATTGCATTTTTTTTGTTCATAAATTTCCTCTTGAATCTTCTTTAAAATTTATTCCAGTCAAGGCATTACTATTACTACAACTATTAGTTTACTGCAGGCTGTCTGAACATTATTTCTTTTTCAGCCTGGTGAAGTTACTTAATTTATTTTGTTTCATTTAAATGACAGAGGAAAAATAAAGCAGCTATTGCTTTAGTGTGTTCATAGTTGTGTGTAGTGTCTATAGTTGTGTATGTGTATTGTTTATTCATACACAGCTTTTTATGGTTGTATACGATTGTACCTGTGATTAATGGCTAATAATAAACATTTCAGATAAAAAAGTATGTATGGATTAGTGTTCTTCCTCTTTGGTCTTTGACAGCTGTGTGTGTATTTAGTAGTAGTTAATATTTTAACTCAGAATATACTGTTTTCTTTTAATTATTAAATGCTTCATAATATTTTAGAAAGCCAGGTAGTATTTTTCATCTATGTGAAATCTCATATATTTTATGATACAACAAAGAAGTAATAAATGACATTTTTCAGTCTACTATGTCAGTGCATTTTGTGCCAGTATTAGCAAACTTGTGCAAATAAAATTTCATGATCATTAAATGAGTGAAAAGGTGAAATTATCATAGACTTTAGAAATTACTTTTATATTGATTCTCAGTATAACGTAAGGTTACATAAAAAAGATGGCAATAATTATTTCTTTGCATCTCATAAAATGAGGCCAAATTACACATAACCTAACCTAAGTAATTAGGTAGTAAAACTCATAGGTGTTTTTCCCCAGGGCATTTTTTGTTTTCCTAATAACTGCTTTATTAATTAGAACCCCATTCATTGTAAATGACAGACAGCCAGCTTCCGTAAGTGTAGGCACATGGGCGAATGTATTGGCGCCCATAACCAAATTACAGTGAGGGCAAGGACACAGCTGGCCACAGGAATCTAAATGGCAGTCAGAGACTTTCTCCATGTCTTCCTTTCTGCCTCTCTCCACAAGTTTTCATTTTCTTTGCTTTCCTATGACCTTATACCTCACAACCACATACCAGGGAGGGAAAACCCTTCTTTAGATCCAGCACATTCCAAAAGAGAGCAACAACTCACTCAGCTTGAGTAACATGGAGCTCAGGGTCTTCTGGGATTGGCAGACCCCTTTATAAGCATCATGTTAGATGGAGGAGGAATCAATGCCCAAAAAGGAAGGGAAAAGAGAGAAATGTTAGTCAACATAGATGTTCACAACAAATCAACATTTATCAGGGTCCTACAGTGTTCCAGGCACCGTTTCCTTTAATTCTCATAACAACTCTTTGAGGTATGAGTACTGTTACCACCCATTTGACAGATGAAGAAACTGAGACCTTGAGATGTTTGGATGCCTACTGTCACCCATGTGACAGAGCTGAAACACCAACTCAGGCTTGTCACAACCCTTGATGCCCTGAACCATCATAGCATACTATCTTAACTACCCCAATAATCAAAGCACTTCTAGATAATCAGTAAAAATAAGATTTTGCTTTCTATATTCTTCTACTTATAAAAATTGCATGCAATAATTAATATGCTTTTCCCTTCATTCTTACTTTTCCTCTTCTGAAATATTAGGCTGCTTAATAGAATGACATACCAGTTCACTGATTTCCTAGCACCAAGGGAGAAGGTGTTTAGGCAATATTAGACTTTGTCTTTTTAATTTTCATAAAAATACTTGAAGGAATAATAATTGCTTTCAGGCCTATAGACCAAGGCAATAATTTAATTAGCTTCGTAAGTCCAAATTAGATTAGTAAAGTTATAATGCATGAAAAGACACAGAAAAATATGTTACTTTCATTTCCAGTGTTAACTACAGAGATCCAGTGTGATCCTTCCCATTTTAAGGTTCCATAATGTATGAATGGATGTAATGAATCCAGTCTTCAACTTTCCTAAAATATAATGAGCCGGCTGACTAAGCGTATTGATTGGATAAAAATTTCAAAAACTTGTTTGCCTGCTAATGAATACCATCATAGTGAAATTCAATTTAAATAAATCAACATTCTTGATGAAGAATTATATGATAATAAAAGTTAGTTTGATGGACACAGCATTTTAAATTAATTGTTTACCATCTGTTATGGTCTCTAATCACCATTACAGCCATCCATAAATCACATGTGCCTCGTAAGAAAAGATGACAATAATTTACATGTATGTATTTTATTGAAATCAACATCTGGAGTGTCACTCTGATTTAAACATAAAGCACAGGAGGAGACTAAACGCTTTCAGTGTGATGTGTTCCTCTTTTCCTGTTGTTGCTTTTCCTCTTGAGAGCTGGAGTCTTCACGAGTGAATTGGAGGGTTTGCTATCTTTTAAAAAGTATAATCCTAGCCAAGGCATAAATTCTCCACTTTAAACTTCTCACTTATTTTGGCAGTACATAAACCTAAGACATGCCTAACTTCTTTTGTAAGAATGGCTAAGCTTGAATAGAAAGCCCAGGACTTCTTTTTTTTTTTTTTTTTTTGAGGTATGCGGGCCTCTCACTGCTGTGGCTTCTCCCGTTGCGGAGCACAGGCTCCGGGCACGCAGGCTCAGCGGCCATGGCTCACAGGCCCAGCCGCTCCGCGGCATGTGGGATCTTCCCAGACCGGGGCACGAACCCGCGTCCCCTGCATCGGCAGGCGGACTCTCAACCACTGCGCCACCAGGGAAGCCCTCAGGACTTCTTTTGTACGTTGATTGATGGATCATTAGCGGCTATGTTCCTCAGGGAAGCAGCCTGGGGAGGGATGGGCAGTGGTGTGGCCAGAAATGTGAGACTTTTAATTGAAGAGCCCTGTCCTTTGATCTTAAAGGTGAATTTTGTTTAATCAAAACAAAGATATTGAACATAGATCTATTTATGCATTTGACCAGTACTTATTGAATGCCTACCATGTGCCAGGTAGTATTCTAGATATGGGGAGACAGCAGTGAACAAAACATATCCTTGCCCACCTGGCACTTACATTCCCAACTTCTATTCTCCCCTCTCAGAACCACCAGTGACCTGTCTGCTGCTGTCCAGCACTCAAAACTGACTTGAATAAATTATAAAACTGCCATTAGTGTGAGGAAATTCAGGGAATATTCCATTACAGAAAATGGATCTCATGTGGCTTAGCTAGTTCTGTTCCATGGCCTTTCTGCTGTTCCCTTTTTCCTTGGAGGTTGACCTTCTTAATGGTCTCTTCATGCTTCATCCTTAGCTCAATGCTGGGTTTTTTTACTTTGGCCCACTTTATAGGAAGAGTAAAACATTAAAGGATTCACTCTAGCTCAACCTTGATTGACTTCTGGTCAGAAGTGCTGGTTATCTCTCTCCATGGTGTGGTGTATATTCCTGTTCTCTCCATCCGTCCCACCTCCACCCATAACCCCCATTAATACCGTATATTTTGGTATTTGTGGAAGACGGTCCCTAAATCTCTTTACTTTGGAGTTCTTGCTTTTCCCTAAATGTATCCGTCCACGATCTTTTTTTTTCCCTTAAGGGTTTGACAAGTTCGTTGGCAGCATGGCTGGATCCTTACCGTCTTTATCATATTCCTACTGAAAGATTTAGGCTACACATTATCAGGTTAATCTGCTTTGGGTAGCCTGTTACTGTTGTCATCTTTATAATTTATTAGATGAAAATAATTAGAAATCTTGTAGTAATCAGCTGATGGCACTTGATGGTGTACTTTTTTTTTTTTTTTTTTTTTGCGGTACGCAGGCCTCTCACTGCTGTGGCCTCTCCCATTGCGGACACAGGCTCCGGACACGCAGGCTCAGCGGCCATGGCTCACGGGCCCAGCCGCTCTGCGGCATGTGGGATCTTCCCGGACCGGGGCACGAACCTGTGTCCCCTGCCTCGGCAGGCAGACTCTCAACCGCTGCGCCACCAGGGAAGCCCTGATGGTGTACTTTTAATCTGGTTCCTGATGAATTGTCACCAGTTATCATACAGTATAGGAAGTGGGCAGGGTCCTCTGCAACACTGATCATTTCAGACAGATTAAGTTGATCTTAACCATGTAATCAGAAAATTTGAGGAGAATATGTTTTGCATTGTCTGAATCAGGAGCATCTTTTGGTCATGAAGAAGAGAGAAAAATGGAGTGGGGATGAAGACGAAGAGTGAGAGTAAGTCAGGTCTAGTCTCTAGATCTACAGGAATGCTGTGTTTTTTTCTGTGAATTCTTGTTGGCTAATCAACTTGGTTTGCTTATGTGAAAATCTCTAGAGATATCTAAACCTCCCAGACTTAGTAACAAAATCATTTTAAAAATGAAAGAACTTAACCTCTGTTGAAGCTTTTCTGTGTGCCAGGCAGGTATCGGTAGCTTTATAGGTATTAACTGAAGTTCAAGGAGATAAGCAATATATCTATGATTATATAATTAGTTAGTATTGAAATTGGCCTATGAACAAACCTTTCCTTGCACCAAATTGTCCATGGGGTGAAAATGCTACTCTGGAGAATTTTTTCCTATACTTGTTTGTCTTAATATCTCCTCTTCCTCTCTTGGTGAAATACAATAAGATTATAGATACATGTAAAAAATAAGCAAACAGTACAAATAAGATGGAATTACAATACTTGAAATGACTTTGTAAGGTTTATCCTTTTCTTTCACAGTAAAAAAAAAAATGGTTGTTTTTTTTTCTTTTTTTTAAATATAAATGCTGTCATGGGTTTGGGAAGGAGGAAGAAGATATAAGTGGGAAGATTTCCACTTAAAATTATGAAGTTGAATATTCTCAATAAAGATTAAAGCTGGAAATTCCATTCAGAAAATTGAAAATTTCAATTCAGTAATTATATATATTGAGGACATACTAGTCTCTAGACTGAGTACTGCAAAACCAAGATGAAAAGAACAAACATGCATGACGTAAGGCTTTAGACTCTAAGAAGTCAGTATAGAGATTATGTGTCTATTCTGTAATTGATAAAGGAAATACGATAAATATGGAAAATCTTTATTTAAAATAACTGTGCTGATTCAAAATCGATTTGTACATTATTTCATAGGAGGAACATATACTTTAACGTTTTTAAATGTAAAAAAAAATTATAGGCACACAAAAGGAGGGTTTTTTTTTTTCCTCTACTGTAAGATTTCTTGGAGACATACAGCGGCTTTGCCTTTCTTATATAATTGAATTTCAGAGGTAAAAGAGGCCCTTAGTGTAAAATGTTTCCCCAGATGAGAAAATAGGATTCCCACTTGATAAAGCTGGGATGAGCAGGTCATCTAGCTCACCTAGGAGCCAAGGGCAGGATGGGAGCAGGGCTGATTGCAAGTCTTAGTCTCTGCTTCTGGTCCAGGTTCGTGCTCCACCTGTATTCCAGTGAAGCATGTGAGTCTTTCTCCCCAGGGTAGAAAGGAGAGAGTGGTGTAAATGCCATGCAGTTAATTTGCATATTTGAAGAATAAAAACCACTGGACAAGAAAGAAAACTTCAGGATTGGTCATTCCTTTTTCGTCTCTCTTCTTCCTTCTTCCTAAAGATAATTATCTACTCTTCCTTAAATGTTTTGTAACACAATAAAACAATAGCTATTTTAATTATATAAATATAAAGTAAATATTTTAATATTTATAATACATCATATCACATTATACTATATATACTATGTAATATAAATATAAAAATTAAATACAATTCCATCCTCAGATTTTGTCCAGATAAATGAGAAGGTGTGAAGGGAGAAGAATGGGAGAATGAAGAGTGAAACAAAGTACTCTCTCTCAAAAACATCCCCAGACACACACACACACACACACACACACACACACACACCAGGGAGTAGGAAAGTGACCTAGGAAAAGTGCTTCTGGTCTGTGAACTGTCACTAAATTTACTGGGTTTTATCCTGCTGTTTCCTCCATCTCCTGACTAGCCTCTATTACTGCCTTTTCAAAGGCAAATTAGATTACCCTCTTATCACTGAGCTTCATTTGCTCTCCCACCTTCAGTAGTTAGTGCCCTGCTCTGCGTGAGAATGACAGAGCAGCTCACTGGATTGGAAACACTCTGTACAGCTTCAACAGCAGTGACCAGAGAAATCAATTTATAAGCCAGTAGGCTGACGGTGTTCTGTTCTGGCAACACGTTACAGTCACCTGGGGAGCTTTTTAAAATTTATCCATGCCGCCCTTCACCCTTGACCAACTAAATCAGAATCTTTTAATACTTCGTCCTTGGGGATCAGCGTTTAAAAACAAACAAGCAAGCAAACAGACAAACTGTCAAGGTGGTTTCTAATATGTCACCAGAATTCAGAACCACTGGTCCAGAAGATTCTCCACTCTTGCATGAGGGTCTTAAAATTTACTGCAAAGTATCCATTCAGAAAATTTGAAGCAAACTTTGTCCTTTGATTTTCAAGTAACATGAGGATTTTTTTTTTAATGTTGGGATATCCCTTTATTAT
This sequence comes from Orcinus orca, assembly GCF_937001465.1. NCBI lineage: Eukaryota > Metazoa > Chordata > Mammalia > Artiodactyla > Delphinidae > Orcinus > Orcinus orca. The sequence goes on along the minus strand of NC_064570.1, from coordinate 19,939,615 downwards.
TTTCATCTTTCATGCTGTCTTGCTGTTTTAATTTGTTTTTTCTATTTTCTTACCCCAAACTGTCATAACTTGGGATTTCACATGTTGCTTCTTATTACCTGTTTCACAAACATCCTGGAAAGTTTTTGTTTGCCTTTTTACTTCGCTCTGTTCTTGGTTTAAAGTATGCATTAAACTGAGATTGCTGCTGCAACAGGAAGCACTTTTATTCTGACTCAGTGATTAGTTAATATGCTTCCTTTCTGGCAAACAGATGGCGAATTGAACGTAGAACTTTTCTTCTGAGTAGCTGCTTGAGTGGGGATTATATTATAAATAGTACAAAAAGACTGCTCAATCAAAAGATTTTACATTAAGTGAAGGCAAAAAGTCACAGCCAGTGTTGGGTATTTTATCACAGGACAAAGAAGCCGTATGTCTCCCTGCCAGGTTATTCAGTGACTGACTTAGAAACAGTTTTTACTTTATCCAGAGGAAAATCATCATAATTAAGTTGTCTTTTCTGAAATTGGCACTGTATTTTTTTTTTTACAAAAGTCAGTAAAACATGAGTGCTCAAAATATATCTTTGAAAAAGCCGAAGTGACTTATTAACAAACACAGGTGTTACCGTCATAAAAATTATCAACTCCCTTTCTCATCAGGTTAAGAATGATTTTTTTCACCTTACACAGAGCATGGTATATGTATATAAAATATGGATCGTATTAATATTACATATTTTTCATTTTATAAAAATACCTTGAAGGCTTAAGGATTTAAATAAAGTTGCCCTTTTGATGATGTACCTTTCCTTACAAAGCTTTTTCTAAGTTTCCTAAACTTGAAATCCTGACATAGTATAAGTTTTAGGGCTTTTTTCCAGGATTCCCGACTGCCTCCCATCACCGTTGTACTGGACTGTATCTGAGCCTAAACATTCCTTGAAGCTGGGTCTCTAACTCACTTATTTTCCTTATTTATCTTTTACTGGTATGCTCAACCTATCTACTTATCATAACATTGTCTCTTCTTGTAATCAGTTCAGCTGACAGGAGACTGGTCATGTTTCTGTGTAGCCTCACAGCCTTTGAGCAGCACACTCAGAGTTCTGTGGTTGCTAAACTCTTCATCATCCGTGTAGTTCCCAGGGATTTATTATAGCTGCTTTCATCTAAATATTGAGGTCTCGAAATTTCTGGAAACTTAGATAAAAATAAATGTTCTGTCCCTTTGACTGTTAAATAATATTTAAATAAAGACAGGCAGACAAATTTATGTTGCGTAGGAAAGTTACAGCTTAGGAGAGCTTGCTTCGGTGCATCTTACCAGAGGTTTGATGAACTTCAGTGCATTTTATGAATGGTTTGGAATATTTTGAGGGGAAGTGGATGTTGCTAATGTGATTGATACTGAAAGATGGGATGTTATCTCAAAGAAGAATATGCACTTCTATCTTAAATTAATGTACAGTTTACCTCGATTGTATGTTTCTGAGTTGCCTCTCTGTTGTCCAGGGGACACTTAGGACAACCATCAAACCAGCTAGAGAGGAAAGGAGGCATCCTGGGGTGTTGAGGGTAGTGAGGCCCAGGAGTATTTCGCTGGGGATCCATTTAAGCTGTTTTGAGAGTGTCTGCTCTGTGACCATCAAGTTCCCCTGCCCTTGACTTGCCAGCTTCTCATCACTATATTTCTGACCCTTGGCTTTCAACTTGACTTTGACTTCTGACTGTTCCCTTTGCTTGTTTTCTAGACTCTTACTCTTTCTTCCTGCCCCTGTGCTGTGGCAGCATCTTGCATTATACCTGCCCTTTCCTGTCTGAAAAGTCTACCTTATTTCAGACATTCTGGAAGCCGTCTTGCTCTATTAAATATTTAGGGTGGTCTTTGAAGCCTTGCTGTCTTCTTGTTGAAATATTTGTGGATGTGCTACACTTATGGGCTACAAAGAATGCCTTGTATTAAAGATTCAGCGATGATGAAGTATCTAAGATATGTTATTTGTCTTCAGTTGTATTTTTTTTTGACACGATAAATTAATCTTACTTTTTCAGAGTTTTTCCTCATGACTTAAAGCTATTTCTCTCCCAATTATCATTCCCATTTCTCTGAGGACAAAGAAAAACTAATGAAAAGCTGTCTTTGGATTTTATGTAATTAATTTATGTTAAAGAAAAATTGTTTTATTTCTTGAGTTATCTTGTTACATTTCAAGGTTTGCAAATACATTAAAATTCAGAAGTCACCAAAACCACTGGGCTACTTTTACTCTGAGTAGCTCTTTTCTTCTTTGGAGAAGTAGTTAGGGATTAGTGGAGGAAGTATGGAAACAGTTTTCCTTACCCTGGCTAGTGTACGCTGGTAGCAACCCTTCCAAAGGTGAGTCACACTTGGCTCTAATAATGTAGAGTTGATCAAGCATCCAAATATTCTTTCTTTTTTTTTAAATCACAGAACTGACTCCTGAGGAGAGAGCCCAAAAGATTGCCAAAGCCATGCGTAAGCAGTCTTCTGAAGTCAAAGAGAAGTGGGAAAGTCTAAACGCTGTTACTAGCAATTGGCAAAAGCAAGTGGACAAGGCGTTGGAGAAGCTCAGAGACCTGCAGGGAGCGATGGATGACCTGGATGCTGACCTGAAGGAGGCGGAGGCCGTGCGGAATGGCTGGAAGCCTGTGGGAGACTTGCTCATCGACTCACTGCAAGACCACATTGAGAAAACCATGGTCAGCATCCCTGCCTCAGATAAAGGATTTAAGAAATACTTTATTGATAAATATAACACAAATAAGGAGAGCCACGTATATAAACTGTTATGAGGGATTGTTATAATGTCAACACTGTTGGCATTAGAATATAGAACTTTTCCAGACATAATAGATGTTTTCCATATGCCCCTCACCATCAGAACCCCCCTCCCTGCCAAAATAATGACTAAGGTGACTTTTACAATAATTTACTTTTACTTTTCTTTATACGTTTTCACCCAGCTGTGCATCCCTAAGCAATATAGGTTAGTTTTACCTGTTTTTGTTGAGTATTTTTTGTTTTTTTAATAATACAGCAGAGGACCTTTAATTATATTACTGAGGTTGGGTCTTTTTTTTTTTTTTTTTTTGGCTGCATTGGTTTTTTTGTTGCTGCTCGCGGGCTTTCTCTAGTTGTGGCAAGGGGGTCTACTCTTCCTTGGGGTGCGCATACTTCTCATTGCAATGGATTCTCTTGCTGCGGAGCACGGGCTCTGGGAGCGTGGGCTTCAGTAGGTGGGGCGCATGGGCTCAGTAGTTGTGGCTCGTGGGCTCTAGAACGCAGGCCCAGTAGTTGTTGCACAGGGACTTAGTTGCTCCGCGGCATGTGGGATCTTCTGGACCAGGGCTTGAACCCGTGTCCCCTGCATTGGCAGGCAGATTCTTCACTTTTCTTTTTTTTTTTTTTTTTTTTTTTTTGCGGTACGCGGGCCTCTCACTGTTGTGGCCTCTCCCGTTGCGGAGCACAGGCTCCGGACGTGCAGGCTCAGCGGCCATGGCTCACGGGCCCAGCCGCTGCGCGGCATGTGGGATCTTCCCAGACCGGGTCATGAACCTGTGTCCCCTGCATCGGCAGGCGGACTCTCAGCCACTGCGCCACCAGGGAAGCCCTGGCAGGCAGATTCTTAATCACTGCGCCGCCAGGGAAGTCCCTGTAAGAATATTTTAAAGTCCCTTTTAATCTCCAGATTTCCCATTTATCTTTTGTTTGTTTTCTTTGCAATGTATTTGTTGAAGAAACTGAATTGTTTCTTTGACAGTGTTTCTCACAGTCTGGATCTTACAGAATGGCATCCACATGGTGTAGTCTAGCAGGCTCCTTTTTAAATCGGTGGTTGGATTTAGAAGTTTAATCAAAAGTATACTGTTTTCCTGGGAGTTCTTATCTACTAATTATATCTTATTGTCTGAGTATGTAATGAAAAATTCGTTTAGGTCTAAATTCTGTTTGTAATCAGGTACTGCCCAAAGTTAAGGATGTTAGACCTCTGGTCTAGATTCCCTTTGGCTCCCGTATTGTAGAACATATCCAGAAAAGCAGTTAATGGAATTTAGGCAATAAAAGACACGAATAACAGATTTAGAGTGTATTAGGTTTTTAGTAGCATAGTAAACTATGTACTAGGTAGTCATCAATCAAATCAAAGGATAAACGGATGAAAAATCAGACTGACAATATCATGAATGGAATTTTTATTGCAAAAGATATACATCTTTTGTGCACATATATTGGATAATACTATCCCTTTGTTTCGCATGTGGCTGAATAGGAAAGAGAAGCAAGGTCTAGGAAATTAACTGAATCCTACTCAGGCAAATTACATGAGTAAATATATGTGTAGACATAGGAATAGTAATAATAGGTAGCATTTACTGATGCTTACTATGTGCCGAGAACAAGATAAGTATTATTATTATGTCCATTTTACAAATGATGACATTGCAGATATTGCTCAAGCCCACACAGCTAGGAAGTGGTGGTGTTTTCTTGATTTCTTTCTTGCTCTTCTCTTTCATTGTAGAGACCTCATTCATAATAATGCAATTAAGCTTAACTTTGATCAACTACTTGAAGTTGAATCTTTAAAAACTACGTATTAAATTTTCAACCCAAAATTTTTATTACTGAAAGAGTATTGGGGTGCCATCTTTCACTGCAAATATACATGTTTCCAATGACCCTGTGAATGAAGTAGGCTTCCTCCTTGACTGTAGTATCCAAAACACTTTTCCATAATTGAATCTGAGTTAAAATAACAAACTAAAAATAAAACCTTTTAGGATAGGTTCTTTGGAAGTTGCACACTTCTTGTATTTTAAAAGATGATTTTTAAACACTGAAAATCTTTAAGCCAATGGTTTACAAAAAGTATGTTCTATTGGTTTGCAAAACCTCTTGGTTGGAGCAAGAATTTACCCATTTCAATTTGAAAGCATCAGTTTTTAATACAGGATGACTAGTGTTGAGGGAAAAATGAAGTTATATCTGGACTAAAACTTTGAGAGTTGTTAATCCCATTTGATTGAAGAAATTACCCCTCTCTGCATTCAAATCCTTCTGTTTAAATTTCTGGTTATGTGGGAAAGCTAGGAAAAACACAGCCAATATTTAAGACAAAGTGATAAACTGTGGCTTAAGATATTTTAACATCTTATTAGGAAAAAAGAAAATAAAACCCAAGTCTCTTTAAACCAAGTAAAATTGATGCAAACTCCGGGGTGTTTTGCATGTGCTCTAAAGTATACCCCAATCCCAGTGAAGCTATAGGCAGGTAAAAATAAGTTCTGATTATTGCCAAATATTATTAAATATGCCAAAGCAACTGGAAAACAAAATCTTTTAGGGTAATCGAATAATTTTAACTTCCTAAAATTATCCTTAATCATTCTTATTTGCAGAATACACACCTCTGACAGGAGAAGGGCTGGGATTCACATCTGCCAACGGGCTGCCAGTCAGCACCTTTAACACTAACAGATGCTTCTGTTTCTATAGCAAAGAAAACCACATATATTTTTATTCTCTTATAGGAAAGTACAGCCAAAACATGATAAATTGGTTCTTTATAGAAGAACATACAGCAGATCTGAAACCATTTAAAAATTTGCTTTATTTTAGAAAGCCCCTTAATTTGGAGCTCTTAAAAACCAAAAGATAAAGTTTCTTAATAGAAAGATTCCTTGTTACCATAAAACATTGGACCACAAAAACAAAATTAAACCTAAAATGCATTGTTTGTCTGAGGACTTTTATTTTATTATTTATTTTATTTTTGCCTGTGTTAGGTCTTCGTTGCTGCGCACAGGCTTTTCTCTGGTTGCAATGAGCGAGGGCTGCTCTTCGTTGCCGTGCGTGGGCTTCTCATGGTGGTGGCTTCTCTTGTTGCGGAGCACGGGCTCTGGGCGTGCGGGCTTCAGTAGTTGTGGCTCTTGGGCTCTAGAGCACAGGCTCAGTAGTTGTGGCGCACGGGCTTAGTTGCTCCGCGGCATGTGGGATCTTCCCGGACCAGGGCTCTATCCCGTGTCCCCTGCATTGGCAGGCAGATTCTTAACCACTGAACCACCAGGGAAGCCCTGTCTAAGGACGTTTAATGGTTTTACCTGTGGCTTGTAAGAGAAAAAGTATTATTTTTATAGAGGGAAAAAAAGTTTCTTCTATAAGATTAAAAACAAATCTGTCTTGAAGTTATAATTTTTAAAAAACTGTCACCATATTTTGAAATAAAACTGGTTATTATTTAAAATTATATAAATCTGAGAATATTTTCTAGCATTTCATTTTTTAAAATTTATTTATTTTTGCGGTACACGGGCCTCTCACTGTTGTGGCGTCTCCCGTTGCGGAGCATAGGCTCCGGACGCGCAGGCTCAGCAGCCATGGCTCATGGGCCCAGCCGCTCCGCGGCATGTGGGATCCTCCCAGACCAGGGCACGAACCCGTGTCCCCTGAATCAGCAGGTGGACTCTCAACCACTGCGCCACCAGGGAAGCCCCTAGCATTTCATTTTTAATCGTTAATACCTTCAAAATACAAAGATATTGATTTTAAAAGCTGATTATTAGTGTATGATGTAAAGTCATAACTGAAGAAACCTTGAAAGATTTGAGTTCTGTAATTGTTCTCAAACTGAATCTGAGGGCATTCAGGTCTTTTCAAAGTCCAGACTGAAAAATTCTCTTTTCCCACCCCTCTCTCTGTCCCATGCTTCTATATTAATTATGAATTCTTTAGACCTATAATGCCTCTGTTATCATATATCTGCTTTTCTCATTGAACTGTATTTGTGAATCCATTTAATTGTACACATTCTGTCATCCATGAAAGACCAGCATCTGCAGTCATGGAGAAAAACTATCACAGCTCTGAATTCCTTCCATGCTGCAGCAATTTTCACGTCTTCATGGGCTTCCCTTCTTCTACCTGATTCTTAATTTATTTTTTCTTTATGCTATATTACAGAGTCATTTACCTAACCCCGCAACCTCAGGCATCATTTATTTACAGCTGAATCCCAAATGTCCATCTCCAGGCCTGACTTTGAAATGCTGCTGTCTTCAGGGTTCTAGTGATATTTCTTTCTGTACATTGACTTCCATGCTCACTGTTTTGGGTGTCATTTACACAGTTACCCTCAAAGTCCGTATCTTTCACTCTGTCCCTGGGCTCCAGATCTGTTCTTCTGACTCTCCAGCTTGACCTTCCTCGTGGTTTTTGGACATATTCAAGAATTTTGAAATGCTGAAACGTATTCTCAGATTTACCTAAAATTAATTTTCTTTTTAAAAATAAGGTCATATTCTTAATATTATTTTGATGTTTACCAACCATAATGATTATTTCTAGCCTTTACATGTTATAAAAGGGGGAACTGGGAAGTGGTTAGAGAGGTTTTCTTTTTATAAGCATAAGGAGGAAGTCAAATTAATACTGTAGTGTTTTAATAAAACTTTATAGCCTTCAAAGCACTTTGATACCTATTATTCATTAGCTAAACTTGGAGTGATGAAAGAGGAGAAGAAAGGGAGCTCATAGACATAGGCCTAGTCTCTTAAGGGGTGGAGATTATAGAAATGATGAAATTTGAGAGCTGATGCTAATAGTATGTTGATAACACCTAATACCTATAAGTATGGTACATGATTAATTTTTGACACACCAAAGAGTTAAAACTATGCTGTTCTCTTTTAATATCCCAGTTCTATTCCCAATTCCATATTGGCTTAATCTTGCCTCAAGTACCATTTTTTGAGCCTTCATCATTAGAAATGAACTCTGCCCCTCTTGTATTGCAAACTTTGTGCTTAGTACTGGAGACTGTCCATTCTCAAGAAGCTTCCATTCTATGGGGGGTGGGGGGCATTAAAATATGAATGCTTACAATACCAAGAACTAAGAGCTCTGATAAGAAGTGATGTTTAAAATCTATAACAAGTGGTTCATATGGCACTTGTGTGTCCAGAGATGTGCAGCCTGGAAATCCTGGCTAGGTTGGAGATGGCAGATAGAATGCTGGGGAGCACATGGGCGGGGCCTGCAGCTAGGGCTGGGGAGGGAAAGACCTCTGGGAAATCTTCCCAATGGGTCGGGCACTCCAGTCAGTTTTTTAAGGGATGGGTCGGATCTAAGCAAAGACTTTGTGGGGAAAAGGATACATGAAAATAGAGGGGGTTGGAATTATGTGGAGAAAGGAGAAAACTTAGTGTTTTCATTATTTTGTTGTTCATTCTCATAGGTCATATCACTGTCATTGACCTGAAATATTTTTTGTTTTTTTTTCCCCCTCTTCACTCATACCCCTTCAATCCCCACTTACAACAGCTCTCTTACTGTGCTCAGAACCGTAATTTGTCAGTTCTAAGCTTCCTTTACCTCTTTTCTGATAGACCCTGCTCTTCCTGGCCTACCTTTAACTGCAAAGAGAGGTCATAAATGACTTTGAAAGAGATATATAAATATATAAATCTATGAGTATATAATGTGCATAGATTTTGTGGTTAGGAAAGGTTTGTTTTACTGGCCACTTTCTAACTTAATTTTAAATGGAAAGAGTTCAAATCAAGTTGTTGCATCAGGTGAAAAAATATTAAGGTATCCATATTAAAAAAGGAAAATAGAAAATTAAAGATAAAATCAAGACTAGAAATTAGTAAAATGGATAAAAGTGGCATCCATTTTCCAGATTAAATTGCATATCATGAAAAATTTGAAGGAAATACATAATCATTTAAATGAGTTGGCATTGTAATTTTTCTCTTCGTGCATCTATTTAGATTCTCTAGCTTATAAAGGGTGATTCTTTGGCTGGTGGTCCTGGTTGCTCAAGACCTGAGTTGAGTCAGCTGTTATTGAGTGGGCAGCTATAGTTGATGGCCTCTTAGCTGGTCTTGGTGTTTTTTGGTTTTTTTTTTAAGGAAATATGGAATACTAGCTTTTGTTATATTCTTTTCTGATGACATTATTCTTGTCCTTTTCTTCCAGGCATTTAGAGAAGAAATTGCACCAATCAACTTAAAAGTTAAAACAGTGAATGATTTATCCAGTCAGTTGTCTCCACTTGACCTGCACCCATCTCTAAAGATGTCTCGCCAGTTGGATGACCTTAATATGAGATGGAAACTTTTGCAGGTGTCAGCTGATTCCTCTTCATAATGCAGGCTTACACTTTGGTCTTTAAGCCCTACCTCTCTGTTCTCCCACCTGTGATCCTTTTCTCTTTCTTTATGGGTTGTATTTGATAATGGATTTCTAGCCTGTGATGACATCAGTTGTCTTTCAGTATCTTGAACCCAAAGGCCTCATTTCTTTATGAATATAGACTTTAATGTAATTTTATGATGTTCTCTTCATATGATATTTTTAGAAAATAGCAAAAGGTCAAATAAATCACAGTAATTGAAACCTATAGTAGGTCACAGAAATATTTTTTCCATAATGGCTCATAAAGGAGTCATTTTTCTTACTTTAATCATGTATTTTTTTTTTTTTTTTCTTTTGAAAAGTTAAGGAAGTCCCCATCCTCCTTCTTCCTCTGCCTGCTGTTTAGGTATCTTGCTCATTTTTTCCAGCTAGCATACTTTACTGTAGGGGTATTTTCCTTTAGCCCTTAGATCTTAGTTGCTCTAATGCAGTTGTTCTGATGACTAGGCCTGACTTGTGCATCTCAGATTTTAAAAAAGCCAAACCAAGAAGAGTCCTCCTGAGTGTTACTAAGTATCAGCATTTGCAAGTCACCACATGTGCCAGTCAGTAGTTTTTGGCTCAGTCTTTGTGGAGCTTTGTCACATTTAGTGGCCAGTTTCTAGGAGTCATAATAATAATTTTTTCCCCCTGAAAAGTAGTGGGATAGTTTAAGTGGAAGATTGAAAAAATAATTCTTACTAATCTTTCTCTATATTTTGTACCTAAAATGATGTGATATATAACAAGATAAATATGTAATTTTGAGGTAGCACATAAAATCACTTTATTTTAAAGGTATAATATTTTATAGCCTGATAGGTCCTGAATTAATTCAAATGTTGAACCACCCAATGGTTTATATATTTTCTTCATGAAATTGAAGAGGTAATAAATGAGTGTATGGTATTAGACAGTCTTTTCTGTCTTTGAAAAGAATATTAATAATCTGGGATTAGTAAAGCAGGACCTGTTAAACTCATACATGCTTTTCTAGTGAGTAGAACACAAAAGCATTTGATTTGTACTCCTTATTTCTTCTGCTCCCTTTCTCTAATTCATTATCTTCATGTACGTATTCCTGTGGTCCATCTTGATTCCCTTCCCACTCTGCTTCTGTTACAACTATCTGCAAAGATTGGAAGTCAGGGAATACGTTATGCGTGAAAAAGGATGTGTATTCTTTCATCCTGATCTCTGAGCCTGGTAACCACTGGAGCTCAGATGTTAGCTGCTGATTAAACAAGAGGAGCACAATTTATGCTGGCAGACAGCAGTGTTAAATTTCAAGAGCAGCATCTTGTGTTCTCCTCTGGAATGTAAAAGTGTGGTGTTTGAATGCTTTTTGGCCATAACAAACAAACTACCTGCTAATGTAATTTAAATAGCTAACCAGGAGAAACTAGAGGTGCCCAGTGAGCCAGAGACACACGTTCCATTTAAAGGCAGCTGAAAATAAGATTGACAATCTAAGTGAAACACCTGACTAGCATTACTAGACAGAGACCAGGAAAAGGAAACGGAAATGTCAGTAAGGCTGTGTGCAATTGTTATTGATTTGCAATTAGTTTCTCAGGGTACCAACTCTCCATTTTCAAAATATAGAGAGCTAAGAATGTGGTTAAAAAATATATAGAGTATATCATTCAGCTGGTATCTCCTTGAATACTTCCAAATCAAGATAATGGACATGAATTTGGAGGAAAATAAGACATTCCATATTCATATGTCCTTTCACTTTCCATCTCTATTTATCTATCTATCTATCTATCTGTCTGTCTATCTTCATCATCATCATCATCATCATCATCTATCTATTCATCTGTCTGTTTTCTCCCTTGGAATATTTTAGACTTCTTTTTCATTTGCTCCCCATAACCCTTTTTTACCACCTTCCTTACAAAAGAGAGGTGAGTAGCCACTGACCCCATGACCACATCCTGACTTTAGATACTTTAGAATGTTACTGCTTTTGAGTTAAGTGTAGAATAACTTAACTTGCCTTGACTAATAACAGTCTATGCCTTGACTAAGGCATAGATTCTGGCATCAGATGGGCTGGGTATGAATACTAGCATTGCTACATACTAACTTTATGTCCTTGGACACCTCTTTCTATCTCAATATCTTCATCTATAAAACAATGATAATAATGAGTAATACCAATATGATTTTTGTGAGGGTTAAAAGAATTAATTCATTTAAACTACTTGGAAGAGTACCTGGCACTATTTACTGTTACTTGATGTCAGAAGGAGTCTATTTTCATACAATATTTTGATTCCAGATACAAAGGAGTCTGTACCAGCAATCATATCTTGGGTAGTAGCATCATTTATTATAATACTTAAATCAGTGATACTATTAAGGTTATTGTTTTGAAATCAAATTATTCCTTGTGTGTGTTTGTGCAGGTTTCTGTGGACGATCGCCTTAAACAGCTTCAGGAAGCCCATAGGGATTTTGGACCATCCTCCCAGCATTTTCTCTCTAGTAAGTACCAATAAATTTGACTGATCTCATTAATTGAATGAATCAGCATATTATTTCACTCTCACTCAAGAAGCTATATTCTTTGCTATAAATATATTTATCAGATGAGTATATAAAAGAAGATACCAACATCAATGACAAGATTGCTTATTGGTTATTGTTTCTATAATCTGGTCGTGGTAAGTCTTTGAAGTGAAGCAAAAATTAACTCATCTGGGCTTCCCTAGTGGCACAGTGGTTGGGAGTCCGCCTGCCAATGCAAGGGAGGCGGGTTCGTGCCCCAGTCCGGGAGGATCCCACATGCCGCGGAGTGGCTGGGCCCGTGAGCCATGGCCACTGAGCCTGCGCGTCCGGAGCCTGTGCTCCGCAACGGGAGAGGCCACAGCAGTGAGAGGCCCGCGTACCGCAAGAAAAAAAAAAAAAAATTAACTCATCTTAGCTAGGGTTTTTCACTGGACCATCTGTTATAATAACTAATATAGTATCATATCATTGCTATGCCATATGCAAAGATTATGAACTTTTTCACAGTAAAGAAATCATTTTTATATTTTAAAATTAATTTTCCTCCTTAAAAAGTGCATATTTGTTTAAAATGCACCTGGAGCTTTAAAAAGTAAAAAAAAAAAAAAAAAAAACTTACTTCCCACAAATCTTTGAGAAGATTTTGGTTTATTAGGCTGACTGCAATCATACTTGGCCTTTCTTCTGGCTAGGTATTGCAGATTTAGCCAAACCCACATATGTAGAGCTTTAGGCAGTAGTCTCCAACTGAAATGTTTCATTTTATGGACTGTTCATGAGATCTTAAATAAGTAATTTGAGCTCCTACTTTGTTTATCACTCACTGCTAAGGAAACTAAAGAATGTAAAATTCAGAGTCACCCAGATTGAGATTAAAATATTGCTGATTTTTTTTTTTTTTTTTTTTTGGCGGTACGCGGGCCTCTTACTGCTGTGGCCTCTCCCGTTGCGGAGCACAGGCTCCGGATGCACAGGCTCAGTGGCCATGGCTCACGGGCCCAGCCTCTCCGCGGCATGTGGGATCTTCCTGGACCGGGGCACGAACCCGTGTCCCCTGCATCGGCAGGCGGACTCTCAACCACTGTGCCACCAGGAAAGCCCAAGATTAAAATATTAATTCTGCCTTTTACCAGGCCTGTGAATCCCTGAAAGTTAATTTATCTTAAAATTACTATAATAATAATTTTCTCTGATTGCCTTGAGGTTTAAATAAGAAAACAGATCAAGTTACACAAAGCACCTAACACAGTTCTTCGCAGAAATGCTTTCACTAAATGTTAATTCCTTTCCTTTCCTTTTCTCTGGCAAACATACGTAAGCAAGCACTTTGTTTAATTCAATTTAAGTGAAGGTTGAAATTTAATGCAAAGCTTATTTTTCCAATTAGGTACCTTTGTATCTATAGCCATAGAGAAAACTGAAGTAATAATATCGTGTCTTCTAACTAAATTGCTTACATTTATATTTTCTCTTAACCTTTGTCATGGTTGGTAATCTGCTTTCCCTCAATTCAAGGTCAGGCTTTTCTTACTCTCACAATTTCAAGAAGCCTAATCAGTCATTTCCTGACTTTTCTGTCCTATGCCTCTCTAGTGCTCAAACTAGCTCCCGTTAGTGTTTCTCTCTCTCTCTGTCTCTCTGTCTCTCTCTCCCCTCCACCCTCCCTTACTCCACCTGCCACCCCACCTGCGCCCCCCCCACCCCGTCCTGCTCACAAACACACACACACACACACACACACACCTGTTTCACAGCCCTGAGCTCTTAGGTAGCCTATCTTTGAGTGATGTTTAGTCCTTCCTGGAATGTACTGTATACCTGGGTGCCAGGATGCATTTCCATTTGGATACTATCAATGTTGATGAAATAAATGGGCTTGCAGAATACTCATTAGGTATGAATTAACTCCAGATTGCTTACACTTAATTTTATAGAATGTAAAGCTATATGCTAAGACCAAATTAAAGAGAAATTTAACAAATAATTGAGATTCTATAGTTCTGAGGCATATGTATTTGTTAGTATTGATGAAACTGAACACTTTCACCTAACAACCATTCTTTCATAATAAAAATCAAACTCTTGTTCATTAGGAAATGAAAGTTGTAAAAATTGTGAAACTCAAGCACATTGCCTTTCATTGCCTAGCACTGGCAGTCCAAGGAGGTCAAAGTTATTCAAATCAAAACAATTATTAAAATGAATGGAGAAGTGTAAACAAAATCCCAATTAATAAATTTAATAATTGTTATCCATTGCTGCTCAGAATCTTTGGCTTTATTATATTTCTTGGATTTTAGCCATGGTTATAAAAGGAGGCTGTTTAGTTAGGCACAAAATAAAAACTGACCTATTAGCCTGGTGCCAGTGCTGAAACGAGGTTGGCTCTAATGAGAAATTTAATATACCTAGTTCCCCATTTTCATCCGTCTTTTATACTTTCATGGACATAGTTGGAGAAGGGAATGCTCATACTTTATAAAGAGAGGAAGAATTGTTGAATAGAAATATTGCTGAACTAGTGCTCAGAAATCCTGAAATCATGTCTTGGCTCAGCCATTCATTTATTGGGCAAGTAATTTCACCTCTAATATTTAGTTCCTCATAGTTGACTTCCTTATCAATAGATGTATTTGAAGATGCTTTGCAAAGCTTAGAATGCTACACATTAGTAAGATAGTATAATGATACCATATTCAGAAAAGAAAAATTGGTGACAACTGGTTACATGGGAATCTAGTGATATTTGCAAAGTTTTATTTGAATTTGCTTGTTTATTATTTCATTTACCAAAATTCCTTAATAGTTCTAGATACATATGTACAATTCTTCTTAATAAGTCTTAAAATAATTGGTTTAATGTAGGAAAAGAATATTTTTATAAAAAAGGAGTAAATGGATTTGTAGAAAGTTAGTACCTCAATAAAACAAAACATAAAATCTCAATCATAGTGATGTCTAGTGTAAAAGTAGGGAACTATATTTTCTGTGCATTTCAGGTGAAAATAAGTATTTGGAATTCTTCTATCTAGATAATTGCCTTGGTTCTTTACAGTGCTTTGGCTATGTTTATTTTAATTTTCCCTTTTTAAAATTCATATAATTGAGTTTCTTTAAATGCTATTTGTCCTAAATAGTTATTCCTGTGACTATGAAGCAAAGTGAAGAGTGCTATTAATGATCTGGAAAATTCAGTCTTAAGAAATCTAGTTTACAATCTGGGTATACCAGGTAAAATTAATTTTGGTTTTAGCTTAATCAAAGTATATACAGAGTACAGTTTCCAGATAGCACTAAATTTTAATTTTTGATTGTTGTAAACAATAAAACTTGATATTTAAAAATATTTGTATCAGCAGGTTCAATTAGAGTTGACATTAGAAATTGAGACTGTATTGTTTCTTTCCTTGCTTCAAATGAATCTTTAAAGCCACTCTTTGTTTGGCCTAGCAGATTTCATAATTATAGGAATCCAGCAGTTCTCATTGAATTTGCTGCAAAAAGTGTTCAGTTGTTTTGCATTAAGGCATAAGGCTTTTGGGTTAGCAGTGTTTCCAATAACCTCCCTTTGTTTCTTCAGCTTCAGTCCAGCTGCCATGGCAAAGATCCATTTCACAAAATAAAGTGCCCTATTACATAAAGTAAGTTGATTTTAATTCTCCTTTACGATACCAAGAAAATAAAGTTATGTTGATAACTTAAGAGGCTTTAAGTTATCAACAGTTGTTAAGTATCAAAGTTATGAAGTAACTTTAAACAATGGATTTCAGTCCTATTATATGAAGGAAATTATATATCTATGTTTATAAAGATATAGAGAATATATATTTAATATTTGAAAGAAATTAGTTTAAAACTTGGAGTGATATTTGTAATTCATTAGATGAGGCTATAGGTATATTTAGCTGATATTTTTATAAAGCAGGTATTAAAATATTTGGGGAAAATGACAAAATTCCTAAATATTCTTGACATAATGTTGTTTATCAAGCTGTATTGATTCTAAGCCATTTTTGTGTCTCCCAGAAAATGCATTTAAAAAGTACTTGGACTCTTCTCATTTTATTTCACCAAAAAGAAAGTATTTTATCATTAAAAAGTTCAATATTTTCAACTTCTTTTAGACTTATGGAAATTACCTGCAACATTAGGTTTATTATCCAGCATTTTTGTTGTCAACTTGATAGTTTCTCCTTTTTTATATAGTAAGTTTCTCCTTATTATGTAACATTTTATAAATTTTGTATAATTTTCATAAGGTCTGCGTAGGATTTGATCCTTGGCTTAGTCAGTGTGTTGTCACTGGCAGAATGATAAAATTCATCTTGTGAAATCCCTTGAGATGTAAATTTTATTTATTTATTTATTTTTTTTGCGGTACGCGGGCCTCTCACTGTTGTGGCTTCTCCCGTTGCGGAGCACAGGCTCCGGACGCGCAGGCTCAGCGGCCATGGCTCACGGGCCCAGCCACTCTGCGGCATGTGGGATCTTCCCGGATCGGGGCACGAACCCGTGTCCCCTGCATCAGCACGCGGACTCTCAACCACTGTGCCACCAGGGAAGCCCAAGATGTAAATTATTGATTTACAATGTGATAAAGGTGATAAGAGTTGTAGTTGGATTTATTTTATGTATAAGTTGAACGGTGGCCTAGTTATGAGAAGAATGTTCGCTGTTATGAGGAGTCAGCGCTGTTTCAGATTAGTCCTGTGACCTCACACGAGTCAAGTGAAGATCTCTGGGCCAAGTTTCCTTTATGTCCTTCCTAAAATGGCATGTGGTATCTCCAAAATCCATGCCAACACTAATAATCTGCTCTTCTAGTATCCCTCTTTGTGTGTGAAATCAAAATGTTTAGAAATAGTATTTTCCTATGAAGGTTTTATTGTGGTCTGAAATGTATCCTCAGATTAAAAAAATAATAATAATTTTTCCATAATACATAATAAATATAATAAGCAATATATGTTACGTTGTCTTAAGAGAATTTAATACTTTTATCAGTGTATAATCTACCATGTACTGAGTTGTGATAAATTTAGGTATAAGGTAGGAAAGCAGTTGATTAGTACCAAATTCATGCAGGCATGAAGGGAAAGAAGTCAAAGGCTCAGCAAATTGACATCTTTATTAAGAAAAGATGCGATCATCTGATCCAAATTTAAAACATTCTAATTTATATTCTACATAATAATAATATTTATAGTATTAGAGAGTTTCAATTTGCTGGGTGAATATTGACTTGAATATTACAGGTTTTAGTATAAATCTGATGTGCTGCAATAGGCAGAATCTGGCCATACAAAGATGCCCATATCCTGACCCTTGGATATGGATAGATTAGGTTATATGAAGTCGTAGGCGGGGATATGAGCCAGGGAATGCAGACAGCCTCTAGAAGCTGGAGAAAGCAAGGAAAAGGGATGTGCTCTTGGAATCTCCAGAAAGAAACACAGCCCTTGAAAACCTTGTTTTTAGCTCAGGGAGACATTTATTTTGTGGTAATTTGTTACAGCAGCAATAGAAAACTGATATATGTATTATACAAAATCTAGAAGTCCATGCAAATTAATCAAGTTAATTAATTTACTGAATTGACCTAGACTTCTGTATCATCTGATTTTTAAAAAATGTAAATTGGATCCAGGAGGCATATTTTTGTCCTTACTAGGTAAAGAAAATACTAAATTCGGGAATTCCCTGGCGTTCCAGTGCTTAGGACTCCTTGCCATCACTGTGGAGGGTGTGGGTTTGATCCCTGGTCGGAGAACTAAAATCCCACAAGCTGTGTGGTACGGCCAAAATAAAAGAAAAACAAATTTTATATCTGTTGCTTGTTTATGTTAATGCAATAGTTATCTATTTGATTTGGCACTTTAAAAAATCCATTTGTCATTTCAACATTACTATTAAAAGGAATTTCTGTATGTCCAGGTCGGTTATACATGATTGAGAATTACATTGTCTAAGTTCTAATTTCACTAATTCAATGTTTTTATAATTTTGAGAGTATCTAGCAGAATTGTATCCTTGCTCAGTCTACAAGGTTCTTATGGGGCAGCCGGGTAGAGTGAAAGCTGGTTTATCGGGCATCTTATTGGCTAGAGCACTGTAATCAGCATTTCAAAATATATATAATACATTGATGACCCATATTTTTAATGTGACCTATAGGATTGTAGCATCCTGAAATATTTTCAGCATCATTAGTGAAAGATTGGATTTTCTTAAATATTCTAAAATTTTAGTGTTAAGTGCCTTAGGATTGTCAAATATTTAGAAATCTGCCCGTGTATATAGAGTGAATTCTCTTATTTTTAGAAAACTTGTTTAACCAGATTCTTTCATTATTTGCTCTGTTGTGTAACCTAACAGTTTATTTCCTTATAAAGAAGGAACATCAGTCACTAGAGACAAGATTATACAGGCCAGTATTTCCAGATGAAAAATCATTATGAAAACAAAATTTAATTCCCAAATAATAAGCAAGTAAATGATGAATGAAAAGGCTTTTAATATACACTTCCCTTTGCATGGCTGCACAAGTAAGTAGAAGAAAAATGTTAGAAACACATATCGCATGATTGTCATGCAACTAGAGTTTCCTGGAGCATATTAGGATGTATTAATTTGGCCGACAAAAAAATAATCTTCAGGTAGAAATATTAGATATTTTCAATATTTAAGTATATAGTTTTATATACTCTAGTGCCAGAATATAGCAAGAAAGATGGCAGAGAATGGGAAGGACAAATTATTTTTATTTTGTATTTTAATTTTATAGGATAGTTAAAACATACTTGGATGGCTCCCCAATGTACTTCTTTCTCTCTAGGTAATTCATTATTAATATTTTGAGGTGTACAGCCTTGGCTCCATGACTCATTTGTTTCTAGAAAATGATACAATATAGATCTGAACCGTTAAGAGTCTATGTAGTGTAAATCCCTCTATGTTAATATCTTAAGTTGAAACTCATATCTTTAAATGACATTTGCTGCGTCTAAGGTAGGCTTTCCAAAGCTGATCTAATTATTTTTCTTTTCTAATATAGTCTAATGACAGCTCATTGTTCCATCAATTTAAGGAAATTTGAAATGGCTCTTGCTGCCCTCACAACGTACAAAAATCTACCGTAAAAGCACGATCTCTTTCTCTGTACATTTTTGGTCATGCGTTGTGCTTTCTACAGGTTGTTCGTTTCCTCAACTAAAACTTAACATCCAGCGAGTTTCAGGTGTAAAGGGTATGATGAATAAAAGCCTTGGGTTGAATTTTCTTTTCTTTTCTTTTCTTTTTTTTAAATTTCATTTATTTTTTGGCTGTGTGGGTCTTCATTGCTGCGCGCGGGCTTTCTAGTTGCGGCGAGCGGGGGCTACTCTTTGTTGCGGTGCGTGGGTTTCTCATTGTGGTGGCTTCTCTTGTTGCGGAGCACAGGCTCTCGGCGCGTGGGCTGCAGTAGTTGTGGCACACGGGCTCTAGAGCGCAGGCTCAGTGGTTGTGGCTCACAGGCTTAGTTGCTCCGCGGCATGTGGGATCTTCCCGGACCAGGGCTTGAACCCGTGTCCCCTGCATTGGCAGGTGGATTCTTAACCACTGTGCCACCAGGGAAGTCAGGCTGAATTTTCTTAACATGTCATATTAGTCATATAAAACTCATTGCTTCTCTTTTTGATCCAAAAATAATAATAATAATAAATACTAATAAATAGTCATAGTGGGTGATAATAATGGTCATTGTCATAAATTATATGTTTTGAATATTCATTTGCCAGCCACTGTGCAGGGGTTATCTCTTTTAATTCTCACAGTAGCCCAATGAAGTATAGGTACTATCATTACCCCCATTTATAGGCAAGGCTTAGGTAATAAGAACACACACAGCTTGCTTGAGATTACACAGCCAGGAAATCTAAGAGCTGGCATCCAAACCCAGGGACCGACTCCAGTGCCTGAGCCCTTGACCACTATGCACCTGCTGCCTCCTGTTCTCTGTGTTAGAGGAGGGAGAGGACAGAAATTTTTAGTCCCATGGAAAATTTGGGTGGGGTAAAGGATTATATTTAGGGAAGTGCAGTCAGGTGGAGAAAGTATGAGCAGACATCCTTTCTTTCACACTCTAGACTGGTTACCATTTACTGTGCATCTGCTATGTGCCAACACTTAAGTGCAGAGCTGTCTAAGAGCAAGACCATGCTTTCTCCAACGCTGCACACTGCCTTTTCTGTAGGATTCACGATAAGCTAATTCCTGTAGGCCAAATATATGATTAAGGAAGTTTCACAGTGTGGTCTGATGATGGACAAAGGTGCTTTTCTATCGATAGCAAATGTCATTCTCCACAGTCCTGCCAGTGGGATCATGACAGGCGTTCTGGGGTGGGAGAGCAAACTGTTTGGTCCTCCTCTACCTTTGCTCATTCACAAGGTCTGGAGTTTTCTGGCACTGGGGAGATTTCCATCTGAGAGGAGCCTGGCCAACAAAGCTTTCTTATAGGTCCCCTTATAGGGGCTTTTAGCATAGGTGACTCTCTACCTTATTCAGCCTGTTAGTAAGCCATCCTGCTTCACAGAATTTAGTAAAGGATAATGAGGAAATATGGTTTTCCTCTCTCCCTCTACCGCGTCTCCTCTAAACGCCAAGTGCGTGACTTTGTCTTGGTACAAATGATGATTCTGGTCTCGCTCACAGCTCACCAGTTCTATAGCTTTGTTTTTCCCACTAGAATCTGAAGTACAAAGCTTAATTCTTTATAATGCAGTCACACACACCCAGCTTTAACATGAACACTCTCATCATCTCTGATTATACAGATAATACCTCTCACATTCTCTACAACTGACATTCCTCAATATTACAATGTATTAACCAGAATAAACTAATCTGTATCTACAAATACCGCTACCTTGCAGTCTCTACCTTGTTCTAACTCCCCCTTATGAATAGGTCTAAATCAAGATTTGCCTCAATTTATTACATCTCTTTTATATTTCCTTTTCTGTCCTTGTGTTCATTATGGATAATCCTGCAGTACTGTTTTAGACCCCTGTCTTGCCTCCCAAGGGTACCCTCTATTGCCCTAATCCATCAGTTGCTAGAAAAAAAAAAGTAGTTTATAGTTACAAATGAAATCTTGGAGAGCAAGTAGTTGTTCTTTATAGCAGTCATGCAATTTATCTGCATAAACTGCATATACTTGTCTCATGTATGCACAGTCGAAAGGAGAGAATTAATGCTTATTTCTTTAGAGGAATTGCGAACCCTGCTTAGATGATGTAGGTGAAATATTTCTTCCCTAAATAAGAGCAGAGAGGAGTGGCAGCAATGGGAAATTCAAATATCCAGCCTCACTGGAAAATCAAAGCTAACAAATATATAGGTATAACAACAGAAAAAGAGAAATTAACATAAAGCATTTTATCTTTAAATGTTAAGGAAACTCATCCCAGAACAAAATAAATCCATAACAAAGATATTTCTAATAATGGAAGCTAGTTCTCTCTGAAAGGCTTCCTAGAACAGCCTTCATCCCTCTCCTCTTCCTTAATCATGATGGGAAAGGGCATCTTTTTCGGTTCCAGAATTTTAAGTGGAGAAGTCTTGGGACACACTTTGAGTCTCTTTCCAGAAATGGGGCTTGTGTTTTTGGTTTTAGTGATAAATAAATAAATGAAATAGAAATATAAGAGAATGTACTGGAGAGTCTGTTTTTCCAAGAAATGGTCTGTGACTTTATTTTTCTTGAAAATAAATGTTAAAACTCACTGGGCCTTGGGCTTCGCCTGGTGGCGCAGTGGTTGAGAGTCCACCTGCCAATGCAGGGGACATGGGTTCGTGCCCTGGTCCGGGAAGATCCCACATACCGTGGAGCGGCTGGGCCCGTGAGCTGTGGCCGCTGAGCCTGTGCGTCCAGAGCCTGTGCTCTGCAACAGGAGAGGCCACAACAGTGAGAGACCCGCGTACCGCAAAAAAAAAAACCTCACTGGGCCAACTCCGCTGATGAGGAGGTAAGAATAAAATTGCTTTATGAAAGGTTGTAAGCACCTTGGGATCGCTCAACCTTCTGGAGCTGGAGGCAGCTTCAGACAAACGAGGAGCATACCTTGGCTAACTAGAAAACTAAGCAGGAGACCGCCTGCTGCGCAGCAGCCCCCAATGGGCAACTACTAGATTATCTACCAGTGTCCTAGTTTGTTGAGGTAATTTAGATGGAGTTGACACTGTCTTAGAAATACATTGACTAGTTCAGGACTTAAGAAGATACCATCTTTCCTGCCATTCATCCATACGTTGCTGGTGCCGGAGTTATTATAACTATGAAGTGGAGTTTTGGCTTGGAATCTTCTAGATTACTCAGTTACATTGAATTATAACAGCACCATCAGCCTTACTACACAGTGTGATTTTTAGAGTCAGGGATGCAATTAATAAAGGTCTACCATACGGTACAGGGAAGATCACTGAGGGGTCATTAAGGGAAGGAAAAATAAAAGATATCTGTACTTGAATTTGTACTGATTAAATTTTTAAATAGTCATTACAGTTAGCAACAGTACAGAAGTAATAATATGAAAATTGTGAAATAAATAGAATATCTTTTTCTGTACTGATTATTAGCTGAAATGATACAGAAGAAGATTCAATACAACTCTATAGAAAAAATTAGAATTAATTTCTCATTTAAAAATATATGTGAAAGAGATAAAGTAGTTAAATTTAAAAAAACTAAATGATATAAATTCAGCTTTGAAAACAAACTCTAAGGATACAATGATAAACTGAACTCTGGTGGGAACATAATTCTGCAGTTAACACCCCCAAGCAGGAGTGTACAGGGCTCCCCAGTGCAACAACAGACGACCTGCAGGAGTGTTGGTTGATGGTCTGATTCTCCCTAGTTTGAGGGTTTAAAGAGACAGGAGGGTAGAGTTGGGTGGGATTGGGACTCCCTCTGAGTTCTGGGTCCATGTAGAGATATTACCAGATGAGAGGCTCCCCAGCATTTATTAAGTGTTTATTCTTCCAGACAGTCTTCCAGTGCCTTCAAAACAAGTGTCACCTGAATCTCCTCTCACACCCAGGCATATCCATTTTGGTCGTTAATCCTACTACTCTACTTAAAAACAAACTCAAACAAACCTTGTCTTGTTCTATCATTCATGCCTGGGGTATTGACACTTGTACTTTGGGGTGTGCTGTAGCCTGTGTTTCTTTATAGCCCTTTACATGATTGTATCTTTGAAATAGATACAATTTCTATTTTGTATCCTACATGTGAAATACTTTTAAGCACATTGTTAAAAAGCAAAATTCAACTGAGTAAATTTAAAGATCTCATTGGCTTTACTCAACGATCTATGAATAGGACAGAAGCTCATCTAGTAAAGAGCAAGGAGCTTCAGGAATTGTACAGAATGGAAGGCTCTTATAGAAACTGGGGGGCTGAGGCTGATAACAAGAAAGTTATTAGCAAAATAAAAGAAAGGACTGGTTCAGGCCAGGACATCTTCTTTTGTGGGAAAGCGAATGCAATAGTCTTATTATATAGATTCCCTCACTAGTGCTGACCAGGACATTCCTGACTGATTGGTTTATTCCACTCCTGGGAGAGGCTGAAACTGCAGTGAGGCTAGGTATTAAGTCTCGGCGGGGTGTAGCACAAGCGACTCCATTTTGGGCTTATTGTTTCTTTTTAACAGCAGTTTTATAATTGAATCCAACAGATTTGGACTTATCCATTGTTTACAATTTAGCCTTCCTGATTTGTGTCTTCATTTTGATGACAAACCAATGGCATTTTCTTAAGGAAGATGTTGTGCTTTTATGATATCCGTTGCCAAGTGGGATCATCTATCTTATTTGGATCTTGAATAGAAGGGTTTTTTTTTTTTCTTGAAGTGTTGACAGTCAAACTTTAAGTTTTCCCTTAGATTTATTCTTATGTTTCCAAAAGTATAACCTTGGATTTTCTGCCTTTAAAAGACTAGAGAATGGTAGGAAGTGTTTGTGAGGGTTCAAGAAGTTACATAAAACCTGAAGAACATATACGTTCACCCTCACACAGCATTCTCATGTGCTACCGCTGTCCCCTCCCCAGAGGCCCCTCAACCCTAGTCACACACACAAGCACACACAAACACACAAGCACACACACAGAGAAAGAATCGATATTACTGATAGGAGTATTCCATATTCTTCGTATATTCGTGCATGATGAAACCAAGATTGGGGGGATTAAAAATTCCAAAATGTTACCTCTTAGGTCTTTAAAAAGATATTACTCAGATAAATGACATCACATCAGGTTGCCAGAATGTGTTTTCTGTCTTTATGCTTTAGTCACCTGAATGCAAATTTGATTACTTGGGAGCCCTGCTTGATTCCTATATATAACTTGTATAAGTATATGTAAAGAGGGTGTTCGAAGAGCCTACATTTCGCCTGTGTCAACTTCATTCCGGAGATTCTGTTTTTTACACAGCACCTCTCAGCTTCTACTATACTATGTAACTTACTTGTGAAGTTTATTGTCTCTTCCTTATTTCCCCTGACTTGTGAGGAGAGGTCTAGCGAGCTGAAGACAGAAAAGCAGGCATTCCACTTGACAACATGGAGTTTACTGATAATTTTGACAGGACCAGTTTGGGTGGAGGAATGAGGTTAGAAATCAAATAGAAGTGGGTTGAGTCCTGAATGGGACATGAGGATGTGGACTCTTCATTTGAGAATTTTGTCTGCAAAGAAGAGAAAAGGGGTGCTAGCTAGCAGGAAATATAGATGCAAGATAGGGGGTATGTTGTTGTCAGGGGGTGGGGAGAGAGAGAGAGAGAGAGAGAGATATTAAGGATGGCAGACCCTTCAACATTTACATTCTGAGACTAGTCTTATTGAGACTAGTGGATTAACTGCACAAGAGTTGTTTAGAAATCTTTGGGAAGAACCTTTCATAGGAGAGGGGATCACTCCTCATTTTAAAAAGGGGGAAAAAAGACAATATGGCAGTTGGAGGGAAGTTTATTGATTTAGTGGTGGGAAGATGAAGGAATTCTAGTCTGATGGTTTTTAGTTTTTACAATGAAGTGTGAGATCCAGTTAAATGATACTTAGGCAGGCCGGGAAACGTACTTAGGTTTGGGGAAAGAAATGGCTGTAGTAGATTGTTGTTTTGGTCTCTAGAGGCACATTTATTAGGGAATGTAGTTCATTTGCCAGCACTTGGACATTTGAGGTTTGAAGTCAAATACTTAAAGTAGAATCAGTCTGTCTGTTGAGTGATTTTCTCCAGCTGTATTCATGCACAGCTGCTCCCGTCCAGAGAAGGCAAGTAATTGAGCTGATCCATGCTTGGGTTTTGCCATGAGTGAGAGAAGCAAGAGAGATGAGGTTGTTTGTAATGATTATAATGATGGACCTCAGACTCGAATTTAGACAGATTGATGAGAAATATTTTAAAACCCCAATCGTGCAAGTACACTTCCATATTAAGAACTCAGGCTTTAAATCAGACCATCTGTGTTCAGATTCCATTTCCACTGTTTACTAACTGTGACCTTGAGCAGGTTATCTAAGTTTGTCCTAGTTTCCTTCATTTGTAAAGTGGGGATAATATTGGCACCAAACTCAGAATTATTGTTTGGATTTGAGGTTACACATGGAAAGAGTTTAGAAGAGTACCTGGTGCAAATTGAGCACTCAAATAAGAGACTATTACTGTAATTAATGTTATACATCCTCACCTAGTGTGTTCTCTTTCACTATGTACAGCAAAGAAGAAATATTTCTCTTTCTGTAATTTTCTTATCCAGAGCATTATACCTATTCTTTTTCTCACACCTGTATTTTTAATTGACTCACTCACCTACAATTTTTTTCTCTTATACACCTTTAAAATCGGAATGGAATGATAAGTGGAAAAACCCACAAAATCCAGTTTCAAACATAAAATTGGATCGATAAGTAACAAGTAAGTGTGTTTGGCAAAGTGTCCGTTTTTGGATAACCAGGATCCCATCTCAAAATCTTTTAATGGAAAAAATGAGACCACTCTAATGAGAACAAATGCGTTCAAAAAGTACCTTCCCCAGAGCAGTCTTTGCCCAGACATTAGTATCTTATCAACGTTACATGTAAATTGCTGTTGGTTCATTGTCTTATATACTAGGCAGTGTTGTGACACAAATTCTTTGTGTTCTGTTCATTGGTGTACAATCTTATTTGTGTTTAACTTTCTGTGGCTTGTGAGAATACATTATGAATAATAATAGGTAGAGGCATATGCTACTTATTAACCTTACTGGTTTAATATTTCCTCGAAGTCCATAAACTCTAGGGTCATGTGTTATCCCAACTGGGACACTTAAGAGTACAGGGGCACTTTAATAATCATATGTGACAGCAGGTATAAACCAGAACTGTCCTAGGTGTTGAAGGATAATTTTAAAAATTAGGTAATGGAGATCTAATGCACAGCACAGTGATTTATAGACACCAGTGCTGTATGATAAACTTCAAAGTTGCTAAGAGACTAGACCTTAAATGTTCTTACCACAAAAAAGGAAATGATGATTATGTGATGTGACAGAGGTGTTAGCTAATGCTGCAGTAGTGATCGTATTGCAATATACAAATATATCAAACCAACATGTTGTACGCCTTAAACTTACACAATGTTATATGCCAATTGCCTCTCAATTAAAAATAAAAATTTTTTTAATTTTAATAAAATTTAAAGTAGGTAAAATCTTGACTTGTACAAATATAAAAAGAGCATGTGTCAAAGATTTCATTCAACTCACTAATTAATAAGGGTATGGGTAAGAAGTTGTAACGGGTTCCAAGGAGAATACTAAGTACTAGTCTTCATAGTCAAGTTAGGGATGCTAAAATGAATTAAGGATGGATGCAAAGCTGACAAATCGGTCAGTATCCATCAGGACAATAATCAATTGCATTTGAGTGGACACAATTTGCATTTTTGGTGGACAAAATACCATTTGCATTACTGTCAGTTTTCTTCATTTTGCAGAGTTTAAAATAGCCCAAAGATAATCTCAGCTACACAGGTGTATCACTCACTAATTTCTGGCCCACATCAAAGGCGTCACCATTTTTCCCCACGCAAGCAAAATTGGTCTGGCTGGGCACCCTAGTTAGTTATATGTTACATATTCTCTCTGTTGTTTGCCTCATATGATTTGGACTTAACTCCTAATGGATGCTTGGTTAGATTTTTAATTTTTTGTTTTATTCTTGGACAGATTCCTGTGTCTGTTCCCTCTGACAAAGAGGATCTTTAGGAACAAAATTGCAACTTTACTTTATAGCTTATCAAGCTGTACAGTATTAAGTTCTACTCCTCTTTGAGTATATTTGAGATTGGCCAGAACCTAAGCTGTTGTTATTTTGGGGGGAAAATGCTTCTTTTATTCTGTTTTGGTTGCCTCCTCTGGGAGGAGTGGAAGCATTTTGGCAGGATGAGCTGACCGATCTGCAGCTGTTCAAATACTTTGAGCCTTTGGCTTGAGTGTGGATTTTGCTTTAAAACCCTCCCCGCAACTTACAAAAGAGAAAGAATGAAAGAAAGAAAATCCAACTGCCAACTGCATCTACTACTTTTTTTTTCTTTTTAACTGCTGTTTGGTAAGCTGCAGTTGTACTTTCATAACGAGAGGCTGTGTTTATTTTCAGCGTTGGCAGTTCTGCCTAATGAATCAACTGGTATTGAATTCACAAAGGGAGGTGCCGTTTCCCTCCTTCCATCTGTTTGCCAAATGTGTGTGTTCCCTCAGCTCCTAGTGGTGGTTTCAGTAAAAAGAGCCATTAGCAAGCGGGTGTTCTCAGTGGATTCTCAGTCCTCTGTCTGACTGCTTCGTGGTGTTTGTCCCTTGTGGTACCATAGAGGTTGTTTGCCAAAGCACAACACTTGCGATTCTAGAGAAAGTGTACTTATATTTGTTGTTTCAGTATAAAGTTGGCTCTGCGTTACTCCTAGTTTTAGTTTGGTTCTTGAGCCCTGGTTTGGTCCTCGAGCCTGGTTTGGTCCTTCACGATGGGATGTCTATCTCTGAGCAGTAGTGTTGCTATGGGGATTGAAATTACTCCAGAGAAGAGACAAGAGGTCAAGTGAATACTGGTAGGCTCTCTTAAAACTGGGAGCCTGTGATGAATTTCTTTCGATTATACTGTATTTTCAGCAAATCCTTCTTTAATTCTTTTTTTTCTTCTTTAATTCTTATTAATAGTAGGGAGGAGGTTGTTTTATTAGCAAAATTTGGAGATGTCTTTTCTATTTTTATTTTGTACTTCCGTTCATGTATTAGGAGCCCTTTACGTCAGTACTTCTCAAACTTGAATGTGCATATGAATCACTTGAGATTTTGATGAGATGAAGATTCTGGTTCCATACAGTTAGGGGTCTGAGATTCTGCATTTCTGTCAAGCTTTGGGCCACACTATGAACAGTAAAAATATCAGGGCACACAGCTTTGGTGCTTTCTCTGTGGTCTTTGGAGCAATTTAGATATTTAGTCAAAGGGTAGAATGATGATTTGGTTGGTGTTTGGTAGCAAAATATTTGGAAATATTTGCCTTCCCATTGGTGTCAGGAACCCGGTAGAGGAATCAGACAACTTTCCAACTCTTGCAGAGACAGACCTTCACATTGACCATATGTTATTTTGTTTGAGATTTTGGAATTTCCAGGACATTTTACATACCTAATTTCAAATCTAAACGAAGTATTTTTCAAAGCAAATTATGAGTTGTTTGGGGGTTCTGTTACCTGTGTACAATAACATCGATTATGTTCTTTTCGCAGTTACATGCCCCACTTCTTGATATATTGCATAGGTTTTAAACATTAATTTCCCTGAAATTTGCTTGTATGAATATTTTAATATCACTGTCTCTTGTGTACTGTGCAATTTCACTTAGCTTACTAAACAGTTTTATAAAAACTGAGTGTCATCCAAGAAGTCTTTGGAGTACTATTAAGTGTTATTACTCTATTCTGACCTAGATAATGGACAGTAAACTATTTTTAACTAAGGCCACTGACCCACTGAAGAGCTGTACACACACACACACACACACACACACACACACACAGAGAAGGAACCTAATGTAAGCACTACATTCATCTGTATTATTACCCTTACCTTATTCCCCAGAACTTCTAATTAGTTTTGGAATTTACAGAAAAAGAGAAAGTATAAAATCTTGCTTCTAAAGTGAAGAATAAGGATCATGAAGAAAACTGTTCCAATACCAATAAAGAATACTGGTTAACCAGGGGAGTCTGAGAGCTGAGAGAGGAGTGTGAAGTTAAAATGACAAAAGAGAAACACATATGTAAGGGGAGTGGAGAATCCAGAAACTCATGAAGAGCATGTCAGGGAGGAGAAACAATTTTTTTTCTCTACCCTCTTAGGTTCAATTTCTGGTGACCTCTGAATTAAACTGACAAAAGGCAAATTAGCAAGAGAAAAGAGTTTATTTATGGGTGCAATCTGCATACAGCGATGAGTAACTCAAAAAGGAGGTTGGAATTTGGGGCTTATATATTCAATGTAGTAGGGGAAAGGAATTGGGGAGAAAAGGCTCCTATGAGAAGAACCAGTAGGTTTCTTTAGGAAAGATATGTGTTTCTTTAGAAGAGCAAACATGAGATAAGAAAGTTTGTGATAATGTTTGTTTGTGCAGGTGCTAGTGGTTTTTTGTCTTCTTCATAGCCCTGAAACTCTCCTGAGGGGATTTTTATGGTAGCCTCATTTCCAAGAAGATGCTACTTTTAAGTCAGATAAAGGAAGCTCTGACAAGGCTTCTTTCTGCATTTGTTGACTCACTTAAGATAAGCTTTGTACCAACTCTAGGTTTCTGAGTGAGTCCCCACAGGGAAAAAGGGCACATTTACACTGAAGAGAGAAGGACTCAAGGTTAAAGAGGGGGAAGACTCAGTAGATTGTGAGGTGGAGACGTTACTCACAGTTAAACTATTTCTCTGTTCTTTAGAAATCTGATTAGGACTTCTAAAGTTTAGCAAGTCTTCAGAGCACTTCTGCTCTCAGAGGATTTATTCTGAATGAGAATCTGTGTCTACCGAACATGAGTAGAATTATTCTGGAGCCTACGCTGATCTGGCTACATCAAGGCTGAGGCGCCAGGGTCCATGACAGTCACATTTTATGTCTAGGTTTTAATCTTTAGTTGTAATGCTTTTTGAAATAGATAAAGCAAATTATTTCATGCATAGTTTCATGATATAATTGCTCAAATAAAAATCTGTTGTTTCATATATTAAGTAATAACTGGGCATCAGGTTTCTGAGTGATCCATCGGGGGATAATTTTGCATGTATTCTTAAAAATTTGAATAAAAATCCTATTTGCATATTTTCTGTGTGACAGTTATTATTTTATACATTCTTTTATTTAAATATATTACTATTTTTTTCCAGTCATCAAACACAGACAACCTCTTGGGATCATCCTAAAATGACTGAACTCTTTCAATCTCTTGGTGAGTGTTATTTTAGTTAATAGTAATGAATTAACCTAAACAACTGAGAGTTGTATATTCTTAAATGGACACTAGTCGCCATCTTTCCTTACATGGCATGTTATGTTTAAAGGATCATGTCATGGGCATGTGAAAGCTGTTGAATTTCTAAGGGCAATGCAATAAACAGATTTTACCTTTCTTCTTAAGAGAATGCAGGGTTTGAAATGGTGTGAGCCAAAGAAGGTTGATTTTAAAAGGAGTGTAATTGTTTTACCTCTCTCATATTGAGTCATCTTAAACTTCAGCTCTGAGTGAAAACAAAAACAATTAGAGTACAGCAGCCTCTAATCCAGTGCTTTAAATTTGCTTTTCACTCACTTTTTGTTTAGTAAATATTATTAAATTAGCTTGCCTAGTTTCATTTTGTCTAAGTTGTCATTAAAAGCTAAATTCATTTTAATATAAAAATGCATGAAAACACGTGAGATGAGAATTATGACCTTGTAGATTTCTAGTAGAATGTGACTTTGAACTGATTATTTAGCTGCTTCCCTTAGGTCATTTCAGTGGCTTTGAAAGAGTTTTCTTTTGGGGGGAGCTAAGGTGCTGCTGGAGGGGAAGAGTGGCACCCCAAAGCTCTCATGCCCACTCCCATTTCAGCAAGGAGGGGGCACTCCTTTTTATCTCTTTAAATATCAGGCTTCTGTGTGAGCTTCTGTTTGGGTAGGTGAGGACAGCTGCAAAGGTTGATCAAGCAAGAGAAAAGCCACTGGATTGTTTAGTTGGTAAAACGAAGAGGCCAATGTTGATGATTTCTGAGTTTTCTTCTAACTCTTCTAGGCTCTCATACGGATACTCTCTCTTTAAGGGGACAGAGAAAGAAATTCCAGTGTCTTCTCTTTCTCAACTTGATGCTAAATCTTTAAGACTTTTTAAAAATCAGGATAAAATTGACATATAACAATATATTAGTTTCAGGTGTACAACGTAATTATTCGATATTTGTGTATATGTGAAATGATCACCACAGTTAAGTCTAATTAACATCCATCATCAAACATAGTTACATAGTTTTTTTTCTTGTGATGAGAACTTTTAAGATCTACTCTTTTAGCAACTTTTATGTATACAATACAATATTATTAACTGGAGTTAATCTATTGTTTCTAAAGATTTGAGTATTGATTATAGTATAATTTTAACCAGATTGATAAAAGGGCAGAGGAAGCAAATCGATTAGGACAGAAGGAGCATAGAAATAAGACTAGCTTTGTGAGTGGTGAGATGGACAGCCTAGTTGACAGAAAACTGATTGTCCTTGGGGAAAATGCCCTGCAGGAGGATCCCTCTTAGCAGTAGAGAAGACAGGGCCCTCGGCCTACAGTGGGATGTATTTATTAGGCCATGGAAAGTCAACAGGCTGTGTTTCCTTTTCCTCATTTCCCTCCATTTCCTTTTTGAAAATGCTTTCTTGAAATCTGTGTAGCGCTGCTTTGGAAAGTATCTCACCATGGTGCTCATGAACATTTAATTATTTTCTTAAATGTTGTAGATTTTAGGAATAGACCTTTTCATGTGAACAGACATAATACTTTTCCATCACTGAAGTAAACAAATATATTCTTGCCATTCAGTGTAAGTTAAATCATAAGCATGTTTTGAATGTGTTCTGTTTCCCATTTCAGCTGACCTGAATAACGTACGTTTCTCTGCCTACCGCACAGCCATCAAAATCCGAAGACTACAAAAAGCACTATGTTGTGAGTTTATCCTGCCAAAGTTAATCACTCTGTTATTTGGATTGCCTTTCTTGTTTTGTTTTGTTTTGTTTTAAGACCAAGATAAATGAAGAGGGTGATGTGTGTGTGGAGTTAATCTGCTTTTCAGTGCACCTCGCTCAAGGAGTTGGCTGTGTTTCTGTGAATGCTTCATTATTCGCACCAGCAGCATGCGTGCAGTAGTAAAACCAATGAGCAGATGCCATTCTCAGTTGGAGAACGAAATTAACCAAAATACAGGAGTCACATGAAAAGCTTTTTCAAAAATTATGCTGCCGCCCAATTTAAAAGGATTAAATCAAGGAATCAAAGTAGTAGATCATTGCCTTTTTAGTACTTTGGATTCATTTGCAAGTATAGGATTCCAAACAGTTCGATTCAGTGCAATCATACAATAAAGGAACACTGAAAAATGGCATTCCTGACCCAAATTTGAACTGGTACCTAGAATATTAGATAAAGGGCTCTGTGTTCATTTAAACATGTCTTGAGACATTTAATGTTATCAACATGAACTTTGACCTGTAGAGAGTATGTTCAGAGTGATAGTTTGTGATAGTTTTACTAAAGGATTATTCCTTTCCCCATAACCTAAATTTAAGTATATATATGAATGCTTGTAATAGAGTATAGATTTCGGCTGTCTGGATTCTATTTGTGCTTGCAGTTTTAATGATGAGTCTACTCAAAGAACATTTAGGCTTTGTCAGGTAGTTAATATGGAAAGTAACATTTGCCTATACGTTTACAACAGCATCATTTGAATAATTCCAAATAGTCCTGTTTGCTGCCTCTTGTTAACAGTTGTTGTACGTCTAGGCTCTTCAGTGAAGCTTTGCAGAATACCCTTAGAAAAATGATATATTAAGGTTAAAAACCTGCTCTGTAAGTCAGTAGAAATTAGAAATACATTTTAAGCTGGTTACATGAGGAGGGCTGAGGAAAGAGAAGCGTAGAATCATTCCGAGAAAATATAGTAACGCAAAGCTTTAGAATAAGAGAAACAAGCTACGTGTGGAAGAGCTGTCTGAAGGGCTGAAAAACACCTCCAGATGAGGCGATGGACGAGAGGCTGAGATGGCGTGGAAGCCCGTAATCCTTGGAGCCCCAGAAATCATTGGCAGGTTGTAGTGGTCACAGCAAGTATGGCGGAATGACCAGTCTCAGAATACAAAGCCAGCACACTCTGGCTCGTGGTCTGTACGTTGAGCCGTAAGGGAATAGGAAGTGAATTAGGAGCACTCAGAAGGGATTTCAGTGAGCTCAGTCGGACCAGGGTGACAGCAGTTTTGAAAGAGGCTCAGCTGCCTGTCCAGAATCTAGCTGACAGACCTGGAAGGGCTTCTCAGGCCTGACGAGCTAAAAATGAGGACAAATGACTCAGCCACAAAATCTCCATTGATGGGAGACTGCTTTGTATCACTGTGAACATGGGCCCAGTTTTTAGTAATACTTCTGGGCAGATAAACATATTAACGCATTTGCTGTTTTCTTCTGTGGGTTCTTCTGAGTCCTAAAGAAAAAACTCCATCCTTCAGCTCATCCCTCCAAACCAGAGAGGAGCAGAAGAGAGATGCCTCCCACCTCTAAACTAAACGACATATAGTAACGCACACTTAGAAACATGCTGGGTTGTGTTCGATTGTAAACGTTCGAGGTGATGTCCTTAGGGCCACCTGGCTGCCACTTTCCCCGCTGCCTCCTGACCCCAGTGCTCTCCTAGTGGGGCCTTGGCACCACTGACCCAGCTACCTGTTTATGATTAATCTGCTTCTTCCTCTCCCATCCTTTCTGTTTACTCGAAATGCCCTGACCCTTCTTCCTCTGCAATCGTCTGTAACCCTTTAGTCCTCCCAAATTCTGTTAAAAATTTACTTCTTTTGGAAACATTTACAAGCTAATCCCACCTGCCTCCAGTTTTTTCAGAACTTTATGATGGCCTGTAATGACTTTTTCTCCCATCAGCACCTCTTACGTGGCTTTGTGTGACAGATAATGTGAGGAAAATTGCCCCATCTGTGTCGACACCTGCTTTAGGTCAACGGTTGCCTCTCACTTCACGTGACTCTCCACCCAGCACAGTGTCCTAACAAAGAGGGCACACTGTTGTTACTGTCATTGTTCATTCATTTATCGGCCTCCAAGACTGTGCAAGAGATAAAACAACATAAAAAGACTTGGTTCCCACACTCAAGGAACGTAAATTTGGAGATAGCACGTTACACGTGGACACAACCCCCCTGCTTACAACAGATCCTGCTGCCCTCAGCACAGAACGGCCTTTGCCTTGGCCGGTCTCTCCATTCGCCTCATTCACCACGGCCCACGGCGGGCTCTCACAGTTCTAGTGGACATTGAAATGGTGACCTCTGTATTTTGTTCCTCTTGCCTGGAGAGCTCCTGTCTTAGCTCTTTGTGGCTGGTGCGTTCTTTTCCTTTTTAGGTCCTAGTTTAACTCACCCGTCTCTAATGAGTCTTTCTTGGCTACTCTACTCCAAACTAGGTCACTCCTGATTTTCCATGTCATAGGTTCCGTTCTTTTCTTATGTGGCACTTGTCATAATATGTGATATTCTATGTATTTACTTACTTACCGTCTGTCTCTCCAAATGAACTAATCTTTTATGTGAGGGGTGAGTCTGCTTTCTTTTCCACTTCAGGCCTCATACAATCTCTGGCACAGAGCAGTCTCCTAGGACACAAGTGAATGATTTTTTTTTTATAAATTTATTTATTCATTTATTTATTTTTTGGCTGCATTGGGTCTCGTTGCTACGCGTGGGCTCTTTCTAGTTGCAGCAAGTGGGGACTACTCTTTGTTGCAGTGCACGGGCTTCTCATTATGGTGGCTTCTCTTTGTTGTGGAGCACGGGCTCTAGGTGCACGGGCTTCAGTAGTTGTGGCACGCAGGCTCAGTAGTTGTGGCTCGCGGCCTTTAGAGCACAGGCTCAATAGTTGTGGCTCACGGGCTTAGTTGCCCTGCAGCATGTGGGATCCTTCTGGACCAGGGATCAAACCCATGTCCCCTGCATTGGCAGGCGGATTCTTAACCACTGCGCCACCAGGGAAGTCCCCATGGGTGAATGCTTTGAGCTTGAAAATTATCGGAGTACTCCAGGAAATATGTATAGGATTTATAGCAGCACTTATTAATAGTAACATTTGTTTCATTTTGGCATATTCATAAATATGATATACAGAAGCAAAAATAAACTAGTAATCAGCATCAACATGGTTGAATCTTAGAATTATAAAGTTGCGTGAAAAAAATCAAGTAGCAGAAGAAATTTGTACAGTTTGATTCCATTTATTTATATAGTTCAACACCAGGCAGAACTAAGTGCTCTGTTATTTAGGGACACATATATACTTTCAGAAATTTAAAGTGAAATACAATGATTAGTGGTTCTCCCTGTGATTGTGAGGGGATGTAATTAAGGAGATTTTTCCAACGAGCTTCCAACATACAGTGATAGCCTATTTCTATAGCTGTGTAATGAATTAATGGGAGCCTGTTCTATTATTTTTGTTTAGACCACACATATGTATTATACATATTCTTGTTTTGATTTAAAAACTTTATGTGCTAGGCAGCAACAGAGAAGCCAAAGGGAAATACTGACAGAGATTCCCTTCATTGTGAAGAGTAAGGCAAAGCTTCCTTGAGTAGGAAGTATATCAGCCAGGATCTAAAAGCCACATAGGATTTAGGCACATGGCTGTAATCAAGGGTAAGAAGGAAGGGAGTTATATTCATAAGAATCAAAGGCTTGGATGGAGTTCAGGGAATGTCATGTAATAATGAAGTCTAAATGGAGTAGCTTATGAGCTAGTTTGTCCAGTATTCTGAAATGTCCTTAAAATCAGTTTAGGTCCAGTTTCAAGGTCATTTTTAACGAAATCTTCTCTGATTCCCTTAGTTTTTTGTTCCTCAAGCTCTCACAATGTTGTGTTTAATGTTTGGGTATTTTCTTTACAGATTGGGGTGCTATAGAACAGTTTTCTGTTTTGTGTAAGTTGGGACATAGGGCCAGTCGTGGATGTAATGCGTTAGACAATATCTAAGATCAAAGGACCAAGGGAAGAGAGGACAAGTAGAGTTCAGGTGAAAGGTGATGGAGGCTGAGCATAGGAGGGGAGATGAGAGCATGGATTTGAAAGGAAGAAGGAGAGCTAATAATTGGGAGGATTTGGTACTTGATAGATTGCAGAGTGTGCAAGAAGGAGAGTGGTAGGATATCTTGGGATTTGCAGACTAATGGTCTGTGTAGTAACAGCATTACTGGATTTCTGCATAACAAAAAGGCAAGACCTTTATTTGTACATATTAAGGTGGAGATTCCTGGAAGACGATACTATAGCTCTGGTTGGGAACAAAGCAGCGGGAATGTGGATCAGGTATTCAAGCAGGAGATCAGGATGAGAAAACAGAACCTGGAGTCATCCAGAGAGAAGTAATAACTGTAGTAATGAAAGTGAATGAGAGCATCAGGTTTATAGAGGGAAAGGGCAGACATGAGACCTTGAGTGCCACTGACATTTCTGAGCTGTCCGGGGAAGAGGAGATAGGAAAGGTGCTAAGAAGGGACAGTCAAACAGAGAGGAAGAGAGTCAAAGAAGCCCAAGGTCGGATGCTAAACAGTGTGTGTTTTTGCAGAACAGGAGAATGAAGATCCAATTCCATTCAACCCCCTTTGCCTCATTGTGGGCTTAAAGAAAAGCCTGAAAGTTGGTAGAAAGTGATTCTGCTATTTGTTTCATTTGCTGCATGACTGAGCTGTCATTTGTCTCCCTTTGAAAAGAGATAATCATAATTTTCTGTGACTTAAATGTAGTCAGTCTTTAAAGGTACCTAAATGTGACACACTTCAGGGAGATGTATTCCTGGCTTAAGCACGAAGGCAAAGTGTCAGAGTAAATCACTAAAAATTGAAGACATAATAGTCTGTGGGATGTGGCAAATTACTGTCACAGCTACAAAGTGTATCACAAAGGAGGCTTTTCCAGAAGAAATACAAGGACAGCCTGATTCAGGAAGTGGTCTTTTTGGAATTTGGTCTTTTGTCACCTTTAGGCCATGTAGGGATGTAATAGCAGTGCTGTGTTGCTGGCATAATTAGTGTTGAAATTCAGAAAACTTAGAGCATTTTGGCAGTATTTGAATATGTTTCTTTATACCTGTGAGGAATTATAGCTCTGTGGCCACTGTCATTTATTAAGCACTTCTCTTTGTCAAGTACTGTGAAGAATGAATTTGAATTTTACTCCTGCCCTCTGGAAGTTTATAATTGAAAATAGTGTACAGTGCCAAGAAATGAGGTAAAAATGACAATGAAAATTCCAGATGGTTCTTTTTTTTTTTTTTCTGACACCATCTCGAACTCATGTGAAGCGTACACAGGTTACTTTTGTAATTAGCTGAAATTTTACCAGTGATGTATTTGACATCTAGAGGAAACGGACTGATCTTTTGTCCAGACGTGTGTGTTCTATATTTGTGTCTTTCTCTCTTTTAAAAAAAATGACCTCTCTGTTGAGTTGTTTTAAAAATAATTTTAATCTGCATAATTTTAAAGCAGTTCTTTTCCATTGTAGATAATTTGGGGAAAAAAATCATTCTATGGTATTTAAGCAGCTAGAGTAGACACATTTCATAAATGTCTTTAAAAAATTCAAAATTAGGGCTTCCCTGGTGGCACAGTGGTTAAGAATCTGCCTGCCAATGCAAGGGACACAGGTTCAAGCCCTGGTCCGGGAGTATCCCACATGCCACGGAGCAACTAAGCCCGTGCACCACAACTACTGAGCCTGCGCTCTAGAGCCCGCGAGCCACAACTACTGAGCCTGCGTGCCACAACTACTGAAGCGCACACGACTAGAGCCCATGCTCCTCAACAAGAGAAGCCACTGCAATGAGAAGCCCGCGCACTGCAACTAGAGAAAGCCCGCACACAACAAAGACCCAATGCAGCCAAAAATAAATAAATAAATTTATTTTTTAAAATAATTCAAAATTAGTGGTTATTCAATGGTTAAAAATAGAAAAATACAAAGGAAGCTGTTTGTTCATTTTACTTAACTGTCAAAATATGTCATGGTTTTGAGGGAACATTTGTGTATCATGCAAAGAGAAAGTAGTTGTTTATATATAAAAAAATGTTTTCCCAAGTTTATTTTTTTAACGTTAAAAAGTTAAGTATGAAGATGGGGAAGAATTTTATAAAGCAGTAATTTCCATGAGCAGACCTAAAGTTCATGTGGTTCTGTAATTTTCCAAACCTACATGTTTAGATTTAGAAGAGTCATCTCCACACTCAGTAAATGTATAGATACATGGCAGTTTGATAATCTAGTATGTTTTCCTGTTTTCAGTTAGCTAATGAATGACTCAAAGTTGATTGAAGGGAAAGATTATGTAATGTTCTTCTCTTTGTCTAAACTCTTCCTCCTGGCCTTGGAGGGCGCCCCCTAGGCCAACATGGCCTGCCCCCTGAGCTCGGTGCGTCTATCTCACGGTAGCTATGTGCTACCCATGTGTGACCACACACCATCCACACTGCCATCATCGGTTCCCAGAGCTGCCCAGACTTCCTTGAATTCTTGTCTTTTTTCGAGCAGTTCTCTCTTCCTGGAATTCTTTCCTTGCTTTATATGGATCTCTTGTATCTTAGCTTTTTTTTTTTTTTTTTTTTTTTTTGCGGTATGTGGGCCTCTCACTGCTGTGGCCTCTCCCGTTGCAGAGCGCAGGCTCAGCGACCATGGCTCATGGGCCCAGCCGCTCCGCGGCATGTGGGATCTTCCCGGACTGGGGCACGAACCCGTGTCCCCTGCATCGGCAGGTGGACTCTCAACCACTGCGCCACCAGGGAAGCCCTATCTTAGCTATTTTTTAAGGTCCATTTCAAATCCCACCTTTCCAGGGAGCTTTTTCTAGGCTGCTTCCACTCCCCTAGTGGTAATAGCTCTCATAGAAACATACGTCTTCTTCTTTTAGGGCATTTCCACCCCTTTTAGTGAAGTTATCAGTATGCTTATCCTCCTTCTCAGACTGGCCATCTTCGAGAGCAGAGCTCCACTTTATCCTTATGTGCCCACCCTACATAGTCTAGCACCAGCCATGCCCATTGTAGAGGTTCTGTCAAGAAGGGCAAGGAATGGGAGCAAATACATGAAGAGCCGTGGATGGGTGGACCTGTACTGTGAACCTCCTCTAATCCTACCTAGCTACAAGTTGCCTATGTGCCAAAGGATCATGGGAAGCAACCCAGGTTAAAGCCAGATTTTGAGGGCCTTACAGATCAGGCTTGATTCAGTAGGTGGCGGAGAACTATTATTTTTCTCCAAACCTGTTTTATTAACAGAATATCTTCAGTGAACTTTGTATCTCATGATGTGCATGTGGAGAAACTGTTTAAGAATGATCAGTTACACAGTGATATAAAGGATGAATGAGAGGTGAGCTGGCTGTTCTCAAAAGTGAGGAGAAAGAGCAGTGTCGTATTTTTAGCTGTTCTACCGTTAGGATTAGACTTAGAGATTTATGCTTTCCTACATTTAAAAGTACAAAGAAGCTGAAGAGAGGAAAGCCACAAAAATAAAGGTGGAAAAATTTACATTCCAAAGAGTGAAAAGCGAGGTCATATTGAAAAGTGGCAGAGTTTAGATTCAAAAGCATAAACATAAGAGATGTGGATAAAAGAAGAGTTTAGAGATGTAAGAATGGAAATGCTGTTTATTTCTTTAAAAATTGAAATTAACTAAAAAGGATAGATTCTTAAATTGAAGAATCAAGCTAAAAACTTAAGACTGGCAGTGGTTTTGTTTCAGTGTTGTTCTATAATGTAATGACTGTGCATATTCCTTTTTCTCACCTGATTAGTGGATCTCTTAGAGTTGAACACAACAAATGAAGTTTTCAAACAGCACAAGCTGAACCAAAACGATCAGCTTCTTAGTGTTCCAGATGTCATCAACTGTCTGACAACAATTTATGATGGCCTTGAACAAATGCATAAAAATCTGGTCAACGTTCCTCTCTGTGTGGATATGTGTCTCAACTGGCTACTCAATGTATATGATACGTAAGTGCATTTTTTCCCATTAAAATACAGTCATTGGGTGAAATATGTTGATAGTGCAAAATGTCTACATTTTTTAAGTGAATTTTTAAGAAAATACTTTCTTTCAAAGTCCTTTTCCCAGTGGAAATATTTATGTTAACTGTTGAAAAGGAACGACTTTCCAAAAATTGAGCTCTTAACCAACAATAGAACAAAAAAGAATGTCCATCTATGATTTTTAAGATTTTGCTTCAATTTATAAAGGCTGTCAAATTTGTAGTCTTTTTAATCACCATGCTAGGGGAAACCTAATGGAAAGAAGTCCGATTTCCTTCCTCCATAATGTTTTATAGTATTTCTTTTTTCAAAAGACAAAATTTTGTAGTCATTGTTATGAATTTTAAAATTTGTTGGCTCATAATAATCCACTCTGCATTTCTTGTATGACAGCTTAAGAGCAATATGGCAATTAAAAGGATTTAATTTCTCTTTTGGTATTAGCTTTTTTTATTGCAGTGGTGGTTATGTGTATATATGGTGTTTTAAATAATTTATACTGTAGGACACTCCAATATCTGTAATTTAATTAGATGCTCACTGTTACATAAAGAGCACTCCCAGCTTTCAGCATAACTCATTTGCCATTAGTTTGGCTTTTTGAAATGTGACAATGCGTTTGTAAAATAATCAATTCTAGAAAGACCTGCTGTGGGCTGATATTTCTGAAACATTAAGAATTATTCATTCTTCTGGTAGGGGGTTAAAGTATGCAAAGATGAAATAAGAAAATTAGAACTCTAAATTTTATTTTCTGTTAATTAGCTGTATGAAAATTTGTGCTTATCAGTTTTTTATTTGATTTAAAGAGAAAGAAGATAGATGATAGTTCATAAATGCACGTATGGTTTAGCAGCTGATTGATTCTGTATAAGAAGTAAATGATAGATGCAAGAACTTTCAAGAGCTTTCAGTTAATTAAAATTTAATTTATTCTTTTGATTAGAAAAATCTTTTATCTTTCAATACTGACAAATATCATAACAATGTCTTTTTTAAAAATAATCAAATAGCCATTGTGTGCTTGAGGCTCTTAATAAACTCACTGAAGAACAGATAGCATGGATCTCTGTTACCATGATGAATGTGGGCTTTACTACCTCCCTGTGGGATATCTTTCAGTACATTTCATTTTAACGCAAATTTTTATACTCCTAGGGTAAAATATGACTGTTAACATTAATTCACTGTTAAGTTGATCTTCAATTTTTTAAACCTCTAAGAGACATTTTCTATAGTAAATTCACTAAAATAACTAGTCAATTAGGTGTTTTAACTACAAAGCCTATAACTTAATTTTATGTCCCAGGAAGAATGCTAAAGTCATGGGATACTTAGTTAAGGACTTCATTAAGCTCTATGGAGTATGGTAGAGCCAGAGGTGTGTATTTTGAGATGTGTTTTAGGGAAGAACTGGAGAAGATGTTAAATCACCCTGCTTCGGCATTATCTGTGGCTCTGACACTCTACTTGGGCTGCCTTAACAAAGTATCACAGACTAGTTGGCTTAAACAACAGAAATTTATTTCTCATAGTCCTGGAGACTGGAAGTCCAAAGTCAAGATGTCAGCAGGGTTGGTTTCTTCTGAGGCCTCTCTCCTTGGCTTATAGATGGCTGTCCTCTCCCTGTGTTCCCACATGGTCTTTCTTCTGTGTGTGTCTGTGTCCTAATGTCCTATAAGAACACCAGTCATATTGGATTAGTCGCCACCCTCATGACTTCATTTCAACTTAATTACCTATTTAAAGACTTTCTCCACATATAGTTGCATCCTGAGGTACTGGGAGTTAGGACTTCAACACATGAATTTTAGGTGGATGTAACTCAGCCCATAACGCATATATATGCTGTTTTCACTGGACAGCCCAAAGGGAATAGTGCCACTTAGTTGGGAAGGAAGCAGTATGTGAAACATCGTAAGTCATATTCTAGGGAGTTAAATGTTGGCATATTTTCACTTTCTACCGTCAAATGTGAACACATGAGAAACGCAACACAGAGATATTGTTTCTTATTTTTAGGAAGACAGTATGTTGAAATTTTCCTTTTCAAAGGACAAAAAGCTTTTAGGATTTATCTCCCTTCCATGCCAAAGAAATATAGCAAAGACCATGCTAGGTTAGAACAGTTCCATTCAGTCGAGTTTTCCACCTTGGAGAGGAATATCATGAATTAACCTAAGGAAAAAGTATAGTTACTCATATGATGGTAGTCTCAGATGGCCAGAGTTGATTACCTAAATTTCTCTAGCAACTAAGACTTATTCCTTTATCCAAACAAGAGTTATTAACTGTTTTCAAGTCATTAGTTTCCTTTGAGAATCTGATGGAATTTTGATCTACTCCATCCAATGCACCAGGACGTTATGGACCCCTAAGAAGTCTCTGAACCTTGGAAATGGTACCATGATCTAACCCATCCATTCATTCAGTTAATCTGACATTCATCTATTAACCATATATTTTTTACTGCATTACTTTGTGCAGTATTTTTTACTACACTGCTTTGGTTGCAGCCAGACCTGGTATTTTCAGCCCTTGAAATATATTCAGCCAGCTCTTGAAATAATGAGTGATGCACACACAGGAGATCCTAGAATTCTAGAAGCAGAAGGACTTTGAGGATCTTCCATTCTGCCCTCCTCATTTTACTGATTGAGAAACTGACCAAGTGAGATAAGACAGTTTATCCACAGCCACCTACTGCATATTAGTAGTAGATACGGAATTATATTCAGCTTTTTTGATAATCACTTGATTATTCCTACCATACTGCCATATCTAAGAAAGATAGTACTTTATAAATTATATTGTTTACTGTTTCTTTCAGCTTTTAACATGTACCCAACTCCTAATATTCTGAATTGTCTGAAAAAAGAGTCTATTTTCTTCTGTTGTAGAGGACAAGAATCCAAATTTTTGGTTCTGGTTTGCTTTAAAACTTGACAGCTGCTTAACTTTTGTCATCTCAATTTCTCATCTGAAAAATTGAGATAAAAATATCTGCTCTGCTTCACGTACACAAGTGATTGTGAAGGGCAAATGAACTAATATATATATAGAAAGGACTTTATAAACTATGAAGATAAAACTGATTCCATTTATGAGTTCACAACCTCTCTCAGTCCTCATCTTCCTGGGCTAAAAAGTCTTAATTCCACAATCTTCCTTCTAAATTTAGTGGAAATTAAATTTGTTTAATCAAGATTTAAATCAGTAGTCTGGATTTCTTGGTTTAAATATTTTTGTCCCTGCAGAGAATATTAACCTCATTTGATACAGTGTTAAGTCATTTTTCCCACTATTCCAAGGCGGATATAATTTTATTTATAAGGTACCTATCTTTCTGGTTGAATTAATTTCAGGAGTTACTTATGAAAACTATCAGGGAATCAAATAAATATTGTGTTATGTCACTCACAGTAAATTTCATTGACTCCCTGTTACCTTTCAAATTCTGATATCTTATTTAACGTCAAAGCCCTCTATCCTCTGGCTCCATATAACCTGGACAACTTTATCAACCGTTTACTCTTGATGCAAGTTCTCGCTGTACCTGATGAATCCTGCCTCTGGTGCTCACATCCGCTTCCTCTGTCCCCTTGTCCGGGCTTTTCCTATGATAATCTACTTTCTCCTCGTCAGGACAGTCCAGCTGTGTCGTGCCTTCAGTGTCTGATTTTAGACTTACCTTCTCTGTCAAATGTTGTGAGACTAATAACTACTCAGACGAACCACCAATCATTAATGACTAGTCAGCTACA
This sequence comes from Orcinus orca, assembly GCF_937001465.1. NCBI lineage: Eukaryota > Metazoa > Chordata > Mammalia > Artiodactyla > Delphinidae > Orcinus > Orcinus orca. The sequence goes on along the minus strand of NC_064570.1, from coordinate 19,895,758 downwards.
ATTATCTCGTTTATTTCCATGCGTAAGATTGGTCTAATATTTTCTTATGATTCTCTAGTTGTTTCCTTGTCTCACCTCTCCAGCTAGTCATGGGTAGGAATCATGTCCTAACACTTTTCTCTTGGTCTTGTGGAACATAGAACAATGCTGGGATCACAGTAAGCCTTTATCATCATTGGTGATGCCATGAATGGACGGTTGACATTTTCAATAGTCTTCCTGATGATGTTCCCTTCTGGTGTTGTCACCAATGACTGGAGATCAGCCTCCAAAACGTACCAGTTTGATCTTTTTTTCCCTTAAGGGATTACTTTGTCCTTAGCCACAGTCATGTACTAGTCTATTTGCACAGCCTTTTGTTATTTTCTTCAAGTCTATTGTCTGATTGTGTACAGAGAATAAAATTTCCTGATTTTTGGAGGGAAGAAAACAGATATAGTCTATTTTCGTGTGATAATTAGGAAACACCTAAAAAATATGAAATAGAAACACACTTCATAGCATGGCTCAGTTTAAGGTTAATTTGGAACTAGTATTTCTATAATTGTGGGAAACTGAAACGAGTATATAAACTTTAGGTTTCTGCTTATAATGGCTATATTTATTTTAAAATTTAAGTATTAGTTATTTTATAGGTCAATTCTGAATGTTGTACACATACATAGCAAGGGTTCAATATGTTTGTTGGGTATGATTTAGTATAGATTATAAACTGTAGGCTATTGAGGGACTTTTTTTTTTTTTTTTGCGGTACGCGGGCCTCTCACTGTTGTGGCCTCTCCCGTTGCGGAGCACAGGCTCCGGACGCACAGGCTCAGCGGCCATGGCTCACGGGCCCAGCCGCTCCGCGGCATGTGGGATCTTCCCGGACCGGGGCACGAACCCGCGTCCCCTGCATCGGCAGGCGGACTGTCAACCACTGTGCCACCAGGGAAGCCCTGAGGGACTATTTTGAAAATACATTTTACCAATCTCTAAGCATGTTTTCCTATTTTATTTATTTCATACTTTATATGTCATTGTATGTTTACAGAAACTTGAGTATTTATAATTTGAGAATGAAAGATATCAATTAGTAGTAATAGTAAAAATATCAACGAGCCAGACTTAAATACAGTTTGACAATAAGGATGCTTAAAATTAAAGTTACATGGTACAAATATTTATATGTTTTTAAATAGTATGAATTACTAAATTTTAAGTATTCATGTAATTATGTAAACATTTAGTTATAGGTTTTGAATGTGTTGTACTTCTGTGTATTGAAAACATATCATAAGAAAATTAACAGTAAAAACAAACTGAAAACTGATCCTGTTTATATGAAATAATAAAGATAGAAATCTTTATATCTTGACTTTTTTCTGGACTGTGTTATTTCATAGCAAGGATCATGGATTAATTTTTGTAGCTTCTGCATTTCTCTTTCCCCAGCCCCAGGATCTAGTACAGTGTGACATTTGGTAAACAACTCATTTATTCTTTGATAAAAGACAGAGTAAATATAACTCTATGCTTTTAAAGATAAAATTATTCTTCCAGTCAAATTATAAGTGAAATTGAAATGGTCTCTCATTGGCATAATATGAAGCTATTTTCTAGTGTTAATTAATTAATAAATTTTGTATTTAATTATAATTTGATACTTTCCCAAATAAATATTGCACACCTGTGTATTTAAGATCATTGACTATTATAATTGCAGTAGTAATTTATAGAAACTGCATTGACAGAGATCAAAATCAATGAAGACGAGAAGTTTTTAAGTATTCAACAAGTTATAGCCCTCAACATATAGTTAATTTTCCAGTCAGTTTTCTTACATCTGTTTTTAGATATATCATTATACCTTTCTTGCTGTATTGTCACATGCATATTATATATATCTCTAGCTATTAGTTTGAATCTTGCATTTATAATTATTAACAGATTTTAATTCATAGTGTTTATAAAAATGAAATATTTTAGCTTTATAATTAGCATTTTCATTTTACTTTCTTTTGTTCTTCCAAGTTCATATGTTGTACATAAAGTGACTTCAGGCTGTATATTCTTCCAGACTAAGTCAAATATACTATTAAAATATGTCATGAACTTACGGTATGGGTTTAACATTAATTAATAAAAGTGAAAAGAAAGTTGCATTTTTAAGATGCGATTTTTTTTCCATTTAGCCTCAAGGAAATAGATATTCAGAAATAATTAGCATACTGTATACAGTTTTAAATGCATCTAACACACTGAGATTCTTATAATTTCAGGGGTCGGACTGGAAAAATAAGAGTGCAGAGTCTGAAGATTGGGTTGATCTCTCTCTCCAAAGGTCTCTTAGAAGAAAAATACAGATGTATGTAAGACCTTTCTTATACCAATAATGTTTTTAGTAATAATAATGATAATAACAACTTATTAGAGACTTACTTTATATGATTTGCTAGTAATAATAGCTCTTTTTTTTTTTAACCTCGATCATACATGTACGAGTCTAGACAAAGGGTGTCAGTGCAAAGTGATGTGAATTTGTGTGAAATGGAAAGCTGATTATACGATCAAGATGTGAGGTGCATTGATGGAGTAAGAACTGACTGCAGATTGTATCTCATTTAATTCATAATTGCCCCATAATGTAGGCATTGTGATCTTCATTTTCCAGCTGAAAAAAATAATTCTTGAGATAGGTTAGAAATCTAGTCAAGGCTGTAGAGACCGTGAATCGTGGGGCTAGAATTAGATCATAGATATTTCTGACTCTAAAGCCCAAACCTTTTCTATTTCCGTATATTTCCAGTGCTTAAGAAAATCAGCATGGACTAGAACTGTTATAGTCACAGTGAGACAAATAATTATATTTTATAGTATAAGAAAATAAAGTGATATATTTTTTAGTCTCGTTATATTTGTTCTTATTCACCAAATAAATCAGTGGTGACCTTTGAGCTGTCAGTTAATGAAGGGCATCTTGACATTTGAAAAGGGACAGGTTCGGGAGCCAGGGAGACCTGCCTTCGAATCTCAGCTCTACCACTTAGTGGCTGCTGGATGACTCTGGGCAGGTTACATGATTCCACTGAATACCGACAGCTAAGAGGTAGTAATAAGATTCCCATTTCACATTCCAGGGAGCTGAAATTTAGTGAATTTTCTTCAACAAAGAATGAAGCTACTAATTCTTGCTTTGAAAGCAACTAGAGATCATATGTGAAAAATACCTAGAGATAGCAGTTGTTGAATAAATGGTAGCAATTGCTGCTATGTCTCCAAACTCTTAATTACTGTAAATTTTTTTGATTTAATTTTATCCATAAAATGTGAGTAAATTGATCCTGCCATGCATAGCCTCATATGATTCTGTACAGATATATCCATACCTTCGAGGGAGAGGGAGAGGGATATTTCATGAATAGAGAGATACCAAAACCAGGAAAATATTTGATCCCAGGTCCTATAAATTTTAGGTTCTTCATCTTCTGTGAACATACATACATTTTAAAATACTTTTATTTTCTGGGATGACTGTGAAGCAATTTGTTTTTGAATTCCAGGGCTAGATCGTGGTGGCTTGTTTTTTTTAGATAGTTTGACAAGAATGTCAGCGAAAATGAAACGAAAAGCTGATTGTAGGATCAGAAGGCGAGGTGCCTTGATGGAGTCAGAACCTAGTAAGCCATATGCAGAAAAAAGCTTTGCACAGGCTTCTGCCTGGTGGCACTTTATCTAGAATTTAAATTGTCTTCAGCATTATAATTGTCAAAAGATATAATTTTCAAAGCAAAAAAGTTATTTCTATAATGAGTGGGAAAGAAAAATGTTAATGAAAACATCAGTGTTTCAAATTAGAAAAGGACTTTAAAAAAAATCAACTGTGATTTGGGGTTTTCATGTGTTCCTAAAAGAATTTAGGGTTCTCTGAAAGTAACAATTATGTTACGGTGCTCAGCTTACTCTGAAAAGAGTGCAAATCCAACCTCAAAGTTTATCATGAATCTTATTAAAATGCAAGGGTGATCTGTTTTTCTAGATCAACGATGCCTCCTGCCTGTGTTTTTCAAGCTGATTATTGGAGTAATCTGAGGCCAGAAGAAAGAGTTACAACATGATGGCTATAGTTTTAGAGCAAAAACCAAATTCTATGCAATATACAAAAAAATGTCTTTTATCTACACACATACCTTCACACGTACTTCTGAAGCATATAATTTTTCAAATGAAGAGGTATTTCAGCATACATGTACTCATACACTCGTACTACGGTGGACACTCTTTCTACAAATGTCGGGAAACAATACTCTGTATAATTCCACATTGAACTTTCAGATTATAGCAGGGGAAGCAGAAGCCCTGCAATGAAAATTTCTGATATTTAATTTAATCCATGAAGTATGCCATTTAGAACTTAATTAAATAAGAAATCTTTGGGTTGAAATCTTTAAATCTTTCCTCAGAGTACTGAGACTCTGGAAATATTCTGGGGTTTTGTTTTTCTTTTTACTTTGAGGTCCTTAGCAACTCTGATTCCACTTTTGATTTCCCTAATAGTATCAGAACACTTCCTCATTATTACTTTCTTTGTCGGAATTAATATTCAAGACACTTTGCTCTCCAAACTCAATGGCAGAGGTGCTATTCTGGGTCAGTTGGTATCCAGCTGAACGCTAATTTTGCAATGGCTTGTCAGTGTCTTTACCCCGGTGACATCTTCTTTTCTCTTCGTGCCTTTTTGAGAATGTCCCTTGATTAGGTTCTAACAACACGCTGGCCTTCCTGCTGGTAACTCAGTGGCTTCCTTGCCTCATCAGCAACACATTTACAAAGATCCTTTTGAATGGCCTTTTGCAGCTCTTCTGTGATTACTTATTGGAACTTGGGTTTTAGATTGGAACATTCCTCTGATCCATCCACACATCATGATACTCCTTTTCGTATCTGACTGTAACATCAACATGTGAACTTTCATAAGAATTCAGAAATATGTCAGAATGTTAAGGAGTCTTTTCTCTTATGTTTCGTGTGTAGTTTTACGTAAATAGTGGCATAGTAGTATAGCTATCTTCCTCAAAAGAGGAAAGCTGGGCATGATTGATGTTGCTGAATATGTGCACTTCTCTCTACAGATTATTATTATTCATATGCATCAACTTTGTATTGACTTAGGAGGCCTCTTCTCAGGAACGGGTTTACAATGAGAATCATAGTAAGAATCCTGGATAAATACTTTCTGGCTATGATAGTCTTATTTTTGACAAATGAAAAGAAGCAAGTAGAACTCTAACCATCTTAGAGAACAAATGATAATAAAAATTAAATGTATTTTTATTGAATTTGCTTTCCCAATGTATGCTTATAATTAAAGTCATATTTCCTTATAATTACTGTGTCAGTATCACTGAGCTTGGTTTAGTCGTTTGAAAGTTGACAGTGTTAGATCTAGCCTTATTTCCTTAAAAAAAAAAGGGAATGATACCTTTTGATCTGATATTCATTTATCAGGTATTGTTTGAAAATGGTTTTTAGGATCCAATAAATATTTACTCCCCATTCTTTTTTTCTTGGAAAACTTTACATGAAAACCATTTAGAATTTGTGTGATTTTGAATTTTTAGAACTTGGAAATTTCTTTACAAAAAGTATTAGTTTCTATAATGAAGTGAATTGTTTTTACATGAAATTTCTCCCTACTCCAAAAGTAACTTATTTGAATATATTAGCTTTGTTGCTGGAAATATGGTAATAATTTTCATCTTCAAAATACTGCAAGTGATGAAAAGAAGATAAGCCAATTCTAGAAGGAAGAAAAGAGTTTTTATTTTACTGAATCAAAAAACTTTTAAAACATCTTTTTTTTAATGAATAGAAAAGCCTAAGAATTGTGTGAAAGTATGCATGAGTTTTCATTAAGTCCTTTACATTTGAATTAGTGTATTTTATTACATGAAATGATGTAAAAAAATAATTTTTATCGCTAATAAGGAACGAGAGACTGATTGGGCCTAAAAAAATAACCCCTAAAATTAAAGACACCTCCTTATACTGTTTAATGTTTCTTATGCAAAATAGATTTGAGTATAGAAATCTTTAAAAGAAATTAAAATATATATATTCAATGAATATTGAATTTAGGAGTGAATACAAAAAATTGATAAACAAATCTTTTAAAATTTGCTACTTAAGATACATTCATTCCTTTAACAAGTCATAAAGAAAGCTTCTTTTTAGCTGTCTGTCTTTTTCAATCAGAAGGGAAACCTTATAGAGACCACTGAATGAACCCACATGCATACACTGGACCATTTAAAAAGGAAATTTGTATTTATTGGTCTGTTTATATGTATTTACATAGTGCAGTAGATCGTTTTAGGAAACATGTAGTTAACCAGTTCCTGATTACAAATATGCAGAATGTTAAGGTTGTCCGAATTCAGGCGACAACTAATGTAATTCACGTCCCCATAAGTTTTTTTTTAAATCTACGTCGTTCATTCCACATAGCCAAAGGTATATTTTACTTAAAATTCCAGAATAGGCAGATGGAGGTTAACCTCTTGCCTCTCCTCCTTGTAGATCTCTTTAAGGAAGTGGCTGGGCCCACAGAAATGTGTGACCAGAGACAGCTTGGCCTGTTACTTCATGATGCCATCCAGATCCCTCGGCAACTGGGGGAAGTAGCAGCTTTTGGGGGCAGTAATATTGAACCCAGTGTTCGCAGCTGCTTCCAACAGGTAAATGTTCATGAAGGCTCACTGGTGTATAGAATGTGTGGGGAATGGTATTGAGGATATTCTGAGAAATGGAACAGGGGACTTGGGCTGGAACCAGGTGGTGGAAGACGCTGGTACCATCCCAGTAAGTTTATTTTATTTCTCAAGGCACATTTGATTCAAGGAACAGCAACCACCTCAAGGAGACTTACTGTTCCTCAAGGGTTAAAACCTCAAATCTTTAACATGTGCCATTAGATTGCTATGATTTGGCCCTACTTTTGCCGCAGCCTCATCTTGTACCACTGGTCCCCTTGAGCTTTCCAGCCGTGCTGTTCCTTCATTCCGGCCCTAGTGCCTTTGGACATGTGCCCTCTGTTTAGAATGTTCTTTCTTACCCTCCACCCACAAACTCCCTTGACGTTGCTAATCCTTATTCATTCTTTAGATCTTCCCTTAAATCTCACATCCGCTGAAAATCCTTCACTGACTCCTTCAGATGAGGTTATGTGTCCCTACTGTATTCACCTGAATCTCCTCTGCCTTCTTATCATGCTCATTAAAATTGATAATAAAAACATACTGAATTATATAATTACTTGTTTAGTGGTTTTTTTCTTTTATATAAACCTAAGCTCCATGAACAAGGGCTGTTTCTTTTTTACTGTTGTATCCCTATGTACAGTGCCTTGGACATCATAGCTACTTAATAGATGTTTGCTAAATAAATGAATAAAAATGCCCTGACCTCCTTGTAGGCAAGATTTTTTTTAAATGTAAATTAAAGATGTTATTGAAATTGTACTCTTTTCTTTGAGAACATATGTACAAAAGGAGAATGATGTACACAAGTTTTATACTGATCTAAGTTACTGATATTAAACTGGAAAAGCACGTTAGTCTCTTTTTTGATGCTTACCGTATAGAAAAGCATTTTAGAAATCCTTCTACCGATGTTATAAGTATGCATAAAGTACAAGCCTACAGATATTTTGCCAAGGCATGTGTAGTGATTTATCATTGCTGAGGAGAAAAATGCTCACACACACCATCTCTTTAAGAAGAATTGATGTTATGGTTTATTACATTTTATAATGGCCCTTTTTCTTGTTTTAGAGATACAAAAAATACCAAGTGAAAATTCTAAATATGATTCTCATATGTTCTGGTTCATAGAATGACCTTGACAACAGCAGGAGAAGGCCATTGGTATGAATTTAACTTTGCACAAGTGAAAATTACTTAGTATTAAGATTTAAAGAGAGACCAAGACATTTCATACAATTTATCGTTGATACATTTGGAAATCCTGCAAAGTATATTCATCGTAATGTGCTCCTGCTAGGATGTAACAGGACTGGAGCAGGACAAAGAGATAACAGTTTTTATTGGCATTTATAATGGCCTTCAAGTTTAGGAAGTTATCAGTGAGTCTTTTTTTTTTTTTTTTTTTTTTAGTGAGTCTTTACTTTCTCAAATGTTTACTGTTTTAGATGAATGAGTTTTATAGTTTTAAAATATCTATGTGAAGAGTACCTAGAGCTGTGTGGGTTTTGGTTTTGTTTTTTAAATTTAAGTCTATCAAGGTATTGGGATTTTTTTTCTTCTTCGTAATGACAATTTCTTCTTTTTCTCTTTTTAAATTTTAGAATTTTTTTTTCCTTGAAGAACCTTAAATATTTAGTGATTTAACTGACCTAGAAAGAGTTATATAAACTCTGTTTTTACTTTTATACAGATTTACAGAAGATTTTGAAGCAACAACACCTGTTGCAATTTAAATGAAGACATTTTCTTCACTTTTAACATTTTTGTTTCTTCACCAGAATAACAACAAGCCAGAGATAAGTGTGAAAGAGTTTGTAGACTGGATGCATCTGGAACCACAGTCCATGGTTTGGCTGCCGGTTCTACATCGAGTGGCAGCAGCTGAGACTGCAAAGCATCAGGCCAAATGCAACATCTGTAAAGAATGTCCAATTGTTGGATTCAGGTAGGCTGATTTACTACCAGTGGTGGTAGGAGGCTATTTTCTCTTCTGTTTGTATAGTTTCAGTGTATGCCCATCATTCCTTCCCACTTATACCCATTTGGGGGTTTGCCTTCTGAAGAAATGGGATGCTTATAGCACATTCAGTCCATCTGAAAATGGCATTCCCTCAAAAAGCCAATACGTGAAGCTTATTTTATTATTGTTATTTATACTGTTTTGCTCCAGAACCAGAGATCTTTCTGAGTTTCTATTTACATAGGTTACAGAAGTGTTCATGCATAATAATTGCATGACTCATTATATATATATGACCCTGATGGAATTTGGTGATTTTCTAAGACTTTGGGGTCAAACTTGGTAAGCAGGAGTTTAGCATTTAAATACTAACTGAGAAGTAATCAAATGACTTCATGTTTCTTCGGCCAAGTTTGGCGTGAAGTACATTAACCCGACTTTCACACAAGAAGCCTTTGTCAGGGAATTTTGAAACTCATTTTTTATTGATGGTATAAGTGATATTTTAAATTTTGATGTCAAAATTTTAATTTTGATGTCAAGCTAATAAACATAACTCTTTTTTCTTCTTTCATTTTGCGTTCACATTCAAACATTACAGAAAATCTTCTAACATGGATATTTGTCTTCTCATTATGTTGGAACAGATGAAAACATGTTTTAGAGACTTCAACTACAAAAATTTGCTTTTTTTCTCACTTGGGAGATGGTTTCCTTAATTTCCTTTGTGAAATTTAAGATTCTCTTTGTTCTAATTTGGAGGTAAAATACTAAATAAACAAATTCCGCATTTGTAGCCAATATAACTTTTATTTTGATGGTGATTTGGATGAATGAAATTCCTTACCACAAGTGAGTGTTTTGGACTATATAATAGGCTTTCAAGCCAATGAATTTTCCTTTCTTCTCTCTAGGTATAGAAGCCTAAAGCATTTTAACTATGATGTCTGCCAGAGTTGCTTTTTTTCGGGTCGAACAGCAAAAGGTCACAAATTACATTACCCAATGGTGGAATATTGTATACCTGTGAGTACTGAGCCAGTGTTTGTTTATTTGGTTTTGCTTTAACATATTGCTTTTGAATTAGCTAGTGTCTAAAAGTATTCAGTTTATTTAGACTTAACTTTCTTTGGAAAAAAATCCCTTTCAAGATCACTTAACCATATATTTTTTGTTGCTTTGTTTTCTTTTAAGCAAATACATTATGTTGAATTTGTTAGCACAGAACAACTATACTTTTTTCAGAAAAATTAATTTATTAAATTTTATTTACATCTGTGTTTTAATATTAAACGTAGCATTCTTGGTAGCAAACTCTTGTGGTACGTGGGCCTCTCACTGTCGTGGCCTCTCCCATTGCGGAGCACAGGCTCCGGACGCGCAGGCTCAGCGGCCATGGCTCACGGGCCCAGCCGCTCCGCGGCATGTGGGATCTTCCCGGACCGGGGCACGAACCCGCGTCCCCTGCATCGGCAGGCGGACGCTCAACCACTGCGCCACCAGGGAAGCCCCAAATCCCACTTTTTCACAAAAACAGCTTAACTCTTACTTTGTGTGTGAAATCTTCCCAAATTCTTCTAGCTTCCCCTCACCAAAACACATCATTCTGTGGCCTCTAACAGTAGCCCTTACTTTACCAGTTAGTATTTGATTCCGTGTTATCTTGTATTGTTTTCTGTGTTGGTGTTTTTGCCTCCTCAACCATCTTTTTAATTCCTTGGGACAAGGGTGACTCATACTTTTCTTACTATGCTTAGTTAATTCTGGTACATAATGTGCTCATATCTGACATTATAAATACTATTTATAGAATATTAAAGCTGGAAAGAGTCTAAGAAATTAACTCATCCTTATTTTTTTTAAAAAAGACTAAGTCTTAGAGAAGGTAAGGATTTGTTCAAAGTTAGTGGCTTGGATTTAGTGGTTTAACTCCATTTGGGGAATTTTCTGTATGTTTGCTGGAATATTATATTTGTTGAGTACCTGTTATATACCAGGCATTTTGCTGGGGACTAGAGATACAGAAAACATATAATGAAAGAGAAAAAGAGGTCTTTATGTGGACAGATTCAACAGGACTATATATATTTTTTGAAGAATAAGTAAGCTTATGGAGCAAGATAATATTTAAATTTTTTTCTTGTTACCTGTGCACTGTATGTTTGAATTCTGGGATTAACATTTATTCTAAAAATAGTTACATTTTATATTTAAGTTTCTTTTTTATTGGAATAAGAGTTTATGATCATTTAATTTCACAGTGAAAATTACCATAATTGGATCTTTTTTTTTTTTTAGTCTATATTCTCTGTTTTAAATAACCAAATTTAATTCAAATTAGAAGTGTTTTTATATGGTAGGGCATAAAGTAGATAGTTCTTTAAATTAGAGAGCGAGGGTGATGAATTTCACATATGACTTATAAGAGTTCATGCAATTGCTGACAGTGAGAGAGAGCTAGATAGGGTTAAATAAGCATGAAAAGGGAATGCTACTGGGGGGAGGCATGAGTCACCAAGAGGTGAGTAAATTGACTGCTCCATTGCCACAAGAGTGCAGCTGAGGTTGGTTGGCAAGGATTTGCAGTCCATGACTCCATCATTGCTCAATGGCTTTGAAATTAAAAGATGGTAGGTACGATTGAAGGCCACGGGCTGCATGATTCAAAGGTGTTAATGGTACTGGGATTTATTTGGGCTATCCTCATGTTGAAGAAACCAAAGGGGGTTGAGGGGCTAGAGATCAAGATGATTGGGGCAAGAATTAGGAGTAAGAGGCAGAAGGTTTGAGTTAGTGAAAGTTTTTTCCAAGTTAAAGATTTGGGATTGAAAGATGTTTTGAGTTATGATGAAGGCTGACATGTGGGCAGACCCCAGTATGTGATAGAAGTGGGACATAGGAGGTTTTGGAGATGAGATGGTGTTTAGAAGATCATCAGTTTGTCTTTAGAAGTGACAGATGATAGCGGCGTCTGGCCAAGTGCTGTCAAAGGGGAACGGATAGGCATATCGATTTTAGTAGATGTTAAAGCTGAGGCTAAGGGGGAAATAGTGTAAACCTCCTTTATTCTTGGCCTTTGATTTTACAGCCCATGATGGAGAGGATTGTAGGGAAGATGGTGTTATCATGGGAGCAACAGTACTCATCTTGTTCATAACTGCAATATGAAATTGCAGTTATGAACAACATGTAGGGGAATGTGTTCATAAGTAGACACAGAGTCATGCTAACAGCTAACAGGAAAGAAAAGTAATTAGAGGCTGTATGCATCTGCTGAGGGGCAGTGGCCCAATCCATGTAGGAAAAGTGGGGAAGTGGGGAAAGTCAATAGAGAGAATACTTACCCATTGGTAAATATAGCTACCAGGAACTGAAGCATTAGCCCAGATAAGAAGATGGTTTGAGAGTCATGTTAGCTCAGGTAGAAGGGATGAGATATTTGTAAAATTTTATTGCTAGAAAGGTCAGCAACATCAGCTACTCCCAGCATTCAAATTGTTAGGGATGGAATCATTGCAAAATTCTCTGCTTATGAACTGAGTTTGGACAGGACTAGTTTGTTCTGAGAGTTTCGTTGAGATTTTGGTGAGAAGAGAGGAGGACGGGAAAAGCTTATTAAAAGTTAACAACACTTAAAACAGATTGTATTGCATTTTTGCAGTTTTTAAACAAGTGCATGTTACTTTTTTTTTTTTTTTTTTTTTTTTTTTGCGGTACGCGAGCCTCTCACTGTTGTGGCCCCTTCCGTTGCGGAGCACAGGCTCCGGACGCGCAGGTCCAGCGGCCATGACTCACAGGCCCAGCCGCTCCGCAGCATGTGGGATCCTCCCGGACCGGGGCACGAAGCCGTGCGCCCTGCATTGGCAGGCGGACCCCCAACCACTGCGCCACCAGGGAAGCCCGCATGTTACTTTTAAAGTATCTCAGGTTCAAGTATGTTCTTGTCAATATTGGTTAATATATAGGGATATAAAACAAAATTTCAACTTCTGGGAAATTAAATGCATAAACATTCACATTATAGGGGTCCCAGAAGGAGAAGAGAGAGAGAAAGGACCCAAGAAAATATTTGAAGAGATTATAGTTGAAAACTTCCCTAACATGGGAAAGGAAATACCCACCCAAGTCCAGGAAACGCAGAGTCCCATACAGGATAAACACAAGGAGAAACACGTCAAGACACATAGTAATCAAATTGACAAAAATTAAAGACAAAGAAAAATTATTAAAAACAACAAGGGAAAAAACAACAAATATCTTACAAGGGAACTCCTATAAGGTTAACAGCTGATTTCTCAGCAGAAACTCTATAAGTCAGAAGGGAGTGGCATGATATATTTAAAGTGATGAAAGGGAAGAACCTACAACCCAGATTACTCTACCTGGCAAGGATCTCATTCAGATTCTATGGAGCAAGCAAAAGCTAAGAGAATTCAGCACCACCAAACCAGCTCTACAAATGCTAAAGGAACTTCTCTAAGTGGGAAACACAAGAGAAGAAAAGGACCTACAAAAACAAACCAAAACAATTAAGAAAATGGTCGTAGGAACATACATATTGATAACTACCTTAAATATGAATGGATTAAATGCTCCATCCGAAAGACACAGGCTTGCTGAATGGATACAAAAACAACACCCATATATATGCTGTCTACAAGAGCCCCACTTCAGACCTAGGGACACATACAGACTGAAAGTGAGGGGATGGAAAAAGATATTCCATGCAAATGGAAATCAAAAGAAAGCTGGACTAGCAATACTCATATCAGATAAAATAGACTTTAAAATAAAGAATGTTACAAGAGACAAGGAAGGACACTACATAATGATCAAGGGGTCAATTCTAGAAGGAGATATAACAATTATAAACATACGTGCACCCAACATAGGAGCACCTCAATACATAAGGCAACTGCTAACAGCTATAAAAGAGAAAATCGACAGTAACACAATAATAGTGGGAGACTTTAACACCTCACTTACACCGATGGACAGATCATCCAGACAGAAAATTAATAAGGAAACACAAACTTTAAATGACACAATAGACCAGATAGATTTAATTGATATTTATAGGACATTCCATCCTAAAACAGGAGATTACACTTTCTTCTCAAGTGCACATGGAACACTCTCCAGGATAGATCACACCTTGGGTCACAAATCAAGCCTCAGTAAATTTAAGAAAACTGAAATCATATCAAGCATCTTTTCTGACCACAACATGAGATTAGAAATCAATTACAAGGGAAAACAAGTAAAAAACATAAACACATGGAGGCTAAACAATACGTTACTAAATAACCAAGAGATCACTGAAGAAATCAAAAAGGAGATCAGAAAATACCTACAGTCAAATGACAACAGAAACACGATAATCCAAAACCTATGGGATGCAGCAAAAGCAGTTTTAGGAGGGAGGTTTATAACAATACAATCCTCCCTCAAGAAGCAAGAAAAATCTCAAACAATCTAACCTTACACCTAAAGGAACTAGAGAAAGAAGAATAAACAAAACCCATAGTAGAAGGAAAGAAATCATAAAGATCAGAGCAGAAATAAATGAAACAGAAACAAAGAAAACAATAGCAAAGAGCAATAAAACTAAAATTAAAAATGAAAAAGGAGAAGTTACAATGGATACCGCAGAAATACAAAGCATCATAAGAGACTACTACAAGCAACTCTGTGCCAAAAAAATGGACAACCTGGAAGAAATGGACGAATTCTTAGAAAGATATAACCTTCCAAGACTGAACCAGGAAGAAATAGAAAATATGAACAGACCAATCACAAGTAATGAAATTGAAACTGATTAAATATCTTCCAACAAACAAAAGTCCAGGACCAGATGGCTTCACAGTTGAATTATCAAACATTTAGAGAAGAGCTAATACCCATCCTTCTCAAACTCTTCCAAAAACTTGCAGAGGAAGGAACACTCCCAAACTCATTCTACAAGGCCACAATCACCCTGATACAAAACCAAAGATACTACAAAAAAGGAAAATTACAGACCAATATCACTGATGAATATAGATGCAAAAATCCTCAGAAAATATTAGCAAACACAATCCAACAACACATTAAAAGGATCATACACCATGATCAAGTGGGATTTAATCCAGGGATGCAAGGATTCTTGAATATATACAAGTCAATCAATGTGATACATCATATTAACAAATTAAAGAATAAAAACCATATGATCATCTCAATAGATACAGAAAAGTCTTTTGACAAAATTCAACACTGACTTATGATAAAAACTCTCCAGAAAGTGGGCATAGAGGGAACCTACCTCAACATAATAAAGGCCATATATGACAAACCACAGCAAACAACATTCTCAGTGGTGAAAAACTGAAAGCATTTCCTCTAAGATCAGGAGCACAACAAGGGTGTCCACTCTCACCACTATTATTCAACATAGTTTTGGAAGTCCTAGCCACAGCAATAAGAGAAGGAAAAGAGATAAAAGGAATACAGATTGGAAAAGAAGAAGTAAAACTCACTGTTTGTGGATGACATGATACTATACATAGATAATCCTAAAGATGCCACCAGAAAACTACTAGAGCTAATCAGTGAATTTGGTAAAGTTGCACGATACAGAATTAATGCACAGAAATCTCTTGCATTCCTCTACACTAACAACGAACGATCAGAAGGAGAAATTAAGGAAACAATCCCATTCACCATTGCAACAAAAAGAATAAAATACCTAGGAATAAACCTACCTAAGGAGGTAAAAGACCAGAAAACTGTAAGACATGGATGAAAGAAATCAAAGACGACACAAACAGATGGGGGGATATACCATGCTCTTGGATTGGAACAATCAATATTGTGAAAATGGCTATACTACCCAAAGCAATCTACAGATTCAATGCAATCCCTATCAAATTACCAAAGGCATTTTTTACAGAACTAGAACAAAAAATTTTTTAATTTGTACAGAGAAACAAAAGACCCCGAATAGCCAAAGCAATATTGAGGGAAAAAATGGAGCTGGAGGAATCAAACTCCCTGACTTCAGACTATACTACAAAGCTACAATAATCAAGACAATATGGTACTGGCACAAACACAGAAATATAGATCAATGGAACAGGATAGAAAGCCCAGAGATAAACCCACACACCTATGGTCAACGAATCTGTGACAAAGGAGGAGAGGATATATGGAGAAAAGACAGTCTCTTCGATAAGTGGTGCTGGGAAAACTGGGCAGCTACATGTAAAAGAATGAAATTAGAACACTCCCTACACCATACACAAAAGTAAACTCAAAATGTATTAAAGACCTAAATGTAAGGCCAGACACTATAAAACTCTTAGAGGAAAACATAGGAAGAACACTCTGTGACATAAATCACAGCAAGATCTTTTCTGAGCCACCTCCTAGAGTAATGGAAATAAAAACAAAAATAAACAAATGAGACCTAATGAAACTTAAAAGCTTTTGCACAGCAGAGGAAACTATAAACAAGATGAAAACACAACCCTCAGAATGGGAGAAAATATTTGCAAACGAATCAATGGACAAAGGATTAATCTCCAAAATATATAAACAACTCATGCAGCTCAATATTTAAAAAACAAACAAACCAATCAAAAAATGGGCACCTAAACAGACATTTCTGCAAAGAAGACTTACAGATGGCCAAGAGGCACCTGAAAAGCTGCTCAACATCACTAATCATTAGAGAAATACAAATCAAAACTACAATAAGGTATCACCTCACACAGGTTAGAATGGGCATCATCAGAAAATCTACAAACAACAAATCCTGGAGAGGGTGTGGAGAAAAGGGAACCCTCTTGCACTGTTGGTGGGCATGTAAATTGATACAGCCACTATGGAGAACAGTATGGAGGTTCCTTAAAAAACTAAAAATAGAATTACCGCATGACCCAGCAATCCCACTATTGGGCATATACCCTGAGAAAACCATAATTCAAAGACACATGTACCCCAATGTTCATTGCAGCACTATTTACAATAGCCAGGTCATGGAAGCAACCTAAATGCCCATCGAGAGACAAATGGATAAAGAAGACGTGGGTTGTATATGTATGTATGTATGTGTGTGTATATATATATATATATATATATATATATATATACACACACACACACACATACATACATACATACATATACCCAATGGAATATTACTCAGCCATAAAAAGGAACGAAATTAGGTCATTTGCAGAGATGTGGATGGACCTAGAGACTGTCACACAGAGTGAAGTAAGCCAGAAAGAGAAAAACAAATGTCGTACATTAAAGCATGTATGTGGAATTTAGAAAAATGGTACAGATGAACCGGTTTTTAACGCAGAAAGAGAGACACAGTTGTAGAGAACAAACATATGGACACCAATGGGGGAAAGCCGGGGCGGGGGATGGTAGGATGAATTGGGAGATTGGGATTGGTATATATCCACTAATATGTATAAAGTAGATAACGAATAAGAACGTGCTGTATAAAAAAAGAAATAAAATAGAAAAACCCCAAGATTTAATACTTTCAGTATTTTTAGAAAATGTAGAAAAATCATTTTACTACTGGAAAAATAGAAAAAGTTTTCTTTTTAAAGTTAAAAGTGAAATAACATCTTTTCTTTACAACTGTATATGGTTGGCAAGAAACAAACAAAAACAAAAAGAAAATACTAGAAATAGTTGTTTTGTCCACCCCTCTCCACTCCTGCCAGCATCAATGTATTAATAAGACTATAAACATCAAATATAGAAAATGCTGATTCATTCTTTGGAAAGCTCTCCATTGAGTTAGTGTAGTTTGTTTCTGGCAGTCTTACTTCTTCAGATGAGACTTGAGATGTTTGCCAATATACTGAAAGCGCAACCTCATTGCTCTTTCTCTGATCTCAGCATCCTAAGGTGGGTTTTCAGTTCTTGCCCACTTACATTATTTTCCCAGTAAGTTGAGTGCATTTACATTGTTGTTAGCTTTTTTTAAAATCTTTTTATTTTATTTTATTATTTTTGGCTGTATGGGGTCTTCGATGCTGCACGGGGTCTTTTTCCTCTGGTTGCGGCGAGTGGGGGCTACTCTTCATTGTGGTGCGCAGGCTTCTCATTGCGGTGGCTTCTCTTGTTGTGGAGCATGGGCTCTGGGCACGCGGGCTTTAGTAGTTGTGGCACACAGGCTCAGTAGTCGTGGCTCACGGGCTCTAGAGTGCAGGCTGAGTAGTTGTGGTGCACGGGCCTAGTTGCTCTGTGGCATGCGGGATCTTCCCGGACCAGGGCTCGAACCCGTGTCCCTGGCATTGGCAGGTGGATTCTTAACCACTGTGCCACCAGGGAAACCCTGTTGTTAGCTTTTAAGGTGACATTTGAGCAAAATCCATTTTACTTTGGATGACTCACTACTTATTCTTGACCCTTTGATGAGTCTGTTAATGCTAATTTTTTAGTTTCATGTTTTTCCATTAGAACTGGTAAGACTCTGAGCTTATCTTACTAATTTCATCCTACCTATAGAATTCAGTGTGTCTGAATTTCAACTTGTTGAAATCTAGGAAACTTAAAGCAAAACTGAGAGGTTGTTTTGCAATTTTTAAAAAACTATTGGAACGTCTTTAAGATAAGCCCTGTGATAATGAAATGTTCTCTTTAGAAGTATGCATCTATCATTTGGGACTATTGACTTCTATATGTAAGACGTAATTCCTGCTAATGAGGGTATTGTTCAACAGTGATTTTTGTATTTGTGCATGATACAAATAATAATTATTCTGCTCATGTGCCAAAGACTGTGTTGTTTCTTATGTAATCTTGGTTTTCCTCCTTGTTCTTCCTTGTTTTCCTCTGTCTATAATTTATGCATATTTGTAGTTAAGTTAAAACTCTAATGTTGGGAGTATTTGTTAAGGAATTAGGTAATAGTGCCATCCCAAGTCATGAATTGACCAAAGAAATTTTGAGGAGATTTAAAATGAATATGGTTTTGGTTTTTTATTTGTAGTCCTCTAACTCTAAATTTTGCTCTATATGAAGTCTGTATTTGTTCCCAATCAAGGAGTAAAACAGAGGAAAATTTAAAATACCCCCAGCTTTGGTTGGCAAAATAGAACTCAAGAGTGAAAAATCATCTCATACCAGCTTACACAGGATTTTTTGGGATTTGGGTAGAGAGTTACATGGACAGACTTACGCCAGGCTACATTTTATAATTCAGCAACACTTTTTAAATGATTGATTTGTACTAAGTTGGTGGGGAGCCAGTCAAGAACTAACTACTTAGCATTATCCAGATAAGTTTTCTTTATTATCTCACTGCTTCTTAATAGCAGCATAACAGAGGAAAGTATATTTTAAAGTATTCACATACCCACTTGTCTGTGTAGGTTCAGTTTTTAAATGTTTTTCACAGTGAGTCACCTTCATTAGATTTCCAAAAATGACAATTTGAAGGACAGTCCTCATTTGGATGTGAGAGTTCTTATGTGCTTGTTAAAAATGAGTCCAGAAGGATTTGGGGGAGATGGTGGTAGCAGTGGCTTCAGAGTTTTCAGTCTCTTTTGCCTTTGCCATTTTCTTCCCATTTGTAAAGTAGTTACATAAAAAGAGACAGAGATCTAGACAGCAAAACCAAACCTCTGGATAATATTCACAACAAAACTAGGTAATGGGATATCCCCCAAATAAATCTAGATGGTAACAAACCACCACCAGTCACAAAATTTGCTACATATTGTTGGGGAGGAAAAAATTTACCTCTACCCATCTAGGTTCTTCTGACTGGTCTAATAATTAAATTGACGTGAGACAGACTAACAAGAGAAAAATCAAAGTTTAATTTTGTGCATATGAGAGACTCAAAGAAGTGACTAAAGCAGGCAGTTTTGTACCTTTTAGGCAAAAAAACCCAATAACTTTGTGAAGAACCGACAAGACAAAGAAACTTAGGCTTGGCTACCAATTACGGAAGAATCCCACAGGTTTGGGACCTGTGGTTCCCACAGGTTTCTCAGCCTTGAATTCCCTATTTCTAGCCATAAGGATGTTTCTCTGTGTCGTAGCGCAGGGAGGGTACCTTTTACGTGGGAGATTATTTCCTGCTTTCAGGGGGACAAAGCGTAGGGTCAGACTGTTCTTGCCCTGGCTGTTTCTCAATTAATTTAAACTAATCAATACGCCCCCTTTGGCATATTTTGGGGTAACAGAACATAGGAAAGAGTTAGAAATAAAAGAAAAATAATTTCAGAAATTAAGACTAATTAATTTTAGTCTTAATAAACAGAGCAGATAAATACCCTAAAAGAAATAGAAGGTGAATAAGAGGCAAACCTTAAAACTTAAAAAGAAGTGAAGAAAGCAATATAAGGGATTCAAGAGAAAATGACAAATACTGAAGACAGGCCAAAGAAAAAGGACTGGAAGTATGGATAATATGAGTCCCTGAAGAAGAAACCCAAGATAAGGTAGAACAAATACTAAAAATAAAAATTAAAGGGATTTCCCTGGCGGTCCAGTGGCTAAGACTCCATGCTTCCACTGCAGGGGGCATGGGTTTGATCTCTGATTGGGGAACTAAGATCCTGCATGCCTCATGGGGGGGCCAAAGATAAAAAATAAAACAATAAAATAAAATTTAAAAAGAAGGAAAACTAATCAATTCTACTTCCAAAAAAATCTTTTTGAAGAAAATCTTTCCTCCCTCAAAAAAAAAAAAAAAACCAGAAGAACAAGAAAAAGTGAATCTGTATACTGAAAGAGTATATTATGCCTGAGAACACTAACTCAGAATGATCAGCACTATGACATATTCTGGTAAAATTAATGGACTTTAAAATTTAAAAAAATCCTTTGGTCATTTAAACAAAAGGAAAAAATGACTTAAAAAGGAAAGAAAATTAAATAACCATCAGACTTTTCAACTGCAATACTTTATACCAAAAGAAAATGGAGGAACATACTTAAGAAACTCAAGGGAAAAATATATGAGCTAAGGATTTCATGTCCAGAAAAACCAACTTTCTAGTAACTAGCAAAGGACACAGGAAATGCATCATCAACATGTAAGAGCTCAGGTAATATTGGTCCTATGAGCACTTCTTGGGGAATTTGTTAGAGACCAAAGTAACTAGAGACATAACATCCAACGGACTGATGTTGGAGATGTTGGAGGACTGACTGACGGAGAGCATAACATCCTACGGACTGATGTTGGAGATGTTGGAGGACTGACTGACGGAGAGCATTAACTATATTGTTACCAGTAGAACTTAAACTAAATGGGACAACAAGGAAGAGGCTCCTACTGGCCAAAGATGGGACAGTTTGAGCTTCAATAATGATAATATAGTTGACCCTTGAACGCAACAACCTCCTGGAGAGTGGAAAATCCACGTAACCTTTACAGTGGGCCCTCCACATCCACGGTTTGTGTAGTGCTATAGTACATATTTAGTGAAAACAATCTGTGTATGAGTGGACCCGCGTCATTCAAACCCGTGTTGTTCAAGGGTCAACAGTAATTGCAATAGATCAAAACTCATCAAATGTTAATGTATGAATTCATAATGATATTTTAAAATAATTTAAAATTGGTCTTCTTTGGAAGATGGTAGGAAACCAATTCATTACAGGGAAAATTGGTCAATAAAAGTGAAAAATCAAACATGTAATCCTGCCTTTCCTGAATCAACTTTACTATTGAGTGACTAAATGGATGAGGGGGATGTCCTTAAAAATTTTTTTCAACTAAAAATGAATGGTAGAATTAGAATATCACCATTTTAAAGCCCTCATTGGATGGATATAGGCATTTAGCATGAAAGCTACTAGGATTATGTAAGAGAGATGACCACACATCATGTGTCTCCTATAATCCTACCAAACACCACTGATAATCTTGCCAGAAGAGCAAACGTGAGTCTCACTGAGTCTCATGCATTCTCTGGATCCAGCTGCCAATTTGCAGGATATCCAAAGGAACATGCTAAACTGCACCAAAAATATGCAACCAGCAAAATTCTACTCTTGAAAACTTCACAGGTTGAATTGCCTGAGTTTCCAACAGAAAAATTGTAATGAAATGGCAAGTATGAAGAAGAAATCTGGTAGACTAAAAGTGACTTAAAATATATCAGATTTTTAAAAATGAGCTAGACTAAACTATACTATCTAGAGACAAACATTGGAGTGATGAAACTATTTTTAAAACACAAGGAAGTTATTGTAAAAATGAGGATGCTGGTTTTAGAGAGGTGGGAAGCAGTTATGACTGGAATGAGGCTTCTCAAATGTCCAACAAAGTTCAATTTCCTGGGCTTCCCTGGTGGTACAGTGGTTGGGAGTCTGCCTGCCAATGCAGGGGACATGGGTTCGTGCCCCGGTCCGGGAAGATCCCACATGCCGCAGAGTGGCTGGACCCATGAGCCATGGCCGCTGAGCCTGCGTGTCCGGAGCCTGTGCTCCGCAACGGGAGAGGCCACAGCAGTGAGAGGCCCGCGTACCACAAAAAAAAAAGTTCAATTTCCTGACTGGATGGTATTCACCATATAATTTATTTTATTAAACCAGGTGCCTGTTGTATATAGTTTTATATATCTGTGTTTTATTTTGCAATAAAAAGGATTAAAAAATAAAACAGTCCAATTACAACCATTTGAAGAGTGGTTATCTCTGGGTGACAGAAGAGCTGGCAATTTTAATTTTTCTCCTCTTTCTCTTCCATGTGTATTTTTTTTCTAATTGTACTTGCACTGAACATTTCTTATATATGCAATTTGAAAGTTATAAGATGACATTTCAATATAAATTTTGTAAAACTCAGCCACAGGGTATCTTAGTAGTACTTTATTTAAAATAAAGGCAAAATTCAGACTATAATAATAGTTTAGTCAATGGCTATGGCTTCTTTTTCTTACAAAACTTAAGACTGTTCCATTTTTCATGGAGAGGTATATAGCTCTGATATGGTGAAAAGACCCAGGTTTGCAAGAGCAGCTCTTGCCTTACTGACCTTGTCAATCTGAATCCCTGAAAGCCTTAGTGTCAGTTTCCTTTTGGGTCAAAATAGTGATGGTACTCTCACTGCCCTTGATAGTAAAAAAAAAAAGATTGAAGGAAAGCTATTTATAAGGTGAGACTTCTGTGCTAATATATTACCCTCGTTACATCTAATGAGATCTACAAAGTCTTTTGTTCTTTTTATTTCTTTTCTTACAGCAATAAGTGAAAACCTAGTCTTTTGAGAAATGCATGGATAACTTAACATGCTGGATAATTTTTGTAGTAATGAATGATCCTTTCGATTTCATCTTCATATCATAATATCAATAGTTGTTTGCTTTAAAAAGAAAAAGAATAACTCTGTCTCCATACTAGCATGGAGACAGAGTTGAGTTTGATGATATTCATTATGCTAGGTGGGTGGTCCTCTGTTTAGCTTTTTACCAAACTGTTGCTCTAGCACCTTCAAACAGAGAAATATTAGGTACTGTTATTAGATAGGAAATTAGATCAAATATGTACAAATATATTTAAGCCTTTTATTTTGGCCACGCCACGCGGCATGCAGGATCTTAGTTCCCTGACCAGGGATTGAACCTGCACCTCCAACATTGGAGGTGCAGTGTCCTCACCGCTGGACTGCCAGGGAATACCCTATTTTAACCTTTTTTGGTGAGAAAATAGGCATAATTCACTTTCTTGGCTCTATCCCAGCTAAAGAATCACATTCCTGTGGGATGAATTACTTTTCACTTTTCCTTTTAATATTGCATAAAGTTTATGGCATTAGTGAATTTAGTGCCCTTAGATTACAACTGCTGGTGGTAGTTTTTTTTCCTCATTAGCACTGTATATGAGAATGCACTCATTTTTTCTAAATATCAAATTTGAGCATTATCTGAAACCCCTGCTATAACTTTTTGGGAGGCAGGTAGGTGTTTTTTGTTTGTTTTTTGTTGGTCGGTTGGTTTTGCTTTGTTCTTCCATGTCCTGAATGTATTTAGCTAAAGAATGTGTGATGCAGAATTGGACTTGTACTTTTAATGATGTGTCATTTTTTTCCCAAGCAAGAGTTCACATTGAAACCAAAATAGAGATAAGCTAGAAGAACATTATACTAAGTAAAAGAAGCCAGTCACAAAAGACCACATGTTATTTGATTCCATTTATAAGAAATGTCCAGAATGGACAAATCCACAGAAACAGAAAGTAGATTAGTGGTTGCCAGAGGCTGAGGGGAGGAGATGGGGGTGGGGAGAGGGGTGGGAATGATTGCTAATCGGTACAGGCTTTCTTTCTTTTTGAGGTGATGATGATGTTCTAGAATTAGATTCTGGTGATGGTTGCACAACGCCATGAATATACTAAAGGCCACTGTATTGTACGCTGTCCTGGCTGAGGCAGACTGGGGAAGTGGCCCGGTGCCTTGCCCACCTGGCCTTTTCTCCCACCCACCCCACTCAGGGCTGCCTGACTTAAAGACCTGGATATGGCTTGAAAATCACTGGCCAGAGCAATAAAAACCTTCTTATTGCCAGATGGAAATGGACCAAGTAAAAGCTGGAGGCCGTTACTTCTTTATCTCCTTGTATATTAACAGTGTGTTAAGGACAGACATAGAAATAAATTGGGTCATAAATGCTTATTATTGCATGGGGCCTTCTTTTTGTATTTCTATCATGGAAAGCTTCTTCCTTTTTTTGTCTCTTTACCAAAACATTCAGGATAAACATATGTATAAACTTAATGATCTGTGGTTGTGATACCCATTGCTAAAAGCCCAAATGTCCTTTATAGTAGTGATATATCCTTTTGGCTTTATTCTCTGTAGCAGGCATTGTGTCTCTAAATATTGCCTTCTTTACTCCCAACTGTGTTCTGCTTCTTTCTCCTGTTCTGCCTGGTTAGATTTTAATACCCCCAAACCATCCTCTTTTTTTTTTTTTTTTTTTTTTTTTGCGGTACGCGGGCCTCTCCCCGTTGTGGCCTCTCCCGTTGCGGAGCACAGGCTCCGGACGCGCAGGCTCAGCGGCCATGGCTCACGGGCCCAGCCGCTCCGCGGCATGTGGGATCTTCCCGGACCGGGGCACGAACCCGCGTTCCCTGCATCGGCAGGCGGACTCTCAACCACTGCGCCACCAGGGGAGCCCCTAAACCATCCTCTTATAGCAACCCTTTTTCCTCTACAGAGTGCCTTGGATTTTTTTTTTCCCCCGTTAATAGCTCATTTTCTACACTTTATATTTGGGAGGGTCTGTATCTATATAACTGCAGGCATTATATAGTTTTTTTCTTTGTTATTCAGGAAAAGATTTGACATTGTGGGTCTGATAGCAAGGCCTACTGATAATGTGGGCTTTGCTTGCTATACATATCCTTTTAAATAAAGCAAAGATTGATGTATAAATAGCTTGGGCTGATTTATGTTTTCTCTCTGCTCTGCAAGCTTAGAGAATCAAAAGTTTCCTTAACTGTTTACTAGAAGAAGACATATTTAGGTGGAATGGGAGCAAATAGAAAGTAACAAAACCACATAAGCGTTGACTCAATTCAGTTGTTTTAAAAAATAATTACATTTTGTTAAACTTCTGTTTGCGAAACAAGTTTGCATGAGTCTTGGGCATGCTTGTCATGAGGGAAAAGACAGACTGGGGAGGGTGCAAGGCCTGGAGGGAAGCAGGTGGCAGGTAAGTCAATATATTTAGTACTCAGTTTGTTATCATAGAAAAGTCCTCTGGTTTCGCTTTGTAAAGAGGTTGGCGTGAGGTCTGTCTAGCTGTAGAAGGGATAGCCAGCTAGGAGTCAGATGACCAAGGTTTCAGTTCAGTTCTGCACACATCCATATTTTAAATACACTTTCAGAAGGACTAAAGTTGATGTCTGTTTAACATATTCCAAAAAAAACTAGAATTGATGATACAGAGTAGAAAACTGGGGCTCAGAGAACAGTTCATTGAGTGGATGAGGGCTTGGGAGTTGGGGTAGATTTCAGCCCACCTCACCCTAAATGATTAGTAACTAGTCATCTTGAAATGCTTCTTTAAAAAGTCACATTTTATATGGCCATTAGTAATTTAGTCCATGTCGAATAATTATATATTTGTATGGTTGGAAAAGAACAAGAATCTGACTATTTCTTGCAATACAGAGAACCAGTGTGGCCCTGCACTTTCTCTCTTGTGTATTTCTCTTTTCTAGATTACAATGTATGTTGACTTGTACAGGCTGTATATATAGCTCAGCCTGATTTATTCACCTTAGTTAAAACCATATAATATCCAGAATACTTCATCATCACCAAATGTTTAGTAACATATTGCAGCTTTTTTAGTGAAAGGAATCAACCAGTAAGATTGCCAAAACTAATTTTACTTTTAGGCCCGATTTTTAACATATTGGGGAAATTATCTACTTATGGTTTATGCTCAACAGAAAATTTAAAATTGTAAACTAATTGCTGGATATATTTAATGATGAGTCCTGAGTGCCATGTGTTATGCCCTTGTGCGCTATTCCAAAAATACATAAAGCTACTGAAACTGTGGTCATGTAATTGCGTCAGTTTACATCTACTCTAATTTGATTGTAGATAGTTGTCTCCTTCCTTCCATTTAATGAGAAAAGTGTAATTTTTTCAACCTCATAGACAACATCTGGGGAAGATGTACGGGACTTCACAAAGGTGCTGAAGAATAAGTTCAGATCAAAGAAATACTTTGCCAAACATCCTCGGCTTGGCTACCTGCCTGTCCAGACAGTTCTTGAAGGTGACAACTTAGAGACGTAAGTTTAATTTTACTAGTAAAACTTGTATTTGTATATGCTCTTATATCTGCTACTTTTATGTTAGTGACAAAAGAGAAATCTGATACCCAAAAAGAATTTGTGTTTTGGTAAAATGTTTCATTTTAAAAGAGGTAAAATGAACTTGGAATCAGTCTTCACAACATGAATTTTGACTGTTTGCTTTTGATGATACAGCAAAACTTCCAGGTTTAATTTTGCCTGTGTTCCTAAACATGAAATAGACAAAATTTCTTAAAAGTGTATAATTTGAGTTTACAAACATAAATGAAACAAAGCTTCAAGTAACAAAATTACGTTGGGATTATAAAGCAGAGAATAGCAATTTATAGCCTGAAATGAAAAGAAAAAGAAATTTTAAAGTGAGCCAGAAGAAATGCAAGAGCAAATTTTAAATTACTAAACAATTATACATCAAGATCAAAATAAATATGATTTTAAATCTTTGAATCACTTTTTAAAAATATCAGCATAAATATGCCTGCCAAGGCAATTTTCTTGTGCTTGAATCTTGGGGGGAATTAACTTTTATTGCTAATCATAGCAGAGTGCCTAGTCGTAAAGAATAGTGAAGTTCTAGTTACAGAAATATGCCCTCTCAAATAACTACAGAAGAGAAGCTCCGAAGTGTGAAGTATGGAGTTTCCTACATTATATAGTAGAGAAAATTGTAATAAGAAGTATAAAAATGTGTTGACATTTAACCTTCAAAACTCATAATTCATTTTATTGTGTATATGAGAGATAATCAGAGAATAGTAATCGTCCAGTGTATTATGACAGTCCATGTCTCAAAGATGTCAAAATAGAGGGATAGACTATTTAGTCCAATTTTTTTTTCCATATAAAACCCTATAGACCAGGGGCTTTGCTACATTTATGTGCAGTTTTTTTTTTTTAGTTTGTTGAACTGCTAAGAAGTAGAAGAAAGACCACAACCAAAGCATAGTAGGTATTTTTATCCCTCTATAGGTAACATTATGGGTGTGCAGCAGAAAGAAATACAAAGCAGCTGTGTATGTAGATAAAAATACCACATACTCATTTAAAGCATACCAAGAAATTCAAACTTTTTGATAACCTTGCTTGATTTCAGATTCTGTACAATTAGGATATATGCCGCCCAGTCATTTTTTCCACAGTACATTTTAGAAGAAATTTTATTGAAACAATTTCAATTTAAAGGACACTACTCAAATACTTAAAATCCGGGGCTTCCCTGGTGGCGCAGTGGTTGAGACTCCGCCTGCCGATGCAGGGGACGCGGGTTCGTGCCTTGGTCTGGGAAGATCCCACGTGCCGCGGAGCGGCTGGGCCCGTGAGCCATGGCCGCTGAGCCTGCGCGTCCGGAGCCTGTGCTCCGCAACGGGAGAGGCCACAGCAGTGAGAGGCCCGCGTACAGCAAAAAAAAAATACTTAAAATCCATAAGGAAAGGTATATTTTTGGTCCTCTGTTTTGTGGGTAGATTTTTTTCTTTTTTTTTCAGAAGTGTATGATAATACATTCTTATTTTTTTAGTATCCAATATATAGCTTAACTATGCTGAACACCTTCTAATAAAGACAAAATTTTACTTATCTTGGTATCAGATCTAAATAACCTTTGGAGTAGTTGCCTGAAGCATAGAATTATCACACAGTGCTTTTATTTATAGGATACTTTGATAGGTTTGAAATAGTGATGTGCCTTTCACTCTTTGGATAAACCATTTGGGACCATTTATGTCCCAGATATCTGCATCCTTCATATGAATCATACAGATAGATAGATCTTTTAAACTCCTTTTAAGCAATTTTGATAATTTGCCTTTCACTGTCAAAGTAATCACTGACATCAATCATTCTATTCTGGGTGACTCAGTGAAAGTAAAAAAGAACAGAAAAGTGTGCCAAATAATTTTGTGCTATGATTTTTGGCTGTAACTCTGAAGATGCTTCATTTTAGCTAACATAAATTTACCAGCATTGTCAGTGAGAGGAAAACAAGAGAAAGAAAAGGAGTGTAAGATTAAGTCAGATGTCACAAGATCGTTTTTGAAAAAGATTTATGAGCTACTGGATACATTGGGCAGGTTTTCTTCTTTTTTCACTCCTAGGATGCCTTCTTGGAGTCAGTATAGTTCATTTTTCTACTGAGCCCTTTCCAGTACAGGGCCACTTAATCTTCTGGTGTAACAATTTACATGAGTGGGTAGTAAAAAATTTGATTTCATTTATTCTCCTATTTGTGGGAAGAGAACATTGGAGAAAAACCAGCAAAGTGGTAAATGTGTTGAAGTTATATATGAAGCTGATTAGAATTTTCTTTTGCTGCTTTCTCTTTCATCTCTGCAAAATGTAAGGTCTATCCCCTATCCAGTAATTATACATGCGTGCGTGGAGGGGATTTATGGGAAAATTAGTAAAAGAAGGTAAACAAATCCATGATTAGGCTTATTCGATTAATTTTATAACTATGCAAGATTTTTTTTTCAAAAAATAAATCAAAATAAATGAGTAGAGCTTGATGAAAGAGTTACCGTTGAAAATAAACCTGAGAAACAGGCTCAAAGAGTGACAAAGAAATTTGAGAATTGAGTGAGATTTACTGGCCAAAAAGGTTTCCCTGAAGATTAAAAGGAGTAAAATAGACACCTCTCCCTGGTATTGGTTAAGGTGGAGTAGATGAGTTTCATGTTTTTTTAAGTTCTTACTGTAGCAAGAACCAATTCATAGTAAGTAGAATTATGGTTGTGGGGGCATTGCACTGGCAGGAAGTGACAGCTAACCTGGAGAACTGAAAGAGTAATAGGGCCAAACGCTCAGTGTTTGGTGCCTGGGGAGGAGAGGGAGAGTTTCAAGCCAAGGCAAACATTTTCAAAAGCCTGAAGACAAGATTGTTTCAGAAACTGGGATGGGAAGTAATGAAAATGGAGAGAAAAGCAAGAACCAGATAATGAAGGACCTTGTAGGCCATGCCACGGTGTTTGTAGGTTACTTGAGAGCCGTGGGGAGCCATTGAAGATTTGTATGTTAGAGCACACTGGGACTGCACTTACTCTGCCTGGGGAGAAATGGACTTCAGAAGGCAAAAATGTTGGAAGCATGAGGAACAGTCTGCTGAGAATTTAAGGCACCAAAGGAGTCACGAAGTTCTTCAAAGAAAGTCTGATTTATATTTCATATAACATTAGTAGAGTCAGATTCCTTCCATATTAGTGTGTGATTAACCAAACTCTGTTCAAACACTACTCTCGAAAGCAGGGATAGGCCGCATTATGAAGTCTTGGCTAACACATAGATTGGTCTTATTTTTAACCCCCTTTAATCATAGATTCTAACAATGCAGGGAGAATATTGCCCAGTTTTCCTCTTCTAGAATTAAATGAAAAAGCTTATCACTTAACATTTTTTTCTGCAAATCAAGGTACTTTGAAGTCAATAAAGCCTAAACTTTTGGGTTTTTGTAATCTTTATTTCTTTTCTTAGAAATTTTCACAATATATAAAAAACTTTCTCTTGAGAAACTTCAATTCAGCTTTCTGCCTCTGCCATTCTTATCTTAGTTCAGTGAATCACTATTGTGCTAACTGAAGTAACCTTACAGGAACCGGTCAAGCAGTTTCACAAAGCTTTTCTGAGTTCAATTAAGATCAAAAAGTACATATGTTTCTTACATTTAAAGCTCACAGCGAATGTTGTAGTACACTTGAATTTTAGAAATGGTCTCTCAAGCAGTGCCTATTTTTTAGAAAGTGTATAGCAAATCATTTACCTGACACTTACCATACATATTTCAGAGTTAATGAAAAGTGATGTAAAAAGACTATTGAATAATACTGTTTTGTTTCATTGTTGTTGTATCTATTTTATACATGGGTAATTAAGTCTATTTACAGTACAGATGTTCTGACAAACACTGAATAAATGCCTGTTTTTGAAAGTAGGTCCAAAGAGTCTCAGTTTTCCATCCCAATAAGATGACCTTCCATCTTCTTTTAACCTTTGCTATGCAGACATCAACTTTTGCTTCCCAGTAGGAGATAATGAGATCATTAACTTTTTCTTGAGTATGTATCTGTAATAGAAATAGGAGAATCAAGTAGATCTAGAATAATTTAAACTTTCCTTCCTCTTTGTTTCAATCAGCATTAGCTTTTGCAGGAGATTTTACTTAATTAGAAAACTAATTTTCTTTAGAATTTTAAATTTCCACATTCATCAGTATTCCCTCCTCTTCCTTCCCCTCCAGTAAAAAAGGTTAGGGTTTGAACTAGCTTTTAATTAGGATCATTTGTTTTCAAAGGATACATGGAGACTTCGGGATTTCTAGGCAGTGCTGGGAGGTTGGAGTGTACCCCCGGGGCTAGGAGGGATACTGAATGATCAAGTTCCAAGTCTCAAGCCCTGATTCAAGCAATGTTCCTTTTGTCAGTTTCTTAGATAGAACTTCTGGATAAAATTTTGTTTGAAGACAGTGAGTGTATCATGATCTAGAAAAGTTGCTTTCAGTTTTATGGATAATTGAGAATTTTGGCCGGTGTAGAGGAAAGCGTCGCATCTTTTTTCACTGAATCTGTGAGGTTGAGATACTTTGTGTACACCTGGATTTGGATTTTTACGTTTAAAATTGAGCAAAAATTCAGAACATTCTCATCTTATCGCAACTCTGCCATCAATATACAATGTAGTCTTTGGTATTTAACTTTACCATTCTGATCAAGTTTCTTCTCCAGGAAAAACAAAAATATGATTGCATCTCCCTTCGGTGTGTTATGGGACGTTATTGTTTACATAACTTTGAGGTATTTTAGAGCGTTCTGTTTCTTTCTTCAATCAGATTACTTAAAGATGTGTTTGCTATCTATAACAAATATCCTGTAATATCTGTGAAAAGGCCCCTGCAGGCACTTGAATACACAGTATCTTTTCTAGAATAAACAGTCATTTCTGTTAGTTTTGATTTTGTCACAGTGGACCTCAGGGCAACCAAACATGGGAGTGGAAGACAATTGAGAATGTCCCCCACCCCTACGCCCACTGCTTTTGTCTTAAATTGCTCTAAAGTGTTTGTTCTATGACTTTTGTCTCCCTCTGCCCTCTTTGCAGTCCTATCACACTCATCAGTATGTGGCCAGAGCACTATGAGTGAGTATTCACAGCTCCATATGCACAAGACTGATGTTCTGATCAGCTTTCTCAGCATGGGGTGATTACTAAGCTCTTGTTCTAAAATAATACTTCTGCCCCCTGGGTAACAATCCTAGTGGTTTGTTTGCATGTCAAATTCATCATTTAACTAAGCTAACATTCCTAAAGTAACATCTGTCAACATTTGTGTGTAAAACTGTTTATCTGCTTTCTCTCTTATAGCCCTTCACAGTCTCCTCAGCTGTTTCATGATGATACCCATTCAAGAATAGAACAGTATGCTACACGGTAAGAAACTCTGATAGGAGCCCTCCACTGCACTGCCACCCAGAATGTATCTCTTTCTGTATTAATCTTATATCATTAACGTGCCTTGATTTAAGGGAGGTAGTTTGGCAGAAGTCGTGATTCCATTATATTTGAAAGCTGGGCTTTCATCTCTCCATGTTGTAATTTGCACTTTACCAAACACCTGCTATACATTCTGTGGACTAAATCTCCATGGGATGTGATTACTGAGCTCATGAGAATCCAAACACCGTACAAGCAGGGTTTAGATAATGTAACCCAGTTTTCAGTGAATGAAAGTAGGGATTGAAAGTGTTCTCAGGAGAGGGTGCACATATGAATTAAAATATGTAATTAAATGTATGCTAAAGCTTTATTATAGGGGTTTATTTTAGAGTCCCCAAACAATATAGAGTATAGGCTGGTCTTGATGGTATGTACAAACTTTCAGGAAAGAAATATACACTAAGCATCGGCAGTGCTAGTTACTCCCTATGCCTTAAAAGGTTAGTTCAAGCACCATAAAATAGTAACATTTGAACTGAGTCTAGGCCAAGTAGAAATTTAGGTAGAAAGTCAGGCTTGGACCATTGGAAAGACATACTCAAAAGCATTGAGCTAGGAAAGAACATGGTTTATTTAAAGGATTGCAGGTAGAGAAAGGGGAAAGGATGAGAAGGAATGAAGGAACAGAAGCTGAAGTCCAATAATGGGGGGCCCACCTGCTAAGGAGTAGGATTCTGTCCTTTGGTAAAGGGGAGTCATGGAGAGTCTTTAAACACGAGAGGAACATAATCAGATTTGTGTGAGAATGAAGACTGACCTAAGGGTCTCGGAGGTCAATTCTGAGACTAGGTCTATTAGGAGACTAAGTAACATGGTATAAAATAAAGGTCTCCAGGCCTTAAGGCAGTGGTGATAGAAATATAGCTCAACATTAGATGTTTTAATTTCAAAGTCTTGCTGGGGGATTTGGGCCGTTCTGTATTTTGTGAGAATTAGGACAGTTTAAGGAACACTGAGGATGTACCAGTCGACTATGCCCTATATGGCCACATTCTCTAACCTCCTTATTTTCATTTTTCAGACTGGCCCAGATGGAAAGGACTAATGGGTCTTTCCTCACTGATAGCAGCTCTACCACAGGAAGTGTGTAAGTAAATCATGAAATTAGTGCTGCCTGGGAAAGCTAGTTCTTGTATTATGGCTGTCGGATATAATCTTCATTGATTACAGCCCTGAATTTTGATCCCAATCAAAATTGATAAGTGTGGTTATAAAAATGTCGACATAGATTTTATGCTTTCAAGCCATGATAGTATAAATTGGATATGTTTATTCAGTTAGTTTCATATAAGTTGCTGAAAAAAATCCTACATTTGGCCGCTCATCTGTCTCAGGAAAATCAGATTGTTTTATTTATAAATACAGGTATAGATATTCATTCCATTTGTCTGATATTTCTTGTTAATTTAACAAATGTAATTCTACAGAATATGTGTTATTCTGCAAAATTCTCTTCCTTCTGTGTGCTCACATTTTCTCCATAGTCTCTGCCATTTAATAATTATAACCCACACAGGCTTGGACATCTCTTCCCCACTCTTCATTGAAAAGTGTTAACTCTTCTGCAATATCTGATTTTATTAGCAACTAGGAAAAGCCTCCTTAACTTAAGAATACTTTTCAAAAACCTTTCTAGACAGATATTTTCCCTCTGATTATCCCACTGTTGTGTGCCATCTTGCTTTTAGAACTTTTCCCACCCTCCACCACCTTGGAATTAACATTTTAAATTCTGAGTGATGTCTAAAAGATTTCAATAGTGTCAAGTCTACTTGACTCGCACAGATTCATTGTGGTCTGGATCTGGTGGGAAGCTGTAAGGTAACCAGGAAAGTTGTAGAACATGGTTCTTAGGTGTTTTATACTAAAAAGATCATGGAGAGAGCCAAGGTGAAATACCTTAGGGCACTCTTAACATGGAATGTCTTCTTGTCAGTATTTTTAAAAAATTGTTTTACTGTCATTAAGCTTATAAATAAAAGCTCTCAGGAGATTGTTCAATTTTAAATTTCAAAGATTAGCAAGTTAATACTATATAATAATGCAGTAGTGATTTACCTTATTATTAATGTACTGTGAGTTTGGAACAATTCCCAAAGCAAGATAATAGCATATTCATAATGCTTGTTTCATGTTTAACCTCCTAGTATGTATTTCTTATAAAGTAGTTAGTATCTTGAATATCCTAAATCCACATGACTTCCACCACGTTTGACAGATAGCTAAAGAATTAAACAAAATTTAAAAATAAGCATTAAAACCAAAATAATTAAAACCAAACTTAAATTCTTTAAAATGTGTTTTTTGCATCTTGTGAACAGAGTAAAGGCAATGCTCAAATTTAGTTTCTCCTATTTTCAAATTAGAATAAGCACTATTTATTTTTAAATTTAGCACCAGTGCCTGAGAAAAGACAGTAATCAGATGACTAACAGCTGAATACATTTTAATATACTATCAGCAGATATCTTAACTCATTCTTCCATCCAGCAAATATTTATTGTAACCCTACCTTGCAGTAGCGTGCTGGAGGCAATTGTGAGAGCTGGTTGTTAAATTTTCAAGAAGTTTGTAAGCTTCTTGTTAAACAGAGCCGTTATTCAAGTTCATTTGTATACACCTGCAGTTCAATAGATTCGGTTAAAATAAAAACAAAAGTAATACTCAAAACTCATCACATCCTAATTATTTTACTTCCCTTTACTATTATCTATGCTCTTGGGGTGTCAGGTGGTGTGCTGCAACTGTGTATCTTTTCGCAGCTCTACATTCTGTGAAGTCATTAGCTTAAATTGGCCGTGAGGAAGGTATTTAAACCATAGAATTAAAAATGCTACAAATCAGGGCCTTTTTATATATTTATCTAGTAGAGAACCTGCTGGTAAACGCTTAGCAGCACACCACTGCCATGTGTCCAATACTGTATAGATAAAGGTCGATCTGTCTTCAGGAATCTTACAGACTAGAGGGGAGATGGATAAGTGTTCCCACAGGGGAGGAACATGGTGAGGGCATTTGAAGTAGATAAAATAATGGGCCCCCAAAGAAGTCGACATCCTAATCCCTGAAACCTATGAATGTGTCACTTTACATGGCAAAAGGGACTTTGCACAAGTGATTAAATTAAGGATCTTGAGATGGGGAGATTATCCTGGATTATCTAGGTGGGTCCAGTGTAGTTGCAGGGGTCTTTGAAAGATGGAGGAGAGTCAGTTAGGGAAGGGGAGGTAACCGTAGAAGCAGAGGTAAGATACAGAGATTTTACAGGTGCTACACTGCTGGCTTTGAAAATGGAGGAATGTGGTGGCCTCGAGGTGCTGGAAAAGGCAAGGAACCAAATTCTCCCTTCTATGGGAGATTAATAGTGTAAGAATGTATAAATCACTAAAGAGAAATTGTTTTCCAGTTACTGGTACATTAATATTTTCTTAATGAATATGTTAATAAATCTTACTTTGATAAAGCCAATCTGGAATTTCTTTGCTCCTTCACAGTTTGAACTACTGAGTATTCTGGGGTTCTTTTCCTGTGAACATGCAGGGGTTCCATCAAGTGAGAACGCTAACAAGGACTTAACCCTCGAAACTCTACTCTGGACCTAAAATCCAGTGGTTTGACATAGAATGGTCATTCTTTCTCCCTTAAATGTATAATATTTACCTTTAAAATATTTTCATTTTAATCAGTACTTTTTTTTTTTTTTTGGCGGTACACGGGCCTCTCACTGTTGTGGCCTCTCCCGTTGCGGAGCACAGGCTCCGGATGCGCAGGCTCAGCGGCCATGGCCCACGGGCCCAGCCGCTCTGCAGCACATGGGATCCTCCCGGACCGGGGCACAAACCCGTGTCCCCTGCATTGGCAGACGGACTCTCAACCGCTGCGCCACCAGGGAAGCCCCAATCAGTACTATTGACTTGACAAGATGAATAAGTATTACAATAATAAATTTGTAATTCAACATCTGCTGGGCCCAATCTCCCAAATTTGGTTTTGGGTGATCTCAGCCATAGGCAATAAAAGAAAGCCCTATGGCTTTGAGATGTGAATTTTGAGACTTGAACTTGTAATTCTCTCTAAGTTACCCAAGGCCCTTTAGTCATTTGTATCTGCAGTTTGAGCCTTTCTCTGTCCTTCAAACTGGTCAATGAAACCAGCTCCCTGGCTCCTAACAATGTTCATCTTCTATGAAGCTGGTTAATTAGTCGTTGTACCTCCATGCATCATGGGTTGCTACCTCCCCAGCCTAGACCTGAATCAATCTCGTGGTTTATGTGGGCCCACATAAACCCAATTCCCAATATTCCCTTTTCTCCTGAAAGTCTGACTGTGGACAATTTAAAGGCATTAATTTTAAGGATCCTAATTTTCTTTCAAGGAGGAATTGAGCAACCATGTCTCAAAAAGAGACAGGACTCAGGATAGTCCTGGGGAATCTGAGTAGCTGGAACTTAAGGACATCTCCTTAGGCCATTGCCATCAGGATGTCTCACTCCATCTGCCATCTGCCCTTGAGCGACACTGTTGTATGTGGAAGGATCAAATTGGGGGGCTGGCCTGATTGGCACTGGCATTGCTGTTTGCAACTCTGAAGCCTGGAACAGAAAAAATCTTTAAAGGAAGGAAATTGCGGACAAAGCGCTTTGCTGTACATTTACTTGACCTGGTTGGTCATATGAATGGCTAGGTTAGGACTCTAGACCTTGTCCATTGACTTTGGACATTGAATATTATGAGAGTTGGAAGCTAAACATTTTTCTTTCTTTACAAATGATTTCCTGTTTTGTTTTGATTTCTGGCTGATTTCTTGAGATGCTTTATCCTGAATAGATAACATTTTCACTGGGATATATATGATCATTTTTCTTTTGTTATTATTTCTTTTTTGCATACTCAGTCTTTTTAGTTTCTATACTCTTTTTCGCCTGAGAAATATTTGCAAATGTTCTCCTCTACTCTTACCTTTTTATTGCTTTATTATTTCATTTTATTATTTAGTTTATATGCACTGTATTTTTATGCTTTGTCCATTTGTCCTGTCCATTTATTAGATCTGTACTTTTTAATCCTCTCTTATGGCCTCTCTCTTCACTTAAATTGAATGGAGTGCCTCCAAGCATCACTGACTTAGAGTCTTGTTATCCTTAGCAGCTAATTGGTATCCCTGTGGTGTTGATACATTAGCCTCACAGCCTTCTCTGCTCCTTCATAATACAGTTATGTTTAGGGTATAATAATAAATTACCCATTTACTGCCTCTCAGGAAAATACCCTCCCCCACCTCCAAACACACACGCACATACCTCCTTGCCAAGTTTCTGTTTGATTTTGCTACATGGGCCTCCTAGGAGCTTTGGGTTCTGCTTTCTTTCTTTCTTTTTTCATTTATTTTTTTGACCTCACTGCATAGCTTGTGGGATCTTAGTTCCCCGACCAGGGATCAAACCCATGCCCCTGCAGTGCAAGTGCGGAGTCTTAACCACTGTACCTCCAGGGAAGTCCCTGGATTCTGCTTTCAAACACTGCTGCTCTGCATTGGTGCAGAACCCATTCTCTCGTCTTATCCTCACCCTTCTAAATTTAGAAGCAAGCATGAGATTCTTCTGAGGGGCTCCCTTATTTATTTCACAGCCATATGGTGTTTTCGCAGGACAGGTAATCAAAGGACGATGCCATAGCTTATTTCAGTCCTTCCCATCTATGTTTCTTATTTCCAGTTTCTAACTGTGTTGAAAGAGTCCCACTCCTTTTTGTTTTTTTTTTTGTTTTGTTTTGTTTTGTTTTGTTTTTTTGCGGTACGCGGGCCTCTCACTGCTGTGGCCTCTCCGGTCACGGAGCACAGGCTCCGGACACGCAGGCTCAGCGGCCATGGCTCACGGGCCCAGCCGCTCCGCGGCATGTGGAATCTTCCCGGACCGGGGCATGAACCCGCATCCCCCACATCGGCAGGCGGACTCTCAACCACTGCGCCACCAGGGAAGCCCCCCACTCCTTTTTCATTCATTTGATAGTAGAAAGGTGGTGAGATTAGGGAGGTTTACTGATAAAGGAAGCAAAGTAAATCAGCAAGTGGCTCATTTGAACCTGTGCTTTGGCTGTTTTGCAGGCCTAACAGTCATTATTTTCAGTTCCTTCTTTATATCGCTCTGATCTCAGTGCTCAGGAGATACCTTTTCTAAGAACTCACTACCTCAGATGCAATTTCATGTCCCTGCTTTATCAGAGTAAAGTGTGATAACACAGGGTTGGATTTTCAAATTAGACTCACAGAATCAAAGATCTCACCTAGTATCAAGCAGTACTCATAAGCAAAAGGTCCAGGACTGCCCGTGCCACTCACCAGGTTACTTCTGGCTGCGTTAGGATGTGCTCTGACCGCAGGGTAACAGATGAGGTCTTTAAGGGATATTTGCAGTCACATCACTTACACAGTAGGGAGCTGGTTCAGTCATGGAATAGCTCCATTTTATACTCTGATAGCTACATAACTTGCAAGATGTTTTTCTGAAGCCCTATCCTATAAATCCATAGATTCCAGGATTTGTTTACCAAAAGCCGTCAAAACAGATCAGGTACAATCTGCCGAAGGTATTCTATAGCAGGACTCTCCTGCTAGTATTAGCCAGGAAGTCTGTCATTCGCACATTTACAAGGAGATCTGACTGGATCTCTGGTAAAAGAAGGGAAGGATTCCAGTCTTGCTGATAAGCATTTCCTTCATGTAAACATATCAACTTTGTCTACTTTGTTATACTTCTGTTTCTGTCAATCATTAGATTTGACCACATTATTAATATGTCTAGTTCATTAGACAAGTAGTTAGAAAAGTGGGAGAACCCAAGTCAGTTAAATGGAGTTCCTTGTTTAATGCAGAATGATTGATCCTAGAAGTGACATGCTGATAATATCAAGGAAGATATCTGTAGCTATTTTATAAATATCTACAATTATAATTTATGCTAAGTTATTTAAATGAAAGAATATAAGGATTTGCTTCTCCCACGCTTTGGGTTACAAAGCATTATAAAATTGCTTTTAACCACATGCTAAAGACAGTGAAATCAACTAGTTGATTGGGACTGCTACAGCAAAAGACTACAAACTGGGTGGCTTATAAATGACTAACATTTTTTTCTCATAGTTCTGGAGACGGGGAAGTCCAAGATCAAGGAGCCAGCGGACTTAGTACCTGATGAGGACCCCCTTCCTGGTTCATAGCTGTCATTTTGTAGTCCCCTCACATGGCAGAAGCAGGAAGGGAGCTCTCTGGGGTCTCTTTCATAAGGATACTAATCCTAATCTTAGAGGCCCCACCCTCATGACCTAATCACCTCCCAAAGACCCTACCGCCACGCACTTTTACACTGGGGATTAGGTTTCAACATAATTTCGGGGAGGGGAAACAGTCTATAGCAGTTTATTTTTAATTAGCAGTCTTTTAACCTACTCTTTTGGCATTCAGTTATTGATTTTCCCTGTAAAGTCTTTTACATTAACTATTTAAGTGTTGCACTTTATATCCTCTGCTGAGTAAAATATCTCTTCTAAGGTTTGTGAGATATACATGTTAGACCAAAGGCAAAGCATGGAATGTTGGGGTGTGTGTATAGTGTACATACACTATTAGGTAAAATATCTTCCCAGAGTTTTAAAATGAGGTCATTGGGACACTGAGCTTTAAGGCAGCCATGGGTCAGTAGCCATCCTGACCATCGTCGTTTCTCCTTCCTTTACCTCCAGAGACATCCATGTCCAGCTGTGAGCCTTTGTGTGTGTCTCCTTTGTCTCCATAGGGAGGACGAGCATGCCCTCATCCAGCAGTACTGCCAGACGCTCGGAGGGGAGTCCCCTGTGAGCCAGCCCCAGAGTCCCGCTCAGATCCTGAAGTCGGTAGAGAGGGAAGAACGCGGAGAACTGGAGCGGATCATTGCTGACCTTGAGGAAGAACAAAGGTGTGCTAGACCTGGGAGGAGAAGATGTGTCACCCTGGGAAAACTTCTGATGGGGAATTCTTTCATGTTCACTTCAACATGACCCTTACCCATTCTTTTTTCAGGACTATTGTCCAGGAAGTACAGTGGAGGCAAACTTTTAAGAGGACATTAACACACTGGGCAGCTGGCTGCAGATTACAGCTGCATTTCAGGGTTCAGGGATGGTGTCTGTTAGAGCACTTGTTTATTTAAAAGTACAGTTTTATTCATGCTTGCTTATATCATGGTTGTACGTGTTTTTACCTATGAGGAAGTAAGTAGCACGGGCACAAGCTCATAGACGATTTTGGTGAGAAGGTGAGGTATACAATACTAATGCCAATTTTCCCTTCTCTGCACTAGAAATCTGCAAGTGGAATACGAGCAGCTGAAGGAGCAACACTTGAGAAGGGGCCTCCCTGTTGGCTCCCCTCCAGACTCTGTTGTGTCTCCTCATCACACGTCGGAGGATTCAGAACTTATAGCAGAAGCAAAACTCCTCAGGCAGCATAAAGGTCGGCTGGAGGCTAGGATGCAAATTTTGGAAAATCACAACAAGCAGCTGGAGTCTCAGCTCCACCGACTTCGGCAGCTGCTAGAGCAGGTAGAGTGTGCGGAACTTGATGTCACGTGTCCCCACCCCATCTGCCCCAGTCCCATATCCCATGGGACTCAGTCCCAGAGTTGGTAGAGAGGTTCACTTCCGGTTTCTCCTCTCCATAGTGGATTTAGACTGGCTTAGAAATCCCTCTTCAAACATAAGCATTAAAGGCTCACTGGCACCAAAAAATGCGTTTTCCCAGCTTAAGATGGAATTGCCTGTTCTTCTTTAACACTGAAATCTGTCTCAGCTCTGAATAGTTTAAGGCAAAAGATCCTATAACATATATCTGCATAAATTACATTTGGGAAAGAAACATCTGTGGGCATTAAGGGAAAGGAACTCTTCATGGTAAAACCTCCTTCCAATGAGCTATTTTCAAGAAATTAGGTAACATGTTTATTAATTTGCAGTTTTTATTTCCTAACATAGCCACTATTTCCTGCCATAACGTGTTTTATGGCAGTTGTTTGCAGACTTTCTTGACAATAAAAAATACAACTTGCATTATGATGAATGAATGCATGTATGATGAATACAGAATGCTAATTGCTGTTACTAAAAAATGCTGTCTCTTACTTGGTATTTTTTTCCTTTCTTCTTTCCTTCTTCCCTTCCTTCCTTCCTTCCTCCCTTCCTCCCTCCCTCTTATTTTTCTTCTGTCTTTCTTTCTTAGTGCTGGTTTTATAACTCATCAACGGGTAATAGCCTGCAATTTTGAAAAACACTGTTCTTTGGGATATAAAAGAAGCATCAGATACAGCTTCTGCCTTTTTTGCCTTCAATCTTGTTAGAGACCATAACAAAATAGTATGATATATAAGGCAGTATCATCTATAAAGACACAACACACTATAGAGAATTAAGTACCTGATTACATCTAGCAGTTAAAGCATAGGCATCATGTCACAGAACTGGTAGTGAAGATGTCTTTGCAGCAGGTGTCTGTTGTATAGAATCCCAGCAAATGGACCTGGAACTTTTCTCTCTTGAAGAATCCCTGACATGAGAATTCATGTCATCTTTTGCCTCTTTCTCTGGCCTATGCAGTACGGGGCCCCTACATAGTGAATAGGAATGACTTTCTCCAGAAATGATTTATTGAGTCAAAGGCAGAAACAACTCTCTCTCCAGTGATTTTCTCAAGTTTTAGAAAGCCATCTTTTCGCAGTTGCTATCAGTATCTTTTAACATGTCAGAATCATTCAAAACAGTGTAATTTTTGCATTACCTGCACAGTGGGCCACAGAATACCCCTTATACTTTCTGAATGTCTGTCACTGTTCCAGACTTTTTGTGAGACTGCTTGGGGGAAGGTTTACTTTGGAATTGTGCATCATTAGACCTTCCCCAGGGCCTGGCTGGTTTCCTCTAAGTACTTTGAGATGTTTGAAGCTTATCTTGGTGCCACTCCTGTACATTGGAAAAGCTACATTGTTAGTAATGTGAATTTGATGTTTCTGAATGGTGCCTGGGTAAGGGATGACTTTTCTCTGGAACTCTTCTAGAATATGAAGTGTGAGTATTAAGGACTTACTGCATAGGTAGAATTGTTGTAGAAGGAAGCTGTGCTTGAAAGCTTTGTTTGCTGTAGTCTGTTGATGCTCTTAAGAGAGCCGAAGGCTCTTCTGCTCACCTTCACCTCCCCCTACTAGCTTCCTCCTGTTAGACAGAGCTGCCTAATGGCTCATGAGCCTTCAGAATTGCACAGTAATGCTTTTCGAGAAATCGGATATCTAAATGGCTCTGCGTATTCCAGACTGTGGAGCTCTCATCCCTTCTTAATGACTTAGCGTGAATGCCAGAAGTTGATGGAAAATTCAACTCTGATAGTAAAAACTAGCAAAACTACCAGACTTCAGCTTATATAGATGTAATGGAAAAATCAGCATCAAAAACCCTGTAACTGGGACTTCCCTGGTGCCTGCCAATGCAGGGGACATGGGTTCGAGCCCTGGTCCGGGAAGATCCCACATGCCATGGAGCAACTAAGCCTGTGTGCCACAACTACTGAGCCTGTGCTCTAGAGCCCGCAAGCCACAACTACTGAGCCCGTGTGCCGCAAGTACTGAAGCCCACGTGCTAGAGCCCGGGCTCTGAAACAAGAGAAGCCACTGCAATGAGAAGCCCACGCACCGCAACGAAGAGTAGCCCCTGCTCACCACAGCTAGAGAGAGCCCGCACACAGCAATGAAAACCCAACGATGAAGACCCTATGCAGCCATAAATAAATGAATAAATAAATTTATTAAAAATATATTTAAAAAAAACAAAACAAAAACATTGTAACTTCTGCATTCCCTTTACAGTGGATCACACTTTTCTAGTTTGACCATGTACTTGTCAATTTCAAACTTTCTGCCTTTGTGAAGTATTTATTAGGTGTCAGATTCTGTTCTAATTGCTTTAGAAATACTAATTGATCACCTCCTTCACAAAACCCTCTGACACAGGCACTCTTACCACTAGTTTATAAATAAAAAATCCAGTTTTTATAAATAAAAAGCAGACGATTATAAAATTTCCTCAGAGGGACTTCCCTGGTGGGGAAGACTCCATGCTTCCACTGCTTGGGGTGTGGGTTCTATCCCTAGTTGGGGAACAAAGATCCCACATGCCACAGTGCAGTGCAGCCACAAAAAAAAAAAAGAAAAAAAAATTTCCTCGGAATTACTCAGCTCTGAGTGACTGAGTTTGTATCCAAGCAGCTAAATCCAAAATCATGCTCTTCACCACTCTCCAATATTGCTGTTAAATGTTGATTGAATAAAAAATGAGCTAATTTTGAAATTAGATAAATTTACTGTGTGAGAAACAGTGTTAATTTTTTAAAAGATGAATGAAACCTGTTTCCAAATTCACTTGGTTGACATAAAAATAATGGAACAATTGAGGAATGACACTGACAGTGATAGGTAAATCTTGCCATATAACCAAGTGAGTCCTTCAAGGTGCCCAAATCAAAAGGGAAGGACCACTTGGTCCTCAGGTGGATACTGGTGAGCCCACCAACTGATGCTGAGATGTATTTGAAAATGACTGAGGGTGAAGAATGTTATGTGATTTAATTATCTGTCATTGGGGAGGGGAAGTTAGAAACGGAAATGTTTTCTTTAATCGTTATTTGAATCTTTCCTCTGTTCTAACCTCTGAATGTGATTCCAGCCTGAATCTGATTCCCAAATCAATGGCGTCTCCCCCTGGGCTTCACCTCAGCAATCCGCACTGAACTACTCGCTGGATCCGGACCCCGGCCCACAGTTCCATCAAGCAGGTCCGTGTCCCCAAGACTTGGCTACTCCCTCCCCTGGTCTACTCCCTCCCCTGGTCTACTCTGGGCTTTGCCATTTGTTTGCTTTTCATTTTAAATAACATTCTTACACATGGGTGCCTTAGGGCATAAAGGAATTTGTATCCTCTGTGGTCTCAGCTGAGTACAAAGCCATTTTAACTATACCAAAAAAGCAAACATTTTAGAATAGTGAACTATAATGCGCTTGTTTATATAAGGTGTAGTAGTGGACTGAATTCTGATGAAAGATGAAAAAGAGCTCTTTCCTTTTGGGATGAGCACAATTTATTTTTTTTCTTTGCCTTAGGAACAATTCTTTTTTTCAGTAAATTTCCCGTCTCTAAAATTTCATACTTGTACACATTCAGAATAAAATACTAAAGCATATTACACCAAACATAGTTTTATTTGCTTAGGGCTGGAGACTCAAGTGTTCTGCTTTCTCCATCCTAGCTCCTACAGGCATTTCCACCCCTCCCACCCCCATCTGAGGCTGGAGTCCCACCCAGCCTGTCACTGCTGCTAGGAAGGGCCCTGTCAACCAGGCATTCTGGTATGACATTTTGTTACTGATGAAATTAAGTTCTAAAATTCTACTGAGGACCACATACTTTAAGCAAATTAATTTGTTTATCTTTTGCTGCATTAATCTGTAGAAAACCTAAAATATTAATACTATTTTAATTTTTAAATAA
The DNA here is from genome assembly GCF_937001465.1 of Orcinus orca. Lineage (NCBI taxonomy): Eukaryota > Metazoa > Chordata > Mammalia > Artiodactyla > Delphinidae > Orcinus > Orcinus orca. The sequence goes on along the minus strand of NC_064570.1, from coordinate 19,851,214 downwards.
GAGGACTATTTTGCTATCGATTACAGACTAAAAAACATCAAAGTAAAAAGTATCTTATAAAATACCTCTAGTGGGAGTTCCCTGGCGGTCCAGTGGTTAGGACTCTGCACTTCCACTGCAGCGGGCATGGGTTCAATCCCTGGTCGGGGAACTAAGATCCCACGTGCCCCGCAGCATGGCCAAAAAAAAAAAAACTACCTGTAGTTTTGTGGCAGTATAAGCTAGCCTATGCTGACGTCTCCAAAAGGAAGGAAGGAAAAAGAAATTAATGGAATATCTTTCTCATATGAAAAAATACTTGTAATGCCCAATAGTGGAATTCTGACTAATAAATTGCAATAATATGACTATTATTTGTCACTCGTGAATTTTCCCCTGACATGTGGATTCTTCCTTTAGAAACATCTAATAAGTTTTAATTATGTAAAATTCTGTTACCACAAAAAAATACAAAAATGGTTTTGGAATTTTCCCCTAAAATTATCCTTTATAAGGAGAACTATTTTCACCTTGATATTTAGAGGCAGTGCTAGTATTTTCTCCCTGAAGTTGTGTTTTGGTGGAAGACCAGACATTAATTTCAGAGTGTCTCTTGTTCTTTCTATCTGCTGTCACAGCGGCAGAGGACCTGCTGGCCCCACCTCATGACACCAGCACAGACCTCACAGAGGTTATGGAGCAGATCAACAGTACATTTCCATCTTGCTGCTGTGAGTATGAAAGATCATAACGCGACTGCTACGCTTTTTCCTTCCATTTCTTTTTTCCTGAGTGGGGCCCTTTGTCTTCTTTGGTAAGATAACAAAAACCAATATTAGAAACAAGACTGTAAATTATTTGAAGACAAATCAAACATTCCGTATGTCGGCGAAGCAAATGAAGCCCAGCCTAGGTACCATCACATCCCTGGGCGCAGGGCCAGTGAGAACTGCTCTTTGGGATTCGTGGGTCTTCCTTCTGAGTGATAACATGAGGCAAATAAAACAAGCCTCTCTTTAAGGAGAAATTATCCTCTTCAATGCAGGCTATAGTAAGAAATGTATATTACTTCAAAAGAGAGCTTTTAGTGACATACCAAGCAAGGTCTGAAAATGGCTTTTTCTAATGTAATTCCCTCTCTTCTCTTCAGACCTTGTCTTCTGATGTCATCAAATTCAGGTGTAGAAAGGGATTATTTTCAAATTTTCCTTTTTCTTTTTTGTTTTGGTTTGGGGTTTTTTTTGGTTTTGGAGTTCTTTTCTCATGGAATAAAATAGTCACTGTATAAAGGCCAAACTATTTAAGGCATCACAGATTATGACCCTGTGAATTTTCCATATGAAAACTAAGAGCCAGAAAATAACCAAATAAAAACAGTTCAAATCCCAGAGGAAATTATATAATGATTGCTATTTATTGATTTTTTTCCCAAACATTTTGTTTTCAGTACCTTGCCGCCTTGCAGTTTCTGCCGAGCTCTCACAGAAAACATTTCTGCTGTTTCAAACAGTTTACTGTATATACATAGTATATAGTGCTACAGTTATATTTTGAATAATCTTTTAAATAAATATGATTATTTATAAATACATTTATAATTTTCAGGGTGATTAAATCTAGTCAGCTGTTAGACTAAGATTTTAGTATATACATATACTGTTATATATCATATATCCTGTATATGTAGTGTGTGTGTATATATATATATATATATATATATATATATATATAAATAAAACAGCTTCTCATCACACCCTTTTCCATCCTCTAAGAAAATATCATTTTAAATGAGGGAAAAGACATTATCAGGAGTGTAGGTAAACATGATATATTGACTTCGTTTAAAAAGTATGCTTCAATTTATACCACTCTACAGTTTACAAAATGCCAGCCTTAGTGGGAAGTGGAAACAGCTATTTGAAATATAATCTCCTCTGAATTTTCAGAAGTAATTGCCTAAAGGACATATGGCAGTTTCCACAAGTCCATAAATATATTTATACTTGGGAGCATATAATTTCCCAGGTTATTATTTGTAATTCCATTTCTCAAAGTTTGCAGAATCCTATACCATATATCAATCTTCGTGCTCCCCCCCCAAAAAGCATGTGCGCACACACACACACACACACACACACACACACACACACACACACACACACACGCAGAGGTTTTTGGCCCTGTAGAGTATCACAGAAGCTTCAGAGGGTCAGGTGAAGCCCATATGCTATCAGATTGTTACTTATTTACTAGGCTCTATAACAGCCATAATAGATGAACAGATTAATCTTTGTATTAATTATAATTCAAGGTTAAATTTAATAGAGATGTTGGTTCCACATTATATTTTACTTAATGGCTACATGAAACCTCATCATAGTCTTTATAAGCCAGAGTTTCAAAATTAAATTACTTTTTACTTCAGCTTAAATCCAAATACGTTAATAATTAGTTAAGAACAAATTCTGTAAGTCAGACCTGTTTAGAAGTTTTTATTCAACTATCATAATGGATATTTTCAAGTTAAAAGTCAATTGGCAGTGAGAGCTAGCATGGGAAATATATTTAAATATATTCTTTCTAGTGGATATAAAATGTATAATTTCCATATTAAAATTTTTATACAAGAATTCATGATATGTTTTAAAAGTTTAATTTTTTTAACCAGTTACTCTTAAATCTTTTTCACAGTATATTCTTATATGGAGATATTGTATAAGGCTGATCTATGTCATATTTTACAAGAGAATATAATTAAAAATAAATAGTAACATAACTATAGGGCAAAAATAAATCTTAAGAGAGGGGTGCATTCATTTCATTTTTTGGCTTCCCGTAAAGGCAAGTGTAAAATTCCCATTGGTTGGTATCTTATTAGCCATTAATTGCTATTATGGGTTCCTGAGAACAGTATATATCTTCAATGGGATCCACATGACAGGTTAAACTCCCACGTTGCATTGGTGCCTTCTCACCTGTGCAATTCTCTATTGTGAGGGTGAGTTGCAGAAACCCAAGATTCCTTAACAGGATGTGGCTCTGTGTTCTTACAGTCAAAGTTTGCACATTCACAAATATTTGTAATATTTATAGTTTTCTGTGGATGAGTATTACTAGTCATATGTTATTTTGAAGAGCTCAAGTACATCCCATATAGGAAATGACGATAGTATTATTTTAGAAATCCTTTTAAATTTAGATCTTATTATTTTTTGTTTCCGAGGTTCTTCTATTAATTTGGGTTTAGATTGCTCTTCTTGGTATTTATATATTGTACTTTGCTTTGATAATATAAAAATCTCCAAGGTAGGGACAGCTTTCCAGAAAAATAAAGGTGTAACTGAGTTATTGGTAAAATTGATATATATTTTTAAAGTTCTGCCTAAAGTTATTAAACTCTTTAAGAAAATGGATGCAGAATAGAAATAAGCACCTGCCATAGATTTGGTGCTCAATACATTTCTGAATTGAATGAGTGAATGAATGAATGAATGAATGATTACATATTCCCACTGGGAAGGAAGGTTTAGTTGTTGAAGTTTCCCCCAGATAGTACTTAGAAGATTCTGTAGGATTCCTTAGCTTTGTTGCCCCTTTTAAGTTGCTCAAGCTAGCAAATATTTTAATAAGCCTTCGCATTCCTGAAACTTACTGACCACCTTTGGAGGATTTTTTGAAAGCAAATCAGATTGGCATCCTCCTAATGGCAAACCAATCCCTTGAGCCCCTGTAACTAACAAGAACTTTAAAATTGCTTGTCACCAGCATACAATGAATTGAGATCTGCATGTTAACCTTGACTTTTGATCCTTTGTGAATTAAAAATTAGCATGGTCACAAGTGAATTTCCACTCCTGGAAGTCTAGGAATTAAAATGAAATTGTATTCTTAAATCCTAATTGCATGAATTGCCTACTTAAACATGACTTTTTCTTTCTTACTGTGTCTGTATATTGTTGCATATGACACTTTAGAATTCCTCTATCTTGGATTAATATCTCACTTGGTCCTGATAGCATCCTTGAATTATGGCCTTTTAAAATTTTCTTTTAATTATTTACATTGAATTTCAGAGCAGAGAGGCAAGCATTTCCGTCTCTTCCTGGCAAGGAGTTAATGAAGGGAATTTAATTCTGTTGCCTATATCCAACATACTAAAATTTCCACTGACTGCTGTAACTAATTTTTTTAGTGTAAAATCTTTTGTTGGTTTTTTTCATTTGTATCATCCAAATGTATATGATACTAGTAGTAAGCTGAATATTTTTTTTTACTAATAGACCAATAAATGCTTTTTCACTTTTTTTAATCTACAAGCATACTTTCACTGTGAATTGCCTATATTTATTTATTTATAACATCTTTATTAGAGTATAATTGCTTTACCATGTTGTGTTAGTTTCTGCTGTATAACAAAGTGAATCAGCTATATGTATACATATATCCCCATATCCACTCCCTCTTGTGCCTCCCTCCCAACCTCCCTATGCCACCCCTTGGGGTGGTCACAAAGCACCGAGCTGATCTCCCTGTGCTATGCAGCTACTTCCTACTAGCTATGGTTTTTTTTATAGTGCTTAATGGTTTTTATTTTTTTAATTTTTATTTATTTTTAACATCTTTATTGGAGTATAATTGCTTTACCATGTTGTGTTAGTTTCTGCTGTATAACAAAGTGAATAAGCTATATGTATACATATATCCCCATATCCCCTCCCTCTTGAATCTCCCTCCCTCTCACCCTCCCTATCCCACCCCTCTAGCTGGTCACAAAGCACCAAGCTGATATCCCTGTGCTATGTGGCTGCTTCCCACTAGCTATCTGTTTTACATTTGGTAGTGTATATATGTCCATGCCACTCTCTCACTTCGTCCCAGCTTACCCTTCTCCCACCCTGTGTCCTCAAGTCCATTCTCTACGTCTGCATCTTTATTCCTGTCCTGTGCCTAGGTTCTTCATAACCATTTATTTTTTTTAGATTCCACATATATGCATTAATATACAATATTTGTTTTTCTCTTTCTGACTTACTTCACTCTGTATGGCAGACTCTAGGTCCATCCACCTCACCACAAATAACTCAATTTCGTTTCTTTTTATGGCTGTGTAATATTCCATTATATATATGTGCCATGTCTTCTTTATCTATTCAACTGTTGACGGACACTTAGGCTGCCTCCATGTCCTGGCTATTGTAAATAGTGCTGCAATGAACATTGTGGTACATGACTCTTTTTGAATTATGGTTTTCGCACAGTATATACCCAGTAGTGGGATTGCTGGGTCATGTGGTAGCTCTAGTTTTAGTTTTTTAAGGAACCTCCATACTGTTCTCCATAGTGGCTGTATCAATTTACATGCCCACCAACAGTGCAAGAGGGTTCCCTTTTCTCCACACCCTCTCCAGGATTTGTTGTTTGTAGATTTTCTGATGATGCCCATTCTAACTGGTGTGAGGTGATACCTCATTGTAGTTTCGATTTGCATTTCTCTAACAATTAGTGATGTTGAACAACTTTTCATGTGCCTCTTGGCCATCTGTATGTCTTCTTTGGAGAAATGTCTATTTAGGTCTTCTGCCCATTTTTGGATTGGGTTGTTTGTTTTTTTGATATTGAGCTGCATGAGCTGTTTGTATGTTTTGGAGATGAATGCTTTGTCAGTTTCTTCATTTGCAAATCTTTTCTCCCATTCTGAGGGTTGTCTTTTCATCTTGTTTATGGTTTCCTTTGCTGTGCAAAAGCGTTTAAACTTCATTAGGTCCCATTTGTTTATTTTTGGGTTTTTTTCCATTCCTCTGGGAGGTGGGTCAAAAAGGATCTTGCTGTGATTTATGTCATAGAGTGTTCTGCCTATGTTTTCCTCTAAGAGTTTTATAGTGTCTGGCCTTACATTTAGGTCTTTAATGCATTTTGAGTTTATTTTTGTGTATGGTATTAAGAAATGTTCTAATTTCGTTCTTTTTTTTTTTTTTTTTTTGCAATACGCGGGCCTCTCACTGTTGTGGCCTCTCCTGTTGCGGAGCACAGGCTCCGGACGCACAGGCTCAGCAGCCATGGCTCACGGGCCCAGCCGCTCCGCGGCGTGTGAGATCTTCCCAGACTGGGGCACGAACCCGTGTCACCTGCATCAGCAGGTGGACTCTCAACCACAGCACCACCAGGGAAGCCCGTAATTTCGTTCTTTTACATGTAGCTGTCCAGTTTCCCAGCACAACTTATTGAAGAGGCTGCCTTTTCTCCATAGTATATTCTTTCCTCCTTTGTCAAAGATAAGGTGACCATATGTGCATGGGTTTATCTCTGGGCTTTCTATCCTGTTCCATTGATCTATATTTCTGTTTTTGTGCCAGTACCATATTGTCTTGATTACTGTAGCTTTGTAGTATAGTCTGAAGTCTGGGATCCTGATTCCTCCAACTGCGTTTTTCTTTCTCAAGGTTGCTTTGGCTATTCAGGGTCTTTTGCGTTTCCATACAAATTGTAAAATTTTTCATTCTAGTTCTGTAAAAAATGCCTTTGATTGCATTGAATCTGTAGATTGCTTTGGGTAGTATAGTCATTTTCACAATGTTGATTCTTCCAATTCAAGGACATGTTATATCTCTCCATCTGTTTGTGTCATCTTTAATTTCTTTCATCAGTGTCTTATAGTCTTCTGCATACAGGTCTTTTGTCTCCTTAGGAAGCTTTACTCCTAGGTATTTTATTCTTTTTGTTGCTATGGTAAGTGGGATTGCTTCCTCAATTTCTCTTTCAGTTTCATTTATTTCTGATCTGATCTTTATGGTTCTGCTAACCTTGGAGGTTCCTTTGTTTTTCTTTCTCTAATTGCTTTAGGTACAAGGTTAGGTTGTTTATTTGAGATGTTTCTTGTTTCTTGAGGTAGGATTGTATGGCAGTAAACTTCCCTCTTAGAACTGTTTTTGCTGCATCCCATAGGTTTTGGGTCATCGTGTTTTCACTGTCATTTGTTTCTAGGTATTTTTTGATTTTGTCTTTGATATCTTCAGTGATCTCTTGGTCATTTAGTAGCATATTGTTTAGCCTCCATGTGTTTGTATTTTTTACATTTTTTTTCCTGTAATTGATATCTAGTCTCATAGCATTGTGGTTGGAAAAGATACTTGATATGATTTCAGTTTTCTTAAACTTACCGAGGCTTGATTTGTGACCCAAGATATGATCTATCCTGGAGAATGTTCCATGAGCACTTGAGAAGAAAGTGTATTCTGTTATTTTTGGATGGAATGTTCTATAAATATCAATTAAGTCTGTCTGGTCTAATGTGTCTTTTAAAGCTTGTGTTTCCTTATTTATTTTCTTTTTGGATGATCTGTGCATTGGTGAAAGTGGGGTGTAAAAGCCCCCTACTATGATTGTGTTACTGATTTCCCCTTTTATAGCTGTTAGCATTTGTCTTATATATTGAGGTGCTCCTGTGTTGGGTGCACAAATAATTACAATTGTTATATCTTCTTGGATTGATCCCTTGATCATTATGTAGTGTCACTCTTTGTCTCTTCTAATAGTCTTTATTTTAAAGTCTAATTTTTCTGATAGGAGTATTGCTAATCCAGCTTTCTTTTGATTTCCATTTGCATGGAATATCTTTTTCCATCCCCTCACTTTGTGTCTGTATATGTCCCTAGGTCTGATGTGGGTCTCTTGTAGACAGCATATATATGGGCCTTGTCTTTGTATCCCTTCAGCCAGTCTGTGTCTTTTGGTTGGAGCATTTAATCCATTTACTTTTAAGGTAATTAACCATATGTACATTCCTATTACCATTTTATTAATTGTTTTGGGTTTGTTACTGTAGGTCTTTTCCTTCTCTTGTGTTTCCTGCCTAGAGAAGTTCCTTTAGCATTTGTTGTAAAGCTGGTTTGGTGGTGCTGAATTCTCTTACCTTTTGCTTGTCTGTAAAGGTTTTAATTTCTCTGTCAAATCTAGATGAGATCCTTACTGGGTAGAGTAATTTTGGTTGTAGGTTTTTCCCTTTCATCACTTTAAATATGTCCTGCCAGTCCCTTCTGGCTTGCAGAGTTTCTGCTGAAAGATCAGCTGTTAACCTTATGGGGATTCCTTTGTATGTTATTTGTTGCTTTTCCCTTGCTGCTTTTAATATTTTTTTCTTTGAATTTAATTTTTGATAGTTTGATTAATATGTGTCTTGGAGTGTTTCTACTTGGATTTATCCTGTAAATAATGTATGGGACTCTCTGTGCTTCCTGGACTTTATTAACTATTTCCTTTCCCATGTTATGGAAGTTTTCAACTATAATCTCTTCACATATTTTCTCAGACTCTTCTTTTTCTCTTCTTCTTCTGGACCCCCTATAATTCGAATGTTGATGAATTTAATGCTGTCCCAGAGGTCTCTGAGAGTGTCCTCAATTCTTTTCATTTTTTTTTTTCTTTATTCTGCTCTGTGGTAGTCATTTCCACTATTTTATATTCCAGGTCACTTGTCTGTTCTTCTGCCTCAGTTATTCTGCTATTGATTCCTTCTAGAATATTTTTAATTTCATTTATTGTGTTGTTCATCATTGTTTGTTTGCTCTTTAGTTCTTCTAGGTCCTTGTTAAACATTTCTTGTATTTTCTCCATTCTATTTCCGAGACTTTGAAACATCTTTACTATCATTACTCTGCATTCTTTTTCAGGTAGACTGCCTATTTCCTCTTCATTTGTTTGGTCTGGTGGGTTTTTACCTTGCTCTTTCATCTGCTGCATATTTCTCTGTCTTCTCATTTTGTTTAACTTACTGTGTTTGGGGTCTCCTTTTCGCAGGCTGCAGGTTCGTAGTTCCCGGGTTTTTTTGGTGTCTGCCCCCAGTGGGTGCAGTTGTTTCAGTGGCTTGTGTAGGCCTCCTGGTGGCAGGGACTGGTGCCTGTATTCTGGTAGGTGGGGCTGTATCTTGTCCTTCTGGTGGGCAGGGCCGTGTCTGGTGGTGTGTTTTGGAGTGTCTGCGAACTTAGTATGACTTTAGGCAGCCTCTCTGCTAATGGGTGGGGTTGTGTTCCTGTCTTGGTAGTCATTTGGCATGGGGTGTGCTGCACTGGAACATGCTGGCCGTTAGGTGGAGCTGGGTTGAGACGAAGATCTCTGGGAGATCTCTTAAGTGCGGCTGGGAGGTTTCTGGTAGTCCAGTGTCCTGGCCTCGGCCCTCCCATCTCGGAGGCTCAGGCCTGACACCCGGCCGGAGCACCATGACCCTGTCAGCCACACGGCTCAGAAGAAAAGGAAGAGAGAAAAGCAAAAACAAAAACAAAAAAACCAACAGACAGAACCCCAGGACAAATGGTAAAAGCAAACCTATACACAAAGAAGCATAGACATACACACTCACAAAAAGAGAAAAAGGAAAAAAAAAAAAAATATATATATATATATATATATATATATATATATATAAAAGGAAGAGAGCAACCAAACCAATAATCAAATCCACCAATGATAATAAGCAGTAAATACTAAGATAAACATCAAATCAGACACAGAAAACCAACCCCAAGTCTACAGTTGCTCCCAAAGTCCACCGCCTCAATTTTGGGAACATTTGTTGTCTCTTCAGGTATTCCACAGTTGCAGGGTACATCAAGTTGACTGTGAGGATTTAATCGGCTGCTCCTGAGACTGCACAGAGAAATTTTCCTTTCTTTTCTTGTTCCCACAGCTCCTAGGGTTCAGCTTTGCTTTTGGCCCCGCCTCTGTGTGTAGACTGCCCTCAGGAGTCTGTTACCTGCCCAGACAGGAGGGGGTTAAAGCAGCAGCTGATTAGGGCTCTCTTCCATACTCAGGCCGGGGCGGGGGCGGGGGGAGGGGGGAGGGGGGTATGATAGTCATAACTGGAATGCAGGGCGAGCCTGCAGCAGCAGAGGCCAGTGTGACGTTGCAGCAGCCTGAGGCGCACCATGTGTTCTTCCGGGGAAGTTGTCCTTGGATCACAGGACCCTGGCAGTGGCGGGCTGCACCGGCTCCCGGGAGGGGAGGTGTGGATAGTGACCTGTGCTTGCACACAGGATTCTTGGTGGCAGCGGCAGCAGCATTAGCCGTTCATGCCCGTCTCTGTGTTCCGAGCTGATAGCCGTGGCTCACACCCGTCTCTGGAGCTCACTTAGGCAGTGCTCTGTCTTCTGTGGGCACACTGGGAAGGAATCCCCTCTCCTCGCACACCCCGAAACGAAGGTCTCTTGCCTCTTCAGCAGCTCCAGACTTTTCCCCGGACTCCCTCCCGCCTGGCTGTGGCGCCCTAGCCCCCTTCAAGCTATGTTCACACAGCCAACCCCAGTCCTCTCCGGGGGATCCGACCTCCAAAGCCCGAGCCTCAGCTCCCAGCCCCCGCACACCCCGGCGGGTGAGAAGACAAGCCTCTCGGGCTGGTGAGTGCTGGTTGGCACTGATCCTCCGTGCGGGAATCTCTCCGCTTTGCCCTCCGCACCCCTGTTGCTATGCTCTCCTCCATGGCTCCGAAGCTTCCCCCGAGCCCACCCCGTTCTCTGCCAGTGAAGGGGCTTCCTCGTGTGTTGAAACTTTTCCTCCTTCACAGCTCCCTCCCAGCGGTGCAGGTCCTGTCCCTATTCTTTTGTCTTTGTTTTATCTCTTCTCTTTTGCCCTACCCAGGTGCCTGGAGAGTAGGGCAAAAGAAAAAAGCCTTTTGGGAAGTCTGAGGTCTTCTGCCAGCATTCAGTAGGTGTTCTCTAGGAGCTGTTCCACATGTAGATGTATTTCTGATGTATTTGTGTGGAGGAAGGTGATCTCCACGTCTTACTCCTCTGCCATCTTGAAGGTCTCCTTCTGTCTATATTTATTGAGCTTGACTGATGTTCATCAAAATCTGAAGACCTACTACAATGCAATGTTTTCCTGATTTCTTTAAAAAATATACTTGTATGATTTTTTTCAGTATGATTTATAAGACCATAGGGTTAAAATGTTGATTTGGAGCAAAATGGATTTGATTTCTGTTTGGATTTGGGTATCCGTTACTTAGAAGAGACGCGTAACTCTGCCTATGGCGTACTTCATGCTAATGCCACTAAGCTTCCCCTCAAGATGGTGTGGTTCCCATACAGGTGTAGTTCCCATATGTGTAAGGAGATCCACTCTTTCTCCTGATATAATTTACATACCTGGTAGGACTAGGCTTTTTTAACCTGATCATTCCCCCCAATACTGCTGGGGCTCACACTTTCCCTCCAGGCATCATAAGAAAGTTGCCCTTCTTGCTTTCTTTCTCAAAGAGCACCCAGTATGTGGTCACAGATGTCTTTTTTTTCCCTCAGCAAAGAAAACTGAGAGATGAAAGGAGTAACATGCTGTTTGATTAGGGACAATTCTTATTTGACCCAGAAAAGATGTTACCATCACCGGGGGTGGAGCTCCCTCTGTCCCCCAGGGTTGAGTACCAGTCCAGTAATTTTGAGATGGCACAGTAAAAGGGAGAGATGAAAAAGCAGAGGTGTTAAAGAAGAGACTCGCTAGTGCCTGCCCTCCCAGGTCCCACCGGATCAGCTACACTGTCCCATGGCCTCTGTAACCGAGAAGGAATTGAGCTGCTCAGATGCAAAGGCAAATTAGACACCATATTCTAAGTTCTCTGATGCTCTTAACTGAGCGCATGGAAGGCACAATTAGCCCAAGTTCCTAGAAGACTTCTGAGTGCTGAGGACTAGGCCAGACCTCTCCTGCAAACACATCGCCACCATCTTCCTAGCCTTTGGGGTAAGGGTGGCGGAAACTAAAGACTTGCACGCCTTCATTTCCCCAATGACCTCTTGGTCAGAACCTGTACTGTTCAGTAGAATGTACAGAATTTGCTCTGTTCTAATACATAAACTAAATATGTGGCGTGATTTCAGCAGGAAATTTTAAGATTTCTTTTGCAAAACTAATTACTCACTGAATGCTTTAGTGTGTACTTATTTGAGCGAGCTGGCATATCTTTTGCATATTTGGGTGGAATTTTTGTATCTTACAGCACATGAGATATGAGAAGCTAACTAGGGAAACTAGCCCTGTTAAAGCATCTAGGCAAAAAAAGAAAAAAAAAAAAAATCCCCAAACCTGTTCTTCTTTTCTTATTAACATCCACTTAACAGCTGGGAATGGTACAGTCCACACTTTTGCATGCCTGAAAGGGGGAACCACAGTACCAACTTCAGCTGATTACTTTTGTTTTCTCTTTCAGCAAATCTCCCCGGCAGGCCACAGGTAAGAGTTAATGGGTTGATTGGTTTAGGTGTTAGAGATTATAACCTAGAGTAAGTGATTAGCTACCATCGATTTTAGTGTTACTTTATTCCCCATGTAAATAAGTAAACTTGCTTGACGTGTTCGTTGATTGAATACAACAGTTTGTCAGTCCAGGGAGGGGTACCCCTCCCAAGCCAGTCCTTCCAAATGCCCAAAATGCCAAGTGCTTGACCTTTTGCATTCAAACAGCTTTTTAAAGGCCTCATGTGTACTATATAAAGTTACCCTGGATAGATTTGACTGACATTGTTCTCCCAGGTATCTACTTAAGGTAGCTATCACAGACTTAAAAGCAATGACTGGAGCGGTACACAAAGGTGGTTTTGTTACTTTGAGGGGAAAAGGTTTTGATTTTTCATTTAAAATTCTGCTGAGAACTGTTGGCAGCTATAGCCATGTGCCTGTCAGTATGTTCTTTACCAGGTGCTCTTAGAAACGAGGTCTCCCAAGACCACAGTAAATCTTTGGAGAACACTTTCTCTCATGAACTTGTTTATGAATCTTTTCAAAACAGTGAACCCTCTGATTGTGTTACTGCCTTAATGGCAAGAGGGGCTGAGAGCTTAAGGAGAAGCACAGGTGGTTCATCTTCAGTAACTGGAGGGACAACAAAGGCATATGAAGTAGATTACTGGATGCGGTGTGAGAGCTCGTGAGAAGGAAGAACCTCATCCCAGAGAGTAAAAGCCTTCTGACTGCTTCTGTTGTCTTAGTGAGTCAGAAGCAGGGGCTTCAGCAGAGAGTACGGACGGCGAGGAAGCATCGGAGGTGTGAGGAGAGACTGGAGGATGTGTAGTAGCTGCTTGGAGCTCAGGAGAGCACATGGATAGAGAAATAGACTGACTGCCAGGCAGCATTAATGGCCACCACTTTCTCGCTCATGAACTTAACCTGAGGCCTGTCTGCAGGGCTATGTGTGGCCCTTCAGCAACATTCAAGTTCATGAGCACAGTACCAGAGTAGGCCAAGTATTGCATTTAACCAAAGTTGAAGTTGTGGTTTGGCCAAGAGAGTACAGCAGTTCAAGGGAAGAGGCAAAGGGTTGACGATAATGATTGAACAAGCACCTGAGTTTGGTAGGAAGAGAAGTGAGGATGCGTTAGGTATGGGAGACCAAATATCAATGGGTTGTAGCACCAAAGGATGGGTGAAGTTGGGGTCCTAGTGGAAGTCAGCTGGAAAGGTACAGGTGGGTTGTCCGAAAGTGGGATGATTGAAATTGAAATGTTGGAGGGGACACAGGTATTGGTGATGGTCCAGATTTGCAACTTTGAATGAGTGGCTGAGAAGGGTGAGGACGGATTCTCAGAGGAGAGGAGCTCAAGGAACTAAGAGGCCAGAATTTTGGAAGCATCATCTATGTGAGCACTGAAATCATGAACATTTAAAAATAGTGAGTGGACAGTGAGCCATTTTTTCTTCAGGAGGTAAGGGGACATGAACCAAGGGACCAGAAGATGACTGCATAGTGGGTGGTATAGTCTGATGACAAGAGAGTCAAAGCTGGGTATTTTTAGGGAGGAGAGGGAGAAAGTGCTGTGGAGAACACAGTATGGACCTATCCAGTATCTGAGGAGTGTGAGGGATGAAAAACAGTCCTGGGTTGAAGCTGTGTCTTCAGGGCAGATCCAGATATCCATGAGAGCAAGTGAAAGATGCATTCAGAGAAGAATTGGAGGACATGGGTTTTAAGGACGATGGACCAAACTGTTTGACTTCTCTTCGAAAGGTTGATGCCACTACCCTGAGTGTGGCCTGGATTTCTGTCCTCCCTTGCCTATGTGCGTTGGCCCTGAGCCTTTAACTGGAACCACTGCACAGCCTTGGACTGTAATTCCTGCCTTGAGTTCTTGTTGTCTGGACCCCAGCTGGGGACTGAGACCAGTTGGACTTGTCAAGGGTACCGCCTCTGCAGGAGACCTCCCACAGACCCTCAGGGAGTGACAGGGTGCTTACACCAGCCTAATTCACTGAACATTGGTACCTTCCTGCAAAAACAAAGACAAGTCTTCTCAATTTTCACTTGGTTTCCAGCCTGGGCAAAATAAAAGTCTTCCAGACTTCCCCTATATCAGCTGAGTGGATAAAAAAGCAGACTAAGTAACTTCAGGATGAGAGCAAAGGACCTCATCCCAGAAACAAAAGTCACATAGGAGTAAAGAGTCCCCATTGAACAAAGCAAACTAGGGCTTGTCTAGTTCTGAAAAAAAGCACTTTAATTTTTTTTTAAGAGTTGACATCTCTGCTACCTGTAATGTTTTCTGTAAATGTTGTTCTGACAGTGCTGTTTTCCCTTCCCACAGGCAATGTGAAGTATTCATCTAGCCAACCAACATTTCTTAACTTACAGTATTGCCCTTTTCAGCAAATGCCAATTTCAAGTTCCATTTAATCAGAAGCTCCATGGCTCTTTGAATCATGCTGTTGAGCGCTGACTGTGTGTTCTACTGAAGGAGTAAAACACTGACTATCCAAAGAGAAAAGGATATTTTGTTTTTATAATAATCATATATTATTGTTTTCTTCTTCCCTTTCTATGCAACTGTAAATTAATGAACAGAGTGGTATTTGGAAGTGGTAATACACTTGTCACTGATTTGTATACTGTATACAGTATTGGGAAAGTGGGTGGGAGCTTTCTAATATGATACCTTTTTAATAACCATAAAAATTGCATAAGAATTAGAAGACAATTTTACATTTTTACATTCCTTCATATTAACCTTGTACAATAACTTCATTTGTTTCTTTGACTCTTTTACCATTATGTTTTGGTTATTTATAATTCATCAACCACATGACCAAATAGATTTTCTTTATTTGTTTCCGTGATATGGCCAAATTAATAAGTTCATATATTTCAATCAAATATTATATGTTTATGGATTAGACTACAGCTCTGTGTATACTGTTTAACTTTATTTGACGTCGTACACTTATTTCTTTAGCGATCACTTGGATAACCACAATAAAAATCCTGTGGGCCTGAATGGCATTTCTATTGGGATTTTTTTTCCTGCATTTTATTTCCCTGCTCTGTATCAGTTGGTCTTGATTTCTTTATTTATTTCATGTTCCAATCTATATGACAGGATTATAATAATCTCAAAGATCATTTTACCAAAGGTTGCCCATTTAAGCATATTTTCATTTTGACGCAGAAACAAAACTTGGTCCCACTTTTCCTAGTTCCCAGGTCTTGGTTTTCATCATTCAGTACACAGCAGACATTTACCTAATTGTGATACCAAAACACATGGCTGTCTTTGGTTCCCTTTGAAGAAAGTTTTACAGTTGTTTATGTATACTCAAACCCTCTATGACTCTTGAAGCCCCCGGTTATTTTCCTTCTGAAAGCAGACACAAGTTTAATGAATGTCTCATTTTAACCTTTTGAGTGAATGAACAGCCATTTAATTACCCTTCATTTGATCAATACATTTGGGAACAATGTTCATTAAAAGCCTACATCACTGCTTCTATAGAAGAATGAAATTAATGCTTAGGTGCTGGCACCCTGGCTTATACCTTTGAGTGCGTTCAGTTGGGTATTTGGTTCGGCTTCCGATTTAACATGTATTTGATTCAGTTTAAACATGTTATGTGATTTACCAAATGTAGAGAAACCAAAAAAATGAAAATAATGTGTTTTGATTCAAGCATATATGCTTTTAAAACATCAGGACATTTTAACTTTGAGTTCTCTTTAACTGGGATCTGGCCAGAAGGAGGCTTAAAGTTAGAAATTCCTACTCTTTTAGAATAGGTTGGGTGGGTTGGGGGGCAAGGGTGTCTATTTGCAGCAGAGATATTTTGAGAAGAAGAAAATTGTTTTATATAAGAGGAAAGCCATGACCACCTTTCTACCTCAGATCCGTCTTCATCCATCGTGTTGGAAATAGCTTTATGCTACTGCAGTGTGGAAAATCTAAAGCTTTTATCAGACCACATCATACCCAGTAAAAGCACCTATTTAAAGAAAAAGAATTCCCTGAACTCTGAACTACAAGTTGTAGATTTGGTGTCTTCCTTGTCCTTACTTTGAAAAGTTACGTATTAATTTTTTTCTGCCTGTAATTGTGCGCAACATGTTCTCTATCTGCTATTAAGGAAAAGCTACATAAAACACTACATTGTAACCTTCTAAGGAATAATAAATATAAAGAAATATATTGCAGTAACAACAAGGGGAAATAAGTATGTAGTTCTTTTGAAATATGTGGTAAAGAACTAATCATAGACTATCATCTAATCTGGTTATGTCTGTATTTTTCATCCTGAATAAAAGTAATTTTAACACAAGATGACTTTGATATTCTTCAGCGGTGTTCACTGGTAGACTCTGAACTTCAAATGTACATTTATGAAAATAAAATATAAGGAGAGCCTATATCCTGATAAATCTACATGTGTTCCTGAAGTTTCTCTCATACACACTAATACATTCTCTTTCTTACTCTCACTGTCTCTCTCTTTCTCTGTGTTCCTCTCTTGCCTCTTATATATATAATTCTCAATTTCCTTTACAGATAGAAGGCTTATTGATAGGGAATAAATAATGTTGGATGTTAAAAACATGTACATGAAACCTATTGAGCTTTTGTTTTTCATTTTTTGGGGGGGTACCAAATTACTTTATTTGAAGGAATGGTACTAAGGAAAGAACTTGTAGATGTTTTGGTACAACTTACAGAAAAGGTAAAGGTAACCCAAACACGCGTGCACTGCCTTGATGCAGGGAAGTCATCCCTGTGGCTACGGGAAGCCAGCCTAAGGCTTAGCTCTCAGTATCACTGTTTCCCAGGGTGTGCTTGTCAAAGAGTTACTCTGCCATGCCGGATTCGGGGGCCCCCATCCTGCGCAAGTTGGTTTACGTGGCCACCCAGTTCTTTAGTGGATTTCACCTGCTCATTCAGGTAATGAGTCTCAATGAAGTTACACAAATAGGGGTCATTTTTGTCAGTGGCCAGTTTGTGCAGTTCCAGTAGTGACGGATTCACACTTTTTTCCAAGTGTAGCACACATTCCATTGCATTCAGCCCATTCTCCCAGTCATCACGGTCTGGCTTCTTGATATCCCGAAGGAAGATTCGGCCACCCCGTTGGTTCCGCAGCTTCATCAGTTTCTCAGCATGTTCCCTCTCCTCACGAGATTGGTGAAGAAAGTATTTGGCAAAGTTCTTCAAAGCCACGTCATCGTGGTCCAAATAGTGTGACACGGACAGGTGGACGCAGGAGGCGTAGAGCTCCAGGTCGATCTGGCGGCTGATGGCGGCCTCCGAGCCCTGGTGGTAGTGCTGGCGCACCTGGGAGGGGGACACGGTCGTCATGGCGGGCGGCCGAGGAGAGACAGCGGGGACCTTGGGGCGGCCGGAGCGGCGGGTGAGCGCTGCTTCCGTCCCAGCACTGTTGAAGCAGGAAACCGCGGTGACTCTCCGCAAGGACTGTCTGAGCTTTTGTTTTAATAGCTTAGGTGCTATTGGTATTTAGTTGGTTACCCTTCCAAATCCACTTTTAGCCTCATGCTCTTAAATAATGCACTTTTTGTATATGCACTGGATTTTACCACTCTGGTAGGAGATTTAGTGCATTTCGGAAGCTACCCCAGGGGAAATAGCATTGAGAATCATGTTACTTGATTCTAAAAGTCAAAGCTATCTGGGAAACAGAAAAAACCCCAAACATATAATTTGTTAAAGAAAATCGATCGGGCTTCCCTGGTGGTGCAGTGGTTAAGAATCGCCTGCCAATGCAGGGGACTTGGGTTCGAGCCCTGGTCCGGAAGGATCCCACATGCCGCGGAGCAACTAAACCTGTGCGCTGCAACTATTAAACCTGTGCTCTAGAGCCCGTGAGCCACAACTACTGAGCTTGTGCGCCACGACTACTGAAGCCCGCGGGCCTAGAGCCCGTGCTGCACAGCAAAAGAAGCCACCACAATGAGAAGCCCGTGCACCGCAACGAAGAGTAACCCCCTCTGGCCTCAACTTGAGAAGGACCCCCGCGCAGCAACGAAGGCCCAATGCAGCCAAAGTAAATAAATAAAATTTTTTTTAAATCCACCCATTTCAATAAACATACATTTAAAACATCCTGTCTACCTCAAAGTAATATCCACATTACGCATTCCTAAAGAAGCAGTTGTTGGTTTCCAGCAAACCTGTTGAGTAGGTAGTTGAAAATGGAGCTGAGAACAAATGAAAAAGTTTTGTTTTTATACTAAGCGTAAGCCTTCAGCTTGTTACTTTTATCATTGAGAATGTGTATATATATATATATTTAAAGAATGTAGTTTGCTTTTGGATATTCCCCCACCCCTCTGGAACGCCACCATTCAACTGTTTCAGTAGACCAACTTTTTCAGGGGCCTTTCTTAATTCACTCGAAAATTTGTTGAAACCACTAATACCACGCCACCTAACACTGTAAGTAGGCTCCCCACAGTTCATTGACATATGATACCAGCTTGTGTTTTTGTGAGGTTAATTAAGTAACAAGAGTGAGACTTTGATGGAGGCCAGGAGCCAATCACAATCACATTACATTCACTACCTGTGGTATTATTTATTGCCACTATAATGTGACACAGCAGCCATAAAACCTCGTAATCATTTATGTAGGTCATGGGATGTGAGGTTCAGCTGATCTGGGCAGGACTCTTCTGATCCCAGCTGGACTTGCTCACATGTCTGGAGTTGACCGGCTGTTGGGATGGCTAGACTCAGATGACTGTGGCACCTAGGCGGGGTTCTTTCATCCACTAGCAACCCAACTAACTGGGTGTGTTTTTGTGCAATGACAGACTTGTGGGACTGCAGATGGGCTTTGCTGAGAACTGGTGCATCATCACTTCTACTGAATTCTGTTGGTCAAAGCAAGTTATAAGGCTAGGAATGGGGAGTAGATTCCACCTCTTTTGTGAGACAGACTGTGGAGTCACAGGACAAAGGGTGTAGCTAAGGGGAGAAGTCATCAGGTTTCACCTTGTAAACTTAGAGGGAGGCAAAGCAGAGGACGTGGGCCAGAATACTAACGTCCATTTCCTTGGCCATGATGTCCACTGCCTCAATGGAATGGGAAGGAAGCAGCCTTTTTACGAGGCCTTCTTTTAAAACAAAGATCAAGAATGTCAGCCCCTCCTCCCCAGGTTATCAATCCAATTTCAGAAGGAAACACAAGTAGGAAAACTTAGCATGTCTTTGCCCCAAATCCTAAGAGAAGCAGAAGACCTCCTGATAGAAAAGGACTGGTACTAAAATTAGAAAAAAATAAGACAATTATTAGAATAAAACAATAAAAATAAAAACAAAGAATAAAGAAAGAAAAAAGCATAGGTGAGAAATACAATAAAAGGGATATTATTATAAACTGCTCAGAAGTTTTGTTTAAATTGTTAGCTGGAAGAATACACAATACACAGGAGGTTCTTCACATTGACCAAATGAGTAGATACATGTGATATCATACCCTGGCAAGCATTTGTCTAGAAACATGCAATTTATTTGCACTTTGTTTAAACTTACCAACTTGGCACTAATCTTGCATTTTGAAGGCATTCCAGTTGGTGACATAGTTTTCATAATTTGGGAATATTTGCAGTGTATGCTTGGGTTCAGCTATTCCTTTACAGATAGCTTACTTTTTTGGTACTGTTTTGAATTTTGTACGTGAGTAATTAGAAAAAGTTAATTGACAATTTGCCCACATCTTGCTCTGTTGTCAGTCCAGAAACCACAAATGTTGAATTTGTAATTAAATGAGAAGAGGTCCCAGGCTGCCATGGGATGTAATTACAATTCGTTCCTGATAATACTTTAAGAAACATTTTTTTGAAAGTATTAAAATACTGATTTTTACTTCGAATCAATTTTTTTCTTTTAATTTAGATAAAGTAAAATAAAATGACATTATAAAACTTTTGGAAAGAATTTAGCCATTCTAGCATAAATCTGACCCCAGTGAGCGTATCAAAATCTAGAATAGTCTTGTTCATTACACTCCATGAATCTCATGAGCCATGTTTACCCCTTAGCAAACTGAGGACAACTATTTATACTGCTTGGGATGTCTGCGAGGGCAGTTTCAAAAGCTCAACCCTTCCCCAAATAATCCTCATGTATCCTGTTCTCTCCCCACTCCCACCCCGACCATGCAGGTTAATATTGGTAATGATGTCCAATATAAGAGGCTGCTTAGTACAAAACAAAACGCATGCTGGATACTATATCCCCAAAATGTTATTAATGAAATAATAAAATTTTTAAAGTAAATAGAAATCTTGTGATTAACTGGAGGATGTTAACCACAGATCAAAATTCTGCCTCGACTTGAAATTTAGTGGCTATAACTGAATTGGAAACAAAATATCCAAGTGGCAGGCAAGGTATTGTTCAAGTTGCAGAAAACAGAGTTAGTTAGGGAACAAATCCCTACCTGCCTAATCTAATGGTTCAGCACAATGATAAGCAAGAGGGTATGATAATAGTAATGGGAGCTGGAAGGAAGATTAGCAGGTCCTTATAAGAACTTGTAGGGCTTCCCTGGTGGCGCAGTGGTTAAGAATCTGCCTGCCAATGCAGGAGACACGGGTTCGAGCCCTGGTCCAGGAAGATCCCACATGCTGCAGAGCAACTAAGCCTGTGCGCCACAAGTACTGAGCCTGCGCTCTAGAGCCCACAGGCCACAACTACTGAGCCCACGTGCCTCAAGTACTGAAGTCCGTCCGCCTAGAGCCCATGCTCTGCAACAAGAGAAGCCACAGCAATAAGCCCGTGTACCGCAACGAAGAGTAGCCGCTGCTCGCTGCAACTAGAGAAAAGCCCAAGCGCAGTAACGAAGACCCAATGCAGCCAAAAATAAATAAATAAACAAATAAATAAATTTATTAAAAAAAGAACTTGTAGTGTGCTCTAGATCCCCACAGGATGTGTATCCAAATATAGGGATACAGCTCAAGGAAAAAAATGTGAGAATTAACCACCACCTATAGAACCATATCCCAATAATTTCACTGTGATGTTTCAATGTGCTTGTTTGTGATGTCAGAATCCAAAGAAGACATCATGATGATCACTAAAAATGCAATGGATGTAGCAGGATTTCGCCACTAAAAGGACTCCCTGACTAAATAATTTTGAGAAACAGTGCATGCTCTAAGGCCCTTTGGAGATTCGCAATGCACATGAACATAATAAAAGCTTTGAGAAATCCTGAAAAAACCTACCTGTGTATCACTCTGCATTTCTAAAGCATTTAGCAACAGAACTCTTTTGCCACTTACCTGTAAACATTCTGTAATGTACACTTGAGGTGCTGAATTAGTCATTGGTTTTAATCTTGCAAATATATATAGGTGGTGAGCCCATGAAGTCTAGAAAAGTGACAAGTGAAAAGTAAAACAATTATCAGTATTAATTCAGGATTTTAAAACAGGAAGTAATCTTATGTGACAACCAATATATTTCTATCGTTAAAGAGATATGCTAAAGCATGGGTAAGAGTCAAGAGAGTTTGCCCTCTGTTCTCCATTCAGGAAACATTTATATTTCCAGAGGAAAGTAATTTCTATTTCTAAAATCCGTGTCTTCCTAAACAAGCCATGCATAGCAGGCATTACTAAACCAGGCATGTATTACAAAACCACAGGATCTAGGAATGGCTGGGGTATCCAAAAATTGTTCCTGAGATCCCATTTTTTGTTTATTTCTTTGCGTAATTAATAATGGGAATTCCTGGTGTCTGCTAAAACTGACCCAAACATTATCCAATCATAATATGATTGCTGGGACTTCCCTGGTGGTCCAGTGGTTAAGACTCCGTGCTTCCATTGCAGGGGGCACGGGTTCAATCCCTGGTTGGGGAACTAAGATCCCACATGCCACATGACCAAAAACAAAACAAACAAACAAACAAAACAATATGATTGCCATGTTAAATGGAGCTATAAATACCATATATTTTCTCTCTTCCAAAAGCCCCTTTCTTTTGCAATCTGGCTCTTTTGCACGCAGGTAAAAATTCTGTCATATTTTCCTCCGGATCTATTCTTTTTTTTTTTTTCGCTACGCGGGCCTCTCACTGCTGTGGCCTCTCCCGTTGCAGAGCACAGGCTCCGGACGCGCAGGCTCAGCGGCCATGGCTCACGGGCCCAGCCGCTCCACGGCACGTGGGATCCTCCCGGACCGGGGCACGAACCCGTGTCCTCTGCATCTGCAGGCGGACTCCCAACCACTGCGCCACCAGGGAAGCCCTATTCATATTTTTTTAAGTAGCAAAACAATGTTCTAGATTGTCACAATCTGTTTGACTTATTCTCTAATCTATTTCTTCAGTGCTTTGAGACATGTACTGATTATTAAATTCATTTCCCACATACTATTGATAACAAACAAAGGGGTTGTAGATAGCAATTTTTGGAAATGAGCACTGTGAATGTGAATGGGAGTTGTCTGATACGATCTGTTGAAGAAAGAACTGAACAGTATGATGTGCATATACGTGGGTTTTTCAGGAAGTTTCTGGAACAATGAAGTTATAATAAAGTAATGATGATGAAGACAGAGGAATACCAAAGCTATGTTAGTGAGGACAATAGAATTCTCAATTCATGACATTGTAGACAAAGTTGAGTGAGTGTATATGCTCTCTGTTCTCAGCTTCTTCAGCCTGAGCTGAAGGATAGACCATTAATATCTGGAAGCATGATCAAGCCACAACTTCACATCAATTTATTACAATCAAGTATCAGGTTTCTGGGGTGGTTTTTCAACTGCCATGAGTGTCAGGCTTTCCTGTTCTTTTTGTTGGAGACATTTGTTGGATCATTAAATGTGACAGCAGCTACACACAGTATGCAAAACTCTGGGGATCACAGATCTGAACACCGCAACGCAGACAAATCAGAGTTTGCATTCCACTTCTCAGGAGCCACAAGTACCCAAACTAAGCCGAGAGAATAAATACAATCACCCATTTGAAGAGCCTGCAGCATTAGCTATGGGGTTATTAGCAAAAGTCTTCAAATTCATAATTTCTTTGCATACTGGATCTCAGTAATATTTTAGATACCAGAGAGGTCTAGAGAGATGTAATTGCAGCACCCTTTTTCTAAACTAGCCCCTGTTCCTTTTAGAGGACCATATTACATGGCAGCTCTATTTTGAACCACCTGATATTTTCCTGTTTCAGTGTTAAGATATGTAGTATCAACAATCAAAACTAAGTCTTGATTTTGTAAACTAGTTTCTAGCCTATCTATTGAAGGGCCTAGATAGTTTACAAAGGTTAGACAGTCATAAGTGCCTCCTTCTTAAAGATGATGGAAGAAGAGTAGTGGTATTCAAAGCATTACAGTGATGTAAAGAAATATGTGAGAGAGAAAAATATAGGATTTCCTAGAAGGTAAGTCAACTTGCAGAGAGGTACTTTTTGTTTTCAAAACAAAGAATGTGCAACATGAGGGACTGTCAAGTTTAAATTAGACCCTAAAAAACAAGTTAACCCAGAGGAAAACCATAATTCAAAAAGATACATGCACCCCAATGTGCATTGCAGCACTATTTACAATAGCCAAGACATGGAAGCAGCCTAAGTGTCCATCAACAGAGGAATGGATAAAGAAGATGTGGTACATATATATAATAGAATATTACTCCACCATAAAAGGAACGAAACTGGGTCATTTGTAAAGACGTGGATGGACCTAGAGTCTGTCATACAGAGTGAAGTAAGTCAGGAAGAGAAAAACAAATATTGTATATTAATGCATATACGTGGAATCTAGAAAAATGGTACAGATGAACCTATTTGCAGGGCAGGAATAGAGATGCAGACGTAGAGAATGGACATGTGGACACTGTGGGGGGAGGGGAGGTGGGGTGAATTGGGAGATTGAGATTGACATACACTACACTACCACGTGTAAAAGAGATAGCTAGTGGGAACCAGCTGTAGAGCACAGTCGTACAGTGACATGGAGACTGTGAAAAAGTAGGAACTGCAGTGCTAGCCAGATCCAGGAATTCTCTTATATGTCTCTCAACTAAGGGCCTGATAAAGTTTTGAGAAGCTAAATCTGATAAGTGAAAGAAATTTACCTCCTTGGGATAAGTCATGTTCTAGGTTTGTTATCTACATGAAACCTAGTTTGTTACTTTGACAAAATTGTAACTTCTTGAAGACCTCGTGCCCTCTCTGAGCTAAAACAGTAAGCAGATAGATGGAATCAATCTTAGAGCTCACCCCATCTTTTTTTTTTTATGGATCTTTATTGGTATATAATTGCATCATAATACTCGGTTAGTTTCTGTTGTATGACAAAGTGAATCAGCCATATGCATACATACGGCCCCATATCCCCTCCCTCTTGAACCTCCCTCCCACCCTCCCTATCCAACCCCTCTAGGTCTTTGCAAAGCACTGAGCTGATCTCCCTGTTCTATGCTGCTATTTCCCACTAGCTATCCATTTTACATTTGGTAGTGTATATATGTCGATGCCACTCTCTCACTTCGCCCCAGCTTCCCCCTCCCTCTCCATGTCCTCAAGTCCATTCTCTATGTCTATGTCTTTATTCCTGCCCTGCCACTAGGTTCATCAGTACCATTTTCTTTTTTTAGATTCCATATATATGCGTTAGCATATCGTATTTGTTTTTCTCTTTCTGACTTACTTCACTCTGTATGGCAGACTCTAGGTCCATCCACCTCACTACAAATAACTCAATTTTGTTTCTTTTTATAGATGAGTAATATTCCATTGTATATATGTGCCACATTTTCTTTATCCATTCATCTGTCGATGGACATTTAGCTTGCTTCCATGTCCTGGCTATTGTACATAGTGCTGCAATGAACATTATGGTACATGTCTCTTTTTGAATTATGGTTTTCTCAGGGTGTATGCCCCATCTTAAGAACACAACAAAAGGTCATCCACATACTAGATAAGAATAGAATCACAAGGAAGTTTAGATCCTTGAGGTTGTGGTTGAAAACTTATGAAGAATAGGAGGGTACTTCAATAACACTTTTGGCCATAGTAGTCCAAGTATATTTTTGATTTTTCCAGAGAACGTAAACAAATATTGATTATTTTGACCTAAAGGACCACTAAAAGAAGCAGAACACGGATTTACTACTGTAGAATTTTAGCTTCAGGAGCCACCAAAAAGAAAATAATATTTGGCCTTGGCACTACAGGGAAGCAGGGAATAGCTATCCTCGTGTCCGGGACAAGTACGTACAGTTGTCACTGGGTAATCCTGCGGGACCCCGTGGATACCAAAATCCAGGGATGCTCGAGTGTCTTACACAAAATGGTATAGTGCTTGCAAATACTATATTCCTGTATACTTTAAATCATCTTTAGATTATCACAATACTTAACGCAATGTAAATGCTGTATAAATAGTTGCCAGTACGTGATAAATTCAAGTTTCAGATTTTGGAGCTTTTTTTTTTTTCAAAATATTTTTGACCAGGGCTAGGCGGAACCTTGGCTAGGCGGAACCCGCGCTTGGCGGAGCCGAGCTAGGCGGAACTGGCCTAGGCGGGACCCGTATTGTTTCCGGTGGATCATTAACAGGAACGATACGAGTGTTCTTCGGCGTGCTGCAAGGTAAGATGAGTCCTTTCTCTATTTTGGCTGTTGTTTGTAGTCCGCCTTTAACTCTCAGAGGCTGTTGTGAAAATTTGAATTGACGGTTAGGTGGGGCAGTGTTAACCTTGATGGGCCCAGCCCCGGTAAGCTTACTAGAATATGTTGCCCACGAGAAGTCTGGCGCCTCTGAGATTTGCAATGTGAGCTTGGTTTAGGTATACTGACATTGGTAAGTCACTGTCCAAATTAGCTATGCCATTATGATGAATAGAAGGCCCTCAGGGACTTCAAGAAAGGAACTATTAGCATATTTAGTTTGGCAATTCAATTTGCACAGTAAACCACTGCATATCAGTTACCAGGTGTGTGATCATTAAGGAGGAAAACATGTTACTCGGTTAAAGACCCGAGGGTGATGGTTATGGCTGGGACACAAGGCGTGCCAGGATTGTTAGAGACACCCACCACTGAGTATTCTAATAGTTCTGTGCTGCGTTTTAATATATTCTAAAAGTTCACTCCAGAAGTGAGGTTGTATAACAGTGGTAGGATTTCAGGTGGATATTGCATTACCTATATCAATAAAAATTTTGCAAGTTTTCCCTTTAATATTTAGAGAAATTTCTACTTGTAAGTTTAGAAGTAAAGCAGGAAATTGGGTGCTCAGTTCCCCCTTGGAGCACCTTTACTGACTTTTCACTTCATTTTGTTCCTGTAGTTTCTTGGCTAACACAAGATAATTTTTTTTCCAATGCATTTTTGTTTACAGTAACTACTCATGAGTTCATCAGAAGACGGGCTTTTCCCATATAGAATGACTGAGGCAGAAGTATCTAGCTGGGTTTTTTTTTTGTTTTGTTTTCTGTAAAAGAATAAATGTATCCTGAGGCTTACTCTGTTTCTGTTTCAAGCCTTTTTCAAAATATTCAGCAAGGTATTTGAGGCCTGGTGAAAGGCTATTTCCCATTCTAGTTTTTGCTTTCATATTAAATTCCCTCTTTGTAGCTTAAGACTATTGATAAAAGGTGAGAAGAAAGCTGGGGTCACATCTGCCTCAGGATCTACTCCTAAATTCTGCTTAAATAGTAGAGAGCCTGTCCTTGAAATATCAAATGAACTTATCCGTGCTTTGCTACAAGACTATATCATAGTCCATTCTATTTTCATAGGAAAGTCTGTGGGGATAGCCACCAAAAGACTGTGCTCAATATTTCAAGCTCTTCTAAACCTCTCTAGATCCCTTTTTAATTAGAACTCTATTCAGTTACCCTTGTGATCTTCTCATTCTGCCTTATTCTCTTAATTTTCTGCCCCTGAGTTTCCATAATGTATTAATTAATTGTTGTATAGCTGGAAGCCCTGGATTATTGGTTTCTAAAGTTATCCTACATTTCTCTGCAAATTTGGTTCTATCTTATATAGACTTTGGAAACTATTTGACAGTGGCTTTCAACTCATAGTGAGACCTTAGCTTAAAACCAACCACAAGAGGTTTTTCCTATTCTGAGGGCAGTTTAAAGAGTTAATTGAGCTTTGGGGGTTTCTGTCCAGCTAGGCCGGAAGGGGAGAGTGCCAGAGAGCGAGCGGGAGTAGAGAGAAGTGAAGGTGTATAGTATGGTAGAAAAGAATCATAGGATAAAGACTAGTAGGTTCATTTTGTAATTTGAGGGAATCAAAAAGGGAGATAGTTTTATGTTTTTCACATTTGCTTTGGTGGAGAATTTTTTTTTTTTTTTTTTTTTTTTGCGGTACGCAGGCCTCACACTGTTGTGGCCTCTCCCGTTGCAGAGCACAGGCTCCGGACGCGCAGGCTCAGCGGCCATGGCTCATGGGCCCAGCCACTCTGTGATATGTGGGATCCTCCCGGACCGGGGCACGAACCCGTGTCCCCTGCATCGGCAGGCGGACTCTTTAACCACTGCGCCACCAGGGAAACCCTGGTGGAGAATTTTTTTAAGGAAACAACTTCGGATCTGAATTTCTTTTAACCACTTCCTTATGCTAATCAAAATTTGCAAAAATTGGATATTTGAAATTTTGTTCCCTTTTTGGTTCGAAGGTGACTCTCAAATGAACGCTTTTGATTATATCAGAAAGTTTCTCTGGAGTGATTACTGTAATTCTAAATTATCCTTGGTGAATTATGTCATTTAGAAAGCTAAGCTCATGATTTGCAGTTGTAGTGGTAAAAATATGAGAACTAGATAACTGACCCAGAGGGAATGCAGTTATATATATGGATGGAGATAAACCCATAGGAGTCTGGGAACGGTTAGTCAGAGAGGGTGGTTTGTGAACCTCATGACTCTAGCCCCACAGCCTAATGGCCAGGCCATCTCTGATTAATCACAGAGGGTGGAAGAGCTTGGAGAAATCTTTCCCAAACTGGACTCCCATGGGCAAAACAAGTGAAGACTGAGGAAAGTCCTCCTAGATTTGGTAAGGAACCAGGACACTTCGTTCAAAGGATGAGTTCTGGTAAGAAACCACTGAAATTCTCAGTTTCTTAGGGCCAGTTTGATGAAGGGAGTTATTGGGACCTCTGTTCCTCCTTTTTTTTTTACATCTTTATTGGAGTATAATTGCTTTACAATGGTGTGTTAGTTTCTGCTTTATAACAAAGTGAATCAGTTATACATATACATATGTTCCCATATCTCTTCCCTCTTGCGTCTCTCTCCCTCCCACCCTCCCTATCCCACCCCTCTAGGTGGTCACAAAGCACCGAGCTGATCTCCCTGTGCTATGCGGCTGCTTCCCACTAGCTATCTATTTTATGTTTGGTAGTGTATATATGTCCATGCCACTCTCTCACTTTGTCACAGCTTACCCTTCCCCCTCCCCATATCCTCAAGTCCATTCTCTAGTAGGTCTGTGTCTTTATTCCTGTCTTACCCCTAGGTTCTTCATGACATTTTTTTTTCTTAAATGGATAAAGAAGATGTGGCACATATATACAATGGAATATTACTCAGCCATAAAAAGAAACGAAATTGAGCTATTTGTAATGAGGTGGATGGACCTAGAGTCTGTCATACAGAGTGAAGTAAGTCAGAAAGAGAAAGACAAATACCGTATGTTCCTCCTTTTTTCTATGAACTTTCCTCTTATAGATGTACAACCAAAATTACAAGGACAGATAGAAACAAGTAGTTGTAATAAGGCAGTTTGCGCCAAGAATATATATATATTTTTCAAATATGAGCAGACAGTAAAGAATTCCTAAAATGGGTTCCTTTTTCCTAGAAGTTAATCTTAGCATTTTGGAAGCTGACCACCAGAGTGTTTTGAGTGAGTAGTTTTGGGGGTGGGGCAGGGTTAAGAATGTGCATTTCTAACAAGTTTCCCTGGCAGGAGGTCAAGGGGACTCAGAGTAGCAGTGCCCTAGTCAAGGGTCTTGGACTACTACAGTAAGGAGATCTAGAATGGCTGTTGGTAGGAACTCCAAGACTGTCAAACACTGGCTCCCTGGAAAAAACAAACAAACACACACTAAAATAATCTACTGATAAGACAAAGCTGAGTTTATTTTTACTATGGTGAAAGAGAGCACTGCTTAATAGAGTCTTGGATGGGGATATATATGAGCGTTTGGAGTCAAGTTTAAGGTAGATCTTTTAATACAGGTGTTTGATTAGGATTGGATAAGTATCAATATCATGATATAATAGTTTAGGATTTGTAGACCCAGCAAGAAAAGGATTTTTAGGCAAGGGTTTTAAAGAGCTGTGAGGAGTAAACAGATGTTTGATGCTATTTATTGAAGAGTTGAACAGTTTGATATTCATTTAAATGGTGTTTGGGAAGTTCCTGGAATAAACAATGAAGTTATTTGCAACTTTTATCTTCCTGGGCAAGAGATTCTTAGAATAGCAAAACCATGTTGATAAAGACAGTGAAATGCTAAAGTTATGTTAGTGAAGATGGCCTAACAGTAAAATAACATTAACAGAAACAGCTGTGCAGGCATAGATTATGTAGATATATTTTCACACCT
Organism: Orcinus orca; assembly: GCF_937001465.1. NCBI lineage: Eukaryota > Metazoa > Chordata > Mammalia > Artiodactyla > Delphinidae > Orcinus > Orcinus orca. The sequence continues at coordinate 19,821,381 of NC_064570.1, read as the reverse complement.
CTCAGAATATTGCATATACACAAAATGTCAATACCCCAATTGCATATGCAATTGTCATATTATTGATAAAAATGGACTGCATACTTAGCAATATCAATATTAAAATCAACCAGTAAGCATACAGTTCATCGGGTTTAAGTAAACATCTTCATTCTATCTTTATCTTACACATCATACAAACATTTATTGAAAATTACGCTGTGATTTTTATATTTTGAGTCCAAGAAAGCCTCATGTTAAGGGAAGGGAACAGAATAGGTAATTTATTTTGCCAGGGGTGAGAGGTGGGGTGAGGGGTGGGAAGGGTAGTCTTATTTTACCAAATCAAACTAAAAACAAAATGCACAAATATGTTTGACTTACTTTTGGATATAAAAAATTTTAGTGAAGCAGGTGGGATATTTAAGAGAAGTCCCAGTAAACTTTAATTAAAGGAGAAAATGGTTGTCAAATTTATGGGAAAGAAAAGAGCTATTATTGATTAAGTGGACTCTTTAGACCAATATTAGGTCTTCTTTCTAAGCAATGCAATTAATAAATTTAGGCTTGCTTTCAGGTAGTGGTTCTCCAGGTGTTGTCCCCGGACTGTCAGTATCACTGTCCCTGGGAACTTGTTAGAACACAAATTCTTGGGCCCCACTTCAGACCTAATGACTCAAAGCTCTGGGATTGGGCCTGGAAATCTTGTTTCAACAAGCCCTAATAATGATTCTGATACAGGTTCCAGTTTGACAGCCCCTACTGTAGGAGGGAGTCAAATTGCACTGAAACACAGATCACCACGTTTCTTCTGAACGTTTGGGGCCCCAGATACTACCTTGGAACTTCTTTAGTAAAGTCAACTGAGGCTGTGAGAGTTATATTAACAAATTATAACAAATATAGTAATATTAACAAGTTATAGTTTATAGATGTTTTTAGAGCTCTCTGAGGGCCCATAGAGTTAGAAAACAATTGTTTTAATTTTATTAAAAAGTTAAAATCATGACTCTCATACAAAAATAAAATGAACACATTTCAAAAATTCTATGTAACTCACTAAATCAACAAGAGAACCAAAGATATTAAAACCATGCAGTTGAATATTTCAAACTGAAGCAAAAGCAACAAGGTTAAGACTAGGGATTTGTAGTTGAGAAATACATGGGTACACAAATTTTTTTTTTTTTTTTGGGTGGTACGCGGACCTCTCACTGTTGTGGCCTCTCCCGTTGCGGAGCACAGGCTCCGGACGCGCAGGCTCAGCGGCCATGGCTCACGGGCCCAGCCGCTCCGCGGCATGTGGAATCTTCTGGGGCTGGGGCAAAAACCTGTGTCCCCTGCAGCGGCAGGCGGACTCTCAACCACTGCGCCACCAGGGAAGCCCAGTACACAAATTTTTTGAAGGAGAAAGTATAGATATGAAAGAGTAGATATCCAATACATTTAAAGAACTTATAGATCAAGAAAAGATGTGATAGTTGATTAGGAGATCATTAGAAACTTTAAGAGTACATTTTTAGTAGGGTACTGAAGGTATATGCAAATCACAGGGGGGTCATCCAATTATGACTAACTGAATAAGGGGATCATCGGAAATGATCTGTATTAACTCATTTAAGAAGTGTAACTGTAAAAGGGGACGAGAAATATAACATGAAGCATAGAGTAGCAACGGAGACATATAACTTTTCTTTAAGATGGGATCTCCGTTTCAGAGGGTGTTCTTGCCTCCAGTGAGGCAAGAATGTCATGAAGGGGCTTCCCTGGTGGCACAGTGGTTGAGAGTCCGCCTGCCGATGCAGGGGACACGAGTTTGTGCCCCGGTCTGGGAGGAACACACATGCCACAGAGCGGCTGGGCCCGTGAGCCATGGCCACTGAGCCTGCGCCCTGCAACAGGAGAGGCCACAGCAGTGAGAGGCCTGCGTACTGCAAAAAAAAAAAAAAAAAAAAAAAAAAGAATGTCATGAAGTAAGGTTTGGGAATGACAACTTTTTTTTAGTAGAACTCCAAGTTTTCCTTCTTGTGTATTACAAGGTGATACCTTAGATAAGCCAGGTTGGGTGTTTCTAGTGCTGTCCGCATCTCCCTTACATCAGAGATATTCTGGGCCTTGAGCCACTTCTTTCTTTTGTTTGACAGGTGCAGAGGGCTGAGCTAATCATAGCCTCTAGTTCAAGTCACACTGTTGCCCTGCTTGGTGCCAGATCCCTCTCCTGTTTTTATCTCTCTGATTATTCCCTTTTATCACCGTTATCCACCCCCCTTTCTACTCCCCCTACCACTAAGGCAGAGACTGCAGACTCCAGTCCCAACTCTGCCCCTCCCCAGCCAAAGACATTTCCAAGGCCAGCTCTTCTCTGCAAGCCTGTTCCTTCAGCTTGAAGTGAGGATGAGGCTACCTGACTTACCTCTTTCTCAGGGTTTTAGGAACCTAATAAGATAATGATTCTAAAGACATTTTTAAGCTATAAAGCTCACATGTATGGTTTTATCTCAGAAATCATCTGTGCTATGAAAAGTTGTGGCTGTTTTGATAAGGCCACTTTTTGAAGTTGCCTCATGTAGGAGAAATCTGATTCCAAGCTGTTATGGACGGAACTGTGTTCTCTCAAAATTCATATGTTGAAGCCCTAACTTCCAATGTGACTATATTTGGAGATAGGGCCTATAAGAAGATAATAAAATTAAATGAGGTCATGAGGGTGGGGCTTCAATCCGCTAGGACTCCTCTCCTCATAAGAAGAGTAAGAGACACTAGAGAGCTCTCTTTCCCCACGCTTGCACAGAGAAGAGGCCATGTAAGGATAAAGAGAGAAGCTGGGAAGAGAGGGCTCACCAGAAACCAACCCTGACAGAACCTTGATCTTGGACTTCTGGCCTCTAGAACTGTGAGAAATTAAATTTAAGATGTTTAAGCCTCTCAATCTGGGTATTTTGTTATGGCAGCCCTAGTAGACTAATACATTCCCTTTATCAGAAACTGTCTCCTTCCCCTTCTCCCTTTTGATTTTTCTCTCTCCCATATGAAAGCTCAATTTAAAGAAGATATCTCAAAACCATTCAAACTAAAGTGTAAATGACAAAGAGACCTTGAAATGTTCCCTTTCTCTGGGCTCTCATGTCATTTGAATTTAACATGGTCCCTACCGTAAGTCTCAGGATTGGAGATCTAGGTAGATGGCCAGGTACCAGGAGGGATGTGGGTGTACATTGGTCCTCCCTGAGGGGTCCCTGTGCATTAGGCCTCCAACTCTGGTGCTTGCCCTGGAGCCTCAGGCCAAAGGACAAGATATGGACCAGAAAGCTGACTTTTGTTTCTTGGCACAGTGGGTATAAAGTGCCAGGCCCAGAGGTAGGATGCCAGGGTCCCTGTTGGAAATTTTCCCCCATCATAGGAAAACTCCAGTGTTGCCCTCCCTGCCCCCCGCTCAATTTTCCCATCATCTTATTTTTAAGAAATCTTCAACTGAAAAGGAGAAATGCCAAACTCCAGCTACAGGTTTTATATGGTAATAGGAACCCAACTCAAAAGGGTTTTAAACATAAAAGACTTTCTTGTCTTGAGTATTGGCAAGTCCAGGAGGAGAGTTGGCTTCACGTTGATTTAATGGCTTAGGTGTGTCACCAGGGACCCAGTCTGTCCTCCCGCTCTCTTTACTTCCCTCAGCGTCAACTTCATTCTCAGACATGCCAGCAACCAGAAGAAAAGAAGAGTGTATTTTCCTTTAGCTTTTTCTTAGGAACCAGAAAACTCCTCAGGAGCCTCCCTGGACAATTTCCTTTCAAATTTTGGTTTTCTATAAATAAAGAAGGCTGCAAGTGGGAATAGATGTCAAGTAGTGACTAACAATATCCACTGCACTGCACTCTGCTTCTAAGTTTTTATCAGACTGAGAGTCAAGCACAATGAATGGTAATAGACCGGGTGTATTGGTGTAAGCTCTGTGCTGATCAGGATATTACAGCCACCTCCAGCAGTGGAGCTATGATGAGATCAGTGGCATGAAGAGAGATTGAACTATCCAAGGAACACAGAACAGCTGTGCTTGAAGATTCACAGCCACTCCATAACCCAGCTAACCCCTGTGACTATGCTACTTATTTTGGTCTCCGCTTTTTTTTTTTTTTTTTTTTTTTTTTTTGTGGTACGCGGGCCCCTCACCGCTGTGGCCTCTCCTGCCGCGGAGCACAGGCTCCGGACGCGCAGGCCCAGCGGCCATGGCCCACGGGCCCAGCCCCTCCGCGGCATGCGGGATCCTCCCGGACCGGGGCATAGAACCCGCGTCCCCTGCATCGGCAGGCGGACTCTCAAGCACTGAGCCACCAGGGAAGCCCCTCCGCTTGTCTTTTTATATTTTATTTCTATTCTGTTCAGTACCTACCCACTGGCTCTCTTTCTTATTTCCCTGTCCAGATTCCATTCAGAGACAGTTTCTGTGGCCTGCCCGGCAGAACCTTTTGCTCTTGACAGCTGTCCTGGGCATGCCTAGCCTACAACCAGGTTGCTCTTAGGCCGGGTCTATCTTTGGTTCCATCACCAGAGATCTTGAGACAGAGCAGGAATATTGCCATATTCAGTGTAGTCATCGCACCTTTCTCTTTTAAACTCCAAGAGCAGGTCTGTATTTAAATTTTCTTAAATGTGGTAACACCAAAAGAGAAAAGGATGTTATGGTCCAAATAAAAGTCGAATGTCATAATCTTTTTTTTTTTTCTTTCAGTCCTTACAACTACCTGGAAGTTTGCTATTATTTTTATTTATTTACATCTATTTTTTTTAACATCTTTATTGGAGTATAATTGCTTTACAATGGTGGGTTAGTTTCTGCTTTATAACAAAGTGAATCAGCTATACATATATAGCTGATACATAACCCCATATCCCTTCCCTCTTGCCTCTCCCTCCCACCCTCCCTATCCCACCCCTCTAGGTGGTCACAAAGAATGGAGCTGATCTCCCTGTGCTATGTGGCTGCTTCCCACTAGCTATCTGTTTTACATTTGGTAGTGTATATATGTCCATGCCACTCTCTCACTTCGTCCCAGCTTACCCGTCCCCCTCCCCGTTTCCTCAAGTCCATTCTCTACGTCTGCACCTTTATTCCTGTCCTGCCCCTAGGTTCTTCAGAACCATTTTTTTTTCTTACATTCCATATATATGTGTTAGCATACGGTATTTGTTTTTCTCTTTCTGACTTACTTCACTCTGTATGACAGACTCTAGGTCCATCCACCTCAATACAAATAACTCAATTTTGTTTCTTTTTATGGATGAGTAATATTCCATTGTATATATGTGCCACATCTTCTTTATCCATTCATCTGTCGATGGACACTTAGGTTGCTTCCATGTCCTGGCTATTGTAAATAGAGCTGCAATGAACATTGTGGTACATGACTCTTTTTGAATTATGGTTTTCTCAGGGTATATGCCCAGTAGTGGGATTGCTGGGTCGTATAGTAGTTCTATTTTTAGTTTTTTAAGGACTCTCCATACTGTTCTCTATAGTGGCTGTCTCAATTTGCATTCCCACCAACAGTGCAAGAGGGTTCCCTTTTCTCCACACCCTCTCCAGCATTTATTGTTTGCAGATTTTTTTTTAAAAAAAAGTATTTATTTATTTATTTTTGGCTGTGTTGGGTCTTTGCTGCTGCACGTGGGCTTTAGTTGCGGCGAGCGGGGGCTACCCTTCGTTGCAATGTGTGGGCTTCTCATTGCAGTGGTTTCTCATTGCGGAGCACAGGCTTTAGGCGCGTGGGCTTCAGTAGTTCTGGCACGTGGGCTTAGTAGTTGTGGCTCACGGGCTTATTTGCTCCACGGCATGTGGGATCTTCCCGGACCAGGGATCGAACCCATGTCCCCTGCATTGGCAGACAGATTCTCAACCACTGCACCACCAGGTTTGTAGATTTTTTGATGATGGCCATTCTGACTGGTGTGAGGTGATACCTCATTGTAGTTTTGATTTGCATTTCTCTAATGATTAGTGATGTTGAGCATTCTTTCATGTGTTTGTTGGTAATCTGTATATCTTCTTTGGAGAAATATCTATGTAGGTCTTCTGCCCATTTTTGGATTGGGTTGTTTGTTTTTTTGATACTGAGCTGCATGAGCTGCTTGTAAATTTTGGAGATTAAATCTTTGTCAGTTGCGTCATTTGCAAATATTTTCTCCCATTCTGAGGGTTGTCTTTTCGTCTTGTTTATGGTTTCCTCAAAAGCTTTTAAGTTTCATTAGGTCCCATTTGTTTATTTTTGTTTTTATTTCCATTTCTCTAGCGGGGGATCAAAAAGGATCTTGCTGTGACATATGTCATAGAGTGTTTTGCCTATGTTTTCCTCTAAGAATTTTATAGTGTCTGGCCTTACATTTAGGTCTTTAATCCATTTTGAGTTTATTTTTGTGTATGGTGTTAGGAAGTGTTCTAATTTCATTCTTTTACATGTAGCTGTCCAGTTTTCCCAGCACCACTTATTGAAGAGGCTGTCTTTTTTCCATTGTATATTCTTGCCTCCTTTGTCAAAGATAAGGTGACCGTATGTGTGTGGGTTTATCTCTGGGATTTCTGTCCTATTCCACTGATCTATATTTCTGTTTTTGTGCCAGTACCATATTTTCTTAATTACTATAGCTTTGTAGTATAGTCTGAAGTCAGGGAGCCTGATTCCTCCAACTCCGTTTTTCTTTCTCAAGATTGCTTTGGCTATTCGGGATCTTTTGTGTTTCCATACAAATTGTGAAATTTTTTGTTCTAGTTCTGTGAAAAATGCTATTGTTAGTTTGATAGGGATTGCATTGAATCTGTAGATTGCTTTGGGTAGTATAGTCATTTTCACAGGGTTGATTCTTCCAATCCAAGAACATGGTATATCTCTCCATCTGTTTGTATCTTTAATTTCTTTCATCAGTGTCTTATAGTTTTCTGCATACAGGTCTTTTGTCTCCTTAGGTAGGTTTATTCCTAGGTATTTTATTCTTTCTGTTGCAGTGGTAAATGGGAGCGTTTTCTTAGTTTCTCGTTCAGATTTTTCATCATTGTGTATAAGAATGCACGAGATTTCTGTGCATTAAGTTGGTATCCTGCTACTTTACCAAGTTCATTGATTAGCTCTGGAAGTTTTTGGTAGTATTTTTAGGATTCTGTTTGTATAGTATCATGTCATCTGCAAACAGTGACTCTTTACTTCTTCTTTTCTGGTTTGGATTCCTTTTATTTCTTTTTCTTCTCTGACTGCTGTGGCTAAAACTTCCAAAACTATGTTGAATAATAGTGGTGAGAGTGGACAACCTTGTCTTGTTCCTGATCTTAGAGGAAATGGTTTCAGTTTGTCACCATTGAGAATGATGTTTGCGGTGGGTTTGTCATATATGGCCTTTATTATGTTGAGTTAAGTTCTCTCTATGCCTACTTTCTGGAAGGCGTTTATCATAAATCGGTGTTGAATTTTGTCGAAAGCTTTTTCTGCATCTATTGAGATGATCATATGGTTTTTCTCCTTCCATTTGTTAATATGGTTTATCACATTGATTGATTTGTGTATATTGAAGAATCCTTGTATTCCTGGGATAAACCCCACTTGATTATGGTGTATGATCTGTTTAATGTGCTGTTGGATTCTGTTTGCTAGTATTTTGTTGAGGATTTTTGCATCAATGTTTATCAGTGATATTGGCCTGTATTTTTCTTTGTGACATCTTTATCTGGTTGTGGTATCGGGTTGATGGTGGCCTTCTAGAATGAGTTTGGGAGTGTTCCTCCCTCTGCTATATTTTGGGAGAGTTTGAGAAGGATAGGTATTAGCTCTTCTCTAAATGTTTGATAGAATTTGCCTGTGAAGCCATCTAGTCCTGGGCTTTTCTTTCTTGGAAGATTTTTAATACCAGTCTCAATTTCAGTGCTTGTGATTGGTCTATTTATATTTTCTATTTCTTCCTGGTTCAGTCTCAGAAGGTTGTGCTTTTCTAAGAATTTGTCCATTTCTTCCAGGTTGTCCATTTTACTGACATAGAGTTGCTTGTAGTAATCTCTCATGTTCCTTTGTATTTCTGCAGTGTCAGTTCTTACTTCTCCTTTTTCATTTCTAATTCTGTTGATTTGAATCTTCTCCCTTTTTTTCTTGATGAGTCTGGCTAATGGTTTATCAGTTTTGCTTATCTTCTCAAAGAACCAGCTTTTAGTTTTATTGATCTTTGCTATTGTGTCCTTCATTTCTTTTTCATTTATTTCTGATCTAATCTTTATGATTTCTTTCCTTCTGCTAACTGGGGGTCTTTTGTTCCTCTTTCTCTAATTGCTTTAGGTGTAAGGTCAGGTTGTTTATTTGAGATGTTTCTTGTTTCTTGAGGTAGGATTGTATTGCTATAAACTTCCGTCTTAGAACCACTTCTGCTGTGTCCCAAAAGTTTTTCGATCATCGTGTTTTCATTTTCATTTGTTTCTAGGTATTTTTTGATTTCCTCTTTGATTTCTTCAGTGATCTCTTGGTTATTTAGTAGTGTATTGTGTAGCCTCCATATGTTTGTATTTTTTACAGTTTTTTTCCCTGAAATTGATATCTAGTCTCATAGCATTGTGGTTGGAAAAAATACTTGATACGATTTCAGTTTTCTTAAATTTACCAAGGCTTGATTTGTGACCCATGATATGATCTATCCTGGAGAATGTTCCATGAGCACTTGAGAAAAAAGTGTATTCTGTTGTTTTTGGATGGAATGTCCTATAAATATCAATTAAGTCCCTGTTGTTTAATGTATCATTTAAAGCTTGTGTTTCCTTATTTATTATCATTTTGGATGATCTGTCCATTGGTGAAAGTGGGGTGTTAAAGTCCCTTAGTATGATTGTGTTACTGTCAGTTTTCCCTTTTATGGCTGTTAGCATTTGCCTTATGTATTGAGGTGCTCCCATGTTGGGTGATAAATATTTACACAGTTGTTATATCTTCTTGGATTGATCCCTTGATCATTATGTAGTGTCCTTCTTTGTCTGTTATAGTAGTCTTTATTTTAAAGTCTATTTTGTCTGATATGAGAATTGCTACTCCAGCTTTCTTTTGATTTGTTTGCATGGAATATCTTTTTCCATCCCTTCACTTTGTGTCTGTATGTGTCCCTAGGTCTGAAGTGGGTCTCTTACAGACAGAATATGTACAGGTCTTGTTTTTGTATCCCTTCAGCCAGTCTGTGTCTTGTGGTGGGAGCATTTAATCCTTTTACATTTAAGTTAATTATCAATATATATGTTCCTATTACCATTTTCTTAATTGTTTTGGGTTTGTTATTGTAGGTCTTTTCCGTCTCTTGTGTTTCCTGCCTAGAGAAGTTCCTTTAGCATTTGTTGTAAAGCTGGTTTGGTGGTGCTGAATTCTCTCACCTTTTGCTTCTCTGTAAATATTTTAATTTCTCCATCGAATCTGAATGAGATCCTTGCTGGCTAGAGTAATTTTGGTTGTAGGTTTTTCCCTTTCATCACTTTAAATATGTCCTGCCACTCCCTTCTGGCTTGCAGAGTTTCTGCTGAAAGATCAGCTGTTAACCTTATGGGGATTCCCTTGTATGTTATTTGTTGCTTTTCCCTTGCTTCTTTTAATATTTTTTTCTTTGAATTTAATTTTTGATAGTTTGATTAATATGTGCCTTGGCGTTTTTCTCCTTAGATTTATCCTCTATGGGAGTCTCTGCGCTTTCAGGACTTGATTGACTATTTCCTTTCCCATATCAGGGGAGCTTTCAACTGTAATTCCTTCAAATATTTTTTCAGATGCTTTCTTTTTCTCTTCTTCTTCTGGGACCTCTATAATTCGAATGTTGGTGTGTTTAGTGTTGTCCCAGAGGTCTCTGAGAGTGTCCTCAATTCTTTTCATTCTTTTTTCTTTATTCTGCTTTGTAGTAGTTATTTCCACTATTTTATCTTCCAGGTCACTTATCCATTCTTCTGCCTCAATTATTCTCCTATTGATTCCTTCTAGAGAATTTTTAATTTCATTATTGTGTTGTTCTTCGTTTGTTTGCTCTTTAGTTCTTCTAGTCCTTGTTAAACATTTCTTGTATTTTCTCCATTTTGTTTCCAGTATTTTGGATCATCTTTACTATCATTACTTTGAATTCTTTTTCAGGTAGATGGTCTATTTCCTCTTCATTTATTTGGTCTGGTGGGTTTTTGTCTTCTCATTTTGCTTAACTCACTGTGTTTTGGGTCTCCTTTTTGCAGGCTGCAGGTTCATAGTTCCCATTATTTTTGGTGTCTGCCCCCAGTGGCTAAGTTTGGTTCAGTGGGTTGTGTAGGCTTCCTGGTGGAGGGGACTGGTGCCTGTGTTATGGTTGATGAGGCTGAATCTTGTCTTTCTGGTGGGCAGGACTGTGTCTGATGGTGTGTTTTGGTGTGTCTGTGACCTTATTATGATTTTAGGCAGCCTCTCTGCTAATGGGTGGGGTTATGTTCCTGTCTTGCTAGTTGTTTGGCATAAGGTGTACAGCACTGTAACTTGCTGTTCGTTGAGTGGAGCTGGGTCTTAGCGTTGAGATGGAGATCTCTGGGAGACCTGTCGCTGTTTGTTTGGTGCTACATGGAGCCGGGACATCTCTGGTGGACCAACGTCCTGAAATCGTCTCTCCCACCTCAGAGGCACAGGCTGGAGCACCAAGACCCTGTCAGTCACACAGCTCAGAAGAAAAGGGAAGAAAAGAAAGAAAGAAAGAAAAATAAAATAAAATACAATAAAATAAAGTTATTAAAATAAAATATTACTAAAATTGAAAAAATTAAAAAGCCATAAAAAAGAGAAAGAAAGAAGAGAGCAACCAAACCAACAAACAAGTCCACCAGTGATAACAAGTGCTAAACCTATACTAAACAAAAAAACAAAAGAACGGACTGGTAGAACCCTAGGACAAATGGTAAACGCAAAGCTATACAGACAAAAATCACAGAAAGAAGCATACACATACACACTCACAAAAAGAGAAAATGGAAAAAAATATATATATCTATATACATAAAAAAAGAACAGAGCAACCAAATCAATAAACAGATCTACCAATGATAATAAACTCTAAGTACTAAACTAAGATAAACATAAAACCAGAAACAAATTAGATGCAGAAAGCAAACCCCAAGTCTACAGTTGCTCCCAGAGTCCACTGCCTCAAATTTGGGATGATTTGTTGTCTATTCAGGTATTCCAGAGAAGCAGCGTACATCAAGTTGATTGTGGAGATTTAATCTGCTGCTCCTGAGGCTGCAGGGAGAAATTTCCCTTTCTCTTCTTTGTTCACACAGCTCCTGGGGTTCAGCTTCTGATTTGACCCCGCCTCTGCATGTAGGTCACCTGAGGGCATCTGTTCTTAGCTCAGAGAGGATGGGGTAATAGCAGCTGATTAGGGGGCTCTGGCTCACTCAGGCCAGGGGGAAGGTGGGGTACGGAATGCAGGGTGAGCCTGTGGCGGCAGAGGCCAGTGTGACGTTGCACCAGCCTGAGGCGCGCTGTGTGTTCTCCCGGGGAAGTTGTCCCTGGATCACGGGACACTGGCAGTGGTGGGCTGCACAGGCTCCCGGGAGGGGAGGTGTGGATAGTGACCTGTGTTTGTACACAGGCTTCTTGGTGGCGGCAGCAGCGGCCTTAGCGTCTCATTCCCGTCTCTGGGGTCCGTGCTGATAGCCGCGGCTCGCGCCCATCTCTGGAGGTCGTTTAGGTAGTGCTCTGAATCGCCTCTCCTTGTGCACCCTGAAACAATGGTCTCTTCCTCTTAAGCAGGTCCAGACCTTTTCCCAGACTCCCTCCTGGCTAGCTGTGGCACACTAGCCCCTTTCAGGCTGTGTTCACGCAGCCAACTCCAGTTCTGTCCCTTGGAGCTGACCTCCGAAGCCTGAGCCTCAGCTCCCAGGCTCCACCCACCCCAACGGGTGAGGAGACAAGCTTCTCGGGCTGGTGAGTGCTGGTGGGCACTGATCCTCTGTGCAGGAGTCTCTCCGCTTTGCCCTCTGCAGCCCAGTTGCTGCGCTCTCCTCCATGGCTCCGAAGAGTCTGCAGCAAGAGAGATTACAGATGATAAGGTGCCATGATAGTACGTGAAAATCACTTAGAACCATGCCTTCTATATTGGAAGAACTTAATATTAGTGTTATCAGTATTGCTCAAAATTGTCAGTATCTCAGTAATTGCTGGATTTTCAGACTTTAAATTTTTATGACTGTATACCCATGTACTTAGGTAGCTGCTTCTTTTCCTATTGGTTACTACCCAGATCCATGTAATACTGAAATAGACAGATGTGTGACTTTCTTCTATGCCTGAAACATGCCTGTCACAGCTGTCATAGATGCCCAGCTTTCTTTTTTCTGTGTTAATGCAGTGAAAGGGCTTATATGTATTAATTTTTATGTTTCAACAGGTAGAGAAAAACCGTACCTGCGTAAAATATTAAAGTCATCTTGCCATTATTCAGGAATGTTCACTTTTCTATGTTGACCATCAAATGCTTTCCTGTCCCGGCTTGCTCACTAGCAGCAGTGGCTGGGTTAATTGCTTAGTCTAGTTGATGCCTTGCTTTTTAACACTTTTATGCTCACTTATGAATGCACTGTGTATGTAGAAGAACTGCTGCAAATTTCTTGGCTTTTTGTATAAAAAGCCAAGAAAATGAAATTTCCTGAGGGCATCCCTTCAGAACAGACCAAAGCTGCCATCTGCTTCTGCCTGATTACAGCTGACCACTCTGATGAATTATGGTACCTAAGAACTACGTGTGTCTCTCTCAGTTTTCCTTCATAAATATTAAAGAAATTTATTTGGAAATTGGAATACCATATCTTGTATGAATCTTTTCCTTTTCCTTTTTCTTTTACGTTTTCCATATAAATAGCATTATTTTAAGAAAATTCTAAAGAGACTTATGAAATATTGCATTAGAGGTTCAAATCTTACCTAATGAAGTAAAATATATCTTGACATCCACTTTATTTATTATTATTATTTTTTAAATTAATTAATTAATTTTACTTGTTTATGTTTGGCTACGTTGGGTCTTTGTTACTGCGTGCGGACTTTCTCTAGTTGCAGTGAGCGAGGGTTACTCTTTGTTGCGGCATGTGGGTTTCTCATTGTGGTGGCTTCTCTTGTTGCAGAGCACGGGCTCTAGCCACATGGGCTTCAGTAGTTGTGGCTTGTGGTCTCTAGAGCGCAGGCTCAGTAGTTGTGGTGCACGGGCTTAGTTGCTCCACGGCATGTGGGATTTTCCTGGACTAGGGCTCGAACCCGTGTCCCCTGCATTGGCAAGTGGATTCTTAATTACTGTGCCACCAGGGAAGCCCTTGACATCCACTTTAAAGTTGAGCACAGAGTTGTATTATAGTTTTCCTTGAAAGACTCCATTAAAATAATAGTAAAGGGGTATTACAAACCCCTTTTACTAAAGGGGAGTTACAAACCCACAAAAGTGAAAAGAATGAAAAGGAAGCTAACAGTAGATGAAAATTGTCAACCAATGTATGGTGTATTAGAGTTCTCCAGAGAAACAACCAATAGCGTATATATGTATATATTAAGAGATTATTTTAATGGATTGGTTTATGTAATTGTGGGGTCTGGCAGGTTTGAAATCTATAGAGAAGAGCAGCAGGCTGCAAATCAGGCAGGAGTTGATGTTGCCGTTTTGAGGCAGAGTTTCTCCTTTGGGAAATATGTTTTTGTTCTCAAGCCCTACTACTGCTTGGATGAAGTTCACCCATGTTATGGAGGGTAATCTCATTTATTTAAAGTCAACTGATTTGTAGATGTTAACCACATCTACAAAGTACTTTCTCAGCATCACTGAGACTAGTGTTTGATTAAATAACTGAGTATGATAGCCTAGCCAAGTTGACCCATAAAACTGACGATTGCATATGTTGACTGACTAAGCAGGGAGGGGAAAATTGTAAAGGAAATGACTATAGCCCAGAGGGCCTGATCATTCTCCCTATACTTAAGAAAGAAAGGAACAAATATACACAGACACACACACACTTGCTCCTATGCCTAAGCACAAAACACTTAGAAGCCAGGAAACTACTGCCCCATGTCACAATCTGTGGTAGATGGACCCTAAGTGATCCTCAATGATCCCCACTTTCTAGTATTTACATTTTTGTGTAATCTTCTCCCCCTGAGTGTGGCAGGACCTGTGACTTGTTTCTAACTACTTGACTTTAACAGAGGTTGCAGGATGTCACTCTTGTGGTTATGTTACATTATATAAGCCTCTTTTCCAAGAAGACTCACTGTAGATGTTCTTGTTTTGGGACTGGTGAAGTGAGAAACCATGTTGAGGAAGCCCATGAAGTAAAGAATTAGAAGTGATCTCTTGCAGCTGAAGGTGACCTCTAAATGAGTTCTTCCAACAGCCTGAGTGTGCTTGAAAACAAATTCTTTCCCAGGTGAACCACCAGATGAGAACTGTCTTTATTCACAGCTGGCATGATCTTCTATAAGGAAAATATGAAATCTACAAAAAAGCTACTAGAAATAGTGAGTTTAGCAAGGTTGTACAATCTAAGATCAGTTTACAGAAATCAATTGTATTTCTATCACTAAATAACAAAAAATTGGAAATTAAAATTTAAAAATTACCATTCAACATTGCATAACAAATATAAAATGCTTAGGGATCAAATTGACTAAGGTTGTGTAAGATCTGTGCATGGGAAACTACAAGACATCACTGGGAGAAATTAAAGAAGATCTAAACAAATTGGGAGACATACCATGTTTGTGAATCAAAAGATGCAAATATTTTAGGTGGCCATCGTCCTTAAATTAATCTATAGGCTCAGTGCAATCTCAATCACAATATCAGCACAATTTTTCTGTAGAAATTGACAAGCTGATTCTATTGTAAAATTCACTATGAAAAAGAAAGAGAGCTTCTTCTTGACTCCAAATCTTATTAAAATGTATAATAATCAAGACAGTGTGATATTACATAATGATAGACCAATAGATCAATGAAACTGTATAGAATCTAGAAATAGACTCCTACGTATGTGGTCAATTTAAAATTCACTGGTGAAAGGATAGGCTTTGCAACACCTGGTGTGGGAAAAATTGGATATACATATGCAAAACAAATGAACCCTGAACTGTATTAAAAAATTAGCACGTAATGAGTTATAGTTCTGAATCTAAAACCATAAACTAGAAAACTTCTAGAAGAAAGCATGCCAGAAAGGAATATTTGCAACATTGAGTTAGGGAAATTTCTTTTAGACATGACACCAATAACACAATCCATAAAAGAAAATATTAGGAATTTAAAGTTTATCAAATTTAGGACCTACTGCTCATATAAACACACTGTGGAGGATAAAAAGAGTAGCCACAAAGTGGAACACAATATTTGTAAGTCACCTATCTGGTAAAGGACTTGTACATAGATATATAAAGAACCCTAAGAACATAAAAACTCCCAATAAAAATGGGCAGATTTGAAACAGCACTTCATCAAAAAAAGTGTGGCATGGATAAAAGTCCATGAGAAGACACTAGATATCATTAATTATTAGGGCAATGCAAATCAAAACCACAATAACATTATGAACCTATTCAAATGACTAAAATTAAGAAGACTAACCATACCAAGTATCTTTAGGGCTATGGAGCAACTGCAACTCTTACATGCTGTTGAGGACAATGTAGAATGATATACCCACTTTGGAAAAGAGCTTGGCCGTTTCTTAGAATATTAAACATAGACTTACCATATCGCCTAGCATTCAACTCCTAGGTGTTTATCCAAGAGAAATGAAAGCATGTAATGACAAAAAATTGTACAAGAGTTTTAGCAGCTTTCTTTGTAATAGCCCCATATTAGTTTCCTAGGGCTGCCACAACAAATTACAACAAACTTCGTGGCTAAAAACAACGGAAATGCATTATCTCGCAGTCCTGGAGGCCAGAAGTCTGAAATCAAGGTGTCAGCAGTGCTGCACTTCCCCTAAAGGCTCTAGAGGAGAATCCTTTCTTGCCTCTTCCAGCTTTTGGTGGCTCCTGACATTCCTTGACTGGTAGCTGCATAACTCCGTTCTCTACTTCTGTCTTTATATGACCTTCTTCCCTGTATTTCTGTATATCTCAAATATCTTTTCTCTTACGACACTAGTCATTGGATTTACGATCCACTCTAAATTCAGGAAGATGACATTCCAAAATCCTTAGCTTGATTACATCTGCAAAGACCCTATTTCCAAATAAGATCACATTCATATGTACTGGGGCTTAGGACCTGAGCATACCTTTGGGGGGGGACACAATTCACTACAGCCCCAAACTAAAAAAAACAAAGACAAATTTTCTATCAAAAGGGAATGGATAAACAAATCATAGGATATCCTTCCAGTGGAATACCACTTAGTTATAAAAAGGAATGAACTATTCATGCACACCGTGATACGGATGCATTTCAAAATAGTTATGCTGAATGAAAGAAGCCAGACAGAAGAGAAGGCATACTGTATAATTCAATTTATTTAAAATTTAGAAATTGGGAACTAAGCTATAGTGACAGAAATCTGATTATTTCTTGCCTGGGGAGAGGGATGAAGTCAAGTGGGAAGAGGTGAGACAGGAGGTTACAAAGGGACACCAGGAAACTTTTTTGGAGAGAAAGGATTCATTATCTTGATTGTAGTGATAGTTTCACTGTATGTGTGTGTGTGTGTGTGTGTGTGTGTGTGTGTGTGTGTGTGTGTGTGTGTGTGTGTGTGTGTATAAATAGAGACATGTATGTCAAAACTTATCCAATTGGATGGATTGTTAATATTTGCTCTGCTTCCGAATGCTTCCTTTGGTTAAGTTCCCCTTTCCCCACTCCATTTGATTGTGAAAAGCCTAACGAATGACATGACGGAGCACCTAGCTCCTCTGCCAGCTGAGGCTAAATAGAGACCTTCCTAGTGTTTCCGATGCTGAAACAAAGAGGCCACAGGTATGGACCACGACTGCCTGGTGCAGAGGTTTGGAGGGTCGTCTTTGCCACATGGAGAGAGAGTCTTGGTTTAAACAAAGTCCACAGAAGAAAGCAGGGAAAGGGAAAATAAACGGAGACATTGTTTGAATCCTCAGATCCAGCCATTTCTGAAGCCAGTAATAATCTTGGACTTCCCAAATAAAGAAGCCAGACAATTCCCTTTTTAGGTTTAAGACAGTCTGAGTTTCTATCACCACAACTGAAGAGATTGACTGGCAAAATGCTGAATCCGAATTGGTGTCACTCCAGAACTGAAGCTCAAAGCACGGTGCTAACACCACCTCGCTGGATGTGTTAGTGCGCAAGAAGTAGTCCAGTGGAGATGTTGCTTTGGAAGGTAATACACAATTAAGTGAAGGCACACAAGGGATAACGGTAGTGTTTTCTATAGTATGGGAAGATATAGACATCAAATAATTCAAAAATATAATTCAGAAGTCTGCCTGAAGAATGAAGATTAGCTTTCAGGAGCTAATCCCCCCACTCCACCGCGCCTCCCCAGGGGAGAAGTTCATCTTTTTCTTCCATTTCTTCTTTTGTTACTTGTACTTTGAGAACTCTCTTTGATCTATTTACTTTTTGTTCCTTTCTCCTGATGATTTCACTCAATTTAGGGGGTTGACTTACCGTTAAATTGGACCCTCTTTGTTTAATTTGCTCCACCTCTTTAGTTTGTCTCTGAGGGACAAGGGGTGTGGTGACTCAACAAAGAAACAGCACAGGGTCTGGAGTTCCAGGTGTGGCTCTGGGATGCAGACGGTGGTGGCAAAGTTATTCACCCTAAATTGAGACTTCAAGGAAAGTGTAACTTTTATTCTCCCTGTGTTACTGATCATTTTGAGATAGCAGGAGAGATAAGCTGTGTGTATGTGTGAGGGGAGAGAATTGATTAGTTCAGTCCAGTAATTTTAGGATGATAAACAGAGCACATTTTTCTGATTAGATAATTAATTCAAGCCCATTGTAGAAAATCCAAACAGAATATAAAAGTAAAGAAGGAAGGGAAAATCTTGAAATTCTGCCAACCCTAAACATGTTGGTGACCATCCTTTTGCTGATTCAGTAATTTAAGCAGTCCCTTTGGGTTGGGTGCTTGGTCTTTTAGATCTCCTCGCTTCCCTCCTCTTTCCCAGGATGGCATCTGGGTAAGAGGCTCCCTGTAACTTCCCACCAGCAGAGTGAAAGGCTCTTTATTTCTGGCTCCTCTGGTCTCTATAGCACTATTTTTTGCCCACAGTCTCTGCTGCCATTTGTAGTTTGAAGTTGGAGGCTGATGTAATTCATGGCTCCATCTTCCATGGTTTGGTCGGGACCCTTGCTTTAACTGGTTTCACCTCAGCTCCTGCTGGGACTGTGGACCCCTCTGAGCCTCTGGCATATCCTCTGTTTGTCTCCCTTGCTCCCTGCCTGTGGCAGGCCCATTGATACCCAGCTGAGCTATTTTCATAGGCCACTTGAGGACAGCAATAAGTTCTGGGGATCTAATACAGCATGGTGACTATATTTAATAATATTGTATACTTCAAATTTTCTAAGAGAGTAGATCTTAAGCATTCTCACTGCCCTATAGATATAACTATGTGAGGTAATAGATGTGTTAATTAACCAGCTTGTAGCAATCATTTCATAAAAGATATATATGTCAAATCACCATGTATTACACTTTAAATATATACAATTTTATTTGTCAATTATACTTCAGTAAAGCCGGGGGGGGGGGAATATCTGCTACCTGTCCATGAGGTGAGGGCAGCCCCAAAATGGTCTGTTCCAGAATCCAAATGTGAACCAATGCAAAAGCCTGTGGCTCACATCATTCCCCTCAGTTTATCTGTACCAACTTCTACTCTCTCGGACAGAGCCTGGAGCAGGGACATTCTTCTGTTTCACCACTGTCCCCGTGCTGTCCTGTAGGGCTAGAAATGATGAGCCTCTCCCTGTATCAGCCTGATCCCCCGCCCTTGGGCTCCTCCTTGCCCGGGGACTATTCTGGTGGATGAGGTGAGAAGAAAGATGCATTGGTTTACCAGTAAGGGAAATACAGTGCCCGTTACAAGGTACAAGAAATGACAGGATGTTTTTGAATCTGAGGATTGCCCCACTGAAAAGACAATGAAAGGAAATGTATTACTCCTCCCAGACGATGTGACTTTTGTAGTATTCTTAAAGATTATACAATTTCTCCCTTTCTAGAATGTCTCATCCATTAAACCTGCCCCACTCTCCTCCTAGGCAAGGGAAGATGCTCCTACTGTATCTCTAAGACCCTATGGTCATCAAGTATGTTGCCTTGTTTCTTAGCCACCTCAAGGGGGAGAGTAAGGGGAGTAGCTGGAATTATTCATGATTGACTCCTTTGCACCTAGCCCAGTGCTTGGCACGGTTGCCTCTCCACAAACATTTATTGAAGGGAAGAATGCAAAAATAAATGATAGATAAATGCTATTCTACATAGCTAGACTAAAGTTTATTTTGTTTAAAGACTGAGAAACAAAGAAGATACCCCTCCAAGGTCGTGGGTGAGTCTGTGAGTCAATATACACACTCCCATGGCTAGACAGCAAGATATTAAAATCCGCCAACGTTTCTTGCTGTCCACTGAGCCGGCTGCTCGGCTTGGCACTGACATCTGTAAACAGGTCATTTGTATTCTTCTGTCACCTGCGTTACTCTGAAGGAACATCCCTCAGGTTCACAGAAATTAGTTATCCCGCAGGCTGGACGGATGATGGATAGGTGGCTTCTTCACTGGCCCCACTCGGTTTGGAAAATGCCAGATGCCTTTGCTGTTCCGCCTGTGCTATTGATGCGCATGATTAGAGAGCCGGGCCACAGTCAGAGCAGGAGCACGAGAAGCAGACATTTCTCCCCCAGGAGAGCCGTCTCAGGCGACCCAGGACTGCCACTGCACTGGGACAGTCTGTGACGTCCTTTCCACTCCCCCACCCTCCCTGGAGGGAAACCTGATGGAGTTGCAACCTTGGAGCAAGGAGGCTGCCAGCTGGCTATCTTCACTTTTCTCAGCGGGGTCTTTCTCTGCCTAATTGTCCCATTTTCTTTTCCTGTTCCCTTTTAAAAGCCTGTCATTCAAAGCAGAAAGAATTCTGTTTAGGATGCTGCTAACATGAAATCTACCCACTTTTGAATTCCAAAATTCACCTTTTTCTTCTAAATAAAAGCAGGACATTCGTTGGTTTGTGTTCTTCTGATACCACCTTCTTTTTTCTTGATTTGTCAGGCAGAACAGCCTGTATTCATTGTTCCATTGATTAAGCTGAAAAGGACATTCAGATTACCCCCTAAAGCCATCTAGCATGTATCTTTGGGCTACTAGACAAACCTGCTCAGAGTAGTGGGGGCACAGTGGGGGGACATAGGGGTTTGGCTTGGGATGTGCTCGCACCCTGACTCCTAGAGAGTTCTAGAACATCATGAGTTTTTCATGAAGAAATATTTGGATTTCATCCTCCATTCTTCTGTGCCTTAGACTACTCCCTAGAAGGCAAACTTTAAAGTATTATTTTAAACACTCTAAAGAATGATATTTTATGTGTCATTTAGCATATTATTGATAGGAAAATCAGCAAGCATTCTTTTTTTTTGGTGGTTGTTACAGAATCCACAATGCCAATGACAAGGTGGCTTTTTTGGTGCCTCACATTTCTTCCAAATACATATTCCCCATTACTTGAACATGTAGCTCATCTTTTATGACTCAATTCGTATTGAATACTGCATTAGTTTGCTAGAGCTCTCATAACAAAATACCACAAACTGGATGGCTTAAACAAAGAAATTAACTTTCTCATAGTTCTAGAGGCTGAGAAGTCCAAGATCAAGGTTTCAGCAGGTTTGGTTCTTCTGAAGCCTCTCTCCTTGGCTTGTGTACAGCTGCCTTCTCCTGGTGTCCTTATGTGGCCTTTCCTTTGTAGATGCAAATCCTTGGTGTTTCTGTGTGTCCAAATTCTCTTTTCTTATCAGGACACATTCAGATTAGAATTAGAGACCTAATTAGACCCTAATGGTCTCATTTTAACTTAAATACCCCTTTAAAGGCCTAATCGCCAAAAGCAGTCATATTCTGAGGTACGCGGGTTAGGGCTTCAACGTATGAATTCTGGGAGTGAGGGTGGAAGGACACAGTTCAACCCGTAACAAACACCTAAGGTTTTTTTCTGAGTGCTCTTTTGTGCCAGCCACTGTGGTAGGCACTTATGCTCTTGTTTAATCCCCACCATGATCTTGAATAGTGGTATTGATTGTCTGCCTGGTCAGATCCTTTAAGCCAGCCACACCCATCTATAGATTACTCACAGGATTGTCTATGGAAATTTCCTGGCAATGGACTTTGTTTCTGAGCTACACCCCTTACTTCTCCCCTCGGGTACTGCAGCTCTAACTTTCATCCATGACCTCAGGTTCCACACACCCAACCCTCCTATATGCTGTGCATTCTGAGGCCTGCAGTTCTAGTTCCTTTTCTACAGATCCTGGTCCAATAAGACTTGCTTTGCAAATGAGAAAAATGAAATACAGGAGGTCAAGTGCCTCCCTCAAGGTCATGCTCCAGCAACAGAGCCATCATTCTGACCTCTGACCCAAGCCCAGTGCTGCCCTTTTTCACCCCATGCGGACCCCAGTCAGTGAGTGGAACCAATTGAAATGACTGCCATCTCTATTTAGAATCCTCAAAACTTTCATCAGACCTTAAAAAACATACTCTAAATAAGTAGGCGCATTACCCTAAGTCTGTTAAATCAACTAATTTGTCAATTGGTGACCGAATAATTTCTAATTTTTCTGGTGACAAAAACTCCTCACCTCCTTCAAGAAGAAGTGGAAGGGAGGAATTCTTTTTTTATCCTGATATAGTTATGATTCTGTTGACCCAGTGGTGTCCTTTAAGCCCCTTGGGGTTCAGTCATTGAGGTCTCTGAGGCTTGGTAAAAGTCAAAGCTTGTTGTAAGAGTCTTATTTCCATAGGTGATTCAGAGGTTTTCTTTCTGAAATGCCACAGCCCTCGCCTTTGATTTGTAATGTTCAAAAAAGATACTCTGAGTATGTCTGATTATTAAAAGCTGTAGGGCCCTGTGCACCTTGTTTTGTTCACAGCCAAATCGATTTTGAGGTTTTCTTTCATGATGCATTAGGAGTTTTTCTTGGATTTGATTTTGATTTCTGCTCTTGGGGGTTTCCTGAAAGTTCTTCCTAATCCATGAGGTAATTGGGAGTCAGGTGATGTCAGGTTTTATGACAAGGAATGCCACCCTCCCTCTTGCTCCTGATTGTCTGTCAGGAGGAAGTGTGCCCTGGATTTTCTGAAATGGCAAAAACTGGGTGGAAAAAAAAAATCCCCTACAGTTTTGTTAAGTACTCACTCATTCTTGGGGGCCCTAACTCCATAAATAGTGTTAAATATGTATGTCCTTTTGTTTTCCTTATTTTCTATAAACAACTTTGTGGAAGCATACTTTACATAAGGTAAAATACACAATTTTAAGGGAAGAGTTTAATGAGTTTCAACAAATGTGTAGACCTGTGTAACCTTCATGAAAGTAAAATTAGGTAGTCCTTCCGTTATCTCCCAGATTTCTTCTTGGCCTTTGTAATTAATCTCCATACCCAGCAGTAGCCTCAAGAAACTAATCTGCTCTCTGTAATTACTTTGATTTATATTTCTATCCTTACACCAATATTGTCTTGCTGACTTTTGTATTACAATGTCTTAAAAACCAAGTAGGGTAAATCCTATAACTTTGTTCTTACATTTTAGAATTATTTTGCTTAATCCTTTTACATTTCTATAAAACTTTAGAATACATTTTTCAATTTCTACAAAAAGGTTGCTGGGGTTTTGAATGAGGTTGTGATATACTGAAGATTAATTTGGGGAGAATGGATATCTTAATATTGAGTCTTCCAATTCATAAGCATGGTATATCTCTCTGTTTTTCATTATTTTTTTCTCAGCAGTGTTCTGATATTTTATTGTACAGGACTTGCACATAGTTGGTTAAATTTATTCACAACTATTTCATGTTACTGATACTTTTCTGAAATAAACTTTGATATTTAAAAAGTTTCATTTCCCAGTTGTTTTTTGTTAGTATTTAGAAATATAATTAATTTTTTGTAGTTTGTTAGTATTTATAAATATAGTTGATTTATCCTATATCCTAGGACCTTCCTCAATTCACTTACTAGTTTTTGTAACTTGTGGTTTCTTTAAGATTTTCTACATACATGATTACATATCTGCAAATAAAGACAGTTTCTTTTTCCAATGCATATGCTTTTTATTTCTTTTATATACTTATTGTTTTTATCTTATTCCACTTAGTAGGCCCTTCAGAACTATGTTGAATTAAAAGTGGGGAGAGTAGAAGCCTTACTTCATTCCTGATTTTAAGTGGAAAGGGTTTAAGCTTTTTCTCTTTAAGTATGACACTAGTTGTAGGGTTTTTTGACACACACACACACACACATACACACACACACACAAACACACACTCTTCATCAGGTTGAGCAGGTTTTCCATTACTAGTTACTTCGAGTTTTTATGATGTAAATTCTCTCAGCTTTTGTTTGATAAAATCCTCACCTTTTTTTGCAATTGGAGAAAATCAGTTTTATTTATTTGTCTTTATTGAGGTAAAATTCACATAACATAAAATTAACTGTTTAAAAGTATACAGTTCAGTAGCATTTAGTATAGTCACAGTGTTATCCAACCATCTCCTCTGTCTGGTTCCAAAACATTTTCATCTCCCCCAGAGGAGACTCTGTACCCGTTAAGCAGTAACTCCTCATTCCGTATTGCCCTAGCCCCTAGCAACCACTAGTCTGTGTCCACAGACTTACCTATTCTGGATACTTCATATAAATGGAATCATATAATATGTGACCTTCTGTATTTGACTTCTTCCACTTAGCATGACATTTTTGAGGCTAATCATGTGGCAAACATCAGTACATCATTCTTTTTTATAGCTGAATACTATTCTATTGTATGGATATATCAGAATTTATTTATTCATGCATCCATTAATGGAAACTTGGGTTGTTTCCACCTTTTGGCTACTGTAAATAGTGCTGCTGTGAACATTCATGTCCAAGTATTTGACTGAGTCCCTATTTTCAATTCTTTTGAATATATACCTATGAGTGAATTGCTGGATCGTATGCTAATACTATGTTTAATCTTTTGAGGGACCACCAAACTGTTTTCCATAGTGGTTGCACAATTTTATATTCCCACTAGGAATGCAGAAGGGTTCTAATTTTTCCATAGCCTTGCTACCTGTTTCCTTTTTTAAAAAAAATTATAGCCAGTCTAGTGGGTATGAAGTGGTATCTCATTGTATTTTTGATTTGTACTTAAAATGGCTAAAAAAAGCCACTGGCATTTTGATGGGGATTGCACTGATTAAATCTATAGATCGCTTTGGGGAGTATTGTCATCTTAACAGTATTAAGTATTTCAATCCAGACGTCTTTCCATTTACCTAGGTATTCCTTAATTTCTTTAAAAAATTTTTGTAGTTTTATAAAACTTCTAGTAAAATGTTGAACATAAGTGGTGAAAGTGGGCATGCTTGTCCTGTTCCTGATCTTAGGAAGAAAGCTTTCAGTTTTTCAACATTGGGTGTGATGTCACCTATGGGTTTTTCCCAGATGTCTTTTATCAAGTTGAGGAGGTTCCCTTTTATTCTCAGTTTGTTTAGTGTTTTTATCATGTGTCAGTGCTTTTTGTGCATCACTTGAGATGATCATGTGGTTTTATCCCCCTTCATTTTGTTAATGTGTAACGTATTACATTGATTGATTTTGTATACGGAACCACTCTTGCATTTCTGAGATAAATCCCACATAATTCACCGTCACTTTTGAAGGATATTTTTGTTGAATATAGTATTCTAGATTGGCAGTGTTTTCTTTCCGAAATTGAAAAGTTTATACATTATTTTCTAGCTTCCTTCCTTTTTCTGACATGAGGTCTTTACTAATTCCTTTTTCTCTGGTTGTTTTAAATTTTTCTTTATCACTGACTTTTAGCAGTTTTATTATGATGTGCCTTGATATAGTTTCTCTTTCTTCTTCTTGAGGTTTGTTAATTTTCTTGAATTTGTGAATTTATAATTTCCGTTACAAATGGAAAGTTTTTGTCCATCATTTATTCATATGTTTTTCTGTAGCCATTTCCTTCCTCTGGGACCTCAATTACAATATATCAGACTAAGACATTGTCTCAGAAGTCACTAAGAAGCTGTCTTTGAAAATTATTTTGTCTTTTTTCTCTCTGTGCTTTAGTTTGCACAATCTCTATTGCTGTTTTCAAGTCACTGATATTTTCAACAGCATTTAATCTTTATTTTAATTTGGATAAATGCCATAATATGGTATGTGTTGACCCATATGTTGGTTTTATTACTCAACATAGTATTCTGAGATTTATCTGTGAGAATATGTCACATGTCTATTGCTATCTAATTAGTGTCTCTATAGTTCTCCATTGTATGGAGTTCCAACACCATTCTCATTTGTGTTGTTTTCAAATTTTGGCTTGTACAAGCAATTCTATACTATACACCCTTGCAGCTGTCCTTGTGCACATTCATAAAAGTTTCTCCCAATTATATACCAGAAGTAGAATTGCTCATCACAGGTTATGTTCATTTTCTATTTTATTACATACTAGTAAGTTGCTTTCCAAATATTTCCTTTATCTCCATGTCTTTCCCACCTTTGAAAGTGTCAGACTGTTGAAATTTTGTATTCTGGTGACTCTGAAACGGAATCCTGTTGTTTTCATCTGAATTCCTTTGATTACTAATGAAATTCAGCATCATTTCTTTTGTTTATGATCTGTTTGAAATTATTCTATTGTAATTTGATCACAGTTGTTACTCATTTTAAAAATTAGATTGGTAGAGTGGTTGTAGGATTTATGTATTCTGAGTCTTAATTATTTGATGTATATGTTTGAAGAAGCTTCTCCCACTTGCCTTTTAACTTTCTCTCTCTTCCTTCTTTCCTTCCTCCCTCCCTCCCTCCCCCTTCCCCTCCCCCTTCCTCCCTTCCTGCCTTCCTTCCTTCCTTTTACATTTTTACTGTATAAAAGTTTTAAATTTTGATGTGTTTATTTCATTAACTTTTTCTTTCATTGTGTTTTCTGTATTTTAATTATCCTTATCTTGAGATTTATTTACATTATCTATAAATAATGATACTTTTGTGTCCTTTTTACTCTGTATTTGCTTTTTTAAAAAATTGCCTTCCTGAGCTGATTAGAATTTTTAGGCCGATGTTGAATGACGCAGTAATAGTAGAAATTATTTATTTTTTTCTTGACTTTAATAAGAATTCTTATGTCATCTCACCATTAATTATGTTTATGCAGGTTTTTGGTAGATACCCTTTTAGGTGCTTGAGGAACTCCTAAATTTACTGAAAGGTATAATTTGTTCTGTTTTTTAAAAAATGATGAGCGGCTAGTGAATATTTTTTGCATCTATTGAAATGACATTGTTTTCCTTAAATCTGCTAAGATGGAGAGCTATAAAAATAATTTTTTCTAATGTTGAACCATCATTACACTCTTAGGCTAAAACCATTAAAAAAATGTGCTTCAGAAATCGGTTTACTAGAAGTTATTTTTGATGTTTCCTTCAAAAATTTTATGTGTATATTTACTGAGTCTAAAGTTAATATTATTAACTCTCCTGTGAATTATAAGTGATAGAGCTTTTTAATTCTGATAATTTTCTTTTCTGTCTTACATGTCATTTTTCATAATTTTAAGTCTACCATTAAAATTCATCATTGCCAAAATAATTAATACTATTAGTTTATGTAGTTAATCTTTATGTAGATTTGTCTGCATTTGCCTGAGATTTTTTTTTTTTTTTTTTTTTTGCGGTACACAGGCCTCTCACTGTTGTGGCCTTTCCTGTTGGGGAGCACAGGCTCCGGACGTGCAGGCTCACGGGCCTAGCCACTCCGTGGCATGTGGGATCTTCCCGGACCAGGGCACGAACCCGTGTCCCCTGCATTGGCAGGTGGACTCTCAACCACTGCGCCACCAGGGAAGCCCTGTCTGAGATTTTGCTCATAATTCTTTTGTGTATCTCCAGACTTGCTCCTAGGTTTGCTTTTTATTTATTTTTTCCTGGAGTGTTAATAGTAAACTCATTTAGATTATGTCTATCTGAATGATTTTTTGTTCACCTTCATTTTTTGCTGGATCTGAAGATATTATTCAATTCTTTTCTGCTTTCAATTGTTGACATTGATATATCTGTAGTTACTCTAATTAATTCTGTGTTAAAACACAGTATTTTCCTTCTGTTTTCTTTTAAGGTTTTTGGTATTCCACATATTTATTATGCTAGTTGTGGATTTCTTTTTACTTATCTTGCCTTGGATTGATGAATCCAAAGATCTATATTCTGGTGACTCATATCTTTTATCAATTCTGGAAAATTCTCAGCTCTTCCCAATCACTCTGATCTGCCTTTTCAAAACAATGTTTAAATGAAAAAGATGTATGTTGCATCTTCTTGTTCTATCTTTTCTGTCTCATTACTTCTCTTTCTTTTCTAACTACTTAATTCTTTTGATGAATTTGGGCTAATTTCTTGAGCTCAATCTTCTGTTTTATTAATGATCTCTTTATTGGTGCCTAATTACTGTTAATTTGTCAACTGAGATTTTAATTTTATAAATCAATATAAATTCCTCCTATAAGTATTGAATCATTTTAATTTTGAACCTATATTTGATAATTCTATTATCTCAAGTTTTTAGGGTATTAAGTTTGATTTCGGTTGTGCCTGCTGGCTTCTTCTTATGAAGAATTCTTTTCCTGTGGGTGAGCTCCTGTTTGGCGGGGCATGATTTGTAGAACCCTGTGTATTTTGAAGAAGGTATTTTCTTCCAGACAATATATGCATTTCTTTATGTAAGGACTACCACCATCTTGGGACAATTTTTATGTTGGTTTCTCACCCTAGTGGTTCTCAGATGACATAGATAGTGTAAATTCAAACACCATACTTGTGTGAACACAGACCTGAGCTCTCTGGGGAG
This sequence comes from Orcinus orca, assembly GCF_937001465.1. NCBI lineage: Eukaryota > Metazoa > Chordata > Mammalia > Artiodactyla > Delphinidae > Orcinus > Orcinus orca. The sequence goes on along the minus strand of NC_064570.1, from coordinate 19,793,307 downwards.
AATTATTTTTTCACCTAGATGCTAGCCTTAAGAAGACAAGAGACCTGTCGTCTCCCTGGGGTGATCGATGATGTTTTTCTAATTCTCCCTTTTATGGAGGTTATAGCTCAGTAAGGGAAGGTTGTTAGTTCTAACCTTTTCCCTCATATGAGCTCAAGGCCTCGAATCTTTTCCCTGTTAGAACCCAAGCTGCTTGATAGTCAGGAGATGTACCTCCACTCCATACAGCTACCGCATCAACTTCTGCTGTTGCTTGTCTTTAATTCTCCTCTTTGTTTTGACCCTTAGGAATTTATAGGTCTTGAGAGATATTTATTATATTTTCAAGAGTTTCTAGTTTTTTTTTTTAAAAGAAGAGAGTGTTTCTAGTTATTGGTAGCACACTGCATTGCCAGAAACTGATATGTCTATTGGGTTTTCTATGTAGATAGTCATATTCTGCATCAAGTGACCATTTTATTTCTTCCTTTTAAGAATATGTATTTTTTTTCTCCTTGTTTAATTTGCCAGGACCTTCAGTCTTGGTAATTTCAATATTCAGAATGATACTGGCTATAGATTTCAGGTAGAGATCTTTAATCAAATGAAGAAAGTTCTCTTCTAACACCAATTTCTTAAGAGTTTTTTGATTTTACTCATAAATGGATTTGAATTTATTACTTGCTCTTCCTGCATGTGGTAAAATCATTATTTTTTTTCCTCCATTAATCTCTGGATTTTGGGACTCACGTTGACAGTTTTTCTGAAGTTGAACTATATTTTTATTTCTGGGATACATCTAAACCGATCATGATATATTCCCCCAACTTTTTATTCTGAAAAATTTTAAACCTTCTAGTAAAAAAAAATAGTTCAGTGAGCAACCATATATCTTCCAACCACATTTGTTAACTTTTTGCCATATTTGGTGTCTGTACATTTCCCTTTGTGCACACACACAGACACACAGACACATACATGCACGAGTGATGGGTAGCAGAGTATGTCATCCCCAAATACTGTACTTTAGCACAGGATTATTTTGAGCTGAAGGTATTTGAGAATAAGCAGATTCAAGAAATGCTTTCTGCCCTTCTTCCTATTTGCCTACAAGCAAGACATAAAATTTTAAAGGTGGTTCCCTCTCCTCTGTCTATTAGGAAAGAGAGAAGTTAATCACTGGAGATAATTCTAGACTCTGATTAGTCCAGAGAGAGCACCAGAGGAATCTACATAACAAACCTTTCTTAAACTAGCCTAAGGGTTCTGGGTACCCAATTCCAGCATGTGGGGAGCTGGGTTTTCCCAGCGCCACAAAGCAATGCTGTAGACACTAGCTGGGTGTCCTACAATTTAACTCAATTCTGACACTGTCTACCTGGAGATGGCATCAGATCCCACAGGTTAAGGATTCAACCCTGCAAGGCTGACCTCCCCCTCCTCCCCCAACTTCAGACACCATTTGCAAGCCCAGGTTATCACCTGTACTTCTGACCAACTGGCTATAGATTCAAGATTCCAATCACCTTCACTTTGGGTTCCATTAATTTGTTAGAGCAGTTCACAAAACTTAGAGAAGATTTTACTTACTACATCTTTGGCTTATTATAAAAGAATGTAACTCAGGAGCAGTCAGATGGAAGAAATGCATAGGGTAAGATATGGGGAAAGGGCATAGGTCTTCCATGCCATCTTCAAGCATGCCATTCTCCCCCAATCTCCATGTGTTCACCAACCTGAACGCTTTCTGAACCTTTTCTTTTGGGTTTTTATGGAGGCTTCATTGCATAGCCAGGATTGATTAAATCATTGGCCATTGCTGATTGATTCAACCTCCAGCCCCTTCCCCTCCCTGGAATTGGGAGGGGAAAACTAAAAGTCCCAACCCTCTAGTCACATGGTTGGCTCCCCTGGGAACCAGCATTCCCCCCTCTCCCCCCCCCCCCCCACCGCACTGCACTTCCCAAACCCCACCTCCATCTTTAGGGAATTTCCAAAAGTCACCTCATTAATATAAACTGAGTTGTGTTTGGAAGGGACTTGTAATGAATAACAAGACACGCATTTTACCTTTATGGCTCTGAAGTGATTTCAGGAACTGAGGACAAGGAACCAAACAATATAACAAAAAATGCTCCCATTGCTCTTATTGCTAAGGAAATTCCAAGGGTTTTGGGCGCACTTTTCCAGAAAGGTGGACAAAGACCAAATATATATTCCTTATTATAAATCACAATATCACATAGCCCTTACCTACTGTTAGTTTCCTCATATATTTGCCATCCTACAATTTGCCACTGCTAGAAGCTCAGAGTCCTTTTCCTTTGTCTTGTCATTTTTAACAAAATTTTTTGTTCTTTTGTTAAGATGCTATATAAGCCCAAGTTCTAACCACCCCTTTGAGTTACTCATTGCTGAGGGCTCCTATGTGCATTGATGATGCACATGTTAATAAACTTCTGTTTGTTTTTCTCTTGTTAATCTTTAGTTTGTTAGTTTAATTCACAAGGCCCTAGCCAGAGAACACAAGATGGGTAGGTTTAAAGAAAACTTACCTTAAAGAAAACCTACACTTCTCCTGTGTGTTTCTCTTTTACTCTCACACTCACAGGAGTCACAACACTTCTGACACTAGATGTGTAGGGTTTTTTTCCAACAGCAAGTAATTCTGCAACACTGGGTGTCCTACAGTTTAACTCAATTCTGACCTCAGAGGTTAAGGGCTCAGTCCCACAAGACTGCCTCCAATCCCCCACTTCAGTTGCCAGTTGTTAGTCCAGGTTGTTACCTGTGCTTCTGACCAATGGGTTATAAATAGGAGGTTCCACAACCCCCTTTCTCAGATACAATTAATTTGCTAGAGTGGCTCACAGAACTCAGGAAAACAGTTTACTTACAGTGAACCAATTTATTATAAAAGGATGTGATATATACAGATGTTGGACTATAATGCTGTACACCTGAAATTTATATAATAATAAAAATGAAAGGATATGATAGAGAGTACAGATGAACATCCAGATGGAAGAGATGCATAGGCAAGGTATGTGGGAAGAGGCATGGAACTCCTGCGTTCTCTGTGGGTGCCCCACTCTCCCAGCATCTCCCATGTTCAGCAACCTGCAAGTGAAACCACTCACCTCTGATTGGGATTTAAACCCATGTGCCTGGACTCGAACCCGGCCTAAACCCAGATTGCAACTTGAACCCATGGTCTTTTAATTAGAATCACTCACCTTGTGTCTGCACTTACTGAGGCTCAGGTTCTTTGTGTCTCAGTGCAGAAGGAATTCAGTGAGAGGCAAAGTGATAGGCAAGAAGTAGATTTATTAACATAGGACCCTTGTGAGAGATGCAGGCAGGCAGGCAAGGGGGCTCTGCCCTGAGGATTAAGTGGGCTACATTTTTATAATCAAAGGAAAGTGGGGGAGAGAGAAAAGACCTCATTCTTTGAGTAGACCTCAGGCTTACATCGCTAGCTTCTCCTTCGTATCTGGCAGGAGAGTGTCTGACCGAATGAGGTCAAACTAGGACTGTCATAGCGCTTATTCAAATCAACAGAACGGTGGTAACATTTTTCTTTCACTTAATGACCTGGGGCATATCTCATGCTTTATAGTTAAGCAAGCCTGCTTCATTCCACGTTTCTTGAGTGATCATTAACTTGAAGTGGTCTCCCAAAGTTCCCTGGGTTTCCATCTCTATCTATAATCCCCTACTGGGACTGCTACAACTACCTGTATAACTATCCTATTCTATCCCTATCAGAAGCTCTCTGAACCCTGTATTTGGGATTCTTATGGAGGCTTCATCACATGGGCGTGATCAACCATTAACTCCTTTTCTAGCTCTTCTCTTTTCTCTGGAGAATAGGAGAGGGGGGTGGGGCTGAAAGTTCCAAGCTTCTAATCATGGCTTGGTCTTTCTGGTGACCAGCCTTTATCAAGGAGCCCACCAAGAGTCACCTCATTAGAACAAAAGACACTCTGTTACCCAGGAAATTCCAAGGGATTTAAGGAGCTTGTGTCAGGAACCAGGGTCAAAGACCAAATTTTAGACAAAAGATGCTCCTGGTGCTCTTATCACTTCGAAAATTCCAAGGGGTTTAGGACCTTTGTGCCAGGAACTGGGGTAGAGACCCATATATATTTATTTTCTATTATTTCATAGAAGAGGCAAAAGATTTTTTTTCTCTCCCCTACATACACACACACACACACACACACACACACACACACACGGTGTATTTTAATGAGCTATTTGAAAGTAATTTCTAAATACTTTAGCACGTATCTCCTAAAAAAAGGAATATTCTCTGATATAACTGAAACAGAACAGGAGCCTATGGGGCCCTCCCAGGTACAAGTCTTTTCCATGTCCTCCGTGTCTTGTTTACAGGAAATAGGCTTCATTCAGCCTCCTTGACCTTCCCTGAGTTCCTAAGGGCAGATTCAAACAGCTGCTTATCAGAGAAAAATACAGAAACTAAGAAAGAGCAGTCAAGAAACAACAGTGCAGCAGTGGAGCAGGGTCCTGATTCCTCCTCAAGGAATATACCATAGTTTTGAGTTCTTCTGCAGGAACTAAGGCCCCCACCCAAGTGGAGGATGGTAACTTCAGGCTTAGCACAGGATTCCTGGAACACCACCCTGTTAACCTCACCACCAGCCAATCAGAAGAAGGTCTGCACACAGTGGAAGATGAGAAGACTCTGTGCCCCCATCTCCAAATGATCCACCCTTTAAAAACTTTCTTGATCAAGCAGAATCTTTGCAGTTGGGTTTTGGACACAAGTCCACCTTTTCCCCAGATTACTGGCCTCCTGAATAAAGCAAACTTTCCTTTCCAACCAACACTTGTCTCTCAAGTATTGGCTTTTGAATGGTGAGCAGCCAAACCTCAGTTCAGTAACATAACTTTTATCACACTCAAGAAATTTTATAATATTCCATATGCCATTCTTAAAGGACATTAAATTCATTCCCTAATTTCGATTTCATTTTTCAAATGTAAATATTGATGAAGCATTGTTGCTATGGCAAGCCCCAACTGGCCACAGAACAGAATAATATGCAAAACAGAAATTTATGTTTTGATGGATGACACTTCAGTGGGAACAAAGTGCAGACCTTGCCTTGGCTTTGGCAAGAGGTAAGTCATTGCTGACTTTAAGAAGGGCTGCTTGAGGAGAGTGATGAAGATAGAAGCCTTTGCTGGAGTAGATGGAAGAGTGAAAAGGAGGAGTTGGAAACAGTGAGGTCAGAAACCCTTTTGAGAATTTTGCCATGAAGAGGAGCAGAGAGATAAATAGTAGCTGGAGGGGGACCTCAAGTCATGGAAGTTTTCTTTTTTTTTAAATTGGGTGATATTAAAGTGTGTTTATATGTCAATTGGAATAATACAGTGGAGAAGAATATACTGAATATTAACAATAAAGGAAAAAAGTAAATTGACAAGTGACATCCCTGAGAAGGTGTGAGTGTATACGCTAAGTGGAGGGATAGTGTTAGCTAGAGGAGGGGTAATTCTCTCAAAATAGAGGCCGGAAGGCCAGCAACCTGGGGAGAAGTCAGAATTGTGTCCAAAATCCAACAGCAAAGATTCTGCTTGACCATGAAATGCTTCAAAGGGAGAATCATTTGGAGAAGGGGGCAGAGTCTTCATTATCTTCCACTCTGTGCAGACTTTCTTCTGACTGGTTGGTGGTGAGGTAACAGGGAAGTGTTCCAGGAATCTTGTGCTCAGTCTGAAGTTACCATCCTCCACCTGGGTGGGGCCTTAATTTCTACAGAACTCAAAAGTATGCTTCTGTGTATTCCTTGAGGAGGAACCAGGACCCTGCCCCATTGCTGCACTACTGTTTCTTGACTGCTCCTCCTTAGTTTCTGCATTCCCTCCCTTCCCTGATAAGCAGCTGTTTGACTCTGTCCTTAGGACCTCAGGGAAGGTCAAGGAGGCCAAATGAAGCCTGTTTCCTGTGAACAAGAAATGGGGGACATGGAAAGGATTTGTACCTGGGAAGGCCCCACAGGGTCTTTCTAATTATTTTAAAGTTGGGGAGAGAAAGTTTACTAAGGTTATATAGTAGCACTATTTTGCCAAATTAATTGTCCACTTGTAAATTGTAGTAAAATAAACAAAATTTAATTAATTAAATTAAACTTAAAATTATTTTAAATTTAAGTTAAATTAACTCATCTAATTAAGGTGAGTCCATTCAGCACAGCTGTGTGGTTTTCACCAGGCTCATTCAGCTGATTTGGTGCAGGTGAGGAGTAAGGGGAACTACCAGAGTTAGGTGTTGCTGAAGGAATTCAGTGGAGGGAGGGAGAGGAAAGGACATTAAAAGTGTTTGCTCTACATTGAATCCTAAACAGATACAAGGAGAAGTGAGGACATTAATGTCATATTATTTACTGAAAACGTAGTATTATTGGAGGTCTCAGCAAGGGTCAGAATATTACTGGAATGGAGTTTTTAGAGTACACTGGAACACAAAACCTGAGAATCAGAAAGAGGGAAGTTAAAAAATGATAGTGAAACCATGCACCTCAGATTTGGACTTGAGCCCACGTGCCGGGACTGGAACCCAGCCTAAACCCAGATGGGGACTTTCGAACCCAGCCAAAACTCAGATTGTGACTCGAACTCATGTGGCTGGGACTCAAACCCATGCAGCTGGGACTCGAACCCAGCCAAAACCCACGGTCTTCCAACAGAGATCACATACCTGGTTTCAGGACTTAATGAAGCTCAGGTTCTTGATGTCTCATCGCAGAAAGAATTCAGTGAGAGACAAAGTGATAGGTAAGAAGTGGATTTATTTTGAGAGAAACATACTCCACAGACACAGATTGTGGGCTGTCTCAGAAGGCAAGAACGGCCTTAGGAGAAACACACTCCACAGACAGAGTGTGGGCCATCTCAGAAGGTGAGAAATGTACCAGGGTATGGGGGTTGTCAGTTTTTATAGGGATGGGTAATTTCGTAGGCTAATGAGTGGGAGGAGTATTCTAGCTATTTTGGGAAGGGGCGGGGGGGGGTGTTTTCCAGGAATTGGGCCACCACCCACTTTTTGATCCTTATGGTCTGTCTTGGAACTGTCATGGCACCTGTGGGTGTGTCATTTATCTTGCTGATGTGTTACAGTGAGCGTATTCTGAAGCTCAAGGTCTAGTGGAAGTTGAGTTGTCTGCCATCTTGGACCCATTTGGTTCTACTCAGTTTATGTCATGTCCTCAGGCTATGTCATTCTTTCAAAAGTTGTGTCCTGGGGCTTCCCTGGTGGCGCAGTGGTTGGGAGTCCGCCTGCCGATGCAGGGGACGCGGGTTCGTGCCCCGGTCTGGGAAGATCCCACATACCGTGGAGCGGCTGGGCCCGTGAGCCGTGGCCGCTGGGCCTGCGCGTCTGGAGCCTGTGCTCCGCAGCGGGAGAGGCCACAGCAGTGAGAGGCCCGCGTACCGCAAAAAAAAAAAAAAGTTGTGTCCTGCCCCCTTCCCTCCTGTTTCAGTAGTTCAGTGCAGTCTTTCATCTTGACAGGTATGGCCATCAATTGCATGGCTCAGGTGGGGTTGAGAGCTTAAGAATAATTGGAGCTAAAAACATCAAGAACCTGAGAAGTGTCAAAAGTGGATGTTGAAATCACAATAAATTATGTCAGGGCGTATGGTGGACAGTTAGACAGCAAAGCAGTTGCTGAAGCCATTGGTGAGTAAGGGAGAATGATTAGGGGACCATATTTGAAGCAAATGGGAATAATCAAGGATTTTGAAGTCAGTTGACATGCAGTTCAAGGAAGCAGGTGGAGTTTTGTATTTTGTTTTTTGTTTCCAAGAAGAAAAAAGAAATTGTTGCCTGAAAACATCTAGACAACAAACATTTATTGTTTGTTCTTGGTCGAATGCTTCCATGAACTAAACATTGTAAATGAAATGCATCTCAGGGTACTCCACTTCGCTGTAGAGTAGAAACTAACACAACATTGTAAAACAACTATACCTCAATTAAAAAATAAATAAATGAAATGCATCTCTCTGGGTCCATTTAGAACTTTTACACTGTCTCCTTGTTGATTACATTTTCTTTAGGGTCACAATTCTTTTAACTGTGTCATACAAAGGAGTGCTCTTCTTGTGACCCAAATAGCTCCTGAAAAGTAGTTAAGAGCTCCCTGTTCTTCATAAAATTCAAACTGAAATTCAAAATAAGGCATATATGGCATAGTCTAGCTGCATATCTTTCTGTTATTTGTAAAGTGTGTGACTTTGACCTGCTTCGTAAGAATGAATAAGCCATTGCAAATGCAAAACGTTGAAGTAGGGAGAAATAATTTTTTCTTTGGGCTGAAGCTGCATTACTTCTTTAAGTAGTTGGGACACTAACAATCTCCTTAAAGAAGCTCTGTTTTATAGTCACAAGTCACGGGACAACAGTTGGGTCATGCAACATTCACTGATAGTCTTGGAAGGAGCCAGTGTGTCATACCACCCGTGGGGGGCAGTAAACACAGACTGATTAATATTGGGCCTAGGCAAGGAGAAAACTGGACAGGTTAGTTGTCAAAGTTTAATATCTGCTAAGAGCTTGAGAGCAAAACGTTAAGAAAGCATCAGATTTATTATGGTCAAGAGGAAGAATGTTGTTTATGAAAAAAATTGAAAACAGATGAAATGACTGGACATCTTTTAAGGAAAATGAGAAATTAGCACACTTAAAAGAAACAAAAAACTTGCATAAACTAATAACCATTAGAGAAATAAAATTCTAATAAAAATTCTTTTCTTACCTATTCAACCAAAAAATACACGAGGCCAAGTTTATAGGCAAAGTTTTGCAAATTTTCTAAGAGTAGTTAAGCAATATCTTATAAAAAATATATCTGAAAATATAAAAAGAGCTAAAGCTATCTGACTCATTTTTATTACCTTGATATAAAAACTGGAAAAAGACAGTACAAGAAAATAAAATCGTAGGCCAGGAAATTGAATCTAACAGCATATTACAAATAACCATAATAACCAAATTGGTCTATTGCAGGATGAAATGACAGTTCAACATTAGAATATCTACCAATATAAAGCTCCACATTACTTGGAGATTAATAAAGAAGAACCATATGCAGAAAAAAATCATTTGATAAAATTCAACATCAACTAATGATAAATCTTAACAATAAAAACTCTTAGCAAACTAAGAGCAGAAGGGACTTTTCTTAACTCAGTAAAGGATATATCAGAAGTAGACATGATGTTTAATGATCAGCTGTTAGAATGTTTTCCCGTTAAATTCATGAATAAAACAGGATGCCTGCTCTTCCTACTATTGATTACCATCAAAGTGTAGGTCCTGGTCCTTCTAATAAGAAAAAGAAATGAAAGGTATAAAGATCAGAAAGGAAAAGGTAGAACTGTCATTGCTTGAGAATATTATCATCTTTTAAACAGATTGAGAGGCTAAATGGGCAAACTCTTTAGGCTAAAAGAGAGCTCAACATTATACAAAATTCAATAACGTTTCACTACACCATTAATAAATGAAAAATGTATGAGGAAAAGTAACACTGTTTTAAAACTATAAAAAATATGTAAGTCCTTTTCAGGAGCTAAAGTATTGGCTAGGCTGAGCATTTAAAAAGATGAACTTCACCATAAGAGGAAAGTGGAACCAGAAGAGAGTGGAGTCAAACACTGTAATGTTTTCAATTACTTATTTAGCTATTAGTCTATGTTCTAGACTCTTGCTTTTGAAGCAGTTTAGTCCTGTTAATTCTAATAATTCTCACCGGAAGATCCTTCTGATTGGAATGCCCTTCCTAGTCATCTGCTGGGTTACTCTGCCGAACACTGAGCTCCCTTCAGGTCTGTGTCTTATTCACCTCTGTATCTTTGGTGCCTAATGCAGTGTTTGCCGTGAAGGAGAGGGCACAGCACATCTTTCTGTGTTGAATGGCTGCCACTTGGAAGAGAAAGACTTGCCATGTATATGTTTTTATATAATTTTTTAATGTCCTTGGTCACTTGACACTAAAGATTGAAAGTGGTGTGTGTGTGTGGTGGAAACATATATGGAAGGTTGATATAATTATAATATTTATAGCACATAATAACATTGTATCTTAAAAATAAGATAATTTATAGCGCTCAAAAGAGACTACAGAAGCTTTAAGCCAAGCACACTGTGTTCATGTTTGTGATGAAATGCGCTTTTCTCAGGAAAAGGCTGAGTAGGGTGGTACTTCAAAATAACATCAGGCCCCCAAGCTACTGAAAATACATCCATTCAGGATTCTGTAGGCCCTCAACACTTTGGTCGTGAATTGCGTACTTATTCATTTGGAGCCTTCTGCTCTCAAGCTTTTGTTCTCAAGTAATCAAGCCAGCATTGAGTTTCCTACTCCTGCTTTCTTCCGTAAATTATCATTTTGGGAAGATTGCCTTTGACAGGCTGACTTAATCTCAGGGAGGGATACTGCGGGAGAGCTGGTTTTGCTGCACCACTTGCCCTATCCCTGCGGCACCTGTGGATTTGCTGGTGTCTTAATTGCATTGCCCATTTCCTTTAAGATTCCTTTTCAATCCTGAAAAGATAATAATAATACCTTATGTTTATGCATTGTTTTATATTTAATAATTTTCCAGGGTTTTTTCAAATTAAAAAAATTTTTTTTCCCTTCTGTCTTCAAATAAAATCTTACTTAGAAGCTTAAAATAAATAAACAGATTAAACGGCTCAGATGCTCTGGTTAAAGCATGTGTGGTGGAGGGCGTGGGAGGGAAGGTGTGTCTCAGAGTAGGAAGATTTCTGCCCTCTAGGGCTGCAAGGGTCAAATTTCAGAACCACTGGCGCATATTGTTACCTCAACGCTTCAAACCAGATTTTGCGCAGGCGTTTTTAATTCACATTTTCTGGGTAAATGAATTTAAGCAATTTGCCCAAGATCTTGCACCTAGCAATTAACAGAGCCAAGACTGGGGATATCTATTCAAAGGAACGCAGTAATCTTTTCACAAACGTGGTGGGCAATTAAAACCTGGCAAAAAATGAAACTTACATATGAAATGAGTTACACTGCATACATTTTAGTGAAAATGATCATACTCATAAATATTTTTCTTCAACTAAAAACTTGTCCAATTGGTTAAACAAATGATGGTGCAGCCTTTCAATGGACAGTTTTACAGTTGTTAAAAAGAATAAGACACTCTATATGTACTGATAAAAAATAACTTAGTTGTTAAGTAAAAAAAAGCAAGACAGAACATCTGGTATATAGTTTTTAGTGTAAAAATGTATGTAAATATACTTGCATACATTTATATATATGTATATGTTTAGAGTACAGTGGAAGAATGCACTAGAAATTGTTGACACTAGTTCTTTCCAGAGAGAGACAGGGTGATTGGGGATTAGGAGTGAGAGAGAATTATTCTTCATCTTATATCCCCAGTACATTTGATTTGTGCCACCTGAATTTAACCACAGTTAAAAAGTAATTGTTTTCTATAAAACCTTGGTCCATGACAGTATTTTCTACTAAGGTCCATTTTCTGACCCTCAACCATCTCAGGTTCCCCATGATATGTTCTCCTGTCACTCTATATCTTTAATTTATTCATCAATTTTCAGTTATTCAACTGTTTTGTCATTAGTTGATTAATGTCAATCTTTCACAAGACTAAGCTTCAGAAAGTGAGGACCATTTCTGTTTTTGCTCTTGATTAAACGATCGGGAAAATTGTCTAAGACTTAAACATGGGCAAAGAGGTTGCTGGATGTCCTTTTGTTGTCTAGATGGACCCTCCAAAGATTATCTGACTCTCTAAGGGTCTACATCTTCATCTTTCTATTGACTAAGTTGTTTTAGACCTCTGTACGTAGAAGTTACAGATGACTGATAGTTATGCAAATAATTCTCATCTATAGGAATGCAAAGAATTTGTCTGATAGCTTATGCCTTATTGAAATGATAATACCTCAGACATTACGTTTTATTGCCATATAGGATATTAACCAGTTTTACATCTATTAGTCAATTAATTTCAGCATTCTTGATTCTTATTGTATACATACAATGAATAATAATATACCTAATGAATATATATTTATATTCATTCTTCAAATTCTTCTTTGAACCATTTTTAACATTTTACTACTTCCTATTAATTCAGAAACTGTGAAGTATCTGAGATATTCCTTTGCTTGCAGAAACACCAGACTCTGAATAGGATGTTACACCTTTATTATTCACGGCAATAACAGTATAGCACTGGTTCCTCAAGCCCAACACCTTACTTACTAGGTGATGTGATGAGAGCCAGATGGTTACACCTGTGCATATAGGAGGCTGTACCGCAGGAGAGAAACCCCAAATTATGAATCTCAGAACTGACATAGGAGCTGGAACACCCACCCCTCCCCCTTTCAGGGAAAGAGAGATTATTTTTTACTCAGAATGTAAACAAATCCTCTCTGGAAGGAGGGGAAGATCTCTACCCTGGAAAGTACACATTTGGTTCTGGGAGAGAGAGGAATGATATTATTAATCATTGAACGGGAGCAGATGCCTCTGCCATGAAGGAGGCAAGCAGCTTCATGTGGAATACCCTTAAATGTGAAGAGCAGATGGTCCTGGGGGGGAAGGAGACATTGCCTATCATCCTAGCGAGTCAGTTTCGGTGCTCCAGCGGCACACCCTGTGTAGGAATACAGAGTAATAGAGGAAGGATTGCCTTCCAACAGTTCCTTCATTAATGAGTTGAGTAAAATCTTTGACATGCATTCATTTTATAATTATACAAAGTAAGAACTTTAGCTTTTTGAAAATTATACTTTAGGAATCCCAGTGTCATTCATAGTACCCACTACATAAAAGATATTCAATAAATATTTATTGAATAAATAAATAATAAATTAATAAAAGGTAAGAATTTAATTTCTATTTTCAAAAAATAATTATGGAATTTTAATGATTTAAATAAAATTACAGAAAATGCCTATCTCTTCCTTCCCTTTTCCATTTTTTTACTGGTAGGACTTGTAAAGTAAGCATTATTAATTGAGCTACTTTATTCTAAAAATAAACCTATCCTACTTTGCACTTTAGGGCCTGTGTTCCTTTATTTCTTCTCAAGAGATTAGCCATACACGTCCTGTACCAGCTTGCAGTAAAGGAGGGCTTGATGATCATGTGTGATGCTTTGAGAAGGAAAAAGACTCTAAATAGGCAAGTTCCAAATTCCCTTGATTACAGTTTATATTGATTAGGACTCTTTGCTTGCAAATAACAGAAAATCAATCCAGACTACTCTAAGCAAAAAAGAAAATTTGCTGGAGGGATAATGGACTATGTCATTGAATTTGAGGGCAATGAAGCAGCCGAACCTTAGGAACAATAGATTGCCATGCTGCAGGGAACCCAGAAAGCCCTCTCTCCATCTCTCCTTTCTGCCTCTCTCTCTGTGTACATCTGTTTCATTACTGTCGCTCACTGTTTTCTTATTAGCTGCATGGCCTGGTAGAAAATGACTGGTACCGCCTGCTCCCAAGTAACAGTTACTTATTGCAGACTGATAACCCAGTAGAAAACAGATCTCTTGCTCGCTCTGGCTAAGGAATTGCTTTCCAATTCCCAGGGAAGAGACTGATTGCCCAGCTGTGTCAGGTACCCAATCAATGAGACCAGAGGCTATGGCTGTGGGGTGACATGCTGTAGGAACATGTCAGCTTCTGGAATAACCTTGTGGCTAGTGAAGAAGGAGGTAAATTTCTAGAAAAGTAGAGTTAGTGAGGTAATTCAGTAAGTACTCACTAGAGTAACTTTTCAAAACGATTTGTGAATAAAGGAAAGCATCAACCCAGCAAACTGGGAAAGCATAAAAGAGGGCAGAGGCACAGTCTGGTAATTAAGAAACAGAATGGAGAATGTGAAATTGTGGAAAACCAGAATAAATGAGTCTCAGAGGGAGAAGGGAGAAGGTGGAAATTTTCCAGTAGGATGGTAATGGTGCTTGCATTTTCCTAGAGGGGTTTGGAAGTCTAATGAACAAAGTTATAAAAGTGTTTTGTCATCTATTCTGTTAAACTTTCTGCAGTGACAGAAACGTTCTATATCTGCACAGTCCAATTTGGTAGTCCATCAGCCACATATGCTATGGAAAGCTTGGAGTGTAGCTAATGTGACTGAGCAACTGAATTTAAAATTTTATGTTTTAATTAATTTAAATTTAAATAGCCACATGTGGCTAGTGGCTGCCATATTGCATAGTGCAGCCTCATACTGAGAGACTGAATATACAAACAGACAATGGCCATACCACACACACAAAAACAGAACTCTTAACCCACAACCTGCAGTAAGCTGCCCAGGAAACCAACCCAGGAGGCCAGCCTACTATACCTCAGATTTGTAGGAAGCCAGACTACTATGTCTGGTAGCAACTAGGAAGCCAAACAATCACCCCTAACATTCAGCCTCAAATGGCCAGGACTTGATTAATAACTGACAGCTTCGCTAACCTTTGTCCCTGTCTCCAACTAAGGACCAACCGGAGAAAGCCAAACATATATTCCTAGCTAATCACGTAGGATGCCCGGCTTCTGGTTAGCCTCCTACAGCTTCTTTGTGCCAACAGCCTACAATCAGGGCATACCCGAAGCCTTCCCTTTCTTCCACTATAAAGCTTTCCCACTCCGCTGCCTGCGTTTGAGTCTCTGCCAAAATGTAAGTGATGGTGGCTGACTCCTGTGCTATAGAAACTCTGAATATAGGCTTTCCTTGTTCTCATTTGGTGGTCTTTATTTCTCCATAGCATTTATTTATGTGTCTTAATTTATTCCTGTATGAACCTCAAGAAAAGCTAAAGGGTTAGAGACGACCATGCCTTAATTGGCTTGGCATGTGTTCCTTAGTGCTATACTTGCGTGGTGTTTTAATGGGAGATCACTGTTTCATAGGGATTTATATTTTACAAAATAATTGACAAAAGCCCCAATCATCCTTAGCATATGGGGACATGCATTCAATTGTCCGCTTATATTTATTACCTGTGCCCATTTATAAGTGAATAGATTAGGGTTGCCAGAGTTAGCAAACGAAAACATAGGACAGCCAGTTAAATTTGAATTTCGGATAAACAACAAATTAATTTTTTTTCTAATACATTTATTTATTTATTTATTTTTGGCTGCATCGGATCTTCGTTGCTGCACGTGGGCTTTCTCTAGTTGCGGCAAGCAGGGGCTACTCTTCGTTGTGGTGCGCAGGCTTCTCATTGCGGTGGCTTCTCTTGTGGTGGAGCACGGGCTCTGGGCACGCGGGCTCAGTAGTTGTGGCATGCAGACTCAGTAGACGTGGCTCGCGAGCTCTAGAGCACAGGCTCAGTAGTTGCGGCGCACGGGCTTAGTTGCTCCGCGGCATGTGGGATCTTCCTGGACCAGGGCTCGAACCCATGTCCCCTGCATTGGCAGGCGGATTCTTAACCACTGTGCCACCAGGGAAGTCCAACAAATTAACTTTTTGTGTAAGTATATCCCATGCAATATTGGTTTTCATATGCTAAAATGTGATTCATCGTTTACCTGAAATTCAAAATCAAGTTGGCATCCTGAATTTTATCCAGCAGTCCTCGTATATATGCTTCTCCCAATATGTAAATATGTTCTTACACAGCCTCACTCTGGCCAGGCTTTATATAGGGCTCAAACTTCAGGAGAAAGAGCACCAGAAATATTTCTAGATATTCTATTTTGTCATGTCCCTCTTTCCTTGGATGGAAGGAAGGAGTTAGAATAAAGATAAAGAGGAAAGCAGAGCAGAACAATGGTGATGATTGTATTTTCTCAGGTGGGGCAGGGGTACTAGAATGGACAGAATCCCCAGGAGACCAGCCTTGTGGAACCCATGGCATCTGTGCCC
Source organism: Orcinus orca (assembly GCF_937001465.1). Lineage (NCBI taxonomy): Eukaryota > Metazoa > Chordata > Mammalia > Artiodactyla > Delphinidae > Orcinus > Orcinus orca. The sequence goes on along the minus strand of NC_064570.1, from coordinate 19,777,414 downwards.
TGGTGATTCAGTGCTGTGCAGGATCAAAGGGAGAGTCTCTAGCCTCTATGATCTTTCCAGGGGACCAGAAATGCAGTTCATCTCACTGAATATGAAGAGGCTTCTCTATCTGCCTTGTCTTCTTAATCCTGACTCTGCCAACCTACAGAGCTCACTCATTTATTAACAATTTTAATGAGAACCTACTATGTGCCAGGCAGTGTCCTAGTTTCCAGGAATTTTGCCAAGGATAAGGCAAAAAATATCCCTGCCATTATGGATCTTATGTTCTATTCCAGGAAAAAGGTAATAAATCAGCAACAAATAAATGATTGTATATGTACCTGTTAGTAATAAATGATATGAATACAAATGAAACAGGATAAGGAGAAGGAAGGTGGGCAGAGTCAAGTGCCAGCTCCTCTCCCGAATCATCAAAATAACCTGCTGATAAAGCAAAGATGAGTCACCACTGTGATTTCAGTGCTGAAAGGAAGAGCACTGCCACGACAGTCTTAGATGTGCCCTGGATAGGGAGGGAAAAGGTGGGATATTGATGAGTTTTGGGAAGTCTAGTTTAAGGCAGGCTTTTCATTGTCGGTCCAGATTGGGGTTGTTGAACACACCAGAGGCTTGGATTTGGAATTTAAGAGGAAACTGTTTGATGAGCCCAGCTAATTTACTTGAATGAAGTCTAGTGTTGTTTGGATAAATTAATATTGAGAAGTTCCTGAAATAAGCAATAATATTGTCTGCAAATCAATTTTCCTGGGCAGGAGTTTCCTAGGATGGTGGAGTCCTGTTACTGCAAACAGTGAGCTATATGGTTTTAACAGTTTGAGGGCTGGGGGGTATTTCAGTTAGTTTGGTCAGGGAAGGCCTCCCTAGTTGATGACCGTTGAGTAAGACCTGACTGATATGAAGGGCGAGTCACTGGCAGTTCTGGAAAAGAGCATTCCAGGTAGGAGGAAGAGAAAGGGCCAAGCCCCTGGGATGGGAATAATTTTGAGTGTTTCAAGGGCCAGCAAGAGAACCAGGGTGGCTGGGGAGCCTAGTGAACAAGGGGGAAGTAACTTTGGAGATATAGTCAGGAGCCAGGTTGTTGAGGACCTTCCTAACACTAAGGAAGGGGTTGGATTGAATTCTAAGTGATATGGGAAGCATTAATGGTTTTCAAAAGAGGAATAATCTGATTTATAGGGTTAAAGGACAGCTTTGCAGGGAGACTAGTTAGGAAGCTATTGCAGTGGTCCAGGTGAGAGATCGAGGGGCTTGGTCTTCAGTAGTAGCTGTGGAGGTGTTGAAATGTCACTGATGTAGAGGTATGTTTTAAAGGTAGATTGACGCAAGAGGGAGGGGATATGGGGATATATGTATACGTATAGCTGATTCACTTTGTTATATGCAGAAACTAACACAACAATGTAAAGCAATTATACTCCAATAAAGATGTTAAAAAAAAAAGGTACATTGATTGGATGTGGGATGTGAGAGAAAAAGAGAGATCAAGAATAACTCCTAGTATTTTTGACTTGAACAGTAGATGAAATGTTGTATGCTGTTGCTATAGTCTGAATTGTGTTCCCCCAAAATTCATATGTTGAAGTCCTTACTCCCAATGTGACTGTATTTGGAGACAGTGCCTTTGGGGTGGTAATTAAAGTTAAATGAGGCCATAAAAGCAGGGACCTAATCTGATAGGACTGGTGTTCACCCGAGATCTCTTTCTGCACCCACAGGGGAAAGGCCATGTGAAGACACGGCAAGGAGGCCACCGTTTGCAAGCTGAGAAGAGAACTCTCACCAAAACCAACCCTGCTGGCACCTTGATCATGACTCTGGCCTCCGGAACTGTAAGCATATAAATCTCTGTTGTTTAAGCCTCTCAGTCTGGTATACTGTTATGGCAGCCTGAACAGGCTAATACACCATATAATGGTATATAGAAAACTGTGGAAGGAGTAGATTTGATGGGGTGGAAGGGTGGGCTGAAAATCAAGAGTTCTCTTCATGGAGATGTGGAGGTGGTGGTTGGTATATAGTAAAGGATGTTGAGATACAAATGTGGGAGTCAGTAATGTGTGGCTCAGAGATTTTGATTTCCCTTTTCTTCCCTAAACATCTGACCACCGTCACCACCAGCCTCCCTTCCCGCCTTCTCCAGTACCTCCTGCTTTTATGCCATTTCTCATCTTCCTACTGAAAACTACTTTCTGAAAAGGATTAGCTGTGGTATAAAAATCTCTGGACATGGTGTTAAATACACTGCATTCATATGCCATCTCTAACACTTACCATCTCTAGCCAGGGAGGCTTGGCTACCAATTCACTTAACCTCCCTTGGCATCAAGCTCCTCCCCTGAACTAAGAGTAAGGATATTTGTCTTAGAGGATTGCTGTGAAGTAACAGTGATGCAGGATAAAAATAAATGTGAAAGCATTTTATAAAGTTAAAATTTCAATTAAAGTATATGGGTTCATTGGTATTATTCAATTACGTTTTAGTGTGGCAAGTTAATTTCCTATGGGTGATTACATATAACCTGTAGAAAAGAAAAATTTGACCCATGAAAAACATGTCTGGAATTAATGATGCAAGAGGACTTGTGTCCACTCTTCTTCCCCAAATCTCATCAGATAAATGAGTAACTGATCTACCTACAAATGAAACCAGTTTCATCCTCAATTCTCTGTGGAATGGATCTATTTCTGTTTACAAAGCAGACTGCCTTGTTCTAGAAGGTATAATACAGACTATATCATACAGTTATAAAATCATAGGATGTTAAAGTAAGAGTCCTTAGATATATTTCCAAGGATGGCAGAATTGCAACTTAAATCACTACTCTTCTATCCTTTGACCGTGGAAAACATTTCTTATCCATCATAGTGTACTTTTCCCCTAGGCCTTTGTAGAGCTCAAAAATCCTTTTCTTTATGGTAATCATATAACAACTACCACTCAGTTTTAGTGGACAAATTTTATTCCCTATCTGTGATTTTAGTTAAATCCTCTCATTATACAGATGGAGAAACTGAGACCTGAAAATTAGTCTAACAGTGTGCTTAATGTTTTTAGTAGATGCCAAAACTATCTAAGCAGAGCGCTGTATTCCTATATGTGTAAAATAAGTGTGCTTATTATGAATGTGCGTGCCATATCCTCAACATCCGGCTACTCCCCTGATATAGATGACTGTTCATTTGAAGTCTTCTTTTCTGATTGAAGATATCCCTAGGGGAGCTGGAGATGTCATTCATTCAACAAATCTTTCTGGAGCAACATTAGCAGTATTGAAGTACTGCTTTCTAAGAGATAGGACTCTTGCCTTTTGCCTACTTAATTGAGTAAAATAAAAGTAAGACAGGAATTATTAGATCCTTGTAATCCATTGTTAACTTACTGCATTACAACTGAGCTCTTCCATTCTTAAATCTCTTTTAACTTCTGAAAAAGGCAGGCAGAGAGGTTTCTTCTCCTTTGATCTTCTTAAGGGCAGTGATACATTAAGGGATGCTATCATGTCTCAGGCTGCCAAAATTTAACACTAAAAACACTGTGTGCTCTCTGAACATAATATCCTTCCTACAGTATCTTCCCTCGACAGGCATAATTACTTGAACCATCCACAGGGACCTCTTGATGAGACTTTCTGTGTTTGTGGACCGTTTTGTTTCATTTAATTAGTTGTCTGCATGAGCAGTACATGAAGAGAGTTGCCTCCTTCCACAAAAAAGGGAATGTCATCCATTTCTAAAGATGGACTAAACTGAAGGTTCCTAAATTAGAAAAATAATCACTTTTGGGGTTTTGAGTAAGCCCTCAACACACAAGCCCCCATGTTACAGTATTTTTTTGTGCCATCTAACCTCACCTATGAATTTGCAAATCTTTCATCAGATTATTCTTGACACAGGATGTTAAGATGGGACTCTTCCTATCTCAACTTTAGTTGAGGCCATATACAGTAGAGGCTTCCTTCTAAAGTGAATTCTAAGTCAAGTCACCATAGTTTAATTCACACATAAATTATGTTGGGCCTAAAGAGAATTAGGAGAGGATTTCTTTGGAGAAAGCTACCCTATTGAGTCCACCCCATCAAAAGAGAGAAGTGTGTATTTACAGGAGGAAAGTGCTTCCTAATTCCAAGTCTAATAAGAGGAACTCCAATGAGACCACATTAAGAGCTTGCTATGGAATCTCTACAGATATAGAACACAGATTAGTGAGGCTTGATTCATGCTTGAGAAAGCTAAAGCATCTTGGGGCATGGAAGTGGGCTGTATCTGGAAAAGTACTGCCTCCCTTCCAGCTGCAGATCACAGGGCATAAACTGTAGGGAACAAATGTCATAACCAAACAGGTAATGTCAGCTTGATGTAATTTTAAGAGACCAGCCTAGAGTGACTTCCATTAGGGTAGTATGAAGAAGTTGGTGAATCTTCTGACAAACTGGCAAAATTTTAAAATGAAAAAGTATTTCAGGACTCTGGACCACAGAGTCCATATTGTGTAGACCACAATTTGAGAAGCATATATTCTTTTTTTTTTTTTTTTGGGGAATTCCAAGCTTAGAATTTTTAATGTCCAAACAAAACATGTTTCCTCATTAATAAAGACACATTTTCGTTGAAGCTTCATCACCTTTTGTGTCGAATGGCACTGTGTTATCATCTCATTAATCTTCAGTGTTCTTGAGAGGCAAGAGTATAGAATTATCCATCCCATTATATTGCCTTTACTTATCGTAATTGATTCAATGTCATGTTATAAAGCATAAGTTCTTTACCTTTTATTCTTCTTATTGTTAGCCATAGACTAGCAGTTTTTGATTCTGAATTATAATATTTTGTTATTTATATATATTTTATAAATAAAATATTTATAAATAAATAAATATCATATTTATAAAATATAATATTTATAAATAAATATAATATTTATAAATAAATATAATATATATATTTTATAAATAAAAATAATTTATTTATTATTTATTTATTTACTTTATGTTATTTTAAAAATTGAGATACAACTGACATATAATATTACTTTCAGGTGTACAAAATAATAATCTGATATATATTTGTGAATTGATAATCACAATAAGTCTAGCTGACATCCATTGCCGCAAATGCTATAATATTTTTTTCTTTTCTTTTTTTTAACATCTTTATTGGGGTATAATTGCTTTACAATGGTGTGTTAGTTTCTGCTTTATAACAAAGTGAATCAGTTATACATATACATATGTTCCCATATCTCTTCCCTCTTGCATCTCCCTCCCTCCCACCCTCCCTATCCCACTCCTCCAGACGGTCACAAAGCACCGAGCTGATCTCCCTGTGCTATGCGGCTGCTTCCCACTAGCTATCTACCTTACGTTTGGAGAAGCATATATTCTTTAAAAAACTGGAGTGCTTTGGGTAAGAACAGCAGGAGTCTAACACCTTTTTGCTTAGACTGCTCTCAGCCTCTCTCCCACCCCAACACAACTGGAAAGAAGTATAGTTTTACCAGCTTAGAGCTGGCTGCAAAATTTAGTAGCATTATTGTCAGAGTGGGCAGAATCAATTTGGGGAAGGAGGCAAAAATCTATAACCCTGTCAAATAAAAGTGAAGAACTTGGTAGGAAATAAATGGGGAAAACTTGTAGTTTTGCTTGCCCAAGTTTGTGGTCCTGGTTAGGGTGAGCAGTGGACTAGCAAGAAATTTAATGAGGAGGTGGTCCTGGAAAAGAGAGAACTCTAAAAAGGCTGAGTAGATAAGCTCTCCATAACCCTTGGCCTACTGGGAAACTACATTTATCCCAGTTTTTTTTGCAGCATAAATTATAAGTCAAGGGAGACTTGAGAATTTGCTGCAACTTGGAATGTACTTCCTGGTAAGTACAGATCAATAGGCAGAAGGTCTCAACACAAATTATTGACTGACCACAAAGCTATGTAGCCACAAGGATGACCCCTAAAAAGACAGACTATAATATAATAACAATAATAAGAAAACTGAACAGAGACGTCTGTTCTGTTCAGTGCACATTGTGGGCAGATAAGCATTGCAGTTTATGTCCAGGCAAATGAAAGCAACTCTCAGAAAAATAAAACAGAATTCATAGTTGCTATAATAAGTTATCTAAAATGTCAGTTTTTCAACTAAAAATTATGAGACATGCACAGAAATAGGAAAGTATGACACTATACTCAAGGGAGAAACCAATTAATAGAAACTGACTCTGAGTAGGTTCAAGTGTAGGCTTTAGTAGACTAAGACTTAAAGTAGCTGTTATAAATGTGTTCAAAAAAGTAAAGAAAAATATTATGACAATGACTCAACAAATAGGGAAACTTAAGAGAGAATAGACTCTAAGAAAGAACCAAATAAAATTCTTGAATTAAAAATTCCAAAACTGTAATGAGAAATTCTATAGATGGGCTCAAAACAGATTTGAGATGGCAAAAGAAATAATCAGTGAACTTGAAGTTAGAGAAGTCTTAAGATCATAGAGAAAAAAATAGAAGAAAAATAAGCAGAGTCCCAGAGTCCTGTGGGATAACATCAGTGTAACAATATACATGTAATGGAACTCCCAGAAGGAGAGGAAAGAGGAAAAAGGGCAGAAAAAATGCTTAAGAAAATAATGGCTGAAAAATTCCCAAATTTGATGAAAACATTAATTTACAAATCCAAGAAGCTCAATAGACACCAATTATGATAAAAATAAAAGACACCCTTCTAGGCCATCATAGTGAAACTGATGAAATCCAAAAACAAAGAGAAAATATTGAAGGCAGCAGGAAAAAAGTGACTGATTTACAATAGGGGAATGTCAGTACAATGAATGGTTGACTTCTCACCCAAAACAGTGGAGTCCAGAAGGCACTGGAATGATATACTCAAAGTGTTGAAAGAAAGAAATAACTCCCCATCATCTTAAAAAAATGGTACAAATGAACCTATTTACAAAACAAATAGAGTCACAGGTGTAGAAAACAAAAATTTATGGTTACCAAAGGAGAAGGGGGGGGCTAGCAGGGATAAATTGGAGATTGGGATTGACATATACATACTACTATATATAAAGTAGATAACTAATAAGAACCTACTGTATAGCACAGAGAACTCTACTCAATACTCTGTAATGACCTATGTGGGAATACAATCTAAAAAAGAGTGGATATACATATATGTATAACTGATTCACTTTGCTGTATACCTGAAACTAACACAACATTGTAAATCAACTATACTCTAATAAAAATTAATTTTAAAAAAGCCTCAAATGCGCCTATTCCTGGCTCTTGGTTTCCACTCAGGGAGGAAGGTGAGAAGAAACAGGTCTCTTATTTCTCATCTTTTTAAAAAAACTTTTCCAGTCTATCTACTTTATCAAGAACCCTCCTGGGTTTCTTCTGTGTCCATCACATCACACCACACAATCTGCTGGTGCTTCAGCAGTAAGAAATCTCTTAGGGTTTCTAGTTTTTAAAGACCCCACAATCCTGGTCTAAGGGGAAAATAATACCCACAGAATTCCAAGAAGAATTGAGAAAATGTGAAATTGGAAAAGGTGAACTCTCAACCTGGAATTTGGCAAGAAAAGTTTGGGTTCAGGAGAACCCTATGTATTGAGGAATCCAATCTAGAACAAGTGTGAGTGTCCATGTATATGTCTGTGAACTTGTGTTATTTTAATTATTGACGATTATAATTAATTTACATAGTTTGTGAAAATTTACCATTCCAACTGATTTTGTGTATTAAAAAACTAATAAATTAAAAAAATTACATTTGTAGAAAGCACACAAAAAAAGAAATAACTGTTCATCAAGAGTCTTATACAGTGAACTTCTCTTTCAAAAGTGAAGATGAAATAAAGATATTCCCAGATAAACAAAAACTGGGGGAATTTGTTGCTGGCAGACCTGTCGTGCTAGAAATACTAAAGGAGTTCCTTCAGGTTGAAATGAAATAACATCAGATAGTAATTTAAATTCACAGGAAGAAATGAAATAAATATGTGAGTATATATAAGATTGTGTGTGTGTGTGTGTGTGTGTGTGTGTGTGTGTGTGTGTGTGTGTGTGTGTTTATTTATTTATTTATTTATTTCTCCCTCTCTTCTTCTATAAAGATGTTGCCTTGCCAGGTGAGGCATCAAGCAGTAAAAAGCCAGGACAGAAATTCAGAGGGAATCAGAAGTAGTTGGCTGAAGGAGAGGATTATGTCCATGTTGATAATTGCTGTCAGGGAGGCCCAGGAGGGACATCTGTGAAGGCACAAACATGACTTGGGAGAAGAATAAGCTTTAAATACTTGCTGGATTCAGAGAGCATGAAGCTTTCTTTAAACAGACATAGTCAAATAAGGTCTTTCCAGTCCCCCTTACTCGCCCTCAGCCTGGCTCTGCTTCCATTCTGGCAAGAGTTGAAATAGCTTAGCCAGTGGGGAGAAAGAGAGAAGAAGCCAACCACAAACTTACCTTCCCAAGTGGTGGACAGCTCACCTATAACTAACCCTAATTCAAGGTGAGGAAGGGGATAAGCCTCATCTTTCAATGAGAATTGAATTGTGGATTGATATTGAAATGGACATTTTTGATTACTGGAATGTTTGTGAATTAAAGGATCTGTAGAACTTTTCACTACCTAAGAGAGGCCAGTAGAGTTGAGAGCCTGCTTTTCTAGGAGCAGAGGACATTCTACCCCATACCCCTACCTGACAGGTTTAAAGGAGAAGTGGAGGCCAAAAGTAACATTCCTTTATGAATTCATCCCATCCTTCCTGCATGTTAAATATCTAGTACACTTGCTTGTTCTTTTTTTTAAATATAAATTTATTTATTTTTGTCTGCTTTGGGTCTTCGTTGCTGCACGCGGGCTTTCTCTAGTTGTGAAGAGCAGGGGCTACTCTTTGTTGCGGTGCACGGGCTTCTCATTGTGGTGGCTTCTCTTTTTGCAGAGCACAGGCTCTAGATGCACGGGCTTCAATAGTTGTGGCACACGGGCTTAGTTGCTCCGTGGCATGTGGGATCTTCCTGGACCAGGGCTCGAACCCGTGTCCCCTGCATTGGCAGGTGGATTCTTAACCACTGCACCACCAGGGAAGTCCCTGCTTGCTTGTTCTTTACCAGCACTGAGATTTCTAGTCCCTCAGCCCTTTCAGTTTTTTCCTCCCTGTTCATTCTTATGATTTAGCATTCTTATCAATTCTGAACAGACCCCACAATTTGTTGCTTTAACCAAATTCTTCCCCGTGTGTTTAATGATTACCTCTGTTTTTCCATCATACAAATCTTGTAATCATTCTAACCTTTAGAGAAAATCACACATCTGAGTTCTTGGTACCAGGATCATTTAATGGTCTCCAGCCTCAGATGGACCATTTACACTACTCATCAAAATTTTTGTCTGCCTCTGGTCAGTTTCCTCTCCCAGTCACCACATGTTTATCACAGATTTTAACTACTCTCAAGCCCCTTTTTCTGCACTTGCCCTTTTCCCTTCTAGCTGGTAAAGCTGCTGTCTGCATCCGAAAGATTATTGAAGTTGAAGTGGGATAAACTTCATGCTCACTCACATCTTCACTTCTTCCCCTCCAGCCTTACGGAAAGAAGCTTCTATTTACAGCTGATCTTAAGCTCATTCATCCTCTCTCATCTCTTCTATATTTACCCCTCTTCTGTATTTTTAAACTTATCCTCTTCCCTAGCTTCTCAACAACTTGGAGGCATGCTAAAGTTATTCTCACTTAGAAATTAACCCCGCTGTCAGCCCCTTGTATTCCTTTTCTTAGAGCCCTATATCAGGGCACCCTTTACAACCAGGCATACTGAAAAGTAGTCTCTATTTTCTATCTTCACTTTTTCAGAACCCATTCACTCTGCTCCTAGAAATGGGTATTTATATCTTCTGTCTGACAAATATAATGCTATTTTCTCATCTGCCCTGTGAGAGTTGATACTGTCGATGACCCCCCCTCCTCCTGCAGACCCCTCTCCTTCCTTGACTTCTAGGACATCACTCTCCCATGGTTATCTTCCTTCCTCGCTGATGCTTCATTCCCTCTGCCCTTCCCTTCTCTATTTCTGAGAGTTCTGTCCTCAGATTCTTATTCTTTTACTTTATACTTTTGTCCCTAAATGATGACATCTGATCTCAAAGTTTTAACTGTGTACCCATGATAATCTGGATCCCTGGTTTGAATCTCTGTCTATTCAAGACCTTGGACACCTTTGCTCAGATTTCCATTCCCCAGATACCATAAACTTAACGTATGGAACACTCATTTTATTAACCTTATCCCAGCACACATGTCTTGCCTACCATGGCGAATGGCATCACCTATCATTTTGCTATCCAAACGAGACATCTGAGTTAAATTCTCACCTATTTAATTTACTTCTATCTACACACACACACGTACACACACACACACACACACACACACACACACACATATAGATATATGTATTTTTTGGCCACGCCGCATGGGATTTAATTCCCCGACCAGGGATCAAACCTGCGTCCCCTGCATCCCTGCTTGGAAGTGCAGAGTCTTAACCACTGGTCCACCAGGGAAGTCCCTATCTACAAACATTGAATTGATTTTCAAATCATGTAGATTTTGCCACCGTGATATCTACCCTATACTTTTCAACCTCTTCTGTTAAAGTCTCAGTCTAGGCCCTCAAAACTCTCATGGATTATTCCTATACTCTCTTTGTTTCTACAGCTCCACCAGACTAAGTGTTTTAAAATGCACTTTCCTGCTTAACTCTCTTTAATCCCCATAGCTTTCAAGTTAAAACCTAAATTTCTTATCAGGTTTATAGGTCGCTTATGATATAACCTCTGCCTCCTTCCCAGACACTACCATGTTCCCTTCCTCTCCAGCACTACCCAGCTCTTTTTATCTTCCCTAAATTATTTGTTCTTATTCACATCTACTGTGTGTTTCATGCCACTGTTCTTTTGTGCATGCTCTCCCCACTGCTTCTATGCCTTTTTCCTACTTGCTACTCACCTTTCAAGTCTCCTTTCAAGTCTCAGAACTCTCTCTTTTTCTCTAGTAGCATTGATTCCTCCCTTATTTCTGCCCTCACTCTATTCTATAAAAACACCATTGTGTCAGCTTGGGATTCAGTTAGGATTTCTGAAAGGAATCCTGCAGTTAGGATTGAGGACAGAACCTCATCGTTTTCATGATTGTATACACAACACAGAGCAGAGTGCCTGGAACATAGTTGGCAATCAATCAGTGTTTCTTCAGTATAATTGACTTAATGATAATAAATTGCCCGGTGTCTAGAGAGCACGCTTCTTCCTTTTACCAGCCTTAGTCTTTCAGGTTTTGTGTGGGGGTCAGGATTGTCAGCTCACACTTAAATAAGCCCTGATGTCATCTCTTGAGGAAACTGAGGGAGAAGCAGGCTGTAGGTGGGCTCTTAAATTTTTCTCTGGATCTTTGTGCTGAGACCCTTCAGTGAATCCCAAGGCAGTCAGGTCAGGTGGGAGGGGTTACACCCATGGTTGTTTTTCCTATTTATTTGTCGATTTTTAAAATAAATAATCAAGAATTTTGGAATACATGCCCTAAAATTCTAGTTAGTATTCTCATGTTTGGTACAGTGTAATCATCTAAGGTTCTAAACTAATTGGGAAACGTAAACTAATGTTTAGTATTGTATCTTCATTTTTTTCAGAGAAACAAAAGCATGTGAGTTTCAATGACTTACTAAAGGAGATTTCTAAGTTTTTGATGAATTAGAAAGAAATGCTCCTCTTATATCCAGTCCTGGACCCCTTCCTATGTCCTTTTAAGGAAACTAGAAAATGAAATTGGATGTTACGGAAATATTCTTCTCAAATTGCTAGTGTTTTAGATTTAAATTCTTTATTTTTAAATTTAATTTTAATTTTTTTGGCTGCATTGTGTCTTTGTTGCTGTGCACGGGCTTTCTCTAGTTGTGGTGAGCGGGGGCTACTCTTGGTTGCCGTGTGCGGACTTCTCATTGCGGTGGCTTCTCTTCTTGCGGAGGATGGGCTCTAGGCACGTGGGCTTCAGTAGTTGTGGCTCGTGGGCTCTAGAGCGCAGGCTCAGTAGTTGTGGCGCATGGGCTTAGTTGCTCCGTGGCATATGGGATCTTGGCAGACCAGGGATCAAACCCGTGTTCCCTGCATTGGCAGGCGAGTTCGTATCCACTGCACCACGAGGGAGGTCCCCCCAAATTCTTTTTTTCTTTTTTTAACTTTATTTACTCTCTAACCATGCAGTCCATCAAAGGATACTGGCTGATCACCTTTTACATGAGACATGGTGCTGCATTTGAGACTTGCAACCATCTAGAGCTGGTCTTACATCTCACCCTTTTGCCTAGCAGCTGTGTGATCTTGGACCAATTACTAAACCCCCTTAAGTTTCTCAGCAGTAGAATGCACTTGGAGGGAGAGATGATTGATTCTTGCCCTAAAGATTCGTTCTTTAACTGGACACATGTGCACTGTAATCCATAGACCAGTGGTGCCACAGCATAAAGGAATAGTTTCCAGACTTCAGTTCCACATGAAGTAGAGTGCAGGAAAAGGGGGTTGGCCAGAATGGTGAGCAAGGCCAAAAGATGTGTAACTTGTGGACAAGGATCCATTGATTTTCTTTTTTTTTTTTTTAAATAAACTTGAAGTGTCTTCTTGGCTCAGTGGTGGAAGAAGTTGTTGCCTTCCTTAATTACATTCTTCCCATCTTCACTTGTTTGCCTCCATTGCCTCTTTCTCTAGTGGCTGTCCTCCTGTAACCCATGCCTTTTATCTGGTGCCTATTTTTCACAAACTATTAGTAGGCTTATTTTCTACCTGCTCCTTCTTTAGAACCTGGAAATCTCATTGGTGTCGTTGATAAAGCCATAGCCCAAAGCTCTAGAATTCTAAAGATCTAATTCTGGGACAGAAAATCCCTGGCTGACACAGGGAAAAAGCGATTTATTATTATTCTGTTCTATCGTACTGACTTTGTACATTTGTCATAAGTATAACCTAAAGTAGGGATGTCAGATACTCTGTTTAAGAACAGACGATTCAAGACAGTTTCTGTATTTAATACACATTAATAAAACAGCCTTCTAAAGGTAAAGTCCTTTCCATGTGTTCATTCCTTTCTTGCTTGTCCCACCATGCTTTCGAAACTGTCAAGACACACATTCTATAACCACAACACACATGATGCTGATAAGGTACGGCTGCTTAGCAAAGTATTTGAGCTTCCCTTGTGTGGACTGTTCTGTACTGGGCCTTGGCATCTACCCCAGACATCAAGAGGTAAACCAGAAAGACTTAATTCTTGAAGCACATATTTCCCTTTATTTGAGGTACAGTTGGGGTACCAAAGCCCTGTGCTGTTTCTTTGCAGCAGCAGGGAAAACCAGATCAGTGAAAAAGGCACTGATCCCTCTGTCAGCCCAAGCAGGGGTGAGTCAAGAGGAAATATCACAAAAGGAGCTGATGGCACTCTTTTTCACATTGTAGAGCTGCCTACTGGGAGGCGTGCTAAGCAAGCAATGCAAGCTTCTTTCTAACAGCTACTGTCTTCCAGCATCTAAAATGAGCGGGCTGGAATCTTGAGACAATCCTTAGGAGAAAGTGCGGTAATAAAATGTTAACCTTGATGCCAAGTGATGCCAAATGTTTTGCCTTCTGAGCTATGGCTATGAAAAATTTGTGGGACCCCAGTTGGTAATGGTTTTCAGGAATGTCTCTTCGGTTGCTTAATAACTTCTCATGGGCTTGGTTCATTGCCATTAGAGTTGGTGATGGGAATTTAAAAATACTTTTGGAGATCATTTTGTAAAAGGCATTGATGATGGCGAGTTATGACATGGTTACCTCAGGTAAATGGTTTAGAATGATGTGCCATAGGGCTCAGGAACATAAAAATAATAGAACAGAGATCATGGGATTTAGGGGAAAACTGGTGAAGAGAGGATTAACTTAGAAGTAAATTGTGAGAAATGAGAGCAGAATCTTCCAGAATTCAAGGATAAGGTGACCTGATAGGGCCAAGGACAAGCAAAAAAAGCAAATATTGATTGAAGTAGTTCCTGGGAGCTGTGGGACATTTTTCAAGTACATTCACTTCTGTGAATGCCATCGCAAATACAAAGGACACTGAGATATGTCTGTGAATCGTTCATGAAATGACTTTAAAATGTTCTCTTTAATTAGTGATGACAACCAATTGGCCAGTTTAGGGGCCTCGGTGGACTGGATTAGATTAAGTCCACCAGGGAGGGTGTTCGGTGACCCAGCACATGGGAGAAAGTCCTCCCATGTTGTCAGAGCTGCAGTGTGTAAACTCTGTGTCTGAGCTAGACAAGAAAAACACCCTTTTGACTTTTAGAAGAGACATTTTGAAAGGGGGAATGATTAAAGCATTATGTTTTCCAGGAAAATGAAGCATACAGAAAATTGACTCCACAGAGAGCAGAGGCCTTTGTCATACTAAGGAGAAAGAATTGAAAAACAATGTGCCTGGCTCTTCTAGGGAGCCAGAGAATGCACTCTTCTAGGGAGTAGAATAAGGTGCTGGGTTTCCCAATCTTACATTTTCTCCCAGGATTCCAGACCCCATGTGGAGGATGTCTAGGTCCAAATTAATGGTACCTACATTGTGTCTCTATCCTTTGCCCTGTCTCTGACTTACATGTAGAGCAATAACATCACTGTGGAGCAAGAGAGCTCTGGTGAGCCCAAAAGACAATCAAATTGTGGGAAGCAAATGGCCATATACATACTTGCACTGAAGTCTCACAATTTCCACAGTCTTTGTGCCTGCCTGTCTGTTTGTATATCCGTCTCTCTCTTTCTCTGTTGCCATTTGAGGTCAAACCCAATCTCCCCAAACTCTTACTTCCCCAACTGAGAGGGTCAAAGGATCTGTCAGGTGATCACGCTATTGAGTTTGGAATCTTAGATACCCTCTGAAGTGAGCCTTTGACTGTGTTATCCAGAATTTGTACATCATCATGGCCTAGGGCTATCAGAAAATTTTTTGGTATTCTATTTTATTTTGTTTTATTTTATTTTATAATTTTATTATTTGTTAACATGAGGTAATAGCTACACTGGATTGACAGACACAGAATTACTGAAAAGTAATCAGCCATTTCTCATTACCTTCACAGCCATTTCTCTGAGCTATGTCACCATCCATTCTCGCCATGATTATTTCAATTGTTTCTAATTGGTTTTTACCTCTTTCCTTTGCCCCTTTCAGTCTATCCTCCACAAGTGGCAGATTTTAACATAATCCTGATCATGTCCCTCCTTTGCTCAGGTGCCTGCAATGACTCCTTATTGTATTTCCAGTAATAGCTGAAGTCCTTACAGTGGCCTCCAAGGTCTGGATAATCTGGCTTCTCACTAAATTTCTCTTCAAATCCTACTATTCTTCTCTATGATCACTCCTCTTCACATGCTTTGGCCTTCTCACTGTTCAAACATGTGAAACTCTGGTGAAGATCAGTTTGGAAGCTCTGATGTCTCAAAAACCAACCACTCAAAGTTCTCTCTTATCTGAGAACATAAAAATGTATTAAGTAGGAGGCTAGCTGAATCCTGGAGCAAGAAAAGACTTTAGACTTGGTCTCCTGATCGGCCTTGATAATACAGAGGCAGACTCCTTGAACTCAGAGCTCAGCCAACCTCTGTCTCATCGTCCTGATCTCAGGATCCAAGAGAACACATAGAACTCATGCTTGGTGAACAGCTCTTTTAGGACATTTATGCTTCTGAAGACACAGCACAGCCCTTTGTTCTCAGGTGTTCTGGAAGATGTGCTGGTTGGTTGTAGATGGAATCCAAGATGCTCAAATGTGGCCAATGTAAATTGACAGCCACACATTTGAGACTGATGATTGTGATTGAGCATGGGGATAGCTACCAAACCTGGAATAGCCTGAGACCGTTTCCTAAACTACTGAATCCAGAAGAAAGGGTGAGAGAGGATGCTGGGGGTCAAAGGAAGGAAAAGAATATCATCTCCTTCTTTAGATAGTGTACTAAGTAGCCCAACATGATCTTCCCAAATACACTTTGTAATTAATGCGGGAACCAAATACCAACCTCTGAAGTTGGAAGAAATCAGCAACCCTAGATTGGGCTATAAACCAAAGATCAACTGATTTCCAGGCAAAAATATTGAGGCAGAGGAATACAGTCTCTTTGATGATATATTGGTGTCTGATTTTTGACAGAAAGTTATCTGCAAGTTGGGCTATGACCTGAGTTACAGAACAGGCCATTAAAACCTCCAAGGAGAATATTATTATATCATAGTGCTGGTCAATGTCAATGAAGGGCAAGTAATATTTCTGTTCTTGTGAGAAACTGAGATGTGGCAGGCTATGAGTCTGTGTGCGGTCATAGAAGAACATGTTTGGATGTTGTTCCTGATAGTGAGGATGGGTTGCCCTGCGATAAGCACATTTGCCCAGTCTATCCTTGTAGGCTGGCATTTGTCCTGCATTTTCTGCCCAGAGAAGAGACTTGTGTGTTCTTTCTACACATTGAGGACAAACCTCAGACTGAACACAGAGCACTCTTTTAAAATCTGGTCATTTAATTCTCCTGCTTAAAACCTTCAAAGCTTCACAGTGCCCCTAAAGTAATGATCAACATTTTAAGAGCCTCCAAGGTCATAAAGAGTCTGACTTATGTTCACTGGTCATTTTCTGCCACCACACTTTGCTCATAGTGCTCCAGGCACAGTGACCTTCTCAATGGTCTTTGAATTGCACAAGCTAGTCATCCCTCTTTCTGGAATTTCTCTCCCTGAAACACCCCTCCCTGCATACTCATGTGACCAGTTTCCACTCCTTCTTCAGATTTCAGCTTAAATGTCACTTTGGGAGTAAACATCTTGCCAGATAGGGTGCCTGAGATTTTGTTATTATTGTACCTTATACGTTTTTTTATAACCATCATTTTAGTTGTAATTATTCAGCTATCTCCCTCTTTATTAGACTGCAGACTCCATGACGTTAGGAGCTGTTTCCACCCCAGACACTGCTGTATTCAATTCCTTGTGCAGGGTCTGGCACAAAGTAAGTGGTCAAGAAATACTTTCTGAAGATTGAATAATTTATAACCATGACCTTAATCATTTTAGCCTCACGCTGGGATTCTTGTATAATGAACCTGCATTGCTGGAAGACTCTTTTAAGACAAATATTTTAAGCTTAACAAAGGGAACTTTTTTTTTTTTGATGTAAAAAGGCAACAGCAGAATTCTAGCGGAAATAATATTGTAAGGAATTCAGTCCTCATGCTTCAGAGAGTAAACCAATCACCATTTCAGGGTAGGTTGAAAGATGTTTCCCTCTTGCCTTATCCATCAGAGTATTGCAGTTGGCAGACTTCTTTATGATTTCACTTTTCTTCCTCTGAATGATCTTGGATGTGGTCTGGTACATTGCTCAGTGACACTACAAAGGGCAGAGCATCAGAATATTCCCAAAGCAGGGCTGTTCTGTGTCCACAATACAGTATGAAAGACAAATGTCTAAGAGGTACCACTTTCTCAAAGTTTTGGGCCTAGTACTCCTGATAGTTGAAGGATGCTTGTGGCAAGGTTAATTCATTTAGGTTCATACCTAGTGCTATGGTTGCCTAGCCTTTTAGAATTCTGAGTAGAAGAGCATCTGTTACTAAATTCAATAAAGACAGAACTGTTCCAACTCCAGAAAGAGAAGGTCTCAGAGATGTTTGGCTATCTCACTGCTCAGAGATTCAAGGTTCCTTTTAATCAAGAGGGAGAGAACTCTCTTACCATCTTAGAATTCAGGACCTCTACAATATTTAAGAATAGGTCTTCTTGGACTTGAGTTTGAATGAAGAGACATGATACAGATTATGATATATGCTTATAAATATATACATATTGGTGTTTGTTAATGTATCAACATTAGGTGAGCTCTTTCTAATGTGAACATGTACATTCTACATATTAGTAAATTTAATACTGTGTAAACATTAATCCTATTTCCTTTAAACATTGGGGGATTTTCCCATGCCTTTATGCCATGAATATTAGTTCTTATTTTCTAGAATTATAGTCACAAATACAAAAACTGTGAAAGACTGGAATAAAATTTTACAAACCCAAGGACATTATCTGAAAATTCCGTTTTTTTGTACCCTTAATTACTAGTATGAGTTAATTTTCTCTTCCCTCTAAAGTTAAATGCCAAAAAAATTCCAACTGAGTAAGTTATCCAATTTGAGGAGTTCTATTTGTTGGAATACTTGTCATAAATTTAAGAGATGTAATAATTTCTAAATCTTTAACCATGTCTCCTACAGTATTCCACAGAGATGAAGTTTGTTTGGTGTAAACTTAGATAGGAGACAAAAACCCCCAAACTAAATTCACCTGATTTTTTGATGTCTAGGAATCAAGAGTTTTTATAGAGTTTGAGAGGCAAGTTGAAATAGATGTGTGTGTGTGTGTGTGTGTGTGTGTTATTCTCTCATCTCAAACAGCTCCCTATGGAAGAATAACTTTTATTTTAGTAATACTTTACTTTTATTGGCTACCTACCCTGAGGTAGGAATCGTACTTCTAGGAAGATAAAACTGTTCTATTGTAGCTTGTAACTAGAGCTTTGTCAGCAGATGGGAAGTTGCATGAATAAAGATTGAAAAAGAGAAGAGGGACTGATATTGTTTTTCCTGTTTCCCAACTGGCAAAGGCAGATTTGTTTGCAGGTGACATTTGCAAAAATAATGACATGTGTGAAACATGAGCATTCCCTAAATAAGGAAGCTAACATTGTGGGTCTACTCTATGCCTGATATTACACACACATGTACTTCATTCAGTCTTTAAAGTAGACTTGTGAGGTAAATGTTATTATCCACATTCATAGATGTTAGGTTACTAGTCACAGCATACCTAATTAATAGGTAATTCACATCAGATCTCTCACACTGCAAATTTATGATCTTCCTATGGTAATCATCACACATCACATAAAAATAATTAGATTTTGAGTATATTCAGGCATAAAACAGCAAGGGAAAGTGCCTGCCTAAATCTTGATTCAGGGTGAAGAAAAAAATACAACCCCCTCCTGAGAATTCATAATCACAAGTCTGCCCATAGATGTGTTTGAAAACCTCAAACCAAAAATTTTATTTAAAGTAGTCTTAGATTTGACCCTTAGACAAAAATAAGTAAATAAACTTAAAAAAAATCACAAAATACACAAAGAAGCAATTCATCATCAGTGAGAACAAGGACAACCAACAGTAGAACAAACATGAAAATTTCAGGTATTGCAATTATCAGACTGATAATATAAATTAAATATATTTAACATTATTTAAGATTTAAAATATACTCTTAAAATATCAGCAAGTATCAAGAAAATATAAAAATGACTAAAAAGTTTTGTCAAACAACAAATTTCTACAAATTAAAAACATTATAACTGAACTTAAAGAGTTGGTGAGTTAATTAGAAGTTTAGAAACAGCTAAAGATAGAATCAAGAAAATAGAATGTGGTCTTGAAGAAATTTTCCATATGTCAATCCAGAGAGAAAACAAAAGCAGTTAATGAATTTGGAACATACAGTGAGAATTTCTATTATGTACCTAATCCCAGAAGGAGATAATAGAGAGGAATAAATAGAGAGGAATAAAGAAGAAGAAATATTTGCAGGGATGATGACTGAGAATTTTAAGAACTGTTAAAAGACCTCAAACCTCAAATCTGTAATTACCAGTGGGGCAAATAAAAAGACACATCATAGTGGAGAGTATCAATGATACTCTAGTTCTTAAATACATGGAGAGAGAAAAGATCAATCACCACATATGAAAACAGTTAGACAGAAGGTTAATGTCTCAATAGCAATAAAAAGGTTAAAATACAGAGGAATATTATCTTCAACAGGCTGAGAATAAAAAAACCAAACCCTGTAAACTTAGAATTCTACACTCAAAGAAACTACCTTTCAATAACAAGGGAGTAATACAGATGTTTTCAGTCAAGTTGAAAATTGAAAGTGTTAATTACAGTAGACTTTCACTGAGGGCATTTCTAAAGGATGTACTTTAGGTAGAAACCAAATAATCCCAGATGGGAGGTCTGACTCTATACATGAAAGTAGTAAATATAGAGTGAGTCTAACAAACTCTGACTTCAAGAAACAATGTTAATAACTTCTAATTGGGGTTATAAAACAAGATGAAACTAAAATGTTGGACAGAAACAACATATAAATTGGGAAGAGATGACTAGAGTTCAAGTGTTCAAAGAACCTGGTATTCTCCAGGAAACTGGAAAACCTTGACCTTAAAAGTAGTGAGTAGTCATGTTAAAAGACCTAGTGTATAGACAGTATAATTTACAAACTAGTAGAGAGAATAAATAGGAGTGAGAAATGAAGAAAAAAATAGATTTGAAAGAAGAGATGTAAGGAGGAAAAAAGAGAGAAAGAAAGAGTGAGACAAGTCGGACTGAATTGTGTCTTCCACCTCTTCAAATTCTTATGTTGCAGTCCTAACCCGCAGTTATCTCAGAACAGCGGTCCCCAACATTTTTGGCACCAGGGACTGGTTTCATGGAAGACAATTTTTCCATGAACTGGTGGGGGGGGATGGTTTCAGGATGATTCAAGCACATTACATTTATTGTGAACTTTATTTCTATTATTATTACATTGTAATATATAATGAAATAATTATACAACTCACCATAATGCAGAATCAGGGGGAGCCCTGAGCTTGTTTTCCTGAAACTAGATGGTCCCATCTGGGGGTGACAGGAGACAGTGACACCCGAAGTGTGTTGCTTATGTCCAGTCTACTCCATAATCTTGTTTTGGTTGCTGTCACTGCAGAAAACCCACTGATTTGAATTTAAAGACATACTTCTTTTCATTTTGCATTCATGCATGACACAGGAATTCAGTTGTGCATAAAACATATTACTTTGCAAAATCAAAATGTTTTCAGATGATTTGACTTATGCCGGTAAGGTGAAATGTGGCCAGGGGTCGTTTGAACATATTTCATCTCATGAGAATTGAGAATAGTTATGGATCTGGACTTTGGAGTTGGTCAGGCTTGAATCCTGTGTGAGCATTTCCAAACTACTGTGGTCAAACCATGTCACCTCGTTTTGTCTCATTGTTCTGAATTTCTGAAATTTGTAATTCAGAAATTTATAAAATCAGGGTTCCTCATGAAATCTAGAAGGTCACACTTCAGGGGAATTGAATTGGGAAGAGCCCTATCACTGTAGAGACAAAGGAAGTTTCTTTCTGGCAGCTTTGAACACAGTAGAATGCAAACAGAAGTTTACCAAATAAACCCATTATTCCCTAAAATGTTTCTACTTATCCCTTTATTAGGTTAGTTGCATAGAATTTCACGGTCAGAAAAATGAATTAGGAACAAAACAGTTACCTGGTAGCTTAATTTGATAAGTGTGGGCCAGGGAGTCGTGGGCAGTGTAGTACCCCTCTGAGACATAGGTAAGAGTGGCCCTTGCTTGGGAGCCATCCTTTAGAGGGTCCTGCTCTGGCCCTACTCTGGTTAAGCCAGAGGAGTTTGGGAGGCCAAGAGGATGTGCCTGCCTAGAGCCCCCGCCTTCCTTTCTATACTACATGTGAAATCCCTAGGATCCCCAAATTCTCTGCTCAAATGGCCTAGAGCCCAGCCCCCATGTCTGTCCATTTTAACCAGACCACTGACAGCGTGTATACCTCTAGGCCCCAGGCATGGCCAAGGAGCAGTGGTTTGGGGGATGGGGTGAGGGAGTGCATATATGGATTAATGGGGTCTACGTGTGTGCACCAGACCCCTCATCATGCAGGACAGAGCCTGGGAAACAGGCTGTAAGCTGGGCGCCTGGGCAGGGAGGGGCTGGCTCTCCCAGTGCTGCCACATTCTGGGACTCTAAGCAGTCCAGGAATTCTAAATTCAAATTTAGCCTCCCAGGTCTTTTAAAGGTATGTTATCAAACATATTTCATTTAGCTGCTTTTTTCCCATTATTTATAGAACTTTTGTGCTATGATATTATGCTGTGTTATGTATGTGGAATTCCATTTGTACTCTCGCTCTGGACCCCACAGATGTCAGATGCAGGCTGCAGCGCAGGACATGTTACAGAGTCATAGATTATAGACTGTCAGAGCGTCATTGTCAAGATCAATATTGTGCAATCATCTCATTTTACAGAGAAGGAAAATTACACCCTTTAGAGACTAAACTTTAGACAAAAATTTAACAGCGTTTTGGATTCTTGGATAAAAGAGGACACAGGTTCTATAATATAGGAGATATGATGGCTAAGAATGACTTCAACCGTATTAATTATTGTGTTTGAAATTCAGAAGATACTGGTGTTTTGTGCACTTAAAAAAGTGTTTGGTTACCTTTTCCTGACAGACGGTGGTTGGAGGTACTGGTGAACTAGAGTTCAGCCTCACATTCCTTAAGGGAGCCAGTGCCCACTTCCGGGAGGTTCTGGCATAAGCCGTCCAGTGGGAAGCAGACCTAAGTGTATCCTTATACTGAGGTGAACATACTCTGCTCTACCCAGTGCCCTCATCCTGGCCACTACTGAATGCACCAGGAGCATATGCCCAACTCACGTGAGCCCATTTGACTTGCCAGACACCTATTAAGTAGCTCATAGGACTGTCTTGCCTGACAGGGATATTAGTGACTAATTTGACCCTCTCTTAGGAAATCTGAACGTAAAATACAGAGAGAACTGCGAGTGGGTATTGGGCGCAGAAGTGTCACACAGAGAGAAAGCAGTATGGGGACGTCATAAACAAGCAGAAGCTGGTAAGGCAGGAGCAGTAAAGTCAAGGAAAGAAGCAGTAGCTGCAGGTTCAGGGAGGAAAGTTGAGTCATGTTAGTGGTGAAGACGGGTGAAAACAGATAGATCCATAGCTGAGGTGGGGTTAGGTGGGGGGGAAACAAAGTAACTTGGTCTTTAGCACTACTCAGGTTCTCCGTGACTTACTGGTTCATAATATTCCAAACTGCATGAGGGCTGCTTGCCTGAGATTGATTTTCCTTCCCAAGAATTCTTACCATTCAGCTTTCCCTGAAGCATGGAAACATAACACTGATGAATGATAACATTTACTGAGGTCCCACTTTTTGCCCAAACTGTTTTAAAACTTTTTCAAGGATTTTCTCTTTAATCCACAAAACAATTCTTTGAAGTAGGTACTTTCGTTAACCCCATTTTAAACATGAGAAAAGCGAGGCTGGAAAGGTTAAATAGCTTGCCCAACGTCACACAGTGAGTAGGAGCAGAACTTGGAATTCAGATGTCGGCGGCCTGATTTAAAGCCCAAACTCGAATCGACCACACAGTACCACTCTGCATGGTTGAGATTTGTTTTCTTTATTCTCAACGTTTATTAATATTTTGCTGCTCACTCCCCACACACCGTATTCTACACAAGGTTTCTGTTTCTTGAACCCAGAGTTCCTAATTATGTAATCTAGTTCTTGGCAACAGCAGACCTGCCAGTCTCAATCACTAGGCAACCAGTTTTCATTCCCTTTTCATAGGCATGGGTGTTATGCTGACCCTGCTGTCCACATAAGCAGGCCACCTCCTTGGAATACAGTGTTTGTCTGTGGCCTGTTCCTAAGAAAAGTGATCCTATGTCCTAACACAGCCTGTCCTAAGCCCAGCAGAATTGTTGTATCTCCTCCCCCAGACTGAGGTCTCCTGAGAGTACAAATTGTTCATTTATTTTTTTGTCTCTGGTACTTCTCACGCTGTCTGGGACGAAGTAGATGCTCCAAAGCAGCTCCGTAAAGGAACACAGTTCCTTCTTATTTATGCTCTGGGCTTCAGATGTCTGGTTAATAAAGAATATATACCTAAGAAAAAAGGAAGAAAAGCAAAAGAATATGTACCTAATCCAGGTGGCTTTCAACTCAAAATCATAATATGTAGGCATTAAAAAAGATTCCTTTGGAATTAGAGACAGAAGGTCAAACCAGTAACTTTGTAGCAAGATGTATGTGATTGAGTGACTAGTACATAATTGAAAATAATATCTTTGTGTAGCACTTTATGGAGTGACAAGCGTTTTCACCTAAATGGTCTCACTTGATACTCACAGTATACCTTCAACAATTTATTATTCTGGTCTTGAATAGTGCTCCTTACTAAACTGTGGCAGGCAGCCACGTGGGCCAATCGTACCTTCTCTGCTGCTGCAGTTCCGTGGGACTCTCCACTCTGTGGGTCACTGGTGGCCCTGTTTAGAAAACGCCAGGATGTGGGTGGGATTGGGTGGGGATGGAGGAGTTCCTCCTCAGTTCCATCTGTGATCAAGCCTTTGCAAATGAGGGGGCAGGTGGTCATTTCCCCCTGGGCATCACCTTCCTTCTTGCCACCATCCTGACTGGTGCAACCCGCACCCGTCTTCTCCAACCCATCACACACCCAGCTCTCATGGAGGTTGAAGATTTCTAACAGAGGAGAGTGTATCTCTGTCTAAGGACTTGGCCTTCAAAAGAAGGGTGAACCATGCAAAGCTCTGTCTTTCCTGATCTCTTTCATCTCTGTTGCCTCCCCACATCAGTCCTTTCTCCAGTCTCCTACACCTTTCCTTGAGAATCTCCATTACCCTCCACCACCTTTTCGACCTTCCTAAACCTTAGCCCAATTATTAATTCAAGAGGCTCTTGTCTGCACAGTCATGAATTACTCAGAGGCAAGACTGTGGGCCGTGGTCCTGCCAGTGCTGATGGAGATAGGAACTTCAGATCACTTCAGTCTCCTCACCAGAGATGAACCAAGTAATTCCTCACAAGTTTACCTGGGATGCTGGCACATGTTATCATAGTCCAGATTACTTTCTCTGCGATAATACAGTCAAATATCTGAGGCAGAAAAAACAGTCACCCTGCCTCTTGAGAACAATAAACTCTGGCATTATTGTGAGGGCCTTTGACTCTTTCCTGGACTTGGATCAAGTTACCAGAGCTTCTACTAGGTACAAACCTGTTGCGTTTTGCCATCCAAGAAAGATGACCCGCCTCTCATTAATTTTCTAAAGTTTCAAATTTTTTCTTCTTCCACACCAAACCCAGTCCCTCTTGCCCAAGGGACTGGGGTCAGTTGATTCTACCACAGTGCTAAGAAAATGGAACCTTAGAGAAATTAAGTGAATTACCAAGCAATGGCAGATGTAGGCCCTACAGCGTCTCACTCATAAATATTAATCATGTACTCTGTAAGAGATTTGCTGGTGGCTCTGAGGAAACTTCTGGTGGTAAATTATTGAATCTATTTGTTGATCTCCTTTTCTACATTTCCTTCTTTTCCTTTCCAGCACCCTCTTAAAAAAAAAGTGTTAAATATATTCAAAACTCTTGATTTAGAGTGATCAAGAGGTAAAGTTTTGTCTCTTAAGTTGGCAAAGTGGAAATTCTGAAGATACTAAGGTAAAGGGTAAGTTTTCTTTATGCAATTACTTCTTTATAGCTCCCCCAGAGTGAATGCTCATAGCATATATATTCTATATGATTATCTCTTCTACCAACACCATGCCTTGCACATAGTAGGAATTCAACAAAATCTCTGTTAAAATTCTAAGTATGCTATTATTGAGAATGTTGAAATAACATCATCCCAGAAGCTGGACCCTTGCCAGTAATATTCATGCTGGGTGACTTCTCTACCAACCAATTCTGCTCTGCCATTGAGATTATTACTTTTTTAAATAAAATTATGTGAAAGTTAATGTGTTTACCAAAATGGAAAGGTCTAGAAAACATTTTTCTCTTTATTTTTTTGGCTGCACCGTACGGCATGTGGGATCTTAGTTCCCCAACCAGGGATGCAACCCGCACCCCCTGAAGTGGAAGTGTGGAGTCTTAACCGCTGGACCACCAGGGAAACCCCTATTTTCCTCTTTACTTTTGAGGAGTTCCAATCGTGGCAGAAAAAAATTCTGGCTGATTATTTTCTAAGCAGTGCCTCGTCTGAGGAGATGTACATCTCCCTTCCTCACTCAGCTGTTCTGGTCAATCCTAAAGACCACTGAGTTTCAAAAACAACCCCCAAAACCAAACCGAACCAAAACAAACTCTTCCTCACTTTACCTCCCTGCCTCTCATTTCACCATTACACAGTCTGCCACACCGCAGTCCCCCGACAAATTGTGCTCTCTCTCGGTCTCTCTCTCCTGTATTTAATATACACCCGCAGAAAGTGGACTTTCCCGTGGTAAATGCTGATTATATTTGTCTTAACAACCATTTTATGTGCTGGGAATTTGTTTTCTCACCTCTGCTAGCAGCCTAAGCATCCGTGGGACATATTTCCAGATTTTCAAGGAAAGAAGCCCTGTTTTCACACTAAGGGTAATAGGCTCCTTTTTAAAGATTGGTGGGTGTGCCGCAGGCTGGGTATGACACGTGGTCTTTCCAGTAGCCACGAGAGACCGGCATTCAGAGGTATTAGTTTCAGTCCAAGTAATTGTAGAGCAAGGTGAGCAGCATTGTAAGAATGCAGACCCTGAGTAGATACCTCGATGGGTTGGACAAGGGAAGGCAGATAAGCCCACAGAGACCTTTATAGAATGGGTCCTGAATAGAGCATATGTGTGTAACAGGATGTTAGGTAAGATTCTTGCTGTTTTACTCATAGCTGAGGCCTCAGAGCTAAGAACAGTCGGTGGCAAGTTCCCCACATTCTGAAAAGGATGCTCTATCATTCCCAGAAGATGAGGGTTTCCTTGAGGTAAATAAATGGATGACTGTGCAGGGGCCTTCTCTTTCTGCTGGGGAGAGGAGAGGATTACTTCCCAGTATATCAAGGAGAACCCGAAGTTGGCAGGGATGTCTGTCAGGAAGGAGACTGCCGTTTCAATCCCGTTCTCGTGACATGTACATTAAGGAAATTTGTGGTCCCGTGTCGTTGAGGGACGACCCTGGATGGGAGCAAAGATGGACAGAAAGTTCTTGGAGAACTTGACCTGTGCCCCCTAGGCTTTAGAGTTTCAGAGACTGCGTCTGGTCCTCAGCTGGAAGGTCCAAAGGCAAGAAGCTGGCTGACGTTGCCCTGATGGCAACACAAAGAGGAAGGGCCACCTACACTTCCAGGTTTGGCAGGGAAAGATGCTGAGTATTTTGCTGAGAGCCAGAACAAGCAGGAAGCAAGGGCCAGGCTTTTCATCTTGAAAAGGGTCCCACTCCGGAGGGTTGCCTGTCACCAGAAAGAACCCTACAGAGACAGCAGCACTGCGGGCGAGACCGAGGGGTGGTTCTCAGTGTCCAGCCAGAGATTTCATAGGCCAGAAAAGGGACTGTTTGCGGGGGTAATCTCTGTGGGGAAGGGGGAGAAAGGTTCTTCAGAGCTGCCCCGTGAAAGAACGAAGCAACATTAGAAGAGAGGACTGAGGTGACAGATTGCCACTCTCAGTCAGGAGCCGTTTTACCCTTTCCCTTCTGAAGCCCCTCTGCCACTGCACTTCCCCAAATCAAGTGCAGAACAGTGAGAGGGAGGAAGAGTGAACGAGGAAGATGAAGAAATAGGGACCAGGCAGAGCCTGCTCCTGCCCTTCTTTGGGTTTTGAGCCTGAGTTAGGCTCAGGTCAGAGGAGTCAGAAAAACTTTAAATCAGTTGCGAGAGTGAAACTTGATATTAGACAGGGCTAGACTTTTTTATACCTAAAGATGGTACCGTTTATTATTATCTGAAAGGCACTGGAGAAGCTATGAGGTGTAAGAAATTGCCCAGAGAAGAAAAGCAAAGGTATACATGAGAAAAAATAAAGATTTCTTTCTTTATCTTCATACTCTACTGTGCCCACTTGTTCAATAGATCAGTTATATGTTCTATCAATAAATGTTTGGCAAAACTCGACATCGATTTATTTCCCTTCTGATGAGAAGCCCCTGTGGCCAGACTTCCTTTAGCACATTAAGCTAAAATGAACAAAAGGGATTCTAAATGACTTGGGTGGGAAGGGATTGTTGTATAATAAAGATTTGAAAACCCACTACAAGCTTTTCTAGCATTTGCTCAAGATGTTCATGAGCTCCTTTTGGTTAGGCAGTATTTCAAATACAAATGCTCTCTGAGACTGGAAGTATAGCTTGGAGCAATTTAGATCTTGGCTCACGGCCTTGGTCCTTGCTAGAATCGTACTTTATGTACTATCATGCCTTATTGGGAACTATGAAGAAGTTCATTATCTTCCTTTGAACAGGAATTCAGGAGAACTATTTATTTCAAGTGTTACCTTAGATCATGTGCAGTGGTCTCTTAATCTAGCTAAACTTTAGCCTGGCCATGTGCCCGAGTGTAGGTAATACACATGGGCATAGAGAAAATTTTACTGTGATGAGTTGAATAATTTCCTGGGGATGGATATTCAGTTTCTTACAGTTATAAAAGAATTTTGGTATTTGCTGTCTGGGGGCTGCTTCTCAGATGGTCCAAAGCTCTAGCCTATAGAGACATAATGTATTTACACGTGTGCTAAATTAAGCCCCCAAGCAGCGAAACCTTAGGACCTCTGTAAAACCAATGGAAATGTCATGAAGTGCACACTCTGAGGATATTAGGCTTATCCCATGCAATTGCCGAGAATTAGATGATTTTCCTCTCCAGAAGGGCTTAGATTGGTGATCTCCAAATATAGGAAGAAAAGTGTAAGTGAAAGGGAATTTGTTCTTCTTTCTTTTCATATCTCATATGGGTAAAGCCAAAAGATTAAGTATAAAATATATGTAGCACCTAAAATTTAGATTGGACCAAATAAAACATTTAAATAAGGACTGCTGAGAGTGTGGAGTCTCTTGGACTAGTTATATAGCAAAGGCAGTACCCCGATTTTTTTTTTTTTTTTTTTTTTTTTTTTTTTGCAGTACGCGGGCCTCTCACGCTTGTGGCCTCTCCCGTTGCAGAGCACAGGCTCCAGACGCACAGGCTCAGCGGCCATGGCTCATGGGCCCAGCCACTCCGCGGCATGTGGAATCTTCCCGGACCGGGGCACGAACCTGTGTCCCCTGCATCAGCAGGCGGACTCTCAACCACTGAGCCACCAGGGAAGCCCAGTACCCCGATTTTGATGTTGGGATATATGTCACAGAGGGAAAATGACTGGACTCTAGAAATCCATTCAACACTCTTAACTGTATTCCCCGTATTCCCATATTTCACCAAACATTTCAATTTGGGGTGTACAGATGTCTGGGAAGTGCTGGCCTCCTCTTACTTTGCCTTCCACTTGTGGGATTCCAGAGCATCAGACAAACCTTTCACTTTAATTTAAATTAGATCCTAGGTTTAAATGTTTTCAAACTGAACTCCTTTTCCTAAAGAATTTTATGATAACTTTGACATTCAAAATTAAAATCAAGAGGCTTATTTATAACCAACTATTTAAAAACCATCAAACATTTTGCTCATTTCCATTTGGGAACAACGGACCTATTTGCAAAAAAAAAGCTTAGAGAGAGGCATGCCCTTTTCAGATTCCCCTGGAGTGTCATTAAATAGGGTGTTCCTATTAAGTTGTGTGGTTAGTAGGTAAAAACCCAACACTCTGTAACTCAAACAACTATAGTGAAATGTAACCTGTACTCCCAGTTAAGTGACTTAGTGAAATCATACAAGATGAGCTTGTTATCATGAGAAATACAAAGCAGAGAAATGCAAGTTTCTATTACTGTTATGCAAGCAAACTTCCTAGGAAAAATATGATCACAGATGCAATAAATTTATGAAAGAAAGTTAAAGTTTCAATATTAGCCTACATATTTATATAATCTATTGGCATAAAATTATAATAAACATACTCATGTGAAAGCATCATTCATCTTGAAAGTTCCTCATGCTGTGAATAAGGCAAAGATGCCATCCTGAATATTTGAAGAAATAAAGATCAATACTGTGAGAATCCTGGAAACCCCTACATGTGGCATGTGAAAACAGATCAAATTCTCTGAGCTCTGTCTGACTCTTCTATAAGGAATTAATAGAAACAGTCACAGCACCAGTAGTGTGCTAGTAAATGTTTAACAACAGTCTTTTGGAAAAAAAATATTTGTACATATATATGTACATAAGTACATTATAAATTTTACTGATATAAAGGATGTGTAGCACACAATTGACAAATAATAATAAAATATAAAATACTCTTTATTGTTAATGCCATATAGCCAATTCGGAGTGCTGTAGTTGATTTTTGCTGAACTCTATTTGTATATAGCCAACCTAAGGTTGTAATTGATGAATGAGTACAGTTCTGATATGAATGATATTTTTATTTATATTAATAAGTAGGACTGAAATGAAAGTGAAACAGTGAAGTTGTTTATCAGAACTTCATTAGTGTGTCAGTGATTGAGCAACTTCTTTGCTCCAAATACTGGGACAATAGTCCTCAATTTTTTGTGCTACTCACATTGTAATGGCTACAGACACTTATGAGTTTAATCTGCATTATTAACATTTTCTCCATTACTTCTCATGTCAAGACAATCAACAACACCAAAAAATATCAAGCTCTGATTGGTAGCCACCATGATCAATTTAAAGCTACAAATGATATGCACTAGCACAGCATCATAAATTTTTCCTAACATACAGATAGAATAGGCATAAATAACCTCAAAGGCATAGATAATAGAAAAATGTAGTTTAATAATTAGGATGTGATGCATTTTGAGTATTTGTTGTCTTTATTTTTAATATGACTCCTTTAATA
This sequence comes from Orcinus orca, assembly GCF_937001465.1. Lineage (NCBI taxonomy): Eukaryota > Metazoa > Chordata > Mammalia > Artiodactyla > Delphinidae > Orcinus > Orcinus orca. Next base: position 19,746,667 of record NC_064570.1, on the reverse strand, counting down.
TGTAAGTTTACATAAAGTAATTTTCAGTAATGCCTATGTATGACAACTGCTCACAAAATTCCTGAAAAGTTATTAATCAGAGCTTGTGAGCTGGCATAAGTGAGCTCCAAAACACCCCTGGCCACAGCTCAGAAGTATTAAAACATTATAATGATGGGAAATTAGAGCTGGAATGCAGCCTGTCCATTGTCCCTGGTAAGTGTGAACTCAGACACGTTGTGGTTTGTGTAGGAAACTATCAGCAGAGTAAGTTCTGATCTGGTTCCCACATTCCTGGCAGTTTGAATCACTGAAAGCATCTCTAGCATAAGCTGGCCCTTTTCAAGGGGAAGCTTGGCAGGGGAATGGCAGCTCTTGACGAGGGCCAGGCCAACTTCTGTGTCTCTTTGCCATACTCCGTGTTATGTACGTGTGTGTGGGGAACGCGGGGCAGAGAAAAAGGGAGATGTTAGGAATTTGCATCTCCCACCCAGGACTCGAAACCCTAGGGCAGCCTGGGCCTTTGGGAATGTCTGGGTCCCCCCAGGAGGAAGATTTCCTCTGTACATTCAGAAGTAATTAGCTGAGAGTAAGCATGGAAATGATAAAGTTTTAGAGAGAAATGAAGTTTCAAAGTTGTGATCATGCAGACTGGAGGAGGAAACAGAATCATCAGCTCCAGCTGGGACTAGAGACATAGTAGCTAAGAACAGTTACACTGCCTGGGTTACTGCACATTTATGATATGCTAAGCGCTTTACATGCATAACCTCACCACAACCATATAAAGTACATATTACTTTTCTCATCGTTTTTTCAGACGGGGAAACTGGTTGAGATAGTTGCATAAGGTAATACAGATAGTAAAGGGCAGAGCTGGAACTCACAGAAAACACAAACCTTTGAATCACGAACGTTCACAGTCCTTTGAATTTCTCCATCAGTTTCTCATGGATTGGGACCAAGAAGAACAGGGTTGTGTTTTACTTGTTAGATGGGAATGAAAAGCAAGGGAGAGGAGAGGAAGAGTGCTGTTCTCTGTTCTCTGGAATACTTTTCTATGACCAGAATGAAAAAGGGGACCAACCCAGTTATTTCGGTCACCATTAAAACCCCGGTCAAATACCACCATCACCACCACCAGTAATAATAAAGTACTATGAATAACCAAAGGATTATCAAATTCCAGCATCCTAGACACCAAGAATGAAGACTGTGATAATAGTTCCCTCATTTTAAGCTCCTGTTACCACTTAACTATTTGTCATCATAGAACGTTATTTTTACCCCAAAACTAGTCTAAGAACAGAGGCCAATGAGTGCTGAGACTGTCAGACTGAAGATAGGGGTAGGGGTTAATTAAGAAGCAGTGGTGGTATCCATCTTTGGTTATGGAGTCATGTCTCACTGGGCTGGGCTGCAACTGAATTTCTGCTATTAGTGGAGTAGACAGGAGAAAGTGGGCAAAACATTCGTCTAACAGTGACCCATGGCAGGTCTTGCGTGGGTCTGCCCCATCATTGTCCTGAGTGGGTGATTTGGATTCAGTATTTTCTCGACTCTGTGTATACTCAGCTCTACTTACCATCTTCAAACTACTGGCAACAATATTTTTTCTACTACACGAGTCATCTCTTAGCTTGCTTAATATTTAAAAATAAAGCTTAATTTGTAGCTGTTACTGCGGTGGTTTTATTGGCTAGCCCCAGATGCAAGTCTCATAATAATGAAGGAAAAAGGGACACACTTGCTGTATCATACATTGCAGTTTTAAAACATGGTCTCTAAATTCTGAGGTGTAGTCTGGGTCCTTTCCATGTAAATTTGGGTGCATTTATCACAACAGTTACAGGTTTGGTGGTGATATCTGAGGCTGGTGCAGTTTCTGCCTGGGCTTAGAACTCTCTCTTTCTAGAAAATTCCACTCAGAACCCAGTCTCCGTGCTACCAGAAGCTCAAACCATATGGAGAACGACTTGTAGACGCTCTGTTCAACAGTTCTAGTTGAACCAGTCTTTAAGTCAACTCAGCCCAGGCACCAAACATGTGAGTGAAGAATCCACCTTGGAAGCATCCTCTAGCCCCAGTGATGCCTCCCTTCAGCCATGCAGGTCTTTCAGATTGAGTCCCCAGACATTGTTGGGCAGAGAAAAACTGTCCCAACTGTGCCCTTTCCTAATTCTTGACCTACAGAATCTGTAAGCATAATATAATGGTCATTGTTTTATGTTACTAAATTAATGACCGTCTGTTTCACTGCAAGGATAACTGGAACACATACCAAAGAAGCATCTCCACAAACATAAACATAAACTTTAGTGTGCATCTGGCACGTGCAAAAATCACTACCACATCGCTGCTGTGTGCATTCAGAGGGAAGAGTTCCCTAGGTCGTTGGCTCCTGGAGAAGTGGAGGTTCCATGAGTGCAAGTCCTTTCATTAGCTTCTAAGGAACCAGCAGTGGCCTAACATTTAAAGTTAAAGATAGAAGAAACATCAGCACAACCGAGGAATAAGGACGGTCCCTATTATTATTGTAATCCCTATAATAATGATGTTAGACATCTGTTTTCACTGCAGTGCATATCCTATTCTATTTGCATTAGAATCTTTGAGTGTTTTGGGTACATAGTGTTTGGGGGCTGTTTCTATATCTTATTCTATTTACACTTGAGTCCATGAGTGTTTTGGGTGCATAATGGTTGCAAGAATTCAGAGTAGCATCTGTGTGCCCAGTGGCAGCATGAAGCACAGGTGATGATCGTACCCTGGCCCAAATCAAATACAGGGTCAAATGGCTCACATCTCTAGTTTCTCCCCAGAGGCCGCTAGGAGTACAGTTGGTAAGACCCCAAGGACCCTTGCTCTGGTTCCTGGCATGATCAGACCCAGGCAAGCTATGACTGAAAATTGTTCTGGGCGTAGGGGGCTTCTGTTTACAGACTTCCAAGTGAGCTGCACATTGAAAAAAAATGTGGAAAGAATGCCCAGTTTCTGCAGTTGTATCAATATCAAAATTAATTGTCTTTTTTACATAAAATTTCCTGTTGATATTTCATTGAATGGCTTCTGGGTGAAATATTACTTATTTAAGAACTAAAAGGCAAAGAAAGTAGGTACTGATCTGGGCATTGTTATATGCAAGTAAGTTGTTTGGATTAATCTTTGGGTTAAATAGGCCTACGTGTTCAATCCACCAATTGGTCATTTCCCTCAATATTTGGTAGCTTATTTCCTAAGAATCATTCAGGCACCGTTATTGGATGAAATAGTTATTTTTATGTAACATTGTTATAATTTAGTGCAGACATATTATTAATAGTACAAGTAAACAAACATTAAACAATAAATAAGCGCTATCTGCAAGCAAAAGCATTTTCAGGAATTGTGATTGCCTTACCATCTAGAGTTCTTCCTATAATTACAGAAATCAGAGAGGTTTCTGGTCAGTATGTTAATTAAGGAAAAGGAAATATTGCATTTTCTGGGGAAACCCTCATTAACTACAATTTTTTTTTCTAAAAAGAAAGGTGGACCAGTGAAGTAGCAATGACTTTTAGTGTCTCCCCTGCAGCCTCATTTAGAGCCTGTCCAGGCTGGATGAGGGAGAAAATCCCTGAGAGGAGAAAGCCCCCTCCTCTTTTACGGGATGACCATGTATCCCAGTTTGCCCTGGCCAGCCCAAATTTATGTCTGTTCCCCTGACATAATTATTATTAGAATCCCATTTCACTCTTAAAAGTGTTGTGACTTGGATGATAAATTATATGATCACTCTATTCACAAGTCCAGGGGAAAATCTCTCTACCACACACGTACACTTGGTGGCAGATTCCCTTTGTGCACGTGAATCACTGGCCACAGCATGGAATCTTGTGTCCAGTTTCTTTCATCATGCATAAAACAGAATCCATTAAATCTATATTCCCCTTGGTTTTTACTGTAAAACCAATTAAAGCCCAGTTTGTTTAATTTATATGGATTAAACACCTGTGACTTTTACTGCACCTTTCGGGCTTGTTTTAAATCTTGCAAACATATTATTTGCAATCATTAAAGGCTCAATTATAACATAGTTCCCTAGAATGGACTAAGTACTGTTTTCCATAAGAATTTCTTAGATTCAATTAGACTGAAAGACCAGGTAGAGTGTAGAGGAAAGAACATCAGACTCAGGGTCTGGAGCTCTATGCTTAAGTCCTTACTCTGCCCCTGGTAAGTAGAGGACAATACGTCTCAGTTTGCCCAGGATTGTCCCAATTTATATCTGCTCTCCGGTGCAGTTATTAAGAGTGTTCCCTTTCCTTCTCAGAAGTGTCCTGGTTTAAAAGATAAATGATATGTTCACTCTACTTATACCATGTAGAATCAGGCAAATAAGTAACCCTTTTGTGTCTTCATCCTTCATTTGCCTAAAAATACCAATCCCAAAAATTTATTTTGAGGAGTGAGAGTGAAAACACGAAAGAGCTTTTACAACCTCAATATACTAAGCAAGTGAAACATATTTGATGAGCTTCTTGTTTTTCATACTTCTGCCCTGGGGTTAGCAAGGTCTGGGATCTGTAGATTCCCGTGGCTGAGTCTGATTTTTGCTCTTGGGCGCGGTCGCTGTACTTTCTATCAGGGCCCAGGCGACTCAGTGAGAGGGCAGGTTAGCGTGTCCATGTGATTGGGTTCTGCCCAATGGAATACTGGCAGATGTGACACAGGCTGTTTCCTGGCCCACACATGATCTCCCACATGTGGTCTTCCATACTCTTTCCCTTCTGCCCGGCCAGATGGTAAAGACCCACAGGGAAACACTGAGAGTCCTGGACTGGAGAGCGCTCACTGTGAATCTGGTTTCTAAATTAGTGCTTGGAGGAGAGCTATCCAAAATGGGATGCTAGCATTGCACTGAGAGAGAAGTAATCTTTTATTATCTTTAGTCAGTGAAATGTGAGGTTTGCCTACTATTATTATTAGTTATTGTTTGTGTACTGGTGCTTTCTTGATCTTATCAGAATAATCAAGGGATCTTTTTATTCCCTCACAAACTATGTCACCATAATGGCAGTGACTGAGAATCTGCTCACTGTAGGATGCACTTTGGTTTCAGAGATGTTAACAGGTGAAAATATGTGCATCTTAGAACTGATGAAATAGGACAATTCATTGTTCCAGTGTGGATTTTTTCATACCATTGTCTGAGTCCCATAATGCCTTGAAGAGCGGAGAAACTGCTATTTCTGAAGCTGAAAATATAGGCTGTTAGGGGACTTAAAATTCATCTGCTTTGTTCACTCTCACAGCTTCAACATCTACGGCATCACCTGGTACATTGTAGGAACTCAGTAAAATTTGTTGAATGAGGGAGTGATGTCCACATTTAAGAAATAAAATGGTAATTTATTAATTTGGGATGAGAAATTTCATTTGATTGTGCTGCCCGCCACATTCAGGTCTGTGTGAGGAGTGAATTCTCCATCTGTAGCGAAGCCTCATGGGAAAGTGAGCGACAATGAAGAGCATGGACCCTGAATCTGGAGTTTTAATGAACGGGATGTTTAAAGGCATCCTGGTCTGATGCATGTTAGCGGGGCTTCTGAAGTGTGTGGGAGAGGAGTACGTGGACACAGGGACCTTACCTTGTAATGCGGACTCCTGAAGAAATGTCTCAAGACCTCAGAAGCCGAATTTATTTATTTATTTGAATTATGGGTTTCAGTGTTAAAAAATCCATAGAGCTGTTTGCTCTATTTGGTTCTAAATAATTTCAGGTGGATGCTTTGTTTCTGATGATTGCCGTTTTGGTCTCCCTGCGGATTTCTCTATGACTAGGAGAAGAACACACACCACGTCAAGAGCTTGTCCTTCTCAGACAAGCCCTGAGTTGGCTCTTTGTGGCAGGACAGAGAGCGAGGGCTGTATCTTTCTTGCCCATTGCTGCATCCCCAGTGCCCAGGATAGCACTTGGCACAGAAGTGGTGCTCAATTCCTTTTAATTTGAATGAAGAATCAACACATTTGTACCCTGTGGCAGAATAGAACTGGGACTTATATTTCAAAATAAACATATCTGACGTCCTGTTCTATGCCCAGTTTATTTTGATTCTGACACTTGCAATTTATTTTCCCTCCAGGAAGTTGGAGTGGCAGTGTCTATGTCGCCCCCTTTTTCCTTCTCTGAGTTCTCACCCAATCTTACACATTCACAGCATCATACCAGTCACAGATTGAAAGGATTTTGCATGTCACACGCTGGAAAAACTCAACATATTTTACATTTCAGATTGGCCAGCAAACACATAATCTCATTTTATTCAGTGCTAGGAACTCAACTAAATTAGGTCATTTTCAGGGAACTGATTATTTGTCAGGCATCAGTTTCTGTAACAGTAGTTCACAGTATTCTTTGCAGAAGCCATGCATGCAGTGCTCACTGTTTTCTGAATGTTGGTTGGAAACCAGGGGAGCTTTGTATACATGGCGATTCTATCCAGAAATTTTCCTGGAGGTGCAAGACCACATTAGGGTCTCTGATTACCGTGCAGCAGGGGATTGTGGAAAAACCCAAGTGCAAGGCAGAACACTGTTTGTTTGTTTTCAGTGAAATATTTTTACCTTAATTTTTGTCCTAAACAATTAAGAAAATATATAACTACGGAATTGAAAGGCAGTCACTTTTTACACTGCTTCTGAAAATGAGAATATGAATAAATATCTTTAGGGTGTCACGGACTGTCCTTTGAAATTATTGTCAATGAAAATAATGCCTTAATACTTTCCTCAGCTAGTGTCATACCTCTATCTATAATGATATACGTTTGTTTTAACCTCTCTGATTACTGAGATGGTAGAAATAATAAGTATCTCACATGAAATAATGAGACAATAATGGGCATGGATTTGCAACCATAATCTCAACTTGGGCATGCAAGATGTGTTATATTTCTTTATTGTCAAATAAAGTATATTCTGAGCCCCTGTCCTGTTAGGCTGGTGAGAAGCTGGTCATTACTGGGGACTAGGGAGTTTCCAGTTTATTAGAAAACAGCAACAGTGGCAATAGAGATGACAAGAATAACAACAGCAAAAAACCTAACTTCGAAGTGTCCCCTCTGGTTTTTTGTGAGAATGCAGCTCTTCAAGCTTCTGAGGTCCTTAAAAGTCAGTGACTGTGTGGCTTCCATGTCTCATTTTGGCAAGGGAATGTTTTGATGCCAAGAATGCAGCCTCGTCAGGAACACTTCTTAGTCCTTCTCCTTGGAGGTGCTCAAGGGCATGCTCCCTTTGCTTTCTGACCCTGATGTTCTGTTCCTGTGACAGGAGGTGGATTTACTATAAAGCTAATTAAAACTTGCTTCAAGGAGCCTCACTCTCAAGGGGCCCTTCTGAGGTTATCAGAAGGATGCTGGCAGTGTATTCATATGGTTATGTATTTTAACCATGATCAGTGAGGACTACTGTCTCCACTCTGATTCCATCTCATGTTCGGTGGCTTTGGTGTTTACTGGCATTTTGGAAATCACACTATATGGAAGTTGAGTGGAGGAAATGTTTAATTTGTTTAGATCATGTTTAGGGCCTTCCGTGTGTGATTATGTTATTGCTAGCGGTAGGTGTAGTATAGGACTGGCTTCCAGGAATCCCCCCAAGACTCATTCAGCTTCGTGAAACAATGGTGCAGGACCACAGGTTGGTTGGGATATAAATATATCCTAAGGCACTGGAAATATGTGGGCAGTGGAGAAGAGACGAGGTTTGAAAAGTTTGGAGCCAGCAGTTATTTTATGGGAAATTCTCCCAGTCATCAGATGCTGGTGTTGAAGCAATTCCTACTAATGCCTAGTTAGAATTCTCCATAAGGAAATATACTTGTTGATACATTATATACCATTATAAATGTGACATTCATTTTCTTTTTAAAATGAAAATCATAAAAAAACATTATTTGTCAAAATTTCTGTATTTGTAGAACATAAATCTATAGCAGTACTTTAAATATTAAGTATTCTATGTGTGAAATCACGTTGTTTTCATCCCAACACATTAGCTCACATCTTAGTGTATTTGAGGCATGTTGCCCTGAAGTCATCTGGGGGTTGCAGATGAATTGGCTTGCAAAATTGCCACCAACATAGCCAAACATCCTCAGGAAACAAGTGGTCCAGTGACAGAGCTCCTACACGTATTCATTGATATGTTAATGTATTTTATATTAGAGAAATATTATACAACGACGTAGGTCCCTACAGTGTGGCAGCAGACTAAAGATAAATTTGAATTTTTTATATGCCTTAATTTCAGGTAAATTAAATACATTGTTACTCAGAATTATTAATTACACATAAATTCAGGTACTATGGGAAGAGAGTATTCTAGTGGAAGCCAAAAAATGTAACGGACTGTTTTGGCAAAAGATAATTTGACACAAAAAGACAAAATCTGGCACTCCAAAAACGCTCTTATTGCAACTGAAACTAAAAATTTGTATGATCACCGGAGCATGCAGGGTTTTCAATAACATCTTTATTGGGAAAGTTCATTGACTTTGATATGTATCATGTTTGTCCTGATAGCACTGTTTAATAAAAGAAAGCTGTTGTTGTTGTTGTTTTTCCCAAAATCATGATGCCGGTAATATTTACAGAGAATTAAACAGAACATACAACAGACACTAGAAATATTTTTCAAGTAGATATTATGAACAACAACAACAAGAACAATATTCCAACTGTTATAAGATTCCAGCTAGTGAGTCCAAGGTAAGACATTGAATATATTGTATAATTTATGAAGTGTTTCCAATAAGTTAGACTTAACTTCCTGAAAGGCAGGACGACTCCACAGACAAGAAGGTACTTGAATTACACGTCAGTCAAATACAAGTGCAGTAGATGAACACCTTGAAGAACCGAGAAGAGAGAACCGTTTTATTGACAATGTTTAGTATTATTTTTAAGCATTTAAAAGAGTACTTAAGCCTGTTAATTTTTAAGTGAATGGGATTTGCTCTTTAGAGGGTACAATGAAAAGTGGTGTTCTTTAAATAATGATAATTACTGAAATCATGAGAATTATTATTGAACAAATCACTAGATTTGATTCAGTTTTGTATGAGCACATTGAAAAAAGTCAAAATGAAAAAGTAAATGTGGCTCAATTATCCCAAATCATTTTCTCAGAATCAAATAATGGGAAAATGTGTAAAAATGAAGCATTAGGTAAGTAAAACAGATGCCAAATATTACTTCTTTATTGTCATGTCTTCACCAGATGTTATTGGTTGGCTATTATGTACGCTACTCTTCACACTGAAACCCTATGAATAACTTTTAATTCTTTCGCCAGCCAAAAATTTTCTCTGTGTGAGAGGAAGTGATACACAGAGATAATGAATATGCCTTTGGATTGCTTAATAATCCAGTTAATGAAGAGGAGTGACTCATACGAACACACTGGAAAACAATCTAAATTTCTTGCTGTTTTGACGTAAAATAGTGACTTCATTGATCATATTATAAATGCATAATGCAGCACTACAATGAAGACAGCAGCATGACAAACTGGTCACTGGGTGTCATCAATCAAAAGAGTAAGATTTGTCACAGCAAAAGAAACCTTGAAATGACCTGAAGTCTTCCAGCTCACGCATAAGACTTGATAGAGGTTTCCTGAATTTGACAACAATTCTCAAAATTTACATGATATTACCAAAAAGAGTAAATGGAAAGAAAATTTTCTAAAATTTAAATAAATAACCAAAGATAATAATACACCAAAAGGCAACTGACCATGCTAGAAGAAATGCTGAATTATCTACCTTTTCTGTAGAAAATACACAACTGTTATATGAAGAAATCATTGAAGAGTATGCAGCTGGGAAGTGTAAGCAAAAGCAGTGTCAAATGGGTGTGTAGGGCAGTTCATCAATAAAAGTATTATATTAATGGATTTGTGATGTTTTCTGTTTTTAAATGCCTTTAAAATCTGTAATTTATGTGATTTCTCCTTTTTAATTTATTTTAAAATCTAAGTTTGTATTCATAACTTCATTTTTTTAGAAGAGCTCTCCAATTGTTTAAGCTTCAGACCCATGAAACCTTTGGTCTGTACTCATCTTAGGCTTCCTTCCAGTTTGGGAAGGTCTCTTCTTTCTGCCTCTTCAGACCTCTCTTCTTCCTGGAACCAGCTGTGGTTCACACTTTAGCTGAGGAAGTCAGAAGGCAACTTCTGCTGTAGGAGCAATCACATATTTCTCCCTTGCAACCCTAGAGCCCCACAGAGAGGGGTAATGTCAGGGAGGGTGGGGAAAATACTGTGAGGCTGAAACAAGACTCTACCACCGTCTCTTATCCTGCCACACTTGGATTGCTAATTGACATGCCTGCCCCTTGCTGTGCCAGGCTCTCATCTCCTGTTCATTCCCCACTGCAGTCAGAGTAATCTCAAAAGCAAAAATTAGAGTGACAAGTGAAAGCCTCATTTGATCATGTGACTCTAGCTGATTTATTTATTGAGCACCTGCCCTGCCCAAACAACTCTGCACTGTCCACAGCAGGAGTGTTCAGAGGTCTGGGGTCTTCAAGGAAGGACCTTAGGCTGTGTGTGGAGGTTGGAGGTGAGGGGTCAGGTGGCCGCTCAGCAGCCCAGGACAGCTATGTTCTTTTCTACTTTATAGTCTGGACTTTGGTATAAGATTTTCTCAAAGAATATGTCTGTGTTTAGAAGGATTTTGAATATCATTAGTCGTGAGGGAATTTTAAGCTCATGACTTACAAGACTCCTCGAGATCTAGCCCTTCTTGTCTAAGCTCATTGCTTCCCCACAACATGCATTCTCTATTCCAGCCACGGAGAACGGCTGCTCTTTTCTCAAACATGCCAAAGGCTCTCTCCGTGCCTTGCACGCGCTCTTCTCTCCCTCATCCAGGAACACCTTTCCTTCTCTGCTGGAGAGACAAACTCCTTTCACTCAGCCTCAGCTTAAAAGTCACCTCTGCCCAGTGGCAGGTCTCTTGACCCGGTTCACATTTTCCCTTTCTTTCTGGCAAGGGAAATCTTGTACCGTTTTTTTTTTTTTTTTTTTGTGGTACGCGGGTCTCCCACTGTTGTGGCCTCTCCCATTGCAGAGCACAGGCTCCGGACGGGCAGGCTCAGCGGCCATGGCTCACGGGCCCAGCCGCTCCGCGGCATGTGGGATCTTCCCAGACCGGGGCACGAACCCGTGTTCCCTGCATCGGCAGGCGGACTCTCAACCACTGGGCCACCAGGGAAGCCCGAAATCTTGTACCTTTGAGACCTAACTCAGGATTTGGTAATATAGCAGGTGCTCGGGAAAAAAAATTATTAAATGAATGAAGAAAAGTTAAAAAATAAGTTAAAGCTCAATATAAAAAAAAAAAACCAATCCAAAAATTGGCAGAAGATCTAAATAGACGTTTCTCCAAAGAAGATTTACAGATCGCCAACAAACACATGAAAGGATGCTCAACATCACTAATCATTAGACAAATGCAAATCAAAACTACAATGAGGTATCACCTCACACTGGTCAGAATGGCCATCATCAAAAAATCTACAAACAATAAATGCTGGAGAGGGTGTGGAGAAAAGGGAACCCTCTTGCACTGTTGGTGGGAATGTAAATTGATACAGCCACTATGGAGAACAGTATGGAGGTTCCTTAAAAAACAAAATAGAATTACCATATGACCCAGGAATCCCACTACTGGGCATATACCCTGAGAAAACCATAATTCAAAAGGAGTCATGTACCACAATGTTTATTGCAGCTCTATTTACAATAGGCAGGATATGGAAGCAACCTAGGTGTCCATCGACAGATGAATGGGTAAAGAAGATGTGGCACATATATACAATGGAATATTACTCAGCCATAAAAAGAAATGAAATTGAGTTATTTGTGTTGAGGTGGATGGACCTAGAGTCTGTCATACAGAGTGAAGTAAGTCAGAAGGAGAAAAACCAATACCGTATGCTAACACATATATATGGAATCTAAAAAAAGGTTCTGATGAACCTAGGGGCAGGACAGGAATAAAGACACAGATATAGAGAATGGACTTGAGGACACGGGGAGGGGGAAGGGTAAGCTGGGACAAAGTGAGAGGGTAGCCTTGACATATATACACTACCAAACGTAAAATAGATAGCTAGTGGGAAGCAGCCGCATAGCACAGGGAGATCAGCTCGGTGCTTTGTGACCACCTAGAGGGGTGGGATAAGGAGGGTGGGAGGGAGACGCAGAGGGAGGGGATATGGGGATATAGGTATACATATAGCTGATTCACTTTGTTATACAGCAGATACTAACACAACAATGTAAAGAAATTATACTCCAGTAAAGATGTTAAAAAAAAGAAAAAAAGTTAAGCTAAACTATTTTTTCCAAGTCAAAAGAATACTTCCCTGAAAAGCCATTTCCTGAGCTACAAACCTTTAATTTGTGTTTGTACTAAACACAAGAATTGCCAGATGTGTCTTGCCTTCATTCTACCCTGTAAACCCTCTCCCTGATTCAGACAGCCTTAGCCTATCTGCATGATACTTCTTCTGGTCAGTTCTAGAAACTGTATAACGCAACGATTTCTTCCCTACCGATTGCTTCCTCTCTCTGAAATGAGAGCATTCAGAGGATATATTAGCTGATTTCTTTTGACTGTTTTCTCCAATGTTTATTCCACTGTAAAAAAAATCTAATCTTCCTTCCTTGCAGCCCTCTAAGGAAGATTCCTTTTCTCTTCCTGTGTTGCATTTCTAAGACAAAATCCTCACACTATATCATGGTGTAAGAATCATGTGAATATTACATTTTTATCAAGAAAAGGGAGGATTGCTTTACATGAACACAACAAATAATATTTATTGAGCATGGCCTGTGCTATGTAATGTGGGCATAGAGGTGACAAGGACAGGCAGTGTCCCTGATATCATGGAGCTTGTCTCTAGTTGGGGAGACAGGGTTAAAGAAATACTCAGAACAAGTAACTGTACTAATTCCTAATAATTATGATAGAGATTAAATGCATGAATTCTCAGCCCAGGATGCTATGCTGTGTTCTTAGAAGGGCCAGATCTCAGCTGGATGGCCCCTTAGTCTGAGATCTGAAGATGAGTAAGGGGTAGTCAGGTGATGTGGGGAAGGTGGGTGGAGGAGAAGAGCTTCAGAGACAGAAGCAGCAGCAGATCAGAGATCCTGGGCTCAGAGGAGCCTGGAAAGATTGAGGAAGAGAGAAAAGTCTGTGAGACAGGAGCAGAGAGGGCTGGAAATGAAGTTCATTAACAGAGTGAAGTAAGAAAGCAGTGTGTTCAGCCTTGAAGCCCTTGACACTGTCCACGGGTTCTTTTTCAGACTGAGTTTCTTTCCTCAGTCTTATTACCTTTCCTGTTGTTTACTTAGGAATACAGACATGATATTTTCTCCCCCTCTCCCAATATTGTGCATTTTAACCAAATCATGAGTAATTTAGGTGTTTGTGGACACGTGTAGAACTCCAGCCCACATTTATTTGTTTGCCTCTAGGGGACAAAGCCTCCTGGAGTTCAAACAGCCCACTTCCCGTGTTCTTTTGGAGCACCTCGTTTCTAAGTTGGGGAGCATCTGCACTGCTACACAGATGCCTTGTCTGTGATGACTGCTGAGGGGTAAACATTAAACTCATTGTGAATAGCAAACGATAAGGCTTTGTTAATCTGTCTTGTGGTTTTCATAGTTTTATTGTTGAAGGAATAGTTGTCATGACAATAATTTATGTAACATTGAGCAGCCGTTGGTTAAGAAGTACTGTTAATGGTGTACTTTCAATGTGCCAAGTACCACATAATGAAGCTTTTGCTCAAAGCTTTGTCGGGGTTGGTGTATTTTCCTGAAATAAATAATCAAGTTTTCAGAGCCTCAGGTGATTTCTATACATGTTTGTTTTAATCCCTCAAGTTGTTCCATTATGTCAGGAATTGTCCCTCTGCTTCTTTGTGCTTTAATCTTATTCCTTCAGTTGTGTGGGTTTGCAGAATGCACCTGTGAGATTCGAACCTTAGCAACTCCAAAATAATTTAGTCAAATCCAAAAAGGATTTTTGAGTGCCTACTATGAACATGACATAATGCTAGGCCCTGTGAAGGATAGAATGGATTCTGAGGGATGTATCTAAAAAAACACAGCAGAAAATTTGGAAATAAGTGTTGCTTCATGTTATGACTCATAACATTTGCAAATAAATAAAAATGCTGCTTGATGTTATGCTTAATATAGAGTAGCATTGCCATGAGTTAGAATTTGCAGCTCATGCCACATGAGAGTGAGCTTGATGAGGACTGGATGGAGGTCGCTGGTGAATTTTCTGTACTCTTTTCTGTTTTATTTTCTTACTGTTTTCTTGTTAAAGGGAGGCAGCATAGTGTAGCCATTAAGAGTGGAATCTGGGACTCCTCCACTTAAACATGTTTCTTATCTTCTCCTTGAATTCAATTTCTTCTCTGTGAAATGGGGTTATAAAACTATTTTCTTTAGATTCATTTTGGAGTCTAAATGAGTTAGCATACACAACGTACTGAGAGCAGTACAGCATATGCTAAGCAGTTAATAATAATGACGATAACTATTATTATTATTATTAATGGATGGTGGTCCATTTAGACACATCTGGCACATCTTGGTTCCCTGGTTTAGTCCAACTTTGGGTCTTTTCAATCAGTAATTTGTCTGGCTCAAAGAGATGGATACGTCCATCCTTCCGTCCAGTAATCATGTATTCAATAAACATAAATTGGAAGTCACAGGTTTAGATGCTGAAAATATAGCAATAAATTGACATAGTCTGGGGATGATGGGAAGCAGCGAGATCAGTTGTGTAGCTGTTTTGGATTTCATGGAGCAATAATATTGCAAATACAAATTTGGAGAGTGGCACTGGGTTGTTAGCATTTTATTTTGCCGAGTAAGGATGTTAAAAAGAGGCAATTTAATTTTGTATCACCATATTTCAATCCCTAAACAGGAGGAAGAACATAATATCAGGATAGATAGTCTATAAATTTAAATAAATTTAGTGTTGGGGAAAAGAGCTGACTGTGTTTACCTGGCACAAAATAGGTGTTCAATAATTATTTGCTTAATGAATATGCAGACCAGTGAAACTCTGCAGACTAGTTTTAAGGAATGTGGAAGAAAACGGCCTTCTGGTTGTGCACTTAGATTAGAATCTGCAGAGAAAATTAGATGCAAAGATGTATCTGATTAGCAGAAGGTAGGGAACGATATTCAAATAAAAAGCGTTAATAAGAACAACGCTTGGAGTGCTCTTCTGTAAATTATGGGAATGAATTTTATTTCATAAATCAGAATTTTTTATGAGCTTTGTGATATTTATATGCTTTGTGGTTGAAGGTTATACTACTGAGAGTTTAAGCAGAAACTTCATGGTTAACAGTTAAATATCTTAGAAGCACTCTTCTGGCTCTCAGTAGAGATAACGAGACAGGACCTGTAAGGGTATAAATTGAGAGACCTTTTATTCACCAGGATCATCTTTTATCAGTGCCCTTTGTTCACTATGATCCTATTTTCAAGGAATGTTACTATTTTTTTAACTTTTATACTTTATCTTTCCAACACACAACTATAATAGACTTATGTCAGCAGGATGCTTTCTCCTAAGGCTTATTAAATACGATTGGGTGCTACATTTTCTCTTAATTTTCACGAAGGCTGAACAATTTTTTGTCTTAATGGTTTTATTTCTACAGGAACCACTGATCAAAAAGTGGCTAAAATCCACCTGATTTCTTAAGATTGAAAGTAACAACATTTCTTTTTATAGAATATGATACATTTATCTAAAATGAGGATGATTTTGTAGTTTTGAAAAGTGCCAGCATTTGAAGGACAGCAAATCAGTATGGGAACAGCAGATTGAAAGGGTGTACCTTTCTACTTTATGATTGTTTTTATAAACTCGGACTCTCTGCAGTTGGGAGACTGATGAGTGGGGTAGAATTTTTTTGAAGACATCAAATTATAGATGGCAGGAATGAAGAGTCACATTTCCTGGGAATCAGAGTCTTCTTAAGGCCTATCTCGGGTGAGCAGTAACAGACAGACTCTGAATGATGATACCACCCCGGAAGTCCAGCTCAGCTTCTTTGGGATATAGAAATGAAATTGTCTCCAGGAAGTGGCATTATGACCATTTAAACTTTCTATTTTGATGTTTTCAATTTTCTGTGATAAAAAATAACTTTTTTAATAATCTCTGAGAGAGTGTTAGTATGTTTTTCCAAATAAAAAGTCAAGTAATGTATGTCAAAGACCTAAACTTCTTGAGGAGTAATTCAAATTTTCATTCAAAACCTGTTTACCCTTATTCTGGGCACAATTCTAATGTGCTTGGTTACTTGTTTTTATTAGGTTGTTTCAGTGGAAAAGGAGTAAATAACAAAGGGCAAAGAACTTGCAGTTGCAAAAGCAAAGGCACTAATTATAAGTTAAGAAAAAAAATAGAACCTGACAGCAAGAATGGCAAATATTCTAAATCTAAACATGAAAAAGTTTTTTTTTTTTTGGCGATACGCGGGCCTCTCACCGCTGTGGCCTTTCCCGTTGCAGAGCACAGGCTCCGGACGCTCAGGCCCAGCGGCCATGGCTCACGGGCCCAGCCGCTCCGCGGCATGTGGGATCTTCCCGGACCGGGGCACGAACCCGTGTCCCCTGCATCAGCAGGCGGACTCTCAACCACTGCGCCACCAGGGAAGCCCTAATGCCTTTTAATTAAGACGACAGGATTATATGTAATGTGTTTAGATTTTTTTTTTCTTTTAAGCATGTTTAAGAAGAAATTTAAGGGGAAGCTGTCATTATAGGGGTAGTTCATTCCTTCAGCCAGGGAATTCTGTTAAATGCAACATGTTTGTAAGAGAGGTAGAATTACAAGTGAATTTATCCCAACCCTCTCCAAAAAAATCTTTTCTTGCCCCCTTAAAATCATGCCTCTATTTAGTAGTCAAGGAGAATCAGCCAGAGAAAAAGCTACCAAACTGAAGCCATAAGCCTTTTACATTTTCTGCAGAAGAAAACCTAGAACACTCATTCTCCTTTCCATGGTGATATCCATTAGAATCTAAAGGAAAGGTAAGATCTTTGTGCTATGGGTGGTGATCAACTGGACTCTAGTATTCATTTTCCAAATTGCACTCTGCATGAGCTGCCCTATGGTAATTCCTGCGACATTGTATGGGTTTACAGTATTTCTACGTCTGGGCATCTTTGTGCTGCTTTTGCTATTTCTCAAATCAGGTCAGGTCATTTTAGCCACAGCATATGGTCAGGGACTAACTCAAAGCCTCCTTTTCCATGGCCTCATCATCTCAGCACTTACTGATTCCTTTGTTTTCTGACCATTTGTTTTCTGGAGTATTTGTCATTTATTCCACAGAACTTAATCTCTTTGTTAACTGCTAACTTCCATTGCTGCTTTTCCATTTTACTCTCTGAGTTTGGGTCAGATTAGAAACTACACAAGGCTATCTCATATCACTTCTGTGTCAATACAAAGACTAGCTCAGTCCGTGCATATAAGCTGTCACTCAGTAAATATATGATGACCAGTTAATATATTAAAATTAATTTTAAGAGGAAATATATTGAGAATTAGGGGCATACATAATATTCAGATTATTATATTTGAATATATTTATATATTTATACCACACCTTGAATCAAAATAATTTAATATGGCTTAATATATCTACTTAATGTTTTATCTAGACTGTTTACTTGAAACTTCCTTAACTGATTATTGATAGAGAAGTCAGGGAATACATTGGAGCTTATACTAATATGGATTAACATTGTGAAGTCCAAAAAAAGTTCTGTAAGTCCTCTGTAGATCTGTCCACTTTTAAACACTGTGCAAAGATGATTAATCTCATATGTGCTTTATTACACATCTATATTCTGTAACAGTTACACCAGCTATAATCATCTTGTATCCCCACCCTGATAAGAGGTTTTCAACATATGATTCAAAGAGCAGCAACAACTACAAAAGTACATTTAGACTTAATATTGAGCCCAAGGTTTAGAAAACTATCTACGGGAAAGGACTTAGCTATTTTTTAAAATTATTACTTTGTTGTGGACCTAATACTTTTGTAAAATACAATACAAATGGACTTGGATGTTGTAGCAGTATGAAATGTTCTACATGCTTAGACTCAATTTTTGTACTTATCTCATTGCACATTGGTAGCAAACAGTTTGTAAACTGGCATAGGTCCGTAAACAGCCCTGAGGAGCACCGGTTTAGAAGACAGTAAGCCTAAAGGCACTATCTGCAGTTGCTCCATTAAATTACTGGATGTGTACAGAATTGTGTGGGCTGTGGGAATTTCCAGATCATGGAGGACAGCCTTGGTAGTCAGACAGAACTGGTATTCTAATTCTGTCTCTTCCACTTATTAGTTGTGTGACCATAGGTGTCTTATTTACCTTATTTGAGCCTCAGTTCTTCTCTAAAATGGGGTATATTAGTCAATGTCCTCCCGAGATACAAAAGCAACAGATATATTTATTTTTATTATGATATTTATTATATATGTATCTCTATTTAAGATAGAGGTTTATATCTATATCTAGGTATAATGAAATTTATTATGAGGAATTGGCTCACATGATTATGCAGGCTGATAAGTCCCATGGTCTGCCATCTACAAGCTGGAGTCCCGGGAATCCGATGGTGTAGTTTGAAGGCCTGAGAACCAGCGAATGATGTAGATTCCAGCTTGAGTCTGAAAGTCTGAGACAGGAGTGCCAAGGGTAGATATAGAGTAAATTCAAGCTTCCTTTGCCTTTTTGATTTGTTCAAGCCCTCAACAGATTTGGTGGTGCCTACCGACACTGGGGAGCGCCATCTGCTTTAATCAGTTTAGCAATGTAAAAGCTAATCTCTTTTGGAAACATCCTCGTGGACACACTCAGAAATAATGTTTAACCAGATATCTGGGAATCTTGCGGCTCAGTCAAGTTGACACATAATATTAAGCATCATATTAATATATGATATTAACTATATCAGCCAGTCAGTTTCCAACTAGGAGACAAAAACTACACAGAGATTATTAAAAGAGAAGTTTAGTATAAAAATTGTAAACTATAACAGAAGATGGATATAATGAGAGATTGATTAATAGGAGGGAAGTAAACCTTAGAGTACAAGAATAGTAAAGGTAAGGATCGGCTGAGAGCCCCAGGAAAAGGACCCTTCCAGAAGTGAGATCCAGACCTCATTGGAGAGGGCATGACTGTGGCTCACTGGATGGCATAGAAGTCACTGTGGTGCCGTGCTTGTGGCTTTTGCTGGAAATCCACTGTCTGCGGTTCAAGGGGAATTTGTTGTGAAGCTGCGTGGGGTGGTACGTGGGGGTGGGGTGCGGGTGTCAGGAGAAGTTTCTGGGTAAGCATCCAGAACACAGGATTCTCTCTAAACCTGTGCTCCAGTTAATATTCTGTCTTCTGCTGGGTATCCCCGACTCCAACTGCACTCTGATATGGAACAGGTCCAGTCTCTAGGAAGAGTGATAAATTTTCAAGTCTTCTGAAATGTGTTTTTAAGATTCAGGGGAAGTGAGGAGAGTGTAAGGAAGGTAATATATATACTGAAAATGTTGAGGCCCTTCTCCAGGAGGATTTAGATCTCATTTTCAGCAATATGCTGAAAATATAATGAGCTTTGTGGTTTCTAAGCTACACCCCAAAGGAAATATTAATTTGATTCCTTTAAGTTGCAAGAAACAGAAACCAATCCTTTCTAGCTTGAAGAAAGAAAGGAATTCATTGGAGAGATATTAGGGAAGCTTATGAAATTAAACAAAAAGTTGAACATCCTGGAGTTTGGAAGAGAAGATCTTAGTGCAATTCTGGAGTCTCAGAAGCAGAAATTAATGTCCTTTCTATCTTCAACTCTTGCTGTCACCTCAACTCAGCTCCAGTAAATGTCAGCCCCCAGGCCTCACTATTAGGTGTAGAGGACAGCCTAATGACTGATTCAGTCTGGGCAAGATTGAGCCCTTGCCTGGATCTTCCAGTGATGGCCCAGGGCACAGGTCACAGAGTATGGTCACGACCACAAGATATCTGAACTGGGCATCAGCGTCAGAACCAGAAATACTGGCATTCTGCTGAGCCAGGAAGCCAATGGAGGGAAAGCTGCACGAAGGAGAAATTTTACCTGTGGCTGTTCTTGCTAATAAAATGTGCAAGGAACTATCCGGGAGCAGCCAGTCCTGTTCTCTCAGTTGAGAGCTGGTCCTCATTTGGGAAGCTTCAGTTTGTGACTGGCTAGGTTTCCATTACCATCAGATAAAGCCTGGCAGTAATGAGCATCTTCCTGATAACTTCTGTCATTCTTTTCCAGGGAGCCGAAATGGCAGTTGATGCAAAAGCTGTGCTTATTGGTTCGTGAAATTGAGTGTGTGCAGTCCTTTGATACTGCATCTTCTTGATAGTGAAAGTTTGGGAGGGGGCGGGAAACATACTGCACATTAAAGACTCAGTTTATTTGACAAGATATTGCAACAAAGACAACCTCATGTATATGAAAATCTTGGGCTTTTGTTTCTTTTACCAGAGACAACAGAGCACGAAGCAGGTGTCCTCTTCATTCCTCCTCCTCTCAGAGCCCCAACCTACTCCTTCACTTTGTTTACCTCCTTAATAAGGCAGCTGTAGGGTTGAGATGACATTGACTGTTTCACTCAAGGACATGGCTCAGAGTTCTGCCCTTAAAACTCCTCTCACTCTGAGTTCTTAGTAGGAAGCCAGGCTGAGCAATTTTATCTGATAAATTCCCAAGCCCTCAAGGAGACATCGAGGCATGGAGGGGTAGAAAGATCTCGTCTGCAGCTTAAGAAAATAGGAAACTGTGCTTAATTAATAAGGATTCTGGGATTGAGAGCCTCATAGCTGGAAGCCCTGAATATGCTCCTCCTTTTATTAAGTTGTGAGTTTCAGTTGTGACCAAATCTGGATTGGGTAGGGTTTTGTTGTCTAATATTTGTCATGATGAAAGTGAAAGAAATGCTGAAGGGAGGCTACAAGAACTCTTACACACACACACACACACACACACACACACACACACACACACACACACACACACACACACACACACACACACACACAGTAGAGGAGGAAGCAACGTGACTAGAGAGACCGAGACTGGAGTGCTGTGGCCACAAGCCAAGGAATGCCACAGCCATAAAAAGCTAGAAGATGAGCATAGGCAAGAATTGGAGACTTTGAGCAGAAATAATAGGGAAGTTTCTCAAAATTTGGGACTTTCAGGATTGGAAAATCTAATGGTTTTGGACTCGAAACACTAAGTAATAAGAATGAATAGAAGTTTGAATGAAGACATATTAGGATTTTTGTAGTTAAACAGAAACCTTCCTCTTGCAACAAAAAACTTAAGGATATTCTTTCTCACCCAAGTCTATTTTTTAGGTGGCCTCAAAGAAACTACCATTAAGATGAAAGACTTGGGAGCAAGAAAACCATAAAATTAAGCAATGTTGTGTAATAATGTCACAGGCTCTTGGCACATGGAGCTGAATAGAAACAATTGTATCAGAAGCCTAAGAGAATTGAAATGTCAAAGTCATTACAAGCCTGGACTAAAAAAGTCCTGTGCTTATAAATCAGCCTGAAGGTACCATCAGGACATGCGCTGAAGAAGCCATAGCCTCCAAGGAGGGAACACTTCCCAATGCCCAGTTCAAAGGTGACCATGGAGGACAATAGACAAAAAGAAACTCCCAGGGAACAGAACCAGGGGCTATGGAGATCTATGGACAAGGAAGTTTCTCAGAAAAAGCAGAAGCAGAGTCAAAGCATGTAACGTCTTCCTTTGCGAAGGCAGAGGGTCTTTATTATTTCTTCCTGGAAAGATTCCTTATTGCTGTGGACCATGGCTGCTAAGTATCACCATTCTCCCCTTTACACAGAGGAAACCTTAATTGGACTGTGGGTCACGGCCCACAAGGAGACACACCTGTCCCTGATGGAGAACACCATATACCATAAAGGGATTCGGACGTTGTCCCAGATACAGTGACTGGATGGGGCTTTGGGTTGACTTCTTTGGGGAGGCAGTGAGTGTGTTTTATGTGTGGGAAGAAGGGTGTAGTAGAGGGACTGGCTCTGCAGAGATGGCTCACTGTTCATAAATATTTATGCTTCACCTTGCATATTGTTGGTGGGAAATGGTGCCTTGCTAAGAGCCACCGTTACCAGCCTCACTTCCTTCAAGGTGAGGCTGTATGATCAGTACTTCAGCAAGGAAGTGATGTGTATCATTCCTCCTTTAAGAAATGCCTTCTCTACCCTCTCTTTCCCCTTCTTCCTGGATGCAGTGAACTCTGAGAACTTAGGGTATGGTAGAGCCACAAGATGTTAGGTCTGAGGGTCTCTGGACCACCTACTCCACAAGGGAAAAATGTTCACCAACCAGGAACACCTGCATTGGGTTGTTACATGAGAGAGAAGAAATGACTTTTACGTTAAACTACTACATAGTAGGATTTATTTATTATAGCATTTTGTATCATACTAATGTATATATCACATATACACACATGCACAAACACATACTACTCCCAGCTGCATACACACACACTTACCTTTTTTCTTTTATTGAAGTATAGTTGCTGTACAATTTTATATAAGTTACAGGTGTATAATATAGAGATTCACAATTTCATAGCTATTATAAATGTTATATTCCATTTATAGTTATTAAAAATATTGGCTATATTCCCCCTGTTGTACAATATATCCTTGTAGCTTATATTATACCTAATAGTTGGTACCTCCTAATCCCCTACCCCTATATTGCCCTTCTACCCTTCTCTCTCCCCACTGGTAACTACTAGTTTGTTCTCTATATCTATGAGACTTCTTTTTTACTATATTCACTAGTCTGTTGTATTTTTTAGATTCCACATATCATTCCACTGTATGATGTCACAGTACTTGTCTTTCTCTGTCTGACTTATTTCACTTAGCATAATGCCCTCCAAGTCTATCCATGTTGCTGCAAATGGCAAAATTTCATTCTTTTTTATGGCTGAGTAGTATTCCATTGTATATATATACCACATCTTCTTTATCCATTCATCTGTTTATGGACACTTAGGTCACTTCCACATCTTGGCATCTGTAAATAATTCTGCTAAGAACATTGGGGTGCATGTATCTCTTTGAATTAATGTTTTTGGTTTTTTTCAGATATATACCCAGGAGGGGAATTGCTGGGTCATATGGTAGTTTTTTGAGAAACCTCCATACTGTTGTCCACAATGGCTGCACCAGTTTACATTTACACTAACAGTGTTCGAGGGTTCCCCCTTTTCTCCACATTTGTTATTTGTGTTCTTTTTGATGATAGCCATTCTGACAGGATCATACACACTTTCTTACACTTTATTGGGAAACTCTTTGACTTCTGTGCTATGCCAGCACACGTGCTAGAAAGTTGCTGGGTCCATGACCTCTTTGGACCATTGAGGGCATATTTACAGTTAGGAGAAGAAGTTCTTGATTAGCAAAGACCGATGTTGCAGTTTGGAATTTATCCAGAAATGCTTTGCTCTCTTGAGTCATATTTTTTAAAAGGTCCAGAGCCCTTTTGCTATACATGGAGATGGGTAGGTGAGGTGGTAAAGTAGAAGTAAGTAGTTAGAACTGGAACGGTCTTGCGGATGGAGAAGTGAGTCAGTTTTCAGGAGACGATGACTAGCTGATGGTAGAACTAGGCTTGGAGGTGAGATCTGCTAAGTCTCTGTTCAATGATCTTTCTACCTGACTGGTCTTCTTCCCACTTTGAGAAACCACACATCAGGGACAAATCAGTAAGCTCTAACAAAAAGCTTATTCCTAGAGGAAATTAAAACTATTGGCAACAGTGAAGTTCAGGATTACTTGTAAGCTCCAATCATCCTGCGATACATAGCTTCATGAATGATTAAATAGAAGGTGGTTATAACAAAGAATCAGCACTCACTCTTCACTCATTATGGGGTTTACTATTTTCTAAAAAAGTGTTTTCCAATTTTTTTTAAAGATGTTTTCCAAAACATCTTTAATGTTTTATTTTTAACCTCATTATTTTTCTAAGTTCAAATAAATATTTTAAGTGAACCCTCTGCTCGTTCCTCCTGGATCTCTGAGCAGCTGGCCTGGCCACATTAACAAGGATTCTGGAGACCATCAGCATGAACTGTTTTAAACCCTGACTCCTCCCCTCAAACCCGCCTGTACCCTTTCTTACTTAACTTCAGAAGAATAGAAATTCCTCTTTCTGCCTAACTCTAAATTCTTCATCTGTGCTCATGGTACCATTTCTGTCTAGTTCTTCGTGAAGTTTGCATCATCAACTAGTCTCTCATTCTCTCTCCTATATGTTTAAATTTTCATCTTAGCCTGTAAACATGCCTGCAGCTCTTATAAACAATCCCCAAATTAAACCTTCCAACCTTTCCAGCTGATACCTTATCTACTCTGTTCCCTTAGATATCATCAGAATTCTTGAGTTTTCTGTATTCACTCTCTCCACCACCTCGTATCTCCTGTACTCCTTACCTCAGTGTTCCTTTGAAAGTTACCAGTAAGTTCCTAATTGCAAAGCATTGGAATCACTTTATTTCTATCTCCTTTGACTTATCTGTGATATTTCACGTTAGTTATCACTCCCTTTTCTTTTGACTCTCTTGGTTCTTCTTCTACTGCTCTAAGAGCATCTACTTCATCTCCTTTACCACTTCCTGTTCTTCTTAGGATTTATATTCTAAAGCTGGGATATAATGGTATGTTGCCCTTGGATTTATTATATGAATGAAATGGTATAATTTATGTAAAAGGAATGGCAAGCACTTGGGACAGAGTAAGTGCTTGGAAAAAAAATATAGTCACTATTAATGAGTTCGGTTTTAGAATGGTCAGTTTGAAATGATTGTCACATCCTACAGGCAGCTAGAAGTAAGGGTCTGGATTTCAAGACTGAAAGCTAAAGTTGTGGACCGGATTTCATCCGTGCACAGTGACAGCTGAAGATATGGGAGTTTATGAAATCACCCAAGGAGTATGTGTCTGTCAGGATAGGCTAGGTTATGCTGAGGTATCCCCGAGACTTAGTGGCTTTAAGCAACAAATTTTAGTTCTCATTCATGATATGTGTCTATTGTGGTTAGAAGCTCATTGTTATTATTCAAGTACTCAGGCTGCCTGAATAGTTGCCAGCTCAAACGTGGACAGTTGTAGTGAGAGAAGGAAAGGAGCTCTGGAGAGTCTCACAGAAGCAAGAAAGTGCTCTGGTTCCTTTTGCTCACAACTGATGGGGTAAATCTTATCACGAGGTACACTCATCCATAAGTACAGGAAAGAAGCGCATTTCTACCATATGCCATGGAGGTGGAGAGCCAGGAATAGTTGATGAATAGCACCCATTACTACCAGACTGTGTCTGGGATGAAAAGCAAATAGAATACACTTAGGAGAACAGACTGGATTGCCTTTCACTGTCGTCTGCCTTTCCCCTCCCCAGCCCAATGCCTGCATTGTTTCTCAGATCTCACTTTTCCAGATACTCAAGCCTGATGTCTCTAAATATCTGTCGCTCTTTCATTTCCTTCTCTATTTACCTCTAATTTAAATATAAAATTCTATCAATTCAATAAGCATGATATTTACTGAATCCATTCCCTTCTCTCTGTCGTCTCTGGGACTATTATTAGAGCCTGCAAACTGCTCTCAAACTGACCTTCTAAAGCACAAGTTTTGTCATCCCACATGGCTTTAAAAATAGATTTTTTTCTAATAAAATAATTTGCAGGATAGGATAAAGATGGAGTGCTGGTGGTTATATATGACAGTTTTTATATATTAAAATATAAGCTGGAGGTAGAAAAAAATGTAGAAAACCGAAAAGTAAAAAGGAATAAATACATATCCCCTTGCGGAATTTGCCATGTTCAGTTACTTCTTCTTGAGACTACTCATGTGGCTCTAACACCCTCTCTAGTTTTCTAACTGCTTATCTGCCCGTTATCAGTTCTTTCTTCCTCTGCAGGAATCTTGGGCTCTTGCTTTGGTTCAAGTCTCCTCTTCTCTTACTCTATAGATCCTCTCTGCTGCTCTTCGTGGTCTCATCCATACCTTATCACACACATATCCAGCACCAGCCCCTTTCTTAATGTTAAGCATAGTATGTGCAAAATTTAAGGCATTTCTCATACACACACTACCAAATGTAAAATGGACAGCTAGTGGGAAGCTGCTGCATGGCACAGGGAGAGCAGCTCAATGCTTTGTGGCGACCTAGAGGGGTGGGATGGGAAGGGTGGGAGTGAGGCTCAAGAGGGAGGGGATATGGGGATATATGTATACTTATAGCTGATTCACTTTGTTGTACAACAGAAACTGTCAACATTGTAAAGCAGTTATACTCCACCAAAGATATAAAAATATAAAATAAAGACTTAAGTCATTTCTCTCCCTCCTACCCCAATTATTCCTCTGCCCAATTCCTTACGTGTTGCACAAGCCAGGCATCTAATTATCCTTAAGTTTTCCCTCTTCTATACCCTTTTTACACAATTAGAAACAAGCACAATTGTTTCTAAATTCACTCTAGCCTTCTTACTTTCTTCTCCATACCCATTGTCACTGCCTTAATTCAGGCACTTAACATTTCTCACCTGGGGAGCGCCAAGAAAGACTCTTTGTGGGTCTCCCTCTATCTCCCTTACCTTTCCCACAACCATCAATCCACCAATACAGCCTGTCACTGCAGACGTAGACTGATTCTTCTAAAAAATAAAGCTGATCATGTTATTCCTCTTTTAATTCTTCAGCGCCTCCCTGTTGTCTTCAAGATAAAGTCTATGGTCCTTAAGCACGGCACACAAGGTTTTCATGACCCGATTCTTCCTTGCTTCTCAGTCTTGCTTGCAGTCTTATCTCTTGTAGATTCTTCAGGAGCCCCTTGAAATTCAGAGATGCCAATTTTTGGTCCTTTAAGGCAGCACATTGTTTACTTCTCTATAAAGATCTTTTCTGCATGGCATGGTCTTTTCTTATCCTTCCTATTTCCACACACCCTTTTTCTTATGAGATCAAGTACATTCTACTCCTACTCATCATTTAAGATTCCACTCTGCAGTGAACTCTTTTCCAGAGTTTTTGTGACATTCCCGAGATCTCCCCCTCTGTTCTAGTTCCATCCTCTGGTTTCCACGACATTCTGTATTCAGCTTTAACTTGGCAATTGATTATTACACTGTAGGGTAATTTTGTATTAACCATGATTTGCTTGAGGGAAAATAACTTTGTATTCCCAGCATCTAGAATAGTACCTGGCACAAACATGGCATTCAGAAATACTGGTGAAACGAATGACTGTGCTCAGTGCTCCCATGGTACTTTAAACAGCACTTTTATCACCGTGTTGCCATTATTTCATTTATGTTTCTTTCTCTACCAGACAGTGAAACATCCCCAACATTTACACAATTCTAGCCACAAAATAAGTACCGTAGAAACATTACCTGATGTTGCCTAATTTGGAAATTATTATATACTTCAAAATAGTGTTCAAGGTAAGGATTTATTTCAGAGCTTCATATAAAGCAGGATATATGACCTGTTATTATTTTCATGATGACCGTAAGATGTAGAGATGGGGAGAACCTGACACTAATTTTATATGAACTTTCTTCTTCTTCCACAGTTAATTTAATTCTCTTAGCTTTTCAAGATTGTTCCTAACAAATATAAGAAGTTGTCCTAATGTCTTCCTAAGGGGAATGAAAGGAGTGAGAGGAAAGTAAGAACAGACGAGAGAAGGGACTTCTCTGGTGGTCCAGTGGTTAAGCCTCCGTGCTTCCAGTGCAGGGGGTGTGGGTTTGATCCCAGGTTGGGGAACTAAGATCCCATATGCCTTGCGGTGTGGCAAAAAAAAAAAAAAAGGAAAGAATGAAGGAAGGGGAAGGAAGAGAAAGGAAAAGATAAGTATAGAAAGGAAAGTTTACTTATCCAATACCCTGATATTTATTTTTTAAAAAAAAGAAATTTAAAAAAAGTGTTAATTATTCAAGTGTTTCATTTCAGGAAACAGACTGAAAGATGTCTTTACATATTTAAAACCACATATAAATATTTATACATTTGAAAGAATTGATTAAAAGTGTACTACATCTAACACCATATTTAAGTTGTAAATTCAACATATATTAGAGGAAATGAAACTGTTTTATTCCCCGCCTTGTGTTAGTATCACACTTCGTTATATACCGCAGTGAAGGGACACTGTTGTAATGCTGGGACAAAAGAAACATCAGCATTTCCAGCACATCTTAAATGCATATTGGCAATAGATGAGAATCACAAATAATTTCTGATGTGTTTTTCTTAACTGTTCCATTTTCATGTTTTAACACACTCCTTAAGTTTGCTGGTTAAATCTATTCCATCAGTTTTGAATTATTTTCTTGGGGGAAATGATTAAGGAAGAAAATCTCTCTTAGGGGAAAAGTTCTCAGTAATACGAGTTAATCAAAAAACAAATAAAAGAGGATTCAATTCAGTGAGGCAGCTACATTTCAATATGTTTTCCATCTCTTCCATCAAGACAAGAGTCTTGTTCTTAAGAGACTTATAATCTAATTGGGGAAACAGAGCATATACATAAAAAAGATGATTAGCACTATGGGGAATCCAAATGAATAGGCCAGACAGTAAATGTGTCCAATTTCAGAGTCTGGAGTAGGGCCTGAAAGCTGGGGTGACCGGATTTTAAACTGAGCTTCAAAGAAATGGGGGGATCTTCAACAAGGGGTGGGAGGAGATAGGGAGTGATTGTTAATGAATATAGGGTTTCTTTTGGGGGGAGGGTGCAAATGTTCTAAAATTGATTGTGCTGACAGTTGCATGTTATCTGTGACTATATTAAAAGCCATTTAATTATACATTTCCAATGGGTGAATTGTATAGTATGTGAATTATATCTCAATAAAACTGCTATTTAAAAAAATCAGCTACGGTCTTGGCACCAGTTACTGAAATGGGGACTGCAGGAGCTATGGATATCCTCTCTCCCCTTTCCCTTTTCCTTTCTATACTCTTTTTGTAAAGGGAATTTGGTGGTGCTAAACTTCACAATTTAGTGCACAAGTCACTAGACCAATAAGAAGCCACATCCGAAATAGATGTGAATGACTGCATATCACCTGAAGTTCATGAATTATTGAGATAAAAATAATGACTCCTTTCTGTGAGGAGAGCATGAGAACAACTTTCTGTAAAGAAGAGTTGCACCATATTAGGTGGAAGCTTGCTGGTGGTGTATGAGAATACAATATGGGAGAAAGGCAAGAATAGATTCAACGTGGCTTGAATCTATTGGCTTGTTTTGCTCTCAGATCCATTCTTCACTCTTCTTTGACTCTGCTCTGTGTAACCTCCCCTGGAGTCGTGGGGAGAGGGGTAACTTCTGTGGATTGCATTTTCCAGGTTATAATGACCACTGGCTTCTGGATTGGTTTGTCCAGAAAGAGGCACTAGTGGACACTGGAGGACAAGAAAGTGAGAATCCAGGGTATTTCTCACTCTCTTCCTGCTTGAGCAGCATCTCTGGCAACAGCTGCACCTTTTTTGTTGTTATTGCTGTAGCTTCTGCCGTGGTTGCAGCTTCTTCTGGGTGATCTTAAATCTTGAACCTTCTACCAAAACCTCCTCTCATTATTCTAGTCAAGATTAGCTTTTGCTAATCTATGCGTTACTTCATCATCCCCTGTTTGGCTTCCATCACTTGTGTAACAAATCTTCTGTATTAAGTTCTCTCTGTATAGAACATTTTGAGTGGTTTCTGGTTTTCTGTTTGGATCTTCAAATGACAGAGTATGAGCTTAGTAAATGTTTGTTGAATAAATACACTTAGTAAATGAAGAACTGGAAACATCCTGGGTCTACTACAAACATGGAGACATTTGGTGAAGAGAGTAAATTTGAGTTTAGGCATGTAGAATTTGGGAAAATGTGGTGGTAACGAATCATTGGCTGTAGTATGGGAAGAGGGTTGGGACTGGGTACACAGAACTTGGGATCCGTTTCCATAGAAATGAGTCCTGAAGTAGAAGCAATAGGAAAAAAAAAAAAACAAGCGAGAATATGGGGAAGATGAAGGAAAATAAAAGGTCATGGAGAAAAACTTAAGTAGCTATGGAGACAGACTTTAGGGAACCAATAAAGGATTAGAAAGATTAGTCAAAGTTAGGGAAAGATCTGCTTAGCAGTGACAGTGATGTCATGGAAACCAGGTAAAAGAGATAAAGAAGGAAAAAATAGTTAAATGGTACATAATACAGGGTAGTCAGTGAAAAGGGAGACTGAAAAAGTTTATTGAATTTGGTGATTAGGAGGTTATTAATGATTTTGAAGGTGTGGTTTCATTAGTAATGTAATGGCTGATCACGTATTGACAAATGGTTATTTAGGTGAAGAAAAAATTGAGGTTAAAATATACAGAGATAATTTGATTGTAGAACTTTTTTCAGAAATGAAAGACAGAACTAGAACAGTAGCTAGAAGGGGTATAATAGGTTTTTCTTTTTTTTTTTTAGGAAATTTTAAAATCTAAGCAAATTTGTAAATGAAGGAAAAAATACCAATGGACATTGAATGAATGAAAATGAAGGAACTACAGAAGATAAATGATAGAATTAAATGCTGAGAAAAGTGAGCAAAAACAAGGTTCAGGACACAAGGAAGTGGATACACTAGTGAACATGTAAAATACTTATTTTTTGCTCAGGTAGAGAAACAGATTTGGAGATGGAGAATAGAGAAACTTAAGGAGCTTGTGATAGACAGCCTGGACATCTGTTGAGAGTGAGGGAGGTGGGATATTGATAAACATTTCTGAGAGACTGATGAAGGTTAGGGAGCAAGAAATCCATGACCAGGGTGTCAGCAGAGAAAGTGATTGGTGGGCAAGGTTAAGGGAATGCTGGTGGATAGGGTAGGTTTGAGAAGTAGTAGGATGCGGTGGGAAAGTCAGTAGCACTTGATTACCCATCTGAATGAGGCAACATAGAAAGTGTTAAGTGAAGGCTGACACCAAGTTTACTACCACTGATAGAAAATGTTTCCCTGGATGGGAGTAGGTGAAAAATGATGTGCTTGGTGTATACATGACATCTTAAGTTTGAGTTGAAAATGTCCAGTGTGTTTTTGGAGATGTTGGACTAAATCTCTGAGAAGCAGATGTAAATTTGAAGTCAAAAGGAAAGAGTTGAGAGTGAGGCTAAGAAAGTGAATTGTGAATTGAGAGCTCTGAGATACACAGTGTAGAACAAGAAAATTAGAATGCCAAGAACTAAATGCATCACCACATCTGTAAGAGAGGAAATGGAGTCAGGATATGAAGAAATGAAAATTAAAAACCTTTTCTCAAGTGGAAAGTAGCAGTGCTTTCTAAGTTAAATTCCCGTAATCCAAATGTTTCACAAGTGGAGCTACTCGTTTTGTCCATATCCTGCACATTTGCATCCCTACTAGACATCTCGCAGATCTCTTTGAATGGCTCTTAATCTTTTTCCATGTTTAAGAAGATGAGCCCATTCACAGAGAAGCACTCTAACTGAAAGAGAAATTTTTGCTAATGGTTCGTAATAGGCACATTCATGGGTTTCAAAGCACACTGAAAATTCCTAGAGATGTATGTATAGGAGCTGAATCGATGCTTGTGGTTGGTTGTGTTAAGGGAAAAAAACCACAGGCTCAAAATGACGTCACTTGTGCTAAAGCTCATGATACCAAAGCTAGGTGTAAAAACTGACCTGACTGCAGTTTTGACCTTCACCAGAAATGTAATATTAATCAACTAGTCTGGAATTTTCTGGTAAGCACCAATAAAGTAATGTCATGTGGATCCTCTCCATTCCCCGCTCCTCCAGAGGAAGAAGAGGTAATCTGCATGATATAACCTTTGCCATTCCCACCCCCCCCACCCCAAAAGATGTCTGGGCCTAAAAATAATCCTTTTTTTCTTTTGCTAATTGCTCCCTTGCTCCACTCTTCTTCCTAAAAACCTTCCCATTTGTTTCAATACATCCCCTGGGAGCACCCTTCTAGTTGCTGAATGGGATGCTGCCTGATTCATGAATCACTGAACGAAGCCAATCCTATCTTCAGATTTACTTGGCTGAATTTTGTGTTTTAGTAGTTGAGAGCAAGAACATGGAGCTGTCACAGTCAGGTCTTTAGATTTGTTCTAAGTCCTTTGAAATAGATGACTACAGTCCCAGGTTTTCTCAGGAATCCATTGTGGCCTAAGACTACACTATGGTGGCTTAGTCTTGCCTAAGACATCTGAAACATAAATTAAACAGGATATTATTCTATTCATTTAAAATAAGCTCTTTACAATATTAAAAAAACGCTAGTTCCTCAGAGTTGACATGTTCGTGAAGCTACAGGTGGCATTCTGGTAATAGTCATCTCTGACCCCCAATGGATTCAAGCCAAATTGCTTATCAGAGGCCAATAAATAGAAGTGGAAGTAGGGGCGGGGTTATATCAATATCACGTGAGAAACCCTTTGAAATACACATGCTCTGAAATCTCTCTTCTTTCCCCACTGCATCCCTCCCAAAATACCACCAACTTAAACTTACTTTAGGATAATTCTTGTCATTGTTAAAAGAAATTTATGCATTAATAGTGAATCATGCTTTCTGCTTTGAGGAAATATTCCTGATCCAAAGACCTAGAAGCATCTAAATATTTCTGTGACAGCCATCTAGCAATTCCTGGAAGCTCACAGGTATTTCCTGGTTTCAAAGTGAAATCGTAGCCACATAGGATGATGCTAACTTCTTGACAGGGCTCTAATTTGCCCTCTCATCTCCATTCTCACTGCCACGTGTGGCTCAAACAACTACCATCTCTAGTCTGATTATGAAACTTATTTCTTAACCCTATCCTTACCTTTAATCTTATTCATGCAAATTTTTTTGTATTGCTATCAGAATAAACTTTAAACTCACAAATTGTTAATGTTATCCATTCGTTTGTTAAAAAAGATTTGTTGAGCATCGACTATTTGTCAGACCCTATATTAGATGCCAGAAATACAATACTGACTGAAAAGTTCAATGGGAAAGACATATAATGAAGTAATCACACTAAAGAACATATGACCTACACAGGGATGTCAGGAAAGTGAGTGACATCCTGAGATGAGGGAGAGACGTGTGAAGCAGAGAGGAGGAAAAGGAGGTTAGTCTAGAGCAAGGAAACAGCGCTTGCAGCAGGAGTCGGGGGAGGGGGAACATGCTCTGTTTGAAGAACTGAGGGAAGCCGGAATGGCTGGAGGTCAGAGAGAGTGAGGTGAGATGAGTTGGGAAAGGTAGCAAGAGCTTAACCATGCAGGTTCTTATAGGCCCTTTTCATCATAAGAGCTTTATGAAGGTTTTAAACGTGGTAAAGATGGGATTAGATTTGCATTTTGAACAGATCTGGCTTTGATGTGAGTATCAGATTGCAGGAAAATCAACTGGGGAGACTGGATAGTTCTGTACCACCATAGTCCAGATGAGAGATAGTGGTAACTTTGATTAGGGTGGCAACAGTGGATGAGGAGATAAATTGATGGATTAGAGAGACATTTTAGTAGTGGTTTGGTGACAGGATGAAAATGGGGATGAAGAGGTTTAGTATGAAGGATGCTGCATATTTCTCTGGCTTATGAAACGGCACAGATGATGGTGACTTTCACTGGAAAATGGAATACCAGATGAGAGCTAGTCTTGGAGGCAAACTAGATGTATTGAGTTTGAGTGCATTGAATTTAAAGTGATATAGAGATTTCTAAGTTTAAAAGTGTTTAATGGCCTTCCATTGCCAAAGAGCTTAATCAAATTTCTTCAAAATGGATTTATAAAATCTTTGTGATCTAATTCCAGGCTCATCTTCCATCATATTCACATATGCTCCTTGTTTCAACCATTCTGAATTTGTGGAAATTTCCTGAATGCCCCAAAGTATTTCATAGATTGATAGCTTTGCAAATACTGTTATTTTTGCTGCACAGATCTTTCCCTCTACTCCCTTCTAGAATGCCAAGTTAACTCTTAGAGTTCTTTAATGCTCAGCTTAAGCATCATCTTCTCTAGAAAGAGTTGCTTTTAGCTTGTCCCTAACTATATAGATGTGTGTGTGTGTGTGTGTGTATGTATAGTGTGTGTGTGTACATACATACACACATACATATACATCTATATATGTATATAGGTGTATTGTATATGAAACCATGGGTAATTAGTCAAATCCATTTCACCTGCCTTACTAACCAAGGTTGTCTTAGGACTTGCATGTCCTCCAAGTGGCATGCAGTCTAAGCAATAAGATGTTTGCCTGAGTCGTTTTCCAGAAACCTGGAGTCAGCAGCTTCTAGTTCCAGCTGAGCTGGTTAAGACTGGGTGGGGCCACCTACCCTTCAACTGGGCCTGTGCAAGGGTCCACTCTGTGGCTTTTCCAATATGCAGAGACCTGTAGTTTAGTTATGCCTGCACACCTTTTTCCACTCATTTTTCCCCAGGCTCCCCACACCTCCCACACCTCAGACCGCCCTGCTTCTTTATTCATCACATAAATATCCTGAGCCCCTTGCCTTCAGGGAGGTGGATTTGAGATTTGTTCTCCTGTCTTCTTGCTTGGCTATATTGCGAAGAAAACTTCTCTTTGCTACAAACCTCGATGTCTCAGCCTTTTGGCTTGCTGTGTGTTGGGCAAGAGGAACCTGCTTCAGTAGCATATGTATATGTATATAATTGTTTATGATTGTCAGTTTATTAGCCTCTCCCACTAGATTGTGAATTCCTTGAGGTCGGGGGCTATATTTTGTTCATTTCTATAAACCCAGTGTGTAGCAGTCAATAACTGAATTCAATAATGGAATAAATGAAATAATGAATTTTGAATACTCTTCCTTCTTTCCAATAAATTTTTTTTAAATAGACTATTTTTGGTTAATGTAACCAGAGACTGCTGACAATACTGAAAAATCAGAACTCCTGCACCTATGGAAGATTTATATTAACAACATGGAATTAGGGACTTCCCTGGTGGTCCAGTGGCTAAGACTTTGCCTTCCAATGCAGGGGGTGCGGGTTCGATCCCTGGGCGGGGAGCTAAGATCCCACATGCCTTGCAGCCAAAAAACCAAAACATAAAAAAACAGAAGCAATATTGTAACAAATTCAGTAGAGACTTTAAAAAACAAAAACAAAATGGAACTAAAGAATTCATGTCTTTGTTTCCCTGCCCCGTTAAAAATAAAACCTGCAATTAAAAAGCCATAATGCCTTTCATAAGATGCATAGAATATCATTCTAACATGACCATAAACTAAAAGTCAAAGCTAATATGAAAAAGCATAATTAAAAATATTTTTTCCTGATTATAGAAATGATGTAGTTCCACTGGGAAAAATACAGAAGAGCACAAAAAATATAAAATGGAAATGTAATTCTTGGTGGTGAGAGTGGTTCTCTCACCACCAAGAGAGAACCACTTTTAATATTTTATTCGTAAATCTTTTCTGTTCTTTTTCTGTGTAAGCACATGCATTTTACCATCTTTCCTAATGGAGAAAAGCATTAGGTATGCCAAAGCCTAGCATTCTAAACCACCTTTTAACTAGCAATCAGAGTGATTATGTGTTAAAAAAATACGTGAAGGTTTTCTGGTTCTCTCCAGGGCCTGTACCTCCTGCTTCCTCTCTTCAAGAGGTTAGATGACTGTTCAGGGCCAGGGTCACCATGGGTAGGCTGGCTATTCTCTCTCTTTCTAGAAATAAATGAACTTGGTATCTTTAAGAGTCACATTTGGAGAGAGTAAAAGATCACACTTGGTCCTCAAGCCTGAGCTTTGTGCTTAACACAGCGTTTTAAACAGGCAGCTTGCTGTGGGGATATTATTCAACTACTGGGAGTTTTAAACTTAACTGCTGGAATGGATGAGTCATACTGTGAGTCAGATTCATTTTCTTATATATATCCTTCTAAAGAGGTATGTAGGGAGGACACATCACTGTTAAGCAAGTACTCAGGCATTTCTGTGTTCCCAGGACATAAATGCATTTGAAATTCCACCTCTGAATTCTAACTAACACTGTGCATCTCATAAGATTAAGGGATAAAGTGGTGGCAAAAGTGTATACAGATCATATGTTCATTTGGCCACATGGAATACCACAATAGCAACTGAGAGATTGTAAAAAAAATATATATATATACACACATACACATAAAACACACATATATATAGTTTGTATATATGTATGTACACACACACGCACATATGTACGTTCATGTACACATACATGCATTCACATGCAGGCACACACGCACATCATCAAAAAAGTAAGCTCCAGACCTAGGATATTCGTCAGAATTATTTCTGTTTATTTTATGGCAATTTTGAAAATCCCAAATATATTTGCTTTACTTTTGTTTGATTTTACAAAATGACAGTATTTTTAATCAGTTGATACAGTTTAATTCTAATATGGCAGATTGGCTTGTTAATTATTAGAAATCTTTCCCCCTAAGTGTTCATTCATTCTCTTATTATTCACTTGGTTACTTGGCTGAGAAATAATGTCACAATAATTGGCTGTGAATTTCTTAGCTTAGTTTTTAAGGCAACATGAACACTGTCGTTTCCCTCTCCCTTGACCATGTCTCTGTCGCATCCTGCCATCTGCTCATGCTTAGGTGTAGCCGTTTGCATATACTTTATTCATGGCCCCAAATCCCTGTTTGCTTTCCTATCTTGTGAGTTACAGTGAATTTTGTGGAAATCTGAAAAGAAGGCAACAATGACAAAAACACCAAATGCACCAAACGTCCTCAGCCTCTCCTGTTAAGAGTCCAGTTGGAACCATCCTTAAATGCATTGCTTGTTGGCCTGGTTTTCCCAAAGC
Organism: Orcinus orca; assembly: GCF_937001465.1. Lineage (NCBI taxonomy): Eukaryota > Metazoa > Chordata > Mammalia > Artiodactyla > Delphinidae > Orcinus > Orcinus orca. The sequence continues at coordinate 19,709,646 of NC_064570.1, read as the reverse complement.
TGTCTCACCCAGGAGGCTGTTGAAGATTTGGAGGCGACAGTTGTGTTACAGAACACCATTCTGGGGAGATGGCACTCTGTTTAAGGGAATCAGAAAGACTTTCTCAGGTTTCTTTTATCCAGAGGATCTGAGAGGACTACTCTCTATGAACTGTAGATCAAGCAAATGTGTCTTTAAAAATGTTTTGTTCAACAATGGTACTGCATAGTTTGACCGTGGCTCAGAGCACTTATTCTAACAGGGATCCATTGAACAAAGAGTCCAGTTGGAGCTCTCCTAGCTTAAAGTTATCTATCATTATTAAATTTCCTCCTCTATTGTTCTTTTTTGTCTTTGTCTTAGTTTCCCTTGAAATAGTAATTTTTAAATCAGCCAGACTTAGGATATTTTTATGTCATCCATCCTTTCACTCTGAAATATAAGTGATGTTTATTCAGTCATTGGTCATTCTTTGAAAAATTATATATTTTTATAGAAAACACAGCTCATAACACATATGCCACTATAATCCTACACTTAAGATCGATGAGGCACATTAATCACTTTAAATATTTTTCTAATTGAAGAAAGGAATATACCCATGGGCTTTATTACTTCAGTTTTAAAGAATATTGTTAGATATTGAATAATTTAAAAATTGTGTTTGTATCTATTTAACCTATGTGTCCCAAATCAATGACATATAAATGGTTCATAGTTAAAAACAATGTAAAACAAATACCCTGGATATGAAGATTACATCAACCAAAAAGACGATATTTGTAGCAGATGCTGTAGTGTTTTTCCCAGACTCCTGAGGACCAGAATACTTATTCATAAAAATAAATTGTTTTAACCACCTAACAAATGATATTTGAACATCTATGATATAGCAAGTGATAAGACAGACATGATCTTTACTCTCTTTAACATAGAATCCATCAAGGTAGGTGGATATGGAACAAGAAATAAATTTGATGACTAATTTGAAAAGAAACACAAGATAGTGTAAGAAACTTAAAGGTAATATCCCAACTTTTACTTCCAGAATTATAGAATAACAAGAAGACAATTTCTAGAATTTGGAAGTTTCTTTCATTGATGGAAGTTCTTTGCAATATATAGAAATATAATTGTATTATTTCAGTATGGAAAATAAAAATAGCATCTCACTCAGGCTCATCTGGTTTTAGTTGTTTTGCTGTATACCTTTGCTCCTAGCTTTCTCATGGTTGGCTCCATCTCATTCTCTAAGGATTTGGCCTATTCCAGTCCTTTTCTGACCATATTTCTTTATGTCCTGATTATTTTCATCATAGCACTAGATACTATTACTAATCATTTGATATTTTTTATTGCCTGTTTTTTATTCCCAAATGACAGGACCCATGTCTGTTTTATTTCCCTATGTATTAGGGAAATTATTATGTGGACATAGAGTTTGCTCTGAATAAATTATTATTATGTGGACATAGAGTTTGTGGACATAGAGTTTGCTCTGTGGACATAGAGCACATATGTGGACATATGTGCTCTATGTCCACATATGTGGACATAGAGTTTGCTCTGAATAAATTTTCAGTGAAAAATGGATGAGCAAAACTCATAAGACAATGAGGTAAGGTTGAATTTCCAGTTGTCCTAGAGAATATAAATGATACTCTTACCCACTTGACCAATCTATTAAATATGATCAATGAAGTCCCAAGAGATTTATTTGTTGTTTTTTAAAGAGTCCTATGATTGAATAAGTTTGGCAATCATTGACTTAAATAAACTTAACCTGAGTCCCTTGGAATTCTCAGTATATCTATATCTATATATCAATAACTGTATCTGTATCTCCATGGAGTATAGTTTGAGAAATGCTTGCTTACTCTGTTAGGAGTTGGGACCTGTTAGGTGACAGATCACAGAGCTTTGCAATCTAGTTTAGCAGTGAACATGGCTGGGTCTGATTCAAAGATGGCCTCAGGAAGACACGGGGACATGAGTTGACTAGATAGGTTGTGCCTCCATCCTTTTGGGACTGGTAGACTTTTTTTTTTTTTTGCGGTACGCGGGCCTCTCACTGTTGTGGCCTCTCCCGTTGTGGAGCACAGGCTCCGGACGCGCAGGCTCAGCGGCCATGGCTCACGGGCCTAGCCGCTCCGCGGCATGTGGGATCTTCCCAGACCGGGGCACGACCCGCGTCCCCTGCATCGGCAGACGGACTCTCAACCACTGCGCCACCAGGGAAGCCCGGGACTGGTAGACTTTTATGTAAAGCTACTTCGTAGTCACAGCAAAGACTTCTGCACCCTGGGAGGGAATAGAGAAATGATCAGTCAACTTCCTACCCTGATCCTTGTTGAGCTGTTGCCCATGCTGTACCCCTAAGGCTGTTGTCTGTGTTCTTTACAATTCAGCCTGTTGAGAATTTTATCTCCTCAAAAATCCTTACACCACACTTGCTATTTTTTTTTCTTGAAAGTAGCTTACTGGTCTTATCCCTGCCCTACAGGAATCCTGTATTAATACACTGCATAGCAAGAGATATTTTAAGATCAAGAGGAAAAGATGTTCTCCCACCATCTAGACAATTCATGCTCAGAGTTCATGTCCCTGTCCACTGGATGATCTCACTTTATAGGTCTAAACATAAGACCCTCTGCAGTGATAGAGATACAGACCTCTGGTGAGGGTCATGTGACCCTCTCCTTCTGCACATGGTCCAGTAGGCAACTTATAAAGAAGAGGAAAAAGAGGTCCTTCCTGCCTTTGCCTCATTGTGGCCACCGTCTGGTAATTTCCCCTCTCCTGGTGACATGGGTCCCCTGGGTTAACCTTGTGGGACCCATATCTTCCCAGAGCTATGTTTATCTGGAACGGAAGAGCTGGTGAGTGGAAGGGAGCCTTCCTGGCTCCAGCCACTTCCATTCAGCCTGTGCAATGCTACTCTTATCTCCCAAAGACTGATGATAACATCCTCACCCAGCTTTCTAGAGTGGCCTCTATTCATGTGTTACTGGTAACTAAAATTTAATTTGACAGTAGCAACACTCTTCCAAATCTTTTTTGCTTCCATTCTGATCTAACCTATCCAGATGTATTCCAACCCTATATTGTGGAAATGAATTCATCTGGCATGGTGGGATGCTACCATGTCATCTGTCATGAGAGGATTACAGTATGGGTCACTGCTTCCCCTTTCCTGAAGGTAGCCCTTAGCTGCTAAGAATTGCTGGGGATGCAGTCTGTCTTGTAGATGTTCAACATTCTCTTGAGGGCAGCTGTTTTTGCTCAGAGTGACCAGTACCTGAGCTTTAAACAGAGACCACTGCATCACTCTGAGTGGGAGTTGACTCTATTTTTTACCTTTAAATTGAACCCCAAAGTATTGGAGACATGAATAATAGTGTTTTCAAAGTATTTTTAGCCCTATGGAGTATTGGGATATTTTCTTCTTATGATAGGGTTATTGTGAGAACGTAATAAAATATATAATGTGCATTGCACATTACTTGGCACATCTTGGGTACATAGTGGGTACTCAGTAAGTTTTAATTCTTTTCTCTCTCATAAATCCAGTACAAAGAAGATGAAAATGTATTTGTATTCTTGCTTCCAGTATCCAGTTTTTCTGTATCAGAACCTTAAGGCTCCTGGGTCAGAATTCTAGCTGTTGTAAAGTGGAAATTAAATTCTTCTGTAGGTCACTGAAGATAGGGAGGAAGTTGGGGGTTTCTCTTTTGAACCATATTTTTATGCCACTGAACAAAACTGTAAGAACCAAACTGCACAGACTTCCCTGTATCTCACTGACATGCAGCTGAGGTAATACCTGCAGCATTCCTAGCCCGTCCGTTTCAGTGGCTCATAATCTTTTCTTTCTGTGAGAGAGGCAAATAGTATTCTTGATCCTGATTACCTGGATTAATATTGAAAAACCTCCTCAGGCTAGTGTCCTAGAGAAATTGAAGAAGTTCCCTTTCCATTTGAAATGACTTAAACCATGAGGCTGGAACAAAGGGTTCATCTCTTTGGTAATCATCTCACCTTCTTGTCACTTGGTGTCCAATTAAATAAATGACTACCTGATTTTTTGTCAATTGTCAGCAGATCTGGCTTTTACTTTTAATCAGCCTGCACATCATGTGAGCTTTTAAACTCTTTTTTCACCCTTTCCTTTGTCCGTGTATGTGAGAGTAGGAGTTGAAAAGAGTATGTTTAAGAAGATAAATATGCAGATTCCTGTAAGCATTCTTCTTATTCTTTCTGAGTCACCTTTCCTCTGCAAAAATAATTAGGCCACTGATTTAGCTTGTCAGGATCACTGAATGACTTCCTCAGTGCCTTCCATTGAGGAAGATGTTTTTAAGGATTGTTTTTTCTACTTTTCACTGCTATTCCTATCTTTAAAGCACATAGCTTCCTTTTAAACAACAAAAACATGCTCTTTAACTGGAAATTGGTTGGAGGAAAAATAGGTGCTTGAAAACAGGAACGTATTATCTCTCTTTGAATGACTTAGGAGTCTGTCCTCCTAGTCTGTGGGTATGGATGGTCCTGTAATGTGTGTTTCTATGCTACTCAGATTGGATGAGATCTGATTCTTTTTCTCAAGAAAAAAGTCCTCGATTCAAAGAGGATTGCAAGTCAAGGGGATACCAGAACGGAAGACAGAAATGTTAACAAGAGAAGAAATAAAGATTCAGTAACATTCACAAGGATTGATCAGCAGTGTTAATCAGTACGTGCATACAGTCTTCGCTTCCTTCATACCCTGCAATACAGGCAGTGCCATTAGGAGGGGAGTCTGGAAGTTGACATCTTTTCTGGCAGGAGTATGGATGTCCCAGCACCTGGGAAAAGTTTACCTATCATCTTTTCTTTACCTTTGACGCAGATGAAAATGGTCGCTTTCAATTAATGTGTGTCAGGACCAAAAGTAAAATAACAAAGGAGAGTTAAAAATAACTTGTAAAACTTTTCTTTCTAGCAGTATGACCCACCAGGTATTTCACCACCCCCAAAATGTTGCTAGGCAAAATTTAACAAGACATATTGATTGCATGGCTGAGTGTTAAAGATAGAAAGAGAAAACCCCCATGAGAAGAAGGTGAAAATCAAGGAGATGAGCTGTCTTAGGGGCACTTGCTGGATTTAGTGACCAGGTTTTAATTGCCCCTTGGAGTGGGAGACAGACTTGTGCTCTGTAAGATGGGAAATCAATTAACTTTAACTTCATATAAAACCAGTATCCTAACAGTTGGTGAAAGAATGGGTTAAGAAAAAGTATATATGTATCAGCAGAGGTAGACTTTGAGAAAAAGTGTCTGTGTTGGCCTTGGTGGTGGATAGAAGGAAAAAAAAAATGTCACCACTGAGAATTCGTAACCTAGGTCTGGCCACGTTTCATTCAGTTTTGAAAAGATAACGTTTACCTCTTGAACACTTGCAGTGATAATGCATATTAGCATAGTCCCCAGGACACACTCAACTAATGTGTGAATCCTTTCTGTAGGACCATGCTCTCTGCACAGGCTAAGAGCAAGTGTCATTGGAAGTAACACAAAGCAAATTTAGGACCCCCAAGAGCTTAAAATAATGGGAAATCGAGATTCATATTATTTTCTTTAAAGGTGTACTGCAAATTGTTATAAAAAGAAGAGATGAAATAAAAATGTGATAATAGGTTGTTAGAATAAAGCAGGCAGGTTTAGAAAAGAACCAAAATACAATTTCTGATAATGAAAAATACAACTGTTGTGATGAATCATTTAATAGGCTGAAGAGTAGATTAGACACAGTGAAGAAAGAATTTGTGAACTAAAAGCTAGGCAGAGTGAAATTCATCAGGAAACAGCAAAAAGAGATAAAAAGATAAACTGAGAGGGAGATTAAAAGACGGAGAAGAGAATGAGAAGCTCTCACATACATTTAACTTGCATCCAGGTAGAGAAAATAGAAAAAATGAGAAGCAATATTCAATGAGATAATGAGTGAGAATTTTCCAGAATTGAGGAGGGATATGAATCTACAAAATAAAGATAGTCCTAAGCAGGATACATTTTTTAAAAAAAAGAAATCCCCACGTAAACACATTGTAATGAAACTTAGAATACCAAAGACCTTAAAAGCTGCCAGAAAGAAAAGACAGATTACTTACAATGAAGCTACTCTTGTACTGACAACAGATTTCTCAACAACAATAAAGGTGGGAAAAATGCTTGGAACCTAAAAACAGAATAGAGAGCTCAAATTAACTGGTTGAAATAAATCCAAATAAACCAGTATTTATAATAAAATTGAGTAGACTAAAGCTATCACAACAATTTTCTTCACTGAGGAATTTCATGTGATTTTTTTTTTCCTTTTCCAGTTAAATAGTAAGAATTAGTCTTTTGCTATCAGTGAGGCCACATTCATTCATTAAATATAAATAAATTCACTTCTTTATTTCCAGCACATAGTAGACACTCAGTTTTATGTGCTGGAAACAGATAGGTAAAGGAAGGTGGCAAAGTCTCTGTTGTCAAAGATCTTACATTCATTCAAAAAGCCATTCACTAACTGACTATAATGTGCAAGATATTTCTTAAAAGACATCTATCTCCACGTTAAAAAAATGTTTTTGAGCCAAAGATAGTTTCTTAATTTTCCTGTAAGAAAATTAAAATTTTCTCATTTTTATTTGTTGAGATACAATAAAAAATCACAAAGCTCTGTAACTAAGATTAAGAATTCTACTTTCAGAACATGATCATAGTTCATAGCATTTTTGCTACTGAATTAATGATACCTGAAAAATTTCTGCCTAAACACCCTACTGAGAGTTGAGGAAATATCAGATATTCAATAATTAAATCTATTGGGTAATCAGATCTTACTGGATAAAGAAATGATCAGAAAATTAAGGAATTGAATATCTAGAGTTTATTTCTAGTTGGCTATAAAAGTATCTGAAAGCGCCTCAGGAGTAGGGACTGTTCTGTTTAGTGTTCTATCCCCAGCATGTAGCACAGTCCCTGGCATGAAGTAAGTGCTCAATAAATATTGATCGAATCTCTGTTGTGAATGAATGACCTTTGCAAGTCAACTAAACTAAATTACACCACACAAGGCCAGTGAGAAAAAAGCAAATCAAAATCAATTACATTTTCCTTTCTACAATTCTAGGAGATTGGAAAAAATAAATAAACTAGAACATAGGAATATACTTTTGACCCTTTAAATGAAACTCCATATGAATTGAACTGTGATTATCATAGTTTTAAATTTTATGATCTGAATCGTTTCTTTACCCAATTGTATTAAATACTAGCATGAGTATAGAAAACCCAGTCTTGCCGTACTTGTCACACGTGGGCAAATTTTCTGTGTGTTTGGGATTAAATGGGAAATGCAGTGTGTATATGTGAAAGAAGATTAAATACAATGGCTGTCTAACTCTGGTAAAAAAGTATCCTTAATGTTGCTGATCTCTGCATTTTTTTTGATCAGAGAACGAGCTCTGGATCAGCATGAAACAGAGTAAATTTCAGGAGTATTTGTGCCAGAAAATGCAGCCTGCATTTTTCAGTCAGGAATGGTCATATCATAATCCTACTTGAGATCTAATTCATCTCTAAAAGAAAGCCCTGACGGGCCAAAGAGCACTTCTTTTGACTTTTTGTGTACAGCACCGGGCATGGTAGGCAACATGTGTAGGTCGATCCATTTTCTTCGTTACAGTGATAATGGTGAATAAAAGCCCATTCAGAAGATATGAAGAAGCCACACCACAACATGGACTTTGAAGCAGCAAGTATTGCTGTAGGGCAAACGCTCATCATTTAAAATCTTAGGGGGAAGAAGGTCCTCAGTAAATACTGAGGATCATTACCAATTGGCTTCAGCATAAAATATATTGGAAACAGACATCTTAAACTGATTTGGGTTTAAAAAATTGAGGCTGGTGATAATTCGAATGCATGGAACCATGCCCACATGCCTAAGTTGCAGGAAAAGAAAGAAATGAGTGACTAACGTAATCTCAATACAAGGTGCTAAAACAATTAGATTGCCCAAATCAAAACAAACATTAAAACTGGTCATTTAGGCCAGTTACCCAAGAGTATAACAAGTATGGGAAAGCATACATATATTAAGCTCTCAATTATTAATTTTTTAAAAAGTGAGTCTATTATAAAGATATGGGGGAGACAGGAACTTGGAACAAGGGCCAGGGAGTTACTTGTTTGGGGAAGGGTATCTGAACTGGCCTGGGATCCTCTGGGGACCATTTCTATACTGGGGTATCATCATTGGCAAGCACTGAGAGATGATATCTTAACTTTTCCCAAAGACCCAGAATAATCATATGCATTATTTCTTAATTCATCTTTATGAAGATAGGGATTTTTTCCCTTTCCCCAAATAAATAGAGCAAACAGAATTCAAACACTTTTTACAGCCTCTCATCACTGTCCTATTATAATGACGGAAGACACATTAAGTCTTTAATTATTAGCAATCTGGCTAGCACTTCATAACAAAGTCTACTTGTTAATTGAGATGAAATGTGTTTTGTCATCAACAAATTGAAACAAAATTGCTATGCATGCTACAATACTTGTTTCTCTCTTTTCATATCATAATATGAAAAGATCATTAGTCTAGCACCATTTGGTCATCATACCCTCTCTGAGTTTCAGAGCAATTCCAAAGAAATCAGATATTCCAATACAATGCACTCAATCTGTTGAGTTCTCCTCATTAATTTTGGAAATTAAATGGTTATGCTTATTAATGTGAGTTTTCACCATTCTCCAAGCCTTCAAAACAGCACTGAAAAAATGGCATTACATGAATCCATATTGGGAAAATGTGAATAATGCCAGTGTTCTTTTTTGGTGGGGGAGGGATTCTTCAAGGGCAAACCAAATTGTTCCTGTTCTATATGCATAGGCTGGGGAGAAGCAACTTATCAAAAAGGCAGGAAATAAAACAGCAGGGTGACTATTATAGAACTTCAATTTAGAATTGTTGATTTCTTTGTGCTCAGCCTATTGTTCATGGTGGTGCATCGGGAAGTCACAAAAATCAGTGAGAGGGTTTTTGAAGACACACAGCATGAAGGCCCAATCTGCTGCCTTAATGCCTAATTCCTTGAGGCTGAGAAGGAGATTAATCTATATATATATATATATATATATATATATATATATATATATATATATATATATATATATATATATAGGATTTAGATGTATTTCAGGTTTGGATACCTTCTTTGAAGGATGTGGATATGACTAGATAATCAGCCTCAGTGTCTCTTCCTGACCACAGTAAATCTGTTTTCTCTTTCCATCAATGAGTCTAGAGAAAACATCAGAGGAATACCCTAGGTTTTATCTCAGCATTCACGTGTGCTGACACAGCATGAAAGAGGAGCATGCCAAGAAAGATGAGAAAAAAACAGTGGTGAAAAAGTTCCCCATGACTTGTGAACTCTTTCTTTCTCTCCTTATGTAATCGTTCGTGGTGTAATCCATAGCATTCAAAGTCAGGCTTTTTAGTTTCCGGCACTTCCTGCAGAAAGAGTTCATTGGCCTTACCTGGGGAAGGAATTACGCCAACAGGCAGTAGCCAGCAGTGACCTGAACGATTTCATCTTCCACGCTATCTGTCATCTCATATCCCAGCCATTTGTCTCAGAGTCATCCTGTTCCTTAAAGAAATAAGACTGCCATCTTCTGGTGGCCTTCAGTGTAGTTATGTGACTGTGATTAACATAGTCATTTTCTTTGCTATAGAGATTACTCTATTACCGTTTATATCATTTAAATATGCTTGTCTTAGGCTTCAGGAATAAAAATTCATATTTGGCCAACAAAATGGAGAACTGACTGCATGCTGACAGTTTTACCATCTTTTTCTTTTGATGTGTTCATATCAACCCATCTGTGTTGTAGGTATTGCAGTGGAATAAAAAATTACTTGATGATTCATTTCTAGAATCAGCACATCAGACAAATACTGTATATAGTCAAAACTATATGAGAAAAATTGTTTGAATTGCTCATAAAGTATAATAAACATGATTTTGTGTATACAATAATACATAGTAAAGAGAATATCACCAGTATATAGTGCCTGCAGTATGATTATATATAATGAAGTATGCAGATATAACATATAATTTTATAGTGTTTTTAATTATGTAAAAGAGGGCCATTTGGTTGACTATCCTAAGTTAAATGTAGTATAATATCTCTACTTTACAAACAAGATAATTAAAACTCAGATAATATATGCCCCAAGTCATATATTATAAGAAACAAAATTAAATTGTGTGCTCATGTATTTATTCTGAGTGTAAACCTGGTGTTAAAGTTATGAGACTTTAAGGCTTGCAGAAAAGACCAAATTCATTGGAGTACAATACTTTTCAAAAAGATAAATCTCACTTCTGTACTGATATTTATTGTTTGATATTTGATATATTATCTTACTTCTGTACTGATATTTGTTGACTCATTTAGTGATTCCAAAATATCTCTTCCCTGTACCTGCTCCCTATCCTGACCTTGTCTATGTGAACAGGTCCCATGTCTCAGCTCATTTCTTCTCTCTTTTACCAGGGAGAATTTAAATAACATACAATTTGTGTTAGAAAAAATTTCTTTAGTTCTCACACTGGTTATCTATCCATATTAATACACTGACATGTCTACTGCTCAAGAAAAATCTGTGAGACATTAACAATAAGTGTGACATTTAATAAAACGTGGTCTATCACTACTGAGCAAAGAACATTAGAAGTACAACCTGTATCAAAGTTAAATTCATTAATATTATTATTGATACATACCAAGGTAACTATAGAATGTTTTGAAAAAGAGGGAGTCAGGGAAATGTACTTGCAGGCTGGAGTTGATCGTATGGCTGGGCTTCTCAGGAACTGGTCAGAATTTGTAAACTGGTGAGTTCCGGTTAGAGATTTTATGAATTCAGGCAAAGTTAAGTAGTTTTGTCTTGGAACATATGAGTCTGAATGAAGTGAGAAATTTGATCTTCAATAATTTGCTTTCATGTCACAGTTTGTTATAGTTTACCTGTTTTGTGAGTTAGAAGACAGTTTTGCAAGTTGTTGTTCTGTTTCACTTTCTCAATAATTTAATAATTTCATATTTGGCAGCCTTGATTCTGCAGAGATAAAATTTGCAATTCCTTCCTCTTTGCCTCTAAGAGCTGTTTTTTTCTTCAAGTATTTACAAATGATCAGATATGTGTCAGACACTGTACTGTTGTTACATGGAGCTTATAATCTATTTAGACAGTAATTTAATTATATGATTAAAGCAACTGTTGTTTGGCTTTTCCACTCTATGTCTGCATTAAAAAAAAAAAAGATTCTAATCTTTAATTGAATTCCTCTCTGCAATGAATTGAATGTCAGTGTCTGCCCCCCACCCCCACCCCAAACACCCAAATTCATTTGTTGAAATCCTAACTCCCAGTGCAGTGCCATTAGGAGGTGGGGCCTTTGGGAAGTAATTAGGTCATAAGGGTGGAGCCCTCATGAATGGGATTAGTGCCCTTATAAAAGGGACCCCAGAGAACTCTTTCAGTTTCTTTCCATTGTGGAAGAATACAACACAAAGAAGGCAGTCTGCAACCTGAAAGAGGACACTTACCAGAACCAGACCATGATGGCACCCTGATCTTGGGCTTTGGCCTCCAGAACTGTGAGAAATAAATTTTTGTTACCACCCAGTCTATGGTACTTTGTTATAACAGCCCAAACTAAGACTCTCTCTAATTCATGTGGAAAGATATTTGGTTTTTACCTGCAGTGGCAAAGAATATTGTCTGACTTAGCTATAGAGGTCTTGATTTATAGATGAGCATGTGGCTGTCTGAAATTACAGCTTGCTATAATTAGGTGTGACCACTTGATGAAATTATGGCAACAGAATATAAGTGAAAATGGTGTTTACACTCAAGGAAGCATGTTCAACACAAAGGGAAGGTGTATGCCTTCTTCAAAACTTTTCCCCTTCTCATGGCTGTAATGCAAATGTGATGGCTGGAGTTGACCAGCATCTTGGGCAATTAGGTGGAAGAACAAAATAGAAGAAACCAGAGTCCCTAAGAATAATTAAGTCCCATTTACCTTCAGAGTTCATTTACTTCAGTAAGAAATAATTGTTTATCTTGTTTAGACCATTTCTACTTTGGGACTTCTGTCACTACTTAAACCTACTTTGCTCAAGGGTAAAATAAGCAAGAATTGAAAGTGTTGCATATAACAAGCCCACCACAGATGGATAATCTTTGGGATATTGAATATTTTAAACTTTAGTAATTTTCAATCATGAGACTGTAAAGTTTCTTTTATGGCACTTCTTACATTTCATAAAATTTTACGGATGTGAACTTACTTGATCCTTATGACAACGTGTAAAGGAAACAGGAAAAGTATTAATGACCTCATTTCAAGGATGAAGTAACTGTGACTCAGAAGAATTATCACATTCTCAAACTTACCAAGCAGGGTGGTAATATATTCAGGGCTAAAATCCAGGCCATCCTGGTCCAGAGATTTTCCTACCACAGTTCTTGAGTGGCAACTCATGCTTTCCCTGGCATTCAGTGATTATGAGAGGTTAATCAGGACTCCGTGTTTTTGTCTTAGACACTTATGTTTGAATATATCACAACTGATAAAGGACGTTTATTCTTTTCAGAGGCACCTGACTGAAAGAGTCAAGTCTGGGAGTCCTGGGCGCTAACTCTGACTCTGTTCTAACTAAACTTCTTGTCTGTTAAAAGAAAGCAGTAGAGAAAAAATTACCTCTAAGGAATACATTCTCTCTAGGGGGGCCATGCAGCACTGATACCTTCTGATTGGTTATGAGAGTCTAACCAACATGTAAACACCTCTTTGCTCCCTGCTTTTGGAGAAATTATAAAGAATCGAGAGAATGTTTATTAGTTTAAAAAAAGAAAATGCTTCCATTAGAAATTTGTGGCTACTCTATTGCAAGAATCCGTATCTGAGAATAAATATCACCAAAGCTTTGTATGAATTGGGAATGATTTCAATTTCTGTTGGTTTCCATGACAGTAGGATTGCAATATTTAAAAAATAAAAATGCAGGATGCCCAAAGAAGTCTGAATTTCAGGTAAGCAATGAATACTTTTTTAGTATCAGTCTGTCCCGTGCAATATTTGGGAAATTCTTAGAATTATTTGTTGTTTATCTGAAGTTCTCATTTAACTGGGTGCCTCGTATTTTATCTGGCAATGCTTTGTGGCAGATACTAGAAACTGGCTTGTTTACCACCTAGTCTTTTAGTGCCTCCTTTTAGTGCGTCACTGTACCGTGGAAGCTGTAAAGCATTTTGCATGTGATTTAGGTATTGTCGATCTGTTGCACGTGTCCAAAACTTAAATTCAGAACTGGGTTACACAGTAAGAGAAGAAAGCGTGAAGCTCCATCGCCTTGGTGCAGATCATACAGAGGCAATGTTCTCTGGGAGCTAACAGATGTAAACAGAGCTTTCTAGTTTTGCAAGCTGCTTCCTGGTCATGGCAGGAGAAGCAGCTCTTTGGGGTGCCCAGTTAGAGCCTTGAGAATTATTTCTGGAAACTCAACCTAGAGTCTGTTTCCTCAGCCATTGCCTTGATCCGGGAATAAACGCCGTCCGGCTTAATCTAGTTGGAATGGTTTCTTTTCTTCGTAACTGGACCATGACTGATATAGTTCTTAAATTATTTTAAATATTAAAGAGAAGGGGGAAAAGTGAGATGTTCTTCTCTGTTTTTAAGCTTGTAAACAGCATCATAAAAATAAACATTTATTAAAGAAATAATACCACCACCCTAAGTAATCCTATATTTCAATTCATCAAAAAATCATTTTTGTGTTCCTTCCAGTCCTAGTTCTTATGCAGACATCATTTTTCATATTGTAATCATAATGCAGATACAATTTTACATTCTACTTTTCTCCCTTAACATTATTCCATAAATACTTTCTGTATTGTTACGTGATTTCCATAATTATTTTAATGGCTGTGTAACTAACAGTTCTTCTAGTTGATGTATCTTAATTCAATTATTCTCTTATTTTTGGATGTAAAGGTTTTTTTGTGTGTGCCATTATAAACAATTGTTTAGTTAAAGATAAATTCCAAGCAGTGGGATAACTAGGTCAAAGGCTGTGAACATTCTGTGTCTCTTAAAATGTTTTTCCAAATTGCTTTCCACCAGGGATGTGACAATTTTAAATGGGTGGCAGATTTCATTGGTGACTGAATTAAGGAAAGTCAGTGAAGCTAAACATCATCCAGAATGTATGTGACCCAGCTGTACGCAGCCCACACACAAAAAAGGAGAAATGCATGCAACATTTGGCCAAATAAACAAATAAAAATTGTATTAGCTTCATTTTTAATAGAATATGATTGTCTCTTGTTCTTTACTTGAAGGATATCTTACTTATTTTAAAGTTTAAAAGCATGTCTTTGCATAAGGAGCCAGAAGTAGCTCCTCTGGCCTTCCACCTCATGTTCTCATTTTCCCAAACTTTGTCTCTTATTCAGCAACGGGAGCAACCCATCAAGAATATGCTTCTTTTATTAATGCAAATTAATACCCAGTGCTTGTTATTTGTTTTCAGATTTGGCTCAGAAATATTGGTGTTGGTGCCCCTGTGATGTACAGTTGGCTTCTTGTGAGGAGAAAAGAGATAGGAACTTTACTAATTTTTTAACTAAACTGTTCTTTAAATTTTCTTCCAAAGATTTTCAAATTTGGAGGGTTTTTTTCCCCCATTCACTAAATGTAATCTAGACCTATGACTGTCACATCCTCTTATCTTCCCACCAAAATTACCCCCAGCGTGGCTTTTTAGGTATTCAACTCTAATTAATTGGAAGTAGTTTCTGGGAGAGGATGCTTCATATAGAGGAACCTGGATAATTCCCATTGTAAGATGGTAATTTTGGTCCCATTTTGAACCATCAAAATAGAAAATGTTTTCAAGTGTCAGATCTCCTTATGACATGTTGCGATCTTGGAAAATTTTGGGCAAAAGTGGCTACTTAATTATCAGGATGGTAGCCAACTAACTTTTCTCAGAGTTGACCAGCTTTTCTTAATAGCGTTCTGACTTCATAAGGCAGGGAAATGGTAAATCTTTCTGTTAAGGGCCAGATGGTAAATATTTTCAGCTTTGCAGGCTGTACAATCTCTGTCCCAGTTATTTAACTCTGCCCTTGTAGCGTGAAAGCAGCAATAGAGAATATGTAAATGAATGGGTGTGACCGTGTTCCAATAAAAGTGTATTTACAAAATCAGGCTGCGGGCCCATTTGGCCAGCTGGTCGTACTTTAGCGACCCCTGACTTAAGGAATCTGGCTTTAGATGGCCTCCAGGAGTAATCCAACTTTGTTTCATAAGTCCCTTAGCACAAAGCTTATCAACTTTACAATGAGAGAAAAAAAATTAATAAGAAAAAGAAATCTTGGCTTAAAATGAACTCTGATGACTTCTTAAAAAAATAAAGTTGTGTATGAGATAATCCAGAAGTAATAAGAAAGGACACTGATACTTAGAAATAAACTTGGAAGAGCTATCCAGAATTTGAAAGAGCTTTGGAAAATGGATTCCCTCAAAAGAGTCCAACCAAAACTTAGGACAAGGATTGAAGTAGCTAACCAGTCTCAGGAATAATACCTGTGCCCTAGCCCTGTCATGGTATTGCCTCTCTCAGAGTCTGAGTCAATCTAAGGACAGAGTTATTGACTTTAGGACAGTGCTTTTTACTGACTAGAATGGACCAACATCCTTAGAGTTCTTGAGGCAGACAGATAACTCTGCCCATTCCAATGCGGAAACCTAGGGGACTGTGTTAAAGGTCGAGTCTCTGGAATGAGGAGGAATGGGGGTGGGGTGGGCATCCTTCCTAGTCATCTGTAGCTGCCAGTCAGTGGGAGAGTCAGAACAACAGCTAGAAGTGCTTGTCAGGCCCTCGGTACGTTGCTGATGTAGTGAACAATAATTTTTAATTTTTTACTTCAAGTTTAGTCAATAGGCTCTCTTTAGTAGTATATGCTTATTATTTATTCTGAGTTGGGACATGCTCAGCTATCCTACTTACAGTAAATATAGTCCACATAACGTTAGCTAATTATTATTGTATATACCTGGAGGTACATGTAGTATTGAACATACATTTTTAAATTCTCAAAGCAACTCTATTGAGTGGGGAATATTATTAGTCACATTTTATTAGCAAGGAAACAGAGGCACCGCAAGTTTAGAGAGCCATCCTGATTTACCCACTGAACGTGGGCCATTACACACCTGTTTTTCTTGACTGTAAGGCTCTTGAACATGACACACTGTCTCTTTTGGTTAGGTAGGAAACAAGACCTTTTTCTTCTTCTTTTTTTTTTTTTTTCCTATTACTTCAAGTAAGCAAGTGGACAGAAGTGAAAAATAGAACACCTCCTGTTATGTCAGAGATGTCTGGTCATCTTTAAAAATGGTCACTTAAAAATAGTAACTTTGAAAATGAGAAACCTTCCTGCACATACAGGAATGCTGATCTGCCTGTACTTCTCCTGCCTGTTCACTAAGGAAGATGCACCCTCTTTGGTGAAAGCAAGCATACCTCCAGTGGGTAAAACCCTGGAGAGGTAAAAAAACAAGATGGCTCCACAGAGGATAATGGTTCTGTTTGTCCTGCCTGCAGCATCAATAGTGTGCATATTTCTTCTCAGTCTGAGCAATATCTTTTGTTTTCTTCTCCTGCCATTAGACCCTCCAGTGGCTGATTTTCTTCTACTCCTTAGAATCACCTCGAGTCTCTTCGTCTCTAGCTGTGCCTTGGTGTCTGTCCTTGTTCTCTAATACAATTAGAGATGTTAACTTTTCTTCTAATCAGAGTGACTTTTCTCTAAATTTCAGAGGTTGAAATGAACACGGAGGTGAGGAAATCACTGAATGACATGCCAAGCTGCCTGTTTCCTCTATGTTTCATGGGAACTTTTGGCAGTTCTGATTTCTGGGTTCTGGAATTCCATGAGTGACCAAAATATCAAAAACATTCAGGTGTCATTTATAGCTTGGCCAAATTTTAAATTTTGTCTGGTAAGGACATTGAAAAACAAAAACAAAAACAAATAATTGCCATCATAACCACTATCGTTTCACAAGAGAAAGAACATTTTAAACACCAGAAGTGGGCCGTAATCTCAGAAAAAGAACAATGCTTTAAATTGAATTCATTTTGTTTTTAAAAAAGCTCACTACATTGTCCTTGCATTTTTCATTTTGCTCTGACAGCTTATAACTTAATTTTGAGCTGGTCCAGGTCCAAGAGCTGGTGTTTGGGAACTGCTGGTATAATGGAAAGAATCTTATCTTGGAGTCAGACAGATCTGGCTTCAAATCCTGACTTCTCCATTTGACTTTGAGCGAGTCAGCCAATGGGTCTGAAGCTCTCCTAATGGGAGGAATTGGGAGACCCTCAGGACGTAGCTGTGCATCTGGTGAGGCCCTGTTCCTGATTCATGTCTACTCTTTGTCTTCCTTTTCTCCTTTATGTGTCGCAACCATTGAACAATAAGAAACAAAGGAAACTTACCATGAAAGCAATTTTGAATAGTTTTGTTTTTATTGATATAAGCATACGAGTTATTTGAATTGTAGCCATTCTATAAATTCACACATACCAATTAGTAAAAATTACTTGGGTGATTTCTAAATTATTTGAATAATTGGCCAATAAACCAAAAGAAAATAAAACAAAGACAATCAAACATGTGGGTAAATCTGGTCCGTTTCTTGGACCTTGGACTAACACACCTCTGTTAATGCAAAGGCTACTTGGGTGTATCATCTGATAAGGGCTCTCACTCTGACTGAACATTAGTCAGGTTGCTCTGAGCCCTCTTCTCTATTAGGTCTTACCCTTGGCCTGCCAGTCTAGTTCAGCAAGAATCCTGCCAAGCCACTTTAGCAGGAGTCCCTCTATCCTTGATACCAAACCAAGTTCCTCTTAATAACTTTCTATCTACTCCCTCACCCTGCCCATTGGCTACAAATACCCAGCTGCCATTGGTGGTATTCAGAGTTACATTCAGTCTCCATCCCCTATTGCAGTAGTCTTGACCTCTACTGAGATGGTCTTGAATAAAGTCCCCTTTACCTGTTTAACTCCATGCAGTGCGATTTTTCTTTGATGTATCCCAAACCCACATGACGTTGGAAAGAGATGTACATAAGACGTGGAGGGTCACATGAGGAATTAACCCCAGGAATAGTCAGTTCCAGGCTTTATAAATTAATTTTTTTTTAATTTCAGGGATTAAAACTAGATAGAATTGTTCTAATTTGATCATTTGGGAGAAAAGAGAAGTCAATTTCTATCCCTATGAACTAATAATTTGGGAAGAAATTGGGCAAAAGAAGAATCACTCCTTTTTCACTCATGAAGTGTTTGTTAAATGCCTTACATTACCATAATTCTTTTTCTAGTGTTCAGAAGACTAGCAAGGCACATTTCTTAAGTGCCTTCACTGGTGACAGGTTTGTTATAGGTAAAAATGCCAAAAGTTTTTTTCCAGCAAGTGTCAGCACTAATGTTGCTATTAGTAATTACCTCCCCACCAACACTTTGCTTCCAGAAAGGAATCCTGGGGGAAGGGGGAGAAAAAGTAGTTCAGAAAGTTTACTTTTCTCTACAGAGCTGCTTAAGAAACCAGTTGATTTGCATTGTACCTTTTTGTCCTGAAGTTACAATTTTTTTTCTCTGTAGTGGTTTGCAAGCCATTTCACAATATGGCCCACCTGCTGAGTACTCATAACTTTGATTCTCTTATATCAGTCTTCCACTATGTTGCTAACCTGACAGCGTCACTGAAAGGAAAAGAAAAGCTTTTTTTTTTTCCTGTGAAAATCAGTGACAGTTTCGATGCTAAGCTCCTCCAGTGCAGGATCTGTTCATAAGTATCTTTGTATTCTCTACAGCCGCAATTTGGGGCATAGTTAATGCACAATAAATATGTATTGAATTTATGTAACATCCATTTTTGAACTGTTCATCCAATTTTTTCCTCTGGCCTATGTTAGTTTTCTAGGGCTGCTGTAACAAGTTACTACAGACTGGGTGGCTTAAAACAACAGAAAATTATTTTCTCATAGCTCTGGAGGCTAGCTGTCCAAAATCAAGTTGTTGGTGGGGGCCATACTGTCTCAGAGAGTTCCTAGCTTCTGGTGCTTGCTGGCAATCCTTGTTATTCCTTGGCTTGCATCACGAGAGTCTCCCTGCCTCTGTCCTACTCCCCTATGTCTGTGTCAGATTCCTTCTTGGTAGGATACCAGTCATTGGATTAAGGCCCACCCTTATTCAGTATGACTTCATCTTAATTTGATTATATCTGCAAAGAACCTATTTTCAAATAAGGTCACATTCAAAGGTCCTGGGTAGACATGAATTTGGGGGGTCACTATTTAACCCAGTATAAGGCATAAAGAATCCTTCACCCCAGAAGGGTAGTAGAATATGCCACCTCGAATATGCCACCTCAAATATGCCACTTTAGCATAAGAATTGTTTTGAGCTGAGGCAACTGAGAAGAAGCAGATACAAGGAAAGCTCCCTGCCCTCCCCCTATTTGCCTAAATAAATTTTGTAGCATGTAAATGTGTCCCTCTTCTCCTGTCTACCAGAAAGGACAAAAGTTAATCCCCAGAAACAACTTTAGACCTTATCAGCCTGTAGAAGGCGCCAGAGGAATCTACATAACAAACTTTACTAACTAGGCTTTATCCCCTCCTAGTTTTCTCCCATAGATCTACCTTCTCACAGTTTGCCACCCTCGGAAGTCAAAAACTGCTTTCTTTTCTCTTATCATTTCTCCATGAATTTATTGTTCTTTGTTGAAAATGCTATGTATCAGCTGGAGTCGTAAGCCTTCACTTTTGAGTTACTCAGTTTTCCTTGGGTATCTCCCATGCATACATTAGATGTGCATATGAGTGAACTTGCTTGTTTTTCTCTTGCTAACCTCTATTATTAAATGGGTTTCAGCCAAGAATTTAGAAGAGTAGAGGGAAAATTATTTTTCCTCTTCTCCCCGTATCATTGTAGACTTTTATAGTTATCTCTATAGCTCCAACACTTAAGATAGCTCTTGGCTATTCAAGCTATTAAAATTTCCTTGTTTTTCTTTTAGCTCTGAGTTAAAACCTAATATCTCTTGATTCCCTTGACCATCACTTGTTATAAAGGGCTACCCAGCTTTTCAGTTTTTTGCCCAGGGGAGCTGGCTTTTTGCTCCACACAGCTCAGCTAAAAACAGGGGACAGATTACAATAATCCCAAGAGCCTGCCTCCCTAGTGTAAATCCCTCAAGACTGTCCTTTTTCAATTAGGATGAATAATTTTCCTCCTCTGAATACTTCCTCAGATCCTTGCCCTTTGAAGCCTGGAACCAGTGTAAATGCTAATTTGAAATTAACATACAATTCATTTTTTGCTCACCTCCCCTGGTTTACTTCCAGCTTCTTAACTTGGCCTCTCACAAACACCTTAGGCACTGATTTACTTCCTTTTTAAAAAGCCCGTGACTATTTTTCTCCAGGTAATGTTGGAATCTATTTAAATTTTCTCTGTCTCTTGTGTGTATGAGGGGGTGGGGGGCTGGGCAGTGTACACGTATGCAGGTGTATGTGCAAAGAAGAGGCATTGGACTAATGTCCTGTCTAGCTCAGGTACCTATGAGAGCAATATAAAGTTTCATCTGGAAGTAAACAGCCACTTCTTATTTATTACTAAATTTCAGAAGTTTCTGACAGTGCTCACTCCTCAGAAGCAAGTGATTGAAAAGACACTTGAATAGGTATTCCCACAAGACACTACCTCAAAGACCATCCCTTTTGCCTGGGAGGGTAATATTTTTTGCGAGTCATTGTGACTCTTTTCATTTTCGCATGGTGTCCTATAGCTTTTCTCTGATTAAGTGACATCTTTTTGGACTGTTGCATACATGTTGAAAGGTTATGCCCTGCTGTTCCTGTGGGTCACAGCTAAGCAATGCCACCTGAAGGCATGCCTCCTATGACCTCTCGAATGGCTTCATCGCATGGACACTTCCTTTAGCTTATCATACTTAATTAGGGTTCACTGCTGTTTGGGCCTTTTATTTCTCTCCCTCATTCTCTTTCTTCTTCTCAAATATTTATTGCGCTTCTATTCTTTACCAGGGTTGGGGCTAGAACCCTTGAGAAAAATTTAAACAAGTCATAGGGTTTTCCTTGAGACGCTAAATATGCAAATGGGCAATGGATTACCTGTATATAACAGTGGAACTCTGACCCATCGTCTCTGCAGCAACCAGCCTGGAAAGTCAAACCAACACTTCTGCAGCAATCAGGCAGGAACAGTCAGGACTTGGTCTATGAGTGCCAGCTTCTCTATTTTTTTGTCCCTGCTTCCAACTCAGGACCAATGAGAGAGAGAAAGCCAAATATGCTCCCTAAACCAATCACGTAAGATATCTTGCTTCCAGTTAGCTCCTGCTTCCCCGTGTCAACAAACCTCCAGTCACAGCAGACTTGGAGGCTTCCTTCTTTGCACTGTAAAATTTTCCACTCCCTTGTCTGCCTTTGAGTTTCTGTCAAGCGCAAGTGATGGTGACTGACTCCCTTGTTACAGAAAGCTCTGAATAAGTGGGCCTGTTTGTTCTCATTTGGATGGTCTTTGTTTATTTCCACAGTCTCCTGGAGGTTTCACTGAGATCCACTCTGCACAGCCTGTCACTTAGACGTGTGATACTCAATGGAGGCCCCTGTGTTTTGGTGCTTGAGGCTTGTTGAATCCCTGCCCCTGGGGTAAGTCAGAACTAGGCCTAAACTGGGCCCTTTTTGTATAACTTGGCTATTTATTCTCAGTTTGGTACCAGGGTTTTGTTATTGGTGCCCGTTTGTTTGGCATCCTTGGTGGAATCCAGCCATTCCTTTTCATCCTCTTTTGTTCTCTTTTGTGCTTCCATTTTTTGTTGTGCGTCTAAAAGTGTTGTAATCAGAAGGAGACTCACCAAACAGATCATAGTCATAGAGCGTTACCGGGTATAATAAGCCTGTTGTTCAAAAGCCAGCTTCACTGACCATTGAGTTTATGGTTTCTCATCAAGCTAGTATCCATTTGGAAAAATGTTGTTGTGTGTCAGCAACAAAACTAGATAAGGTTCTCCTTCCGTCTTTAATTTCTGATTTGAGAGCTTGGCTTTGAAAGTTCTGAGAGTTTTCTGCCTGTTGGAGGTGCAGACTGTCCGGTCTGTGGTTGGAGGCAGATAAGTATTAGTTGAGGCCCAAGGCATGAGGTGCACAATCATCACTTTTTAGCGACCATTGCTATGGGGTTGTCTAAGGCTAAATCGTCTCTTTTTGTTGGAAACATTTCCGCTTCTTTTAGGTGCTCTCAAGTCTTGTACCTATTTTTCTAATGGCATAATCACTGAAGATGATTTGGCTTTCAGTGGCCACTCTGGGGGAACATTTGACTTGAACACAATTGTTCATTTGATATTTATGCCACCAACTTTTATGACCCAGAGAGAGCCACAGCCACACACCCCCACCTCATCCCTCTCCAGAAGACCCTCCAAGACCAGCAGGTAAGTCTGGCCCAAGGTCCTATGAAGTCATTGCTTTTGCCCTGGGTCCTGGTACACACGAGACCTTGTATGTACCCTCCAAGAGTGGAGTCTCTGTTTCCCCCAGTCCTGTGGAACTCCTGCAATCAAGCTCCACTGGCCTTCAAAGCCACATGCTCTGGGGGCTCCTCCTCCAGACCCTCAGGCTGGGGGACCTGACATGGGGCTCAGAACTCTCACTCCTGTGGGAGAACTTGTGCGATATAATTATTCTTCAGTTTGTGAGTTGCCCACCAGGGCGTCTGGGATTTTATTATATCACAAGTGTGCCCCTCCTGCTTTCTCGCTGGGTTTCTTCTTTATGTCTTTGGATGTGGAATATATTTTTTCTTAGCTTCCAGTCTTTTTTATAGATGGTTGTGCGGCGGTTAGTTGTGATTTTGGTGTTCTCATGAGAGGAGGTGAGCTCAAGGTCCTTCTACTCCGCCATCTTGTCTCCAATCTCCAATTGTTCATTTGAGAGACACCTTAGAAAGAAAGAGAATAATATTTTTCAGGCCCATTGGGCAGCATTTTTATTGGTAGCAGAGGCCTCCAAATAAAATTCTCATCAACGGTTTCTTTACTAGAAGATTTTTTTGCCAATGCTAACGAGCAATTTGACAAACTCATGTAACAAAACATAAGACTCATTTCCCAGGTAAATCCTCCCCATCCTTGTCCTCCAGTTGCCTCCCACTAACCAAATGTTCTTCTTTTTTCCCTTCTGATCTCTCCTTTTATACCTCTTTTGACTCCTCCCTTTCTTGCTCTTGTCCAAATCACCTAATTCTTTTAAGAATCCAAACTCCAATTTCCTCTAAAATCCATCCCTCCCATGAGTCAAGTGTGTAAGCAACTGTAGAATTTAAACTTTGGAACCAAATTAAATCAAGAGCTATAACTAGGATTTCCCTAAACCCAGAGAGACCAGCAAATATTCATAGAAGAATTTAAAATTCCTTGGGGTGCATTAGACCCATGGTTACCTGATCTGTATTAAGTTGTACACATGTTGGTTGAAACCTCAGTTGCTAAATTCTGAGTTGCAAAAGGTGACTGGACTGACCCAGAAAGGCCACTATAAGGATTCTTCCTTCCACAGTAAACCTGAGAGTCAAATAATGTACCCCCCTGCAATAGAGCAGTCCCCTAAAAGTCACACCCAAAATATTTCCAATAAAAATCAGTTGAAGATCTGTTGCATAATAATGTGAATGTAGTTAACACTACTAAACTGAACACTTAAAAATGATAAGGAGATTAAGTTTTATGTTACGTGTTTCTTAACCACAATTTAAAATTTAAAAAAATTTTTAAACATTTTAAAATTTGGTTGAACCATAGTTTAATCATGCAAACAGAAAAGTAATAAAATAATAAGAGATTTTTAGGAAGATTAGAAAATCCTTCCAAAATTATTTGGGAGTTAAAGAAGGGGCAGTCCTTTCCTCTCATTTTGACAATGGAGTTAAACATGAAATTGGAGATCTAATTCAAAGATGAAATTGGAATGGTAAATAGTTCCTTTACCTGAATTACACCTGAATTACATTTTGAAAGGGCTTTAGAACCAAAACCAAGATGAAACCCCAAATAACCTTAAGGTCCTATAGGTCAAATAGGTGGCACACTTCCCAACTAACCACCTATTGACAAGGACACTTGTAGATATTTATAAATTGAAATGACACTGGAAAAAAAGGCAGTCCCATCTAACCAAAGAAAAACCAAGGCAAAGAAAAATTCTTTAGTTCGGATGAATGAGGGATGCTTCAGGGAAGGAAAAAGAGCTCAATATTTTCCTTAAGTTTAAACGTTCAGGGTGAGTTAAATGTAAATATAGCTGGTCAACCTCATCAATTACTGGTAGACATAGACAATCCTCTTTCTACATTAGGCTTTGCCATATTTGCTCAACCTCTTCCCGAGAGTAAACACACCACTCAGATGGTAGGTATTTCAAATAATCACAGATGTTCCCTGTCTCCCAGCCCTTAACTGTAACCCTTGGGCCCTTAACTAAAAACATTCCTTCCTGTTCTGTGATACCACCCCTGCAAACTTAGTAGGGAAGGATTTACTTTGCAAATGAGACTGTAATATGAAATACACACCAGAAGGACTATTTCCTGAGGATACCCTTATTTGTAATCAAGTTGTGTCTCCTTTATCTTCTCCATTATAATTGATACGTGGCCCAGTTAAAGGTCTTTACATCATACCTGACACTATGAGCTAAAATTTCAGCAGACATAGGAAAAATAATAGAAGCAGAACCTAGCAAAATTCAGATGGATCCTACCAAACCATTATCCAAACTTCCCCAGTATCTCTTGAAGCCAGAAGCAAAAGAAGGGGTCAAACCTATAGTTAAGAACTTTGTATACAGAGGTCTTATACAACGCAATAGCCTTTGTAACACTTCTGTCCTGCCAGTAAAGAGACTAGACAGAGGAAGATACCAATTTGTTCAGACCTTAGCGCCATCAGCAAAATTGTTATCCTTTGGTTCCGGATAGTACCTAATGTAAATACCATCCTGTCATTAACTCTGCCTGAAGCCACTTGCTTTACTGTATTGGATCGTTGCTCTGTCTGTTTCACTGTGGCTTTAGAACAGAATAGGCAATATCTTGTTGCCATTACCTGAATAAGACAACAATACACCTGGACAATCACACCACAGGGTTTTTTCCTCACATCAATACTTAAAGATTAAATTTCCCTTGTGATTCAATTGTGAAAAATATGTGGATGATCTCCTACTTTGTTCAGAGAACAAGGAAACTCATAAAAAAGTGTTCAGTTTACATTCTCTCAGCCTTAGCAGAAAAGGGACATACAGTTTCAAAAGACAACTTTTGCTAAAATATGGTTCATGATTTAGGGTATGACCTACATAAATGAGGGAAAAGCACTCTCTCTGGATAGACTAAAAACAATCTAGACTTATCCCAGACACTTCAAAAAATAACTATTAAGAGAATCTCTAATTTTAACTGGATACTGTAGTCAATGGGTGCCAAATTTTACCGAAATCGCGATGCCTTTTTAGGAGTTGGCTGAGCCTACGGTACGAAACTCTCTCTTCAGAGAGCGCAAGCATTAACAGGCCTTCCATAACCTGAAGAGGGCTCTTCAGCAACCTTACTTCGACACCACTAACTACACAAAACCCTTCTGTCTATTTGTGCCATCTGGACAAGATTTTGCCGTTGTAACTCAATTTCAGGAGAACCACCAAAAACTGTTTGCTTCCTATAACCTTACTCCTGATACGACAGCTGTTGCCGTAAAACTTGTCGGTGCTTCTGTTGAACTAGATCTGGGTTCCCTGCTTGACCTCATGGCTTCTCATGCAGTATAGATATTACTGCTGGCGGAGAACACACAACACTTTTCAGCCAGCCAGTTAACTTTTTATGAAATTCTTTCACTCTTCCTCTCACATTATTATTCTCCATTGCAACACCCTGAATCCTACCACTCCCCCATTCTTGCTGGAAGGGGAGCCTCGTGATTGTCACTGTACTCTGCCCGGGTTTCCTGGAGACTCCCGTTGAGAACTCTGACCTGATTATTTATTGATGGATCATACCTCAAAACAGAAGCTGAAGGTTATCAAACAGGATATGATATCACTAATTTAAGCTCCCCTTTAGAATATAGTCCTCTTTCATAGATAGATATAGTCCTCTACCGTATGTAAAATAAGCCTAAATGGAGAACTTACTGCACTTACTAGACCTTGTCAATTAACCAAAGACCAGAGAGTAAACATATATACATATAGCAGATATACATATATACATCTAGCAGATATGCTTTTGACATAGTAATGGCTTTGGTGTGCTTTGGAAACAAAAGGAGACTCTCACTTCTGCTAGAACCCCCATTAGAAATGAAAAGCAAGTTAAGGAACTTTCAGACACACTCCTACTTTCCTAGAGAGATGGCTACTATAAAAGTTGAGGCTTATACAAAAAGACATAGTATGGAAACTAAAGGAAATGCTCTAGCAGATCAGTATGTCAAACAAGCAGGTTATTTTCCTGTCTAATCCCTGAAAGGATAAGTCCTGGAGGGATTCAAAGAGGCCATTATAAATTACCAACATTTAGCCCCTGGTTTGTAAAGGGAAGAATGGGAAAAATCTGGTTGCACGCTTCCCTCAGATGCTGAAACTATTCATTGGCCTGACTATTCGTCATTGTACAGACAGATTGGTTACTATCTTAAATCAACATTGGTGGGGAAATTTAAAAAACACAGCTGAGGTTATTTTGGGGTCATATGCCACATGTTAACAACATAATGCTGGAAAAACTATAAAGGTAGGACATGGCCAGAAACCAAAGCCTCAAGGGCTTTTTGAACACCCTCAAATGCACTTTATCCTGCTTCCACCTCTATGGGATTCGACTATGTTTTAGTTATTGCACATCTATTTTCAGAACAGGTTGGAGCATTTCCTTGCTGAAAAACTATAGCCCCTACAGTTGCTAAAAATCTGCTTGAATTTATGTTTCCAGCCTGTAGCATATCAACTTTTATGTCAGTGGCCAAGGCACACACTGTATGGGGAAAAAAAAAAAAAAAAAGAACTCTGTAAAGTGTTACCCCTTTCTCAAAACCTTTACTGTCCTTACCACATATAATCTTCTGGAAAGGTTAAAAGAACAAAAGGCTTCCTTAAATTAAAATTAGGAGAACCTTTAGAAACCCTTGAGATCCCTTGGCCAAAGTATTCTCATTAGTTCTTATGGTCATACGGTCCACTCCCTGAGGGACACATTGTTAACTGGAAGTCTCATGCATTTAGTGGTTTCATCTTCAATACTAAACTCTTCCCTACTGCGTGCAGATAGGACAAAATATTGCAAGGGGCTCAGGTACTATACCCATTCCCTATCACCAACAGATGAAAGCCACCTTCCTACAACATCTTCCCAAAGAGCCTCTGTATGATATTCAACCAGGAGGTTTCATATATTGGAAGAGATATCAAAGAAAAACTGCCCTTGAACCTCCCTGGAAGTAACCTTATCTGGTAGTTTTAACAATAAACACAGCAGTGAACCTCCAGGGAGTCAATCTTTGCGCTCACATTTCACAACTAAAGAGGCAATTCAAAATTCCACATAATTGGAAGACTACTCGAATAGGGGACCTCAAACTGAGGATTCTCAGAAATCCTTCAGAACAGCTCTATTTTCAGAAGTAGGCACTAGCTCAAGAACTTTAAAACAAACAGATGACCTCAGATAATGTATAGATTCCCCCAAGACATTGGACCAAAACACCTGCCTAATTCTTGCTTTGTTTTTGATTTGCTTGTGTATATTCACTCTTTTTCTCAGTTTCTAAAGATCACTGTTTTTTGACTACCTGCAGCTCTTTTCCTTTTTTTATTCCTTCATAATAATAGTTGTTAGTCAGTGTATACTCTAATGCTATTCTTAGATTATCCTAAATGCTATCCACTCCCCTCAATCTCACTGATTGCTAGAAATGCCAGCTATTACCAGATCCCTATCATAAAAACCTCTGGGCAATTCTGGTCTCATCAAATGAGACCATAGGGAATTACAGCTGGTGATATTTCCACTTGCATCTACATGAGCAGATGACCTTAAAAAAAATCAACCTGTGACTTTGCTAGTGTCCTTTTTTCCCAGGAAAAGGACCAATTATTATAATCTCTTGATCAGATCCTAGATAATTCTAAATTTTAATTCAACAACCTTTGAAGGGCAATGACCAAACACTTATTATTTGGAAAAGAATAATAGAGATCCAAATATATAACCAGATAATGTAATGGCTTGGTTCCAACTTTATGTCATAAAGGACTCCTTTTTCCCTGGATCTCCACGTGCCCCTATAGGATACTACTTCCTTTGTGGCCGACACACTGGTCCTGTTTGCTTCACATTAACATCTCATTTACCTCAGGAAAGGTATTCTGAGAATTTTCTGTACATAGAGAACTTAATTCTCTAAGTCACCAAGGCTGGAGAGAAGATATATTATTATTACAAATCTATAAATAATAAAATCTTATATTATTTACAATTCCATAAATCAGATGTGACTTCCTAAATGACGGTACTCGTAATTATTCAAATACTCTACCTGGAAGAATTACTGACTCATTGTTTATGCAAACAGAGCAGTATTCACAGTAGTGGAAACCAGACAAATAGACCAATATTCAGATGTTATTAACAACACCACCTCTGCCTTAAATGGAAAACAGATCAGTTGGCATGCGTAGTGATGCACGTTTCTATTGCTGTTTCTTGTTGGCTAGTTCTGGTGGCATCTGTGACACTGCTAATATTTCTTGCTATATTTGGATCAATGAAATGGGTACAAGGAAGGTAGAACAGGCTTAAGGAAAAAGCCTTAAGGAAACATCTTGGCTCTCTAAGGCTGATCTTCATAGCGTATAGGATTTATTCTCCTGACCTTGGTTAGGCAACTAGGGTTCCTGATTCTGAATCATCTTACAGGGACTATTCATTATTCTTGTTTTTGTCATAGTGGTTATGATGCTGGTTTGTTGTAATTTATTCAGAGTCTTAAATGCTTCTGTACAGCCTACTCATATGATTGTCATGATGATATAACAACAAAAAGGTAAAGAGATTTTGTAATACTGTTGACCATGGAGACAACTGAAGAATCCTCAGGCAGTGAAGGTAAAGATCTTGATATCTACCTTTCCTGAATTGGTCAACTTTCTGCAAGAGAGTCAGTGATAAAATGGGGAGACTGAGAGACTGATATACAAACGAACAATGATCAGACTACATATGACGAAAGATGTCTGGCCCACGGTCTGTAGCAATCAGCCAAGAATGGTCAGGACTTAGCCTATGAGTGCCAGCGCCCCTATTTTTTGCCTCTGTTTCCAAATCAGGACCAACCAGAAAGCCAAACATGTTCTCCAAGCTCATCACGTAAGATGCACCGCTTCTGTTTTGCCCACCTCTGCTTCCTCATGCCAACAAGTTCCAATCAGAGCCTACCTGAACCCTTCCATTTTTGGCATCATAAAGCTTTCCCTCTTCCCTTGCCTGCATTTGAGTTTCTACCAAATACAAGTGATGGCTGCTGACTCCCTTGCTCTAGCGAGCTCTGAATGGATATAACCTTTGCTTTTTTTTCATTTGGATGGAATTGTTTATTTCCACAGCTCCTCAAGGAACTCACAGCCTTGTGGAGAGAGACAGTATTAAACATATAATTATCATACACTAATATATGCAAAGCCATCTAATGCAGAAAAAAGGGAGTGATAGATATTTCCTTTTTTTCCTTGAGTGGCTTATTTTATTGTATCACTTTGCTTCACTTTTGGTGAAGAAAGTTGGAGTAGCCTGGGGATTCTTTGGGAGACTTGTGTTCAGTTGTAGCTGAGGAAACCAAGGAATATAGATGGCGTTCAATCATCATTAGATGGAGCTGCTGCTTCTGGAGCACAGCCCCTGATACTCTAGCCTACATCTACAAAGCAGTAAAGAACATTATAGCCACCAGGATGTCTGTCACCACATGACACTGAAGTAGCTTGTAGAGAGAGTACTCCTTGCCAGCACCTGGCTGATTATAGAGCGTGATCTGTGACTGGAGGCCGAGCTCGAGGAGGAACTGTGCAGTTAGGATGTTGTACAGTTATGATGCTACTTGGGAGCATCATTGGCAGCGCTGCAATGAAAGGAGAACCTTCTGAGGGAGAGGCTTGTCTGCGAACGTACTCTTCCTAAGTCCAGTCCCATGGCGAGCACATGATCTTGCTAGTATAGTGTTTTTGTGATGATTGGGCACTGCTGAAGAAATCCTGGCTGCCTCAGAAGAGAAAACATACAGATTTTGGCTTGTCATTCCTCCTGCAAATTGAAGCTTTCTGGAATAAGCACATCCATCAGTCTGTGCGAAGCCATGGCCTTCTCCTGCCATATGTGTCTTATGATAGTTATTGCTTGTCCTCTCTAGGTGCCAAGAACAAACTGAGTGAAAAATTAGGAGAGTAAACATGTCAGTGGCTGGGGAGTTTCCACCAAATGTTCTGGCTGCCACGCAAGAAAGGCATGAAGGCTTGATGACCTTTTTTTTTTGGGTGATGGGGAAGATGGGCACAAGGAGCCCTGACAGTAGAATTACAGTAGTGGAATTTTACTAGCACTTGGTTTTTAACACCATCATTGCCAACATCAGCATAGGGTTTATTTTCATAAAGATGTTTCGTGAGTTCAAGCGAAGGTGGCCTTATACATCCATCTTCATCTTTTGAATCTGCCTCCCACTGGGCCTGGGCCGTCAGTTCTTGGGCTGGACACACTCTAATAGGGATAGGGTTGACTGGATAATGCCAGTATTGCCACTGGAGCTACTCGTTCTCTCCCTCCATGGATAACTAAGCCCCTTGAATATGGCTTACTATAGTTCTTTAGATTTAACTGTATTTTCATTCTGATTATAGTTGAAATTTGTGGGTCTAGCTATGTCTTTCTTTCAAAGATGAAATTTGCTTAATTCTTTTCTAATCCTTTAAGCATTGACTTTTTTTTTTAACTCTCAGAGAAGATATTTATTTTATTTCAGAGTCTGAAGAGATGCCTCCCTCCAGCCCACGAGAACTGTCAAGCACTCTTACTTTAAAAAATAGTCCTTTTTTTTTTTTTTTTGCGGTACGCGGGCCGCTCACTGTTGTGGCCTCTCCCGTTGCGGAGCATAGGCTCCGGATGCACAGGCTCAGCGGCCATGGCTCACGGGCCCAGCCGCTCCGTGGCATGTGGGATCTTCCCGGACCGGGGCATGAACCCGTGTCCCCTGCATCGGCAGGCGGACTCTAAACCACTGCGCCACCAGGGAAGCCCAAAAATAATCCTTTTTTTAATTCACTGATTGACCTGTTTCTTGAGTGTCAATCCTTATAATTATTTCTCAGTGTAAAAGAGCAGAGCTGTAATGAAAAGTTTTTAAAAATTCACTCACATATTCTAGAGGGGAAGCTTGATGTTATACTCTTATTATTGAATCTTTGGTCTTATTTATCATACAGAAATCCTCAGTGGGAGAGTGGAAAGCCTCTTAATCTGAAGTCAGGTTGTGTGGTTTTTTTTAATCATTTGATAATTATACTAATATCAAATGTTTGATATTTGTGGAAACATCAAACATCAAGTGAGTGATAGTTTTTCTAACATAAGGAATTAATTTAAATTCTCTGAGCCTCAGGGTTTTAACAGTGTATAAATTAAAGATAATAATACCCAACCTGATAACCTCACAGAGTTGTTGTAAAGAAAAATGTAATTTTTCAAAATACTTCATGAATAGTAAAGTATCCTATAGTCACATTATTTTATTAAAAATTAGTTTTAATAATACTAATTCTTAGAATATTGGTTTTTTGTGTAGTACACATGTCTTGTGGTCCTGCCCAGAATCCTTCTCTAGAACTAGGGTACTTATTCCCAGGTGATAGAAGGGCTAACAGAAAATGACCCTTAGCCATCAGTTTTCCTTAGGAATTCTTCCTTAGCATTATTTTCTATCTCTTTTCAAAAAGAGAAACAAAGTTTGTATTCACTTTGGACAGTAGTATTTACCATTTTTTTCCAGTGTTATGTCAACTCTCTCTTCAGCTGTCCTAATACGGACCAGATCTATAGAACATTACACTGGTCTGCTGTGTTGATAATATCATGTAAAACAGCATGGATAAGCAAGAAATGGCTAGTATGTTGGAGAACGTGGTAAGGGCACATGTGCTGTAGAGAATGGGGGCTAAACATTCAGGGACTCTTCACATCCTCCACATCAGTGCACCTCCTCCAAAGTAAACGACAGATTATTTATTTTGCAACTTCTACCATAAAGAAGAAAATGCAATGTTTGGTGGCCTTTTTAAGTTTTAGACGCAGCATATTCCACACTTGGAAATAATACTCTGACCGATGTATTGGGTGACACAAAAGGCTGACAGCTTTGAGTTAGGCCCAGGGCAAGAAAGTCTTTCAGCAAGTCCCAGCTGCAGTGCGAGTGCCTTGCCACTTGAGATATGTGATCTATCAGGTCATATAGTGGTGTAATAGATAGTTGTGGTGGAAAAACGCATCATGTGGAATTTATGGTAAGTCCTTACTGGGAAAAACCACAACACAGGTCCACAGGGTATTGGAGAAAGACTATGCCATTTGAAGCAGAGAATTATACATCTTTTAAAAGATAGCTCCTGGCATATTACTGGCCTTAGGAGAGACAGAACACCTGACCATGGGACACCAAGTGCTCATTTGGGCAGAACTGTCCATTATGAGCTGGATTTTATCAGACACTATATGGTAAGGTCAGGTACATCAACTAACCATTCATAGGATGGAAGATATTCATCTGGGATCATAAACAGAACTAGGGGCACAAGCAATCTGAACCAGCATGTAGGGCAGATACCCACTTTCTCTACCACTATTGTCCTAGTGGCTCCCTTTCAGTCTGCATCTGTGGTAACATGGGTCATCCTTTATAACAGCTGATGGAAGAGGAAAAAGTCTAAGCGTTGTTAATAAGAGGAGTAGCTGAAAATGAACAGTGGTTGCACTATAGTACCATTCAGGCATATTCTTGAAAAAAGGTGGTGATAAAAAGCCCTCCTGGGGCTTCCCTGGTGGCACAGTGGTTGAGAGTCCGCCTGCTGATGCAGGGGACAGAGGTTCTTGCCCCGGTCCAGGAATATCCCACATGCTGCGGAGCGGCTGGGCCTGTGAGCCATGGCCACTGAGCCTGTGCGTCCGGAGCCTGTGCTGCGCAACGGGAGAGGCCACAACAGTGAGAGTCCCGCGTAACACACAAAAAAAGCCCTCCCAATGCGTAGAGCTTCAGGCAGTGCATCTGGTCTTTTACTTTGTGGCTCAAGGATGAAACATAAAACACATGGGCAGTAGTGAATGTCTTGGTTGGCTGGTCTAGAGGAAGAAAGATTAGAAGATTGGGGACATGGAGATCTGGGGGAGAGGCACATGGGTGGGCATATAGCATGAAGACAAAGTGTGAAGATCTTTCTATTGCATATTAATACCCACCATGGAAGAGGCACTGAACAACAAAATAGATTGTTAAAATCAGCCAAATTCTCTCTTCATTTACTCCAGTGCTGACATACATGCATGAAATGTGTAGCCATGATTTCAGAGATGGAGTTCTACATGAGCTCAACAGCACTTAAGAAGGCTAATTGAGCTGACAATTCATGTCCACAATACCAGTGGCAGAGACAAAGAATGAGCCACAAATACAGCACCATCCCTTGGGAAGATCAGCGTCTACTTGGAGGCATGTTGACTACATTTGAGCCCTTCTATCCTGGAAGGAGCAGTAATTCAATTTTGCAGGAAGGACACATATCCCAGGTATGGGTGGTTTGCTCTTCTTGCCTGGAGGGCTTCAGCCAACACCACTCTCATGGGGCTTACAGAGTGTTCAGTCCCTAAGCAGGGATCCCTATACATCAGGCTAACAGACACACAGACACCTGAACAGGAGGTACAGGTGGGCGTCAATGACCATAGAATTCACTGTGTAATGCATACTGCATCATCCAGTAGTTGCCAGCTTGATAGAATAAAGGAGCAGACTGTTGAAGGCCCAGCTGAATAGCTAACTCAAAAATAATACTTTGCCAGGATGAGACTCCATCCTCTAGGATGCAAAATACCTTAAATCAAAGACCTTTCAATGGTGCTATGTCTCCAATAGGTGGAACATATAGTTCAGGAACCAGGTGTGGGGGAAACAGGAGTGATCCCACTAGCCATAACTCCCATCGACCCACTCAGGAAATTTGTGCTTCCCATTCCTCTGAGTTTAGAGAGTGTTTTTCTCAAAGAGGAATCACTTTCATCAGGGGACACAGCAAAACTCCCCTTGAACTACAAGCTAAAGCTGCTCTCTAGGTACTTTGGGCTCCTTGTGCCAAAGAACAGCAGAGGCAAGAAGATGAATTTCCTTTTTGGCAGAGATCACTGATCCCGATCAGGAGGGTGTAGGGCTGCTGGAACATGTGGGAACACGGAGGAATACATCTGGCACCGGCGTGATTCACTTGGATACGTCTTGGTGCTCCTTTGCCCTACATTGACCGTAAATAGACAAGTACAGCAACCCCAATCAGAGAAGGTCATAGTGATGAGATTCCAGGGAGGCTCTGAATTACACCATCAGGAAAATAATGGTGACCAGAGGATGTGTTGGCTGCGGGTGAGAGGAATCTATACTGGGTGGTAGAGGAGGGAGACAGTGAACATCAGTTGTGGCACTAAGACCAGCTCCAGCAGAGGAGGATCTGGTTCTTCTCACTAGTCTTCTTCTAAGCTTCCGCCAGGAAGAGAAGTCTACCAGAATCCTGGAGGAGTTGCTCCCAGAACCTAGAGAAAGAAGTGGATTCATATAGTGCAAGGGTAGGCTGCAGTGTATGGTGTGATGTGCTGCCCAGATGTCTTTCAGGAATGAAGGACAGTCTCCAGCTGCTGGGAGTGCTGCTGGAAGACAGTCCTTGGCTGTCAGCCCTCTTTGAGAGTTGCTTCAGCTGAAGTAAAGTGACTCACCCAAGGTCACGCCTCTTTGCAGGGGTAGCCCGTATCCAGTGACTGTCAGTGAAGGGGCATATTGGCCCTGGATCTTGCCTCAGCTTGGATCAACTCTGGATGGTTGCCATGAGCTGACCGAGGCTGTTGGTAGCCTTGAGTCAGGTTTTACTTATCTCTCTACACGATCCTGCTTCCTTTCTCCTCCTTCATTGGTTTTGCTCCCACTTTTCCTGTGAAAGAGTAGGCCTAGGCTAACAGGCTTGTTATGGGTGACCAGCCCCCACTGCTGAGGAAGAGAAATCCAGACTGGGGGCGGGGGGAGCTGAAATTACTGGGGCCATTTTTTTCTCCTGTAAAGTTATGGGTTGGACCTTGAGAAACTGGAACAGTTAAGGTGTGGGGAGTCAAGACGAAAGGCCGTGTAGAGTGTGTGTTTGGCTGGAATGGGGTGGGACGGGGGAGGGGATCAAGTTTGTGGAGTTAGAGAATTGAGGGAAAATGCATCATTTATGAGAGAAGTCATGTTGGGGGCGGGGAGAAAGAGGGTGGAGAGAGAGTCCCTGGCCGCTGTACGTACCATTTCCCAGCTGTAGTTAATTAGGGCCCAACTGTGCTTCCTTGACATTCCCCTGAATCAGAGACCCACTTCTCCTGAAACTCCAGATGTATACAAATGGCTCTATCTGAGTTAGCTTGAGTTGGTTGCTCTCCTTGCAACCAAGAGTCTTGACCAGAACCATTACATAATATCATTAATTTTCAAAACTGTTTTTACATATGTTCTTGAATTAATATCAAAATTAGGAATCTGAGCTAATGTTTCAGATGCACAGAATGGAAACGAATGGAAATTTGTATTAGTCAGACAGTGCCCTATAGAGAACATTCCAATATTGCGGTGTGTGAATTCTTGGCTAAGCATATGAGATAGAACTAGGACAGAATTACCATTCACGTTGCTCTTCTTTATTCAGATGTCTTTGGAGCAAGGGGAAGTCCATGAGAATGGAAAAGCTGCTCCATTATTCCCACTGAGACATTTTACAAAGGGGCAGAATTAGGAGTGAGGGGCAGAGAGAAAACAAGAGTGAAATATCATCATTAATAAGAATAAATTTATAATTCTGTTCAGTTTGTCACCTCTAATTTCAAAAATTAAGCTTCATAGAAAAAAATTAGTGACATTTGAGGAATGATACTGTAATATTATCAAAATAAATATGGCAAGTTATTTTAGGTGCCGTGCCACCGTGTTAAGAGTCTGTCCCTGCAGACATGAAGCCCTGGCATTCTGCATAATTTCAGCATGCCTGGAAACAAACGGCCACGTGGGTAGGGATGACGGGAAGAATGGAGTCTACGGATGGACCGGTGGTTTTCAAAGTGAGGTCTCCGGAGCAGCAGCAGTAGCATTACCTGGGAACTTGCTGGAAACTCCCACCACCCCATCCCTACTCTGGGGGAATGCCCTAAATCCTAACCTGCTGAAAATAGTATCCTATGAATCCCACTGACTTTGGGTATCAGACGCCAAGGTGATTTGATTTTCTTTTCCCAGACTGATGTAGCTTTGTGAGAAGAGCTACTATTTGCCTCAGATTTTAGGAATAGAGATTATAAATTCGGTGCCTGTGGATTCCAGGACACTGGAGCCTCAATGCCTCAACGGCAGGTAGTTTGTAGTTTATGGTGTCAGCTGAGGTTTACACTGCCGGGTTACTGCCCGAGGGCCAGATGGTAGGAGATGAGAAGGAGGAAAGGAGATAGAATGCTGAGTTAGACTCTTTAAACTTTACACTATTGCTTCTAGTTTATCTGTGCATCCCCTTGAAACCTGGTAAATTTTACTTGATGATAGTAAAAGACCTTTCTAGGACAAATATTTTAAGTATATAACTACATGTTCTTTTAACCAAATTTATTTTCGAAACACTTTCCTATTAGAAATTAACGAGAATATACACCCAGTACAAGGAGTCTACATATATCTTCCTGACTTACTGAGATGACTGAATCCATTTTCTTCTACTCATTAGACCAGCTCCATTCAATCTGGGTCAAAAACAAAAGTCGCCAAACTGAACTTAAATTCAAAAGGGAGTAGCAGGACACAGAAGTTGTGTATATTTATTCATCATCTTCAAGTATTCACGAGCATTTTTGGTTTTTCTTAAATTCCTCTATCCAGAGTCATTTCTAGTTATTACACATCTATTAGATGATGATCCAACACTGTGTGAGAAAGATTGGCATTGAAATGCTAGCATCTGTTATCATAAAATAAGTTGTGAAACCATTTTTCATTGAGTCTGAAAATACTAGTACACTAATAGTAAGATAGCATGTTAATAAATCACCAAATTTACTAAGGTTTTAAAAAAACCGAAGTCACTATAATCTTCTCTTCCCAGAACCACTTTTAGCTTCACCTGAGAAGGGAAAAATGGCTAATGGAATACAGTTAAATATACACCATTTACTACTTTATGTTTTTCCCACTTTATTTTTTTTCTTCTTTCATGTGGTGTTTATTATACCAAGTGAGTGAACAAGTGTAAGATTGATTTGAATCTAAATGTGATTTCTCAATTCCTGGAATTTTATTAGCATTTGGTTCTCTGGGTAGATACGTAGAACTTGCCACCAAGAGTACAAGCTGGTTTGACTAGGGAAATAAGTAAGAAATGAGGTTCAAGGTCTCTGAAATCGTAATCAGTATATTTCATGCAGCTCCATCTTGTTCAGGCATCCATGTGGAGAGCAGCCAGTTCCTTGAAACTGGTCCGTGAAACTTCATGATTACCGCAACCCTGCATGATCCCCTGCTTTCTCTGCACACTTGTATGTACCACTTATTTAACACTGATCATCCAGTGCCTGAAATTTCATACCTATTTGTTCTGTCTGCAGGCTAGATTGCAAGCCCTCTGAGCACAGGAACAATCTTTTGTAACCTACATGCGATAGAGCCATAGATTCTTTTTTTTTTTTTAAACATCTTTATTGGGGTATAATTGCTTTACAATGGTGTGCTAGTTTCTGCTTTATAACAAAGTGAATCAGTTATACATATACATATGTTCCCATATCTCTTCCCTCTTGCGTCTCATAGATTCTTGTATAAAATATTCTTGTATAAAAATCTAGTCCAGCTTCCTACTCGCTTGGGCTAATAAATATTTCTTGTTTTTAATGTACTATACTAATAACTTTCCTCAAAGATTTTTCCCATAGCAAAAACAATGAAAGGTTTCCCTAAGAATCTCAGAAGTCATGCAATTCAGCAGAATTCTAGAGAATGTTGTTCTCTAAGGCATGCTCGAGAAGAAAGCTGTAAAGGAAGAAAAGAGAATATTACAAAATTAAGCAGAAGCAAATAGTGCCACATCTGAGAAGACTGCATACATGAATAAAGAAAGCCAGATGGTCTTCTTCATTAGAAAGATATGAAATCTGATACCAACATGCAGAGAGAATTTTGTTTGTCAGCTTTTATTCAGTTCTGAACTTCACCTTAAATTACAAGTTAAATTGATTCTCCAAGAAAATTCTAAGTGCTTTATGATGATTTTGAGGTTTGTTTTAGGGGATTAAGCTGGTGTTGTCCTTGTATGTATGTCATACCTTCCTAGCTTTGCAATAAGTCCATGCTCCCTTTAAAATGTTTCTATCTTTTATATTATGTAAATCTATATATTATATCTTCCTTCATGTCTTATTTTCTGTATTTTTCTAGGATTAGAGTTTATGTCTAAAGGATTAGAGTCTCACATTTCCCTGCCTCCAGGGTTTTGCTCTTTCTGGGCTCACTGTCCTTTCTTTTCCTGCTGACTGTGTGTATTTTTGCTCTTTGGTGTCTGAAGCTATTGTTACTGACTTCGCTGCTTCATGTCAACCTAATACAACATTTTAGTTAAAACTCTGCCATTGGGGTTGAGCTGCATGTTTTTATTATAAAGTGAGATTTAGTACTAAAGTGAAAAAGTTCTAGCAAGATCTTATCTACATTGGCTATATAATAAGACAGATTTGCAGCGTATAAAATATAACAAATATTTGTAATTCTTGAGTATTCCAATGATGTCAAGTGTATGGAAAGTCTCAGTCCAAATGTAGGCAATATACTTTGTCTAAATGTATTCCCAAGTATCTGTGACATGTGTCCTGTCCTTTTGCAGTCCTATTGCCCAATTTCTTGTGATATTATATGTAATGCTTAAAGTCTGGTTACTGGCATTTAGGGCAATTTCCCTCCATCCTCTGGGAGAACGTCATCTCCTCATCTTAAAGATACATTTGAATGAAAGTAAGTGACTGAGCCTTTTAAAATGAGTTAGAGCTGCTGATTTTTCAAAATACAACCGCAGAAAACTTAATGTAAGTATTTCCAGAAGCAATGTGGTTGCATAGGATTTAGTAACTAAATGTCCATGGGCCCCTAGGGAATCAGCTCATGGGCTTCAGGGAACCCAGAAACCCTCTGAAATGTTGTGTATTTGTGCATCTGTTTTTTTTTTTCTATACAGAGAGATTGATCATTTAATCAAATTCATAACAAGGTTAAGAATCATGACCCTAAAGGGAGGCAGCACAGGAAAACTGCATGGAGACTTGAGTACGAAAACATGCACTTAATTCATTGATGTAAGAGTGTTAGACAATGTGATGCACAGGAAGCTGAGTAACAGTGCTACTTACCTTAAGAAAGACATTATTTCCAAATGCATGGGACGGGGGTGCCATGGTGTAGACAGTTCCACATCTTATCGTTCCCATTTTCTGGAAGCCTATCAGCACCCAGATGTGGCAGTTCTTTCAAAAGTGACTCATCAATGTCCGGGACCTCAGTGAAGGGTGGCTGAGAGAAGGAAAAAGAACCACTACAGTCCCCTCCCAGCCACCAAAGCCAGTTGAGAGAGGACAAGCTGGATTTAGCAAAGGTTTCTGGAAAGAAACTACTGACAGTTTTGCTATCCCTGGAATCAAGTAGTTCATTGGAAAATCTCTCTATGTGGGTTCAAGATGGTTTGGACAATTAGAAAATTCAATCTTCAGGCAGGGGGAAGCAGTGAAAGTTATTTCTGGATATAACTTTTTTTTTTTTTTTTTTGCGGTATGCGGGCCGCTCACTGTTGTGGCCTCTCCTGTTGCGGAGCACGGGCTCTGGACGCGCAGGCTCAGCAGCCATGGCTCACGGGCCTAGCCGCTCCGTGGCATGTGGGATCTTCCCGGACTGGGGCACAAACCCGTGTCCCCTGCGTCGGCAGGCGGACTCTCAACCACTGCGCCACCAGGGAAGCCCGTTGGATATTACTTGGTTCTACATTTGTTAGGATATAAATGTTCAGCGGAACCCTCTTGGCTGTCTCATGGTGGTCTGAGTTTTCAAGCCCAGTGCGATAAGTAAGGGTCGAAGTACCATCTTGCCTAGAGAAGGAAAGCAACCTAATTTTTATAGACTTTGGAACACTGGGATTTTTAAGGCTAAATAAAGTACTCTGCTGTGGTTGTGCTGTGTTTTCCTCTCGCTTCTCCTCCCCGTCATTCTGTTCCTCTCCCTCCTCCCACTTCTTCTCTGTGCCTATAGAAAATAAGATCTTGAGGACCCTGATTTTACCCAGTGAGTTATGGAATAGTTACCAGTAAAGTTATAGAATAGTTATGCAAACAAAGATGTTATCCAGTTCAAACTCCTACCATGTGTGAATTTATTCTAAAAGACACGATTTGCTTAAGCACCACCAGATAGACTGAAATTTATGTTCCTGCAGCGGGCTTTTGAGATTTGGAGAATGGTTCCTAGGGATCCTCTGTGCAGGGGAATGGTGAAGAGTCTGGGAAATCATAGGTAAAATCCCCCAGGCTGGGTAGATGAATACAGGTTTGCACACTTCTTGGAGTTGGCCAGAGCCCTCCAGGTGCTACCTCCTTGCCTATTTTCCTCAAATGAATACACACTGGTTTCCAAAGGAGGTTTGAGTTGCCCATTCATTGATTCCTTTGTAAGTGTCCTGAACCAGAGCAGAGTGTGAGTATTTGGAATTACGTCCTGGTATAACATAGGGGCTCCTTTGGTAAGTCTTCCATCAGAGGGTGACTCATAGAGATGCTCCTTACTTCCATAATGCTAAGCCTTCTCCTTGACAGTCCTTATTATGTTCTAACCCCTCCCATGCAACTCTCTTTAACCCTTTCCTACTCAGGGTCTCCACATTCTCTCTCGGGACACACCAAAGTGTTGGGAGACCTTGTTCAGTACCATGTGCCTTTCCAGTTGTGTCCTCAGTTATCTTGGCTGGATGTCAGTGGAATTTCGTCTGCTCTAAAAGTCTCCTCATGGCTGAAGGGGGCGCCCTGGTCCTAGGGAGTTGGGGTTGAGAGAATGGAAGGCGCTTCAACTCTTGTTCTATCTTTGCCCAATAGCAGAGCTGTGATTTGATTTTCTCGTCAAGTTTTTGACATAAACAATATGGTGACCATGAGAATTAATTTGTTTTCTTTCAAAAATCACCCAAGTCTAGTTTTCATGAGACATGCATACTCCTCCTTTTAACAAATCTTAGTCATACTTTTCATGAAATAAAGAACCTGGCCTTTTTAATGTACAAAAGCACACGGTTCCCTTGTTTTTCAGGCGTCCCTCCACCTTACACCTCAGTGGAACTACACATTAATTGACAGTGCTACTCTTCAGATAAATGGTACCTTGTTCCCAAATTTCTTTCTATCCTTAAGCTTGTCCCTTTGTCCAGGGAAAGGGGTTTTGGTGCTTTCTGTCAAATTAGAAATTATGAGACAAAGATTCCTTAGACGTGATGGCAAAGGATGATATCAAGGACTTGCTGTATTGAGGTTTTAAATGTCTTTGTCACAAATAGGACCATAGCCGTTGCTCTCTTTGAAATCTTGGTCTTCCGTTTCCACTTGGCTTTTCGAACGTGGATTTATGGTTTGGAGATTAAAAATCAGGAGCAAGTCTTGATTTAAATTCAGAGCTCGAAGGGAAACTCGTGATATTTAGTGTGATCCAGCCATTAGCCAGACCTGTCCTCATGGTACATATTCCCTCAAGGTAGAATTTGATCACTGCTTCTACACAGTGCCTGATGATATGTTTATATGAACAGCTGAGTGCTCTCAGACCCCTTTTAAACGGGTAAAAACCTACCCTATTTTACAGTGTCCAGAGGTGTTTGTCATGATGCTGATTTATGAAGTTAGAAGAAAAGACAGACTGACAGGAACTAATTAGTCATAAGTTCACATGGTACATGAGGAAGGTTGACAGAGGGTCTGGCGATGAAGGCAGTTAGTTAAAAAAATATAGTATTGAGTATGTATGTTATGAAATAGACTATCTTTGTAACTGTATAAAGGCTACAAAACCTTTGCATAATTTGATTTCCTTTTTTTGGTGAAGGTTTAAAATGCATTTTTACAGAAAAAAATAATGCAGGTACTTTACTTTTTATTTTTCAGTTTTCCCAACTTGTTAAGTACAATGAATGTGTATGATTACTGTGTTGGGAACAAGTCACTGTGTTTAACTGAAAGCATCTCTGATGTTAAAATTTCATTCTCATTTCCTAAGATAGCTTAAAGTAATAGTAAGTTACCCTTATACAAATAGCCTATGAAATGATGGAGTGCATTATTCACATGCCACAATGTAATAATCAGAACACCATTACACTTCATAGAATACTATGCCCAGTGACAATACCTGTGATAATGAGCTAATAGCAGCCTTGAGTGCTCAGGGAGGAAGGTGTATGAATCATTGAACAGACCCAACCATTATTTTTTTATTTTTTATTTTTTTTAGTTTAAAAATTATTTTATTGAGGTTACACTGATTTATAACATTATATAAGTTTCATGTGTACAACATTATATTTCTACTTCTGTATACCCTACAACATGCTGCCACCAAAGATTTAGTTTCTGTTTGTTACCATACAGTCGATCCCTTTTACCCGTTTCTTCCTCCTCCACCCCAGCTCCTCCCCATCTGGTAAACACTTCTCTGTTCTCTGTATCTATGTGTTTGTTTTGTTTGGTTTGTTTGGTTTCATTTATTTATTGTTTATCAGTTTTTTATCTTCCACATGAGTGACTTTGAGTCCTAATTGCCTTCCCTTTATGATAGATAAGGATTTAATGGACACCCGCCACCTGATTCCTCTTTCCCATCCTTTCAAATAGTTGTATCATGATCTTAGATAAATCAGTAATCAGTGTTTATATCATTATGATTGTTTAAATACCAATCACTTTAGAGCTAGATATACTATAATAAAGTTTACTTTGTGGTACAGCTTTTGGTTTTTCCTTGAGTTAATTATCACCTTATATTTTTCTATGTGCCTAACTTTCCTTCTTTTTTTTTAAACATCTTTATTGGAGTATAATTGCTTTACAATGGTGTGTTAGTTTATGCTTTATAACAAATTGAATCAGCTATACATATACATATATCCCCATATCCCTTCCCTCTTGCGTCTCCCTCCCTCCCACCCTCCCTTTCCCACCCCTCTAGGTGGTCACAAAGCACCGAGCTGATCTCCCTGTGCTATGCGGCTGCTTCCCACTAGCTATCTATTTTACGTTTGGTAGTGTATATATGTCCATGCCTCTCTCTCACTTTGTCCCAGCTTACCCTTCCCCCTCCCTTTGTCCTCAAGTCCATTCTCTACGTCTTTATTCCTGTCCTGCCCCTAGGTTCTTCATAACCATTTTTTTTTTTAGATTCCATATATGTGTGTTAGCATACGGTATTTGTTTTTCTCTTTCTGACTTACTTCACTCTGTATGACAGACTCTAGGTCCATCCACCTCAATACAGATAACTCAATTTCGTTTCTTTTTATGGCTGAGTAATACTCCGTTGTATATATGTGCCACATCTTTATCCATTCATCTGTCGATGAACACTTCCATGTACTGACTATTGTAAATAGAGCTGCAGTGAACGTTGTGGTACATGACTCTTTTTGAATTATGGTTTTCTCAGGGTATATGTCCAGTAGTGGGATTGCTGGGTTGTGTGGGAGTTCTATTTTTAGTTTTTTAAGGAACCTCCATACTGTTCTCCATAGTGGCTGCATCAGTTTACATTCCC
The DNA here is from genome assembly GCF_937001465.1 of Orcinus orca. Lineage (NCBI taxonomy): Eukaryota > Metazoa > Chordata > Mammalia > Artiodactyla > Delphinidae > Orcinus > Orcinus orca. The sequence goes on along the minus strand of NC_064570.1, from coordinate 19,665,267 downwards.
ACCAACAGTGCAAGAGGGTTCTCTTCTCTCCACACCCTCTCCAGCATTTATTGTTTGTAGATTTTTTGGTGATGGCCATTCTGACTGGTGTGAGGTGATACCTCATTGTAGTTTTGATTTGCATTTCTCTAATGATTAGTGATGTTGAGCATCCTTTCATGTGTTTGTTGGCAATCTGTATATCTTCTTTGGAGAAATGTCTATTTAGGTCTTCTGCCCATTTTTGGATTGGGTTGTTTGTTTTTTTGATATTGACCTGCATGAGCTGCTTGTAAATTTTGGAGATTAATCCTTTGTCAGTTACTTCATTTGCAAATATTTTCTCACATTCTGAGGGTTGTCTTTTCATCTTGTTTATGGTTTCCTTTGCTGTGTAAAAACTTTTAAGTTTCATTAGGTCCCATTTGTTTATTTTTGTTTTTATTTCCATTTCTCTAGGAGGTGGGTCAAAAAGGATTTTTCTGTGACTTATGTCATAGAGTATTTTGCCCATGTTTTTCTCTAAGAGTTTTATAGTGTCTGGCCTTACATTTAGGTCCAGACCCAACCGTTATTAATAATAAACACTAGGAATAAGGTATTAAGGTTTTCATCATTACTGCTATTGCTCAGCCTGTAGATTTATTTTCACAGTTTGAATTGATGACCACATGAAACTAAGAACAGTACTCACAGAAATAACAAAATGTAAGTTAACATACTATAGAAGCCTTGAAAACCAGCCGTTACCAATTGCTCTAATGCATGGCCTAGATATTTGCATTTAGTAGCTAACTGCTGAATGATAAAGTAGTATTTTCCAAACAGTGATCTGGAGCTCTAATGATTCCTGTACACCCCCTTTGGGGTTGCCTTTAGTCAGGGGTGGGAGGTAGGTAGAGAAGTTTGGTGGCTTCTTCCTCTTAATTTTCTCCCAAATCCAAACTTCTTTTGTGGCATATTTTAAGTCCTTCCCTGCCCCCGGCGGCTGCTTCCCTTGGCTCCAAGACCCTCTTGCTCTCTCAGTTCCCAAGTTGCTTATTATTTGGGGCTTGCCTTTTGGCACTTGGGCACACAGATCCTGACATTGATGGACCTCTCCAAAAAGATGATGTTTCTGAAGTCAGAGGTTGTGCATTATGTTTATTTAATACTTTCCAGTGCATATGGCATCGTATACATGGCAGGCACTGAATAATTTGAATTGTATGCAAATTATATAATTATAGCATTTTTGACTTTATGAGACATTCAGAAATCATTTAATTCATGTCCCAGTTTTACATATGAGAAAAATGAAGCCAACAGAGTTAAGTTCTTGCTCAAGGTCATATGACTAATGTATAATTTTAAAATAATCCAAGCACTTATTTGCTTAGGAAGTAGATGTTTCGTTCATGTTCTTGCTTACCCTATTTGTTTTCTTAATAGACTTTCCTTTTCACCAACAATGCAAAATTGTACCTCCTCCCTACTACTGAGGGGATAAGTCAGAATTTGACATATTGCCATTCTCTTTAGAGCCCTAATGCCGTGATTAATATGCACAAACACATTTGTTAATGCTTGTAAACTCTCTTTTTTAACTTGATAGTTTTAAGCTTCATTGTCAAATCTCCGTCCTTTGTTCCAGTTGGAATTAATGCATCTCTCTGCTCACACAGAGCTTTGTTTCTGCTTCAGTTTTGTTGCTTTCCACAATTAGACCTGTATTGTAGTTTGATGAATAGATGTTTATCTCCCCTACTATTCTGAGGCTGTTTGAGGGTGGGGGAATCATGTAATGATCGCCTTGATTTCTCTGTATCACCCAGCCCAGTGCTTTGAGTATAGTAGAAACTTCAAAAGTGCTGAAAAATTATTTTGTCCAGGCTAATATAACAAAATGGTAATTATAAGAATCTGTTCTTGAAAATCAGGCATTTTGCATGAAAACGCTAACCAAATCCTATTGCTCATCATGTAAAAGGAGAAAAATTATAATCCGTTACATGTCAACACAAAACAACCAGCCAATTTCCTAAATGTAACTAAAACCCAGTAAAAGGTCTAGGTAGAAGTAACTACCATGTTAGGAAGTAAAAAATTAACCATCCCTTTCTGATAAGCAAACACTTAGTAAGACTATTAAAAATGCTTTTTATGCAGTAACATGTACAGTTTTTACTCCATGTCCTAAATATTATGTTTGTGATAGGGCATAGAAATGGATACACAGCAATAAATATAGTTGTTAGGGAAAAATCTAATAAAAAGTTACAAGAAAAAGTTCATTTCTTGTAATGAATTCTTTGTCATCTGCAGGTTGAAAAAAGTTGAGAATGGAATTGGGGAGAAGGGTTGAAGCTATTGTTTGTCAAGGGTTATGAAAGGAGGTGCTGTAAGGAGTTGGCGTTGACTGGGTGAAAGAAGGGCAACCTCAGGCAGACTATCAGAATGAGAGGAACTGTAGAGGGGCGCCACATTTCTGAGGCTTTTCTAAAGGCTCCTAAGCAGAAGACTGTGATTAGTCTTCAAGGAGCTGGTTGAGGCTTTAGGATGCAGAAACACTAAAAACAAGCAACTTTGCTTAATTTTTTCTTAAAAAGGTTTTCACCAGATTCTTGTCATATCACCAGTGTGTTCCAGCATAATCTTTGTCATCGCATCTTCATGACTCCTGGCGCTATGATCCTCTCTTAGGATCCACTTTCTTATACCAGCAACAGCTGGGATATTCCCACACTCCTTATACTCTGTGTGATGTTGTATTTTGTATGTAACTTAAGACTTTTACCTGCATGACATGTTCGTAATAATGTTGCACTGAAGTTTGGTGACATACATTTTTTCCTTTATCGTTATTGACAGGAGAACATGGTATTTAAAGATACATGTGTTTTATGAAGTTTGCATGTTAAAATCTAAGAGGAAGTTTACTGAGAAATGACTAATATGGGTTTTATTCCATGGAAATGTGTACAGTCTCAGCTTGCTTTGTTCCACTTCAAGGGATATATAGTTCTTCCAAGGGAATAAAATTCTCAAGTCATTAAAGATATTTATTGAGTGCATAGAATGTTTATAGCATTGTCAAAAGTATTATAGAGAAGACAGACGAATCAGGCAAGCATCCTGAGATAAGGCCTGTCTAGAATCAGCTGCGCAACTTGGTGGGAAATGATCAGATCTGAAAGCAAGGTGCAGAGTCTAGAGGAGTGGAGTCCTGTATCACAGGGGAAATAGCTGCTTCTGGAATGAATGGGTGGCATCTTCCAGGGCAAAGGTAGCAATTGAGCATGAGTATGATGAGCAAGACCGCACTCTTATTTAAGAGCAAATTTATTCTTTACAATGAAAGGTATTCCATGGGGAGCAGGGAAGAGGGTGATTATTTGTTTGTGAGTTGGGTTTTCAGTGGCAGGTGGTGACTTTTCATTGAGATATTGGTGCTCTCCCTCCTGGGTTCTTTGGGAACTGTGGCAAACCAGGGATAGTGCTTCAGACTGAGGCTTTAGTAGGGAGCTAATCCAAAGACCCTCTGGTGGGCTTCCCTGGTGGCGCAGTGGTTGAGAATCCGCCTGCCCATGCAGGGGACACGGGTTCGTGCCCCAGTCCAGGAGGATCCCACATGCTGCGGAGTGGCTGGGCCCGTGAACCATGGTCGCTGAGCCTGGGCGTCCGGAGCCTGTGCTCCGCAACAGGAGAGGCCACAACAGTGAGAGGCCCGCGTACCGCAAAAACAAAAACAAAAACAAAAAAAAACAAAGACCCTCTGGTTATAAAGCCTGTCTTCACTTCCTCAGAAGAGGGGAGACAGGAGTTGGGAAGTCATACACACATCCTGACACTGTGGTTCTGTTCAGGGTAAAATCATAGGAGCTGTGGATTAATGCTGGGTGGGCACTGGTTGGGAGCTTTAATTTTTGTGAGGGATGCTGCCTTAAGACAGCACGCACTAGGTAAGTATAGATTTGTAGGGTATAGGAACCAAAAGAACCTGTAGCTAGCACCTACCATCTGTGGTGAATATCTGTTGTCTGCTGCCCAGCATTCGTCCTCGCTCTTATTTTTCCATTGGCCGCCACTCCCCATTCTTAGCCATCAGGGGTTGGTTTTGACCTCACTGCTGACTCCAGGGATGGGTCTTGACTGTCTTGAATCTACCAGTGTGTCTCTTTCCCTCAGTAGAGTGACTGGATCAGGGGTATCCATGTCATACCCGTGGACAGAATTAGATGTGAGATGTTTGTTGAGGCAGCCACGAGGGAGAAGTTTCTATAAGAAAGAAACTCCTTCTCTTTCTCTCTCCTTTGGATAATGTAAGAAAGTAAGTTCCAGAACTGATACTGTGTCTTTTATTATTGGTATTTTTTTGTTTTTAAATTTTAATTTGTTTCACTTTGCTTTCGGCTTTGGCCGAAGGAAGAAAACTTGGAGCTCTTGGAAGGTGGAGTGGGTGTCTCGGTGCGGGGGGTAAACCAGACACTATGCAGAGGAGGGAGACAGAGAAACTAGGGCCTTGGTGAAAGTGTCAGGGCTATTGGATCAAGCTTTACCTAAAGCTGGGCCCTATGGGGCTAAAGAATATTCCTGATGATGTCATGTTATAAATCTCTTCAGTATTGTTTGGGCAAGATTGTGTGTGCGTGTGTGTGTGTGTGTACACGCACATGTGCATTCATTGTGAGTAGGCACGAGGGACAACCAAGTTTGAAATGAGACTGTTGTAAAAATGAGCATGGAAAGACTCAGAACAGGGTGAGGCAAAGTCATCTTATAGCAGTAGAATGGCCTGCCTTCAGCATCAATACATCGAAAATTTCTTGGAAAATCCAAGTGAATCAACTGAAAGATTTTAAATTAATGGGAGTTCAGAAAGCGTTGGAATCAGGAGAAATGCACAAAAGTCAGTACTTCTCTATACCAGCAACAACTGGTAAGCAAACATAATGGAAAAAAAAATTCCATTTACTATAGCACCCCAAACCCATTAACTAATAGAAATGTGTAGGTCTCATATGAAGAAAATTACAAAAGCTGAAGAAAGATATGAAAGAAGATTGGCTTTTTAGCTAGATGGAAGGACTCACTATTTTAAAGGTATAAATCCTTGAATTAATGTTATAATTACTACTACAATTTAAATTCGTATAACTTTTTTTTTTGAACTTGACAAATGAAAGTAACGTTTTAGGAAAAATTTATAGGTGAGAATAACTGTTTCGGGAATTTTTATTTTTGTTTAAATAGCAAAGAGTGTCTCTTTTCCTTGCCAAGCCCCTAATTAATAGAGTCTTTTTACAGGGAAGTAGATGAAAGTGTAAGAGCTACGAGACAGACATCAGTTTGAAGGGTTATTCGATAGTTATTTGATTTTCTCCCCAATATGACATTAAGTTAAAATAAACTATCACCTGAATCGATTTCAGAGCCCTCTGCTGATGGCAACTTTTTCCTGGAATTCTATTAAATGTCTAAGGAAATCTAGGGATTTATTCCTCCATCTCATGTGAAACTGTGGTCTCAGCTTCTCTTCCAAAGGAACCTGCTTCCCTCTTTAGGGACCAAAAAAACAACGATGTCATCAAATACAGCTTTCCTTTTTTTGTTTGGTTGGTTGGTTGGTTGGGTTTTTTTGGCACTAGAGTTAGGTTTCCTCAGTCCTCCACCAGTGATACGAAATTGCACATACTTGAAAATTTTTACGACACAATGAAGCCTAAAGAACAGATTATACCATTCTTCTCTTTCTCTTATTAAGATTTATATAAACCATCTCACAAGAATAGAATGAGTGACCTAAGTGTGGCTGTGCTCTGCTCTCTGGGTGGCATGTATTGACAGTAAAGAAAGCACTTTCACATTCATATTCATATTTCATAGTCATTCACAGATGTTTACAGCACTGGTTATCAAAGAAGTGCAGATTAAAACAAGGAGAGAACTTTTTTGGTCAATCAATTTTATAAAGATAGGATAGATGGTAACTCATAAAGCTGCTGAGGGGGATGAAAAAATCACACCCAGGTACTGATGGTGGGCATATATATCGGTACAACTTTTCTGGTAATTCAGCAATATGCACTAAGAGATTTAAAAATGTTCATTATGTCTCACCAGTAATTTCACTTCTAATAATGTCTCCCATGGAATAAGCCTTGTGCCCAAAGATGTACCAGAACTTACTTTCCTCATATAATATTAGAAAAATATGGGCAAATAAACATTAAATGCTTAAGGAATAAATTAATAAAGGGTCATGGTGAAATGATATCCAGTCCTTAAATATTAAAGCGTATTTTTCCTTGCTTATCATTTATAATTTGAAATTGAGCTATAACATATATAAAGTGCACCAATCTTAATCCAAAAATTCAACAAATTTTATGTTTATACAGCCACATCCATAACCCCCTCCCTGACTGCAATAGTAGGTGCATTTCTGGCATATCAGAGGAAAGAGTCACAGGATCAAACAGACTTTGGCAGTGTCCTCTACAGGGCACTTGTCATGGTTTTTTATTTTATTTATTTTTTGGCCTCACTGTGTGGCTTGCAGGATCTTAGTTGCCCCACCAGGGATTGAACCCGTGCCCCCTGCACTGGAAGCATGGAGTCTTAACCACTGGACTGCCAGGGAAGTCCCTACTTGTCATGCTTTATGGCTACTCAACTTCTTTTGAACACCTGCTGATCTTTGGGAGTGTCCCACATTATGATTCCCATCTACCTGAGATATAAGCCATGTTTCACTTTCCTAGCCTTCCTTGCAGCAGTCATGTGACCTTGGCTTCACCAATTAAATGCATCTGCGTGAAAGCTTGCATCGGAAGAATGTAACATGACGAGGCAGGTGCTAAAAGCAGGTTCCATTTTCTGGTGTGAGAAGCAGTAGAAGTTGTTTTGTTTTCTCGGGAATCAGTGGATGAGATTCTCACACCCAGCGTCCGCAGTGTGAGCAGTGGTGTCTGTGCTCAGCGAGGCCAGAAGCCATGACATCATCAGAGCTTTTGCGTGGTGTGATTGGTATTGCCCCTGGCTCATAGCCTCCAAGTCTCTGGCCCTTTCAAGATTCCATAAACTAACTAATGCTCTTTAATAAATAGCTTTTCTGCCTACGCTAGCTAGAGTAGATATTTTTATTTGCACAACTAGAGTAGGGGATGCCCTGGACAAAGTATCGTTCACTCTTCTCCCCGTGGAAATGTATGCATTGACTTACCAGAGTCTGATGCCATTGAAACGTTTAACTATAACTCCCTTGCTCATGAGACAGCTTCATGATTATCATTTGTGTCTACTGGGAGAAAATGCACTGAAAATGCTGATGTGTTCTAAGCACTAAAACAGTTATGCTTCTCATTTTTAATTCATAAACTATAATTCTGTTTTTTGCACAAGTCTTTTGCGAGCTTGCTTTAGTATGAATTAGTCCTAAGAGATGAATTTACTCTCTCTGTGCTGACAAAATCAAATTGCTAAACTTAAAAGCTAGGATCACAAACTGGGTATTGTTACGTAATTTTTGAGTTAGTTGACCTCTTGTAAAGACATAACCAAGCACATTTCTTGGTGACACTTTGATATTGCCATGAGATTTTCCTTTTAATATTTACAGTTATTCATATAGGTTCAAGAATAACCTGTGTGACCCTTTTTGGACATGTCAAATATATTAATAAAATATACTTTTAAAAGATAGAGCAGCTCACCTATAACAGAGTTTTTTCTAAATAATGTTTTAATTTACTTTGATCCAATTAGCTGCCCCCTCTTCATGAGCTCATTCAACCTAAATAAAAAAATAAAGAGACTCTTTATTGGAATTAAATTCAGGTTTACAGTTTTACATGTAAAGTGGAAAAGAGGAACAATGGAAAGAAGTCAATTTGAACATGGAATAGATAATCTCCCCCAGATAATGGGACAGATCCTCACTCTGCTGAACTCTTTTTACAGGAATAATTCCCCTTTAACATTAAAAAAAGCCTATTGAATGTTATGAGGCTCTTTGTACTCAAACTACATTCTCTTATTTGGTCAATAGATCACAATTTCTTCCATATTCTTTCAAGTAATCAAATCAACTTAAAAAATTGGCTTGTGGCCAAGAAATAAGCTGCTTGTTGAGCAATAGTGATTTAGATTTAATGATTGTGATTCAGTCTCAAAAGGTTCTTCTATGAAAAGCACAAAGTGAAAGTGTTCAAGGACACTTCAGGGAATTAACAGTAACATTGAAAATGGGAGGAGGCAGAAAGTGCCAGACCTAGGAAAGCCCCAGAAGTCATGTGGGAAGTATTGTAAACAACTCTAGCTATCAGAGTGTGGATGGTAGGTACTATTATGGCAGACTTGTCCTATAATAATCATTAAAAGCAGGACATTTCAGTCAACTGGTCTTAATTTAAATTTGATGGAACAAAATCAATTGATAGACTAATTTTGGAACATATGAATAAATAAATATTTTTTAAAGGTATTAGAGAAGATGTGGAGTACCTGAAACTCTCTTACATTGCTGATGAGAGTAAAGGACACAGCAGTTGCATTTGGAATATGATTTGGCAGTACCTACCAAAATTAACATATGCCTAACCTATGACTCAACAATGCTACTCTTATAGATATGCTTAAGAGAATGAATGCATGTACCCTCAAAAACACATGTGCAACAATGTTCATAGCTGCTTTTTTCATAATAACCTAACTGGAAACAACAACCAAAATCTCCATCAATGGGAATGGAAATAAATTGTGGAATATTCATATAATGGGACACTAGACAGAAAGAAAAAGAAAATAAGCAACTCCAGATGCACATAATAACATAGATAAATTTCATAGATATAATGTAAGAGTGAAAGAAGCCAGAAACAAAAGAGTCCAAACTGTGTGATTATGTTTTTATGAAGTCCAAGAATAAGCAAAGCTAAGCTATAGATTTAGAAGTCAACATAATGATTACCTCTAAGTGAAGATGTGACTAGGAAGGGGCACATGGCAAATTGCTGGGCTCTGGGAATATTCTCTCCCTTGACTAGATAGTGGTTGCACAGGTATACACACATGAAAAGTTCGTTGAGTTGTACACTTAGTGTAATCTAAGTCTAATCTAATTAGTGCAATAAAACAAATTTAAAGGGAATTCCTTGGTCCAGTGGTTAGGGCTTGGCGCTTTCACTGCTGAGGGCTCCGGTTCGATCCTTGGTCAGGGAAATAAATTCCCACAAGCCCCCAGGCGTGGCCAAAACAAAACCAAAACCAAACAATAAAAAAAAATTCATCATAAAGTCAGTATTCAGAGGAGAAAATAATATTTGATTGTACCTCTCTTTTTTTCTCCCACTTCTCAACTAGATACTTTCAGCTTAGTGAGGAAATAATTGCATTATCAAATAGACATTATTAAATAGAGCCAAAGGCCAACTGGCTCTTTAGCCACAGTTCAGCTGCTGGATTGTTGTAAGTCTTTGTTGGGAAAATCCCTTGTGACTACTATATTTCTCATTTCTTAAAACGAGTGCCATCAGAAGCCTTTCATGTTATATCATCCACCTTCTCCTCTGTGGCATTTATCATAGTGAAAAACAATAAGTACCTTTTTCCAAAAAAAATATTTTTCTTATTAGTTTGATTTGATATCATCATAGATTCATGAGAGCGTCACTCAGGTGCAGGATCGGTGGATTTGTCCATTCAACCATATTCTTGTCTCTACAACTACTGTGCATTGAGCTGGCATAACTTTAAACGTTTTCCAGTTGCATTAAAAAACAAGCTATGTATTTGATCTAAAAAATAAAGCAAAACCAAAAACCAAACAAATAAAAACAAAGGAGAAAAAAGTCTCCAAACTAAACAAAACAATAGCATGTAGCTCCTGGAAAACTGAAAATCAGGAGTAAAGTGTTAAAAAACAAGGGACTAAATAAAAGTCTACATGTGTTTGTTGGCAATCTGTATATCTTCTTTGGAGAAATGTCTGTTTAGGTCTTCTGCCCATCTTTGGATTGGGTTGTTTGTTTTTTTGTTATTGAGCTGCATGAGCTGCTTGTAAATTTTGGAGATTAATCCTTTGTCAGTTGCTTCATTTGCAAATATTTTTTCCCATTCTGAGGGTTGTCTTTTGGTCTTGTTTATGGTTTCCTTTGCTGTGCAAAAGCTTTTAAGTTTCATTAGGTCCCATTTGTTTATTTTTGTTTTTATTTCCATTTCTCTAGGAGGTGGGTCAAAAAGGATTTTGCCATGATTTATGTCATAGAGTGTTCTGCCTATGTTTTCCTCTAAGAGTTTGATAGTGTCTGGCCTTATATTTAGGTCTTTAATCCATTTTGAGTTTATTTTTGTGTATGGTGTTAGGCAGTGTTCTAATTTCATGCTTTTACATGAATGTTCAACATCATTAATCATTAGAGAAATGCAAATCAAAACTACAATGAGATATCATCTCACACTGGTCAGAATGGCCATCATCAAAAAATCTACAAACAATAAAGGCTGGAGAGGGTGTAGAGAAAAGGGAACCCTCTTGCACTGTTGGTGGGAATGTAAACTGATACAGCCACTATTGAGAACAGTATGGAGGTTCCTTAAAAAACTAAAAATATAACTCCCACAAGAGCCAGCAATCCCACTACTGGGCATATACCCTGAGAAAACCATAATTTAAAAAGAGTCATGTACCAAAATGTTCATTGCAGCTCTGTTTACAATAGCCAGGACATGGAAGCAACCTAAGTGTCCATCAACAGATGAATGGCTAAAGAAGATGTGGCACATATATACAATGGAATATTACTCAGCCATAAAAAGAAATGAAATTGAGTTATTTGTAGTGAGGTGGATGGACCTAGAGTCTGTCATACAGAGTGAAGTAATTCAGAAAGAGAAAAACAAATACTGTATGCTAACACATATATATGGAATCTAAGAAAAAAAAAAAGGTCATGAAGAACCTAGGGATAAGAAAAGAATAAAGACACAGACCTACTAGAGAATGGACTTGAGGATATGGGGAGGGGGAAGGGTAAGGTGTGACAAAGCAAGAGAGAGGCATGGACATATATACACTACCAAACGTAAGGTAGATAGCTAGTGGGAAGCAGCCGCATAGCACAGGGAGATCAGCTCGGTGCTTTGTGACGGCCTGGAGGGGTGGGATAGGGAGGGTAGGAGGGAGGGAGATGCAAGAGGGAAGAGATATGGGAACATATGTATATATATAACTGATTCATTTTATTGTAAAGCAGAAACTAACACACCATTGTAAAGCAATTATATTCCAATAAAGATGTTAAAAAAAATAAAGAATATTTGGGGGCAAATGTGGAAATTTGAATATGGATTCTATATTAAACTCTATTGTATCAGTGTTAAAAAAAAAAAAAGAATGATTACTCCTAGTCATACATCTTGATTTAAATGTAAAAGAAAATCAAACTATTGATTGATATTAAAACACATTTTTTACTTGCTGAATTTGTACTTTGATAGTAATTTCATAATTGTTTCATTACTGATGATTATATTTTTATTATTTAACAAATTAAAGGTTCATTTACAAGCTCTTTTTAAAAAAATAAATTAAAAAAATAAAAGTCTACAATAGAGATGTTAATTCCTCTATCTCATCTTCTCTCTACCCTGTTCCCAAAGTGCTGACTACCAGACTTATGACCTTCAGCTTTTCTTTACTAGCTATGGAGAAAAGACCAATAGATATGGTCACTTTGGTAGCACCCCTGGAAAAGCATCTCATTCCTTCTCAATCAGAAAAGCAGTTGTTAAATCTGTAGTACCCCATTCTTAAATATGAATGAAACACCAAGTGCACCAGACTTTTGAGGAAAGCTTCCAACATGAAAGAAACTAAAATAAACAAAAAGAAATTTCAGAAGAATAGGAAACTACTGTCACCTAACCTGTATTTGATAATCTTCACAGAAGATATTGCTTCCATTAATTGAAAAGAGAATACTGTTTTAAAAAAAATGGAAACAAGAAAGCACTTTTAGAAAATAAAAACATGATGGTAGAAATTTCAAAGAGATCCATAGAAAAATGGAATGCAAAAGTTGATGAGATCTTCCAGAAAGTAGAGCTAAAATATAGAGATGGAAATTAAGGAAAGAAAAAATTTACAGGAGCTGTCAAGAAGGCACAATATCTGATTAGCAGAAATTTCAAAAATAAATCATAAATAAAATGATAGTGGTGGTTGGGGGTGATTGTCAAAGAAATAATACAGAATATGATTTCACATTGGAAGGACCCACTGTGCGCCCAGCACAATGAATAACAAAGGACTTCCATCATCGTACAATATCTGAATACAGCTTAAGAGAAGGAGGAAACTAGGTCTCACAAAAAGGATTGAGCATCAGATTGACACCGGACTTTTCAACAATACATTGAAGCTAGATGGTAATGGAACAATGACTTTATAGACACCAAGTGAAAATTCTGACCTAGAATTTTATATCCAGAAAAACTAGTGTAAATGTCACATAAATTCATTGTCATATAGGCAAGTTCTCAAAAATTTTACCTCTCATACAGCCCTTCTTGTCAAGTTAATAGAACAGTTACTCGATAAATCAACAAAGAAGACACATCCTCCATGAAACAGATGATTCAACACAGGAGAAAGGAAAGGGGTTAGTGATTAGTGGAAGTCCCCATGTAGCCTACTGCATATCAGGGAGAGAGAGAGTGACTGGCTCACATAGCACATCTTGGATCAGAAGGGCCAAGCCTCTAGGAAGAATCTCTAAAAGGAAAAAAAAATGGACGTGTTAGATTCCTTGAGGTGTATGACTGCACTGAGTGGTGAATTTTAGTTCTGTTGAAGATTTGGGAAAGAATTAGTCATAGGAACACAGAAATTAAGAAAAAATTTTAAAAAGGAAAAATTACAAATTGTTAACGTCCAGAAAAATAAAATCATATAAAAGAAAAGTGACATAATCATTATATACTATGTGGCTCAGCTGTGGAAAATACTTACATGGATTAAATAATAATGTAAACACTGAATGTTGAAAAGATGGAGGAGGGAAGGAGGGATGTGGAAGTTGGAATGAGAGTGCTGTGGCCGATTGCATTTTCCAAAGAAGCCCCTGTCAATGCTTCCCATCCATGTGCTCTGCTACTATGTGGTCTTGCCAATCTCCCATGCAGAGATGGAGTCTTATTCCCCTCTGGCCTCATGACCCATTTGTAACCATCAAAATGCAGTGGAAGTGATGCTGAGTGACTTCCAAAACCAGGTCAGAAAAGATCATGACTTTGATCTTGTTCTCTTGGAATTCCTGCTTTTAGAACCTTCATCTGCCATCTAAGAAGTCTGCTTACCCTGAGATCACAATGCTGAAGAGACCGTGTAGAGGCCCACAAGCCTCAGCTGGAGCAGTCCTCAGCCATGTTAGCCACTGCAGCAGCAATTAGATACGTGAGTGCAGAAGACGACTCCCTCAAGATGAATCCAGCCTCAGCCACCATCTGACTGCAGCCACATGAAGGACCCTGAGACACCTGACGAGCCCACCTGAGTCTAGCGGAACCACACAACTGTGAGAAGAGATTATAATAGATGACTGCATTAAGGTTTTATGTTTTGAGGGTAGATTTTAATAAAGCAATAGGTGAGCCAAACAAGGGCTAAATCCTCAATTTTCTAGTTGGAAGTCAAATAACAGAGTATAAACTAGCCAAGAAATAGAAGTGTAAGTATAGAGTTTAGACACATGGTTGTAAATATGACAAGAAACAACCCAAAGAGATAAAAGTATTTGCTTCTAGAGAACAAGATATGAAGGGTAGGGATAGGTGAGACAGGGGCCACTGTTAATAGTTGAAGGTCTTATAGTGCTGTTTCACTTTTAAACCTAAATAAGTTTTTTTATCTGAGAAAAATAAAATAAAATTAAAAATCAACCCAAAAATGGGGCTATCTGTCCTGCCTAGGAACCACATTGTGAGTGTAAGCTGGAGTGTATGAGAATGGAAGCACTTTGAAAACTCTAAAATACTATCCATATGCTTCATTTTACCTACTATTATTTTCCAATTTCCCACTCTGCCTTCAAACTTATTATTCAACAAAAGTTTCAAAAGAATTAGTTTATGATGAAAATGTGGTTTGTAGTACCAGTTTTGTACTAAATGTACAAGCCCTTAATCAATTTGGGCCTTGGTTTCCTTACTTATTAATAAAGGAATGAGTAGAAGTAAATATGACATTGAAGATGTCACTTCCAAATGTTACAGTATTTAACACCTCTTGAACTTTACCTTAAACCTCTTCATTACTAGGTTCTATGATGGTGGATTTTAAATAATCTAGGACAGGAATTCTCACTTTTTGGTCTCAGGAGCCATTTATACTTTTTCAATCATTGAGGACCCCAAAAAGTTTTTGTTTATGTGAGTTATCTTTTAATATTTACCTTATTAAAAATTAAAAATGAAAAACTTATTTGAAAAATAATCCATCCATCACGTTACCATATATTTTTTTTAAATGAAAAATCATTGTTTTCCTAAGTAAGACAATTTAGTGAGAAGAGTGGAATTGTTTTACATTTTTACCAATTACTGTAATGTCTGGCTTAATAGATGAGAGTTACATTATCATATCTGCTTCTGCATGCCACTTACTGCAATGTCACACATTAGGTAACCTCTGGAACACTCCACTGTACACTTGTCTACAGAATGAGAGTGAAAAGGCAAATAATGTTTGATATTATTATAAAAATAACTTTAACCTCACAGATCCCATGAAAGGGCTTTGAGACCCCTGGTCTAAGACATTAAAATGCACTGACTTTGAAGAACTTTCAAGAGTGAAGCTCTGTAAGAATCCGCCTGCTAGTGCAGGGGACACAGGTTCCAGCCCTGGTCTGGGGAGATCCCACATGCTGCGGAGCAACTGAGCCTGCTAGCCACAACTACTGAGCCCGCGTGCCTAGAGTCCATGCTCCACAACCAGAAGTCACCGCAATGAGAAGCTCACGCACTGTAACGAAGAGTAGCCTCCGCTCGCTGCAACTAGGGAAAGACCATGCACAGCAATGAAGACCCAATGTGGTCAAAGATAAAATAAATAAATTAAAAAAAAAAAAAAAGAGTGAACCTCTAAAAAGTCCGTCAGCCTTTAGAAAGTTAGTAGACAATAAGTTAGAGATGAACCATTTTCTTTGTTTAAAAATTATGAATATGAGCTCAGAGAAGCAGCATAACCTCATGGTTTCTGGGATCCAACCACAGGGGTTCAAGTCCTGGCTCTGCTATGGCAGCTTGGACAAGTTACTGAATCTCTCTGGGCCTCAGGGTTATTATCAGGGTAAAATGTGTCAATATCCCTAAACACTTAGAATATTGACTGGCACATAATCAGCACTAACATATGTTTGTGGAATAATAGAAGCTTCTTCCAGGGGGCGGGGGGTGGGGGGGGTGTCAAAGTCAGCTTATCACAAGAATGCTGACCATGAGGCAGAAGGTGTGTGTTCTATCCGGGCTTTATCACTTATGGGTCACATGACGTTGGGTAATTATTCAAACACCTGGCTCCTAGTTTCTCTGAGCATGCAACCTCTACAAAACAGCTGTGTGTCTCAACTGAGATGGTATTTGTGAAAACATTTTGGGAAAAGCTAAGAACTATGCTGCTCTGGAAATGTAAAGAGTTATTCTTATTTATATTCTCACCTGTGTGATGATCTGCCTTAAATAACATCATGGCTTTTGATAACTTTAAGTATCACTTGTCCTGTATTTCCTTTGCCTGTGGGTGTCAGGAATGCAACTATTGAAACATTTCTTTCTCTGCCTTTTGGCATTTTGATTTCTGTTTTATGAGTAGTGTTCCTTTCCAAAGTAACCTCATTAGGCAGCTTTTGGATAAATGATTTGGTTTTCACATCACGTAAATTTGCTGAGTTTTTCAGTCCCCTGGGGCCTCCATAGGACAGAAGCGGGGAGGGAGACAAAAAGCTCTTAGAAATACCATTATTATTGTAATTATTCACTATAGGCGGAAGCTGATTTTATTTTAGATTCAAAATGTTGCCAGGAGGAGGGAAAGAGAGGAGAGCTGAGACAGGGAAACTGTGATGGCCAGTAAGCACTTTGGCTGGGATGTTCTAGCATATTGGAGGGACAAGAGGCCTTGGGAAGGCTGGTTCCATTCCATCCGCTCAGATCTGAGGGAGATGAAGCAGACACAGCAGTGGAACACCCAGTCTCTTGGAGCCTATGTCGCACCTTCAAGCAGGACTAGCAATGGAATCATTCCTCTCGAGCTGCAACCAGGAATTAAGATTGTTTAATGACTCTGTGACCTGTAAAATATAGTCAAAGCCTGTTTACAGCACAAGATCCTGCCCCTCTCCCTACACCCCACCCCCATCATGGAACCATGGTCGTTTCCAGAATTGTATGTGTTCTTTTACTTCTGCCTTTGTGCATGCTAGGGCTTCTGCCTGCTACTTCTGCTTTTAGGTCTGGTAAACCCTTGTTTTTCCTTCAAGACAGGCCAATTGCTAACTTCTCTGGGACTCCCGTAAGACAACTTCAGTACTTCTTCTTGGTCTACTTCCATTTAGGTCTAATTTATAGAATCTAGACTTGATTTAAACCCCCCAGGGCATTTATTTATTCATAAATGTTTGGTTAGCATGTCTATTTCTATAGTGGACATTGAGTTTTCTTGTGGGCAGGAGCTCTCACTCCACTACACACATTTCTGTAGCCTTAAGACCTTTCATAGTTCATATTGAGATAATCATTAAATGTTTATGGAATGAATGCATGAGGAATGCCAGGATTGATACAGTCTGGAATCTAGTGTAGGGCAAAACTGCTGAATGACTGTTGGAACCTTCCTTCCTTGGATCCTGGATTTCGTGGTCTTGAGGCAGAGAGCCAGAACACAGGCAGGGTGAGTGGTGGCAAGGAGGGGGCCATGTAGGTGAGGGTAAAATTCAACTCCTTGTAAGACTCCCATATGGGAGGGGAGAGGAGGGGAGGGGTGGGATGAGAACACTGCAATTCAAAGGCTCCATCACCCAGCACTTTTTGGATGATTATAAATGCATGGATTTCAGTCGGAATTCAAGAAGTTAAGATGGTGCAGCGGATGGAACTTGGGCTTTGGGCATCATATAGAACTGGGTTCAGATCCTGTTCCCACCACTCAGTGGAAGCCTGAGTTTCGTTGAGTTAGATAACTAAATCCAATCTCAGTTTTCTTGTTTAGCTCTGTTTTAAAACAGGACTAAATATTCTTAAGACAGTGACGAGTTTTTAAACTTAAAGGTGATTGATTTTGTAGTGTTCTGTGTTCAAATTTTAGTTTGGGGATAAACGGGGATAAAAATAGTACCTGAAAGATTGTAAGCATTAAATGAAAGAATGTACATAAATTGCATCCCAGTAATGCCTGACATAGAGTTTAATAAATGTAAGCTATTATTTTTATTAGAGAATATGTGAGACATCCAGCACACTGCAAGCACTCAGAGCATGTCAGCTTCCTTCCCCTTCAGTGGGGTGGAGAGGTATCAAGTTGGCTTGGTCCTATCATAGTGGTCCATTATTTTCACAAAGGTCAGATAAATGAACTGTATGAAAATGTGAGCTCCTTCTTTCCCTTTTTCATTCCTTCCTCCCTCTTTCCTTCCTTCCCTTCCTTTCTTTTTTCCTTCCTTTCTCCCATCTTCTTTTCTTCCTTCCTTTCTTACTAGCTGATTAGAGCATTTGAAACTAAACAGCTGTGGTTCTTGGCCTTTTGGAGCATGTGTTGGGCTTCACACAATGTAGGCGTCACATGCCTGTGGAGGCAGATTTCTGCACAGCCTGAGGTTAAAGATGCAAAGGCCAATGGCCATTTCCTTTATATTAAATGATCATGCATTTCTTCCTCCAGACACCTTAATGCACCGCGCTAAAGAAGATCAGCTCCTGAAACTCTTTTTTCCTGTTATCCTGTGTAGGACTCGGATGATAAATCACAAGCTCACTTCCACACTGGTGTCTGGGAGGAAACACCTGGGAGCTGACAAAATACAGTTTAACTAAAAATGGAATTACAAGTGTTTGATCTATATTGAAAAAGTATGTGGCAGGAATGGCAAGGCCCTGGAGGAGGGAGAGAAGGAGAGGAGCCAATATTACCTGCTCAGCTGGAGCTGTGACCCCTTTTCTCAGGGGCACTGAGATGCAGGCGCCTGAGCCCTCAGCTGGGGAGAGCCTCCTGTGGCTTTGGGGCTCAGGCGGATTCTCAGCCTTATCTAAATCTAAATGAACTCTTTTCCTCTTGAGCCTGCAGGAAGCCAGAAAAAGATCTCTTTTACAGTGAGGGAGGGCTGCCTGGTTCAGGGATTAGCAAGTGTAGTACAACAGCTTCAGCTTCAGTGGTTTTCATCCAGGCAAGACAGTTAAGAGTATCTCAGTGAGGCCTGTCAGTTGTTCAGTGGTTATGAGAATTGAGAATGAGAATTGTGGGTAGCTGCTTTGTTCTTTTGGAATGATATTCTATAGGCCTCCAAAAAAGTCTACCTTGGGATCCTGACTATATGTGATATAGTTTCACATATGTCTACTCCAAATTCCTGAAAACATTAACAAGAGAGAATTGCCCAGATGTGAACTATTACAGCTGTATTAAGATCCATATTCAGAAACAATTTCTATTTTAGATAAGTGTCTTAGTTCATTCAAGATAATATGACAAAAATACCATAGACTAGGTGGTTTAATAACAAACATTGATTTCTCACAGTTCTGGTGGTTGGGAAATCCAAGATCAAGGCACCAACAGATTTGGTGTCTGATGAGGTCCTGCTTCCTGGTTCTTGCCTGTGTCCTCACGTGTCAGAAGGGGAGAACTCTGGTCTCTTCAGCACCTTGTAAGGCACTAATCCCATTCATGAGGGCTCCACCCTTATGACCCTAAGGACCTCCCAAAGGCCCCACTTCCTAATACCATCACATTTGGAGTTAGGATTTCAACATATGAATTTTGGGGGAGGGACACAAACATTCAGCCCATAACAGATAAGCTTACCCAATTTATCAGAAATTATAAATTTCTGATAAATTATAATTTATCAGAAGGGAGCCATGGACTCTGATACTGATAAACAAGATTAGAAATAAGCAAAGATGGAAACCAGTTGTGCAATTTTATTAATTCACCAAACCTTGACCGCCACCCAAGGCATGGATGTCATTATCTGTTAACTGTACTTAATCACGGTGGGAGGAGGTCTCTGTGTTTGGGCAGTTATAGGTCTTTGTGCAAATATATACTTAGGCTAAGACGGTGTGCTGCCAATACTTTGGGATGAAATACTTGTAACTAGAGCGAACTGAGAATAAAACACGATGTTGGCTTATCCGATGAGCAGTTCATCAGTGAGATCGCCTTTTATCTGCAGAATGACTTTATATCAGCTCTTCCACAGTCTGTTAAGGACAAATCTTGTCATCTAAGATATTTTTGAAATCATAGATTTTAAGACATAAAATTTTCCTTAACAATTTAAAGTTTAACATGGTTTTTAGAATCAGTCCTAACACTAACTGTGTAATTCTGTGTGGTCTTTTCAGCTCTCTGCATTTAATTTCTTCAGTGTGAAAATTGTGTTGGATCATGGTTGAACTGGACAATTAATCAATTTTCTTTTTGCTCTAAAACTTTTTGGACAAAATTCTTTGTTTGTAAACAGGCTGACACTGAAGAGAATTTACCTGTAAGAAATTCATAAACACCATGAAATAGTAATCCACTCATTGGAGCCCAGTATACTATGTATTACAAAACTACTTTTTATTAAAGTGTGAGAAGAGAGGAGATTTTGTTGAAAGTTTGTGACTCAGAGTCACAGTCTCAATAGGAAATAGCTGGCACACTCAAATGGACACATTTAGGAGAATTTAGGTGAAATAACTATTTACGTAGATATAAGTGGGATTGAAGGACACCAACAAGGTATGGTGAATACCCCAAGTAAACAGCGATAGGAAACTGTAGCTTCCCCTAGGCCTGAAGAAGTGAGAGGACAGAGTGGTTATCATAACCCAGAGAAAGAGAGACCTAGAACATTAAGATAGGAAAGGACCACTGGACAGGTGCCACAGCCATCAGCCGGATGGACATAGTCATTGCTCACACATGGACCCACAGGAAGGGAGCCAGGGAGCCCCCTTCCCTCCGATCTTCTGTCTGTGCCTCCTATTGACAAAATCAAATCCAAATCCAAAGCCAGAGAATAGGGAGCCTATGGATATATTAGTCAGGGTTTTCTAGAGAAACAGGACCATATATATATGTGTATATATATATAAAAAAAGAGAGAGAGAGGGAGAGAAAGATAGATTTATTTTAAGGAGTTGGTTCACATTATTGACTGTAGAGCCTGGAAAGTCTGAAATTTGCAGAGCAGCCTGGCTGGCTGGAGAACAAGAAAAGAGTTGCTACTGCAATCTTGAGTCAGAACACAGTCTAAAGGTGGAATTCCTTCCTTCTCAGGGGACCTCAGTCTTTGCTCTTAGGTCTTCAGCTTATTGCATGAGGCCCACCCACATTATGGAGAATAATCTGCTTTACTCAAAGTCTATTCATTTAAGTGCTCATCACATCTTAAAAATACCTTCACAGGAACATCTAGGCTGGCCACCATGTCTTACCCAAGTTGATCCATGAAATTAACCATCACAGTATCTGTGTGGGTTAGGCTTCAGGGGCACAGAGGACTGGGAAAAGCAGAGATAGGATCTGAAGTGGGGGATACAAACAGAGAATATTTGGCAGCCCAGGTAGGTAGCAGTTTCACCGATTTCCCATTCTTTCCTGCCAGGCTTCCTGAGGGTAGAAAGTAGGAGCATTTTGTACATTGCTGGGTTCCTGGTACCTAACCCAATACCTCACACACAGTATAGGAGATTCTCCAAGAATACTGATTATACTGGCTTGAATGTTATAGAAGGAAGTTCTGAAAAACAAGTATTTAGTGAGGTGGCCCTGGGGAGTAGCAATATCTCATGAGCAATTTGCAAGAAAAAGGTAAATACCACAACAGTTTTCTGTTATCTTTTGAGTGTAGGGCAAAGCACCACATCAGATTAATCAGATGTGATCATATCTTCTAAGGTTTAACAACAGATGACATTTCCAAGCTTCACTCTGTGCCTTATTAATAGAATAAATTTAGTCATTGAACTGGATGATCACCTATGCTGGCAAAGACTCTAAACTGCTCTCTTTGTAACCATGCAGTTATATGAAGGATTGGCTATATTGCTGGAGTATGATAGAAGTCATTTATCAGGTAAATAATCTCGAAGACGATCTAGTCTTAATGGTCCACTCCTGTGAGGAATGTGACACTGGATTTACTCCCAGCAAAGAAATGGGAATCAGAATGCAACTTATGTGTCTCAGGACAATGAAGATAGAATACAAATGGATAAAGTTGAAAAGACCTAGGGTGTAAAGTACACCCTAGCATTTATGACATTATTTTCAAAGTCCCTGAAATGATTGTTCAAAAGCTATTGAAATATTACCTGTTGAGAAATCAGTCTTTTGGCCAGTTCATTTTCATCATCCTAAAACCAGGAGCAGGGCAGGTGTAAAGATGGAAAGGAATGATGAAGGCCATGGGGATGCAGAATGGCACCTCCAAGGCTGTCGTGTTACCAAGCTGCTCAGCAGCTATGGATCAAAACACGTTTGGCTTTGTGTGTCAGTTGGTTCTGATAAGAATCTTTCTCTTGTTTCTGTTGCTTTCCTGGTTTGCCATCAGAATGGTCAGGTTTTTTAAGTGGGAAATTAGTAATCAGGCATCAGAGAACAAAACTGAGGAAACTGTGTAAATGTTTCATGCAGGCATGTGAGCCATGGGTGGTGCTGCTTCTTGTGACACGTTATAAAAAGAAATTATCTTACAGAGACAGCCTGAGGCAAAAGTGTGAAGTAGCTGAAAGTTGTCTCTGGAACATTTACTTTCTGTACCTGCTTCTGCCTCTTGTCTAAAGACCTTGCCATTTCTCCAACATGCCCTCAATACGCGCGCGCGCGCGCGCACACACACACACACACACTCTCTCTCTCTCTCTCTCTCTCTCTCTCTCTCTCTCTCTCTCTCTCTCTCTCTCTCTCTCTCTCCCCCCCCCCTCCTGCAGCTGTCCTGGGTCTTATTCCTTCAGAGCCTGATCTAGCTATTTCTCAACTAAGCTGGGGCCATTGACTTTAACTTGTGTCCAGGGGCTTAGCAAAGCCCCTGGAATACTGAAGGTGCCCAGTAAATTTTTCATGAGTGAATGAAGCTTCAATAAGCTGTTAGATGAAAGTAGCTCAGCCACTTCTGGGGTTGGGAGGGTGTACAATTTAATAAGAAATTCTTCAGCTTCGAATTTCTAATGACAGAATTTCTGGCAATGTGACAGTCAAGGGCCACAAACGTGAGCAGCTAGCTTTCCAGAGCGGTGATAAAGTCACACCCAAATCTGCTTGTCATTTGTGAGCAGAAGGCAACTCCTGGCATTGCTCAGACTTCTGGGTTCTGTCTCAGGCAGGAGCTTCTAGTCACAGAAGGCTGCCAAGAAGTGGCTTCCATCGTTCCTCAGCTCCTGAGTAAACTGGCAGACGGGGGGTGTCCTTTCTTCCAGTCCTCTGAGGAAAGCATGGTCTAAAACTCAAGCTCTGTGATGTCAGGCATATGTCTTTGTCTCCCGTTGGAACCTAACAGAATATTTTTCAGATAAAAGTTATTAAATACATACTTTTTTTTGGCGTGATTGATTTCAACTTGCTGGTTAGAACTATAAACCCTTGAACTTCTGATTTCCCTAAGGAAAGTTACTTTTGAATTTTTCATTGCATTTTTTTCTCCTGGCTAAACATTACATACGTACATTCTTGCTTAAAATATTCTCCAGTGACTTCTGATTACAAAGAGTGTTTTTTTCCCCCCAACTCATGTGCTAATGAAACTGAAAAGGACCCTGTGGGGCTCCTGGGCGCGAAAGCCTTTTGGTCCCCCATTTCTTTTTTTTTTTTTTTTTTCCGGTAAGCGGGCCTCTCACTGTTGTGGCCTCTCCCGTTGAGGGGCACAGGCTCCAGATGCGCAGGCTCAGCGGCCATGGCTCACGGGCCCAGCCGCTCCACGGCATGTGGGATCTTCCCGGACCGGGGCACGAACCCGCGTCCCCTGCATCGGCAGGCGGACTCTCAACCACTGCACCACCAGGGAAGCCCGGTCCCCCATTTCTTGTAGGCAAGACTCCAGCCTCCACGACCTTCCCTGAGTTCCAAAGGGCAGATTCAAACAGCTGCTAATCAAGGGAGGAGCAGCCAAGAAACCCCCTGAGGTGAGATTAAAGGGACCAGAGGAGATGAGAAGAGACCACCTGAGATGAGATTAAGGAAGTACAGGCCCTGGCACACCCTTGCCACAGCCCCACCCTTGAACTATGGCTGTAAAGCTCCTCATCAGATCCTCCCGGGTTGGGATGCACAATTTTGAGAGGCAGGAGCCCACTGTGTCCCCGTTTGCCAGGCAAAGCAATAAAGCTATGCTTTTCTACTTCACCCAAAACTCTGAGATTGGATTTGGCGCCAGTGTACGGAGGCTGAGCTTTCAGCATCACGAATAATAGGTCCTGGCCTGATGAAATACTAACACTCATGCCAGCTTAAGATGGTTCACACAGGGCTCTGCATAGCTCAGGGCCCCAGTCTGGTTGCCTCTGGTGTGAGCAGCATCTCTGTTTAACCCAACTTGCTGCTCACATGTTACCATTTTCCTTGCATACCATGATGCAGGGTGGGGGAAAGAGTTGGAAGGCATTGCTCTATTGCAGAGGTCAGCAGACTTTTTCTGTAAAGGGTCAGGTAGTGAATAATTAGGTTTTGGGGGCCAAATGGCCTCTGTCTCAACTAAACTCTGCCATTGTGGCATGAAAGCAGCTACAGATAATGCTGAATAGACTGGGTGTGGCTGTATTACAACCAAACTATTTACAAAAATAGGTGGTGGGATGGGGATTTGGCCCAAGGGCCATGTTTGCCAACCTCTAGCCCACAGGATGAAGTTTACTCTCCTTGGTACAGTTGATTTCCCCATGATCCTGCTGCTATCTACCTCTTCAGCTTCACTCTTCTACTGGCTCAAATGGCCCACACCCTGCAAACAGTCCATCTTGTTTCCAAACAGAGTTACGTGACCACCTGTGTCCATGCTCCCAAAGCAACATGTTCAGACATCTTCCCACTTCCATGTAATAATATTGGGTTGGCCAAAAAGTTCATTCGGGTTTTTCAGTAAGATGTTACAGGAAAACCCATATCAACTTTTTGGCCAACCCAATATGTTGGAAGGTCTGTCTTTTCGGTCTGTCTTTTCCATCAGACTGTAAAATCTTTTATGATGAAGACAATGTCACAGTTACATATGTATCCGTTAGGCAGTATCTGTCATATTGTTGGTTCTCCATGTTCACTGAAAGTAGAAGAAGGAAGTATCGATGGAAAGAAGGGGAAGAGGAAGGAAGAAAGGATTCTCTCTCTGGTTGAACATTTTAAGTAAAGTTTCATTGTCTCTAAAGAGTTTGGGTGTCAAGGGATAAGTGTTGATAAAAGAAGGTCAGTGAGGGTGGTAAGGAAAATGACTAGATGGTAGATTTAGGGAAAAATTGGGGCCAAAGGAAGTAGGAAGTTGTCTGAATTCTACAAAGTTTGTTGGCTGCATTTGAGCCTGTTGCACTATGTCTGAATTACTTGGTGTTATCCCAGATAAACCCACATCATAAAAATGTATGTCTCAGATGGTGAGAGAAAAGGTTACTGTGGCAAAAAGCAATTCAGCAATGCATTTGCAGTGACTCTGGGGCTCTACAATTTATGACAAGCAAATGAACCAGAAGTAAATGAATCAGAAACCGTAACAAGGAACAACTGCAAACTACAATTTAGTTAATGATATATCTCAATTAAGTACATTTAGAAACTTCACGAATTCATTTCTTTTTTTTTTTTTCTTTCTCTTTCTCTTTCTTTCTTATGAATTGTTTCCAGGTTTCCCCTCTGGTGTAAGTAATCATATGGCATTTTCAGTGTAATTTCGTTTCATCACATCCAAGACCTGGAGTGAAAACTTCTTTATCTTAAAAAGAAAAAATACCAAGTTTCATGAGCTAATGTTAAGTGTATCTCTCTGAGTTATGTTTCTCTAACTATTGGAGCTTAACCCCCAAGTATTTTTAGTGGTGGGTAATAAATCTAAGAAATAGAATCCAGAAAAATGACAAAAATTAGAATACTATTTTTATTTTCATGTCATAATTTATAAGTTATAAATAACTTATTTCCATATTACTTTAATTTGTCCTTTAAATCTGAATACTGTAGGAACCTAGACTGTAAATAGTGAAGCTCAATCTTTCATTCTTTTAATATTGCCTTATATGGCCTTCATAGAGTCACTGAAGAGACAGGCAAAGCAGAAATTTGTTATCTCCCCCCCAGGTCCTATCAACGTGCAATACTGTCATGTGCCTGGGAAAATAAGGTGATTTTTTCTGTTGACCTTTTTAGTTTATATTAAATGTTCTATGTATAATGCTTGACTTAATGGTGTTAATTTATGATGTAAAAAGTTTTATTTGATAGTAAGTTGATTTTGAAATTCATTTCCCAGGTTGGTATCACCTAACTTTTTCAGTTCTTCCAAAGTGATACAGACTTTACCCTCTAGAAGGTAAAATCTACTAGTTAGAAGAGGCCAATTATTCAGATCAAGGGGGTGCTGTAAGGATGAAATAAAATATGTATGCTTGTTCTTCAGGAGCCATTATGTGCTGAGATATGGTTGTTCAGTTGAGGTCCATAGGCAACTTCTTTTTGTAGAGAGTTTATGGCCTCTCTTAAGGGAATGGTTGTTCTGATGTCAATTACAAGGGCAAGAGGAGGTTCTTAAGTAAGAAATAAAGACTATGAAGGTAGGTCTTAGGTAGAGGGGAGAGAACACAGTCTTCGTCTGGCTCAGTCTTTTCTCTTTTTTCTAAACAGAAGAGTGTATATATCTAGTCCCATGTTCCCAGCAGACTTGGAGGATATACTGGTACCCACTTGGGGAGATGAACCCAGAAAGAGGATGAGTTAGATACTGTGAGCCCCAGAAAGCAAGTGAGATCTGTTAAGTAGAAGTATCTGCAGTCTCTTCGCTCTAGGAATGTATTTTTTTCCTTTTGTTATGGCTGAGAGTTTGAGAAAGGCTTACCCAAATGTTTCAGCCTTGCATCAGCTATACCATCAGGTGCACAAGGTCACGTTGGAGCTATGCTTCTGCTGCTTATTTGAAAGAGTGCAGGGCTCTCTGAGATCAGTGTGGAGACAGTGGGAAATGATGAGAGCTTTCTAAGGTAAGTGGGGCTTAGGATATACGTGGGCCTCGATAGTCCAGTGACTACCATCCATGTAGAGGTCCTTCTTCAGGTTCTAACCTTTCAATATAAAAAGAGCCATGGCTACTTAGGCCAGATGGGGACTTCCAACATCTTATAGTTCATTCAACAGGCTCCAGATAGGCCCCAAGCAAATGCAATATCAAACCCACCCAGAGGTGAAACAACATATTGGCCTATAATACTGCTTCTAGTCATTTTCAGTTTATGGTAATTGTGCTCTGATGGCATTAAGCATGTAATTTGAAAACACACAACATTTTAAATTATACTTTTAATGAGATTAGCTTTTCTTCTCAGCTTGGCTTGATCCTTCTACTATGTATTGCGACTCAAAGACATACCAGTAGACAATATTTTTTTAATTCCTGAATGTATACTATGATGATGGAAGTGAAGCTGAACTAGTACAATTCCAGAAACTTTTCCGTAGGTGTCCTAAATCAGTTAACCTAAGACATTTCCATTATTTCCAAAAGGGAAAATATTCTTTGCTTTCACTCCTCTTTACACCTTGTCATATGCACAATAAAGCTTTTCCTCTCCTGATTCTCAAAAATTGGGAGACTAGCTAAATTATTCGTCACCAGGTAGAGTACACATTAAGCTCAGCTTTTGCTAAGATTTTTTTTTTTTTCTGCTGTCATTTATAGCTCTAGGATAGATTGGATTTATGCAGAAGCAACTTTCGGGGGCATTTGGGTAATTCATCTTCCCCGAGTTCCCCGAGGAAGCACTATTTCACTGGCCAAATTAAATGCTTCTTTTGTTTAACCAGGAATAAAATGGAAGCAAATGTCTTCAGCATCAGCATTTCCCTTGGCCTAATGTATGTTTTAATGTTCTATAAACTTAAATGATTTTAATGGCCTTATGTTCAGGAAACAAACATATAAATGAGTTGCAGAGAAAATTTTCCTTCAGCATTTCTCTTATTAATGCCCATCTGGGGAGAAAAATATATACAGTTTCTATGTTTTGAAGAAAATATCCAAGTCTTTCAAGTTATCCCTGGAATGCGTCAAGGGATATGTATGAAAAAAGGGTCTAAAAGCTAACATTTTGGGGTCTAAAAGCTACCATTTTGTTTACTATGTGACAAGATTTGTTAGATATGTTTTGAATGTTTAAAAATGTTTTTAACCCTTATGTGATCTATTTGCTTTTATTGTTATCATGCTCATTTTACAGATGAAGAAATGGAGGCACAAAGAAATTAAGTAACTTGCTCAAGGCTCTACCGCCATTAGGCAGTAGAGGGAGTGTTCAAACTCGGACTTGCTCCAGAACCTGTGCTCTTAGCACCAGGCTATCCTGTGCCCTGTCATCTAGTTGAGTACGTGTGCCAGGTGCCTCACCTGTAATATTGCTGATACCTGCCATAGCGGTGAAGGAAATATTATTGCCTTCCATTTTCTAGATGAGAAATGAGAAGCTTACCAAGACCAAAGAACTGGTCAGAGCTCACATGGCTCATAAGGAGTAGATCTGGGATGTGAACCCTGATCTTTTGAGTTTTGTTCTTTCCAAGACCACACACTTTTACTCAGTTCAGTGCCACTAAGATGATTAAAGTTTTCACTGTGTGCTCTAAAATCTGTTTTGGAAGGAGGGATAATTTAACAGCTAATTCTAGAGCTTCCGAAAAAACTTTCTAAGGGACTTCGCATATTCACAGAGGAGATTAAAAATTAAATTTAGGACTAGGTTCTTGGGGTGATTGTAATTGGGAATTGTAACTCAGAGGCAAGCTGTGAGTTGGGGGTCAGCCTGAACTGATTTTCTAAGAGGAGCCCCTGGGAATTTAAAAGTGGGTGGTGAAATATTAGGGAAAAAAAGCAGCAGAAACAACACAAAAGACATTTCTATATAGTAGGGGCTATATCCTCAAATCAGGATTTGAGGTCTTTGAAGACCCTGTGCCATGTTTAGGAAATCAGCTGAAAATGGGTCAAAAGCCATGAATACAACTAGATAAAACTTTTCCAAGTAAATTCATCCATAGCTGATTTTTTTGGATTAAGCTTTAGGATGGTGAGTTATAAAGCCTATTAATGTATCCCAATATTTTCACGAACATCTGCCATTCAAATAAAGTATCTTGTGCTTTCCAGAACATCTAGAAAAGAACTTTAAAACTACCTCGGGGAACACAGTGACTGTACAAGTGAAAACCAGGGGTTGTTTTCTAAAGACTGATAATCATTCTATTCAGAGGTTGATCATTTATTTAGCTATTTTGAAAGTGTTTATCTGTAAACTGTTTTAAGGCACAAATATGAAAGATAAAAAGGCAATTAATTAAAATATTTAAAAGATCTAATAGTAATGCTAAGAACAACAGAATAAAACCTCAATTAGATAACTGAAGTTAGACAAAATAGCTGACCGTACTATCCTCTCCCAGCAGGTACCTCAGTGTGTAACGAATGGCACTGCCTTCTGAATGGCAGAAGGGGAGCTGAGCTAACATTCCTCAGACCTGGAGGAATATGGATAAGCCTCAGTTGAAGCAACTTTTTAATTTACACAACCGTGGTTCACCTCTCCGATCTGTAGAAATTCTCCAACAAGCAGGATGGGGCTAGCCTTAGGCAACATTGTGTAGTAGGAGAAGTTAATATCTCCTTCTTGCTCTTTTTGTCATATTTTCTCCCTCTCTCTCTAGGTGGGTCCTCCTAGATGTGTCCTTTTCCTTATAGAGTGAGCTGTCCAGTAAGGTCCCTTCACTGAGCCAGTGGGTATTTAAGTGTAGTTCACCCCTGGAACCTGTTTAAAAGCAGAATTAGAGATGGAGGTGTGTGTGATGGAGAGTAGAGAGGACCTCAAACAGGGCCCTTTGCTTTATTTTTTGTCTCGCTGGTCATAATCCATTAGCGGGCAAGCATTGTTTTGTGAAGCTTTTACTTTATTTATACGTTGTGTGTGTGTGTGTGTGTGTGTGTGTGTACTAAGAGACAACGAGGACTATATTTCAAACTGTAGGTCATGGTAAAGACCATCTGCAGTCCAGCGGTAGTGTGGCTAATCTGGATTTGTGTACCAGCATGCATTGGTTCAAACCTCAGCTATGCAATTAAGTAGTTTTGTGACTTTGGGCAAATTATTCAGACCACTTGTGACATAATTTCCTAATCTTAAGTAAGTGTAATAACAGGGCCTTTCTCACGGGGTTGTTGCGGTCACTAAAAGAAATTAACAAAAGCAAAGCACTTAAAATAGTGCCTGGCATGAAGTAGGTGATCTTGGATTATGATTGTTGTTATTCCTGTCATTACTGTCGCCTGGGTAGGCTGGATGACTTACTGCCAACTGTCCTCCTGGGAGAGACTGAGAGGAGTGTGTCCTGAGACCAGCATCACTCGTATTATCCACAAAGTGGCATGTTTCCCAGGGCTCCTCCCAGGGATTAGTGTGCAGTAACTGATGAAGTTCTGATTGCACCTGCTTGCTTTCATAGGCCAGTTACCTTTAGTTTGATTTCTTTCTGGAATGAACACAGGATTTGCTCAGCCATGCATGCATCATTATGCAACTCATATTTGCAGGGTCCTCCTGGATGCCAGGAGCCGTTCTAGGTGTCGATGGCAGTAAGAAAAATGGCTGAGGTTCCAGTCCTCAGGAATTTTTCAGTGGGAGAAAGAAAATAAATAAGTACATGTTTAATACAATAGTGCTAAGTGTTATAAAAAATGAGGCAGGGTAAGGATGCTAGAGATTGAAATGGGGCTGGGACTGTTGGAATGATGTTATTTTAGTTGGGTTGGGCAGTGAATGTCTCTCTGCTGACATCTGAGCAGAGACCTGTGTGAAAAGTGGGGGGTGACATGCCCTATCTGGGAGAAGAACCTTCCCGGCAGAGCTAGCTCAGGCCCTAAGGTGGGAGGATGTTTGGCATGTTCCAGGGACATCAAAGAGGCCAGTATGGATATAGTGCAGTGGGCAAGGGCCAGAGTAATAGAGATGAGGTCAAAGGGTGCAGAAGGGGCTAAATCATGGAGGGTCTTAGAGGCCGTGATAAGAATTTTGGGTTTTACTCTGGGTGAGATGAAAAGTCATTGAAGTGTTTTGATTGGAGAAGTGATTATTTTCAAAGGATCACTCTGGCTGTTGTGAGAAGAGTATGGCAGGGAATGGGTGGAAACAGGAGACCTGATAGAAGGCAAGAATCCAGAGGAAAGGTGATGGTGACTAGAAACGTGGTAGTTCTTGAAGAGGTGAGAAGTGGTGGGATCCTGGATAGCTGCTGAAGAAGGAGCCAATGGAATTTGCTGATGGACTGCATCCTGGAGTGGGAGAGAAGGAGAGGGGTCAGTAAATGCTCTTATTCGGAAATGCCGCAAACTTGAATTTTGTCCCATCAGCCAGCTTTCTTGGTTGCAAGTGAGAGAAACCCAATTCAAACTAGATTAAGTTAAAAAAAATCATGAAACCAAACTAAAAAGAGCAGGGGAAATGCTGGTCTCAGGACACTCTTTTCTCTCATTGATTTCTCTCTGTCGTCATCTTCTTTCTCTCAGAATAATTTCCCCATGGTTGTGGGCATTTATGAGGTAAGATTCTTAACCACTTGTACCTAGAAAGGAAGGAAATTTCTTCATCCTGCCTAGGTCAAGAGCATCCTTGAAGAAAAGTTACCACAGAGGTATCACCTAAACATCCAGGCCAGTTTCTGCTTACCACTCTCAGTCAAGGGCTACCAGAAATGCCCCAATTTAAATCACCTCTCTCCCTAGTCCCATTCATCCTCCCAAGTAAGAATCTAGACCAGTTCAGAAGCTACAGACCTTCTGCCTGACACTGTGTGGATTTGGAGGAATTTCAGCTTTTTGTATATGCCAAGAATCAAAAGGATGAGTAGCAGTAGGCACCATAATTAGGGAGAATATGAGAGGCAGCAAGTAAGGTCTGACAACTTAAAACAACCCCAGTGAGCTGGTAAGACCCTTTTCTGTTTCAAAATCCTTTCAGTTTATTTGATCTTCACAGTAGTCCCTGAAATTGAGTAAGACAGGAAACAAGCTGCCACTCATTCTTCACCCTTCTCCTTTCCCCTTCCCTCCCCCAATCATTTAGAGTGAAGGAAAAGGAGATCAGAGAGGTTAAGGCATCAATCCATGCTGAAAGGCTATTAGGTGGCAGCTTCAGGTATGGATTCCTCAATCTTCTCAGTGCTACTCCTAATTGTATAGAAAACCATATTCGATCACTCATATGTTCCCTAAAGTAGGTTGCCGATGCTTCTGTGGCTTTTCTTAAGAGGCTTACCAGATTGTGCAGTTTCTTTCTTTGATAGTAAAACAAAAGAAACGCAAACACCAAGCACAGAAGAAGAAATCAGACAGCTCTCAGGCTAAGAAATGCAAATTGCTACACAAAAGTATCATAGGAGACTGTTATAAAATATTTTGGACAAAAACATCAGTACCGTATCTGATGAGAAGGCAGGCTACCCAAAGAGCTAACGGCTCTGTAAAACAAACAAACAAACAGCCCCAAAACAAAAACCTGAAATGAACAGGAATGTTTAGGAAGGGTGGCTGGTTATTCTCTCATCTCGGTAGCGCCCGTTCCCCAACCCCCTTGCCCCATACAGAGCTTGGTGCCCATAGCATCTCCTTTGGAAGTCAAAGGCAACGATCTGACATGGTGAGACAAAGTTAGTCATGCAAACCCAATCTTTCATGATGAGAGTTTGTGAAAATTCTCATTCAATTTTGCTCTCAGCACTTTCTGAACTGACAGCAATGATAGACACAGCTTTCTAAGTTTGTTCTTCTAAAGTCTAGATACAATATATGTATTTTTTAATATACCATGAGCAATTAATCTCCCTGCTATAAAAGGCTGTACAGTCCACAGCTTCTTATAATGAAGTTCTGATATTTGTTAATGTGAATAATTTTTCTTGTACTTTGTATCAATTCAACATTTATTTCTCTATTTACTCACACATTCACTCACTCACATATTTACTCTCTCTCTCTTACCTTCCTTAATTTCACTAAATATTTCATGAGCGCCTACTATGTACAGGGCTCCAAGGTAGATAGGACAGGGTCTTGTGAATGGGGTGTGAATATTGTGGATGGGGTGAATTCTGTGGTCAGTGCTATTGATGTGGTATATCATCAAAATCAAACCTTTGTCATGAGCTCCAGTTTTAAACAAAATATAGACTGTTTTGTTAAGTAAGTCAGTCAGCCCAACCCTGGAGTCTTACCTTCTTTGTTTAGTAGTTCTCATTTCCTCTCCAATTATGAGAACAATTAGCTTGTGGTAGAGATTTATCCACTGCAAGCAATTCTAAGGAGACTTTGGTCTGTATCTTCTTCCATTGGATGCTGACAAAGTCTTCCATCAGATGTGGATGGCTTCTGATGCAGGTTTTACTGCTTTTACTGTTTCATATTTATTTCTTTGAATGAGGTGGTCATTGCTCCCAAGGATTCATTTTAGATAAACAAATAATGACTTCACTTATATCTTGCCTCTTTTGCTTTCCCAAGGCCTTCAGACTAATTTCCTAATCTCATTTCTTGTCCTTATAAGTCATAAACAGTATCTACTGAAGCTCTTAAAAAGGGGGTAGGCAGTGGGGAACATAGAGATTGTTTTGATCTTAGATGTTATGGCTAAAGTAGAGAAGAAAACTTAAATGATGTAATCTATGGTTCTCTCCTAATTAGTGCCCATGACCTTACTTACTGAGTCTTCTCTTTTATTTTAAAAGAGCAATATTCTACTATTCTGACATATATGTTGACTTTGTAGAAGCCACATAACTTTTCGGCTTATTTGAATTAGCTCTGGGCCCCCATAAAACAACATTGTGTTTTGTTCTTCCCACAGTGTAACTGGTAAATAAGTAGGAATTTAGATGGCATCTTTTATCGTTATCCTGACTATCTGCCTCTGTCGATACAACAAGCACTTACATCTTACCTAGATAATTTTGGGAGGTAAAAAAAATACACAGGGCTTCCCTGGTGGCGCAGTGGTTGGGAGTCCGCCTGCCGATGCAGGGGACATGGGTTCATGCCCCGGTCAGGGAAGATCCCACAGACCGCGGAGCGGCTGGGCCCATGAGCCACAGCCGCTGAGCCTGCGCGTCCGGAGGCTGTGCTCCGCAACAGGAGAGGCCACAACAGTGAGAGGCCCGCGTACCGCAAAAAAAAAAAAAAAAAAAATCCACAAACTTCCTGTTTAAGATAAAGGCTTATTTCCTTTGTCTTAGAAAAGAAGTAAATTGCCTTAAGCTGCTCTCAGTATTTGAACCCAGAGAGGATACACATTGCTGACCCCCTCATCAAAATGCATCCTTAGGTTTGTTGCTCATTTCACATTCAGAACATGAACAGGGATTGTGAAGTAACACGGCATTCTTGATGTTATGTATGTATTGTGATAGTTTAATGTTACAACTCTGTGGCCCCATTTGCCCATGTTGCAGGCATACCATGGGACAGGGCAGAATTTGTCATTTGGATGTGTTGGCTGACTTGACGTATTTAAGCACCTATCAATCTTAGCCTCATTACATACATGTAGAGCTTTTACTGTGCACTCAGTTCCACTTAAAGCTTCTTCTGCCCTTGTTCCTCTCCTTCCTCACTTAACAGTTTATCTTGACCACCTGTATAATGCTGTGGTGTACCTCTGCTCCAACTGTTGACTCTGAGGACTAGTGGTGTCTACTGAAAAGCCCTGGAATTTTTTTAAAAAGTGAACGAACTAGAATATAGAAAGAGCCAGTCTCCAAGTCAGTTAAGTAAATTGTCTTCTGCAAAGAAGGACTGAATTCAAATTAAGAACCTAGACAGAGGAACCTAATTTTTTACATCAGATGTAGGTTTGGGAACCAGAGACCCGTACTGTTTTTTTTTTTTTTTTTTGCGGTACGCGGGCCTCTCACCGCTGTGGCCTCTCCCGTCGCGGAGCACAGGCTCCGGACGCGCAGGCTCAGCGGCCATGGCTCACAGGCGCAGCCGCTCCGCGGCATGTGGGATCCTCCCGGACCGGGGCACGAACCCGCGTCCCCTGCATTGGCAGGCGGACCCTCAACCACTGCGCCACCAGGGAAGCCCCTGTTTTATCTTTAACAACTCGAGTGTGAGCTACCTGGGCAGTGGCCCCCTTCTTTAACAAGATGATTGGCATCCAAGAGGCTGCTAATCACACTTCTCTTTGCAGGTAGACACATTTACATTTAGGGATTGCCATGAAGGACACGGGGAAAAATACTCCTCTGTTTCTCAGAGATGTAGGCTCTCAAATACAATTCAGAATTCATATTGAAGCCACAGTAGCTAAGCGCCATGTGGAATATCTGTCAGCAGTTGGCAACAACATAAAATTATGATGCCAGACATAGTTGTATTCCCCTTGGTGATTCTCTGCTGTCATCTGTGAATGTGTCAGTCTTGCGAGGTTACATGCTACCGTATTTCTGAGAAGCGACGAGGGACATGTGTTGGAGATCCCTTTGGATCTGGTTTGTTTATCTTCTATTTGTGTCATAATGTGACAAATTCCTTAAAAGATTTTAAAACAGAGGTTTAACTAGAGGGAATGTTTATTTGAGGGATATGGTTATAACATGTGCTGTAGGTATACTCATGTGTAATATGTATAATGTGTTCCTGGAGAAAATATTTAACACAATTTTTCTTGTGTGTAGGAAGTCAAATGAAGAGTTTAGGAATGCAGTGAGGCCTGAGATAAAACTTGGTAAAAAGAGAAGGAAATATAATCTTATGTGACTATCTAAATAAATTTGGTAATGACAAATTTAACTTCTCAGTAAAAAAAAAAATGGGGTTTTATCTTTTTCATTCTTTCCGCAAGTAATGGAGGAAAAAAACGTTCAATATCTATTTTTAAAAGATTTTCCTCTGACAGTCTATTTTGAAAACTGTCAAACCTACAGAAAATTTGCAAGAATAGTACAATCAACACCCATATATCATTTCTCAGATTCACCAATTGTTAACATTTTGCCACATTTGCTTTTTCCTTTTCAATCTCTCTCTGATTATTTGATGTTCCATTTTAATCTCAGTTGCAGATAATCATGAACCTTCAGTCCTCTAAGAACAAGGACTTTCTCTTATAAAACTACAATTATCAACTTAGTAAATTTAACATTGATTTTATGTTATTATCTAATTTATAGCACATATTAACATTTCCACATTAATCACAGTAATATCCTTTATGTTTTATCTTTAATCCAAGATCCACTTGGGGCTCATACATTAGTCTTAGTTGTCGTATTTACTATATCATTTAAGGCATTAGAATAAAACCATACTCTTTGGAAATAATTCTATCTAATAGTACTTTTTTTAATCTACAAAGGAATCAGCATCCTTCCAAATCAAGAATGGCTGCTGGTTTTGCTTACTCTCCACATGAGCAGTGCCCCTTGCTGTGCTGTTTGCTCTGTCTAGATCTTTCTGACTCTGGCATTTTAAAAAGTACATATTTTGAGTTTTATTCTCATAGGACCATGCTTTCTCCTGAGATAAGGAAGGTAATACAAAAATCTAGGCCAGTGGCTGGCAAATCTGTTCTGTATAGGACCAGATGGTAAATATATTCAGCTTTGTGGGCCTAAAGTGGTCTCTGCTGCAACGACTCAACTCTGTCTCTGTGGCTTGAAAGTAGCCACAGATGATATGTAAATGAACGGGCGTGGTTGGTTTCCAGTGAAACTATTTGCCACCACAGGCATTGGCCAGGATTTGGTCTATGTACGATAGTTTGCTGACCCTTTATCTAGGCTAATGTGATAATAGGTAGTAATAGTTAAAAAATTAGCCTTCTTGGGTAGCTTAATTTTACATTGGCTGCAGCATTCTGGAAACAGTCCTTTCCTGGGTAAAAAGATTTCTTCTGGACCTTGGAGAGTAAGTAGCCTGACTTCAAGAGATCCGCATGCACCACTTTAAGAAATTATTAAACCTTAGTCTCTGAAAATATTTTTCAATTGTGGATTCTCACTGCAAAAGAGAAATCAATCTTTATAATGACAGAGTGTTCAAAGATTTTCATGTAAATAAAAGAACAAACAAAATTAGAAAATTCTATTGGGAACCTCAGACCCACTTTTTATAAGTGCTGTCTCGACCTGCTGGTATGAGCTTTAGGGACTGTAACTGCTTACTGGGAAGTAAGTTTTGTCAGGGTGGGACCTGGGGGTTAGTGAAACTCTAATTACCCCCCAATATGACCTCATACTCTGTCCACACTGGAGACAGGTCTGGCTGGCCTGCTGGGCTGCTCTCTTTCCACTTGCTTAAATACACATTGGTGTAAACCGTGCATAAAGTGTATTGCCAGGTAATGAGGTCCAGAGCCTTCTGGTACTTTCAGAAGTTGAATGTCAATTTACTTCCCTTGTCCTTCTGTCCAGAACTTCTGAGTTTGATTGCGTGTACTAAATAGAAAAGCAGTATGAAATCATTTTTTAAATATAACTTTTAATTGAAATTTAACAGTTATATAAAAATGCAAAAATCATAAGTTTACTACCTCGGTGAATTTTTTGAAGTAAATACACCCATGTAACCACTACTCAGATCAATAAATAAAGCATCACAGATACCCAGAAGCCTCCCTCATCATCCCTGGGTCCCCAGTAATCCTGTCCCCACCAGAAAAACCACAACTCTGACTTCATTCCATAAATTATATAATTGGAATTATATAGTATGTACTTTTTGGTGTCTGACTTCATTTACTTAATGCTGTATTGGTGATTCATTGTTGTATGGCAGTAATTTATTCATTATCATTGCTGTAGAACATTCCATTATATGAATATTTCACATTTTATTTATTTATTCTGCTGTTGAAGGAAATGGAGTAGTTTCTAGATGTTGGCTGATACAACTAATGCTGCTATGAACCTGCTTGTTCTTTGGTCTTTTGGAGCACATAGTATGAGACAGTTGATTGCCAAGTCATATCTATATACATATATATATATATATATACACACACACACACATACACACATATATGTATATTTATTTATTCAGCTTTAATAGATATTGCCAGTTTTCCAAAGTAATTACCCCAGTTCTACCTCCATTAACTGTATGAGAGTTCCAGCAGCCCTTTTGAAATTAGGTTGTCTACCTATAGGAGTTCTTACATATTTTCAGACACAAAGTCTTTTTTTTTTTTTTTTGCGGTACGCGGGCCTCTCACTGCTGTGGCCTTTCCCATTGCGGAGCACAGGCTCCGGACGCGCAGGCTCAGCGGCCATGGCTCACGGGCCCAGCCGCTCCGCGGCACGCGGGATCCTCCCGGACTGGGGCACAAACCGGTGTCCCCTGCATCGGCAGGCGGACTCTCAACCACTGCGCCACCAGGGAAGCCCACAAAGTCTTTTTAGGGTGTACATGTTGCAAATACCTACTCCCTTTCTATGACTTGCCATTTCACCCTATTGATTATATCTTCTGATGAACAGAAGACCTTGATTTCAATAACAATCAACTTTCAATCCTTTCCTTCGTAGTTAGTACTTTTTTGTGCTCTGTTTAAGAAAAATTTGCTTATCTCAAAATAAAAAGATATTCTTCTATGTCTATTTTCTAGAAATTTTATTGCTTTACCTTTCACATTTCATTCTTCAAGCCACTTGGAAACGACATTTTGTGTGATATGAGGTGGAGTTCAAAATTCCAATTTTACACTATGGACATCCAATTAACCTATACTATTTATTGTAAAGGCCATTCAACCCCCATTGCACTTTACTGTCAACTTTGTCACAAATGAATTTCCATATACGGTACTCAGTTCTGCTAAATTGGTTTATTTGTCTATGTGATAAATAAATTACTACTTATATCATCTGAACCTGGAATTTTCTTTGTTGGAATGCTTTAAATTAAGGGCTTTATGTGTATATATTATAAGTATATATACTTCTTGTGTCAGTTTTGGTGTTTATGTTTTTCAAGGAATTTTATCTACATTTTCAACTGTATTATCATAATAGTATGTTCTCATATTTTAATGTATATAAGATTTGTAATTATATTATTTATATATTATGTAATTATTATGTCATATAATTATGTTACATACTTATATAATATAAATAATAATTATGTAATTATTACTAGTATTTATGATTTGTTGCTACTTTCTCATTTGTTTCTTAATCTTTCTTACTAGGGTTTACTAATTTTATTATTCTTTTAAAGGACAAACTCTAGGTTTGGTTAATTTTTTTTTTATTATATTATACAGTTGTTTCTATTCCAGTTAACTGTGTTCTTATCCTTACTATTTTCTCCTACTTTCTTCAGAGTTAATTTGCCATTCCCTTCCTAACTGCTTGAGATGGATATTTATATAATTTTCAGATTTTCTTCTTTTCTAATATATGCATTTAAGGATATACGTTTTCCTCTAAGTATAGCTTTAGCTGCATCACATGAACTATGTTATGTCATATTTTTCATTATCATCCACTTAACATATTGTCTAATATCCACTCTTGCCCCCTGTAGCTCAAAAATAAGTAAATACTTTGAGGAAAAATGTGGTGTAGAATGTTAAGCTCACTTCTTTGAGGTTATCTTTTCTTGAGGATCTTGATCTCTCAAGTCCTGAATGTTTATCTCTGAACTTCTGGCTGCCAAAAACTTCAATAACCAGTTTCTGCTCAGCCTGAGTGTTGTACTACTTATGGATCAGCAAACACTTAGGAAGGAAAATGGTGAATATTCACAATACAATGTACCTTCCTTCTTTCCAGGATCTTTTGCCCTCAGGTCCTGGCTGCCTTAGTTGTTCTCCCATTTTTTTCAAACAGCTATTTTTAAAAATGTGTTATTCAGTTTTTATAGATCTTCTCAGTGGGAAAGCTGATCTGAACCAGATATTTTGTCATAGCAGAGGCACAAGTCTCCTCAACAAATAACTTTGGAGCTGGGAAAAACTTCAGAGATTCAGGTTTTGTAACTGGTCAAATGCTACAGATTACAAAGTGGCAGAGCCAGCACTAGAATCTGTAATTCTTGATTCCTTTAAAAGTACAAACGGCATGAGAATATGGCTCTGGGGCACAGATATACACACAAGGCAGCTGGGACTACTCATTCCTTTCCACAGTTTCAGATTTAGGGACAACCATTTTCTAATCCCATAAGATCTCCCAAATGCCCCAACTATGTGAATCATAATTTTGAATACAAGGAAAAAAATAGAGCCTCCAACTGTACCCAAACTGCCAAACTTCTGTTGACAGTTGATATTTTATAAAGCATTGTTCCTGCATGTACCACATATTAGGAATTTTTCTAGAGCTAGAAATACAAAGATGAAAAACACAAGTTTTTCCTCAAGCAGCTCACAGACGAATATGGGAAAGAGGGAGACAAACAGTAAGAAAATTACGGTCATGGGGAATATACACAAGTACAGTGGGAGCCCTGCTGAAGAAGCAAAGACATGCTTGGGGAGTCATGAAAGGCTTCACTAAAGACTGTTGAAAGAACCGTCTAGGCTTGAGAGATGGACCCGCTCCTGCCAGCGGGGGTGGGGGTGGGCACATCAGCAAACAGAAATTTAGATAACTTTCGTGTACCTGTAGATGCTCCGCTTGACTAGAAATGCAGTCTATCCAGTAGCAATCGCGAAACGCCATTGGGCTCTACTCTTACTTCCTTGCTCCTTATTCATTTTCTATCTTTCTTTTCTTTGTTCCTTGTTCTGCATCCTCTAAAAGCTTCCTGCCTTTGGCACCATTTTGCAGTTCTCTAAATCCTTGGGAATGAAGACTCCCCACTTCATGAAGTGTTAAGTTTGTTTGTATCACCTAAATTTTCTTTGATCATTTTCAACATGTCCTAACACATACACACATTATGCATATATATGTATATACTCACATATACATAGATACTTGTGTATATGTTAAGTCTGCTGACTTGCACCCCCACCTGCACACACACAGATACACAGACCACACATTTTTAATAAGCTATGCATCCAACTTTATGTACCTTCATGTTCTTTGTTCCAAATTATTCTCTTCTGTACAACCCAGGCTGGCAACCTTTTGACTTCTTGATTCGTCCCCTGCCTCAGTTCTGCGTTCACCCCTCAGATCTGCTAGATATAAACTATCCATTCCAGCTCCCTCATCAGACATGAGTTGCAATTTATCTTCATATAACAGCCCTCTCAGATCTGCAGAAGTAGAAGGTACCACACACCCGGTGAGTGGTGTCCAAATGGCTCTGGATTTGCCCTGCAAGGTTCAGACATTTAAATCTCAGAAAGTTAAAACACATTCTGCCCCTACTGGAGAGTCTCAGTCCTGAAATTTTGGTAACCACCTGAAGACCTTTGCACTCTCTCCATTTTCATCTTTTCCTTTGAACCCTACAATATTTTTTGCATTCCCAGGGAAAATAGTGGGTAGCAAATGAATAAATGATTCTACCCCATCTGTTATAAAGAAATAGTCAAGGCATAGAGGTTTCTTCTTTCCTCTACTCTGCCCCTGTATCCACCACTTTCCCCTACCACTGGCAGAGCCAAGAGATTTTTCCTTCCCTGCTGCACAATTACAAGAGCAAAATGCCATGTAAAGTGAACACTGGGAAAACCCTAAGTGTGATACTTTTCATGGGTTGCATCATTGGGTTTCCATTTCTTTCTTGTATGTAGTTCTTGGAAATATAATGGAAGCTAGAACAAAAATATCATTAAAAAGTGTAAATAAATATTTTTTCTCTCAGCATTTATTAAATCACACTTATACCAGGAAACTACTAAAAACTAGAGATTCAAATATAAATAAGAAAAATCACCTGCATTTAAAGAAGCCCGATAAATACACAGATAATTCAAATAAATATGATAAGAATTATGGGATTATGGAGGGCAGCATAATTAATTTGGATATTTTGGAGAAAGAATATCAAGAACTGTTCAGTATTTAAACTGTGCCTTAGATTTATGATAGAAATTGCATGAAATTTCATACATGTAACTCATTTGTAAAATGAGGGCTACCTGTCATTTCCTTAAACTCAATAAATTTATATAACCTTTAAAAAACAGCAAAAACGGACTGAAGTACTCCTGAGAACAGATTGAAAAGGAGATTTTAAGGATGGAAGTAAATTCAAGTGAGCAGCCAAGGTGCCAGGACTCACATTTGTTATATTAAAGAGATTTGTTTACTGCCCTTCATGGCAAGGTAAGAAATATTGACTAGAGGAAGCTATTGAATAAGATGCTGGCCAAGGAGTTAGGTGGCATTCTATTCTCAGAGCTACAACAAATGTGCTTCCTGACCTTGGGTAAATATCTTAACTTCCTTTTGTTTTCAGAATCTCTCTGTTCCATCAACATTGGGATTATTTTCTTTATGGTAGCCATTACCATGGGCCTTTCTTCAAGTGCTCTCATTTCCTAACGAAAATGAAAAATACACGAATGCTTTTGCTCAGATGTATATACAAGTTCAAGAGGCTCTAAGTCCAAATCTGTAAAATGAAAATAGTTCCACTAATTAGGATGACTAGTGCAATCAGTATCGATTCCAAAACTCCATGATGAAACCTGTGGAAATATCCACTTTTTTAATGATGAATTTAGATGTTCCTTGTTTTAACAGAGACAGTCTTCAAAGTGAACAAAACTTTAAAGAAAAGAGGAAAAGAATGGATAGTTGTTGAATAGAGCATCACAGATGGGTATACACTAAAACCAAATGGCATATATAGGGGTTAGTTCTAGTGTACATAAAAGTCAGATGGAGTAGAGGAAAATATGGAACTGTGATGAAGCCTCAGTCACAGCCTTACCTCATCACACAGGGTGTCTGGAGCTGAAATGACCCATTAGAGTTGTCCTATATTGGGCCAAGATGTTCTTGAGATATAGATATCCCTAG
Source organism: Orcinus orca (assembly GCF_937001465.1). Lineage (NCBI taxonomy): Eukaryota > Metazoa > Chordata > Mammalia > Artiodactyla > Delphinidae > Orcinus > Orcinus orca. Next base: position 19,622,894 of record NC_064570.1, on the reverse strand, counting down.
AGTACAGAGGTGAATTACCAGGCTGTCTTGGCTTGGTGCAAAAATTTTTGTGGCAAGTATTCTTTGGGTGGTTTCCTCACGATGCACCTTTTATATGATCATTTGCCCTCTGCATGTGGCCAATCTATCCTCATTCCTAAGTGTATCTACAATTAGAGCAATATGTTAACATTCTGAGCAGTAAAACCAGTTTCTTGTGAGTCTAGAGAAGTACTTGGGCTGCAAAAATTAAGTTTCTGTGGCTACATGTGGAGAACTACCCCAACACCATGTTGAAGAGGCCCTTATGGCCCTTGCTTGATCTGCACAGAAGCCTTCTTCACCCTGATCTAGCCCATGACTGGTGAGGCAGGATGTAATCTAGAACTCTTTCTTTAGCCATAACTATATTTAGGATCTATATGTACACCTGTACAGCTAATAGACCTAGGTCTATAACTATTAGTCTGTATATCTATCTATCTATCTACCTACCTATTTTCTTTTCTGAAACACTTGCATTAAAATTGATGGCAAAACTTAGCTGCCGATCAAGACAGCAAGGTATCTTGGAGCATGCCTTCTTTCTTTAGAAGGGGCCCAATCATCCTAGTCATATGATCACCAAGAGAATAGTCACTTACTAGTGTTGGAGAAGCTGGGATATGGGTGAAGTTATTCAACTGTAAATGCCTCAGACTGTATCATGAAGTGTTCCTTATGTCTCACGAACTTCTCTCAGAGAGAAGGGGGAACAGTGAAGGACAGAGTGTAGAGTGAGGTGGTCCTCTCTCTCCCACTGGAAACCTTCAGAAGTCAGGCAAGGACCAAGAGCACATCAAGGGTATCCAGAGAGTAACCAGAGTTGGGGGAGGTGTGGTTTTTAAGCTGATGTAAATCTGCACGAGGTAAGAGCACAGCCTGAGTGATGACTGTTTGAGAGGTCAAGCGCCTGAGCACTGGGGAATGGAACAGACAGCTGGCAGAGGGGAGGCATGGCACAGTGACAGACTTAGGGAATCCCCAGAACACTGAGGTCTTCTGTCTTGTAGGTGAACGTATTCAAAGGACCGGACATGTGGATTTGCTCATTTTACTTCACACTCCTTTTACTGTGCCGTGATTTGCTCTGATGGGTTGGAGAGATGGACATGAAAACAAAACAAGAATCTTTTTCTTGCATATTGGTTATACATTGCTTGATTTGCTATATTTTAAGGAATGGCAGATGTGTTGAACAGAGTTATTGCCTATATTTTTAAAAACAATGTGATCATTATTGTGTGGATAAGGGACTCTGTGTGCTGTCAAGGTGCTAAGGGCTTTGTAGAGCACAGCTTAAATGCTGAAGAGTAAGCATTAGTGTAAGAAAGCACAGCACCCTACAGAGAATAAATGATAACGACTGATCCTCCCATTTTATAGGTGAGGAGATAAGCTTATAGGGGCTAAGCAGCTTGCCCTAGGTCTCATTTCTGATAAGAGGCAAATTCTGTTCTGCTTGATGCCAGACCTCAGGCTTTGAACCACTGTGCTCAAAAATTGTTCAATAAATGTAGCACAGAGGAAACACGTTCCCCAAAGTTGCTGTTAAAGACATTCAGGGGTTCTCTAAGGCAGGAATAGCCTCTCAGTCTCACAAGCGTGTCTTCAGCCTTCTTCCTCATGTGTATTTTCATGGAGCCAGCAGGTAAGGACAGCACAAAGGAACAGAATCTATTTGAAAGCTCTCAAGAAATCTGCCGTCTATCTTCTATTAATATTTATAGTTAATGCTGTTAAGGGGATCACTAATGAAAAATAATACCTTCTATTTATGTGGTTGTTTGCAATTTATAAAATGTTTTCGGGGACGTTATCTCTTCTTTCATCTGATTATGTTTCAGTCCTATGGGATTTATTACTTCAGCTTTATCTGCATAAGTCCAAATGTTGAGTGAAATGTTTGCAGAGGGAGAAAATGTGAAAATTGGTCATTCAGCCATGGCTGGATGCTTTGCATCTTGAGATACAACATTCATACGATTGATTGAATTTTCTCCCATTCTATCGGGTTGTTTTGTTATAAGTCTCAATCTAAACTTTAAAAAAAGAAAAAAAAACTTAAAAATATGTTCAATATTTTTCATCTGTCAGGCTTCCCAGGTATTTCAAGTATATATTATTTACTAGCATCAGGAGTTAAACCAGGCTGTTGTGCAGTGCTGTTTCATTCAATCACTTCTCTTTCTTTATCTATTCCTACCTGCCTTTTGAAAAATTCACTTATCCATCTTTCAAGATTCATACCAATATAAATAAACACACACACACACCTAGCATCACAATATATAAAGTTTGGGTTAATGACATTCCATATGATTTATTGACAAATATTCACATAGAAATTATGAGCTCTGAATTATTAAAATTAAGGTCTCTGACATACTGTTGATTAATCAGAATATTATTCATTTTATCATGCCATTAAGCATATATGGATTATATTTGTTTATTAGAATTGCAAAGTTAAGTGGCTGGAAATTAGATAAAGAATATATAGTCTGTCCCCCAATTTTCAACGAAATGTCTCTTAATCTGTCTGTTCCCATCAACTGAAGTTTCTCAAAAATTAGTTATTTCTCTAATATCTTAGAAGGCCATTCATGAAAATCAAAGCATTTTACTTGAGTTGCCATGCAGTAAAGTATACCTGGATATACATGTTAGAAAAACACGCATGTTTGATAAACTGTTAGCTTCCTTTATTATTGTCCTTACTTTGTGGTTAACATAAAGGTTATGACACCCTGTATGGATCTTTTTTCTCCTAATTCCCAGGAGAATTAGAGCTAAGTGTTGCCTTTATTCCCAACAAATACTATCCTTCATACTGACCTTGGACTAGGTTCTTTGATTAAGTATCCCTTCTTTGCTTAGTGTGTATTCTTCATGTTATAAAAGCATGTCGTTAGAAATTTTTTACAAAGTTCTAGTATCTCAAGAGATACTGTCCCAGTTAATTCCTGATACACATACAGTCCCTAAATTTCCACAGTGATTGCGAAGTCCTTGATGAATCCTCTCTCCCCTTTTGAATGGAAGATCTATTCATCCCGGATGTTTCCCCGACAGGTGTGGTCATGGCTGCCATGATGGTCTCCACTAGAGTCACTGGGGGTTGATTACACTATGCAGTCCTGTGTAGCTATTATCACAGTCTCTTCTTAGAGAACAAAGCACCTGCCTGAACACAAGAGTGGCACCTGATATTCCTGAAATAAGATACTGGTTCAAGAAATGCTCACTAAAAAAGATGGTCCAAATATTTGCTATTCAACCATTTTTGTGTACCCTGAAGTTTATCTCATGGTGTGCCAACTGTTTGTCCATATTGTATCACATCACGTCACATCTTCACATCACATCACATCACATCACATCACATCACATCACATCACATCATATCATCTTTGGAGCTGCAGTGCTCTTCTGCGTTGTAGGTGAGTTCAGCCATTCACTGTATCTGAATTGCAACTGTAGAGCTAGTGTTCTTTCCGCGAGGTGTGATGAAGTTGGGTATTTCTTCTTCAAAGATCTCTGCCCTCATTACTTGGAGGTTGATGTGAGGTCTTGCTTGTGCCCCATTCTCCCAATATCAGGCACCAAAAAGCCATTGATATTATTACCTAAGACTTTAGCGAGCAGTAACAGCACAAAGCCTGTCCCAATTTTAGCTGAATGTTGAACAATCTCGTAAGGGTACACACCTGGCAAACAGTGTACTCAGTATTCCTAAGAGTGAACAGTGGGAAGAGGAGGCTTCTTGAAATCAGTCCAGCCAAGAGAGAACAGAGAGGTCAGATTTAGGCTGGAAGGACCTGTCCTAGAAGTCTTTTTGATAGTTCATATTATCTGAAGGCATGGGTGTTTGAAAATAATGTCTGGCCATTAATTCTAGCAAACAAGTAAAAGGGTTTTCTTGAGGTATGAAAATTCCCAGTCTGGGAAACAAGAAGCCAAATTTCTATTCCTGTTTTGTTTTGTTTTGTTTTCTAACACCATATCATCACAGTTAGTCTAACTATAACTTCAAGTTATTACAGTATTGAAGATCAAGACTTTTGATTGTCTATAAGGAAATTACATTTTGAGTGGAAAAACGGGAAAACATACAACAGAAAGCAAAATTTGTATACCATGCTGGGATCTTAGAAATAACCCACAGAGAAAATAATTGGTCTATAGAGATGCTTTGAAGGATGTCAAAGATTTTTTTTTTTTAATTGAAAGTTAAGAACTCTCTCCTAACAAAGATTACAAAGCAAACATTATTACTGGGCCAACAATTCTGAAAGATTCAGAAGTCTGAACTGACATAGTATCATTGCCAAGAGTTCCTAATTTTAAAGAATTTCACTGCAAGCCTGAGTTTGCTAATTATTTCACTAGCCAATTAAAGAAAACCAGCAATTAGGAAGATATTATGAATAAAATCAATCTAAGCAATTGTAAAATAAGAAAAGGAAGGGAAAAATGGAATGATTTTTAAATTTACATGACGACCCATAAAGGATACATTTGCTACTATCAGTAGAACATGAAACATATTTTTCTTTTTCTGATTGCAGAAGTTCAGCTTTACAAAACCTGCCACTTTATTTTCTTTTTTATACATTTTCACTTGCTAGTATTGAATGAAACCTGTCTCTTCAATTGTTTATAGCCTTTGTTGTTTCAGTCTCATTAATTCTATGTTATAGGATTAACAGTTTTTACAATACCAAATATAGGCCCAGAAATGAGCAGGCAAAAGCAAGCCAGGCAGAAATGAGCAGCTTGGAATTTATTGTCTGTCTCCTCTGTGATGCAGGTGAATATGTTTTTGTTCTGTTTTTTTCCAAGGGCATCCTTAAATATTTTCCGTATTTAATCTTGGCTTTTGCAAATTCTTTTGCACTCACTATCTAATACTAAAGTGGGGTGGTGGTGGAATATAACTAGTGGAATCCAACAGATCTGGGTTCATACTCCAGCTCTGCCACTAAGAGTCAGTCTGGATAAATCCTTTAATGCTCAGAGGCCCAGCATCTTCATCTGTTCGATTGGATAGTAATGCCTGGTTGGTACCAGTGATGTGGAGTTGAGTTGACGTTCTCAGCGCACCTGGCTTTAGTGCCTCGCGCAGAGTCGATGCCCATTAATAGTAGCCTGTGGCAGGACAAGGGGAAACATTATTTCCCCTGACACGTTTACCTGGTTTCTTCTTTCTAACCAGTCCCTTCTTGCCCTGGTCTCTCTTTATTTTTAAATGAACACTTCTGTATAGGGAGGTACTTGTACTTGGTTAGTGAACAAATGGATAAATGAAAATGTTCCAGCTATGACATTAGCTGGAGTTCTCAGTGAACCCCCTTCTCAAATTCTTTGTCTCTAGCTTTCTGTTTCCCTCTAGCCACCTTCTGCATTTGGACAAAGATCAAACATGTATTCTTATACGGGTCACTCATTCTTAAATTATTTATGCATATTTCATAAATATGCTTAAAAATGTCTTTTTTAAGGCCTTAACTGTTTTGAAAATAGCTACTAATCCTCAATGATTCTTTGATTATGTCAGTGTCTTTTAGCAGTGAGATAATAAATGTAAAATGCCCAGGAGAGCATGATACAGGATAGAAACTCAGGTGAAATTGAGTTAAGGTCCTTTCTCAATGTTGTCACTTTTACTTTACATAGTAGTTATTATTCTGTAATATATTTTTGGCTTAATCTCCTTTAATAGATTGTGAGTTCGTCTAGGGCAGAGTCTTTGCATTTAAAGAAACCAACCCACAGTTCAGCTCATAATAGGCTTTCAGTACAAATTTGTTGAATGAATAGTTTGCCAATGTTTTTTTTTTAATTTATTTACTTTATTTATTTATGGCTGCGCTGGGTCTTTGTTGCTGTGCGCGGGCTTTCTCTAGTTGTGGCAAGCGGGGGCTACTCTTCGTTGCGGTGCATGGGCTTCTCATTGTGGTGGCTTCTCTTGCTGCAGAGCACAGGCTGTAGGCGCGTGGGCTTCAGTAGTTGTGACTCACGGGCTTCAGTAGTTGTGGCTCGCGGGCTCTAGAACGCAGGCTCAGTAGTTGTGGCGCACAGGCTTAGTTGCTCTGCAGCATGTGGGATCTTCCCAGACCAGGGCTTGAACCCATGTCCCCTGCATTGGCAGGTGGATTCTTAACCACTGCGCCACCAGGGAAGCCCCTGCCAATGTTTTTTTTTTTTCCCTGCCAATGTTTTAATTAAAGTTTCTTTACTAATTTTACTAAGAAACTTTTTACAATAAATGAAATTTAATTTTATAATGAATAAAATCACCCTGACTCTTATCATATTTTAACCTAAGATCTGTAACAGTTGGCCGTTCAAATTAAACTGATGAATCCCACTCATATAAAAAGGTGAAATAAGGCATTCATTCTAAGCCTAAAATGCTTCACATAAACAAAGTAAGAAAGTGGTCATCTCACCATGCCAGCCTGAAAGAAATCTCATTTACTGTCGCTTTAGTCCGGTGCAAAGCCCTAGGACCAAAGATTGGCAGCATTCCTTCTACAGAGGTCACTGCCTGTGAAGGGAGCATGTCCACTGAGCTACTCTGGTGATGCCAGGGAGTGAAGACGGGAAAGTCAGCAATTCCCAAGTGAACTAGTTAAGAGAACTTAGGTAGAAAATTAGGTTAGAGAATCCCTAGTGACCTGAAGTAAACCAGACAGAGTCAGGAGACCCCACCTGCTTGGCAAGGAAGCAGAGCCTCTGCCCTCTTACTCAGATCCATGGTCCTCAACAAGTAGAATCCCTGTGTAGGAAATCAAATTTTGAGCAAATGCATCAAGTTTTATAACACTGGAGCCAATTATTAACTGGCAACAGTGCCCCCTGCCAACTAAATGAACAAACAGGTTGTTCTTGGGGGTCCCTTCCCTACTTACAATGCCATGTCACATATTAAAGTGTATTTAAGTGAAACTTATTTTAGAATGAATTTAAGGACTCTGCAAAGAGGCTATTTCTGTGGTAACAGGTAGATGAACGATTGTAACAGTGCTTTACAGATTTGTTTCCTTGCCTACAGTAAGTTTGTTTAATGACAGTTCCTGATGAACCCATGTAAAAACCACTTCCTGGCTGTGTGGGAATCACTCTCTGTAATGAAGACAATGTTTTCTTTCCTTCTGATTTTACTTATTGCAAACACAATACTGTCACAACAGAAAAAAGATGCTCTCCAATTTACCTTTGTGGTACATCTATATTTGGGTTTTCAAAAGGTTGTAATGTGAGTTTTGTGGGTAACCTAAAGCACCAATTGTTGGAAGTGATTAATCATTTCCATGGAAGAAGGAGTGAGCTGAGAAATGTTTCAGAGGAGAGCCGTGAAGAAATAGCTTCCGTCTTTCACTTTGTGAAGGTGCATTAACATCTTTGTTTCCTGAGGGGCAAGAAAGTTTATCAAGTATAAAACTAAACTTTTAAAATGTTTAGGCAGTAACCTGATATTTGTGAATGTCCATGCCAAGAAAGACTGTATTCTTCCCACAAACATTTATTAAGCATCTGCTGTGTTCTAAGCATTTTAGTCCCCGTGAAGGCATACCCTTGTGGTTATGCAAACAAATGTAGACAGTGACCTACAGTGCTGGCAATAAAAGAGGTACATACAAGATGCAATGAAATCACAGAGAAATTAGCGCTGAAGTTTGCCCAAAGTAATCAGAAAAGATGTCACTGGACTTTTTGACTCAGTGCTTTTTTCCTATGACATCTTAACAGCTTAGATGGACCTGAACTCATATGTGTTCTGTCACCACCAAAGCCATCTCCCCACATCTACCCCACTCCACCCTTCCTACATCCAACACCTGGACCAGTTCTGTGTGAGGCACTGGGGTGAATTTCTCCTCTTGCCCTTTCTTTTCTTGGCCTCAGCAGCCCTCATCGTCAGAGTGACTAGATACTAACACTCCGATTCGTTTTGGGGTCTAAAATGAAGGGCCAGAGAGGTCACTAAGTCTTCTTTTAGTGAAGGCCACAGGCCAGAGACAGTCAGTAAGTCTTTCTAGTTCCTCTGTGGTCTAGCCCAGACCCTAGCCATCTGAAACCAAACTATTTTATTCATTCATTCAAGAGATATTTATTGAGCTTTACCAGCACTAGGCTCTATTCTAGGAGCTGAGGATAAAGTAGTAAAAACTAACAGAGAAAGTTTTCACCTTTATAGGAAATTGAGGTGGAGAGAGGTGAATTCATTTGCTGAAGGCCAGATTGAAAGTCACTGGCAAAATCTAGCTTAGCCCTCAGTTCTCTTAACTCCCAGAAATCATGGAGGTATTTTGCTACTGTTACAGTTTTAGATGTTGACCTCAAACGCTCAGGATTCTGAATGTGTGTGTGTGTGTGTGTGTGTGTGTGTGTGTGTGAGAGAGAGAGAGAGAGAGAGAGAGAGAGAGAGAGAGAGGGAGGGAGGGAGAGAGAGAGGGAGAGAGAGAAGAGAGACCCCCCAGCATGCCAGATCCTGCCAGCACCTTCAGCTCAGTTAGCCTGGCACTTACCATGACCACATAGATGACACAGTCCACGTCTTCAATAATGTTATTCTCTTTAGGTAGATTTTAGATAGTGCCCTAAGCATGGTAAGTCTTCAATAAATATTTATAGAATGAATGAATGAGCACATGAAATGTGAAGTGCCAGGTGAACAATTTGCTATATTAATTGTGCAGAAACACAGTAAAATAAACAACTCACAAATGGAAAAGAATCCCAGAATGAAAATTATCTGAGAAAGTCAACCCTCTAATTTGAAAATGTTCTGCTTCCAGAACAGGCTCCCTTCTAGTTTCTCCACGTAGGGTCAATTATTGAATTGGTTTGGCATAAATTGATATTGTTCTCAAACCCATTTTCAAATTTAGCTATAGGGTTTCTGAAAGGCTGCCAGGGGTCACTTTGCACAGCAAATGCACTCTTACCCGCAAATGCCTGAACTGTTACACAGCAGGTGACATAATCACTTCAGCTGTTCAGTAATCAGTGTGACTTACTCTCTGCCATCAGGGCTGATTGGGAAAGTGGTCGAAATGGCCAGAGCACACACATATGTTCAGCCCAAGTTTGCGTATATTTTCCCTCTCCACCTGCCTCGCAAAGCTTCTTTGTTATTAATAATTGGCCTTTATTATAACCTGAGAGAGTTCATGTGAATTTAAAAAAAAGTAAAAGATTTCATGCCATTTGGTAAAATGAGCATGCTTTTTTGAATTTCTAACATACTCTCTATGGCATTTTTTTCTCCCTTTGCCACAGTTCTGGGACTAAATCATTTCTGTGGTTGACTTTTATTTCTCTGGGGCCTGCTTTACCGGTAAAGAGGCAAGCTTCAGCTCTGACGTCCATGCTGTATATTCAAGCCACAGTAAAAATTGTATCTGATTTATTCTCTGAAATGTTGAAAACAATATTGGGGAAGAAGCTAGAAATCAAAAGGTAATAAGGTTTGAGGAATAATTCTGCCATGGCTGTCTGAATGCTGATAAAAGACAGTTTCTCTCCATTTTAATCAGCCATTTCAACATCGGGAGAAAGAAAAAGACAAGGGACTTGTCCTGTACTTTGCTTCCCAGTGACTGGAAGGAAACTCAGGAAAGAGACAGATTGAGGTCCAGTGCTAAGGGTGAAGGTTCTTGGGTCATTTGCGATAAATCTCATCTTACGTCTGAAGGACTGATGTCTTCTTGAAGATCTGAGCCTGGGTCGCCACCATCACACACCCTCCCAGGGACAGTAGATTGACCTCATGCCCACCTGCCCCCCTGGAAGGATGCTCTTGAAATAATTTCCTGTGATGACGGTGTCTGGAGTAACGTGTTTTGCACTTTGGTTCTTTTGATAAAACAACATTGCACTAAAGACTGTTTATGAATCCAAAGAAGGTCTGTTTGTGCAAGAGTAACTTTTAATTTCATATCGTTTTATTTATTTTACAAGCATACCTCGTTTTATTGCACTTCACTTTATTGTGCTTTGCAGATGCTGCATTTTTTACAAATTAAAGCTTTGTGGCAACTCTGAGTAGACTGAGTCTATTGGTGCCAATTTTCCAACAACATTTGCTCACTCTGTTTTTGTTTTCGTTTTTTTTTTTTTTTTTTTTTTTGGCGGTACGCGGGCCTCTCACTGTTGTGGCCTCTCCCGTTGCAGAGCACAGGCTCCGGACGCGCAGGCTCAGCAGCCATGGCTCACGGGCCCAGCCGCTCCGCGGCATGTGGGATCTTCCCGGACCGGGGCACGAACCCGTGTCCCCTGCATCGGCAGGCAGACTCTCAACCACTGCACCACCAGGGAACATTTGCTCACTTTGTGTCTCTGTGTCACATTTTAGTAATTCTCATAATATTTCACACTTTTTCATTATACTTGTTATGGTGATCTGTGATTTTTGATAAAGTGATCATTGATGTTACTATTGTAATTGTTTTGGCATTTTTTAGCAGTATTTTTAAATTGAGGTATGTACTTTTTTAGACATAATGCTATTGTACCCTCAATAGACTACAGTGTAGTGTAAACCTAACTTTTCTATGCACTGGGAAACCAAAAACTTCACGTGACTCGCTTTATTGTGATATTTGCTTTGTTGAGGTGGTCTGGAACTGAGCCTGAAATATCTCTGAGGTGTGCCTATATGTTTTTATTTATATGTTCACATTATTTATTTTATATCTTTTATATTTATAATTATTGTTTCATAAATCTATATATTTATTAATTATTGTATATTAAAACATAAAACTTTGTGGAAGATGGGTTATTTTGCCTTAGATTCTCTAGAGGCAGAGCCAGAGACAAGGATTTGGATACAAATATTTTCCTTGCAGGGGGATCCTAGGAAATACTGACAAAGAAGTGGAGAAAAAAGAACTGACTTAAAAAGGAAGCCAATGCAGACGTGCAGTGAGCAGGGACTGCTCTGGGCATCTAGGGCTCAGTGCCTCAGTGACCTCTAAGCCACTTTGTAAAGCGTGGCTCAGAGTCCTCCCATCCAAAAGGGAAGGAAGCTGAAGTGTTTATCCACCAACATCTACTTCATCATTGGTTGAGGGCTGCTGCCAGGGGCATTAGCACCAAGAAATTTGAGCCTGGGTTTCGTATAGACAGAGCACACTCTTGTAGCCAGAGAAAGCCCTTGAACAAAAAGTTAGAAGTTGTCAGTAAGAAGCTGTGAGTGTTCCTGGAAGTGGGGAGTGCTGGGGAGAGATGCACAGGACAGCAGTAGCATCTGCTGCAGTGCACCTGATCCACTTCCTGTGTGGGGGGAATCACTAACTAAACAGTACGGGAAACGTAGGGTGAGAATTTGGTCAGAGCATTCTGGGGCCTGGGAACTTGCTAACTTGCTCCTCCTCTTGTCTTCCATCTTCCTTAGTGATTTTTAAAAGTGTTTTCCAAAAAGAAATGAAAAAACCTTGAAGAATTGCATGTAAATAAGAGGAATACAAAAGCAGTCTCCCCATATTTTCTGTAGACAACTTCCAGTTCTGCTGCTTTCCTGACAGTCTGGCCATAGCTCATAACAATAATAATTTGGTTGGTTTCTGTCCTGTTCGTTTTCAGTGCTCTCACTCTTATTAACTTGTTTGACCTTGCAGAGACAGGCCATTCTCATCTACATTTTCACAAGAAGAGGCTAAAAGCACATAGTTATTAAATGAATTGCTCAATAGAGCCAGGGATAAAACCTAGGTCTCAATAAATATGTATTGAACATCTGTATTCCAGATACTGCACTCAGTTTAGGGGATATAAAGATTAATTAGACATGGCCCTCATCCTTCAGGAAGTCACTGGCTACTGAGAGAAACAGATGTATAAGAATTCAATAGTAATACGATGTGGTATTCACGAAAACAGATTTCAACAAAACATGTGGGCGTACAGAAGAATTAGCAGGTGAATCTTCCTGGAGGAGGTAGGTGGGTGTTATTGGTCAAGATGAAGAGGTTTTAGCTGGGAACAAACAACTCTTAGGACCTTAATGCAACAGGGAGTTATTTCTCACTTTTTTGTTTTTATTATGTATTTTTTAAAAATTCTATAGTGCTTTGCAATTTTCAAAAGTTTTACATGATTTCATATAATCCCATAATAACTCATTTCCCCCCCACCCCTCTGTTGACTCTCCCCCTTCCCTCCCCCCACTGGTAACCACTGGTTTGTTCTCTATATCTGTGAGTCGGCTTCTTTTTTGTTTTATTCACTAGTTTGTTGTATTTTTTAGATTCCACATATAAGTGATATCACAGTATTTGTCCTTCTTTGTCTGACTTATTTTACTTAGCATAAAGCCCTCCAAGTCCATCCATGTTGCTGCAAATGGCAAAATTTCATTTTCTTTATGGCTGAGTAATATTCCATTGCATATATATACCACATCTTCTTTATCCATTCATCTGTTGATGGATACTTAGGTTGCTTCCATATCTTGGCAGTTGTAAATAATGCTGCTATGACCATTAGGGTGCATGTATCTTTTCGAGTTAGTGTTTTTGTTTTTTGAGATATTTCTCACATTTAAAAAATTCTGCACATTTAAAAAATTCTGCAAAAAATTGCTCACCCAGGCAACTGGTCTTTATGTGGTGACATGGTCCAGGATTGTGGTAATATTCACCATCCAGTAGCTCTATAATCTTGAACAGTGGGTCTCCTCAGTTGGTTTGTCAAAGGAAGAGAGAATATAGAATGTTGTGCATAAGCTCTTAATTGTTTTCACATAGAAGGGACAAATGAACTTCTCACACTGTGTTGGCCAAAGCAGGTCATATGGCCACACCTAAGTTCAAGCAGGTGGGGAAAATGCAGTCTTGTATGTGTCTGGAAAGAGAAAAGAATCAGAAATACTGCTGAATATAGATTTCCAGAAGGAAGGGATATTTAAAGTGAGCCTAGAACCATGATTAGGGGAGAGGCATTCTTGGAAGGCAAAAGAATTTGTGTAAAGGCACAGAGATGTGACATGGCCTCACATGTTCAGAGATTCAAAGTTCAGGAACTTTGAGGAACCCAGCGTGTGAGTAGGGAAGTGGTAGGAGATAGTATTAGTGAGGTTAACAGGAGCCAAATAATTAAGTTTATTATCAAATGATTTTGGAATTTATCGTCATGGAACCAACAGAAGTTTATAAGCATGAGGGATACATGATCAGCTATGGGTTTTTGAAAAGGTGTCCTATGTTAATAGAGAATCACTACATTGTGACACCTCTCAGCCAACAGATTTCTATATCTATCTGAAAGTGGCTGAACAATCTAGCAGAGTAAATATTTACAGCAGCAAGTGTCAGATAGATTCAGAGAGTTATATCCCCTCTGGCCTGGCCTCATTCCCCAATGATGTTTCGGGTTAATGGGCACCAAAGCACATAAGTACCAATACATTCAAGAGAGACCCATCCTTCATGTGTGTCCTTGGAAGGACAGAAATGGAATGGTCTCTTTACCATGTGCCCTTGTTTATGACTTTGTGCCCTGTAAGTCTGTAGTCATTTTTTTTGCATTTTATGTGTAAAAGACTGAGGTGGTATATATTTTTACTGTTGTCAGGCTTAAATAGAGTAGAGCAAACTTTTCATATAAAGATGGGTAGCAATAATGAAGGGCAGGCCTAGAAATCAAAGGCTAATTTTAGGTGTGAGCCAAAATTTGGAACTTTCGTCATCATAAGGCTGATTAGAAAATGACATGGTATCAATTCAGTTCTCTCTTGTTCAAACACCCTTCAGGAAGATATACGTTCTCATGTGCTTAAACTCATGAGTCAGTGGTTCATTGGGTGTCAACATGGTAATGAGAGTAGTAGGCGTGTAGTAGGTCCTCTATAAAGAGAAGTGATTTGAACTAAATTAATTACTTATGCTTCCTTCCTCACTACACTATAAATTCCTCAAGACAATGTCTATTTCTTATGGATCTTTATATCCTAGTGTACAGTGCCTGGTACATTAGTACCTGATGTTCAATAAATGTTGATTGAATGGAACTTAATTGGCCAAATAACCCCTCCCAAGTGCTAATTGGTGCTATACCTGCCTAAAAGAATTAACACATCTTGCCAACATGTGACTAGATTGCTCTACAGTATCTAGTCAAGCCAAGTCAAAGCAGGCCGTTTGTTTGGGATGTGTACCTTAAACGTAAGGAAGACAGACAGCTCACAACTTGACCTACAGGCACAGTCTTAAAGAATAAGTACATCCAGTCAAGGAGGGGAAAAAGCTATGTGCCCTCATGTTCTTGGGTCTGCTAGATGTATTACTCTAATTTAGCTGCAAACAACACCCAGCTCAGTTTTACAGATAGCATATGAGAAGATTCCCTTGCTATTTGCAGCTAGCAGTTCTACACAGGACAAAGAGTCTAGAGCATAGTTTTCAAGTGATGACCTGACTTTCTTCAGGATTTCTAATCAAGTCTGGCCAAGACCCTGCAGATGTACCTTTGTGCGATTGCCTTCCAGCCAGATACTCAGTCAAACTGCTGCACTTGGTTTTATATCATCTTATGACATATAAATGGACAGAAATGGGAATCTGCAAATTTAATATGTCCTTGGTGTCTCATTTTGCTGTTTCCTGTTCTTCAGAATTTCAAGGGACCAATGGAACCAATATTCCTAATATTCTTGACTTCTATGCTTGTTATAGTCCACAGCCCTTACGACTTTTCTTTCACTAATCTATCAAGCCCTGTTAATGTCACTAAAAATTTATTTATTTAATTTGTCTTTTTTTTTTTACCTCCACCATCACCACCGCATTCCTTCAATTCATTTGTCTTCTTTCAGCTAGAATGTTTTAAAATTAAAATCTGGTTATGTTATTCCTTGGCCTAAAAGCTTTCCATGGTTTTCCAAAGTCATGGAAACATGCCACGAGACCCTTCACCCTCTTACTCCTACCTGACTCTTCACTCATTTATTATCACCCGTCCCATCGGCCTCAGCATTCCCACCACAGTTCATCTTTCATTCACCTTCTCCTGCCTACACCGAAAATGCTTCCCCTCCCCCAAAGCAACCACTCCCCCTTTAGTCTAATTAACTCCTATTCATCCTTCTGATTTCACGTCCAACACTGCTTCCCTGGTGATGTCTTTCCCACCCAGCCCCCATTGCTCAGACTAACTCACATCCCTCTATTAAGAGATCTCACCCTGTACCTTTTCCTCACAGCCCTTAGAATTGTATTTTTGTGAATCTGTATAAGTAATCAGAGGACATGGACTGGGTCCATTTTTCTTGCTGTTGTATCCCCAGCACCAGGTGTAGGGCCTGGTCTTTCGTGGACCTTCAGTGTACACTCATATAATGTTGAATGAATGAAGAGTGCCTCCTTGTTCCTGAGTGTATGTGTGGAGTCTGTAAGAGAGTGAGTGATCTGGGCTTCTTCAGGGAACCTGCCTTATAAACAAAACTTTTCTAGCAAGCTACTTTGGATGCTTTAGGGATCCAAACTGGGCCTACTTCAATTTTTACTCAATGTTAAGTTTTGAGGTTCTGGGGTAGAAAATGACTTTATGGCATTTCTGATATTTGAATTAATTTTACATTTGTATTCTTAGTCATATTTTTATTCCTTTTACAGCCAAGTAAAAAAAGAACTATATTGTATTTCTCCGTATTCTCTTCTCCCACCCATGCTTCAACTCACTGCAATCTGATGTCGAGTGAAAAAAAATGTACAGTGTGAGAGTTGTGAGTTAAGTTTTATTTGGGGCAAAATGAGATCGATAGCCCAGGAGACAGCTTCTCAGAGAGCTCTGAGGAGCTGCTCTAAAGAGGTTGGGGGGAGAGATCAGTATAAATGTGACTCTGGAGAAGGCGGATACGTGCAATCAAGCACACATTTTGGCAGAAGGTTACCGCTAGTCACGAGAAGGGTGCTGCTAGTCACGAGGAGCAGATGTCTCCCTTATGATTTTAGTGCTTTTCTAGATATGAGAAGATGCAAGAATTTGGACTCATAAAATCTTCTCCTGAAAATATCTAATTATCTGAAGGGCTGTTCTGCCAGTTTTTCCCAGAGCACAGAGTGCCTCATTCCTGATCTCCACCCTGAACTCCTTCCAGGGTGTGATGAAAGTCAGTGACAATGGTGGCTAGTGACTTAATCCTTGTAGAGGCAGATGGCAAGTGACAATTTTTAGTTGGCACTGGCTTTAGACTTTATTTTTGCAATGAAATGAACTGTTTTGTGTTGGCTTCAGCCTATCCTTAGTGATGCTATTGACTAGGACTGCCTGGGGGTACTCATTGGGGCCCATACTTGTGGTGGGCCCCACAGACGTGGAGGGAGTCAGGGGTGTCTGGGCCAGCTTTTGTGGTTCTTATTATGATTACAAGGTGCACCTCAGCAACAACCATCAGGGAACTTTGAAAAAACAAGCTTTATTACTCACAAGTCCTGGAGAGTACATGGCACACCCAGGGCTATATCGTGAGGTTGTAGGTAGAGAAAGAGAGATTGAGAAAGAGAGAAAGAGGGAGACAATGAGGGAGAACCCCACAGACCTGGGGTTCTGCCCTTACTGGGGTCCAGGGTGGGGTACCTAGGATTTCATGGGTTCACACCTTACTGGTGATTGGGTTTTTTTTTGGTATATGACAGAGGTTTTATTGAAGAGAGGTGGGAAAAAATGATGTTTTCCAATAAATTGTATGGGAACAATTGATGTCAGTATGGAAAAAAATTAAACTGAGATCTTACGTCTTAAATAGCACAAAATTCAATTCCAGTTGGAGTATAGATTTAAATGTGAAAGGCAACATTTTCAACTTTTGGAAGAGCATATTTGAGAATGTCTTTATGAACCAGGGTTGGGAAGAATTTCTAAACAAAACACAAAACTAATGGAAAACACTGATAAATGTGCCTACATTAAAATTAAGCAGTTCTTTTTCATTAATGAAAAATAGTGAAAGATGAGTAATAAACGAGGAGAAGACTTTACAACATATATAATTGACAGAGGACTAGTAATTAGTATATATAATGAACTCCTTCCTGTCAATAAGGGAAAGAAATAATCTAATTGAAAAAAAAGTCGGGTAAACAAGTTCTTTCTAGAAGAGGAAATCCAAATAGCCAATTAGTATATGCAGATCTGTCAACCTCATTAGTAATCAACAATATGTCAGTGAAAACCGTAATGGTTTATAATTTCCAACCCACTAGGTTAGGAACTTTTTATAAGTTTCACAATAGCAAGTATTGGCAAGGATGCAGAATAATAAGAATTCTCTTCCTGTCCTGATGGTAAAAACACTGTGGAAAAGAGTTTGACATTTACTTTTACTGGTGATTTTAAGAGCAGGAATTAAAGCACAGGAAGGGGAAAGGGGGGTCATACAAGGGATCAGTTATCTAGGTTATCCAGGCTTTATAAGGAGGAACTTCATGGGTGAGGTGACTCTCTAAGCTGTGTAGCTGGAAATATGCTTATTCGAGATGCATGTCTTTGAGACAGATGCCTTGGCAATCAAAAGCCTAATGGCAGGCACTTACATTACAATCAAAAAAGCTAATTGTCAGGCACTTAACACTACATTAACCCTTCCCCATTTCCCTTGCTGAGGATATCAACAACCTCCAAATGGCTAAATCCACGGGACTCTTTTTAGACATTATCTCATTTGATCCCACAAGAGAATTTGGCACAGTCAAGCAACCTCTCCTACTGTGATTCTATTAGATCCTTTTTCTAACTCACCTCTTATTGACTGACCCGTCTTCTCATGACATTGCCTCTTTTCCTAATCTTGTACTTTAAGCTCAGCAAAAGGGGAAAGAAAAAAAAAAAGGGAACCCTCTTGCACTGTTGGTGGGAATGTAAATTGATACAGCCACTATGGAGAACAGTATGGAGGTTCCTTAAAAAACTGCAAATAGAACTACCATACGACCCAGCAATCCCACTACTGGGCATATACCCTGAGAAAACCATAATTCAAAAAGAGTCATGTACCA
Organism: Orcinus orca; assembly: GCF_937001465.1. Taxonomy (NCBI): domain Eukaryota; kingdom Metazoa; phylum Chordata; class Mammalia; order Artiodactyla; family Delphinidae; genus Orcinus; species Orcinus orca. The sequence goes on along the minus strand of NC_064570.1, from coordinate 19,604,868 downwards.
ATATGTTCATTGCAGCTCTATTTACAATAGCCAGGACATGGAAGCAACCTAAGTGTCCATCAACAGATGAATGGATAAAGAAGATGTGGTGCATATATACAATGGAATATTACTCAACCATAAAAAGGAACGAAATTGAGTTATTTGTAGTGAGGTGGATGGACCTAGAGTCTGTCATACAGAGTGAAGTCAGAAAGAGAAAAACAAATACCGTATGCTAACACATATATATGGAATCTAAGAAAAAAAAAAAAGGTCATGAAGAACCTAAGGGTAAGATGGGAATAAAGACACAGACCTACTAGAGAATGGACCTGAGGATATGGGGAGGGGGAAGGGTAAGCTGTGACAAAGTGAGAGAGAGGCATGGACATATATACACTACCAAACGTAAAATAGATAGCTAGTGGGAAGCAGCCGCATAGCACAGGGAGATCCGCTCAGTGTTTTGTGACCACCTAGAGTGGTGGGATAGGGAGGGTGGGAGGGAGGGAGACACAAGAGGGAAGAGATGTGGGAACATATTTATATGTATAACTGATTCACTTTGTTATAAAGCAGAAACTAGCACACCATTATAAAGCAATTATACTCTAATGAAGATGTTAAAAAAAAAAGCCAAGAAAAAAAAAAGCTATATAAATTTTCCAAAACATTGTACTCTTTCACACGTTTGTCCTTTGCACACGCTGTTTCCTCTTCCTGGAAATCCCTTCTCCTGTTTGTCTATTTTGAAACCTCCTTTCAGCTTTGCCTGCTGTTTAAAGAAATTTCTAGGCCCAAGATGGAGCCACAGTGCCACATCAGCAAACTGAAACTTACAGTCCCTGGGAGTTCTCCATTTGGCCAGAAATGTAGTACATCCTATAGCCAATCCCCAAATGCCACATCAGCTCTGGGCTCTATACTTATTTCCTTGTTCTTTCTTTATTTTCTATTCTCTTCCTTGTTTCTTATTCTTTACCCTGTGAAAGCTCTCCTCCTTCTACCCCATTTTGGAGTCTCCTGGACCCTTGGGAATAGAGAGACTGCCTGCCTCTTGAAGTGTTAAATAATGTTTGTTTGTATCCCCTACATTATTTTCTTTAATCATTTTCAACAGATGTTAACTACTGTAGGACTTGAAATTTGCACTCTGAAAAGCATGGTGTTTTATGTTTTTTGTTCTTTTTCTGTACATTTAATTTATTTATGGGTCCTTTAGTTTCTAAAAGAAAGCTACAACGGGAAAAACTCTTGTCTCAATTATGCTAAGGGAAACGAGATAGAATTTTGAGTTGTTGATTTTTCAGCTAGTGTTATCTGTTGATTGATTGATGATTGGATAAGTTGCTGGGCCTCACAACGTTAAAAAGGGACATAACAAAGTCTGGTTGAAAGTAAGATAAGTCAATATTGAGCTACGGGGGTGTGGGATTCCAGAAAACTGCCTGTGTTCCCAGAGTGAGATTTTATTCCAGGTTGGCCAGCCTTCAGACTCCCCACCTTCCACTGAATACACAGGCCAGTCCCCTTGTAGGGATGATATGTCACTTTCATCAGTCTACTCCTGCTCTGAATCCATAAAAGGTTTTGGAAAAATTTCTGGGGTCATGGATCCCTGCACACCTCCAGAGTGCTTGAACCCATCAGCCTACTCCTCTCTAGCCTACTGGCCCTGACAACTGGCTGAATGAGTCTAGTTACGTTGCGTTGAATCTCTGGCGTAGTAGCACAGAGTGCCGTGTTCTGGCCTCCTCTTTCCTCCCGTTCTCACTCGCGGGGTCCTTTTTTAGTATGCCGGTGCATGGTTTATCCTTCGGGGGACTTCAGTCTCAGTTGATGAGATAGCCTTTCCTCCCTGAGCCTCCTTTATACTTCTTCCATCTTCCAGTTTGAAAACAGAGAAGGACACTTAGAAGCAGAGTTTTAAAGGGAGAGAGTGTGCTCCCTTGGGACCTGATTTGATGGTGGAAGAGGAAATATCAGTGAGAGGCTCCTGAAGAGATTTGGTGGGACCTCGCCTCCCATCCAGAGACTTTCTTCCTGGAGCTCTTCTTCACTCCAAATTTAAAAGGCTTTTGTTTGTTTGACACTTTATTTTTTTGTATTGTATTGTAATGAAGTATAGTTGATTTACAATGTTGTGTTAATTTCTGCTATATAGCAAAGTGATTCAGTTATACATATATATTATTTTTCATATTCTTTTCCATTATGGTTTATCACAGGATATTGAATATAGTTCCCTGTGCTCTACAGTAGGACCTTGTTGTTTATCCATCCTATATATATAATGGTTGCATCTGCTAACCCCAAACTCCCACTCCATCCCTCCCCCACCCCTCCGCCCCCTTGGCAACCACAAGTCTGTTTGTTACGGTGTTTGACTACTTTAAAATGGGATGCTTTTCCTTCACAGAAATCTATTTTATTGTAATTAAGAAGTATTTTAGATAAAAACAATTCCCTTGATCTCTATGCATTCATTAAAATTCCCAAATAGCCACGCCTGGCTGGAAAATGATTGTAAAAGTCGTCATTTTCCCTTCTTTTCTTGGAAATCACACAAACCTCACAAGGAGAACTTGGAACAGGAATGTAAATTCCAGATGAAACCCGAACTACAAAATAAGTCAAGGGACTGCCAAAACAAGTGGAAATTGGACACGGATGTGCAGGGGTGGGGCTGGGGGACAGAGAGAGGTCTTCAATCTCAGAAGGCCCTGGCTCCTTACCCCTCTGTGGCGGGAAGAACCAGACCAAACCCTAGGCCTGCAGCAGTAGGAACATGTGGGTGCCTGGCCACAGTAGGAGTTTCTCTGTTGATAAAAGGTATTTGCTAGAAGCTGAAGCCCTAGGACAGTGGGGGAGGGGAGAGACCTGACATTTCCAGCCCAAATTTCAGTCTTGAGGAGTCTCTTGCAAGGCTGCCATTTGGTCCAGGCCGGCTTCTGTGGGAGTCTCCTCCTCCTTGTGACCCCCACCCCCAACATTCGTCACATATTTCACTTTTATTTCTTACTTCTGTTTTTCTCTGCAACCTCTCATCTAGTTAATTAACACACCTAGCGCCACATAGATTTAATTTTTTTTTTTTCTGATGAGAACATTTAACTTCTACTCTCCTAGCAAATTTTAATTATAGAACCCAGTGTTATCAACTGTAGTCACCATGTTATTCATTAGATCCTTAGACCTTATTCATCTTATAACTAAAAGTTTGTTCTCCCTATTTCCCCATTCCCTAGCCCCTGGCAACCACTTTTCTACTCCCTGTTTCTTTGAGTTTGACTTTTCTTTCAAAAAGATTCCACATATAAGTGATACCGTGTAGTACGTATTTGCCTTTTCAGTCTGGCTTATTTCATTTAACATAATGCCCTGTAAATCTATCCATGTTGTCACAAACAGCAGGATTTCCTTCTTTCTCATGGCTAAATTATATTCCTTTTTGCATATATATATATATATATATATATATATATATATATATATATATACATTTTCACATCTTCTTTTTCCATTCATCCATTGATGGACACAAGTTGTTTCCATTGTAAATAATGCTACAGTGAACATGGGGGTGCAGGAATTTCTTTGATATCCTGTTTTCATTTCCTGTCGATATATACCCAGAAATGAGATTGCTGGATCATAGGGTAGTTCTATTTTTAATATTTTTAAGGAAACACTATACTGTGTTCCAATATATATTTGAGTATATTAAATACATTATTTTTATGAATACTTCCCAAATTTCAGCATTTCACTTTGAATTTTTCAGTTTTAACCTTTTCTCTTTTGCAGATCCTTTTGAATTCACTGGCTGTCCTATAAATGTTTTGGCAGTTTTAGGATTTAGGTTTTGCTATGTGAATAATGACAAAACTTACCAAATTATCAACAAATATTTCTTTTTTGAAAAAAAAATAATTCTTCTGTGTAGAAGGTTCATAACAATTAGTATGGAGTGGAATATTTGTAACAATTTTCATAGATTTCAGTATTTTTACTCTGTGTTGAAGTATAACATGGAAATAGCAAAATGCACAAGTGGTAAGGATATATAGCTCAATGAATTTTTTTTTTCTTTTATTTTTTGCGGTACGCGGGCCTCTTACTGCTGTGGCCTCTCCCTTGCGGAGCACAGGCTCCGGACGCGAAGGCCCAGCGGCCATGGCTCACGGGCCCAGCCACTCCGCGGCACTTGGGATCCTCCTGGACCGGGGCACGAACCCGTGTCCCCTGCATCGGCAGGCGGACTCTCAACCACTGCGCCCCCAGGGAAGCCCAGCTCAATGAATGTTAACATATGTGTGTGTCTGTATAACCAGGTCCAGATATAGAACATGTCCAGTACCAGAAAGCCCTCCCTGCACCCCCTTTCCAGTTCGTAACCCTCCAGGCCTCTATCTGACTTCTATTATGACCTCTAATACCATAGGATGGTTCAGTCTTTTCATAACAGCTTTTAAAAAGAATGTTTAATTTTCATCTGTCCCTACTCCCTTCTGCCTCAGCTGCTGGCAGGCCAAGGGTGGGAACTTACTGCTAGTGGAAGAAAGAGAGAGGCTGCCAGTCCCAGGCAAGGGGGGGACTGAGGCAGAGGAGAAGAGACTGAGGGAGGGAGTGTGAAGATCCAGAACCCTGGAGCCTTGGCTTCCCACGACTCTTGTAGACCCTGCCAATCCAGCCAATATTAAGTATTAAAGGCGTTATGAACAATTTAAATAATTTATTTTTGATAAATACATAAATGTGGAAAATTAATCATTTGATAACTTGATCTTTTAATGTGTGGCCTCTCAGTGAACTATTCCTTGGCTGCAGACTCAGGATGAGACACTCGGAGTCCACTGTAGCCTCTCTTTCTTATAATAGCCAAGCTGCGATGCTGTTTACAGGCCGGCTTTGGGACCGGGAAGGGAGGGATGGGTGAAACTCACAGGCTTGCAGAACTGTGGGTCAGTACAGTCCTCAGCTGTACTTCTTCATCCATCCAGAGATGATGAGGCAGAAACAGACTCGGGGCTTCATGGAAAAAGGAGCTCATGACCCTTGAGGGAGTTGGCCTGCCCTGCTAGACCTGGTACTAAACAGCTGTCCCAAAGCAGTGAAGTGAGGAGGGCCTTGAGTAACTTCAGGTAAAAAGTCACAGTTTGACATCAGAACGCAGTTGTTGCAATGATCCTGATCATCCTCTCTGACCCTGTGTAGCATTGACAAGACCTGATCGTCCATTCTTTCTGTGTGAGTGAAGGGAGCCAAGGAGAGGGCAAAACAAGGCCAACCTGGAGTTTTCAGGCTTGCTCAACAGGGTTCAGCGTAGTATCATTTGCTAATTGGGAAAAGTAAAGATATGTGGGGGAAATAAAGACGTCAGTTTTCATGAGGTTACATTCGATTTTCTTACTAGATGGCCAAATGGATAAGCAGTTGGATTTACAAGCCTGGAAGTGAGAAGAGAGAGATAAATTTAGGAATTTTTAGCATATGGATGTTATTTAAAGTCACGGGAAAGCAGTGTTTTTAGAACTGTGAGTCACGACCCATTAGTGTTATCACATCAGTTTAGCGGGTTAAGACCAATATTTTTAAAAAATTAAATAGAATAGGGTATATAGTGGAGTAGGAAGTATGAGAGAGAATCATATTCTCATAAACTATTTGTTTTGTGAAACTGATAATTCCAGTAAACTATGTGTTTATGTATATGTGTGTGTATAGATAGATAGATAGATAGATACACACACCCACACATATGTGTATATATATATTTGAAATACATGTCATTAAGGTGAGAGTAAAGAAGAGAAGAGGACCCAGGGTTAAGTACTGAGGGACAACAACGCTCAGAGGTCTTACAAATGAGGAACGGTGAAGTAGCTGGTGTTAGTGTAAGGAAAACTGGAAATAGAGGGGTCACAGAATTCCAGAGAGAAGGTTTCAAGTATTAGAGAATGAGCAACTGTGTTTAGTAATGCTGGGAGGTAGGACAGATGAGGGAAGAACTCCATCTATTGGATTTGGTTCGCTGGAGATTCCTGGTGACCTTGGCAAGAGTCCTTTGAGTGGATAGTGGGAAAGAAGCCATATTAGTGTGGGCAGATGAGAGAATGGCAGATGAGAAAGTGGAGACAGGGTGGATATAGAATCTTTTGGAATGTTTGACTGTGGAGGAGCTGAAACTGAAGGGGGCAGAATGGTACTAGGTAGTTTCATTTTAAATAATAAGTAAAATAATTTTTATGGACAAGAGAATGTAGAATGTATTTGCATCTCCACTCCATTAATTCTAGCTCTGATGTTGGTTTCTTGGTTTAGACCAAAGATGGCAGCATGGACGGACTGGAAATAGCTGCTTGGAGCAGTGCTGAGAAGGACTGTAAGGCTGTGTTTGACAGCACGTTGCTATCCTTGACTTAGATTGAGATGTTGGAAGACAGGTATGAAAAAATGATTTTAAAGAGGGATGACAGTGTTTAGTGGTTAGATTTTGCTCAGTTGCCTTAAGAAAAAGAACAATCTCATACTGAACAAAAATATATTTAATAACTATGTGCTTATTTTTTTTGCAGAAAACAAAACAAGATTATATTGTACTATCAAGGATCTTAAAATAAAGGCAGGGAGGCAAGGCATATACACAAAGCTAAAGAGTAGTATGTAATTTCATGCCTAAGTGACTGGTAGAGAGAGTAAGTTCTACAAGATAAGATGATTAAAATGTGCTGTGGGAATTGAGGAAAGGCTCATAGAGCAGTGGTTTTTGAATTGTGACTCTCAGCCCATTAAAGCATTGTATTAATTTGCCAGTGTTGCCACCCTAGCAAACTTAAACAACAGAATTTACTTTCTCGTAGTTCTGGAAGCTAGAAGTCCAACGTCAAGGTGTCAGCAGTTTGCTTTCTCCTGAAGTCTTTCTTCTTGGCTTATAGATGACCATCTACCCTTGGTGGCTTCACATGGTCTTCCCTTTATGTGGGTCTGTGTACTAATCTCCCCTTCTCATAAGGACAACAGTCACATTGGATTAGGGCCCACCATATGATCTGATCATACCTTAGTTACCTCATTAAAAACCCTGTTTCCAAATACAATCACATTCTGAGGTAATGAGGGTTAGAACTTCAACATATAAATTTTAGGGAACAGAATTCAGCCCATGACATAGTATCATCATGAAGTCAATTTAGTGGTTTAAGATAAGCATAAAAAAGAAATAGAATAGAAAAGTACAACAGAATAGAAAATATCAGTGTGTATGCTATAGAACCATGTTAAATAATTTCTTTTTATAGGTTATAGTAAAAACAGTAGTTTAAAAGCCACTGTCACAGAGGATCCTGGAATACAGCAATATGTGAATAGATAGGACAGGGGGAAGGTTATATAGGAACAGAATGAACAGGCGATAAGAGGATACCAGACATGACATCTTTTGAAAGATAAATGAATCACCTGTTTGGAAGTGAACTCTGAAGCCAAGATGTATTTAGAGACCTTAAGGTTGGATCATACTATAGTCTTGAAGACCAGGCTAAGAACATGAATTTTCATACTATTGGCAAAGAAGGATTTTAAGCAATAATGAATTTGGTAATTTATCAAGATACTCTGGCAACTGAATTGGAGAGGGGAGAGCCTAGAAGCAAGAAGATTGGAAGCTGTTGGGTTTCACTGGCATGGATTGAGGAGGTCCTTAAACAAGGTAGAAAAAGAAAAAGAAAGATGACTACCAGATATATATCAGAAAAAAAATATCAGTAGGACTTGTTGATAATAAACACAGGAGACAGAAAAAGACAACTAGTGAAGGGTTGGAGGGCTTCTGGTTTTAAGGAAGTATATAAAATCTCATCCAGTTTATTTTAAAATTAAGTAAAAAATTCAGTTCCTCAGTAACACTAGCCATATTCCAAGTGCTCAATAGTCCTGATGTGACTAGTGGCTGTAGTATTGGATAGTACAGACGTAGAATATCCATCACCACAGAGAGTTCTACTGACAGCACTAGAGTGCTTCCTTGTGGAGAACTTCCTTTTGAGATGCTACCTCAGTATCCATGCCTTTCATACTCAGAGGCATTTTCAGTTATAACTTTGATAAAATTACTGTGTGGTCACTAGAAAAGTCCACCTGTTCTCAAATCATTCACTCATCAGCCTATTAAATTCCTACCATTAGTTTCCATTGCTTGGGCTTAAGCCCTATACAGATCTAATTAAATTCCCAATACTCTAAAAGAGGCATGAAAAACCATCATAAAGATGCTTTAAAAATTAATTTTTAAATATGTAAAAAGCTAAGAAAGAATATGGCCCTTTTAAAAGTTAGAACCAACTTTTAAGCAAATGTCAGAAGCAAGCAGAGTTAATAAAATATGAAATGCAGGTAAGAAAACTATTTCCAAGTTAATTAGCTAATCAGTTAGAAATAAAATGGAACAGAAATATGTCAACGTCTTGGGGGGAAAAGAAGGACTCTCCAGGCCTGATGTTCAAGAGCCAGTTTAAAATAGAGGAAAATGTTTACATATATTCACTAATCTCATCTTGTGAGATAGTTATTATTTTTCCCATTTTATAGCAGGAGGAAAGGGTGTAGGAGAAGTTCACTAACTTGCTCAAGGTCATTTAGCTACTATGTGCAGAGCCAGGACATGCACTCAGGTCTTTGAGTAACTGAGTGTTCCCATATGCTTTAGCCACCTCTCCATGGGAGCACAGACATCTCAGGTCGCTTGTTGGTTGAGTGATGGTCTGGATCAATTAACTGAATTTTAATCGAGGAACTCGTACGATCTGAGGGTATCCTCTTTTTACCTGGCTGGTGGTACCCAAAGATTTGCTGTATGATCAACACTTAGGAAGACTGGTAACATTCAAACATTTCACTCTGTTATACCAACTTGTCCTGTCTAATATCTACCCTGGAACAGCCGTCTGATTGAGTTCATTATTATCACCTATGGAGACACATTTTATCAGTAGGATTTTCTTCACCTTTGCTGGCTGACCAAATATCCCTAAACTTAATCCACCAAACACATCCCAAAATATAGAAAAGAATCACATTTTAGGGGCACTCATGCTCCCTCGTAGCATATCAAAACATCACCATATTGTGTCACAGGGGATGTGAGTAAACCTGGGAACTGATGAAGCTCACCTGTGTATGCCAACTTTTCAGAATTTTGTTTCAGGTTTTCAGGGTACATGATTTAGAGTTCTTAATGAGCTAGATTGCTGCCAGAGAAATATTTGGTTTTATTTTATACGAGTATACACTTCAGCTCGTATGCAGATGATGTCATCCCATATGAGATTTCTCCAATTGTTAATACATATGTTCTCCCCATTTGTAGGCCCTAACAGTGTGGCAGTAAAAATCCTGCCAAAATTTCACTGAGGCCATGAGTAACTTGCTTTCCCAGATGTATTATACATGACGATATGCTGGGAATTAATTTTTCTTATAGGTTTCAGCAATAAGAAGCCTGAATTTTATTCCTGGTAGGTTGGACAAAGGACATTGTAAAACTGGAATGTGCTGGGAGAAATGCTGCCTGCCTGTGAAGGAACCTAGATGGGTCAAGGAGAAAATATTTTTGGAAATTCCTTCCACAGTTCCATATCTCTAGTACCTATACCCAGGAGTACCCAAAGGCAAATCCTTCAAGAATTGGAAGAAAAACACTGAAGTCAATGTTTCTGAAGACTGTTTTTAAGACTCAGAATTAGGGTGCATAGTGGGTATTAATTGTAGACCTCATAGTAGAGAATAATGTGAAATGGTGTTTTCTCAGTGCAGGATATTATCATCTCATCAAGATATCTTAGAACCATCAACCCTTTCTCTTCTGGCAGACTTTATAGACTCTGTATCTGCTCATCAGAGAGAAACACTCTGTTAAGGGGATTCTATGCCAATGATACAGCCTTTCTTGTCATGTCAAATGCAACTAGTTTCGTTTTCTCAATACCCAGGCATCTGTGCCTGAGAAGCTGCCTATTTCTTGGTTGCAAATAGAGGAAAAATGAATTTTTTTTTTTTTTTTTTTGCTGAGTTAGAACAGTTCCTCCCAGGGACCCAGCCTCAGGAGATGCTGAGATTTGCCCGTTTTAATATTGATATCCATCCTTTCTTCTGTCCCTTCTCAAGTTAGGCATCGTTTTGTTATCTTTTCAGTCATAGGATCATCATCAGCTCTGTGTACTGATGGAGTCTAAAATGTAGCTTCTTCCTGTTTCAGTCTCTCTCTTGTATTACATATGATACATATAAACATATATATCATTTTTTCCCACTGTATCTTTGAGATAGACTCGCAGATGTGGGATTGCTAGATCAATGGAAAATAAATATACATGTAATTTGGTTGTGTTTTGTCAGATTTTCTCCATGTGGGTTATATAATTTTGCAGTCCCACCAACAATGCATTACAGTACTTGTTTCCCCACAGTCTTATCAAAAGAGACTACGGATTTTGCCTACTTGATGGGTGCAAAGTGGTTTCTTAGTGAGTTAAAATTTGTATCTCTCTTAATGTGAGTGAGACTAATCATTGTTTCCCATGCTTAAAGTCCAGTTGAATTAATTTTTGTGTGAACTGCTCATTCATTTTTTTGCTAATTTTTCCTGTGTTGCTGTACGTGGTTTTTAAATTCTCAGTTTTTAGGAGTCCTTCATGCATTAAGAATATTAGCCTTTTATTTATCAGTTGCCAAAATGTTATATCCAGTTTGTCACTTGTCTTCGGACTTTGCTGATGTTTCTTGTCATTCAAAAGTTTTCACGGTTATGTTGTCATATTTATTAATATTTTAGGTTGCTCCTACATTTTGAATTACCTGCGCTATTTACAATCCTTGTTTCATTTTTTATATTTGTGATTCCTTTCACTTTTACATTTTTAACTCAAAATCAATATGTAAAAAAATTGATTTCTCCTCTTCCACCTCTCACTAGACTCACTTTCTTCTCTTGACTTCCTTATTTCTATTAATGGCTCCCAAAAATCTCTTTGTCATTTGAGCCCCAAATCTCCAAGTCATTCTTGATTTCTTGCCTTCCCTTTTCACTTCTGAATAGATTTCTTAATTCTGTTTGTGATTTTCTTACCTGGTAGGGGAGAATTCCACAGAATATAAAGATTATAGAAAAAGTCACAAAATCCAGCCTCATTTAGGATTAGACTTCGAATGTGTTTTGGTTTAAAACTACAATAAATCAAATGTAGTATTTACTGGTCAATAATACAAACTGGAAGAATATTTTGATTTTTCTTAAGTATGATAAATCAGTTCAATCAATGATTAATAAAACTCAAATTCTCTGAATGGGTTTTAGAAAAAAAATAAATCAGTGAGAAATAAACTTTTCAACAGCTTAGGTAAGATACACAACCCAGGACCATGCCTGTTTCTGATGAATAGTTAACTCAGGTATGGGGCAACTGAGTGGCATATCTTGTTTGCTCTAAGAGCAAAAATTCCTGAGTAAAATGGTCCAACAGTTACCAAAGTATGATTCAGTAGGAGCCACCAGCCTCAAATCTGCTAAAGGTTACATGCAATTTGTAGAAGAAACCTTGAGAACAAAATGTCTTGGACCAAGAGTATGTGAATAAGAGTTTGGTGATTGGTGTCACTTCCACATTTTTCTTTTTTTTGCCTATAACACCCAATAAATAGGCTTATTTTCTTTTTTAAATTATTTGATGTTTTGAAGTTCAGTGTGGGAAACCTGTGGTCAATTTATATAAGCTAGTGCTTAATTTCTAAAAGAAATCCAGATGTCCAGTGTCATTTGGTAACTGATTTTCTTAAGGCAAAATAAAGCTTGTGGAGAGCAAATATTAGAATGTTGACAGTGGCTTGTTGTAGATGATAAAATCGGTGGTCAACAAGACCAGAGTTTTATTTTCATGACTATTCAGAATAGTTCATATGTTTCTAGGATTACTGATGCATCCAAAAATTATGAGCAAACATACAAGTAACACTGTCTCTATCAAGAGAGTGTTAATTTTCTTTCATGTCAAAAGAGCAACATCTTTCTTGATTTTAGTTTATCATCTACATTTGAAAGAAAGCTTTTAACAATTGTCAGCCATTGAGCAAAGTGAGTTTAGCTTTAAAGAATGAATTAAAAAAGAACAGTTCTGACAAAAAATAGCAAACTACTTAACCAATAATATTTAGGAATAGAATGAGAAAAGTCTTAGACTTAAAAATTTGAAGTTCAAACTGATCATTGATTAAGAAAACCTGTGAAAATGAATGATTATTTATTTGTGTGATTTCACAAATAATGATAAAAAATAAATGCCCAAAGATATAAGGACATAATGTAAACCAAAGTAAATAGGCTCACTATTTATTGATAGTTGATTTTCTACTCAACATTGTTTGACTTTCTGTTGCTGTGCATTACTCTACCCCAGATTATTTTGTGCCAGTCAGTGCTATAGCAATTTGTACATGATTTGTGGCTGACAAACAAGTGACATGCATAGAATCTATTTTAGCCCTGGTGGTACACTGTGATTGATGGAGAAGCAGTGACACAGTTTTCCCCAGTTGTCTAAAAGGTAGACACTGGGATCCTAGACAAGTTAGCTATATTTAACTTTGTATGCGATTATTTATCAAGCATCAGTTTATAAACATTACCCAACATATATGAAACCAGAGTAGGACATTCATGAATTATATTATTCCAAACTGAATAACAGAAATTAAGAAATTAAACAAAACAAAAACAGAATCAAAAATAAGTCTAAAACTTTTTATTCCCAGGGATACCTATTTCTATCAACGTAGTAAATTAGATACCGTAAATGACTCTTGTGATTGAAACAATTAAAATTCGGGATAAAATGTACTTTGAAAACCTTTTAAAACACACTGATAAAAAGGAAGGAATATGCAGAGGCAAAACCAAAGTTACATGGGAATGTTGGGGGGCAAAGGAGATGGATACAAGTCCTCAGAACTGGACAAAGCAGAGAACCTAACAAGAGACTTATGAATAAAGCTGGAACCCTGGAGAAGTATATCCTTTACATTCTTAGTATAAGGTAAGTAGGAAAGAAACCTCATTGTGAAGAAGGGGAAAGCAAAGAAACTTAACTGTGCTTACCGTGATGTGGGGTAGAGGAAAAAAACTAATCTCATCTGAGACTGTGTAACTAAATTCAGCCCTTGTGAATATGTGTGGGCTGGACTGATTCTATCTCTGTGGTCTGAAAAACCTCAAGCAGCATGTTTAAAGTGTTCCTTGTTTGGAAGTGATCCCAAGCTAGGGACGCAAGCAAATATAATTTACCTTCGGAGAAACTTCACTTCAACCCAGCCCTTGAAGCATTTTTACAGAAAAAAATTCCAAGGAAAGTGAGCTGCCGATAGTCAAAAATCACAAAGCATGTGAAGTCAGTCCCACGAGAACAGGTGGGACAAGAGACACTCTAACAGACCCACAGGGATTTTGGGATTATCATAAATTGAATATGAAATGGAATATGTCTAAATCAATTCAAAATAAGCTTGAAACTTCGAGCAGACAGGACTATTAAAAAAAAACCTCCCTAACAAATAGGAAAAAGAATCAAATAGAACTTTTAGAAATTTAAAATGTACAAAAAAAATTAAAAATCCTATGGACAGATTAAATATCATGTTAGATAGAGCTGAAGAGAAAGAAACTCTGTGAACTGGAAGATAAAACTGAAAAAATAGAGTGTTTTCAGACGCCCAGCGGTCGCGGCAACTTGGGCCGATCTTCCGCTGGCACAATTGCAGGCCGCGCAGCAGCAAAGGATGAATGGAGCTCTGGGAAAGGCGCTGTGTCTGAGGAATGACACCATTTTTAAGCAAGCCTTTTCCCTCTTGAGGTTCAGAACCTCAGGAGAGAATCCCCTCTGTTCTGCAGGTGGCATTCCTGAGCATCAGTCGGCACTACAGGTCACAACCCACGCATGGCATTGGAAGATACGAGCACCTAGTTAAAGCACAAGAGTTTCTTTCTCTTTTGCTTCCTGCTCAGCCCAGGAAGAAGAGGGGAAAAGTGGAAGTGAGACCCATTAATCTGGGGACAGATTATGAATATGGGGTTTGAAACATTCACCTGACTGCAAATGTATGGCCCTGGCAGAGAGTTATGCCCGGTATGTTCACAACCTCTGCTACCATCTCTCCATTAAAGTCGAGGAAAGTTATGTGATGCCCACCAAAACCGTGGAGGCATTGCAGTTGCAGGTCCAAGGCAGCAAAATGCTCCTGGACTCAGTTCTTACCACCCATGGGCGAGTGGTTCAGATCAGCGGTTGGAGCGCTACATTTGCAGAGATTTTCCTGGAAATAATCCAAAACAATCTTCCTGAAGGAGTCAAACTGTCAGTGAGGGAGCACACTGAAGAAGACTTCAAGGGAAGGTTCAAAGCCCAGCCAGAACTGGAAGAACTGCTAGCCAAGTTGAACTAGCTCACTGCAGACCCTTTCAGGCCAGCACTGGTGATACTGAGTGGCAAGGGGAAGAGCTTCCTGGGTGGCCAAAGTTAAGGAGGAGACCCTGACTCTCAATATCATAAGTACCCATGTCCACAGCCAGGGGTGCCTCCTCTCCTCTGTGGAGGAGTGCTTGCCGACTGTCACCACTTTCCTTTGAGCCAACCCTAGGTATCTTCCATCTAATAAAAATCTGCTGATGATGGATAGATGTGTGTGTATGTGAGAAGTCAGTCCATCCTGTCGAGTATATTTAACTAAGGGATTCAATTTCTCTTTGCCTGGTGCTTTAGCATATAAGCATGTCCCCCTTCAGTATTTCTCCAGTTAGAGTGAACTCATCCTTTAAATCAACCTGGCGTGGAGTCCCTTTAGTGAAGCAGACAATCATAAGTAAACTCTCTGTGGATAGAAGGCATAGGGAGGGAGATTTTGTATATGAAAAAACCCTCCAGGTAGGATCAGGGTCTGTCCATAAGTGAAAAAAAATTACCTTGTGGGGTAGTGAGTGACCTGTCATAAGTATGCAGGTAGATGTTACATAACTGCAAATTAGGGTTGCCTGGAATGAGTTGAAGCAAAGAATTAAAGGTTGATCTTGGTCACGTGTCAGAAAACTACTGCTTGTGAGCCAAATCCCAACAACTGCCTATTTGCTTTTTAAAAAGAATTTATTGAGATGAAATTCACATGTCACAAAACAAACCATTTTAAAGTGAATAATTCAGTGGTATTTAATGCATATGCAGTGTTGTGCAACCTCTATCCAGTTCCAAAACCCCATTGCCTGTTTTTGTAAATAAAGGTTTATTGGAAGAGAGCCCTGCTCATTCACTTACAAAAAAATAAAAACTGAAAGAATAGAGAATATAGGGACTTCCCTGGTGGCGCAGTGGTTAGGAATCTGCCTGCCAATGCAGGGGTCACGGGTCGATCCCTAGTCCAGGAAGATCCCACATGCCGCGGAGCATCTGGGCCCGTGCTCCACAACTGCTGAGCCTGTGCTCTAGAGACTGTGAGCCACAACTACTGAGCCCACGTGCTGCAACTACTGAAGCCCCCGCACCTAGAGCCTGTGCTCCGCAACAAGGGAAGCCACAGCAATGAGAAGCCCACGCACCACAGTGAAGTGTGGCCCCTGCTGGCTGCAACTAGAGAAAGCCTGCACACAGAAACAAAGACCCAATGCAGCCAAAAATCAATCAATCAATAAAATTAAAAAAAAATAGAGAATATAGATCCAAAAAGACAAAATGAAGCAAATTATGAAAAGCAAAATAACTACTATGCTTATGGAGGATAAGAGTGATATATATACATATATAATGTGTGCTTATGGATTATAGGAGTGGTAGGATATATATATATATACACATATACACATATAATGTATACCTTATATATAATTTCAGGGATAAGTAAGAGAAACAAAATGGAAGAGGCAATAGCTAAGGGATAGTGAATGAAAATTTATCCGAATTGTTGAAAGACACCAATCCTTACGGGTAGGAAACCCAGTGAACTGCAAACAGATTAAGGTACTCCACTGTATACTAACTAGTCTGTCTGCAAAATACAGGTATTGGGTTTCTCACAATGTCACAAGCTGCAGCTAAAAGTATGCAATGACCTCCATTATGTTTCCAATATTCCCTTAGTGCTTATGAGCCTTTAGGGGAGTTTCTAGGAGTAAAGTTTTCTGTGACCAGGGGCAATGCAGACTTGTGAAAGGTGACTGAGAAAAGCAGAAGTGACAGGATCCTATTGTGGAGGGGCAGCCTTTGGGTATGTTTCATCCCTAGCATGATCATCTTCAGACATTCATGACTGCTACAGAGAAAAGGGGAATTTGGTTGTCAGGAAGACCTAAGGAATGAATGTGCTCTGCCTTACATTATCCCTTAGTGCAGTCAGTTAATATTATGCTAATATACCAGTTTGGGGACATTTGGGGGTCAGAGAAACCTGTGCTCCATAAATTATAGGCAGTATGTTTAAGTTTGACCAAAGTTTTAAAAAATGCACAATTATTTATGAGTTGCCGGAAGAGCATAGAAAGGAATTGAATATTTGCCTGTGTCTGTGAAATAACCCAAATGCTGTGTTAGGGACTTTATATGCATAGGTGTTTAACCACTGACTGTCCTACTGACTGTCCTACGGAGAGCTACGAGGCCATCGGTGCTCAGAGAGATGCCAAGTACTTCTGTTGTTTACTGACCAGCAGCATCTTTTCTCTTCCTTTCTTGTAATACTACCTGAATTTCTTTACCTATGCCCTGTGTAGTTTGAGTGACGACGGCCCCACTCCAGTTCTTGAGGTGGGCTCTGATTGCTTTCAGTTAACTTGAGTGTCCTCATTTTCTGGGGGCAGTACTTACCCTGGGATGGTCCAGTCAGTGTGCCCTGGACCATCGCAGGGAAGGCTGGGACTTGGGCCCCTTCTCTTCCATGACTGGGTGTCCCTTGAGGACAGGGAGTTTGGAACTGGGACAAAGACTCTTTTCTTGACCAGACTCTAGACAGACTTCTCTGAGCCCAACTAGACCCTGTCTTGAACATCTCCTCAAGACCCAGTTTTAGCAAGAATCCTGCAAATTCAGGTTATCAAGAGAGACTCCCTCACCCTCACTATTTGATCACCCTCAATATCTAACCAGATTTCTCATCTGTCACCATCCCGCAGGTGATATGTGATCACCCTGGTCTGCCTTAAGCAAGAATACTCTCAGGTAGGTTTAGGCAGAATCCCCTTTTCCGCTGATGTTTCCTCTTAGTAATTTTCCATCCACTGACCCCCTCACCTTGCTTCTTGGCTATCAATCCTTAGTTTTCCTTGTTGTATTCAGAGTTGAGCTCAATCTCTCTCCCCTACTGCAGAACCTCATTGTTATAGTCCCTATAATAACAATAGCCTATTGCAATAGTCCTATGTCTGCCTTACTGTTGTAACAAGTGTCAGGATAATTTTTTTCTTTAACAACTGCTATAGCTACCTGGGGGAGCCAACGGGAGAAAATTGCAGAAAAAGAATGCAAAAGTTCAGATGACATGGTGAACCTCTGGACAACCTGGCTTGGGACCAAAATTTTTTTCTGACCAAATCTTTTTTTATTTTCTTTCTTTCTTAAAGCACTTTGGATCAGTTCCATTCCTTTGATCTGAAATATTCTGAACTAGTATTAAATAGGAAATGGGATATTAAAATATGGTTCCCTTTGAAACCTCTACCTCTTGCTCACTGTACAGCTTTCCAAGTCATAAGGACAATTAGAAAAAAGTAAGTCTCCATCCACTTGACAAAATAACCTCAAAACAAAGATCCAAATCCACCGTTTGCTCTCACAGTCCTGGTCAGTAAATGAAGAAAGAAAATACTGAGTTAAAATTAAATATATAGTCTAGTAGCAATTTTTATTCTAGTTGTTTATCTCTTCTCCTGACAGAGATAGGCAGAACAGGAACTAAAGGCTAATCAAGACTCAAAAGAGGAAAGGACTGAATAAAAGCAGAATAAAACTAAATCAAAATAGTTTGATATTGGATTTTCTACTTCTACCATTTTGGAAAGCCAGGGTGTTTCAGCTATCAAGAAGGTAGCACTTGTGGATTGATTTTGCTGGTTAAGACGAAACCCAAATTCTTTTGTTCTAGAGAAGTAATTTACACTAAACACCAGAGCCCCTGGTCACTACAAATAGCTGTTATACACTCCAAGTCAGAATAAAATCCACACATTCATAGTCATTAGTCCATGCGGACATTTGAAAGACACTTTTTTTTTAACATCTGTATTGGAGTATAGTTGCTTTACCATGGTGTGTTAGTTTCTGCTTTATAACCAAGTGAATCAGCTATACATATACATATATCCCCATATCTCCTCCCTCTTGTGTCTCTCTCCCACCCTCCCTATCCCACCCCTCTAGGTGGTCACAAAGCATCGAGCTGATCTCCCTGTGCTATGCGGCTGCTTCCCACTAGCTATCTGTTTTACGTTTGGTAGTGTATATATGTCCATGCCACTCTCTCACTTCGTCCCAGCTTACCCTTCCCCCTCGCCTTGTCCTCAAGTCTATTCTCTATGTATGCATCTTTGAAAGATACTTTTATGGGCCCTTTACCTGAAGGGCTCATATGCCTCAGGTGCCTTCACTGAACTGCTGAATATCTATTACTGACATTAATTTTAGCAAACAGTTTCTAAGATATGACAGAAATTTATTTTAAGTACTCATCATTCTGATAGGGAAAGAATGCTCCTCAAATTTTGTAGACAGAAATCAGAGGTGCAGAGAGAGATGAAGTGCCCATTAATATCAGAAACTGACAAGGAGAGTTGCATGATCAGCTGTCTTTGTAGAAGTTCAAGTCTTTTCTTGGTGTTTCCTCTGCTTGCCCTGGAACCACCGAATTCACTCAGATATTAGAAGGTACCAAGCCATAGAGGGGAGACCGCAGGAGAAGCCCATGAAGTGGACAGAACTATCCCCAGGCAGGTGTTCCCTAAGGAAATGAATTGGATGCTAATATCCAACCTTTCCAACTAAGATCCAAATGAATCGGATGCTAAGATCCAACCTTGCCAACTAGTAGGAACCATCTTTGAATGTAACAATAGGTAAGGGTCTACTGCCAGGAAATTACTTTCTTTTGGTAAAGCCTGGGGCTTTGTCTCCTCAAGTTCAGTGGGGGTGTGTGTGTGTGTGTGTGTGTGTGTGTGTGTGTGTGTGTGTATAAGATTCACCTCAAGTCACAATTAGCCTTTGAATACAGAGAAATTTAAGGTCTGCATCTATACTCACTTCCACAGCAACAGGATGATTTTCCCCAAGCACTGGCCCCAAATGTCAATTTGCTATTTTACTCTAAATTTTAAAATCATATCTTAGGTAATGCTAATTCCATTTGTAACTTTTCAGAATTCTAATAGGCATAAATAACCCTAGACCACGCTGTAGTGAAAAGCATAATCAGTTAGCTCATATCAATTTGGGAAGATATAGCTAAAGATAAAAGTAAAGAGCTGAAAGACATTTCCTTGTTTGTTTGTTTTTTGCTTTTTCCTTTTAAATATGCTTTATTTTTCCTCAGGCATATAACAGGACACTTGAATAAAAAGTTATGGTAGGGTAGAAATGTGCCTGAAACACTACAATGGCAGAGACATTGCTTATGTGTTAGTACCTTGCCAGATGTTGCTGACACTGGATTCAGTCACATGCTTTCCAGGGTTGGGTAATTTTTAGTGAAATCTCAATTCTAATTTTGTTCTGTATCAAGGATCCCCGAAAAATATGTGCTCAAATAGTTCCCCTATTGAAAAGCATCTATAAGTTTTAAAATATCAAATTCGATCACAAACTGTGTACATAATTGCTTTTCAAAGCTATCAGAGATTTCTGCTGTCATTTGATATTTAAAACTTTGAAAGGATTTTCTTCTGAACTTCATGACCGGATGATGGTAGTAACGAGACAGTATTCATTATGCTTCCTCTCTTGAGTCTCAGAGAAGAACAATAATAATCTTGAAAAATGATACAGAAAGGGCATGCCATTCTTAATTGTACAAATAGCAAACTATCCCGGATGGAGCTTTGTACAGTCTGTAACTCTCCACAGGAATTTCTGAAAACAACTGGAAGTGTTAGAATATTGAGGCCGGGAGCCCTGAAAACAGCGTGTAGCTAATGGCTCCATTCAAAGGAATTGTCACTCCTCTCTTGTCCTTTTCATTAGCCACTGCTTCTCTTCTGTTTTGCCAGTTTCATTTTTCCTCCAGGCAAACATGCTGTAAGGCATGAGAGAAGAGGGTGGGAGACTAATTAGTGTGTCAAGGGGAACTAGAAGGTATGGTGAGAAATTCAGAATCTCATTTTCTTTTCACGCCCTTAGAATTGATTTTGCTGTCACCATTTAAAAAATAACAGATGGATGTAACTCTATTGTTTGATGGAGATAAAGTACTTTCTTCCTCTCTCTATATAATTTGCTGCAAATTCTATTAACCAAGTATATATTTCAGAACCAAAATTATTAAAAATTTTGAAGTCTTAAATAGTTTAATTATGGCTATGAAATGAATTGATTTGTTCATATATGTAATTACAAGTCCAGATAGAAGTAAATTAAAAGATATGTAATCAGATTAGAGTGCTTGCCAGAAAAGTAATGATTTTTAAAAAACTATGCATTAGGGGAAAACTTTGCAGTCTGCTATTAAAAGCATCCCATTTATGACATTATTTAGTTGCAGATTGAATCAGAGGTAAAGCTTTGTTGTTTGTTTTTAATACACCTCTAGACTCCCATCCTGGTAGAAAGTCTTGTTTATAGTGTGGTTTGTGACTGCTGACAGAAAGTTTTCACAGATGAACTCTTATTAATGCCTTCTTGTTTTCTTACTGAGGAAGGTGGTAGGCAGGCAACAGCTCTTGCTGTGAGCTACCTTTATTTAATACTGAGAAGCAGGTGATTGATTCCTTTCCCTTGTTATCATGTTTTGATTGATATTCACATCCTCCCCCATTGGATGTTGGTGATATGAAAAAGTTAGACTCTCTTGCCAGGGCCTCGTTAATCTGCGGTGTCAGGTATTGATTAGGTGAACGTTAACCCTACACTTCAGTTTCATACTTTGTTTGATTTACTGGTTTCTGCTCTTTTCTCTTGTCCTAAGTGATCAATTCTGTTGTAGGCGTGTTTGTTTCCAACGAGACTGTTTTCCTACAGTTTGGTTTGAAGAGATTTATTTATTTCTCATCTTCTTCCTCTGGAATGGTAGCTTGATCTTATTTTACTTTATTATTTATATTTATTTATTTGCTTTAATTTGGTGTCAAAGAATTCATGGTCTTCCTTTTGTTTCCCTTTGCTTTATTCTAGAAAGTTATTTAATAATGATACCTTGTGGTTGGTTAACAGCAAACTTTCTCAATATACGAATGAAGGCATTCTATTCTTCTTTCTACTTGGAAGGTAGACTTTCTTTCCTTCTTTCTTTTTTCCTCTTCCCTTCCTTCCTGTCTCCCTCCCTCCTTGCTCTTTCTCTCTCTCTCTCTCTCTCTCTCTCTCTCTCTCTCTCTTTCTCTCTCTCTCTTTCTCCTTCCCTCCCTCCTTCCTTTCTTTGCCTGGCTTCTTTTCCTGGCCTATTATATGCCAGGTCTGCTTTGGGAAACATATTTCAGTTCTTAATAATGGTTGGGAAAACTACCTGAAGGCACTGGATTATGAATCAGGGTCCAGTCCTCATACCCATAAACCTCAAAAAGATCAGACAGGCCAAAGGAGAACTAGGCAGGAGTTCTGTAAGGAATCAATAAAATTTTCTCCAAGTCCCTTTGAAGTCTGGTTTTCATGATCATCTGTGGAAGGCTGGACCAACATCAAGTCTTGTTCTTTTCACAGGGCTTTTAAAAACTGGGTTGAAAACCAATGGACTTTTATCAATTAAAAATAATTGTCTGCCTTCTCCAAAGGGAACAGAGAAGGGAACTTGTTAGAAGTTAGAATAGAAGAACTGGGGAAGTACTAAGTGAAGAACGAGGGTGCAGTAAGGAGAGAAATCCAGGAGGCTGAGGGCTGGTGGAGAAGCACAGGAGCTGACCCTTGGATCAGCCTCATGGGGGCCTCGCCCTGGCTGAGTTACTCTGGGCACATCCCCTAACCTTTCTGACTTCCAGTTTCTTCCTTCATGAATGGGAAAATAATAAGTCCCAGGGTTTTGTGAGGATTAAAGGAGATAACATTTACCCTTGCCTATGCCTCCTTTGAGGGCAGAGACTTTTGTACCTTTCTGTGCCCCAGAATGTAATACTGGGTTTGGCACCTAGCAGGTGCTCAGGAAACAGTTAGTCAAAACGGAGGGAAGGACAGGGAGCCCAAGAGTAGGGTATAAAATAAGTGGATCAGGAAGATAAGCAGCAAAGCAAAAGGGGAAAAATGGAAAAAACAAAAAAGGGTCGGTGAAGCATGGAGGGCTGGTCAGGATTCCAGGTTAAAATTGTGAAGTATCCCCAGGGCCACCATCCTCTCTTCTCATGTCTCCTGGGGAGGGGATCTTCTGTGTTCTTTTTCTAAAGCCCATCAAAATCTAAACTGCAGAAACAGGATAGAAGTACATAGTGCTAGTACTGGAGGTAAGGCGTGAGTTTGTAAGCCAGACCCCACTACCCGACCCTGTCAAACACTGACGGTGGTTTGTTCATATTCCCATCTCAGCCCACACATTCATGAGAACTACAGTTTCAGTGCCACTTACCCGCACTGATCCACAACCAACAAAATTGTCCTGTGTCATTGTCTTATTTATTTAGGCTAGCAAACACTGCGAAGTGGTAGTCAGTTTTGTTTCTTGTTTTCTCAGTGATTTTTATTAATCTTCATTTGACACCTTGAGGAATGCTTGTGGGCTATAGATGGCCAGTCAGAAAGGTCACCTAATGTCAGCTCGCCCGCAGTGCCCGCGGTGCCCTGCAGATGAATGTTGGCTGCAGTGCAGTGGCACCTTGGTGCTTTATTTATCAAGATTTGAATAGTTTTCTCATACTTCACTCTACAAAATCTATGATGTTTTGATGGATTTGGGGGGATCACTCCCTTCTGTTTACATCAAGATCAAGATCTTGATATTTATCATGGAATTTTCTATGAAGATCTAGTTATGATATTAATTATCAGTCTCAAAACTCAAAATAATAAAATCTGTATATGCCAATAAAAAAGAAGGCAATAGTATAAACAGGAATGGACATTTCATAAATCATCAATATAAGAGAAGCCACCTAATTAAAATACAACTAACCAAGACAACTAAACCTCAAAATAAAATCAAGGTATATGTTTAAAAACCCAACATTTTAAACTAAATGAAAGACATGGGCATTTCTTGGGAAAAGAACAGTTAAGTGAGAAATGTAAGTGATATACATGTAAGTGATATCATCTGATATTTGTCTTTCTCTGTCTGACTTATATCACATATTAGTATGATAACCTTTAGGTCCATCCATGTTGCTGCAAATGGCATATTTCATTCTTTTTTATGGCTGAGTAATATTCTGTTGTATGAATATATGGTATATATATATATATATATATATATATATATATATATATATATATACACACACCACATTTTCTTAAACCAATGGTCTGTTGGTGGGCACTTGAGTTGTTTCCGTGTCTTGGCTATTGTAAATAGTGCTGCTGTAAATATCGGTGTTGCCTCCTCTATTTGGGGCTGTCAGCACAGTAGATCCTCAGTCGTCACTGAGTACTGCATGGTCAGGGACTGTGACCTCTGGGCTCTAAGAAGGGATGACAGCTGCATTGTTTCCTGGTCATTCAGAATGACCAGGGGAGGAGTTCTTCGTGTGAGGTTGATGCATAGGAGTGATGGTATGATCCAGTTTGTAGCTCTCCTTTCCATAACACAGATAAGGTCTATGTTCAAGTCTATCAGTTTCATGCCCTTTGGACATATTAAATTCTCAGAAGATTTTCAGTATGTGAAAATGTCTTTGAATGAGCAATGAAATTTGATCTTTCAGAATGGACATTCAACACAAGAAGAGTGTTAATGAGGGCGGTATGACACATTAGATTCAGTATCGACGAGTTTTAATCAAACACCTACTATGTCCCAGCACTGTGCCAGGCATTTCCAAACAGGACAGGAAACAATGGTAGCTACAGAGGGCCGATACATAGTTCTGTATCTTGGTTATTGTCGAGGTGATGGTGAGAGTGTAAGGTGTAAGTCCTCCAGTAAATCATGTTGACATAACACCTCAGACAATAGGCTCCTTCTTTTGTTTTTCTGCTTTGTGCATTTTGTAGCCTCCTGGAAATGTCAATGTAAAGTTCAATTTTGGGGAATAATTCACTTCCTCTATTAGACTGATAAGTGGTAGGCCTTTGCTAAAGCAGAGAGAACACAGAGTGCCACTGAAAATAAAATGGCCTTGGATTCTATCATTACTTATATACTTGTGACACTGTCTCTTCTGCCTTATAAAATGGGCTTTCCTCATGCTTTGTAAGGGCTGAAAGGTCATATAGCCTTTGGTTTATCATTCAGAACTCTCAGGGAAGGGTTCAGTCTCTTTTAACAGCATTTTCCCCTCACTACATTAGAAGCATGTCAGATTGGAAAAATCGGGCTAGGATGCACTAAAGTTCTTCCTTTACCTGTGTTAAGCAGCACATTTTTCAGTACTAAAAATACTGAAAAACTTAGTTGGAACATTTACTCTGAAGGACACTGTGTTCTCCTATATCCCCCTATTTGTCTTCACAGCAGACAAAAAATAGTGAAGCAAATATTCCTCTCCCCTTCATATAGATGTGGCAACTGAGGCTCAGAAAGATGAGCTTAGTCTCGCCCAAGGTCAGTCCTAGTCTTATTTGTCAGCTCAATAAATATTGGTTAGTCATAGAGTAACTGGCAGAGCTGAAAATACAATTTGATCTTCTAGCTCTGTGTTTCCCCACTAAGTTAGGTTTCCACTACCTGCTAAATGACTAGGTTTGAAATGTTAATTTGTGAAAGTCTGATTGTATAGGATCCCAAACACAAATCTGTCTAAAATGGAAGAGAATTGGCCCTGATTCGGAACATATCTCCCCAGACATTCTCAGCCGAAGCCAGGCAGGAGGTGGACCCTTCCTTTGGAAAGCCATTTCAGTGCATTTCTAAAATGGTATCCATCATCTTTCACATATGGAAATTGACAATGAAGTGATAATATATAAATAGTCCTGGCTTTTTTACAAACAACTTCAGAAAACATTTGCTTTGTTTTTCCCATCATGCCAGCCTTCTGTCTCGTGAATCTTAGAGAGGTATTTCGCCCCACTCTGTAGATGTCAGCTCACTACTTGTGAAAGTTAGTTGGGGGGCTGGCCAATCTCAACCTTGGTTGAACAGCAGAGCAGAACTTTTCCATGGAGGATGGTCATCCTTGGAAAGAAGGGTCTGGGTCAGTGAGTACAGGTAGGGTGTACTATGTTCATTTAACAGGATGGCAGCCTACCAAACTGAGAAGTCTCCTCTCGTCTCTAGTAGAAGCACCTGCTCATCAAATCTGTTCATTTCCCCTTACTTTGGGAGGTTAACACGAGGGACCAGTAACAAAAGATCAACAGTATATGGTTTTGAAGAACACTTCTGTGAGTGATAGTGTTTTAAAATGTTGCTTGCCTAAGGTTTCTATCATCGAGCTCCAGCATGAACATTATTTTAGTGACTACGCTCTGCTGAGCACCCCGATAGATGCTGCTACCCTGTTTGGGCTGAGGGAGAGCCGGCAAAGCAAATTGGGCAGGAAGAAGGAGGTAAAGAGGAACTCAAACACATGAGACTTCAAGCTCTCAATTAAGTATATCTGTCATCTTTTCTGATATGTGGAAACTAATATTTGTTTGCTTTTCCATTTACAAAACAGCATCTCATTTAAGAATAATTTCTTAAACAGAAAAATATTCATAGAAGTTCTTTCATCACATCATAGTTACAAAAAAATTTATAAGTGTGTTGGATGTTGACTATACTTATTGTGGTGATCATTTTGCAATACACACAAATACTGAATCATGTTGTATACCTGAAACTAATATGATGTTATACCTCACTTATACCTCAATAAATTTTTTAATAAAAAAAATAATATTATTATCCTAATAGTATTCCATTTCTACTGCTTGTTCTAATTCACCCAGCAGGTAAATTGTAGGAGAGAGCCTCCAGGTACACATAGTTCTCTTTTCACAGCCACTCTTTTGTCCCTTTAATTATGGGAGGAGCTCCCTCAGTGCACGGGCTGTGTCTTCAATAGTATGACCTCCCGTCCCAGCATATTGAGCCTTTGCACACAGTGGCAAGTCAGTAAGTGCTGTCATGCATCTGATGGGTAATAGAAGTTTGTGCATTAGTGCAATGGTGCTTTTCCTTCTCAGTGCAGCATGGCTGAGCAACCACATCTGCTCCCTGCAGGCTTGCTGTAATCAAGGCAGTAGCCTCTGGCTAGAGGGCCAGTATTTGTTCAGAAAGCCATCCTTCAGTCTCCGGGATACATGTGGCTTTCAACAGAATTGCTGATTTTCAAGCATTTTAGAGGAAGATGAAATTTCATATCCACAAAAACAAGACAGCAACTGCTCTGGCAAGCAGACATGATAATCCAGCTAAGTTTAGTCTTTATGATGAATCATCTAGAGACTGTTACTTGCTCTGGGTCGTTAGCCGTTTTATTTTTAGCAAATCTGAATTTCAGTTAAATCCATTTGGCCCTACATAATCGGAGCGGATTCAGTCCAAACTAGGTAATTATAGGTCAGCTGGGGGTGATTATCTCCATCCATGAGCTTGCCTGGGGGCAAGAGGCTCTTTGCAAGGCTTTTAAAGCAACATCGTCTTCCTAAGGACCAATTTAGTATAAATGAAGCCCTTTAAGGGCTTTTCTTGTATCATCTTAACTTAGTTTGTTGTCTTTCTGCCTCTTCCTGGGCAAATTAATCTTCTGGCCAAAATTCTTTCTGAAACAGCGAGAAAAAAGAGTGCGGTTGTGCTGAGCTGATGCCAATAGACATGTCTGCTGTAGCCAGGCCACCTTCATTTTGGGGCGTCCTTTTTTCGAATATTTTACAAGAGTTTCCTGGACAGCTTCAAACCACGCTCCATCATTAGAAAAGAAATTTCACAGGGATACTCTCTCTCTTTAAGTTTTGTAGCCCTTAAAGAAAGTTCTGAGGAAGATTGGCAAGGCACTTTTCTTTGTAGCCATTAGCAGGAGAAAGCAAATGCTTTCATATTAAATGGCTTAAGGCTGCGGGCCTGGTTTGTGTCTCTCCTGGGAGGGAGATCCTTGGCGTGGCAATGAGAATTTCTGACCTCCCAGCATGAGCTTCTCCCTGAGCACCAGTTTTTTTCTGTTGTTGAGCAGGCAGCATCTCCTTCATCCGGTCGACTCCTCATTGAGCCTCTGCTTCCTTGGCATCTTGTCTGACTGCCATGATGAGATCTAAGAGGTCCCAATAAATGTGTCATTAACGTCACATGCTTTAGATCTTCTAATTTTCACTATGTGCTTAGGGATTCTAGCAGGAAAAAGAAATATCTATCATTTAGACTCTGCTGGAAATAAGCCCAAATTTCCCCAGTAGTGGTTGCGTATTATTTCAGAAAATATTCTTTTGGAAACCCCCTTGATGACCATGTCAGCCTATAGACTTCCTTCATTGATCACTGGCTGCAGACAAAATTTCTGGCCTCATTTAATCTGGAAATAGAACTTTCATAACTCTTCTATCTCACACTCTTGAATCTAAATTGCAACAAGTGCAATATGTTTGTGCCACTTAAAACATGATATGGTGAAAGAAAATTAATTTGTTAAGTTAGAATAACATGGGTCAACTAATGCAACAGTCATCCATTGATTAATCTTGCCATGCTTATGTAATCTGAGTCTCAGTTTCTTAGCTTAGGTAATGGTAAAATATGTATTCCACAGGACTATGGAAATCATCAGAAATGGTTTACAAACCAATAAATATTCCAAAGCTAATAGTTGTTAGCTTACTACTAACTTATACATCCATATGGTCTAATTTATTCACACATATAGGAGGCAGAATTTGGTATTTTATATTGGTATGTGTCCAGGGTCTGTGAGTACCGTGTATGTGACCATTTCTAATACTAGCAGTGTGACAGGTATAGATAGAAACAATATAAGCCAGGTGAGCATGGAGTGGACTAACTAATAACAGAGAAAAAGAAACTGAAATTAAAAAAAAAAATCGATGGAGTTTTAGAATCATAAATCTGTAAATCACCCGAAAGATGATGTAATGTGTTTGGATTTATGGGAAAGTAAGTTCCATAGATATTATGGGATCTGTTCAAAATCTCCTTAGCTAGTTACAGACCTGGGCTGGCCCTAAGTCTCCTGACCTGACCCCTCAGCCATCCCATCCCATTCCCCATTGTGTGCACACTGCCATTGTAATATGGTCTCCTTAAACTCTAGACGCAGGCACACTGGGTAAGTATGAAGTGTTACCAGTTAGAAGTGAGGGATAACCTAGAACCCAAGGTATATTTGCCACGTGAACAAAACATTACAATCGACTTGTACAGTGCCCATCATTTTTGTTCGGCTCCTACCTTCCCCTGAGCCCTAACAACAACAGTTGGTTTAGCTCTTTTTGCTTCTCTGACCTCTGCCTCTGTCTTTCTGTGATCACCTCGGATACATTTATGATTCTGTGGATGGCAAGGAATACTGGAATCTTTTCTTTCTTTCTTCTCCCGTCTGGTGGGAAATATCCTGTGACATTCAGAGTCAGATTTCTGATATTCATTCTGAAGATCTTGAACCCAGTTTATTACAATACACTCATATTTGAATTGACAAACTAGGGTAGACAGGCAGTAAAATGAGGGCCAAATAAAATTCTAGATTGAAGTCAAATAGTTGACATGTTTAGTAGTAAGAATGGAGTCCCTCCTGTTGTAACCAAATCAATTCTCTTTAAAAGATACAGAACATTTCCCAAGATGCAAACCAATCCCCAGAACTTATTTTAGAGGGAAAACTGCTGTTGGAAAATAACTTGACTAAATAACAATCTTAACAGGCCTCAATTTCCTCTGTAAAACAGGGATAATAACCTATTAGCAGAGCTGAAAGGAGGCTCCAAAGAGGTAATAAATTTAGTGCAGTTAGCACAGTGCCTGGCATATAGTAAGTACTGAAAAAGGAAGACTAATTTTTTTTAAAACAAAATTTGAGAAAGGAAAAAATCTCCTTTTGCACCAAAGAGGAAGTGATATTTGTAGGTTATATTGGACAGGGTACAGGTGTGAGTTTGTGTTGTGTTAACTACTTAGATCAGGAGACACAGAGAATGAGTCAGGCTCCAGTTCAGCTCACTGGTCCATCTCTAACTCTGTAGGGTGTTAGCTTGAGATATCTGAGCTATTCCATTTAGAAAGCAAGCTAACCATATAGATCATGTTTTATAGGTGACTATTAAAAATGGTTTTGATTCAGTAAATGTTCAGTTTGATTAGTTGAAGTACTTCCTAAACCGTATTTAAATCTATTATAGGTAACACTGCCTGATTCCAAATGCTTCTAACCCCAGTCCCTGGAGTAGTTAAAGTTCTCATTGCTGAATTATCACCAACTGAATTCTTTTTTTTTTTTTTTTTTTTTTGCGGTACGCGGGCCTCTCACTGCCGTGGCCTCTCCCATTGCAGAGCACAGGCTCCGGACGCACAGGCTCAGTGGCCATGGCTCACGGGCCCAGCCGCTCCGCTGCATGTGGGATCTTCCCGGACCGGGGCACGAACCCTTGTCCCCTGCATCGGCAGGCGGACTCTCAACCACTGTGCCACCAGGGAAGCCCACTAACTAAATTCTTGAATGGTCTGGCTCAGTGTAGCACTGGCATCAGATAATGGCACAAAGAAAAAGTATACTTTTCTATACAAAGACTCCGCTTCTCTTATTATATAGCCTAGGGATAAGATACAGTATCAATACTATATAAAAGCATAGCTAATTAGAATAGATAATTAGGGAAAAAAACAAGCTAGACATGCTGCAAATTTTCATTATCTATCAAGTTTTAATAAATTGCCTTTTCTAATTTTATTTTATTCATATCTGTTTTATGTGACTCAAAAAATGGTAGGCATAATTATTTTAAAACAAAACAGAACAAAATAACCAGACTTTATTGAAGAAACTGAATTCAGTTTTCTGAAAATAATTTGGAAATGGAAATATATTTTAATTAAGCCAATTTTAATGTAATAAGAGTCATAGACTTGTATTACCTCAGAAGATGACTAAGTTCTTTTAAGCTTATTCTAATTTGAGAGGAAAAAAGGAGTGATAACTTTGAACTAGCTCTTTAAATAGCCTGAAAAAATAAGGGTACTGATTTCTCTCTTTCTTCTCTTCCCGTACGATGGACCCTCTTTCTCTTTTAAGATCTCCCGATGTTGAAAAATGCTCTTTCAGGTTTTATACTATTTCCCTTCAGTTTCTGTTCTATTAATAAACCCTTGAATTACACTCTTGACTAATCATATTGTCCAAATTTTTATTCGTATATTTAAAATTAAATTCTAAAGCATAATAAATCATCCATCTAACAATATTTATTCAATAGCATTTATCTAGTGCTTGCTGTTTCCCTAGGTTATGAAGATATTAACTTGAGTAAGACCTACCTCAAAGAGCTCATTTACGTTTGTCATCTGTCCTTGTCCAAGTCGTTCCAGAGACACTTACCCAGCACATTTAGAATGTCCCAGATAGTCACAGATTCAAGCTATGACAGTTGATTTTCTTTGGTTTTCATCACTAAGACACTTGACTCTTGCTGGTGACATTTTGGTGCCTTCTTGCTACTTAACTGAAGATTAACTAGAATTTTAAAAAAGAGTTTAGACACCACTTACCAAGGATCTGATAGGCAGTGCTTCACCAGAAATAAGGCTCTGGAGTCTTAAATTTTTTTCCCCCTCATTCTGTTACCAATTCTTTGTGTAACCTCATCAGTTTCCTCCACTGCAAAATTCTATTAATAAGTCTGCTGAGAGCTCTTTGAAGATTTGCCCAAACTAAGATCAGCCATAAAAAATTTCCGCTTTTGACAAAGTAGCACAACTAGGTTTATTATGGTTTTTATCTGCTTTTAAATTGTCTGATACAGAAACTTCATTTTGCAAAAATCTAATCAAGCACTAATTCATTTGCAGATAATGGGCAAAAAGATCTCAACATCAGATATCCTCATTTTTACATCAGGGGATCTCTCTGATTTGTATGTAATGAGATATATTTCCTATAGCAAATCACCTATTCCCATTGTCATACACAGGAATATGTTCCCAGAAGGAAAGAAAACAGGACAGTGCCACTCCCACCACACAATATGTAATCTGTTAGCAATCATTTTATTTTACTTGCTTTTAAAACAATTTAAATATTTTACATTTTTCCATGTATAAACTTGTGCATGTTATTCTATAATGCCTTTCCACTAAGTTAGTCAAATGGCTAAACTATCAAAACTTGCAAACTCATTTTAGTATGGGGCATATATTTAAGTGGAACACACAATTATTCCATCCTCAGGGGTCCTCTCTGAGTCTGGCTTTGAAAATGTAAACAGCCGTGCTGGTTATGTCATTGCTTCAGTTGTTTGCCCGGCCCTGCTAATTACAATAAAACCACTGGAGCCATGATTTAATCAGTTCACCCATAGCAAATGTTCTATAAAGGATGTGCACTCTCTTTTAAAAAAGACTAGACTTCTAGAATTAGATTATCTAGCCCAGCCTTCTACAAGTATCCTTTTTAAGATAACTTTGGAAAGTGGTATCCAACCACCACTTGAACATGTCAAGGGTAACTCACTAATGAATGACGGGGCATTCCACTCCAGTGTTGTATAGTGCAAAGTCCTTTCCCAAAAGTGCTAGTTATGGCCGCCGAAAAAACGGAGGACAAGTCTTCCTCTGTCTCAGGACTGCTTCTTAAATATTTGAAGACAGGACTGTTTCTTAAATACATGAAGATAATATCGGGGTAGAATCAACCTCCTGGCCTATTACTCTGTCCAGCTGGACTTCTCCAGTGTTTGCACCAGCTATTGAGAAATGCTGGCTCAGAAAGTTTAAACACCTCAGAGGTTTCCAATCCACTTTACAACGAGTTAAGGGCAAAGTGGAAGGCAGGAGTGCGGTGTGCTGTGCAGACCTGCTTGGTAACTGTGAAGTCAGATAGCCAGGCAAGGGCAGAAGGGTAGGAGACTAAAAGAAGAGAGGGTCTGGGAAGCAAAGGATTTACATGACAGAGAGCTGGGACGTCCTGACAGTAGTTGCTGGTACAGCTCCCTGAATGTTTGTGCTTGAACCTTAAGTGCTGCTGTGGAATTCAGAGGTGCTGCAAGAGAAAACTTAGTGGTAAACTATGTTGGGGAAATCCTGGATTAAATAGAATTAAACAGGTTTCTTTATTGCAGGACTTGTCAGGCTTTAACATACTGCAGTAGATTGTCATTCTCCCACAGGAAGGTGTACAATGCAATGTTTTAAAAGATCTTTAAACCTGGAATCCTTTCTTTTTGCAGGCAACTTGGGTCTGTTAACTCATCCTCCTTTTGGATGGCCAGCTTCTCTGAGTTTAAGGGTTCATAATAATTTCTCACGTAATTAAAATAATCTCGAATTGAAAGGAGACAGGATTATTATATGCCAACTCATTATGGGAAATATGAATTCACATTCCCTTTGATAGTTGTTATCAAAGGTAGATGTCCTTCAGAATCACCAAGGGAGCCAGTCAATAAAATAAGGCATCTGGACGCTAGCTCGGTATCAGAATCTCCCGTATGGTGACATGGAGTCTGCATGTTGAAGTTTCCAGGTGTCTTCTCTTCGGCCATTCTGTCACTGCCATCACGTCCACAAGACCCCGAATAGGTCATCTGACCTATCCCTAAATAATACACAGTGAGCAACTGAGCCTAGTTAGGAGCTGAGGCTTCGCAAAGACCTAAGTCCCATGGTGACTGTTACATGGTTTGTGGCCTTGGATAAACTTTCCAACCTTCCTAAATTTTGATTTCTTCATCTACTTCATAATACCTTCCTCATGATGTTTTTCTGAGGATAGACTGGAAAAAAAGCACAGTGCCTACTTTTTCATGGCACATACTGAGTTCTGACACAATATCTGGTAGCTCTTATTATTATTATTTTCATGAGTATGTTTAAATTAATTAAATATAGCTGAAGAGGAAACATTGTTTGACATAACTTCAAAATGCTTTTAGTTAAAAGCAGATGAGTCTCCTGAAAGCCGTGTATCTCCTCCTTCAATATCTGTGGCTCAGAATAGGAAACAGTCAGATGTTCCAGAAAGTTGACTCAAGGCTTTGTTTCCTTTTCTTAGAAGCTAGGCTTTGACTCTGGCAATGGTATAGGTTCAGTATAATTTGGAATACTTCTGTATCTTATGGGATGTGTCATTTCACAAAAGCTAAAGCTTGTATTTATGAGTGTGTTTCAAGGATCTCACCTAAAGAGCCCCTTTGCCAGATGCTGGGCAGAGCTTCAGGATTCTGCCATAGTCAGCGTTTGCTTGATTATTTCCATGGTACGAATGGCTCGGAGCTCACCAGCCCCTGAGGCAGTAAATCCAATTTCTGGGAAATGTCAGTTAGCAGAAAAGTCTCTCTTACAGTGGGAAACCTGGGAAACCTGGGCTCTGGAAGAGTTTCCTTCCACCATAGTACAGACAAACTTCTCTCTGAATTGGTAAGCAGAGTTTTCTGCAGCCACCTTTGTATCAAGGGTACACCCTTTCAGGTTTCTCCTTTTTGCAGGGGTTTCTGTTCCAACTGCCTGCCTTTTTGGAACCCAAGATCTTAAATTCCATCATTGTCTCAGTGTTAGAGCCATTGTCCATTAGGGTGAATTTCTGGGTCTAACAACAGTCCTCTTTCTCATCCCATCTTAATTCCATATTTTCTTCTTCCTTCTGTCCTATGGAGATTTTCCTTTCTTGTAAGATTTCTCACTGCAATTTCCAGCTGTCTGCTGACATCACCCAAAAGGTCTTGTTTCGTTTCCACATAGCAGTCCTTTACATATTTGCAGATATGGCATTCTATTTCCTTCCAGAGATTTAGCGTTCCCTGTTACTCAGTTTACTCAGATTTTGGTCCATGTTCTTTAGATACTCTTTACTTTTTCAATTTACCTTAAAGACACAGCCCCAAAGCCCAATGCCTCAGGTTATGTTTTAACCAATGTAAGTAGACTAGACTACCCCTCCTTTGTTCTGAATGCTGTTCTTCTGTTAATTCAATCTATGATTGTGTATACTGGTTCATTTTGCCAGTCCTGCAGTCTGTTGACCCAGATTAAGTTTAGTCAAAGAAAGCTCTTCTATGTGCTGCTGTAATACTGGATAGAACTAAAGTTTAATTCTCTTGATTGGTTTCAGTAAATTTAAAGAGATTGAAGATAAATGTTAATTACATTGATTTTTGGAGAACTCAGTGATTTCTGTTATCTGAAGTATTTTAGTTGGATTATGGTCAAACAAAAATATTTACAAGTGAAATCTATGAAATTAATTCAAAGACACCATAATTTACCAAGTATAAAAAACCAAAACTTCACTGAAATGTATTCAATATGTGGCCGATTTGGCCTTTTCACTTTTATTGGCTCAATTTATACATTTTTTACAAAGGTCAGTGTTTTTCATTTTGATTCTTCTTAATTTTTCATTGTCACTGGCCTTGTGACAATACCTCTAATTTAACATACAAACAATTCAACCTACTTTTTTCTGCAAATTTTTCCTCCCGCCAATGAAACTTTAACTCTACCAAATACTTGAAGATAAATTTGGTTTAATTCAGCAGGTTGTTTCCATTTTTAAAAGAATAGGTGGTACAGTTACTGCCATCTGGTGGAGCGCTTTACGGGCAAGAAATACAGCAACTAGATTAGTTAAAACATTAAAAATACTGAACAAGGTAAAATTTCTTCATTGAATCAGTATACTCATTTAACTGAAGCCGTGTAAAATTAATCCAAGCCCACATGAAACTTAAATTAATCTGAACCAAAGAAAAAGAAGTGGTATTTAATTATACTCTTCTTCAAGTTATTAATTTACTGTCCAAACTGGGGGCATTTCTTAAAATTATAATTCACATTGGGTTGCTTAGACATGGAGGTAAAAGTCAGGAAAACCTAAACTCAAAAATTTCTATCTTAGATTTTCTTAGTTTTTGACACTTTGTATTAATGTTTGTATTCCTTTGTGGATTAGCCTTATTTAGGTTTTCGGGGTTTTGGGGTTTTGTTTTTTTACGCTCATCTGAGTTTTATAGGTTGCTCTATTTAACATTCCAACAAATCAAAATCATGTAAATTTTATATTGGTGTTTCCTCACCCTCTAGTCCCTTTCTTCCCAAGTATTCTTCATTATTCCTCTTCTTGGTTCATGAATAACAACAAATGATGTGGAAACAATCAGACAACTATATATAAAAATTAATAAGGAATAAAGGGAAAGAAATTAAACCTCAGTTCTTAGCTCTTACCTCACATCTACAAAAATTAACACAAAATTGATTTCAGACTGATTTTTGAAATTTGACTCTTCAAAAAACACTGTTACAGCAATGAAAAGAAAAACCAGAGACTGGGAGAAAATATTTATAAAGCGCATATTACATGAAAGCTTTGCATTCAGAATATGTAAAGAATTCTTACTACTCAATAAGAAAGTAAATAACCAAGTAAAAAATAAGGGTTGAAACAACACTTCACCAAAGATACACAAATGAAAATATTTTCAACATCATTAGTTATTAAACAATTTTCAACCATAATGATATAGCACTAATATTGCTAAAATTAAAAAGACTGACAATAAATGGGTGATAAAAATTGATGAATGTCGGACTTCCCTGGTGGCGCAGTGGTTGAGAGTCCACCTGCCGATGCAGGGGACACGGGTTCGTGCCCCGGTCCGGGAAGATCCCACATGCCGCGGAGCAGCTGGGCCCGTGAGCTATGGCCACTGGGCCTGCGCGTCTGGAGCCTGTGCTCCGCAACAAGAGAGGCCACAACAGTGAGAGGCCCGCGTACCGAAAAAAAAAAAAAAAATTTGATGAAAGTCATTTAATTGAAATTTTGAGATGTGCATTTTATTGAAAATTATGTCTTAATTTAAAAGTGGCTTCTTAAAAAAATTCATAATTAATAAAATGTTAGGTTGGAAAAAGCTGCTTTAGTCATTCATATCTGAAAAGAGAACTTTTACTCTTCCCATTTCAGTGTTTCTATGCATTATTAATAGTAATAGTAGTAGAGTAGAAGTAGTGGTAGTAATAGTACAGATAGTAAAGAGAGTGCTTTGGGTCCATATAAAATATGTCCTCCTATCTTCCTTGATGCTTTAATCTGTTCTGTATAATTGGAGTTGTGGACATTTCCAGGGTGAGCATGATCAATATAGAAATCCTTATGCTGCTGATAAAATGTCCATTCTACCACAAAATGACTCCACAAGGAAGAAAAAATGTTAATTTAAAAATTTCCTTTTCAAAGGATAAATAAGCCTGATATTTAAGAGAAAAAGAAATACTTGATGCACATAACAGAAAACTCACTATATTATGAATTATCTGGTTAGAGCTCTTTAAATTGTTTTTTTTTGTCCCCTAGAATAAGGAATGCATGAAGTTGGAATTCCCAGACTGATAAAATGGTTCCATGATGCCGCTTGAGGCCCTGGCTTTTTCTCTTTCCACTCAGCCTGTGTTCAGATTCTTCATGCATGTCTCCTAAGGGTTGACCCATGGCTGCAATGCCTCTAGCATCACATCAATGCTCCATGAGGGAAGAATGGAAAGGGCAGAGTCAAAGGTCTTCGTCAACGTGCTTTTAAAGAGCCTTTTGAGAGGCCACACATAATGACTTCTGCTTACATTTCATTAGCCAGGAGAATGTCACTGGCCATACATACCTGCAAGGGAGGCTGGGAAATGTTTTTTTTTTTAATGAGGAAATATTGATATCACAGAAGCAACTGGGATTCTGATGGTGTAGAATAAAGGGAAATGGATAGTTAATAGGCAACAAAGTGTCTGTTACAGGTTCTCTTCCTTGCAATTAATGGACTGCTCTTATTGACTGCCTGTCTCATGCTGAAGACATTATACCTGTATACAAACTTTTAACCTAATTAGGTTTTGGATCTTTATAGATCTGGAGAATAATCCAACTATTTATATGGGGACTTCTGCTTTCCTTTGGTATAAATTTTGAAGAAAAAGTGAGAGAATGTTTTCCTGAGTGGTGGAATGGCTGCGGCCCCTCTGTGTCTAGTATAAAGATTGTATTCTTTCAGATACTCTTTATCTTGACCTATAAAACATTAAAGAAAAAGGTTTTCTTTTTCCTAAGAAACACATAGATCAGGTTACCCCTCCTGAAGGCTTTTAAATATATGTCTGAGTTATGCCTACTTAAAATGCTAATTCATCAAAAAATTGCATAAACACCAATTTATCAAATATTATCTTTTTTTTAAACAAACATATGAATACTTGGTAAATGGCATCCTGGAATGTTCATCAATGAGGAATTTTAATCTAACATGATTGCTTACTTTGTCTCCAAAAAGAATTAATTTGTCAGTCAATGGGTTGTAAAGTAATTCATTTACTTTAAGCATGATAAACATCTTCAAAAGCAACTGTGATTTTGAGAAAAAATATAGATATATTTAGAAACAATGAGGAATACAGAAGCATTGCTGCCAAATGTGTAAAGTGATGATAAAAGAGAGGCCTAGAAAATTTCGATTTCATTCCTCTACTCTGATTTTCTAAGACTTGCAGAAATTTGCTTTGACTCTCTATACTGTCAAAAACATCCAGATGCAAAATGAAACAGGTCTTGATATCTTTTAGACAGAACTGTCATCTATCTGCACTTCAGTTTTCTTCATACTGAGAAAAGAAATGCTTGTTTCTTACCCACTGTGAAGAGGAGATTTTCCTTTAAAGTTTGAATTCTTTAGCCAAATTGATTCCATGGCATGAACAATATACAACTTCACCATGGGAAAAAGGATTTTATTGCCATCATTTTAGACTCCTTCTCTTCCTGTTCAAAACAAAAGCAACTTCCCAACTGAAACAAGCTTGGAGCAGTTGTAATTAATAGAGGTTTAACTTGGAATAGGTGAAAAGAAGAACGAAGGAAAATAAAATGAATACTTATTGAGTATGCTAGTGATATGCTAGACCCTTTCATGTACCTCATATAGGGAATGCTGATTTAGGAGTCAGAAAACCTAGTTTCAGACCTAGTTCTATTATTAGATAAGTTTGAAATGTTGGACAAGCACACATCTATGCCTGGACCTCATATTTCTTAGTTACACATGGAGATGTAATACTGATACCTGCACTAAAAGATGTAGGCTCAGTGTGTTTTCCAGTGTCTACTTTCTCAAAGGGAAACATGGATGTAACACTGAGTCAAAATGACTTCCTTTGTTGTTTAATATACTCATGAAAATGATTCATATTCTTCAGGAGGAATCTGACTGGGCCTCTCAAAGCAGGGTATCCCTTGAGTTTGCACTGAGCCATAGCTGAACTGAACTCTTTGACTGACACAGCTCACCTGTACCCTAGAAAAACTCAGTGAACTCCTGTGAGGCTTCGGTATGATCCAGGCTTGACTAATTGGCCACTAGAGCCAATAGTTTTGCCAGTTGACTAAATAATAATTATATTTGCTGTTTACTTAGCAGATCCTTTTTGGCTGGGCTCTGGGTTTTCATATATTACCTCAAATCTGTGGAACAAAACCTCAGAAGTGAGTATTAGTAGTCCTATTAGAGGAAAACAATTCCCATAAAGGTAAAGTGATTGCCCGGGGCCAAGTAATTGTTAAATTCCAGAGATGAGACTCAAACCCAGGTCTGCTAGACTTCAAAGTCTTTTTCACATGTTCAAGTGTCAGTCAATTCCTAAGTTTGGAGGGGTGTTGGGTTCCTAATAGGCCGTTTCCCGTGTAGCACTACCTTTGGCTAAAATAGGACTCCTTAGCATTTCCAAAGAAGTATGAAACTTTTGGAGAATTCCAGAAGTGTCTAATAAACTGTACAAGAGTAGAGTTGTTTAGAAAAATCACAGCGCTCCCTCAAATGGGAATACTAGGCAGAGAATTATAGATGGGTTAACATTTGAGTTGAGCTTGAAGGAAAAGGAAGGTTGACCGATAGGATGAGGTATGGAGGCAGTTGGGAATATTGGTTATGTTCAGGAGACATTGAGCAGTCCCTACCCACAGAAGTGCAGAGGGAGTTGTAGCTGAGTTGGGCAAGGGAAGGAAGATAAAGCAAGACTTAATGTGTGCTAATTAGGTCCCATCTAAGTGCCTTATATACATTTTTCAATGTATATAAAGGTAGTTAGTTAGTCTTATTTGACAGAAACAGAAACTGAGGTTTAGGCAGATTAAGGCACGTGCCCGAGACCACATAACGGGCTGGTGCTGGCATTTGTACTCAGCTGTGAACCCAGAAATTTTGTTCCTAACCAATGTGGTGCTAAAGAACAGACCAAGAAAAGAAATGCCCTGTCATTCTGAGAAAAACTTCGTTTCTTTTTAGAGGTTGAAAAATTGGCTTTTGAGGCTTGGATAGTAAATGAGTTAACATAATGTTAAAAGCATTTGTAATATTCGTCAGACTGTTGGCGATAACTCTTTAGGTAGATAGCCAATGAGATGGGCCCACTAAGAAGGAAGAAAACTTCAAAGTTCTATTCAAAGGAGATCCAGTAAGTATCACTTTGGAAAGAAGTGGGTCCAAATGTGTTAGTGAAGCACATCAAATACCCATCGTGCTTCCAAAATTAAGATACAGCTGAAAGAGCTGAGAATTATGGAGGGAATCTCTGTGCCAGCAGCTGGGTGGTGCTGCAGTGTGGCAAGATAAGGCGAGAATGTATTGGAAGCACTGACTCATTCTACTCCCCAGTGCAGCTATTCTGAGCTTACAGATAAGGTTTAATCATTGAACTCAATTTGCTGTTAAGGCTACTTATTGAGAGGTGAGGATAATTGCAACTGATCTCTAGTCTAAGTGTGTAATAGTCTCTTAAGTGGCATTATCCAGAGTGTCTGTGGTTACATGGAGACTCATGGAAGCCAAACTATTCCCATTGTAGTTCTAATACTTGCAAAAGATCAGAGCATTTGTTTCAGGTCATCTTATGGGGGGGTCTTCACTTTGGTAAGCTCACCGTTGGTCCAGTTTCTGGATCTACAATACTGAGGACCAGTTTATCATTAGGTTAAATTTCACTGGAATTTATTCATGCTACCCAAATGCACAGGAGGCTGATTTATAAACCAGAATTCAGTTATTAATTTTAAAGCTTTAAATCATTTTTGGAGTGATTCAGAATATAAATAATGGGAGGCTGGGTGGTAACGTGGAGAGAACAGATGGTCTAGATTTAGACAAAACTGTTTCTGAGAACCTAGTTTAGTTATATGACCTTGAGCAACATCTTAACAGCTCTGAGTTGCAGTTTCCTCCCAGAAATATAATAGAAAAGATGTTACATCGTATGATTAGTTGGGCTCTGGAATACTCAGCTCAAAGGCAAAGGGCACTGGTGGGGAGAAACACAGCAGGCTGCTAAGGCTGACCCCAGCAATCACAGCTGGATGATCCAACACACAGGGTCCCCCCGCAAAAAAAAAGCTGTCCAGGTGTGGGTTAGGTTGGTGCATTACCAAGAGTCTTAATCTGGAGGTTGGACCAAAACAGTTTTGAAGGACCTCTCCAATGTAGAAAACCCTGGAGTATGGAATTGTCAAGATACTAAATCATGGCTCTGATCAAATGGCATTGGTTTCAGGGTCTGACCCCACTAAAGAAGAAGAGTGGCAACATGATACAGGATAGCCAGGGCACTTTCAGGTGGAATTCTGTGCACTGAGCCATCCCTTATTAGGGGAGGAGAGTCCCTGGTGCATCCCATCCACGTCCTAACATTGCATCCCAGTTCCTGCTGTGTAATGGAAACACGGTTGTTATCCTTCCCGCTATTGGTATGACTAACTTTGCACAGTTGTCAAAGATCAACTCAGGGAGGCAGGGTAGGGTCTATCAGAATAAAAAGATTGCATAGTAATAAGGCCCTAGAGGAGTTTTAGAAAGTACCTCAACCTCACAAAGAGCATCTCTTCCTAGTGCCAGTAAGGAGTCAGCTGGAGCCACCTGTATGTTGAGATCTAAATAACATTAGTCCAGAACCTCCCCAATTTCTCGGCCTATGGAAGTTGCATGCCAAGATTTTCCTGAATTCCTTTCTCTACTTTCAAGGGAATACTTCCTCCTCCTTTCCTCTCTTCCTCCCTCCCTCCTTCCGTGTCTCCTCCCTCCCTCTCTCTCTCTCTCCCTTTTTTTCTTTCTTCCTTCCTTCCTTTCTTTCTTTCTTTCTTTCTTTCTTTCTTCCTTCCTTCCTTCCTTCCTTTCTTTCTTCTTTTTTCCCTCCTTCCCTTCCTCACTTCCTCCTTCTCCCTGTCTCTGTTTCTCTGTCTCTTTCCTTTGCATCAGTAACCTTGGTTATGCATTGTGACAGCCAAGTTATGACATTCATTCTCTTCAAGTTGTACACGGGTGCACGTGCACACACACATACTCTCAAACAAAGTGAGCATGATCATGATCCTGGGAGATTTTACTAGTGGTTTTTGGAAATGAATGAGAAAAGAGGTTCACATAATAACATTGGGGAAAATAAGGATAATGTAAACTTACCCCATTTCTGGAGATTTCATTACTCCTCTCTTCCTGTTTCCTTCTCATTCCTCTTTATTTGTCTTTCCCATTTCCTTTTAGGCACAAACCCCACAAATTACTCTTTTCTCAGGCAAAATAGCTCTCTGCCACATCAATTATAATGTCCTTTGCTGAGATTTATGCCCTCTGCTAAGTTCTCATCTTTCTTAACAGAATATAAGGTAGTGTTTTGAGGATCATTTCCTCCCTAAGAGGAATTCTTATGTGACCATTAAAGATAGTAAAACTAATTTGACCTTATGTACTGGGCACCATGTTACTGGTGCTTAAATGATTCATAGTCTTTACTGAATGATGCTAAGCAAATAGTTACTAATTTTGTAAAAAGCCATTTCCCTTCTTTTCATCATTCTAGCAAAAGACTTTTCTAGTCTAATGTTACCTAATGACAGTCAACTTTCAAATACTAGTCAAGTTTAGTTTTCCTTATATCCATTGCATTTTAGATGAAAGTCCTAGCATGTAGATTTTATTTATTTATTTATTTATTTATTTATTTATTTATTTATTTTTGGTACGGGGGCCTCTCACTGCTGTGGCCTCTCCCGTTGTGGAGCACA
The DNA here is from genome assembly GCF_937001465.1 of Orcinus orca. Taxonomy (NCBI): domain Eukaryota; kingdom Metazoa; phylum Chordata; class Mammalia; order Artiodactyla; family Delphinidae; genus Orcinus; species Orcinus orca. The sequence continues at coordinate 19,562,363 of NC_064570.1, read as the reverse complement.
GGCTCCGGACGCGCAGGCTCAGCGGCCATGGCTTATGGGCCCAGCCGCTCCGCGGCATGTGGGATCTTCCCGGACTGGGGCACGAACCCGTGTCCCCTGCATCGGCAGGTGGACTCTCAACCACTGCCCCACCAGGGAAGCCCCTAGCATGTAGATTTTTAGATGACATCCTGCTCTCTCATAAGCAATACTTTTAATAAAATACCTGTTAAAATAAGATTTTTTTAAGAAGAAATTTATAGCATATCTTTCATCTTGTTCTTTGTTGGATTCAATTTCTGAGCATAACCTTTTAACCTTCTCCCGTGATTCTGAAGATGGTCCTTACATAAAATTGGTGATTCCCTATTCCCTGGCATTGCTTCCAGGAAGTGTTTTGACAATAACTTTTGAACAAATTAATTATTGTTATCAGTCTAAATGGAAGCACAGTTGATAGGAATTCAGAAGTGTTACTTATGATTTTGTTGTGCAGGAAACAGTGGTTAAGTTTAACCAAAATTTCTGGTGTGACTCTGCCATAAATAGTCTGTCTCTGTGCAACAGATAAGTTCAGTTTTGATATGCCCTATTGTGATGGTGGCCACATGTATTTGTTAGAATAAAAGTTACCTATTTGACCACACTAACAACAGAAATATTTTATAACTTAATTAGTATCTGGGTATTGGAAACTAAGGAAAAAAAGGTAAGGAGTTAAGTAAACTGGCTAGTAGGTTAGAACAAAAGTAAAGTGTATTGTACTTCAAAGTTTAAGCATAAGACTGAATTTCTGTAGAAGTTCTCTTCTGGTACCTACCCAGAGATCTTTTTGGTAATTTCAAATGTCTCAAATAATTTGCATCTAGTTTTACACTAGTACTCCCTGAAGTTGGGAGACTTGTATAGAGAAAGTTAATACAGCATCACAAAAGAAAAAATAAATATAAAACTAAAAACTGCTCAAGCATGTCCCAATAATTTGCTGCCGCCAGTGAACCAGGGCACAAGCAATCCTTTTTTGTCATCACTGTAGTTTGAATGGTACATTCACTGGCCAAAATTGTGGCTCTATTTTTTTTTTTAAAGATTCCAGCACATTAAATAGAAGAAGCTATTAATTACTTGGTGGTACATTATTCTACTGGAAGATTAACATGCTTCATCATGCATGCCTTTGCCACTTCAGTTCCTAAAACAATAAAGAAATATCTGTAGTAATAAAATAGCTTCAAAATTTATAGCTTAATATAAACAATAGTTTCCATGTATAAAATAGATCCCCTCCTATTTATGCTAATGATGGGGCCCCAGCTGGGCTGCATTATGGACTATTCTCTAGGGAAGAACTGAGCACAACAGGACCAAATCGTGGGTTGGGGCAGGATAGGAGAAACCCGACTAGTAGAGAGCAAGGCTACTTGCTTCCTCCATTCCCAAGAGGGAAGACCAGAAGCCTAAGTCAATGAGTGTGTGACAATCTGGAATCCCTGCTCGGGCATCATGACCATAGGTGTCGCACAGTTCCCAGTCCTTTGGGGAAGAGGTCTTCTCAGGGTCACATGGAGCCTGCCGGGTTCTTAATAAGTAAGGATGGTACAAGCTGATACTGAGAACTGTGAGAAGAGTTCTGATAGAGATGGGCAGGAAGAAGAAAGACCTAAAGGCCTCAGCTCTTCAAGCCAGCGAGGTGAACCCTCAGGGCTGGTCTCTAATCTTGCAGAGAGCTAGATAGTCAGAGAAAACAAAGTATCTCAGTAGAAGGACCATTGAGGTTGGTTCTGTATATGAAGTGGGTAGATGGGGAGGTGTAGACTGATGCCCATAGAATAAAATTCCTTTCTGAATCCCCAGGAGTGTTTTCACTTGCTGTTTCACTACTTACTTTTACGTTGTGAAGGTTGGCTCTAACCTTGAACCGATGAAACCAGCCATGGCTGGCATTAAAAGATGTGCCCTCTGATTCTTCGCCGTGTTTCTTCTTCAAGTCTTCACAAAGGCTTTTAGCTTTCTCTTGAATCAGCATTAAGCTGAGCAGGACTCAGCGCTGACGTTGATCCTGCATCTGCACACTGAGAAGTTTCTCCATCTCCTCCATCACTTTTCCACGCTTCTTTGATATTATTGTCGACATCATCGGCGCAGCAGACTTCACATGTTCCACAATCTTGTCCTTGTTCTTTAGAATCGTGATGATTCATGTTATAAAAACAAGTGATGTCTACCATCTTTTCGCCTCGCTCCACTCTCTCAATTATTTTCACTATTGTTTCCATCGTTATCACTTGGAGCCTCTTAGCAGTACTAACTACATCACTGCTGCTTTTACTCTTGCTTCTGGACATCCTGGGCTTGAAATAAAGATACTGTACTACTGTACTCTATACAGTACTGTACAGTAAAGTGCACAAAAAGCACAACCACTTGTAGAGGATGCACACATGTGACAATGTACGCCAGACACGTGAACTAACTTACATGATTGGACATGTGAATGCACGTTTGCATCTTTGTAAGTTCGCACCTTGAAGGTTCGTATGTCGGGGACTTACTGTACTGGCAGAGCCATGCCCTCTGAAGCCTCTAGGGAAGGACCATTCCTTGTCTTTTCTTAGCTTCTGGTGCTGCTGACAGTCCTTGGCATTTTTGGGCTTGTAGACGCATCACTCCAATCTCTGCCTCAGTCATCACATGGTGTTCTCCTGTCGGTGTATCTGTGTTCAGATTTCCCTTATCTTATAGGAACATTGGTATTTGAATTAGGGCCCACTGTAATCCAAATTTATTCGCATTAACTTGATTATATCTGCAAAGACCCTTTTTCCAAATTAGATCAAATTTACAGGTACCAGGTATTAGGACTCAACACATCTTTTGGGGAGACACAATTCAATCCATAACAGTCCAACCTCTGGTCCCCCCAAATTCATGTCCTTCCCACAAGCAAAATACGTTCATCCCATCCCAACATCTCCAAAATCTTAACCCTTCTAGCACTGGATAATTTGGGTTTTTTTCCTCTCTATGTGGAGTGCTACACTCACCAGTGGTGGGTTCAGGCTCACTCTCCAGTTACCTGGGTCATTGAATCTACACACACACACACACACACACACACACACACACACACACACACACACACACACACTTTTTGTTCCCCCTGTTGCTTTTCTCAGGTACAAATTGAAACACTGAATATCACAACTAGTGATTAGCAACAGAGTCTGTGAGGAGAGAGTGGGAAGAAGCTAAAGGAGAGATAAAGTGAAAGAGAGCCCTTCTCTTCATGAAGAGTGGGATATATATGTGTATATATATACATATACTAAGTGTAGGCTATTCCCAGGTTTGCATGAGCACAACCGTTTGAACCAAGAAGTGGCACACCTGGCAATCCTAGTGGCTATTTCAAAGGGAGGTGAGCCCTCTGATATGGTCTGGACACCACAACCTGCCACTCTGTTTAAACAGGACCCACCTCCCTCTGACATCGAGCTTTGACTCCCACTTGGGAACCCCTTGCCCTTCTGTGCTCCTTTGCCCGCAACTGCATTTGGGCTTTAGCTTTCCTTCTCATCTGCATCCTGCTCTAATGCTCTGTCCTCTGATTTGCTCCACGACTTCAGCTCCACAAAAAAGAATGTCATTGACCTCCTGAAGTCTTGCATCCTCCAGACAGACAGCCCAGTTCAAATGGCTCTTTTTGGCATGGCACCTTCTGTACCTGCTCATGCAGCCTGATAAACTCTTCTATGGATCCTGAATTAACCTATCAAGTTGGATACTAGCCTAACTATAGGCTTGTGAGAAGCATGTCTATATTCTGAAGGAGCTGAGAAGTGAAAAAACATGCTGAAAAAATCTTAACCCAGTTGAATTAAAAAGAATTAATTAATTTCCTTAATCATTTAGTTCAGCACTGTCCAATATAACTTTCTGTGAAGATGGGACTTCTATTTCTGTACTGGCCAATTCAATAGCTACTAGCCACATATGATTATGGAGTACTTGAAATGTAGGTATGGGCTGAAGGGCCAAGTTTCTAATTGTATTTAATTTCAATTAATGTGCATTTAAATTTAAATAGCAAAATGTGGATAGTGATTGCTGGATTGGACAGTACAGATCAACTCTATTCCTTTATATTCTGTGGCAGAGCCACAGTTAAACATTCAGGAGCAAATGATCGAATTGAATTCATTTGTTATGCTAAAAACTTTGTAGGATCTTAAGGAGAAAAGCAAAAAGAAAAAAAAATGGTGATGAACTTGGATATCAGAGTCTAACCAAATAACTCCAGGGCAATATGGCTGAGGTTCATTTTCATTTATGTAGTGTAAGAGATTGATATGCCCATCTTTCTAGCTCCAAGCATACGTTAAGAGCTATGGAAAATCTGACAAAGGGTGAAAAATTTTGAAGCATACTCAGCTAAGTTTTCCAGAAGCCTGATGAGATCCTGGAGAAGCTGAGTATCTCAGCCTTTCCTGTTGAGTATCTCTGCCACTTGATCGAATTGCTTGACTCTCATTTTAGGCTATTGCAGCTTAAGAGATAGATTAAGGAATTATTTTGGCGTTTTGAAATTGTCGCTTTAGTTTCTGAGTCCAATTTAGTGTTTTCTTCAGATAAATTACCTTATTAGCATTCACGTGCAAAATGTTATTCAGACATTAAAACTAGAAGATGTCAAAGTTGAAGTAATGTATCTGATTGGGAGATTATCTTGCTCCTGAGCTGGAAATCGAAAGAAAGCGAAGAAAAAGAGAGCGGCTAAGCAGAGAGACATGTTATTGACTCTAGGAAGTGCTTCCATCATAAGGCCTGGGGAACAGTATTTTCTTATGCTGCACAAAGATGAACAACTTTATGGAGAATTTAATCAATTTGATTCAAATTTAAGGTGTTAGGGCTTCTGAGTTCCATATGTTTCTGTCGTCATCAGGAAATCCTTGCACAGAAGAATTTTAATTAAAGATAGCTCAATCTGGAATTAGTGTAATTTACCTTCCTATCTCATGGGATGGCTCTAGAGCTATAGATGTATGGAGCCGACAGGAGGAAGGAAATGGATGAGCTGAGAAATAATTTAATAACATTAAGACTCCAGTACCTTAATGCAATTGAAAATACATTTATATAAGCACAAAAGCCTCAGTCTTTTCTTTCTGAATTCTTCCTCAAAGAACGAGTAATCTCCAGCATGTATGATGTTGCATGTCTATGTATTTACATAGCGGCTTTTCTATTATTTCCCCAATTTCTTTAGGATACTTGTAAATAAAATCCTCATTTTCATTAGATATGAATTAGCTCCTCTAAAATGTTAATTTGGGGCAATTTTCTTTATTAAAACAAAACACCGAGTCTGTGTGTCTATGTAGCAAAGGAGAGAAGTCCACTTTCTACTTCCTCCTTCCCTCCCTTCCTTTTCCCTTCCTTCTCTTCTTCCTTCTTATCATATTGCTTTCTGGATGTATGTGGAAATTATAGGAGGATTGACTGTAAAAATGCACTATTTTAATATATTGGTTTTCAAAATATTTGTGAAATCTTTAAGCCAGGCTTGAATAGGATTGTTGCCTGATTTCCATGGTGAGGTGGGAATCACCTGGTTATGAAACCCTCCTCCTTCTCTGTTACCCATCTCTCATTTTTATCTCTTTAAGACAAGAATGCTTTTCTTTTCATTCCCAGTTTCTCCTTTTATTTATCTTCGTAAGTCCTCTATTTTGCATAGAGATGAGAAGATGTTTTACTGTTCATATCACTGTCACTTTCCAGAGAACTGATTTATCGTATGTGACGCTAGAAAAAATAAAACACTAATTTATATTCATGAAGTTCTCATTTATGCTTTCTAAACAGATATAATACAATCCGTCTAACCTCTCCAGGACTTTGTATAGCTCTGTCATTTTGTGACATTTTCAGTCCCATATAAGCAGGAGAAAAAATAGTATATGAAGGGTAAAAATATTACAAATAAAATTGAATCAAATATTTTTCAAATAATGAAAATTAGAAGAAATTACTAACCGAGGTTTTAGTTCCTAATTTAACTTTATATACCAAAAAGATGGAACAAAATTTTGACCTGAAATTTGAGAATTATCACAATATGTCTTTCATGTGCAAGGGAATACCTATATTGATAAACAACAAACAAAAACCAGAAGACACCCATCAGTAATAACTGGGCACATTCAACTAGAGAAATCTGTGTCAAGAACTCCCCTGTGAACTTACAATGTGCCAAATCTTTTCTTTTTTCTTAGATATCCTGTAAAATTTTACCATAAAATATATCTTAAGCAAAAAATAATATTCATCTTTTTAAGATTTGTTCTTATAATTAGTGTCATAATATTCAAGATCTCCCAGTGAAGGCAGATCAGATCACATAGTTTTAAGTCTCAGTTTAAAGATCACTTTCTTAGGACAAGTTCCCAGGTTGGGCTAGGTTCCCCTGACATGTACTTTTGCAGCCCTCTTTATTTCCCTCATAGAACTCTGTACATTTGCAATGTAGGTAATTATTTTGCAAATATTTGTTTCATGACTGCTCAAAATTAGACTAATCTACATGATGGAGACACTGCATTGGTTCTCTTCCCCACTGTACACCCAGGGCTGAACATATACTCTGCTATGTATACAGTACTTGTTGAAAAAACACTTTGAATTAATGAGTTATGATTTTTACAATCATCTTTAATGTATTTAAAGCACTTAACATTTGCATAAGGATAAAGGGATTGCTCCCTCTGAAGGGAACTGGCTTTGGGGTAAATGTACCAAGCTGGCTCAGTACATCACAGCATTGGATTCTGTCAAGGGCCCAGGGATGTGTTCCTTTGTATTTGCAATTATGTTCTGGAGATAAAAACAGTGAGTAATGTGTAGATAAAGTATTTGTGTGATGAGGCCACAATTAGGCTTACTCCATGACTAAGCTAATTCTTTTTTCTAGCAGAAGTTCAAAGCCGAGGAAAATAAAATGCTGTCTCACATGCAGATGAGAGCGGGAGATGGAACTCACCGGGAGCTGAGCAGCACAGGCAGCTCCAGAGCTGGAATCCAATACTGATCATTTCCAGTCTCAGCTAGGCAGAACCTCATAAATTAAAATAGAGTCAGAAACTTTTGTAAAGGGTGTTTGGAAAACAGATTGTTGGTAAACATACCAACTGAGTGGCTGATGAGTCTGGTCTTTTGGAGTGTTGAATGCTGGCTCTCTTAAAATGCCACTGAAAAGCCTGGAGGATCAGGCAAAACTAAGTTTACTATTCACAAAGTCAAGGAGAAGGGAGGGCAAAACTCAGGACATTTTTGAGGCTTTGGCATCTGGTAAAGGGTTCAGATTGGGTAAGAACCATGACATGATGATGAATAATGCTGTAATGAACATGAAAGTACAGATATCCAAGGTATGGAAACAATCTAATTGTCTGTCAGTGGATGAATGGATCAAGAAAATGTGGTGTGTGTGTGTGCGTGTGTGGGTGTATAAAATGGATTGTTATATATATGTGTGTATTTATATATAATGGATTATTATTCAGCCCTTAAAAAGAAGAAAATCTTGCCATTTGTGACAATAGGGATGAACCTTGAGGGCATTATACTAAGTGAAACAAGCCAGACAGAGAAAGACAAGTACTGCAGGGAATCAGATGTATGGAATTTTTTTGAAAAGCTGAACTGATAGAAACAGAGTAGAAAATTAGTTGCCGGGGTGGAACTAGGGAGAGGGAAAGATAGGAACGGTTGATACAAGGATACAAACTTTCAGTTATAGGATGAATAAGCTCTGAGGATCTAACTTACAACATGGTGACTGTAGTTGATAACACTGTATTCTATAGCTGAAATTTACTAAGAGAGTAGACCTTAAATATATTCTCACCAAAAAAAGTGGCGGGTAAGTATGTGAGGTGATGGATGTGTTAATCAACTCGATGAAGGAATCATTTCAAAACGTATATGCATATCAGATGATCACATTGTACACTAAGTAGCTCACTGGTTTATTTGTCAATTGTACCTAAGTAAAGTTAAAAATGAAAATAAAATAGAATTGGTGGGTACAGCAAGGCAAGGGTTTTACGGAGAGGCTTCCAAGAGCCTTGGAGAGTAAACGGTCATTTGATGCTACCTGTCGAAAAGCCGGACAGTCTGATATTAGGTGAAATGGGACTTTGGAGAAGTTTCCAAAGTAAACAATGACGTTATCTGCATCTTTTATGTTCCTGGGCAGGGGTTTCCTGGAATGGTAAAGTTCCGGTGATGAAGACAGTGGAATAGTTAGGTCCTGTTAAAAGTGGATGGTGACCTGCCTGGATGGGGATGGTTTCAGGGCTCTGTGCTCTTCTTGCTTTACAGCCTTCTTCTGTTTTAGCAAAAGGAGATCCGTCATAGGAGCACTGGGGAAGTAATGGTTACCTTAGCACAGAATTGTGGAAGTCAGCAGTGGGAAAGGGCTATGATATCTTTCAACCGACCTACTCTATCATGAGCAAGCCTTATTCCTTAACCTCTACTTCAGAGTGGCTATTGGAGCTCATAAATTTAAACCCTCTCACTCCAAGGTTTCTAATGAAATAAATATAAAGCAATAAATAGACACCAGCGCAGGAAAAGAGGGGGAAATGGCAGAGGCTACATTTACTTATTTAATTCATGTGCTTAGGGACTTCCAGAAGTATATGGTGGGGAAATTATTTGCAGTGGGAATAGATAACGTAAATTTATAAGGTTAGTTATTAATGCATTATGCACAATACAATAATAGTGTAAACAGTATGATATTTCTGATAGGTATGTGGGGAAATGCTATTAAGTGGACCAGCTATCATTTGTATTGTCTTATTATATGCTTGGTTAAAAATGGCCATTCTCATAATCGAATGAATACCAGATGAAGTGAATGTTGTGATTCAATTATAACACATGAAAAATGTTTCTAATAAAATACTTATTTAATTTTTTTGGAAAAAAATATTACAACTTGACAAAACGCATTAAAATGCTAAGTAGAATTCTAGAAAGAAAGTCAATATGTCAAGGACCCTTCAATATAATCCAATGTGTCCCTTGCCCCTGTCGTTGTGTCAGATAGGAATCCAATGATGCCTTTTAATTTGAGGGGAAAACTCCCACCCTACCCAGAGCATCCTTTACTGCCTATAACAGGATCTGAATTTCCATTGTTAGTGGCACATTATTCTTTTAGGACAGAGGGACCTTTAGTTCCCTGTTAAGTATTAAAATATCTCTGGTTATCACCTTACTGAGGTAATATAATAGATCTAATTGACTAGAATATTTTGCTGAAACTGATTAACTAATAGATGAAGGGAAGAAAGCAAAGCTTTGGGGAAGTGGTTCTACTGTATAAAAAAATCGTTTGTTCAAAATGCAGATCCACCTGGCTGCAGCCCTAGAGATTCAAATTCTTAGGATCTGGGGGAGAGGCCAAACCACCTGTCCAGCAAACACTCCTGGGTGAGCCTCATGTGGGTTTTTTTTTTTTTTTTCTAAGAAATAAACAAAACCAAAAACCTAAGCAGTAGTTCTCAAACGTTAGTATGCAACAGAATCGCGTGGAGGACTTGTTACAACACCGCACCCCCAGAGCTTCTGATTTAGTAGGTCTGGGTGGAGCCTGAGGATGTGCATTTCTAGCCTATTCCCAGGTGATGCTGTTGCTGCTGGTCCCGGGACCACACTGCACGCAGACAGGTTGTCTGGAGTGAGCCAGGGAGGCCCTAGAAAGAGTACACAGGAGCAGGAAGTGAGGATACGAGAGGCTGGAACAACTTCGTCTGCCTCATAATGTCATGGCCTTGGACCTGGTACTTGAGCCGGAGCTTACCTGAGTTGCAGACTGTGCAGCTGGTTCATTCACTCATCAAATATTTATCAAATATTTATTATTTGATATTTGCCATGTGCCAGATACCATGCCAGCCACAGGACTATAAATTAATTAGATTATTAAATCAGTAATTAATTAATTCAACACATGTTTTGGGGGGCATCTACCGTTATCCAGGCCGTGGGCTAGCTGCTAATAAGAGATAGGTCTCAGCTTCCAATGAATCAGGAGCCCAGAGTGCTCAGGCTTCTCTGCTGTCCTTCATCCTCTGAAGAGGGCTGAGAAAATGCTGGTTCTTTCTGGGTAAGCAAAACAGAGCACAGCAGAGCTGGTTTGTGTGTTATCTTGCGGGAATGATGTTCTGCTCGGATGCCTGAAGCTCGGAGAGGGAGGCTTTTCTCTGAACAGTGCTGACGGCTGTGGTCCTGCTGGCCCAGAGGGCACAGTGAACACTTTCCTGTCACAAGCAGCAAGGCTTCCCAGGGTCACCCCTGTGCTTGGCAGCAGGACCCCGACACACTTTTTCTAGAAATGGTGCGTGGCCAGTGGAGATAAAAGGCATGCGAGACAGGCTGTCAAGAGCTGCCCCCGTGCCACCTTCCTGCACTGTTTCCTAGAAAACATGCCGGCCGCCCCACAGGAGGCCTGGCCTTCTCTGTGTCTGCAGACAGTGGGTAATAGAGGGCATGAGGGGTCAGAAGCACAAATATTTCTAAAGTTATAGAGGCTGCCCCATATTACACCTGAAGACAAATAACTCATTTTTTAAGTGTAAAAGCCAGGGCAGGAGGAGAATTGGGAATCTCCTGGTAGCACCCTGTTGGCGTTCTTGGGAGTCAGACCTCTTTGTACAAATGTGGTGCAATGATACTGACGGCAGAAGGGCACTCTTGATCTAGCCCATTTTATTTTCTCCTTAGTTTTTTTGAGTCTAGTCATTTTTACAAAGCCTAGAAAGTCCAATTATTATCCAGGGAACAAATATCAAAAGTGTTGAATGTGTTTAACTGGATTGGTCACTTTGGCTCCAAAATATAGATCATTTCCTTGAGATAGCATTGTGGATTTTAATATTATATTAATCTTTCAAATCACAAGTGTTTAGTTTGCCATACTTAAACTGAAAACTCCTTGAGAACAGGAAGTGGCTAATCCAGCTCTCTCCCTCTCTCTCCAGGACTCGCACTAGGTGGACCCCGGATGTATATTTGTTGAATATGTGCATGATAGAATGAAAGCATGAATGAGTATTACAGAGTATCAAGGAAGCAGGCTCAGGGGAGTGTGGTGATGTCTTTGAGGTTTTCTTGCTACACAAGCATGTGAGAACCTGTCTTGCCTTGCAGGGCGGTCTTCACCATACTCCCCCATGTCAGAACCCTGCTGACCTTTATTGATAAGTATATACAGACGCTTGCTCTCTGTTACTGAAGTTGAGATTTGATGAGTTCAAGGAAAAGTGAGCCCTATTCAGAATAGTAAATGTTTTAATATAAGTTGAAATTAAAAATAATTTATTTGGAAGGTCATTTTTCCCCCGTCTGAGGGACAAATGTAAGGGGAAAAGTTGATAGAAAAGTTAATTTATAATCCTACACTCAGGTAAAGATTCTCATAAAGACTCCAAACCCCATTAAAGGTGTTTCAGGGAAACACATGTACACCTTTTACTACAGATGGTTTAATTAACTTGTTACATTGAATTCACCCATAGGTGGTAAAATCTGTTAGACTGGAAGGAGGAATAATTTCCATATTTGCTCTGGAAACTATTTAAACTTAGAATGTTTATCCTTATGGCTGGATAATAAGGATTGTTTGACACTAGTGAATATAAAAATGGGTGTGGTTCTAATAATTCTCTGTGTTTATCTCCTACTTGTTGTCTCTCTATTTACAGACCACTCAGGCCTCAAGCTCTCAGGGCATCATCTAGTTCTATCAGTTACACCCTGAAATGTCTCCCAACTCTGTTCCTCTTTTCCATTTCCTTTGGCCAAATTTACATGCTCACCATCTCCCTTCTTCTCTTTCACACTACTGTTAGCTCTCATTTTGCAACACAAGACAGGTTATGTCCTTTCCCCAAACCCTAAAATAGCTCTCGACTGTACAGAGTGACGTCCTAACCTGAGAGCAAAGTGTTCGGAGTCCTCTACAGCCTTGTTCTGAACTATTCCATCCAGACTCATCTCTCACCACCTACCTCCACGCAAACCCTGTTCCAGCCCTGTTCCAGCTGCAGCCATGCTCAGCTACCCAAGGTCCCTCTTCGGATGATAAACAAGAAAGATAGTAACATGCAGCTGTTAGGAACAGGAGCTCTAATAAATGGAATATACCTTTAAAAATTGTGAATCACTATGTTGTACACCTAAAACTTCTACAGTATTGTACATCAACTACACCTCAATAAAAATAATTAATTTAAAGAATAAATGTTACTATAACAACAACCACCAAAAAAACTCCAGGAGCTCTGGAGGCACACTGCCTGGGTTCAAAAGCCAACTCTGCCATGAACTTGGTGACCTTGAGTAAATTACATCTTACTTCTCTGGGTCTCAGTTTCCTCATCTGTGAAACAAGTAATGACAGAACCTGCCTTGCACAGTCATCGAGAGTTTAACATGGGAGGACACGTGTGATGTGCTTAGAACAGAGCATGTTGGTCACCATTGTCAACTTTCATGTTGTTGCTGGTGATCTCTCGGTTCCCACTGGGATCACACTCACCCTGCTGCCAGCTGTTTCTTTACTTACCACTTTGGAAACCAACAACAAGAACTGTTGTTTTTTCTGGATTCCTGTAGCACTTTGGTTGTCCTTACTTTCTTGTGCCTTGAGTTGCAGTGAGGTGTTTTGCTATCTTCGTATCCCCACCAGATGATGAAATCCTTGAGAGCACGAACCTTTTATGAACATCTTCCCATCCGCTGTGCCAGCAGAGTGCTTAGCATCTGGAAGATGCTCATTAAACAGCTGGCAAAACAGAAGACACTTATCCGTGAGACATTCAAAGCACTTTATGTCTGAGTGCACACATCCAGGAAAATCATCTGATTTGAGACTACTACTTATTTACCGTATGTAAAAACTAATATCATCCATTTGACAAATATTTATTGAGTATTTACTATGACCAGTCACTGTTCTAGGCACTGGGGAGACAGCAATTTAAAAACTAGTTTAAAAAACAATTTAAAAATATTCCTGTCCTCAAGGGGCTTCTATTCTAGTGGATGGAAACAGTTAAGAAACAAGATTAAGAAGATGGTAAGTGCTATGGGTAAAAAGAAAGCAGGGAAGAAAGATAGATGAAGGATTGTTATTTTACATGTGGGTGGTCCAGGCAGACTTTATTGAGAGGGTGACATTTGAGCAAAGACCCGAGAGAAACTTGCAGCACCAGGGGAAGAGCTTCCGAGGCAGAGGGAAGGGGCAGTGCCAAGGCTATGAGGTGAAGCTTGCCTGGGGAGTTTATGGACCCGGAATGAGACCCATATGGCTGGAAAAGTGTGACCCCAGGAAGGAGTGGTAGGGGTCAGGTCAGAGGTGACTGGAGCTGGAGCTTATAGAACCTGTGGGGTTCATGCTGTTTGACTGTATGACTCTCTCCCCCATCCTTAACCCCATCACAGGCTACCCTCAACATCAGTCTTCCTCTCCATCAAGAATAAAACCTTTGGGGCCCAGTTCATAGTCTGCATCTCCTCCCCACCTTTTGAACATTAGTTCTAGATGTTTTCAACACCCAGGTAGACAAAACATCCAATGATGCAGCAACACAATTCCTGGTCCACTTGCCCCAGGTGATCTTTACCTCTTCTCCAATCAGCTACTCTCAACCTGGACCATATCGTCACTGGGAAACTGCCTCATTAGGCATTCTTCCTGTCCAGTATGCCACCTTTCTAGCCTCATCTCTGCCGGAGCTGTCTTCGGTATCTTACAGACCTCCAAGCTGCTGATGCTGCCACTTTCTCTCATTCCAGCTGTTCCTCTGGAATGTGTTTAAGTTCTGTTCAGGCCAGACCCAAACGCGATCATCTCAGTTCTTTTCGTATTTCCATTCTCAATTTATTGGCACTCAATCCTTCTGCTGTCTCTATCCTTCGAAATTCCAATCCTATGTTACATGCTGTAAATCCACCTTCCTCATTCTGTATAGCAGAATTCCTGTTTTTCTGGAAAACAGAACAGCACACCTAACCATGCCAAGGAATACCTCTCCAAATTTGTGGTCCCTCAACTTGAGTGGATCGTTAAACCTGCCCATTGATCTTTTATTTCTCCTTCTTCAGTTCTTATTTCTCTGCAGTACTTCTACTAAGAGGAATTGTGGTGAACAAAGTTCCTTTCATACATGTATATATGGAAATCTCTGTGACTTTGATATGTATCTCATCTACTAATGTTTGACATAAGGGATGGATGTAAGTGCTTTGATGTTGAATTAAATGTCACATGATGCTTTCCTTTCTCTTACCTGAATTTGTTTGGAATGGTCATTTATAGGCATTCATGCCCCAATTCTGATGGTGCTACACACTCATGATATCAATATAAGATTCTGTATGGCATATCAACCCTCAGATTCTGTTCAAGTTTCTTTAAAGATCCACATCCTTTGGAAAAGAAGTCCTGGCACTAGCAACTCTTTTTTTTTTTTTTAACTTTTATCACAGTTCCCACTGGGCTGTTATTCCCTGATATGGTTATGAGCCATTTAGTAGATGACCTTTCTTTCTACCTTCCTGAGAAAATTGAAGTCATTTGGCATAATGTATCTTATTCAACTTACTGATTCTATTAACAAATCTATCTACACCCATTCATTCTTCCCTCATTTCCAACAGTCTTAGTGGATTAGACGCTCCTCTTCCTTTTCAAGGTCAACCCATTCCTCTGCATCCTTAACTCCACCCACAAGCATCTCCTTCTGATGCTTCACTACTCCAGTTATACCTCATTTCCTTTCAACTTGATTCTGTGCATTAAACCATAAACCTGCTCAGATCCAGGTAATCTTTTCCCAGCCAAAACCACAATCTCCTTCCAAAACTCTTGACTTTGAACCACATCTAGCAATTTGCCAATCTTTTTGTCCATTTCTTATCAAATTTTTAGAAAGTAACTCCATCTGATGATTTCACTTCTTTCCCTTCCGTTCACTCAGCTAACAATTGCAACTTGCATTCTGTCCCCACCAATCTACTAACTTCACCAAGTTGCCAACGATGACACAATTAACAAATGCGATGGAGTGTTTTTTATAATTTTATCTAATTGGGCCATTCATCTGCCTCTGTTGTTGCTGATCCCTACCTAATTAAATCTCTTTCATCTTGGCTTCCATATGACCACCCTCTTTTAGTTTTCTGTGAACTTCCAATATCAATCCTGACCTGTATGGGTTTGGTGTGCTCCTCTGCCTTGACCCTTTCCCTGGGGAAAGGCTCTGTCATTGCCCACTGCCCTCGTAATCCTGCTACTTCTACCCTTCAAAAGTCCAACCCTATATTTTATGTACAAGATTCTCTCTTTCCTACTCTCCCAGAGATATCTCCCCAAACGTTTGGTTTTCACCTACTACTAATATGCTGAAGACCCTCAAATCTCTGTCCAGCTCAAATCTCTCTACAAGCTCCAAAATCTTAAGGATAGCAACATAGTGGATATTTCATGCCAGAGTCCCACTGTCACTTCCATTTGGCCTGTCTGAAACTGCGTTCAGCTCTTCCCAGATCTGCTTCTACTCTTGCTTTTTCTGTCTCCACAGGGAACAAGGATCCATTCCCCTAATATTTCATGCTAATATTCTGAGAGTTACTTTTAAATTTTTTCTGTACCTCTTCATTGCAAATCAATGTTGCAAGTTTTATTTCCTAAACATTTCACAAATCATAAATGTTCCCTTTTCCCGGCATCTCTGCCACCACCACCCCCAGTTAAGTAAGGCCCTTTTTCTCACTTGCCTATTATATTTCAGCAGTTTCTCAACAAGATTTCTAGCCTTTCCAGTCTTTCTTTCTCAAATTATTCAGTACGTGCTGAAGTCATGTTTCTATAATATAAGCATGACATTTAATTTACCTTTTAATCCTCGCTGTCTCTCCATCTCATGTCTTATCACCCCTTTCCTCACAGCACCTCCTCTTCTATGCCGTGATGTCTCTTGCCTCAGGCTTGCTGATATTAAATGCTTTCTCACCCATCATTTCCCGGTTAGCGAGCCACCCAGGAAAAGTCACATCACTTCTTTCCGTTTTTTTTTTTTTTAAGTGCTTCCTGTTTTTTAAAATTCAGATCTGGTGTCACCATCTCCAAGACACTCTGTCTGATATATCCTTTCTACCCATGTCTAGTTTAGGCACTCCATTCCTGTATCCTCCTGGAACCCTGAACTTGCCTCTTAGCACACTTTATTACGGTTGTCTGTTTACACAGCCATCTCTCCCACTAGATTTGAGTACTTGAGGGCAGAAACTTCTTTACATACCTGTGTATTTCTAATGACTAGGACAGGCCTTGGCACATAGTTTACCCTTAATCACGTAGTTGAACAAATATGAAAGAATGGTTTAAAATAAAACATGAAATGGATATCTCAGAGTTGAACTGAACACTGGGCCAGTATAATCTTTTCACTTCCTTAGTCTCCTTAATGTAGAATGGGGCTAATAATAGTATCTTATATGATTTTTGTGAGGATTAAATGAGATAATATTTTGTAAAGCACTTGGCATAGTGCCTGACATAGTAATTGCTCACTAAATGTTTCAATATAATACTGACAATCAGCTCTATTATTTCTACTATTACTGTTGTTTAAACATCATCAGGAGAGCACTGTGTGAAATCTGTCCTTTACACCACCACTATTATTAGCTTTAACAGTGAAGAAATTGACCTTACGGTGGCTCATTTTCTCAATAAATGAGCTCAAGGGTCATGCTGGATTTATTACTATTTTTTAATTACAAAGCTATTTTACTTTATTTTCCAATTGGAAAACAAAATGCAAGGAACATCTAAAAATGGCTTGTTAGCCCCACTATCCAACTACAACCGCTGTGGACGTATGTAGTGTTCTCCTGAGAGCCTTTCCTAGGCACACACGGTTGAGGGTTGTTGTTAGCAATGGAGGCGTCCCTGACGCTAGGTCTGCAAGGAGCATAGGTGCGAAAGAAGTGCAGATGTAAAAGTTCTGCAAGGTTTAACCTGAGTCTGGGGCTGAACAAAAGCCCCAGATGAAGACAAAAGTAAGACCCTCTATTAGTGTCAAATCCTGAAGGGGACACAGAAACATTTTTTTATCTATTGAAAAACTCCAAGACTTAGGGTTGATGATGCCTATAAATGCAAATGATAACTTTGTTGACTCCCCTGATCCGAGGGGGTATGTTCCAAGACCCCCAGTGGATGCCTGAAACCATGGATAGTACCAAACCCTATGCATACTATGTTTTTCCTATATATACGTACCATGTTTTTCCTATATATACATACCTATAATAAAGTTTAATTTACATATTAGGCACAGTAGGAGATTAACAACAACAATAATAAAATATCATGTAATAAAAGTTATGTGAATGTGGTCCTCTGTCTCAAAATATCTTATTGTAAAAATGTAATGCCTTTTCCATCTTAACTAAGCAATTATCATGAACCGTGACCATAACTTTTGCAGTGTGAGGTGCGACAGCAAAACTAGTACAGATTTCTTTTCCTTCTTCACAATTTCATGGATAGAAGATTCGTTCTTACCATAAATCTTAGCAACCTCAGCATCGGAGTTTTTTCTTTCCTTATTTTTTTCTTTCACTAATTTTATTTTATTATTATTTATTTTTTACATCTTTATTGGAGTATAATTGCTTTACAATGCTGTGTTAGTTGCTGCTGTATAACAAAGTGAATCTGCTATATGTATACATATATCCTCATATCCCCTCCCTCTTGCGTCTCCCTCCCACCCTCCCTATCCCACCCCTCCCTCTAGGTGGTCACAAAACACGGAGCTGATCTCCCTGTGCTATGCGGCTGCTTCCCACTAGCTATCTGTTTTGTTTTGTTTTGTTTTGTTTTGTTTCAGTACTGGGGTCTCTCACTGTTGTGGTCTCTCCCGTTGCGGAGCACAGGCTCCAGACGCGCAGGCTCAGCGGCCATGGCTCACAGGCCCAGCCGCTCCGCGGCATGTGGGATCTTCCCGGAGCGGGGCACGAACCCGTGTCCCCTGCATCGGCAGGCGGACTCTCAACCACTGCGCCACCAGGGAAGCCCTAGCTATCTGTTTTACATTTGGTAGTGTATATATGTCAATGTCACTCCCTCACTTCGGAGAACTTTCACCTTTTCACTTAAATGAAGCACTTTATTGCCAGCATCATCGCTTTTGCATTTTGGGGCCATTATTAAGTAAAATAAGGGTTACTTGAACACAGGCACTGTGATACCACCACAGTGGATCAGATAACTGGGCTGCTACTAAGTGACTAACTGGAGGGATAAGCTGGACAAAGGGATGATTCACTTCCCAGGCTGGACGGAGCAGGATGGTGAGAGATTTTATCACACTGCTCAGAATGGTGCTCAGTTTAAAACTTAGGAATTGTTAATTTCTGAAACTTTCCATTTAGTATTTTCAGACCACAGTTGACTGCAGGTAACTGAAACATTGGAAAATGAAACCATGGTTAAGCCGGGACTACTATACTTGCTCAGCTAATAAGGATTTCAGCAACATCTAACGTTCAAAATACTTTGTTTCCTTATGTTATGATTTCTCACCACATTACAGTTATTGTTTTATCAACAGCCATTTATTGTTGCCCTCTGGCAGTGAACACATATCACCTTAAATAGACTTGTCAAAAGTCACCATTTATTTAACAGCAGATATTAAACAATAGTGGTAGATGTTATTTTATTGATTCATGCTAAGACTAAAATTGAAAAAAAAAGTCACTCATTTATTCAGTCTTCAATTAATTCAACAGTTATCTATTGCCTGACTTTTATATTCCAGGCATAGTCCTTGGCTGTAGTTAAACTGAGATGAACGCAACTGGCATGTTTAATGTCTTTAAGGTGCTCTGGCACAAGCAAGGTAGTGATAGTAAACAAGGAGACAATCAAATAAATATAAAATTTAGGATTATGATAAGCGCATTGAAAGGAAGAGTACGCATCACTGAAACTGAATATTAGGGTTGGAGAGAATGGGGTGGGGGGTTACTTTCTAGTAGTAAGGGAAGAACCTCCCTGAGGAGGCAATATTTTAGTTGAGACCAAACGGGATATAAGGGCCAACCAGGCAGCAAATGGGGACAAGGGCCTTCTGGCCTGGTAGCTAGGAAGAGCTTGCTTCCTTGCTTCCTGGGGCACTGAAAGAAGACCAGTGTGGCTGGAGTGGGATGTGAGCAAAGAAGTGAGAAGCCCAGACGAGGACAGACAGGCCAGGCCTGGTCACACAGGGCCTTGTAGGCTGTGTTGAAGAGTTTGAGTGTAACTGGATCCTAACCTGCTGGGGTATTAACAGAGTCTAACTGACCTGGGGAAAGGAAACCCTCCAGCCAGTTTTAACCATCCTGTCCCACTTATGGGGAGAGGAAAAAAACCAGAAGCACTTGTGAAGTTCACAGTTCAGAGGCACAGGCTCACTAGAAGACTAAGACTTAATCATAGGACTATAGAATGCTTCCTCTCCCTCCAAACTCACCACTATATTACTAAAGGTCTATTTATAGCAGTTGCTTTTACTCAGTACATCATGTCTGGCTATCAAGAAAAATTTACAAAAAAAGACAGAAAACAAACAAACAAAAAAACCCACAACCAACTTCCACCATGAACCCTATTTGAAGAAGGAGCAAGCATCAGAACCAGATATGGCAGGGATCTTGGAATTAGCAGACCAAGAATTTAAAACAACTATGATTAATATATTGATACTAAGGACTCTAATGGATAAAGTAGACAACATGCAAGAACAGATGGGTGATGTAAGAATCAAAAAAAAAGACATTCATTCATTCATTCTTTAATTACTTCAATAGATCTAATGGAAATCCTAAGGAAAACAAAAACAGAAAGAAATGCTAGAGAGAGAAGTCTGAGTGTCTCCAGACCTATTTCCAAGCTTGTGCCTTCCCCGCTAGATGCTCTGCTCTAGATGATGGCTGCCATCATTATCTGTCCAACACACCTGTGCATAATGTTACCTTGGTGCCTTAGTGCAAACTCATGTTCCTCCTGCCAGGAATGGAAATAGTATCAACTTGAATTAGAATGTCTGCTCAGAGACCTACAAGCAATACAATCCTGGGCAAGGTTTGAAACCCTGCTGCACTTCATATCTTATAAAATTATGAAAAGGTACATCTCAAACTTTCAATGTGAGAAATAAATGAAATACTATATGTAAAATCCCCTCGCATGGGGCCTGATGGAAACCAGCTGCTCAATAGTTAGTTTTCCTGTATCTTTCCATCTATTGAGTTTCTACCATTCTATTCCATTGCTCTTTTTAAGTCACCAAAGAATTTTGTTTCTGTACCACCTATGTTTCCTAATCTAATAATTCACTGTAGGTTTGTTCTTTATGTGTGTTATGTCTTACCTCTCCCAATAGATTAGGGTAGAGACCATGCTCAAACCTCATAGTGACAAGTCGCAATGGATACAGAGGTGATGTCCAGCAAGTCTGTTGTGTTTGTGTAATTATCTTGACTGGCAAAACAATGGAGGTTGCAGGTAACAAAAAGGACAATGAAAATGGATTCCACGATTACAAGGAAGTTAAGGAAACCTGCAGAAGGAACTTGGGGTGAAGAGGAGAAAATGCCATTATAAGATGGAGAAAGAGTACTTTAAATAATGATGGATAATTTAGAGATACCTGTGGTTATGCCTATAATCCCAAACTATGTCATGAACGCAGTGGTGAATTAAAACTGACTCTTTGGACTCCCCATTAACTAATGCATTCAACAAACATTTATTTACCGTTTACTATTGCTGATATTATGTCTTAGGCTGGTACTAGATATTGGTAAAATATCTGGACTGAGTATCTTAATTTTGGAAAGACTGAGTATTGATGTTTGGTCCAGCTATATCTGTGGGTGATTTTAACGTAGTGAATTGAGGCAAAGATCTTAAATTTTATCTTTCTATATTAAATATTTAACACATTAAATATTTAATTAACATAGGCTAATATATTTGTTTTTTGTACACATTAAATTGTACATATTAAATTAAATCTTGTATCATTAAGTTAAGCAATAAAATTTTCAATTACCAAACATGACAATATGTATGCTTTTAAAAGTAAAAAAAAAATGGTATTTTCAAAACATTTCCTTTGAACATTACCTTCCGGGATACTTTTGCTGACAGTCTTGAGGAATTTTGATATGGCAATGCAAACATATAATTCCTAAAATACAAATAATGTGTTCCCAAGTCCCTATGTAGAAAAGAGATCAGCAGAGTTGTTATTTCAAAATTCTATTTTTTTTTTTTTTTTTGCTGTACGTGGGCCTCTCACTGTCGCGGTCTCTCCCATTGCGGAGCACAGGCTTCGGACGCGCAGGCTCAGTGGCCATGGCCCATGGGCCCAGCTGCTCCGCGGCACGTGGGATCCTCCCGGACCGGGGCACAAACCCGTGTCCCCTGCATCGGCAGGCGGACTCTCAACCACTGCGCCACCAGGGAAGCCCCCTTGAACATTCGTACGGTCCACTTTTTGGTTTCTCTATGCCCTTAGTCTCCCAGAAAAATATTTCTTTATTCCTTACCATAAGCAAAGTTCCCAGATGTATAATCATTTGATTTAGAGATTCTGCATTAATAGGTTTGTTCATCTAAATAGAAGAAAGTCCTTTAGTATATTAGCCAGGGTATTTCTCCAAGGTATTTAAATTTATCTGCAACTCTGTGGTCCAAGTTCCAGGAGATGTCTGTAATTAGATGTAATTACATGTCATATTGATCAAACTGTGTGGCATATCAGGTTGCAGTTCTGCTACCATCCTCCCTGTACCTCTTCCACATTCTCTTCCCACCTCCCACTTAGAGCCTCCCTTATCATCCCCACCAAGAAAATGTCTCTAAATTACATCTTATTTCTAAAACTGTCTGGGAAGCAGCTCCCTTGAGAACCTGTAATCAAGTGTGATAACAGGGACACAACATTGTTATAATGTCCATTTTCCCCTGAGGAACATGTCTTTAATTTCCAACCTTAGATCTCTATTTAAAGCCCCCTCAAGGGCTTCCCTGGTGGCTCAGTGGTTAAGAATCAGCCTGCCAACGCAGGGGACATGGGTTCGAGCCCTGGGCCGGGAAGATCCCACATGCCGCAGAGCAACTAAGCCCATGTGCCACAACTACTGAGCCTGTGCTCTAGAGCCCGCGAGCCACAACTACTAAGCCCGCGCGCCTAGAGCCCATGCTCCGCAACAAGAGAAGCCACCACAATGAGAAGCCCATGAACCGCAACAAAGAGTAGACCCCACTCGCCGCAACTACAGAGAGCCCACACGCAGCAACGAAGACCCAAAACAGTCAAATAAATAAAATAAATAAATTTTAAAAATAAATAAATAAATAAAATAAAACCCCCTCAGAAAAGGTAGCTGCCGTCGACTGCAGAGTCTTGTTCTGAAGGAGCTTCCTCTGTTTTTTATTTGCGTTATAACTCAGTGTCTGATACAATTTTTCTGATTTGTTCTTTTCTTGCAGTTCCTTGGATTGTAACAGCCAGAATAATAGTATGGTTTCTCATGAATGTCAGAGGCGCACTTGCTGGCCTCCTTTTCCAGAATATGCTTGAAAATAAAAGGTTTACTCTCTGGCCCAGGCAGACTCTGGGTGGAGTGAGGTCCAGGCAGATGTCCTGAGGTGACTGTCCATGAAAATTTGTTTCCATTCTGCACTCAACGTCCTGGAATTCTTCAGAGGCCTCCTCCTAAGGGATTAGGTGTGGGCAAGTGTACTAGAAAGTCTAGTTGTCATTTTCCTCTTCTCTCTCCCTTTTTTTTTTAACAAATTTGCTTTTTATTTCCATTTTCTAACATTGCAGTTGGAAATTTCCTTGCAGATTATTTTGAACTGTTTAAATGAACCACTTGATAAATAATATCAATAGCAATTTGTTAACCCAGTTAGTATCAGATTTACAACCCCCCTTCCGCCTGCCCTAGTTCAGTGAACTTTCCTTAGTTTTACTGAACAGACCCAATTTAGTGGCTTTCCAGTATCACACTGAAGGATGGGCAGATATGCCATTGCCATGGAAAAAAGGTAATTGCTCAGAGGCTTCATCTTGCATGGGTAATACTGGACTAACTGCAGTACAGTTTCCCATTTATTACAAAACATTTACAAGGAAAATGTGATGTGTTTCATGATGTTAAAGTGTTTGCCTTTTTTTCAAGAAGCTAGGTAAAAATTTCTTATTGGAATAAATGCTAAATGAGGTGAAAACTCTTCAACTGGAAGTAAACTTAAAATATGCAAAGGTAACTGATGACACAAAAAATCAGTTGGTGGGTGGAAGGCCTTGACTGGGTAGAGGATGTGAACACGAACACTTCTCTTCTTTGGGTCTCAGCTGTTTATGTCTGTTGAGTTTTGCAGTGTTTGTCCCCAAGCCCATCTTGCACAAAAACACATGGCTGGAACACACATTCTCTGTGGTGCAGTTAAGACATCATTTCACATTCCCTCCTCTTTGACTCCCTCCTTTGCATAAAATGACCCGATCAACTTTTCTGTCCTAACTTCCTTTCCCTCTGTCTAATTTCTCGTATTATCACCCACACTAACCTCCTTTAAAAAGGAAGCCTCTTTTTTTTTTTCCTTCCCTGACCTTGGACAGAATAGATTTTACCACATATTTTAATTTCAATCTTAAAACACTACTTTGTGCATAGTAGGCTCTTAATAAATTTTCACTGACAATGCCTTTTGACAAGGCCTTAATTCTCCTCCAAACCAACCAACTAGATCAGTGTTTCTCAGCTTCTTAGCTCACAAGTGGCTGCAAAGATAGCATGCCTTCTGATCAGGAGTACTTTGCCTTTTCTAGTTCTAGTGCAATTCCACCCCTGTTCTCTAGCCTAAGAAAGCCCGTTATATACTTTCTAAAAGTACACATGCCTCCTCATACAGTTCCTGCCCACTCCTAGTTTGTCACTGAGACTCATGGTACTAGAACTAGAAGACCTCCAAATTCACTTTCCTTGCTGATTCTCAGCAGTTCAGTGACACTGCTGTCTAGTCACCATGCTTGGGAAACCTGGTCTGACCAGGCTGGCTTAGCATATGTTTTAGGAGCTGCCACATAGCCTATGCACACTTTTGTTGTTGCCCTCACCACATTTTACTGCTGTTAGCTCTTCAGCCATGTGGCATCCTCCAGTAGACTTGAATTTCTTGAGGATGAGTCTGTTTCTTATTTAGAGTTGTTTGCACGTAGCCTAGCACAGGGGTTAACAAAGGACCTTCAACACATGTTTGGTGAATCCAACAGTTGGTTAATGACTAATGCTGATGTACTTATTTTGTCCAAATTACAGCTTTATCAATGCATTAAAAGCAGATCCCAAGTAGGAAGGTTTTTAAACCCTTTGCTCATATGGCTGTCACATCTCCTAAAATGTATTCAAGTTTTACTAGGACCAAGAAGGGTTAAGATGCTGAAGGAGGGTTAATTGAAAGTGACTAAGCTTGAGGAACACATTTGGAAATTGATTTGTGTTCTTATTTGTATAACATGCTCCCCATGCCAAGTTAGATTGGCTTGCTTAAGTGGTGTAGTATTAACATCCGTGCTTCACAAATGCTTGACCAATCGTTTCTCCAGTGTTGTTAATTGGCTGGCTACTTTGTCGCTTGCTTTTTTTTTTTTTTTAAACATATTTATTGGGGTATAATTGCTTTACAATGGTGTGTTAGTTTCTGCTTTATAACAAAGTGAATCAGTTATACATATATATATGTTCCCATATCTCTTCCCTCTTGCGTCTCCCTCCCTCCCACCCTCCCTATCCCACCCCTCCAGGCAGTCACAAAGCACGGAGCTGATCTCCCTGTGCTATGCAGCTGCTTCCCACTAGCTATCTGTTTTACTTTTGGTAGTGTATATATGTCCATGCCTCTCTCTCGCTTTGTCACAGCTCACCCTTCCCCCTCCCCATATCCTCAAGTCCGTTCTCTAGTAGGTCTGTGTCTTTATTCCTGTCTTACCCCTAGGTTCTTCATGACATTCTTTTTCTTAAATTCCATATATATGTGTAAGCATACGGTATTTGTCTTTCTCTTTCTGATTTACTTCACTCTGTATGACAGACTCTAGGTCCATCCACCTCATTACAAATAGCTCAATTTCGTTTCTTTTTATGGCTGAGTAATATTCCATTGTATATATGTGCCACATCTTCTTTATCCATTCATCCGATGATGGGCACTTAGGTTGTTTCCATCGCCGGGCTATTGTAAATAGAGCTGCAATGAACATTTTGGTACATGACTCTTTTTGAATTATGGTTTTCTCAGGGTATATGCCCAGTAGTAGGATTGCTGGTCATATGGTAGTTCTATTTGTAGTTTTTTAAGGAACCTCCATACTGTTCTTCATAGTGGCTGTACCAATGCACATTCCCACCAGCAGTGCAAGAGTGTTCCCTTTTCTCCACACCCTCTCCAGCATTTATTGTTTCTAGATTTTTTGATGATGGCCATTCTGACTGGTGTGAGATGATATCTCATTGTAGTTTTGATTTGCATTTCTCTAATGATTAGTGATGTTGAGCATTCTTTCATGTGTTTGTTGGCAGTCTCTATATCTTCTTTAGAGAAATGTCTATTTAGGTCTTCTGCCCATTTTTGGATTGGGTTGTTTGTTTTTTTGTTATTGAGCTGCATTTTTAAAGGCCACAGGATGGAGCCAAATCATGATCCCTCCGTTTCCTCCTGAGGATTTACAGAATTGAATTTCAGTTTCATAAAAATAAAAATAAATACATGCCCTTATATGAAATATCAACTAAAATTAATAGTAATCGATTTCTCTTGGAGTGGGAACTGGACCCAAATAATCAGTTAACAGTAAGCTTGTCAAAATGCACAGGACACACAGGTTCTTAGGTGCTTTATCATAATTTTATTTGCCCAAAGCATTTGAATAAATGAGGTGAAAGGTTGCCTCAAGTCTCTGAATCTTTGATAGATCATTTCTGGATCTTCTGCTGAAATACTGTTGACTAATTTTCTGCAGTAAATTTTCTCAGTGATTGTCACAGCCTGTAGTAATAGATGACTTTTCCTCCCATATGTTACTATGCCTGGGTGCAGAGAGATGACACGCAGGCTGTGTGTATGTCTGTGAGAATGCAGCTGTGTGTGCATCTTTTGATGAAGAAAATAACTTTCTCCAGAGATTTTGTTGAAAATCCCATTCCTCCTCCCAAATAGCAGGTGCTCAATGAATATTCATTGAGTCACATTCTTATTTTGTGTTATATGTTGGTATTGCCCACATCTGCAGGATTGGGAAGCAGAGTGGAAGGGGTGATGAAGACAGGAAGGAAAGCCTCGTATGACATTGTAGCAGCATAGTCATAGCTGGAGGGGCAAATTGGCAATGAGACTCACAAGGTGTAAGTAAGCTTGGGGGCCGCGTTTTCTTAGCTTTATAGAAGGTTACAGGGCAGGTGCTTCAGCATCACCTCATGGGGACCCAGCAACTACTCAAGTACACAGATCCTCTTGCCTCCTTCCCCTTCAGGGCCAATGCAGCTGCTGCAGACAGTAGCCAAATTTCCCACAACTCTTTTGTACCCTTCTAGTCACATAGGTCCAAGGCCTGCTTTCAGCTCCACAGCCCAAGTGTGGTTCTGCAGATCAGGCATAAACACAACGAAGCCAATACAACATTCCACATTTATCTTAACACTGCAGTTTCCAAGAAAGCAGTGCTGTAGGAAGACACTCTGTCCTGCATCCACTCAAGCGTGATGAAAACCCTCAACACTGGTATTAATTTCCATATCACTTGAATTGCAAAATAGACACAAGAAGCAATTTTTGAAAAGAGAAGTCTGTTTTCCACAAACTTTTCATTGTCCCATTGGAGAGATGCCCATGACAGAAAATCACTGAGTGAAATGAACACTTCAACCACTAAGGGCTTAAGATGCTGATCAACTCCATAGAAAAGTGACTGTGCACCCACCTGAACACACCTGTTGGATGTTTGAATTAAAACCCAAGGAGTTCCTTTTTTATAGAGCATTTCAATTCTTTCCTTTGGTTCTGGACATCTCAACTATCTCTCTCAATCAGAGAAATTTGTCCCCTGCCTAGGAACCCACTTACTCTAATTTTCTGTCATTCATAATTTTGCACTTCTTCTTGCTTAACAGAGAATCTAAAAGACATGTCTGTAGGCACCAACTACAATTGGGTTGAAAATCCTTCAAGTACAAGGTTTTATTCAAAAGCTCTTGTCTGCCCTATTGATTATAGAAGTTCAAAATTCCTAGTTTAATTTACCCCAAATGGGTGTGATCTGAAGTCTTTTATGTCTTTGAAAGGATAGATATTGTATACATGCAATAACAAGTGTGAGTCCTACAAAAAAAGCATAATCAAGTTCACAGTTTTTTCAGAGCTAATTCTCTGCCATCCTTATCTTTATAATCAGAATGAATATTAATTCCAAAGATAAGTCTGAATCCCTCAACAAAGGACACAATTGTATGTTATACATCTATATGTAGATACCTCCCTTGAGAGTGAAGCAGAAGTTCATTCCCACTTGCCTTCTTACTTCCCTTGTTGCTCATTACTCCAATGGAAAATAACTTCTGTACAGCTATGTTTATGAAGAACTCACTTCTTCATAATGTACATGTCAAGCATAGTTCCTGAGAAATGTGAAAACAAATGTAATGCCCATCAAAGTTTTAAGCACAAAGAAGAATGGATAAAAATGATTGAAACTGTTTTAAAACATGTCATTTCAGCATTATGCTTGAATTTATGTTGCTCACATTTTAATATACTTTGTATATAGAAATCCCCAGAGAACTTTTATAATTGGTATGATACTTTTCAGTGGAAAGCTTAATTTAAGTAGATTACTGATATAGGTCAAATTATTTGAAGTTGGGTACTCGGGGAAGAATCACTAAAATATATGCAAAGTGCCATTTGTGCATTCTCTTTATCTCATGCTTTAATCCCCTATAATTCCATTTTTCAGTTTAATAATAATACTTCTATAATTTCTTGAATTTTCTCCATCTATAGGCTTTATGTAATTCATAGGTAACTTATAACAACTCAGGTATTCTGGCTTCTCCATTTAAATAAAATTTTTCTTTTAATCAAATGATTTAGTAAATTTAGATTCACATCTTGTGTTTGTTTATATTTTAATAAAATGTATTATTTCATTTGACACATGTAACCAAATCAAAAAACCTTAAATTCACCAGGCTTGCTGAGGGAGAAAATTGCAGTGCATTTTTGAAGTTATAGAAGGACAAAGGTTAGTAAGAGAATGTCTTCAAACAGGACCATCTAGACAGATTTCTGACAAAGCCCGCCAACAAGTTACTCCCGTGATCTTCCATTCTAATGGAGAAAGATGGACTCTTCTTCCAGGTTTATCCTGCCAGTGTGCTCCAGGATAATTCAATAACATTCTTGGAAAAGATGTTACTGACATATTATATGTTACAACATACATATATGACGTTATAGGACATATTATGTTATAGCATACTTGATACCACAAGACATGCTTTATGCTTTGACACTTTGTCAGCACTATCAGAAAATCACTCAAAGTTCCAAATGAGTTCCCATTTTGGTTGGCTTATAAAAGAGAGGTACATGCTAGTGGTACCCCCATTTTTGATGGAGGAGATGGGTGGGAATGAAAAATATAAGTGTCAGAAGCCGCTGGTTTCAAACATATATTGCACATTCATACATGCTTCTCCCTTAATGAGAATTACAATTTAGTTTATGTCCACTGAACTGATCTTTATCACTTGATAGACTCTGACTCAGCAAGCTCTGAAGAGGATAGATACAATTTTAAATTGCCACATTCTCTCGCAGTTAATTTGTTAATACTTACGACCTCAATCCATAAAATGAGTTATGTGAGCACACAGCAATTTCTGGTAGAATGTTCATGAGAAGGTGAGATTTGGAGTGAAAAATGATAGCTTTGGAAAAAAGAATCATAGATAACAAAATTTTGAGATAACTTTTAGTGACTCTAAATTAATATTGTAGTTAGTTTGCATAACACATAAAATTTGGAAACATGCAAACGTATCCATTAACCCACACACCAGTAAACATTTATCAGCTTTTAAGATTACTTTACTGTGGCACACTAGGTTTCTAGACACCTGATAACTATGGCCTGATACTACTTGTTTTTTTTTACAATTCTTTTTGTTTTTAATTGAAGTGTAGTTAATTTATGTTATGTTAGTTTCAAGTGTACAGTAAAGTGATTTAGTTACACATATATATGATACTATTTAAATTTGAACACTAAAAAGAAAACAAAATAATTTGTTTCTATCCAATATACTCTCTAACTTAGTTTATATAGCATCAAGGAAAATTGCTGTTACTGTTCGGATTGTATAGAATCTGTACATCTCTAGACATTTTAAAGTATTATGATCAGCCCCTGAGAGGCTGATCAACAATAAAGGGTGATAACACACATATTAAATACAAGTAGTGTTTATATATACATCTATAGTAAAGCCATTGGAAATCTCCTTCTGGTAGCACAGGTTTTGGGATGCTGTGAGCTAAATCATGTTTCTCTAATGATGAATGGTGTATGTTTCCAAACTATAACATGGGAAATGTAGAAAATGAATGTAATTCTTGCGCTGACATTGTTTTATAATAGTATTTATATGTCTATGGATAATTTGCTATGTAATTTCACATTTGGCCAAGGTCTAATGAAGGTAAACTTATTGATTTAGAATGCCTTTTGTTGTCAATGAAAACAGAAAACTGGAGATCCATCATTGACTTTATGTCCCGTAAGCCAGTAGAGACTAGGGCTTATATCAGTTTATGACATCCATTATAGAATAAGGAAAACGCCAAATAACAGTTTCATAGTATGCAGACACAGTACAAAAGGCTAAGAAGAGCTAGTCTGAAAAATACATCTCTAACAAAAACCATAGCAGAAACAAAAATGATTATTTAAAGGGAAAAAGAAATCACACTTTTTCCTCAGAACCAATAAATGAGTTTCAATTAATCATTAAGTGAGTAGTGGGTATTCGTCTCTGAGACTATTTTGCATAAAAATTTTATGAACATTTTTTTCTTTAACTCCATATATATTTAAAATTGCGTGAAGAAAATGTCTGCTGTTTCCACTATTTTGTTGTCCTTGGGAAAGGCAATACTACATTTAATCTTCTGGTTCTCTTCAGACTATAGTATTGGAATTGGCAGATCCCTACTGTACAGAAGAGATCCATTTTCAACACATATACATAATTATTATATGGGTTTCTCTCTGTCTTGATCCGATTACCACGACCTGATCATCCTGCATATCCAATAACAAATAGCTTTTTTTTTCAATCTAATTGTGCTGATAAATTTGGAAAGATCATCACCAGGTACAGAAGAAAAATCATAGCCAACCCCAGATCTTCTGATGGCACTGGACCTGACTTTGCTGAGAGAGGAAGTTGAGCTATGGAGCATGCTGAGAGCCGAATATCTCTCAGACCCCTGGGCAGGCCTGACCATCGTCCTAGACTGCTCGTGGTAGGGAATTTCAGTGCAACTTCTCATCTGTTTATCCAGTGAATTCTCCTATGTCTGCTGGCTGAATTTTTACATTTCACTGAATTTCCATGAGAAATGTGTTTAGAGCAGTGTTTCGTAACTGAAATACTTTTACATTTAGATTCATTGAATTTTAGATCTGAGAGCTAAGGGAACATTTACTCCTACCCATCATTTAACACATGCAGACACTGAAACTCAAAAGGTTAAGTGGCTTTTCTGTAGCCATCTAGCTTTTTTGTGACAGAGCCCAGACATTCTCAATGTTGGTTTAGAGCTTTTTCATTTTCACTTTAAGATAATTCTTCCTTAAATAGCTTATAGTGTAAAAATCTATGTAAAAAGGCTGTGTCCTTCTATCTAGGCTTTTAAAAAAAGTTTTACCCATGGAGAGTTGCTTATTTATGTAAATTACCCAGTGAAAGTTCTGATACAGCGTTGAAAAGGGATTCAAAGAGATGAATACCTTTGATATTTCCAAGCTGGAGTGTTAGTGATCGATTATGTACAACAAAAGAAAACACCTGTTAATATTTCTGAGAGGTTGTAACCTCAAAGAAAGCAGGAACCATATCTAATGAATCTCATGTGCCTAGCAACTTATCCAGCACATAATAGACACTTGATATGTTTGTTGAATAACTAAAGAAGACAGTTTGGTGGTGAATCAAAAGCATGTTCTTAATGTATGTTTAAAATAGTTCTGCTACATAAAATTGCAATGACAAGATCCCAAGAAATTGACGTAGGGACAAGTCATCTAAGAGGGGCTCAGGAAGGTGACAGAGCTGGCAGCTGGATCAAGGAAAGTTTTTATCTTTTAGGAATATCAGGGATCTTTAGGTGTAACTGCTCCACAAATGTTCTGTGAACAGAAACAAACCCCGAGGACTTGGGAAAAGAAGTAGAGATTCCAAAGTGAGAAAAGTTTGGGTTAAAAGCAAAGAAAGGCTGCAGAGGACTAGAAACTTTCTAAATGGAGATATGATGCTGGTGACAGTTGGCTAGACCTTAACGAGGTCTGGAAAAGATACTCCGTGGTTTGTTTTGCATCCAAAGCTGACAACTCTAAGGAACAGAAATAACAAACTCTTGGGAGAGAGTCAGGACCAGCAGGGGTAATAAACCTCCCAGCTGAGTCTTTGTTGTGCACAGTTTTTATTTTAACTTCATTTCTTATTAAGCAAGTCAGCAAAAAGAGTTCTTCTTTCAGTAACTTTCATAGAAATATATTCTTCTGGAAAACAGAACTATACCCACTGTTACAGCAAAAGTAATGAGGTCAAAAGTGAGAGACAAAAACCTTCTTTGAAGAGACCTCACATTAAGAATGAAATGAAGTATCCATTTGAAATGGAAGCAAGGTTAAAAAGTACTTTAGAGGGGCTTCCCTGGTGGCGCAGTGGTTGAGAGTCCGCCTGCCGATGCAGGGGACACGGGTTCGTGCCCCGGTCCGGGAAGATCCCACGTGCCGCGGAGCGGCTGGGCCTGTGAGCCATGGCCGCTGAGCCTGCATGTCCAGAGCCTGTGCTCCACAACGGGAGAGACCACAACAGTGAGAGGCTCGCGTACTGCAAAAAAAAAAAAAAATAATAATAATAATAATAATAATTTAGAAATTAAACCTCTATTGTGCAGGTAAATTATAGTCAGGAAGGGGAGGTATAACAATAAATGTAAATAGCTTGGTGTTCCTTAAGCAGGAAGAGTGAGACAGGAAGTGATGGGAACTATTAGGTCCTCACTGGATGAGTCTCACTACCTTGAGGATAAAGAGATTCCCAATCCCCTTACTAGTTGTTAGACTTAGTGTTCATAGGAAAAAAATGAATAACGGCAAGCAAAAGGAGTTGCATCAGAAACCCAAGTGAGCACGACATAGATTTTGGAGGTTTGGGGGACTATAACTTGGGAGGCTCACCTCTGAGGCTCTGACCTCATGTCAGCTGCTCCATGAAGTGAAGTCTTTTTCACGTTCTCTGGTTTAGGGGAGATTAAAGGTTTTCTTACCTAGTGCGTGCTGCCGAAATGGCTTCCAGGGGTTAGAGAAAACCTACATTTTGCCTCAAGTTATGTTTCTTGCCCAGATTAGTGCTGATATACCAACTTTCCTGAAGAAACAAAGTCCAAGGCTATCTGAGGTCTCTGAAACAAAAGAGTTCATTGTGTTTAAGTAACGATTGTAAAAAATAAGGTAACAGGTCGAGATCTTTTTGAAATGTAACCTCAGAAAGCTGCGAAATGCTCCAGAAGTTTTTGAGACTGACCATGAGAAGAAATGCTAAAGATACGCTGGAACGAAATGAAAAGGAAGGTCAGGACACAGCCATGTCTGAATGGGAGATATAAAGCACAGTGAATACAAATTGATAACACTGAGGTGAGAGATCATTTATTGCTCTTCCACTTTTCTTTCAGGGAACAAGCAATAGAATTGAAATGAATGATCCAATTTTAGACCTAATTTTCATACAGCATCATTTCTCCTGAAGGTTCACCAGAGATAGAAATCAAAGAGAAAAATAAAGAGAAAACCAACTGACTTCATCCTCTACTCATCTCATTGATGGGGGGGGGGGCTCAAAATCTTGTCTGAGAAATATTTTTTAAAATACAAATTCTAAACTGCAAAATCTGAAAACATTTTATTCTTATGTGCATGTGTTCTTAGCTTGCATATTAATGCTAAGTATCCGTATACGCACATGAAAACACAGATACACATGTACACTCACACCCCCAAATATGCACTTTATTCTCTGTCTCTGTGTCCCTGTCTTTGTCTGCCTCTGTCATCTATCATCTATCTATCTATTATCTATCTATGTATCTATCATCTATCTCTATACCTATCTCTCTATATATCTATCCATCTATCTATATCTATCCATTATCTTTATTTATAAGTCACTTAAAATATTGTTTTCATCCTGTGCTTGATGGTGGGTTGTTTTTTTTTGTCTCCTCATACTTGTACCTGTATTTTTCTCATTGACATCTATGTCACTTTGTCTCCTAGAGGATAAAAAGTTGTTGCTTTGAGAGATATTACAAAAAGCATCATATGTGATTCTCTCTGGAATTTGCAGAATGCTAAGAACTGTGAAAGATCCAAAGTATTGCCCTTCTTGCAGTTAAAAAAAGGTAGCCCGACACGATTTCCTGGACGATGCTAGCAGAAGACACAAGACGCTTGCGTCTGAGACAAAGGACTTTATTACTTCTGGCACAGCGGGCCTTATAGGTGTCATGTTCACATTTATCTCCCTTGCCCCCTAGTCCCAAGTGGGACATTACAGGGCAGCCCAGCTAGATGTTACACACACAGGGGTCTTGTGTCCCAGGTAATGAATCAAAGCTGAGGAAACATTCTTTTAAAGGGACTGTCAGCAAATAACGTTCAACATTTGCCCCAGAGAGAGAGATTGTCTTTATTGTCGTAGACAAAAAAAAAACAAAAAAAATTTAAAAATCTGCCCTGCCCCCGAGGGAGACACTCCTTCTATCTTCCAGAGTTATTTGCTTAACAAAGACCCTTGAAAAGATAGTCCAGAAGAAAAGGCTGTCAGTGCCTTCAGCAGAAACATGAGAGACCTATTGAGAATCGTCTCCCAGTAGAGACTTGCTTCAATAGTTCTGAGTACACATGCTTCTAATGTTCAGATTATTATTGGCCCAAGAGATTGTTTGCCTGTCAGTTTCCACAAAGTTCTCTTGTCAGACAATAAGCTCCATTTTTCTTTCTCTTTTCTCTCTTTCTTTCCCTCCCTCCCTCCCTCCCTCCCTCCCTCCCTCCCTTCCTTCCTCCCTTCCTTCCTTCCTTCCTCCCTTCCTCCCTTCCTTCCTTCCTTCTTTCCTTCCTTCCTCCCTGCCTCCCTCCCTTCCTTCCTTCTTTCCTTCCTCCCTCCCTCCCTCCCTCCCTCCCTCCCTCCCTTCCTACCTTCCTTCCTTCCTTCCTTATCAGTCCTGGCAAAGAGGCCTCAATCTTGTGCTTCTGTGTTTTGTCCTTAACATCATGAACAGGTTTTCCAACATGTGCCACATCTGGACAATCTTTCTATCTTTTTCTCTTTCTATCTTTTTTTCTTTCTTAGTCCTATACTACTTGGCTGAACATTCTAGCTCCGGTTTTTATTTGTTGCCAATG
Source organism: Orcinus orca (assembly GCF_937001465.1). Lineage (NCBI taxonomy): Eukaryota > Metazoa > Chordata > Mammalia > Artiodactyla > Delphinidae > Orcinus > Orcinus orca. The sequence goes on along the minus strand of NC_064570.1, from coordinate 19,527,480 downwards.
TCCATTGCAACTGATGAGTCAAACTCTCGTGCTTTTGAGAAGATCTCAGGAATTGGGGATTCTAGCAGCATCTGAGTGCTTTATGCTTGGACTTTTTACACATTATGCATTGCTCCCTCCTACTCCTTCAAGATTCCTGAGTATATATATTCCTTTATATTACAACAGTTTCACACCAACAGAAAATCATACTGCCAAAAAGCAAGGCTCTGAGAACCTCGGTGAATCATACAGGTTCATGTCAAATGCTCTGCCTGGATTCCTAAATCTAGGAAATAGGAGGGGTTTAAATTTTTTAATTTTTATGCTGTAAGTAGAAATGCTGCTCTGAAGGTAATGAAAATGATGACAAACATACCCTAAGTTTTGCATTCAGAGGAGTTTGAGCCCCAGCAAAATTAACTCCTTGGAATTCATATATTTACCCTTGTTTTTCTGCTTTTGCTCAAAATGTCCTTGGAATTCTTTTCAGAATCCAACGTACGTTTTTTTGGACAGTCTTCGGCAGTAGCAAACTTTATCTTTTAATACTGAATTTCATTTTGGAGATAAGTAAGTTATTTAGAGCCCCCCCCAAAAAAGCAGATAAACAAGCTGGGTTAAAAAAATGTGAATGTGTGCAATGAAACAGTTATCCTTATGTGGTTGATAAACTGGCCCTGAACACAGTTCCGGCAGAGGAGTTCCAAATGCTCAGGGTTTTCAATGCTGTGGGGGAAATTAAAAGTGGCTCTTCTTCCCCAAAGGATTGAGAGCTCCTTTGCTAAAAGTATAAATGATAAAGAATTGTTAAAAATGTACTATTTTCTGTGTTATTTCTTTAACAGGAATCATTTTTGAGCTAAAGAGATTGTATCAAAATGGAGGGATTTTGTCAGTGGCTGTGATCTGGACGTTGCCAGAGCCAGCGAAAGCGCTTGCAGAGTTGCCTACTTACCAAGAAAATGACTCTGTTAATTTCCCCTTCTTTTGTGAATTTCCCACCCTTCTTCATTTTGTCTTGTTTTTGAAAGATACTGTGTTTGATTAGGAAAAAATGGATATCTGTGAGTAAATTCTCTAACTTACATGGCTCTGAGTTACATTTAGACAGTTACTTAACCATTTAGCTTATTTACTCAAATTTTTTAAAAATGGGAAGAATAGTACCTGATTTACAGGATAGTTTTTCGATTAATGAGATACCATATTGGAAGGTGAATGGCAAAATTGAAAGTAAATCTATGCTCAGTAATTTTCTTCCTACCCTCATTTTATTTTCCTCCTCGCCCTGGGTTAGAAGAGTATCCATTTAATATTTCCCCTAGAACAGAGGAAATGGATTGAAACCTCTAAGTTCATGAAGGCTGAGCTTCCTGCTTAAAATTTATTCTCAAAATTCATGCCTACATCAAGACAAAGAGGCAAGATAAAGAAAGGACCTATTCCTGCCAGCACCGTCTCTGTGGCAATATAGATGGTTGATTGTCACGTGATGGGAATATAAACTGACCCACCCCAAACTACTTGGCTGGGCTTTAATCCTATGATGTTAGGCATAGGGACTGTTGGAAAACAATTTTCCCCAATACATGACCCCTTCAGTGGGGGAACGATCAGGGAAAACGTAAGAATACTCTTCAGCTGGGTGAGGGGAGGTCATGAGAGCAGTGGAGAAGAATAAAGGAGTTGCCTTCTCTTTCCACCTATGCCTCTTCTTTCTCAGTGGGGTTCCTGCACCTGAGGGGAAAGGGGCTCCTTAGCTTAGTAAGCATTGGGGGTCTGGTGCCTGTGGTACATGGGAGGGAGTGAAGCACTGGAGAATAGAGAGTTTTGAGGATTCTGCTTTTCTGCTAAAAACACTGGAAGATTTTTGTGGAGTGGCACGAGCGTAGCTTAAATGTGTCCCTTTGGCTGGCGATTTGCCTGAGTCCAGTCTTGCAGGAATCTAAGAGAGATTGCTGGAAGGATCTGGGTGCAGCAGAGGCAAGGAAAGTTGTAGCCTAACAATATAAAGCCCCCGATGTGGTCCTTTCTTAGTGATTCACAGCTTCTGCTTTTGAACTTCCGTAGTTATTTTCAGCAGTTAGGGTGATGGTAGGGAGTTTAAGTGCTGATTTAAATATATGTTCTCCATTGAATCTTAAAGCTGTGGGGAAGGAAAAGATAAATTGGTGCTGTTTGGGTTTGTCCTTGCCATCGTTGTTCTGTTTAGACTTTAGTATTTTGAGATTGGTCAGCACACAGTTCTGGTCCTATGGGACCAACTATGAAGGTCAAGGGGAAGGGAAAAAAGTGCCTGCAAAATTAAAATGGGGGAAAAAGAGGAAAGATGGGGATCAAGGAGAGGCCACGGTAACCTACAGCTAGTCCCCACTATAAACATTATCTTTTTTTCAACAAGCCTTGTATCCTTGGACATTCCATTTTTTAAAGAAGTCAAAAATGAAAATCTCTGCTCATTAAAATCATAAATAACATTTTTCACTGGCAGAAGCAAATACACTTCTAAGAAAAGGATCCTAGCACTCTTCTACTGAGAAGGTTTCCAGTAGCTGCTGAAGAGTCCAAACAAGAACACATAACTGAAGCTCAATTAAAAAAAAAAATTCAGGTGGATGCTAAAGGGACTTTACCTTTTAAAAAGATTTAAGGCAATAAGCAAAAAGGAGAAATTAGCAGGAAACCCTGGAGTGAAGTTGAAAATTAGACTCTAATTATCATTAGAGTTGTAAACATAGGTAGACCTTTCAAGAAAACATTTGTGTTGGTCCCTTTGCCTGTGATCATTAGACTGTAAGGAACTAACTACCCAACTTGGTGGTGCATGTGAATTTCTGTCTTCCATTGTAGAAGAAATGAGATTCCTAGCTAGGAGCGCATGGGTAGATGCAATTCTTGAGCCCCATCATTTTCTGTTAGGAACCCCCAGGTGTTCTCTTAGTCTGGCCTCCTGACCAGACCTGTGGCGTTGTGCACTCTGGTGGCCCAGATGCTGCCGGTTTACACCCTCTCTGTTTGTGATGAAGGATCACCCCAGTGGGAGAGCTGGGAGGAATTCTTAATGTTTTATTCCTGCAGCCACCACTGGCTGTAAGTCATCATTACAGGTCTTGGCTTTCTCTGTCTGTGGCCCCGCCTGGCTGATGGTGTGAGGGGAGGGGGAGCTCAAGAAGGAAGGACGTAACTGTTTTGCATGAGATTTTTGAAACTCAGTACATCTTGGGAGCTTGCTTCCACCTTGATGATTTTCAAAGTAGCATTTTAAGGTGACTAGGATGCTAGTGAATAGCTCTCCTTGTGCATTACTAAGTCATGTGGACGATCAATATCCCGCTTCAGGGAGTATTTTATTTCACTAGGCTTTCTTGACGGCTGCGCATAGTTCCAGTAGAGATTTTTTTATTCTCCATAAAGCCCAGATAAACCAATAATACTTTGCTGCCTTTTAAATTTTTATCAATGACATTCCAATGGCTGTCTGAACTTTTCTTAACCATGGTTTAAGAGTTTAAGCAACAAAAATGTTCAAGAGTTTTTTGGATTAGCGGTTCATTTTTTTCTACCCAACACAACCACCATTCATAGACATCCACCAAGGTGCACAGGCAAGAAGTATATTATTATTTAATAATGTATTATTATAATATATTAAATATATAATAAATATATTATTGTAATAACATTTTCTATATATGTGGAAAGAGATTATATAATATATAAAATATATGTATATATGGAAAGAGATGGAATATATATTTATATATATGGAGTCACAGAGAATATTATATATATATAAAAAGAAAGGGAGATTAAGATTTATTTTAAGGAATTGGCTTCCATGACTATGGAGCCTGGCAAGTCCAAAATCCATAGGCTAAATCAGCAGGCTGAAAACTCAGGCAGAATTTCTACTTTAAAGTCTCAAAGCAGAATTCCTTCTTCTCCGGAAAACTCAGATATTTGCTCTTCAGACCTTCAGCTGCATGAGGCTCACCCACACTTTGGAGGTTTACCTGCTTTACTTAAAGTCAACTGACTATAGATGTTAATCTCATTCACAGATATCAATACCTTCACAGCAACAGCTAGACAAGTATTGGACCAAACAACTGGCCACCACAGCCAAGTCATTTGACACATAAAATTAATCATCACAATATGCAGTGTATCTCAAGCCTCTCTACTCATCTTTATCTTTATTGCTCCTATTCTTTTTAAGTCACGAGCTTCCCTTCCGTGGACAAATGCAGCAGTCTTGTGACTTCTCTGTATCAGTCAGCTTACTCCACCTAATGCTGTGGTAACAAGCAATCCTCAAATCTCAGTGGTCTACATTGGTGTTTGTTTTTGGCTCACATTATGTATTGATTGTGCCTCTGCTTCATGGGTCTTCTTTACTCAAGGATCTAGGCTGAAAGAGAAGCCCTTATATGGGACATGCTGCCCTCCTGGCTGAGAGAAAAAGAATAAACACAAAATTTCACAGTGGCTCTTAGAACTTCTGCTCTGATGTGGCATAAGTTCTTCTCATACTTTATTGGCCAAAACAAGTAACAGGGCCAAGGCTGATTCCAAAGGGGCAGGTGGTATATCCTTTCACAGGGAGGGCCAAAGAATATTTAGAAGCAATAATAGACTGACTACAACCTCCCTTGAATCCACTATTCTCCATGCTTTAATCAGAGATGTTCTTGAAATAAAATTGGATTGTATCAATCATTTGCTTTACAAAAAACCTTTAGTGCTGTACTGGTCAGGGTTCTCCAGGAACACTGAGATGTTTCTCCAGGAAAACAGAACCAACTATGTGTGTGTCTGTGTGTGTGTAAAAGAGATTTACTATAAGGCACTGTCTCACATGATTACGGAAGCTGGCAAGTCCCAGGATCTGCAGGATGAGTCAGCAAGCTGGAGACCCAGGAGAGCAGATGATGAAGCTCCCATCAGAGGCCAGTGGGCTTGAGCCCCAGGAAGAGCTGATGTTTCAGGGGAAGAAAGCTGATGTCCCAGTTCAAAGGCAATCAGGCAGGAAGAATCCTCTCTTACTTTGGGAAGTGTCAGCCTTTTAGTTCTATGCAGACCTTCAACTGATTGGATGAGGCCCACCCACATTGGGGAGAGCAATCTACTTTACTCAGTGTACTGATTTAAATATTAACATCATCCAAAGACACTCACATAGAAATGCTCAGAATAATGTTTAACCAAATATCTGGGCACTCCATGTCCCAGTTAAGCTGACATATAAAATTAGCCATCACAAATACATTTTCAGATTCCCAACAGGCTTAAAATGAAACCCCAGCTCCTCTCCATGACCTACAAGGTTCCACAGGTGCTGGAACTTTCCACTTTCCCAGCCTCATCTCGGGCCAAATTCCCACTTGTTTGTTCTATTCTAAACATAGCGCTGACTGTTGCTGAAACACACCGATCTTTTTGCTGCTGTATTATTCTTACACTTGTTGAGCTTCAGGCTGGGATCACTCTTCCTCCACCCCCTACATTTCACATGTCATGACTGGGTATTCCCATTTTTCTGGTCTCAGTTTAAATGCCTCTTCCTTGGAGATGCCTCCCTTGCTAATCATATCTAGTGTAGCAACACTCCAATACATTCTCTCTGTTAAAGAACCTTGTTTATTTAATAGTGATTTTTCATTATCTAAAATTATTTTATTTATTATCTCCCTCCTCTACTAGATTTAAGTGCCAAGAGGGTTATAGCCATGTCTGTTTTCTTCACTATTGCATATCCAGCCCTAACACCATTCATGGCACATTGTAGGCACTCCATAAATATATACGAAATACATGAATAATTGAATGGGTCATGGGATCACAGGAATGACTAAGGCTAGTTCATTCATCCTAAATACAACCGTAACTCAGTCAAAATGAAAGACCATTTTACGATGGAAAATAATTAAATACCATCAAAGTCTTCCATAAAAGACACTTTAAAAAATATTGAGGTCAGTTTCAGGAGCTCTTGAGCTTTGTTTGACTATTTCTTCTTCAGTAATAATTCAGAGAGGTTGGATGACTATCCTGTGATAACCCAAAGTTTTCTTTAATTCTGCCTCATAATTTTGTGTGACTAATAGAAAGAGCTGATTTCACTTTGATGGAGGGACCTGAATTCTGGATTCCATATTTAATGCTTTATTTGACATTATACTGGAGTAAGTTAGGAATATCATAAAACTCTTGGGCTCCTTTGAGTTATATTCATCCAACAAGCCATTGTCATCCAACAAGCCATTGTCATATACAAACACTGGTCTCCAAGCCTCAGTTTCCTTCTATCCAATGATAATATCTCCCTTCAAAAGTGCTTAGCATAGGTCTTGGCTGACAGAAAATCTTAATAAGCTATAGCTGTCCTTAGTGTCTAGGCGGTAAGATGGGAAATCTTAAGTAGGTCAGCCCAGAGTGAAGGAAGACTTGGCTTGGAAGCCTGGGAACCTCCAGTTGTAGGACAGACAAAAATCAAGGCAATCTGGTCACACATTTTTAGGGCCAAGACTTTAGAACCCAGGAGAACTGGACAGAGCAAGATAGTAGAGACATTTGAAAGGAACCAGGTGAGAGTTCAAAACATGAGAACAAGGACTAAGGAATGGGAAGAAAAGGCCAGAGCTCAGTTAGAGAGCTGAGGTTCTGGGGGCAGTGTGCAGAACCTAAAATAAGTCTAATTCTATAGTGGATCACTGGTCCAAGTCTCCTTAAGCCTTGTCTGATAAGAATCGACCAAGCTAAGTAGCTCCAGTGATGAACAAGAGGGCTTCGGGGCAAGGAGACAGGAAGGTTATACAGTCATGTAGAAGACCCTAGGCTTTATTAGCCTCTCTGTGAATTGAAATAAGAGGTTATTATTTAGGTGACAATGCCTTGACTTATGGTACTTGTATAATGTTCTATTATCTAATCAATCCTTTCACCTACATGGGTTGTACTTCTTACAGTCATTTACTAAATGTGAAAACTGAGGGTAAAGATGGTCTACTCATTGAATTCACCCAGAAAGCTGTAGTGGAAGGATTACATAGGCCTTTTGATGGCCAGCACAGAATTTTACCATCTCTAGTAGGGTCTTACAATAAGTATCAAAAGTATACATGTTCTTACCAGCTTTACTTCTCCAGAAGAATCTTTGTCTATTTTGATTGGGTGCTTGCTGTACCCTCAGGAGGTTTGGTCAGGGAAAGCCAGCCATGATTCTGGACTGGACACCATCAATAAAACATATGAAATCATCTATCTTTTCCCCTTTTCTTGTGAATCTGAGCTGACTTGGCTGTTCACATTTCATTTTTATTCCCACCTGTGAATTGATTCTGTTTTTTCCTTTTATGATCAATGTTGTAATTATCTTCATGTGACGTAATGTTACTTCTTATGCCCAGGTGGAGCAGATAGCTGCCACCCAAGTACAATTTGAGAAACTAGGTGATATGATTCTCCTACTGCCCCACCCCTGTCGCCTCCATTGACCAGCCAGAATGCCAAGGTGAGGTGCTACTGTGACCTTTGTGCAGCTGCAGTTGTCACCTGGAAAGGAAATGTAATGACTCATCATTAGTCATTAACACAATCTCAAATCAGTTCATCAGGTGAGGAAATCACAGTGTGATGGCTTTCTGTATATACACACACTTTTCTTACTAAAACTAAGCATTTCCTCCTTTAGGAATAGCTATGAAAGAAGTAGTTTCTGTAAGAAAAAAGTCTGTTTTGAAAACTTTAGATTGTGGCTCTGAACTTTGGCTGCACATTAGAATAATCTGGGAAGATTTTAAAATCCTTGTGTTCGATCTGTATCCCAGCAATATGTCTGAATCCCTGGAGGTAGGATCCCAGGTCCAGGGATTTTTACAAAGCTCCCTGAATGATTCCATTGTGCGGCCATAATCAAAAGCCACTGCTCTAGGTGCTTTCCAGAATGAATAAAATAATGATCTTAAGCATTTGTTCTTAAAGAAAAAGGCTTTTCCTCATAATGGAATTTAAAGATTGAGTTAATTATTTAAAACATAGAATTAAAATAAATTAATCTTTGATCTAGGATATATGGAGGCTAGGGTGGGAGACAATACCTTTATCATGTGTAGCTGTAAGGGTTTTCTTTAGTGAACTTGTTAACCATGAGAAGAGAAGAGAGACCCGGAGGAGAAGAAAAATTAAGCATAGTGGTGTTGGCAAAAAGAAGGGAGCTTGAGCAATAAGCTCTTTTATTGAATATTATTTTTCTCATATGACTAAAAAGCAAAATCGACAATGGAACATCAGGGTTTATGCTGTATTTCTTCTCACTTTTAAAAATTAATATAGACTATACCTACTGAAAACTCACTATTTTTAGTGTACAGTTCTACAAGTTTTGACAGGTATATACAGTTGTGTAACCACTTTATAGAACAATTTTATTACCCCCCCAAATTACCCTCTGCCTATGTGTAGTCAACCCCTCCTTCTTCCCCCAGACTCTGGAAACCACTGATGTGTTTTCTATTCCTCTCATTTTTCCTTTTCTGAATGTTATATAAATGGTGCCTTACAGTTTCATCGTATTTTTTATAGTTATATTTTGATAAAAAATAATTACTGTGTGGATTTTGTGCATTAAGCTCTGAAATGATCAGTCCTTTTTGACTGAAGGAGGAAGCGAGCTGTCTCCCTAACTGTGAAGCACTTTTGGGGAGCTTCAGGCACTGTCAATCAACACAGGGACCAGGAGAAGCTGAGCCACTCGGGAGGGCAGATTTGACCGATTTAAAACAAACAGTGATAGAAATCAATTTAAAGAAACAGAGTGAAGTAAGTCAGACAGAGAAAGACAAATATATATCACTTATATGTGGAATCTAAAGAAAGGGTACGAATGAACTTATCTATAAAATAGAAATAGAGTTACAGATGTAGAAAACAAACTTACGGTTACCAGGGGGTGAGTGGGGGGGAGGGATAAATTGGAACGCTGGGATTGACATATACACACTACTATATATAAAATAGATAACTAATAAGAACCTACTGTATAGCACAGGTAACTCTACTCAATAGTCTGTAATAGCCTATATGGGAAAAGAATCTAAAAAAGAGTGGATATACAGGACTTCCGGGAAGATGGCGGAAGAGTAAGACGCGGAGATCACCTTCCTCCCCACAGATACACCAGAAATACATCTACGCGTGGAACAACTCCTACGGAGCACCTACTGAACGCTGGCAGAAGACCTCAGACCTCCCAAAAGGCAAGGAACCCCCCACGTACCTGGTTAGGGCAAAAGAAAAAACTAAACAGAGACAAAAGGATAGGGACGGGTCCTGCACCAGCGGGAGAGAGCTGTGAAGGAGGAAAAGTGTCCACACACTAGGAAGCCCCTTCGCGGGTGGAGACTTCGGGAGGCGGAGTGGGGGAGCTTGGGAGCCGCGGAGGAGAGCACAGCAACAGGGGTGCGGAGGGCAAAGCGGACAGATTCCAGCGCAGAGGATCGGGCCGACCGGAACTCACCAGCCGAGAGGCTTTTCTGCTCGCCCGCCGGGGCGGGCGGGACTGGGAGCTGAGGCTCCGGCTTTTGTCGGAGCGCCGGGAGAGGACTGAGGTTGGCGGCGTGAACACAGCCTGCAGGGCGTTAGTGCACCGCGGCTAGCCGGGAGAGAGTCCGGGAAAAGTCTGGACCTGCCGAAGAGGCAAGAGACTTTTACGTCCCTCTTTGTTTCCTGGTGCACGAGGAGAGGGGATTAAGAACACTGCTTGAGAGAGCTCCAGGGACGGGCGCGAGCCGCGGCTAAAAGTGCCGAGCCCAGAGACAGACATGAGACGCTAAGGCCGCTGCTGCCGCCACCAGGAGGCCTGTGTGCGAACACAGGTCACTAGCCACACGCCCTTCCGGGGAGCCTGTGCAGCCCGCCACTGCCAGGGTCCCGGGATCCAGGGACAACTCGCCCGGGAGATCGCACGGCGCGCCTCAGGCTGCAACGTCTCGCCGGCCTCTGCCGCTGCAGGCCCGCCCCGCACTCCGTGACCCTCCCTACCCCCCCGGCCTGAGTGAGCCAGAGCCTCCGAATCAGCGGCTCCTTTAACCCCGTCCTGTCTGAGCAAAGAACAGACGCCCTCCGGCGACCTACACGCACAGGCGGGGCCAAATCCAAAGCTGAGCCCCTGGGAGCTGTGAGAACAAAGAAGAGAAAGGGAAATCTCTCCCAGCAGCCTCAGAAGCAGCGGATTAAAGCTCCACAATCAACTTGATATACCCTGCATCTGTGGAATACCTGAATAGTCAACGAATCATCCCAAATTAAGGAGCCCTGTGGATGAAAGGCTCTTGGTGCTGCAGCCAGGAGTCAGTGCTGTGCCTCTGAGGTGGGAGAGCCAACTTCAGGACACTGGTCCACAAGAGGCCTCCCAGCTGCACATAATATCAAACAGCAAAAATCTCCGAGAGATCTCCATCTCAACGCCAGCACCCAGCTTCACTCAACGACCAGCAAGCTACAGTGCTGGACATCCTATGCCAAACAACTAGCAAGACAGGAACACAACCCCACCCATTAGCAGAGAGGCTGCCCAAAATCATAATAAGTCTACAGACACCCCAAAACACACCACCAGACGTGGACCTGCCCACCAGAAAGACAAGATCCAGCCTCATCCACCAGAACACAGGCACTAGTACCCTCCACCAGGAAGCCGACACAACCCACTGAACCAACCTTAGCCACTGGGGACAGACACAAAAAACAACAGGAACTACGAACCTTCAGCCTGCAAAAAAGGAGACCATAAACACAGTAAGATAAGCAAAATGAAAAGACAGAAAAACACACAGCAGATGAAGGAGCAAGATAAAAACCCACCAGACCTAACAAATGAAGAGGAAATAGGCAGTCTACCGGAAAAAGAATTCAGAATAATGATAGTAAGGTTGATCCGAAATCTTGGAGATAGAATGGACAATAGAATGGACAAAATGCAAGAATCAGTTAACAAGGACCTAGAAGAACTAAAGATGAAACAAGCAACGATGAACAACACAATAAATGAAATTAAAAGTACTCTAGATGGGATCAATAGCAGAATAACTGAGGCAGAAGAACGGATAAGTGACCTGGAAGATAAAATAGTGGAAATAACTACTGCAGAGCAGAATAAAGAAAAAAGAATGAAAAGAACTGAGGACAGTCTCAGAGACCTCTGGGACAACATTAAACGCACCAACATTCGAATTATAGGGGTTCCAGAAGAAGAAGAGAAAAAGAAAGGGACTGAGAAAATATTTGAAGAGATTATAGTTGAAAACTTCCCTAATATGGGAAAGGAACTAGTTAATCAAGTCCAGGAAGCACAGAGAGTCCCATACAGGATAAATCCAAGGAGAAATACGCCAAGACACATATTAATCAAACTGTCAAAAATTAAATACAAAGAAAACATATTAAAAGCAGCAAGGGAAAAACAACAAATAACACACAAGGGAATCCCCATAAGGTTAACAGCTGATCTTTCAGCAGAAACTCTGCAAGCCAGAAGGGAGTGGCAGGACATATTGAAAGTGTTGAAGGAGAAAAACCTGCAACCAAGATTACTCTACCCAGCAAGGATCTCATTCAGATTTGATGGAGAAATTAAAACCTTTACAGACAAGCAAAAGCTGAGAGAGTTCAGCACCACCAAACCAGCTCTACAACAACTGCTAAAGGAACTTCTCTAGGCAAGAAACACAAAAGAAGGAAAAGACCTACAATAACAAACCCCAAACAATTAAGAAAATGGGAATGGGAACACACATATCGATAATTACCTTAAATGTAAATGGACTAAATGCTCCCACCAAAAGACACAGATTGGCTGAATGGATACAAAAACAAGACCCATATATTTGCTGTCTACAAGAGACCCACTTCAGACCTAGAGACACATACAGACTGAAAGTAAGGGGATGGAAAAAGGTATTTCATGCAAATGGAAACCAAAAGAAAGCTGGAGTAGCAATCCTCATATAAGTTATATATATATATATATGTAGTTTGCTTGAGTGCAGTGTTTTTTGTTTTCTGTACTGAATTCATTAGCATGGGTCGGTATAAAATTTAGCATAGGTCAATATGTAATTTGTAAACTAATAAGGTCTTAAAGTGAGGAATTAAGTCTTTTAAATTTAATTATTTATTGTAAAGAGCAGAATAGCATACATAAACAGGTGCCTAAGGAAAACTTGTATTCTAATATGGAACTCTCATGAACACCTTTCTTTTTTTCTTCTAACGGTATGATAGTAGGCCATTTGATTATTTTTATGGCTTTAACTTTACAACAATGAAATATTCGTAAATTTTAAAAAGTATTTTTCTTTATTTGATGCGGGTGGGATACTGGAGAAATGAAAGGTCAAACATCTATTGAGGATTCCATACTTGTCTATATATTGTGTACTTTTATTTCAAGAACTGATTTAAAATTCCTAAAAGGATGCTATAATAAGTTATTATGCCATTTTACAGACTGAATTAAGTGAATTTCAGGGAGGTATGAAACTTGCCTAAGGCTATCCAGCTACCAAGTGGTAGAAGTGAGAATTAAATCCAGGTATACCTATAAAAAAAAATAAAAAATAAATAAAAAAAAATAAAAAAAAAAAAGAAGGCGAGGGCAGCACCAGGGTATGGGGTTGTTAGTTTTATAGGGGTGAGTAATTTCATACTCTGATGAGTGGGAGGAGTATTCCAGCTATTTTGGGGAAGGGGTGGGGATTTCTAGGAATTGAGCCACCGCCCACTTTTTGACCTTTATGGTCATCCTTGGAACTGTCGTGGCACCTGTGGGTGTGTCGCTTAGCTTGCTGATGTGTTACAATGAGTGTATACTGAGGCTCAAGGTCTAGTGGAAGTAGACTCGTCCGCCATCTTGGACCTATTTTGTTCTAATCAGTTTATGTTGTGTCCTCGGGCTATGTAATTCTTTTAAAGGTTGTGCCCTGCCCCCTTTCCTCCTGTTTCATATTGAATATATAATATTTACCAGAGTATGTTTTAATAATTAATACATGATATATTGTATAATTAATTTATATATCATATATATAATGATATCTATAGGTATTTGTTCTAATAAGTCATTAAAAAAAAAAAAAGAGTGGATATATGTATATGCATAACAGATTCATTTTGTTGTACACCTGAAACGAACACAACATTGTAAATCAACTATACTCCAATAAAAATTAAAAAATAAATAAACACCAGTCACACAATTAAACTCAAGGAAATAAAACACAAGACAGAGAAGAGACATACTTTAATTAATTTTAAAGAAGTGATTATTTTTCCTTTTACAAAAGCAATAGTAGTAAAAAAAAAATTTAGAAACAAAGGTAAGCAAATAGAAGGAAAATCCCCCAACAAACTAAAGAAAAATCATAGTATTTATCCAGACTTTAAAAATATTTCACACAGTCATACGCACACAAAAATACATGTGAAGAATACTTTTTAACTTACAAAACTGGGATGTTTTACTTGCTGTTTCATAAAAGATCTTTCCCTCAAACCTTTTTACTGAATTATGAATGATTGATTTCTTTGTGCCAATAGTACATGGTAGTGGTTGAAAGTACAGTAGTTAAGAACATGAACTTATTAATCAGACAGACCTATTTATTATCCTAGCTCTTCCATTTACTAGATGTGTGACCTTGGGCAAAATATTGAACTTATCTAAGCTTCATTTTCCTCATAATAGAGATAATTATATCTAATTTGTATATTTGATGTGAGAATTAAAATGAAATGAGATAATACATGAAAAGCACTTAGCACAGTGCCTGAAAAATAATAATGGCTTAGTTATTCTACCAAATTAATGAACAAGATAAACTCAGAATATAATTAAAGTGAACTTTTTGTTTTCGTCTCCCATTGCCGCCTCATAAAATGTATTTGTCATTGGTCCCTGCCTAAAATTTCTCAAAGACTCCTTGGCTTTTCTGTTCATTTTTAGGTAACTGAGTCCTGGGTCACTTTAAGTTGCAAATGAGTGTATTCTCATTCAGAAACTAGATTGCTTGTCTCAGATTGTAATCACAGCTCTTAACTTGACATGATGTCACTTTCTCCCCAGCCCTTGCTTTAGGCTGAAAGCTTCAGTGGAAAATGTAGTTCTAATGATACCTTTTCTATTTTTTAATTTTGCTATTGTCCTCCTTCCCCTGGCCTGCCACCCAGTTTCTGTTGCTTCTCTGTTGGGAACTGAGGAGAAAGTAGTGGTAAGTACATAGAAAAGGTCTTGCTTGAACTTGGTTTAGACAGACCTGGGGCTCTTGGGGCCAGTGGACAGCTGATTCTCTTGGGAGTACTCTCCTGGGCTTTTAGAGAATCGGCTGGGTACCCTGACCTACAGCTCTCTCCACCTAGGTGACTCTGTTTTGGCAAATACTTACCACTCCTCAGCTCCAGGAATTTGTCCTTTGCCTCCAGGTTCTGGCTACTTTTATTCCTCTGCCCTTTATGCCGTCATTTTGACTACATATGCTGAATCTGTATGTACAGCCAAGTATGGACATGGCTACCAGGAGCCCTGAGCAAAATAAGAAGGACCTATTAAATTAAGCAGCAATGACTTTTCCCAAATATTTGAGAGAACCATTTACTGTTCAGCCAAACTATAACTGCAGTGATTTCTTTTGAACATTAACTCAGATTACCTGTGATAATTTTTTCCTATTCTTTTTCTGTCTCAAATACTGAGCACTCATTAACTATTACAGAGTAAATACTCTCACTAAATGAAACACCAGTATTACATCCCAGCCACCTGATTCCTGATAATAATAATAATAATAATAATAATAATTCCTGTACCGTCTGACTTGAGAATTCTTCAGCTAAATAAAATACAGGCTGTACTAATGCCACGGAGCTGGCTCTGACTTAGTTTTTTACTACCCAGTCAATGGACCATCTTGGTCACTGCTCATTTGATTGACAGCACTTTCATTCTGTGACTATCTCTACTCCTGACTTGGCATTTGACCAAAATAATTCGACAGTGGTGGAATGGTTTTGAGGTTTTATTCTTTTCCTTTTCCTCACTAAAGCACTCTCACTGGGAAAGGCATCTGAAGAAAATACTTGGAGGTGGGCAGGGCCTTTCATTATTCTTCAAGTTCCATTACTCTGCCCACATGAACACCTGGCTCATAGCCAATGTCCCAGAGCCTCTGGCTCTTGAGAGGCCCACATCCTGGCTGGAAAGATGCCCAAGTCAGGCAACATTTTGACTCAGGACCTTGAAATAGAGGTCAAAAGAAATATGGTGCATTTAGCATTCTTTTGACATGCTGGAGGCTTTATTTCATGACCCTACATAATAGACATGAAGAAAACTATATGCCCTTGAGGAAGCAGAGCTGTAAATGACTCAGTTTTATTGATGAGTCTTGCCTAGCAAAATTCAACTATCCTTTCTCATCTTTCCCGTCAAAGGGTTAACCTTCAGATTGAGGTAGCTGGTAAAAATATTTGGCAAATGTTTCAGCAAAAATTTAAGAAGTGCTTTCTAAATGTATTTAATTAAATATAATAAATATATATATAATATGTACAACTTTTCTAAATGTAATGGTGTCTCTCTGTAAACTAGTTAGAATTCTTTTGGTTGCAAGTAATAGAAACATCATTAGAACCAGCTAAAGCCAAAAGAGAAAGGATACCAGAAAGATATCCCAAAGTTTACATGGAAACCCAAGAATGTGATGGCACTGGAAAGCATGAAGTCCACGAGGCTTTAGAAATGGGCCACAGGATTGGAGCTCTTGTGGGAAACTTGGGAAACCTTCATTTTGTGTCTTTTGTCCTGGCTTTTCCCCATGAATGTACTTTTTTTTTAAGCTTTTACTGCTCCCAAGTCCAAATAGGGGAGTGTTACTTTCAAAAAGTGTTCATGTTTTATATGTCGTAACTGAGGCACCCAGGGACCCTCCCCAGATTCCCAAGGCAGGGGTCATTTTGCTCAGTGTAAGTCATGTACCCATCCCATGGATAAACTGTGGCTGAGATGACTGAGTCGTGCTACAAAGTTTCAGATCTACAGATTGAGATGACTGAGGCAGCTCCCAAAAACTCTGAGGTATTTTCCTTGAAAAGTTTTATAAGGCAGAGGAGTCTCAGGCAAACCCAAAATACTGGCATCTTGTACTTTCAACTTTCGGATAGCGAATGCCTAGTTGTTGAAGTTTTCAACAGAGTTCTGTAGATAATTGAGTGAATAATGGGAGAATTAAATATGCATAGCATTACCACTAAATTAAAATGTTACTTGAATTTATTTGGGAAGCAGCTAACATAACAGAAAAGTGAAATGTTGACTCTAGAAATTTTTTGCCTAATTTGAAGTCTGACTGCATTATTTACGAGCAATGAAATCACTCCTCTGCTCATGTTTACTATTCGTATAATGGAACAATAGCATTACCCAGTTAATGATGAGATTAAAATGAATTAATATACAGGTAGATTGCTTTTCTCCATGCCTGGCCCATAGGAACACTCAAAACTGTTAATTACTCTTGCTTTTTTTTTCGGATGTTCAGCATGAGAAATCAGTTCCACTTTTATCTCACCCCACCGAGTAACGAATAATACAAGACCCAATTTTTGCGGCATAAACTTGGACTCGGCTCTTTATATGGCTAATGCTGGCTTTGACTGCCTTTAGTGGGAACTTAGCGGACCACTCAAAGTCATTAAACTCTTTAATAAAGCAAACAGCAAAGAATTGACTGTATCTAATAGTCAGACTAGGTCTTGAATTCAGTTTTAACTTTATGACTCTAGATGAATCGATATGATATCGGGGCCCTTCTTTTTCACACATCATATAAGAAGACAGATGCAGGTGAAAAATGTTTCATCTCAAAATTATAGTCATTTTATGCACACATAAAATCAAGAGCCCTGTAGGTTAGGAAATAATAATATACCTTGTTTTTCAGCTTCATAAATATGCATAGCTGCACATAAGTCTTCAAGTTTGCATAAGCTCATGAATAAATCCTGGGGCATGAATTTGGCATGTATTTCTTAGTGTTTATGTGCTTGTCCATCTGTAGTATAATCATTGGATCATAGTGGAACATCCACACAGCTAAAAGAAAGACTTATTTCTATTCCAGATCTGTTTCACAAAACAATGGGTCCATTTTTTTTTTATTTTTTTATTTTTGCAGTACGCGGGCCTCTCACTGTTGTGGCCTCTGCCGTTGCGGAGCACAGGCTCCGGACGCGCAGGCTCAACGGCCATGGCTCACGGGCCCAGCTGCTCCGTGGCATGTGGGACCTTCCCCGACCGGGGCATGAACCCGTGTCCCCTGCATCGGCAGGTGGACTCTCAACCACTGCGCCACCAGGGGAGCCCACAATGGATCCATTATTAAATGTTATGTTTGCTGATGGAAGGGCACTGTGGGATAAGCTACGTACAAGAAGCAAATCCCAACCCTTGTTCACCATCACTTTCTCTTTCATCCATATACTTACACACACAAAGTCCATGCTACCTAGTTACTACTTAAAAGTGAAGCAAGCAGGCCCATAGCGAGCCGAAGTGGTTATTAGGTTTAGCTGTGTCTCCAAAACTTACGTAGTTATACAATAGTCTTGAATTCATTTTGACAATTCCAGAAGTCATATTTTTAAAAAGCATATCAATAAGACAGACTTTGACCACAGAGGAACAACCTCTAACCTTTAACCCTGCTGTTAAAGGGTCTGAAAATTATGTATTTGAAAAATAATGGAAGGAACCATGAAGACATTAAGTCTTTGTCATTCAAGGTGTCTCAATGGTAAAACCTCCCCATGGCTTTAAAAATTGCACTGGTCATTGGACATAACTTTCATGTGCAATATGCTTTAAAAATTAGTATTATTAAAATAGTATATAATTGTGTAAACTTTCTAAAATATAGATAAACAATTAAACAGACGTTTGTTCTATTATTTAACAAGGTGTTGTGCTAAGTGCTGGGTGTTTTGGCTTAGCTTTGAATGCAAAGCATTTGAGGGGTTGTCAGGATAGTCATGATAATAGCAGGCAATTAGATATTCTGACCTGAATTGGAATAGAAGGATTGGGGCTGAATGTGAATAAATGTGGATGTCATTTAGGTAGAAGTTATGATTAATGTAATCGTTACAATGAGATGGAAAAGGGTCCAGGAACAGAGTTAGGGTATTGAGGTTGCCTCAATATAGAATCCATATTCTAAGGGGAGCTAAATCTCCAAGTCCTGCTTACCCCACTCTGCTCCCCTAACTTAGCCTGACACTGGTGACTAGTCATTTTTGGTTGAGGATGAGAGTGGATGTGGCATCATTCTTCCCCGGCAGCCTTTGTGCACACGTGTATATGAATGTATGTGTGTGTGTGTGTGTGTGTGTGTGTGTGTGTGTGTGTGCGCATATTAGTAGATGGGAAAGCGGTAAGTTTTCCTAAGAAGAAAACTGTTAAAATTTGTCAGGAAAGTAGAAGTTATACAGTAAGAGCCAGAAAAGTACAGTGTCGTTATTGACACCAAGGGTGAAGAAAATTTCAAAAGGAGAGAGTGATCAGTCATGTCAGATGGTATCGAGAGAAAAATAAGAATGTAAAAAAGCAAATGACTTGGATAATTAGCTTGTTGAAATCATTCTGAAAAACAAAATGTAGTAGAGTGTTAGGGGAAGGTCCTATTTTCAAAGCGCTGGAAAATAAACTGAAGTGGGGGGTGGAGAGTGTTATAAGTGAAGTCTCTGAGCATAGCCTATTATTTTTAGAAGTTCCCTCTTAAAGGGAAGAGATTAGATAGTAGTTTAATGCAGAAGCAGGATCAAGGGAGGGATTTATTTTAGAGTAGGAGATATAGAAACATGTTTGTAATTAGAAGGGAAGAAACAAGAGGAAAGTGAAGGATTGAAGATGAAGGAACAGGGATGATTGATGGAGTGAAGTCCCAGAGGACGGAAGGATGAAAGGCATCAAGATAACAAGTGGAACAATTATTTTATTAAAAGACAAAGTAATTCCTCCTCTGAGACAGGACTAAAGGAGGAAAGTATAGGTACTGACCCAGAGAAAATCAGAGGCAAAGAGGAAGATAATTAAAGTGGCCGTTCCCCTGAATCTCATGGAAATGCACTCAGGGTTTGGTTGTCTCCAGTCTAGGCAGAAGGAGATATTATTGGCTTGTAGAACTGTGAGTTTGTTGTGAATTATAATTAAGTCATGTCAGCATGAGGCTGTAATTTCTATTACTACATAAGGCAGTAGTTTTGCTACTGAGACCTAATGACCAGCTGGGAAGTACTTCTGGGATAGCACTGGGGAAGTCCACCCTGACCTGCACTTGCATGGCCGGGCTCAGCATTCTCCATTTATGCCTGTCCTCCTTTGACTTTCTGTGAGTAGTTCTGACCATGGTCTTCTAAGGCAACTATTGCTTTTCTTTAAAGGCAGCAGTATTTGAACACTTTTTAGAGGCTGCAGGGATAGGTAAGTATTTAGCTTGAGAACATACCTAGAAATGTAAAGAAAAAATAAAATACAACTGGAACAAGCTGAGTTGAAATTAATTTGTGCTTTAATGATAAAGTTGAGGAAGGTAGAGCTACTATGTTCTATTTGGTAAATATTGGGTATCTGTGAATAAATTAGAAGCTTGTGTTTGTATCAGAAGTCAGAAAAGATTGTCAAACTAAATTACAGGCCCATGCTAATAAACCAACCAATTCTTAGGTTTGCTTCTTGATTTTTACCTTTTCATATTATGCAACAGTTAATCATCCAAATATTTTAAATTTCACTCTTGGATTAACTCAGATCCCCTGCAATCTATATCTTATTCCAGAATCAGTGTTACTGGAATATGATTTGGTATTTTGCAATGAGACACCATGGTGAGATTGTATAAAATGTTCTCTTTTTATCTCTAGGAGGAATATTGCTGAAGGTATTATTTACCACAGCAAGCAGTGTCTCCTTCATGCAGGCCTAGGGGAGTAATTTTTCTTTGGCTTCAGGGCCTAAGTTGAATTTTTTCTGAGCACCTGGAACATTTTGATTCTATGGCCTATTGGAGATTTTATAATGGGTTGTGATTCCTTTTTTGCTTTGGCTGTGTATCAACTTAGAATGTTTTTAGCCACAATTACTTACAATAGCTTAAGCAGGTTTTTCTTTTTCTTTTTACATAGCAAGAAGCCTGAAAATAAGTAACCGCTGGGATTGGCTCAGCATCTCATCTGGGAACCAGTGTCTCTGAATTTCCTTCAGACACTGGATGAACTACATCTCTAGCTGTAGTTCTCAAACGTTGCTGTGCATTGGAATCATCTAAAGGGCTGATAAAGCAGACAGAGGCCCAGGCTCCTTGAAGAATGGAGCCTAGGCCTTTTATGTGGTCACTAAATTCCTCAGGTGATTCTAATATTGACCAAAGCTTGAGAACCACTGCTCTAGCGGAAGGGAGAAACAGGCAAAATTCACTCCTTTCACAGGCTCTGTCTTCTTAGCTAGAAAAAAAAAAAGTTTCAGAGTCAATCCAGCTTACCTCCTCTTCTTCCTCCTCTAAGGAAAACTGGGGAAGGACCTAACTTTTCAGAGATCAGAGAGCTCTGTCTGCTACCAAAGCCAAAATTTGGTGTTAAGGAAGAAGCAAGTTGTTGGATGGGCAAAGGACTGTAGTTTGGGGACAGAATTGCTAGTTATTATACAGGAACTTATTTTATATGCCTTTATTTGGTAACTTTATTCTGAATTAGTTTTGCTTTCCTATGCCTCTCTGATTTTTCTTTTAAAAATTAGTTGTATGGGGCTTCCCTGATGGCGCAGTGGTTGAGAGTCCGCCTGCCTCTCAATGCAGGGGACGCGGGTTCGTGCCGCCGTCGGGGAAGATCCCACATGCCGCGGAGTGGCTGGGCCCGTGAGCCATGGCCTCTGAGCCTGCACATCCAGAGCCTGTGCTCCGCGACGGGAGAGGCCACAACAGTGAGAGGCCTGCTTATCGCAAAAAAAAAAAAAAAAAAAAATTAGTTGTATGAATTTATGTGATCTATCAAATTGTTTTTGAAATATGTGAGTATGGCGATTATGATAAAATTCTTGTACCCTATGTTCAAGGATCACTACTTTCCTCATTATCAACAAAAGGATCCAGGGGCGGTGATTTTCTTCTGCTTAGTTGCCTCGGGGCTATAACGAGGAGAATGCTTCCATGCTCCATTTTCTACTCTCATGCTCTTTGTCATGAAGCAGGCTGATTGGGTGATTCATAGAATCAAAGTTAAGCTGAGACTCCCCCTTGATTAGGTACAACTTGGGATTTGCCTCTCCTGGCAATTTTCTTTTAGCCTAAGTATGAACCCTGTTATTTTTTGACATGTCATGGCTCCAGCTCATTAGATCCTAATACTCACTATGCAGCAGGATCGCCTGAAAAATACTGATGCCGTGTCCTATGTTGATTGGAGGTGGGACCCAGGCCTCCATGTTTTCACTTAAAAGTTCTCCAAGTGACCCTAATGTGCAGTTAGGGTTGCAGAACTACTGCTCTGGCTGATAGGCTCTCTGACCTAACCCTGTCTTCTGTGCTCTGTCTCTGTTTTCTTTTATCTGATTCTATTCCTGATTTCAATTTCTGTCTCTAAGGATCTCTGTCCTTCTGTTCCCAGGCTTCAGTTGAGACTGTTCTCTGAGTTCCATTTTGGTTTCCTTGAGCCTCGACTGCATTTTTTTTTTTTTTTTCGGTATGCGGGCCTCTCACTGTTGTGGCCTCTCCTGTTGTGGAGCACAGGCTCCGGACGCGCAGGCTCAGCGGCCATGGCTCACGGGCCCAGCCGCTCCACTGCATGTGGGATCTTCCCGGACCGGGGCACGAACCCATGTCCCCTGCATCGGCAGGTGGACTGTCAACCACTGCGCCACCAGGGAAGTCCTCGACTGCATATTTTAATTAACCTGCTCTAGCAGTTCAGCAGCAAAAGCTGAGTTCCTTTCTCTGATTCTCAGTAGAACGCCAACTCATCCCGCTGACAACCAAAAAGTATGGGGAAATCCTGGGACTAACGAAGTGGACACAGGGAGGCGACTTGACTCTGCATAGGATAAGTAGAGTTCCATGTTCGGGAAGCGTTCAGTTCTTAGTTCCATCTAATTTCAACTCCAAGTCAGTTAGATTCTCCTTTGGTCTCCAACAGCACCTTGTGAACCTTCTCTCCCAAGTAGGCTCTTGAGACAGAGCTGGTGGCTCTCTCCTCTGACTTTCCACTCGGAAGTCCTAACAACAACTCTGCTCTCCCTCTACACATCTCCAGTAGATTACTTTTTCATTCTGATCCTTTTGCTGATTTAATCTTTACCCCCCAGATTAATTTCTTTTTTGAATTTCAAACCTTCTTCCTCATCATTTCCCTTCGTATTCTCAGCCCTCTAGCTATACCCTGTATACCAACTTACCAGAAAACGCAAAATATGCCCCAAGTATAGGTAATAAAATGTGGCTAAATACCCAGCTTTGGAGTTGGGCAGCTCAGGCCTAAATCCTCAATCTGTACCTTCCAAGTTTGTTTCTTCACCTGCAAATGGAGTAATAATAATATCTAACTTGTAAGATTGTTGGCAGAAGAAAACAAGGTAATGCATATGAATCTTAGAGGATTTTCTGGCACATAAGTGCTCAGAAACTGTTGGGTGTTTGCCACATAAGCTGAGTTGGAATTTGGCTCAAATGCATTTATTGGGGTTCAAGACCTATGAAAGGAAGCAGGGAACAGGGTTTGGCAGAGGAAGTAGTTCAACTGAGACGTTGGCCTTGATGAGTTTTCAAGTGAATAACTGCGTGACAGACTTGTTCTGTGTGACCTTCACCTGTCAATCACTGGCCGTGGGCTGCCTCGGAAAGCTCGTGGCGTTGGGTGCAGTGGCTGTGTACACAGTAGGAGGCCACTGTGAAGAAGCCAACGGCTGGCAGCTGTTCACTGACCACACTCCTAGCTGTTCTGTGTGGCAAGTTCTGTCCTGATGGGGCATCTGGGCAGTCCTCTCTGTACCTACCACAGTTTTTGTTTCTGTGTCACTCCTCTGGTTTGCAGGGCTCAAGCGCACAGGTCTGACATGTACCTAGCTGACATGAGGTGGTTATTCCTCACATTGCCTATATTTAGAAATAATGTACTCTCTGAGATTCCGTATCAACAAATCTGTGCACAAACAGGGCATTCTGGAAGCCTGCTGCATGCATAATTTCAGGTTCTTAGATTCCTAGGTTAAAGTCGAGGTTTTATTATCACAAACGAGAAGAGAGAAATAAAGAAAGTACAAATAAAGTGGGAAAGGAGTAATTTTAAACGTGTGTCAATCGTCAGGCCTTTGTGTGAGGCAGTACCTGGAGATTCTGCTAACAACCTGCCAGCCAACAACAGCATTTGTGCACAGAGCTCCTGGGAATCCACTTTCCAAAATCGCTCAGGCGACCACTTCATAATTTATGAAAGGCCTAGTTTCAATAGCCTGCAAGACATTTTAGAAGAGAAAGCTAATCATTGATTTGATGTTTATTTTATAAAGTGACTCAAATTCAGTTTACTTAAAATGGTTGTCCCAGTCCTAATAACTGTTTAAATTTCTTAGGTGCCGGGCTTCTTGTCTTCATTCTTTAGTCTGAGCTCAGTAGGGACTTCATTAATCCCTGAGGAAAGATACACCAAAAAGGATTTTCAGTAAATTTGGGTAAATGTTTTCCAGATCCCTTTGGCCAGGAGAGTGGACTGCTGTGGAGCCTCATGAGTGGTGGATGGGAGACCGTTAGACTCCGGACCATCTGCAGGAGGACCACGGCCCCTGTGGTTCTCTGTGATAGCGCCTTAGTGCATTGTGAAATCATTCTAGTTAAGCAGGAAATGCAGCATTGTGGACGAATTCTGTCTACAATCATCTGAAACATGGAATTAGATCCTTATATTCTACTCAAAGGTAGTGGAGTTCAGCAGCAAAGAGTACAATTCTTGTTGTAACAGAAAAATGGGTTTCAATCTTGCTACTGAAAGAATGGCTGTGGAACTTTAGGCAAATTGCTTTGCGTCTCTAAAATTTAATTTTCTTACCTTAAGAATGAGGATAATAATCCCTAACAATAGGTATCAGTGTCTATTGTAGTGTTTAGTACACTAAATATTCAACAAATGGCACGTGACATCGACATCATCCTGGTCATCTCTTACCTTTCCCTCTAGCAATGTTCAAGAGAAGACTCATTTTTCTCTTAAATGCATTTCATGTTTTGACACTTACTGGCTTTGACTCTTTTTCCTTTGTGAAAGTCACACCTTTGTCATTCCCAGTGTAGTCTCTTTCTTTTTTTTTTTTTTTACATCTTTATTGGAGTATAATTGCTTTACAATGGTGTATTAGTTTCTGCTTTATAACAAAGTGAATCAGCTATACATATATATATCCCCATATCTCCTCACTCTTGCGTCTCCCTCCCACCCTCCCTATCCCACCCCTCTAGGTGGTCACAAAGCACCGAGCTGATCTCCCTGTGCTATGCAGCTCCTTCCCACTAGCTATCTATTTTACATTTGGTAGTGTGCATATGTCATGGGGAGGGGGAAGGGTAAGCTGGGACAGCGTAGTCTCTTATACTCCTGTTTTTTATTGACGGGGAGTTCTGTGGTGTGAGTAGCTCGCAGAGTGGGGGCGAAGGATTTGGGCTATGCTGGTTCACAGTGACTTCCAAATGATGACACCACTCTCAAGGGTTAATGTTGGACCAAATTATGTTTCTTGGCAATAGCTTTGGTTTCTGCACAATTGGCAAGGTGCCCTTTAAGTTCCCAAAGGCCATGATGTGAAGCCCTAGACATGAAGGAACCTCCACCTGCCTTGGGAGATGTTAGCTCCACCTTGGATGGAGCCACTACTCTGTGGGTTTTATACTAAAAAAAGTCCAATTATTTCTTAAACTGTAGAACCATTTTCTAGCCTAAATTTGGGTTGGGACCAACATTAATTCTTTTTACTGCCTCTCCTAGATTTTTATCTGTATTTTTGCAATTCTCCAAATTTCCCATCCTTGGCACCTGTTCTTGCTTTGTGTACTTTTGAGTTAAAGTAAGGTAGACATATTCATGACTGTGGAGTAAATACTTGTGATCCTTGTGGTGGCTGGAAATGGGTTAGACAAATGTGTCAGCTGTAGACACCAGCTTCAAGGACTGTTACGTGGTCCTAGTGGTTCAGCCGTCACACTCTGAGGCCCTCATCACTAAATGGACTAGCACTTCTGTATTCACTGCCTCTCTTCTCTTCTTTGCCCCTCTGTTAATGTTATCTCAGTTCAGAATAGCTTTAAGATAACATGTTCTAGAATCAGACTGTCTACATTCAAATTCTGGTTTTGCTACTTATTAGGTTTTAACCTCTTATGGCTCAGTTTACTCATCTCTAAAATAGGGCAATTATAATACCTGACTCAGGGGGTTATAAGGGTCACGTGAGAGAATAAGTGTAACCTACTTAGGATAAGGCCTGGAAAAATGTTGGCTGCTAATATTTATTATTATTATTATTATTACTCACACGATAGGTATCCTAACCAGGTTCCACAGAGATCTGGCCTCTTATGGGTCACCAGCTTATGGAGCAATCGTCCTCTGCTTCAGGGGGACCTCCCTGATGGTCCAGTAGTTGGGACTTCGCCTTCCAGTATGGGGGGTGCAGGTTTGATCCCTGGTTGGAGAGCTAGGATCCCACATGCCTCGTGGCCAAAAAACCAAAACATAAAGCAGAAGCGATGTTGTGACAAACTCAATACAGACTTTAAAAATGGTCCACATCAAAAAAAAAAAATCTTTAAAAAAAAAAAGCTGAGCTTTAAAAGAAAAAACTTTTCTCTGGTTCAGGCAAGGAGAACTTTAACCAAAATAAAGAGATGACAAAGCTTAAGGTTATCTGTGTAGCATTATGAAGCATGTCCAAATGAAATCTCTTCCATAAGGTTAAGGAGGGTGGAAAAATACATTGGGGATAGTGTTTCAGCATAAGAATTTGGGAGGACGCATTCAATCCATCACACCGCCTTACCAAGTCCCATGATTTTGTAATCTGATGCAGACCTCCCATTCCTTCCCTCATCTTCTCTATCAGTAGACGTCAATACAATAAGAGCTCAAGGGATTGAGCCGTTAGTAGAGGGCATAATAAAGTATTAAAGAGAATTGGCAGAATGCACAAAAGGTTACTTTTTAGTGACTTCATTTGGAACAAATTTCCAAGGTCATTACTGACTTGCTACGCTGGCAAATGAACAATACAGGTGTTCTCAAAGAGTTCTTCTAAGGTGATTTTATTTGGCATAAAGGTTTCTAGGAGTTAAAGAGACTTTTGGGGGAATAAGTATATGAATATAAATCAATAGAAAGGAAAAGCACTGATACTACATTAACTAGACACTCTGACCAATTAGCCAGTTCTTCACACATTAGTTTATATTAAAACAAAAAGGTTGTGAGAGGAAAGTGACGTAAAATGTAAAAGAAAATATGCTTTACCACAATTCCCAAGATATTTAGGAGTTATAATATGGGTTAAGTACAGTATATGACATTTGATGGTATCTAAAAATTGAGGTCTGTTGGGCATTTCATTCTAGAATAAGGTCAATGCTGTCATCTTTACCTGTCATGGCAGTACCAGAAACTGTATCATTGTCTCTATTATTGATTAGATTCCCCTCTATTCCCCCTTTTTCAAACTCAACATGATTAAAATGTCTCCCTCTACTCCTTAATTGAAAACATTCTTAATCTATCTCTTGGATGTCTACGCAGAGACACATGAAAATACAAGATAAAATAATCTCCCCAATGCACAGAACACAAAGTGACTATTAATGTTGAAGGCATGCATGACTGAAACTTTACCGTATAGTATGCAATGTTCATGTACATTAAGTAAACCAGTCCTTTAGAAATGCATGTGTGTTTTCTGGACAAAAGAAAGAGGATTCACTTTAATGAGGTCTGAAAAAGTCTATGGAATAATAGTGATATACCATGAAACTTATAACAATAACTGGCTTCTCCCAATAGAGTGTGATAAGTCTGCAGTGATTTCATACTCTGATATTTTGATTCTGGCATTTGAGAGAAAGGGGTCTGTGTCTCACTGTTAGTGAATAAACAAAGAGTCTCAAAATGCATTATTCCGTGAGTTATAGGAATAAAAACCTAAAGCATCTTTAGTGGAATAAGCTTGAACAATAAAATGTGAAATACTCTATAAACATAAACCAAAGCTTGGAGGCATGAATATATTTCTCCCTTGTTTACTTTTGCTTTTCTAGATAACAATTCATCTCTGATTTTATATCACTCCAGCTAATAATTAACTTATTTCTGGGTCATGTAACCTGAGAAATGACAGCATGGAGCTGCTAACAATACCTCAGGAAGACATGATAATGATTTCTCCCAGGTGTTTGCGGAAAAAAGAATATAGTAAGGAGGAAGCAGATCTCATAGGCATTGAATGGCAGTGTTGCTTTTAGGCAGAAATAGCATGAATAATTTATTGACTGCATCAGCAGATATATTTAGCTGTGTGCTGTGAAGGTGAGTGCTCAGCCACGTGTTCCTCTTGCATCACTGGAGCTCACAGCCACCAGCATTCGATCACTAGCCTTCCCAAGAGCTATTTTAAAACAGATGTGGTAATTTTTTACCTAACGTAGTAACTAAAAAATAATCAAAAGTTTGTGTTGCCTGAATTCATGGGCTTTATCTCAAGGGGGAAAATGCTTCAATAAAAGGATATGCCATAAAGAAGGTACATTATATTCCTAAAGACTATTTGCTCCAGATAGATTTGAACCTTGCATTGAAATAACCGCCTCTGTGCTTGGCAGCTCTCCAGTGCCCTCTTTCAGTAACCTGTCCCCGGCCTCTCTAAGGTCCATTGGTTCAAGAAACGACAATTACAGTAAGGATTGAAAAGCATGCTCTAGAGGCCACAAGGCCATTGCTACTTTTTCATTCTAAATGAAATATGCTCTTTGATATCATTGCTATCTGTTAGAGGTTGTGTTCCCTAAAAAGATACATTGAAATCCTAACCCCAGGGATCTGTGAATGTGACCTTATTTGGAAATAGTCTTTGCAGATGTAATCAAGTTAAGATAAGGTCATTAGGGCGGACCCTAATCCAGTATGACTAGTGTCCTTATGAAAAAAGGAAAAGAGACCCAGACTCAGACACAGGGAGAATGCCGTGTGATGACGGGGGCAGGATTGAAGTGATGCTCTACAAGCCAAGGAATATCCGAAATTGCCAGCAACACCAGAAGCTAAGAGAAAAGCATGGAACAGATTCTCCCATAGACACTTTAGAGACAGAATGTTTCTGCTAATACCTTGATTTCAGATTTCTTGCCTCCAGAACTGTGAAGGAATAAATTTCTGTTTTCTAAACCACTCAGTTTGCGGTACTTTGTTACAGTAGTTCTAGGAAGCTAATATGCTATCTAAATTTAGATACTCAGGGTGAGGGGCAACGAGCTAGCCAGTGTACCAAGATAAATTAATTATGCACGATATGGATATTCACCAAGGGTACAAATGTTTCTACACATCCATTAATAAAAAAGCATGTTGCAGTGTAGGTTGATCAGGTTGGTCTCAGTTTGTCCAGGAAGCCCTGTTTCCATTTACTTTCTAGGCATAATAAATAATAGGCCTCCTTTCATTTTCAAAATACCGGTTTGGATGATAAATTATATCACTCTACCTATGTGTACACTATTAAGCACTTAGCAAAAAACTAAAATTTCACCACTTATGTTCAGTGTTTTTGATTTAAAAAAAGTGATTTCTAGTGTCAGAGTCAAAATCCCTCCAAAACGGGAGCAAATTGAAGTTCCAAATTCCAAGAGTCTGGATCACTTCAGCCTTAATTTACTTTGGGACCCACAAATTTACAGCACTCTTACCTGGGTCACTTTCCTCAGGAAATAAGATTTCAAATTGTTTAAACCAGTCAGAATAAATACAACTCGTCATACCCCCAGGTTGTCGAGGGGAGAGGAAGAAAGGAAGAGAATAGCAAGTAAATTCAAGTGTGGCAGGAGGAATATTTGAACCTACAATTCATTTCGGTTATCGCAGGGTGATTGAGGCCAGCGGTGTGGAAACCGAAAAAGAGTCAGAGATACAGCCTCTGTTCCTCACTTTGTCATAAATCCTTCCTAACCTTGAATAAATGTCTTTGGCCTCAGAAGATGTGGCACATATATACAATGGAATATTACTCAGCCATAAAAAGAAACGAAATTGAGCTATTTGTAATGAGGTGGATAGACCTAGAGTCTGTCATACAGAGTGAAGTAAGTCAGAAAGAGAAAGACAAATACCGTATGCTAACACATATATATGGAATTTAAGAAAAAAAAATGTCATGAAGAACCTAGGGGTAAGACAGGAATAAAGACACAGACCTACTAGAGAATGGACTTGAGGATATGGGGAGGGGGAAGGGTAAGCTGTGACAAAGTGAGAGAATGGCATGGACATATATACACTACCAAACATAAAAGAGATAGCTAGTGGGAAGCAGCCGCATAGCACAGGGAGATCAGCTCCGTGCTTTGTGACTGCCTGGAGGGGTGGGATAGGGAGGGTGGGAGGGAGGGAGACGCAAGAGGGAAGAGATATGGGAACATATGTATATGTATAACTGATTCACTTTGTTATAAAGCAGAAACTAACACACCATTGTAAAGCAATTATACTCTAATAAAGATGTTAAAAAAAAAAAGTCTTTGGCCTCAGTTTTCCCACTTGGGAACTGAGGGCCATTATAATTGATTTTTAATTTTGTTAATGTTTGTTGGCTAATTAGGGAAAGCTGGTGAAATGCCTTCAACAATCTGAAAAGCATTTTGTATGTTCCATGCCTTGATGATGGACCTACATAGAACTTATTCCTCAGTGTTAGAAGGAAAAACGAATCCCCATTTCCTGTCATTTCTATGCTTGTTATTTACTAAGTCATACTACTGCTGAATTGAATATATATGAAAAATGACTCTACACAAAGTCTATAGATCTTTGTTCACTCTTGTTAGTCTCTCCTATATACTGCTTTCAATTTAAAGTAAAGCAATTGATGTCATTTTCTTCTAGTAATTACTTTTAGCCTCATCTCTGGTTTCTAAAGTTAAGACGAGGTTCACCGTTTCTTTCTACACTTATGACTCTCAAGCTAACACCTTTGGAAGACAGTAGGGGATGTTGCTGACTGCAGAAAAGCAGATTGGAAGTTGCTGGTATTGGGGCCGTGTGATGTTTCCCAGGATATTTGGAAATGTAGGTGTGAACAAGGTGGTCTCGTATGCTCGTTAATGTCAATATGCTACACTGCTTCTCCTCTGTGTTTGTACAATGCCCTATGAATAGTGATATCATTGCAATGATGGTATCATAATTTGTTTATAGTTTTGTTTCTTCCCCTGGATGATGAGTTGCTAAAGTTTGGGAATACATCTTACTCGTATCTTTATCTTCAGTACTTCCCAAATACTGGAAAATATATGGCATTCAATGCACATTTGTTGAATAAGTGAGTGGTAATCCTTTAAGGAACAACAATTGGCCTGTAATTTAATCAGCAAACTGGATGGGGGGCTCTGTAATGTGTCAACTTCACTAGACTCAACTGTGTTCAGGTGAGATTCTTTTTCTACATGTTTTCTTTTAGAATGATCCATAAGAGACATTTGTTTACACGAGATTTGGAGAGTGGAAGTGAAGCAGCAACCGTCTTGTCTTTTAATGCCCAAAGGTTGAAGCAAGGCTGTCAGATATTTTTGTAGCTCATTGTTGCTTACCTGCTGGCTCACCTCCTTGGCATTGGAAAGCATCCAGGCTTGAAACCTCACCTGTCCTCAGATCCTCCTTGAGTTTCTCCCACTTGTATGTCACATTGTGTTTAGCTCCCTGATGAAGGATGATAGTGTGACCCATAGAATACTCTCATATTCAAGTCTGGAAGCATTGAGAAATTAAGAACTGATGTTGATTCCAGTCTGTCCTTGTGGGTTCCACATTATCCCTGCCTTCCCTCACTCTACAGCATCTTGCCTTCAGACAAGGCAGGTCCTCATGTCTGTGGACTTCAGGCTCCTGGATCAGATGCAGAGACAATAGCTTCACTGAGACTGCGTAACTCCCACAACTGTGTAAAGTCAAATCCTTTTAACAAATACCTTTACACACACACACACACCACACCTATGTGTGTGTGTGTATATGTATATACCTCCTATAGAAGTGTGTGCTTCCCCAGTTGAATGCTGATTGAGACAGCTAGTCTATGAGACTATGGAAGTCAATTGCCTAAGAATGCTTATCTGTCTGTGCATGTGTATATGTGTGTGTGTGTGTGTGTGTGTGTGTAGGTGTCCATAAAGGCACTATTGGTTAGGATAATGCTAGCTATTGGAACTAACATATCCATAAGACAAAAGTCTCAGCAATGTAACACAATAGATATCTTCTTGCTCTATGAAAGTCTCGTGTGTGTATTCCTGCTTGGTAGAGAATGAACATATTCTTTTTTTGTACCTATTTAGAAACCCAGACTGACGAGATTTTACTACCTTCAAGAAGTGCCTTCTGAGGTCTTTTTGGGTAACAAAATTCAGCCAACAGATGGGAGAAAAGAGTAGAACATGCATATCCACTTCCCAGCCGCCTCAGGTTAGAAGCAACACTCAGCACTTGCTTATATTCTATTGGTGAGAACTAGAAGGAAGTGGTAGTGCTGGGAAATGGGATCACTGATGGGGCAGCCTCTTCCCAGGTAGAACTGTGCTGTAGAAGAAGAACACAAATGTTGGGGGCCAGCTATCACTGCCACATAGAATCTTATGTAAAATACGTTGACTACATCAGAAAATTCAATCATCTTTGTTTTCGAATTCCAGCCTGGTTCTTGGCCTGCTTAAGAGCAAAAAAAAAGAGAGTCAGTCTGTAGGGAGCCAGAGAGGAGGATTTGACCAACTCCAGGATGGCTTGTTCAATTGTATCCTGAGGTGAATGGAAGGCAGCACAGCTTGCAGCCACTTTAGAGGGAGATCTGGCCCTTGGAGATCAAGCTAAAACTGAAATATCCATTTGAAAATTCTACACTAACTTACACCAATAACATTCAAGTTCCGTCTGAACACGTCTTGAAGTTAGCTTGCCAATTCCTGATGTACCAGCTCCACAGTGGTTTGATCCCTTTGTTCCTTGCAGTTAGCTCCTGCAGGCACACACACCCCTGGTCTGGAGAAAGCGGTTATGTACCAGCATTTGGTCCACCTTTCGGAATAAGTTGGCTGGCTGATCTAATACAAATCACAAAACTATCAGAAAGGCAAGATTTAGTAAGTATTGTGTGTAATTCAACAAGCTGTACATCTGCTGAAAATCTCTTTTTGCTAAAAGCAGCACATCTGATAAATTCTTGACTTAATTTATTGATAGTTTACTCCCTCCTCAAAAAGAGGAAACAACCAGAACTACTATTTTGTACTTAATTGTTTTTTTGGTGTGTGTCGGGGGGCACACTGCATGGCTTGTGGGGTCTTAGTTCCCTGAACAGGGATTGAATCCGGTCCACAGCAGTGAGAGCCTGAGTCTTAACCACTGGACCACCAGGAATTCCCTCTTTTTTACTTAGTTCTAACCAACAAGGATGTCTGTTTGGTGCTTTCAAGGAAAGTCAAGACCCAGAAGAAAGTACTCGTACCATCTTAGAGTTTCAGTATCTGAGAAAGGGAATGCTTAGCCTAGACAGACATGTGAACTAAAGCTTAGATAAACATATTTATACAAGTTCAGGAAAAAAATAATCCAATGACCAGTTGAGGTGTTTTAACAAAAGTCTAAGAAGCTAAGAATCTGTGGAAGGTAAGGGCTGGGATCCTGAGCTAAGCTTTAAATGGTCTCACTTAAGGCTCTAAAGCAAAACTATGACCAGAGTCAAGACTTGAGAGAAGACCTTGGAAAAAGGAACAACATATGAGGTGAGCCCAGTCATGCACTGCTTTTCCCTTTGAGGTAGTTACCAATTCATAAACAGTGCAGAGCTGAATGCTACAGATCAGAGCAGAAAGATTTCCCTAAGAGGCTGGGAGACTGAGCTCAGTTTCCAACAGTCTCACAGAGGTGGGGACACTAAACTTTGCATCAAAGTCTATGAGGGGAAGGGGCCTCTAGACTTCCAGTTAGGTCCCCATAGGATCTGTACTCTAGGATTAAGATTAAAGAAGAAAATAACCAGTATACAGAAAAGATTGATACACCTTCAAAATAACTGTATTCCAGCCTGGATTTAGATGACATACCCTATTCTGAATGCTTGCAAGAAAGCAAAAGTTAATTCTATCTGGAAAAAGATAGCATTGGCTAGAGCCTCAAATTATCTGTATAACTTTTCATACACAATATTACTTTACCAGGCAGACTAGAAGACTTTAATAAATGACTGAAAACCCAGAGAAAAGGATAATAAAATAGAACAATAGGACATTCAGATATTGATGTTAATAGCTATAGACTTTAACACAAATATGATTAATATGTCAAAGGAAAAAGATGAGAGGATGGGTAAATTTACCAGAGAATTGGAATCTATACAAACATCAAATGGAAAAATGTATAAGTAAAAAATACAATAGTTGAAATTAAAAATACAGTGGGGCTTCCCTGGTGGCGCAGTGGTTGGGAATCCGCCTGCCGATGCAGGGGATGCGGGTTCATGCCCCGGTCCGGGAGGATCCCACGTGCCGCGGAGTGGCTGGGCCCGTGAGTCATGGCCGCTGAGCCTGCGCGTCCGGAGCCTGTGCTCCGCAACGGGAGAGGCCACAACAGTGAGAGGCCCGAGTACCTCAAAAAAAAAAAAAAAAAATACAATGGATGGTTTAACTGCAGATTAGACACACAGAAGAGATCAGTGAATTAGAAAGCAAGTCAGTAAAACATATTAAGACAGAAATACAGAGAGAATAAAAAGCAAAATTATTTGAAGGAATGGAAGAACTGCATGGGACTCCAATAAAGAAAAAAGTAATTGATTCTAGAACAAGAGTTGGAAAGATTGGCTATGAATTTGTTGCCTGTTTTTGTAAAAACAATTTATTGGAAGACAGCCATGGCTATTTATTTACATGTTTTGGGCCACACCAGCAGTTAACGACTTGTACCAGAGACCACGTGAACTGCAAGGCTAAAATATTTAAGAAAAAGTTTGCCAAATCATCCCTTGAGGGTCCAACTAATCTTTAGGCAGTGTAGTTTTGAATATCCATATTTTTATATAATGGGCTTTAGTTATTTCCCCAAAAGAAGTGGGACAAGTAGAATACAAAGAGCAAGATAGTAGGCTTAAGTTTAAAAATATTAGCAATTATACTGAATGTAATTGTCAGACTGGATAAAGAAGACAAAACCTAAGTATATGCTTTTTACAAAAGACATTCTTAAATTTAAAGATACAGAAAGATACAATGTCACCGAATAGACAAGATATATACCCTGCAAACCTAAGCAAAACACACACACACACACACACACACACACACACACACACGAAAATAATGTTTCACTGCTATTATCAATCAAAGATTTTAGGACAAGAAACATTATTAGTAATAAGAAGTTTCATTATAGAAAAATGGTCAATCTATCAGGAAGATGTTATCAATTCTAAATTTGATGCAAGTAATAATATAGCCTCAAAATATACAAAGCAAAAATGGATACAGCTAGAAAGAAAAATACACAAATTTACAATTGCAGTAGGTCATTTTAATGCATTTCTTTAAGTAACTGATAGAACGTGCAGAAAAAAAGCAAATATTTAAAATATTTGAAAACTAAAATTAACAAACTTAATAGACATAATAAACACTGACCACAACTTCAAAGTAAATATTCCTTACAGCTACATATGGAAAATTTATTCATATTGACTTATCATACAGCCAGTTTCAACAAATTTCAGAAGATTAGAATCATTCATCATATGTTCTCTGACAACAGTGCAATTAAGTGAAACAGATGCACATAAAAGGGAGAAAATCCCCAAATGTTTGAACCCATGTGTGTTGAAAGCTCCCAGGGCCATTCTCTGCTTCAATATTTACTATGAGGACTCACAGGACTCAGCGTATAGTCATACTAAAGGCTATGATTTATTCCAATGAAACCATACAGAACAAAATCAGCAAAGGAAAAGGCACATGGGGCAAAATCTGGGGGAAATCAATCAGGTACAAGCTGCCAGAATCCTCTCTCAGTGGAGTAACACAGGATGAACTTAATTTCTCCAACAAGTTGTGACAACATATGTGAACTACCGCCAACCAGGGACACTCATAGAGACTCAGTGCCCAGGGATTTTACTGGGGTCTGGTCAGACCAGCCTCTGCCTGGTATGTGCCAAAAGGCCAGACTCCCAGAAGGACAGCAGGTGATCAACATCAACCATATTGTTTGTGTAGTTTAGGCTTAGTGAGTGACTCTTAACAGTTCTGGGAATGGTGGAAACTCCCCAGATCTAAGTTCCCAGATGCCAGCCAAGGGCCAACTTTGTTCACAGACCTTTCAAAGGATGGCAGTCAGGCTTGCTTGGTCAACTCCTTTCTGCACACCATGGATCAAAGAAGAAATTACAGGGGGGATTAGAACATATATTTCATTAAATGATAGTATCATTCACCTGTGATGCCACTAAAACCATGCTTAGAGAGAAATTTCTGTCTCCAAATGCATGTGTTAGAAACAAGAAAGGCTGAAAATCAGTGACCTGAGTATCCATATAAATATGTTAGAAAAATAAGAACAAAGTAAACTCAAGGAATAAAATAGAAAAAAACATGCGATAGAGAAAATCAACATAGCCCAAAATTACTTCTTTGGAAAGTTTAATAAAAATGAAAAACTCCTGGGAAGATTGATCAAGAGAAAAAGAGATATGGTTGTGAATTACAAACACCATGGATGAAAAAGGAAACATTATAGATATTTTATCCATTAAAAGAATAATTAAATTATATAATAACAAATTTTATACTAATCAATTTGAAAACTTAAGTGAAAAGGAAACATTCCTTGCAAAAATACAGCAAAAAAACACTGATACAAAGAAATATAAAATCTTAATAGTGGGCTTTCCTGGTGGCGCAGTGGTTGAGAGTCCGCCTGCCGATGCAGGGGACACGGGTTCGTGCCTTGGTCCGGGAAGATCCCACATGCCGCAGAGCGGCTGGGCCCGTGAGCCATGGCCGCTGAGCCTGCGCGTCCGGAGCCTGTGCTCCGCAACGGGAGAGGCCACAGCAGTGAGAGGCCCGAGTACGGCAAAAAAAAAAAAAAAAAAAAATCCCCCCCCACAAAAAATCTTAATAGTCAAATATAAATAAAAATAAATATATAATTAAAAAACATTCAATAAAAAAAGCTCCAGGCTTAGATGGCTTTAATAATGAATTCTACAAAATTTTCAGTAAGAAATAACACTAAATATGCATGAAGTCTTCTAGAGAAGTAAAAAAGGAAGAAATATTTCCCAGTTCTCCTTATGAGTACAGCATAACCTTGATACCCAAAATTTACAGAGACACTGCAGAAAAGGAAAATTACAAATGCAAAAATCCTAAACAGAATATTAGCAAATCAAATTTAGGAATATGTAAAAATGGTAACATATCATAAAAAGTTGGGTTTATTCCCAGAATGCAAGTTTGGCTTAACATTCAAAAATCAGTTGACATAATTCAGTAAGGTTATGAAAGAAAGGAGGGGACCATATGATCTGTTACATGTGAAAAAGTGTTTGATAAAATTTCAACACCATTTCATTATGCACTGTTACATAAGCAATGTAAGCTCAGGAGGTTATGAAATTTGGCTAAATGGAGAGGTGCTATTGAAGGACGGGGATATTGTAGCAAGTGTTCTCTCTTGAAATGATCTACAGCAAAATCATCTAGTGACATGTCCACTTTCTGTCATAGGAACAGACAATTGATTGGCCAGAGATTCAGGGCTTCTCTTGTTCTCCCACCACCCAAGGAACCTCATGTTCGCCCTCTTAGTAGTGCTCTTTGTGGGAAGAAATTTCCTCCAGAAAACTAGTCCTGAATTTGTGTTAATTGAGATGGGAACGAAGCAATGGGTTCATGAACACATGGGTACATGTTAGTTTATCTGAGTAGCTAAGTCCTTGGAAGTAGGAAATAAGGATTGAGAGAAGGGGCCACAGGACAGGAACACATGAAAGCAGAGCAAGAAGAGATTTGGGAAAGTCCAGATTCCAGAGGCTGGACCTCTGTTTGGGGTGTCAGACTCATTTGGGGCACCAGGATGCCTTCCTGGGCAGAACTGGAAGAAGGTATTTTAACAGAAAGACAGGGAGGAACAATGAAGACAAACCTGAAAAGCAACCCAAAACTTGGAATCTATACTGGGGAGAGACCTTCAGGAACATGTCCGAATGAGGGGAAACCAAAGATCGTAGGGTTGAACTGACTTCCCGAAGGTCTCAGCGTCAGTCCGTGGCAGGAGGAAAATGCCCTGAGGCATTGACTGCTCTTCCCATCACATTAAAACAAAAATAGGACAGCTTTCTATATTCATGTTTTTTATATTACTTTGACAGCTGAATCTTTAGCCTATAGAAGTAGATAAGAATATAATTCCTACTTTAAATAGAAAATGAAGCACTTGAAATAATGTTTAAGTGTTGTTGTTACTTTTGTTAACAAAGGCAAAACCCCAGCAGTTTGTGGAGATGAAAGAAATGAAAGTTTAGTGAACATTCTGCACCATGTCTTTATCTTTGCTCTTAGACTCCATACACCTTGAGGAAAAATGTTTAAGACTGATTTATCTTTATTTCTACTTCATTGTATTACACAGCGTTGTATGCCTATAGTAATTCAGTAATAAATGCTTATTAGGTGAATAAAGGAAAATGTTTGCTTTATAAAATCACAATAACCCCTGTTATCATCACTGTCAGATTTCTGTTTCTATACCCATCTAATAATAGAAGAGTTAAAAATACAGGCCAAAGATTCATTTTGACATTTCTGTAGCAGAGACTGTTAAGTCACCAGATACCCATTTGTCCTCTACATTTCTGGGCTTCATTTGTAGTTGCCTGTGCTTTGTGACTGGGTTCTGGCCGATGGAAAATGTGCAAAGTGATTCCAGTTCTTAAAAATTTATCTCCTGGTTCCTCTAGCCCTGTCTGCTGTGCCCTGCTGACCTTGAGGTCATGTGTTCTGGATAGCATAGCCTCATAATGGAATGGGTCATCAGGCCTACAACTGGTTTTAATTTGGAAAACAATTCTTACTGTACTAAGCCTCTGCAATTTCAGAATTTGCCTATGACATGAGCTAATTTTAATTATCTTATATGTGCTCCTTCCCCCACCAAGTACTACAATACAATGTTTTTTGAAAACTTCAACTCTTTTGTGCTGACTGCCCTTGAAACTATTGATATATTCAGTAAGTAGTTTGTCCAAACCACATTCTCTTGGAGTTTTCTTATAGAAGGGAACTGTGGCCAGTGTGGTATACTAAGAGGCTGCTTACTCACTTTCAACAGCTTTACCAGATGCTATTGGAAAAACTCTTCTTTAAAAGTACTTGTGGTACAATCTCATTTCTGGGATTTTATTACTAATTGAATTAGTAGATAATTAGAGGTTTTTTTTTTTAATCTTAAGTTCTGAAGTGACATAGAATTTCTTCTGCATGTTGTATCAAATTTTGGATAGTTACAAGAGACATTCAAAATCTGAACATGTATTATATATACAAAGAGCTGTATTGGGAAGTGTCAAGAGAATAGAAGAGAATTTAAGGCCCTGCCCTTGCTTTCAAGGAATCAGCCAGCTTGCCAGACCAATGACACATGCCCGTATGAAGGATTTGATCTACAACACTTTTCACATTTAAGTGGGGAACACACCTTTTGCAAAGTATCAAGTTGCCTTTGCTGTGTTTTGATCAATCATAATGTGTTTAACTCTATAGTTTGCCATTCAGTTATACTCTCAGCAGTCAGATAGGAAGATAAATTTGAAGTTAAAGAAGTCAGGCAGGAAAGGAGTTGGAAAGGGAATTGGTTGTGTCTGCCAGACACGTATGATATAAAATAATAACACCCGTCTAAGCAATTAAAGTATAACTGGTTTTCTTTACGTGAAGAAACCTCCCCCTCCTCCAGGTAATTTAGAACTTAAAGAATTCTTAGATTCTTTAAGTTCTGATTTAGAGTGAGTGGGAAAGAAGCCATGAGAAATTTTACCTCTATAATTTATAAAAGATTGCTAGTTTCTCAAAAACCATACACTTAAGTGTTTTAATCAGAGGCTATTATAGCACATAAACTGCAAGTAGTATGTTGGAGAAAAAGATTGCAGTTGAGAGAAAAAAATTATTGAAGTTGGGAGAATTTCACCAGAGAGTTGAAGTCTATAAAAAAATCAAATAAATTATATAACTGAAAAATATAATAACGGATAAAATATTAAAAGGAATTTTAAAAAGGACACTTTAAGTTCAGAGGATCAACAATAGGTCTTATCACTGACAATTGAGCAGATAATAGGGAAAGCAGTAGGAAATGGAATGACATCATAGATACTGAAAGAAAAAACTTCTAACAGAATTCTATGACAAATGAAAGTCACCTTTAAAAATGAAGGTAAAAGAAATACTTTTCAGCAGACAAAATCTGAGATAGTTTATTACCAGAAGATCTGCACTACAAGAAACACTAAAGGAATTTTTTCAGGCTAAAGGAATTTTTTTCAGGCTAAAGGAAAAGGGATCTCAGATAGACATACAAGACTATAGGAGGAATGAAGAACAGCAGAATGGGTTAAAATGTGGGTAATTTAAAAATACTAACTTTAAAACAACATGACAACAGTGTCTTGTGGAGTTTACAATCTATGGAGAAGCAAAATCTACAACAGTAATAATACAAAGTTGGGAGTGAAGTAAATAGAGTGAAACTGCTGTAAGGTTCTTAGCATCGTTTCAAGGGTCATAAAGTATTAACATAAGGGAGACTGTAGTGAGTTAAATATGCATGTTTTTATCTCTAGAGTAACCACTAATAAAAAAAAGACAAGAATTGTATACCTAAAGGATAAAAGAAAGTACAAAATAGAATAATAAAAAATACCAAACCAAGTCAGGAAAAGAGGAACAAAGCAATATAAAAATAGGTGAGACACATAGAAAACAAATAGTAATCGTTTAGTTGCTCTAAACCCCAAATATCAGTAATTAAATTATATGTAAATGAATTCATATCTCAAGGTTGGGGCAACGCAGGTGCTTGGAGTGGGGAGACTTGGAGGTCTCTGGAAACAGCTCTTTACAACCAGTAAGGACGCATCACTCCAGCTTTACCAGTTTGTACCAGCTGAATATCTGCCTGCCTAGTATTCACCATGTAGATGAAGAAAGTAAAGATTGTTGCCGTTACCTTTCAGGTTCTCTCTGTACCCTTCTAAAATCATATTCCATTCTTTTCTTTCTAATTGGTA
Source organism: Orcinus orca (assembly GCF_937001465.1). NCBI lineage: Eukaryota > Metazoa > Chordata > Mammalia > Artiodactyla > Delphinidae > Orcinus > Orcinus orca. The sequence continues at coordinate 19,486,847 of NC_064570.1, read as the reverse complement.
ATGATTATTCTGATTTTTTTGTTTGCTTTACCTTATAGACGTACCAAATATGTGTCTGTGCCTAAATAGTATAGTGTTTAGTTGTTCCTGTTTTTAAACTTTATATGAATTTAATCACACAATGTATATCCATCTTCAACTTTGCTTTATTTTGTTCAATAGTGTTCTTGATATTTATCTATGTTTTTACAGGCTGCTGAAATGCATTCAATTCCCCTGATAGATAGTAATCTGTCATATGATTATTCTGTATGTTTTTCCATTCTACTGTGGATAGACATTTGTATATTTCGAAGTGTTTCTCTAGGGTAATTCCTAGGTATTCCACCAGTAGAATAGCTGAGTTGCATTCACTGAATGAAATCAACTTTATCAGTCAATGATAAATTGTTTTTTCAAGTGATTATACACTACCAGCTGTGCATCAGTGTACTGGTTATTCCATATCCTTGATGACACTTAATTTTTGCAAATCTGGTAGGAAGAGAATGTATTGTGGTTAATTTCCCTGCATTTTGCTGCCTACTAATGAGATTGAGCATCTTTTCATATATTTGTCTCTATACTACAGAGCCTTCCTCAGTGAAATGTCTCTTT